>NC_083811.1:2214703-3414703 GCF_015708825.2 Lethenteron reissneri
GTGGTGCGCTCTGGAGGCCTCAATAGATGCTGGCGTGCGGCGTTTGTCCTCAAAGAGTCTCAACTTTTTCGCGGGGGGGGGAGGGTGATTCTGCGGGAGCTCAGACTCACTGACTCACTGACTGACACACTCACTGACTGACACACTCACTGACTGACACACTCACTGACTGGCTGATTGACGGACGCAGAGATGCGCAGAGGCGACTCGCGGTCACACATTAAAGGGGCATTATTTTCTGAACTCGATTTTGTCGCTCAGCTATGAATTACGTTCGCTACGTAGATATTTCAGGCGTGAGAAAGTGTCACCGCATGAGTGCCTTCTCAATCCACTGCTGCATGAAGGTCCTCTTCCATGCCGTGTCGTTCATTGGGTAGGAGGAGGGGTGGGGGTGCTTAACCATACTTCACCAAGCAGGTCGGTGCGGCTTGCCGACAGGTTGGAGTGTTGGGAGAGAGGTGGTGATGGTGGAGGTGGTTGGTGGAGGTGGTGGTGGAGGTTGGTGGATGTGGTGGTTGGTGGTGGTGGTTGGTGGTGGTGGTTGGTGGTGGTGGTGGTTGGTGAAGGTGGTTGGTGAAGGTGGTTGGTGGAGGTGGTGGTGGAGGTTGGTGGATGTGGTGGTTGGTGGTAGTTGGTGGTGGTTGGTGGTTGGTGGTGGTGGTTGGTGGATGTGGTGGTTGGTGAAAGTGGTTGGTGAAGGTGGTGGTGGTTGGTGGAGGTGGTGGTTGGTGGAGGTGGTGGTGGATGTGGTGGTTGGTGGAGGTGGTACTTGATGGAGGTGGTTGAGGTTGCGGTGGTTGCTGGTGGTGGTTGTTGTTGCAAGATCGGCTTGAGATTTCTCACTCGAAAATGTTGATAGGCTTAATCGGAAATCGAACTCAGGCCACTGAGGCTTCCAGCGCAGTGCGCTAACCACTGCGCCACCGCTCCGCCCCAGACACATTAACAATGAGCAATTAGTGATGATGGGCATGCGTGGGGGGAGGGGGGGACGAGGAGGAGGGGGGGGGGAGTTGCAGATTAATTACCGAGGAGGTCAAATGCGGCTCTCTGCAACTTGTCCTCGTGGAACATTAGTTGTCCGTGACTGTTCCCTGCGCGTGTCAACTCGCACACCTGCCAGGAGCTGTACGTGTGGACCCCCCCACCCCACCCCCAACGTGTAGCTTACATAGACTGCTGGGGCAAGTGCTGTTAGCGAGCACCTATTTATGTCGGCACGGCGCACGGGGAGGACGTGCGTATATTGCAACGCGCTCGCCCGACCGCCTTTGTCTTTCTCCAGCGCTGACGCGGAGGGCGACAAACATCGCACCGCCGCTCAACGTTCACACACACACAAATACGCACGCTTGCGTGCACAGATGCAGGCACGCGTATGAGGACACACACGTGACGACTTAGATCCCCCGTGTAGCCTTAACAGGCTGATGGAGCAAGTGCTGTTAGCGAGTCGCAGCACCTATGAAGGCCGTAACGGCACACGAGGGGGTGGGTGGCCAGCACCACGCCCGGCTGCCTTTGTCTCCCTAACGGCGATGTTTACATCACCAAAACACTGGTACTCATTTGAGGCTGTGATTGGTTCAAATAATCGCCATACACGGACACACACACATACCACATTCAGGCATGCGCACGCAAAGGCACATACAAATACACACTGCACACACACACACAGAGGCATTTACATCCCATTGTCAATCCCTTGCTGGATGAATCCGCTGGCTGGATGAGAAGCATCGCCACGCCCTGGGTCGGTAGTGGGGAACTTGTTTGACCATACTTCACCGCGCTGGTCAGCGCCGTCTTGGCGATGACAGGCGATGACACGAAGGCACACACATGCCCACGTGGCTCGCGCGCATTCCGTTGCGCGCCGCCCGTGCCAGGCTAGGTGCATCTTGCAGGGGACGTCAGGTGGCAACCTCAGGCTCACGCAGGCGCATGGGGGGGGGGGGGTGGAGGGGGGGTGTTGTCGACCTTACTCGCCACTGATGGCGTAGGGGGGGGGGGAGCCGCGTTTAGGAAAACTGGAACCGATGTCTCACAGAGCACAGAGAGAGGGCCCCTTTGTCTATTAGCATCTGGCCGTTCACCAGCCATTGATTCGGGCGAGCTTCGGACTCTGCCGAGGAGACATTGAACATCGAGACCGATCCAGAGTCCGGGGTCATTGCAGCGCCGTGCGGCCTACGAGATGTGTAAACAAACGCGTGGCTTATTATTTATACGTGGAGAGAGAGACACACACACACAGATGCATTTGTTGTCTGCTTATCTGTTTGTGTTGCTTAGGAATAGCGGCTGCGTTGGGGAAGAGGGGGGGGGGGGTCTATGGTTTGAGATGATGCTGCGCATTCCTTTCATAAATCTTGCCTTGGCTATATTATACTCGGGGGGGGGGGGGGCGGGGTTCAGAGGGGGGAAGGCTGTTAGCTTTGGTTGAATTAAAGTTTATGTTGCACAATTGTTTAAAATTATTTGCGCCGTTTAGCTCGAAGTAATATGATTAGTATTGTTTCATTTGATGATTGTGTTGACTATTAGTTGTGCTCAAGCGGGTAACGGGAGCGAACGTCCAAGAGTGATGGGCGGAAGGGTCCTGTGACGTCAGCAACATCGCCATCATCATCATGATTACCATCATCATCAATATCATCATCAACTCCAGAAGCATCATCAGCATCATCTATAGAGTCAGGCCCCGGAGGTGCGTAGTATATTGGCTGTCGTGTCCGTACTTGATTTATTATTCCGTTAATAGAATATATCATCCTCATCATCATCCTCATCATCCTCGTCCCCACGTTTTGTTCTGCGCTTGAAATCTAGACACACGGCCGCGGTCTAAAGGCGAGCTGCAGAACCAGTGGATGGGTGGGTAGGTGTGGCGTGGTGTGAGTGAGTGGGTGGGTAGGGGTGGCGTGGTGTGAGTGAGTGGGTGGGTAGGGGTGGCGTGGTGTGAGTGAGTGGGTGGGTAGGGGTGGCGTGGTGTGAGTGAGTGGGTGGGTAGGGGTGGCGTGGTGTGAATGAGTGGGTGGGTGTGGTGTGCGTGGGTGGGTAGGTGTGGTGTGGTGTGAGTGAGTGGGTGGGTGTGGTGTGCGTGGGTGGGTGGGTAGGTGTGGTGTGGTGTGCGTGGGTGGGTGTGGTGTGCGTGGGTGGGTAGGCGTGGTGTGGTGTGCGTGGGTGGTAGGCGTGGTGCGGTGTGCGTGGGTGGGTAGGTGTGGTGTGAGTGGGTGGGTGGGTAGGTGTGGTGTGGTGTGCGTGGGTGGGTGGGTAGGTGTGGTGTGGTGTGGTGTGCGTGGGTGGGTGGGTGGGTGGGTAGGTGTGGTGTGGTGTGCGTGGCTGGGTGGGCGATCCGGGTGGGTCGGGCGGGATAGGTGCGTGGGTGGGTGATGGAGTGTGTGAGTTGGGGAGGTAGGTGGGTGAATGAATGGGGCGGGAGAACGCGCGTGTGAGTGGGTGGGGGTGGTTAGGTAGGTGGGATGCGTGGGTGGGTTGAGGTTGTGTGTGGATGGAAGGGTGATTGGCTGGGAGGGTGGGTGAGCGCGTGGTTGGGTGAGTGGGTGGATGAGTGATTGGGTGAGCGGATGGGTGAGGACATGCGGTGGTTGAGCGTGGGTGGGTGATACGCTGCAGAGGTGAGAGGGTTCGTGGTTGGGTAGATCGGTGGGTGGGGGGTTGGCGAGCGAGTGGTGTGGGTGGTAGAAAAGAGGAGGATGGTTGTGTTGGTGAGAAGATGGGACGCGTGGGTTGGTGAGGAAGTGGATGGGTGGGTGAATTTTGTAGGTGAGGATTGGGTGGTTGGTTATGCGGGCGAGTGATGAGGTGGGTGCGTGGGTGGGTCAGCGTATACATTGGTGGATGGGTGAGCGAATGGGTGGGGGGAACGTGGGTGTGTGTGTTTGGATGGGTGGGCGATTGGGTGGGCGGGTGAGTGGGTGGGTGATGATGTGGATGCGTTGATTAGTGGGTGAGGGTCGGGTAGGTGAGCGAGTGGCTTGGCGAGTGGGTGGTTGGCTGACGCGTGGGTGTGTGCGTGGGTGGGTGGAATAGCGAGCGAGCGAGCGAGTGGGTTGTTCTGTGGGTGGGTGAGCGGGTGGGTGAGTGGGCGGGTGGGTGAGTGGGCGGGTGAGTGAGTGGGCGGGTGGGTAAGTAGGCGGGTGGCTGAGCTAGTGAGTGTGGTGAGTGATCTCTACGTCTTGAAACCTGAGGTCATTCGCCGTGTTGTGACTTGGTTCTCGCGAGGGGACCGGTTTTGGGGGGTGTGTGGGGTAGGGGTGTGTGGGGGTGTAACAGCCCCTCGCTGGAGTCGCAGGCAATGCAAGTCACCCTGGGGTTGATTGCGGGATGGCGGTGTGGGTTGGGTCGCACAGACCTGGCGGGCTTGAAGCCACAGCGAGCGCATCTGCACACCCATCCATACGTTCAGTCATTAATCCATTCACCCACACATCCTCCTCCCCATTCACTCATTCATTCATTCAATATTCACCCCCATTCATCTTTCATCTGTGGGTCTGTCCACGCTCGTCAGCCGCACTGCCGCATTACAGAAGCTCGTGCACTACCGGCAACACTGATGCTGAGTTATTCTGCTTGAGAGTCCGTCTCTCTGTCAGCCTGGCTCCGTCTCGCCCGTCTGTCTGTTGGTCCGTCCGTATGTCTGTCAACCTGGTTGCTTGCGTGTCCGTCTGTTGATCCGTCTGTCCGTCTGTCTCTGTCAGCCTGGCTCTGTCTGCTTGTCTGTTCCGTCTGTCTGCCTGTATGTCAACCTGGTTATCGGCTTGTCTGTCTGTCAGTCCGTCCATCTTTCTATCTCTCCGTCTGTCCGTAAGAGGTCTATCTTTACACCCAACGTTCTTGCAAAACTTACACAATCGACAATTACGGTCAGATCTGCGTCCAACCGCGCGCGCGCGCATGCGCGCGCGCGCGGTTGGACGCACGGAGCCCGAGGATGCGAGGTGTGCGCGGATCGCAGCGACTCGCGCACAAACACATCGGGCATCGAGCGCGACGCACCCCCCCGACCCCACTTCTTGCTTGAGCAACAAAATAAAAAAAACCCACGGCGACAATTGTTACAGCGTCCACAACAACAGGAGCAAAGTGTCGATGGGTGGGGAAGGGAGGTCGCTCCCATCTCAGCCGCTGCTCATCCTGCCTGGATTTGGTTCCTTACCGTCGGTGCCATTCGAATCGCTGATTCGGCTCCCCACGCCAAATCACTGCTCAAGTTTCACGAATTTCAGAAGCCTCCTCCTCCTCTTCCTCCCATCAGCCTCGCCTACCCGGTGTCTCATTCCACACGGAGGTCATCTTTCCTCCCCGTGCAATTTTCCGCTCACTCTCTCCTTCTCTGACGTCCACCTTGGCATTGAGAAGGAACATTCATCCTCGAGCACCACCACCACGACCACCACCACCACCACGACCACCACCACCACCACCACGACCACCACCACCACGACCACCACCACCGCCGCCGTCACCGTTTCTTGATGCGCAAGGTCTGTCTCGCTGCCTGTGCCTCGTCACGAGGATCTTCTTCTTGCTGTTGTTGTTGTTGTTGTCGTTCGGGCGGCTGATGTAGACGCAGAGCAGGAATTGCGATTTCACATTAAGGTAGTCAAGCGCAGATAGCAGTGTCACGAGAAGCGGTGTGGTGTCGTCGTTGTGACGTCTCCTTCTTCGTATTTGTGGATCGGGGCATTGCCTCGCTCTACGTTGCACCACGCTCTCTGGTCTGGATGGCCGCAGTCGCACGCCACTGCTACCACTGCTACTGCAGAGTTGTTAATTTTCCATTTGTGCATCAGGTCGGTAATCGGGGTGGTGGTGATGATGGTGGTGGTGGTGATTGTGGTGGTGGTGGTGATGGTGGTAGTGGTGATGGTGGTGATGCTGGTGGTGGTATTAATGATTGGGAGATTAATCCCAAAGTGTTTGGGTTTCGTTGTTGTTGTATCTGAGCCACAAGAGGAGTGCGATGATTCCGAACGAGGGATTTAGGGGCGATAAAACGGCTCCGGTGACTGATGGGTTCAGTAGCTACCGGGGTGGGTGTACCATGAACCAGCTCGGTAAAGAGAGTTATGTAATTCTTAACGCGCGTACGTGTGTGTGTGTATGTATGCGTGTTGAACTTCTTTCGCACCGTACGTAGTCGACCGTGCTAATCGGAGGTGCGTCTCTGCATGGACACGCCAGTACATGTGTGTGTGTGCGTGCGTGTGCATATGTGTCCACGCATATGCGGGCATATGCGCTTGCGTGTGTGCATGTATGCGTGTGTATCCACGTGTGTATATGTGCACGTGTAATATACGCACGCATACGCGTGTGCGTACGTGTGTGTGCGTGTGAGATGGTGCTCCCAAACAGCACTTGCTCCAGAAGTCGGTGAAGGCTACACGGGGGATCTTTGTCTTTGTCGTCGGGGGCCGAGTGCCAGCCACGTCGGCGCTCGCGAACAGCACTTGCCCCCAACACTCCCTTGAGGCTCTATGGGGGACCTTTGTCTTTGTCGTGGGGAGTGCGAGTGCTGTTAGCGAGCACCTCGAGAGAACAGCGCTCGATCTCGTGAGTCCGTACGGCGATCGAGGTTGGGGAAGGGTCTACTCCGTCATTGCACGCGCGTCTACGCGCTCGCGTGTGCGCGCACCTGTGTGTGTGCGTGTGCACGCACCACAGCACGTACACACACACACACGGGGTCCACGCATGTACCACTACCACCACCACCATCCCCCTGCCCGCCCCTTTAACTTCACCGACCAGAAGCGCACTCGCGTTCGGTTGATTGCGGCTACGAGGTGGGAGGTTAGTGATGATTGTAGCAACGACAACGACAACAAAGGTGCAGATGAGATGATATGAGGAAGGGGAGATGTGCGGGGTTGGTAGAAGGGAGGGAGGTGGTTTTGTGGGGAGTTTATTGTGGTGGTGGTGGTGGGGGGCACGGGATGCTTGGGGAGAAGGGGGGGGGGCTGTGGAGAGTCGGGGATAAATAGGGGGAGGGCTTGCAGCGATATGGGCCGCGGTTGCGCACGAATAGGGAGGGGCGGTCCGACGCTGCTGCTGCTGCTGGTGGTGGCGGTGGGGGGAGAGGGGGGGTGCGTGAGGGAGCCCCGCTTCATCTGAGCATGCGCAAGAGTGTCTTATATAGAGAGAGAGGTCCTAAGGGGAGGGGGTACTGGGAAGAGGAGAGCGGAGCGCGTAGCAGCAGCAGCAAGCGGCGATGTCGATGATGATGATGCCGGATCGAGCATCCAGCGTTTCTATCTCATCCGTCCCTCCCCATCCATTCATCCGATACATCCATCTCATCCCTCTCGTCTCATCATCCACTCTCTATCCTCTCTCTCTCTCTCTCCGCTCTCGCTCGCCGCTTCCCTCCTCGCGTCTCGCTCCGCTCTCGTCCGCCATGCCTCGCTCTCTCGCTCTCTCTCGCTCGCTCGCTCTCTCAAGCCTTGCTGTGCACTATGCAAGTGCAGCCGGTCGGATACAGCCACGCAGTGCGTGGAGTGGGGGGGGGGGTGCCGGCTATGGGGGGGGGGTGTCTTGTGGTTGTGTATAGAGAGAGACGCGTCGCACGAACGCACGCACGCACATCGGAGTAACGTTGGGCGGGCCCGGCGATGTTTCGATTGCGTACGGAGCGCGCACGAGAAGAGCAAGAGGCGAGAATAGGCGGAGGAAGACGATAGGAAGATCGGAAGAGAGAGAGGGAGAAACACACGCAGAGAAGGAATATATATAGAGAGAGGCAGAGATGAAGAGAGATAAATGAATGAAGAAGAACGTCGGAGTCGACACGACACGGTGGCTGTTTCTCGCGAATCTTTTTGCGGTTTGGGCTTGCTGTTCATCTAATAGCCGGCAAGCCCTTACCCCAAAAAGCATTCGAGGGGGATGCTTGGCATCGTCATCGTCCTTAGCCTGAGCTTGGGGGGGGCGCCGGGGGGGGGGCTGGTGTGGGAAGAGGAGCAGCAGCAGGAAGAGGGAACCTCTCACGAGTCGTCCACTCGGCGAAGGAACCCCGAGCGAGCGCGTCTTCTCTACGCTCTCGGCGCGACCAACAACTCCCTCCCTACCTCGCTCCCCTCCCGCTCCTTCACTCTCTCCATCTCCTCCATCCATCTCTCCTCTTCCCACCTCTACATCCCATACCGGGGGGGGGGGGGGCTTCCTTTTCCTTCTCCGCTACCGATAAGAGCGCAGCACCTAAGGAAGGGGCAGTGGAGTGAGCAGCAGCAGCAGCAGGAGGAGAGTGGAGGGGGTTCGACGGGAAATGCGTAAAACGCGCGCGAGTGTTTTGGATGCGCGACTGTGCTCGCTCTCGTTCCTGCAACAACTTAGCGACGACGACGACGAGGGGGGGGGACGATGATAACGAGAACAGCTGAGAGGAGGATGAGGAGGAGAGAGAGGAAGGAGGGAGTCCGTTGTTGTCCACGAGTGGGGAGCAGCGTTACCCATCCCGGGGCACAGATTACAGAGGCGACCGGCGAAGGGACGGAGGATGGATTATGCACGCACAACCTTCACACGCACACACACGCACACACACACACGCACACACATTCACACACGCAAACACACACGCACGCACACACGCACACACGGGCACACACACGCACACTCACGCACGCACACACGCACACACGCACACACACGCACACACATTCACACACGCAAACACACACACGCACACACACGAACACACGGGCACACACACGCACACTCACGCACGCACACACATGCGCACACACGCACACTCACGCACACACACACACACGCACACACACGCGCGCACACACACACGCACACACACGCACACACATGCACACACACGCGCACATACACGCACACACACACGCACACACACGAGCACATACACGCACACGCGCACACACACGCGCACACACACACACGTGCACACACACGCACACACCGGGCATGGCACTTTTCCCCGAGTCTAACCTTGTGAAGTGTAAAACCACCTTCCCAGTCAACGTTTGGTACACGGCCCCTTCCATGTTGCAGGTGTTTAGGGAGTATTTGTGTGCACGTGCGCGTGTCTGCGTGTGTGTCTGTGTGTGTATATAGGTCTCAAATGAGTACCTGGTGCGGTGTGTAAATATCGCCACTGGGGAGACAAAGGCGGCCGGGCGTGGTGCTGGCCACCCACCCCCTCGTGTGCCGTGTCGGCCTTCATAGGTGCTGCTCGCGAACTGCACTTTCCCCGACAGTCCGTTAAAGCTATATGGGGGGTCTTTATCTCTGTCTTTGTATACATGTGTACACATGTGTACACACACAGCCAGTCATCTCAGTCATCTCAGTCAGTCGACCCGTGGCACCTGGGTCTGCACCGTGACCTCCTGCGAGCGGGCGTTCGACACTTCACGTGGCCTCAAGGTGCACTTGGCCTGGCACAAGCGTCGTGGTGACGTCACCGCCACTTAGTGGCGAATGGCGGTTGTTGTTGTTGAGTGTGTCTATAGGAGTGTGTCTGTAGGAGTGTGTGTGTCTATAGGAGTGTGTGTGTCTATAGGAGTGTGTCTGTAGGAGTGTGTGTGTCTATAGGAGTGTGTGTGTCTATAGGAGTGTGTGTGTGTCTATAGGAGTGTGTGTGTGTCTATAGGAGTGTGTGTGTCTATAGGAGTGTGTGTCTATAGGAGTGTGTGTGTGTCTGTAGGAGTGTTTGTGTGTCTATAGGAGTGTGTGTGTCTATAGGAGTGTGTGTGTGTCTGTAGGAGTGTTTGTGTGTGTGTCTATAGGAGTGTGTGTGTCTATAGGAGTGTATGTGTGTCTATAGGAGTATGTGTGTGTGTGTCTGTAGAGTGTGTGTGTCTGTAGGAGTGTGTGTGTCTGTAGAGTGTGTGTGTCTGTAGGAGTGTGTGTATCTATAGGAGTGTGTGTGTCTATAGGAGTGTTTGTGTGTCTATAGGAGTGTGTGTGTGTGTGTCTATAGGAGTGTGTGTGTCTATAGGAGTGTGTGTGTGTCTGTAGGAGTGTTTGTGTGTCTATAGGAGTGTGTGTGTGTGTCTATAGGAGTGTGTGTGTCTATAGGAGTGTGTGTCTGTAGGAGTGTGTGTGTGTCTATAGGAGTGTGTGTGTGTCTATAGGAGTGTGTGTGTGTCTGTAGGAGTGTTTGTGTGTCTATAGGAGTGTTTGTGTGTGTGTCTATAGGAGTGTGTGTGTCTATAGGAGTGTGTGTCTGTAGGAGTGTGTGTGTGTCTATAGGAGTGTGTGTGTCTATAGGAGTGTGTGTGTGTGTGTCTATAGGAGTGTGTGTGTCTATAGGAGGGTGTGTCTATAGGAGTGTGTGTGTGTGTCTGTAGGAGTGTGTGTGTCTGTAGGAGTGTGTGTGTGTCTATAGGAGTGTGTGTGTGTCTATAGGAGTGGGTGTGTGTGTCTATAGGAGTGTGTGTGTGTGTGTGTCTGTAGGAGTGTGTGTGTCTGTAGCTGTGTGTGTGTCTGTAGGAGTGTGTGTGTCTATAGGAGTGTGTGTGTGTCTATAGGAGTGGGTGTGTGTGTCTATAGGAGTGGGTGTGTGTGTCTATAGGAGTGGGTGTGTGTGTCTATAGGAGTGGGTGTGTGTGTCTATAGGAGTGTGTGTGTGTCTATAGGAGTGTGTGTGTCTATAGGAGTGTGTATGTGTCTATAGGAGTGTGTGTGTGTCTGTAGGAGTGTGTGTGTCTATAGGAGTGTGCGTGTCTATAGGAGTGTGTGTGTGTCTGTAGGAGTGTGTTTGTCTATAGGAGTGTGTGTGTCTATAGGAGTGTGTGTGTCTATAGGAGTGTGTATGTCTGTAGGAGAGTGTGTGTGTCTATAGGAATGTGTGTGTGTCTGTAAGAGTGTGTGTGTGTGTCTATAGGAGTGTGTGTGTCTATAGGAGTGTGTGTGTCTGTAGGAGTGTGTGTGTGTCTATAGGAGTGTGTGTGTGTCTGTAGGAGTGTGTGTGTGTCTATAGGAGTGTGTGTCTGTAGGAGTGTGTGTGTGTCTATAGGAGTGTGTGTGTGTGTCTATAGCAGTGTGCGTGTCTATTGGAGTGTGTGTGTCTGTAGGAGTGTGTATGTGTGTCTATAGGAGTGTGTGTGTCTATAGGAGTGTGTGTGTGTCTATAGGAGTGTGTATGTCTATAGGAGTGTGTGTGTGTCTATAGGAGTGTGTGTGTCTATAGGAGTGTGTGTGTCTATAGGAGTGTGTGTGTGTCTGTAGGAGTGTGTGTGTGTCTACAGGAGTGTGTGTGTGTGTTTGTAGGAGTGTGTGTGTGTGTCTATAGGAGTGTGTGTGTCTGTAGGAGTGTGTGTGTCTATAGGAGTGTGTGTGTGTCTATAGGAGTGTGTGTGTCTATAGGAGTGTGTGTGTCTGTAGGAGTGTGTGTGTCTATAGGAGTGTGTGTGTGTCTATAGGAGTGTGTGTGTCTATAGGAGTGTGTGTGTCCGTAGGAGTGTGTGTGTCTGTAGCTGTGTGTGTGTCTGTAGGAGTGTGTGTGTGTCTATAGGAGTGTGTGTGTGTGTCTATAGCAGTGTGCGTGTCTATTGGAGTGTGTGTGTCTGTAGGAGTGTGTATGTGTGTCTATAGGAGTGTGTGTGTCTATAGGAGTGTGTGTGTGTCTATAGGAGTGTGTATGTCTATAGGAGTGTGTGTGTGTCTATAGGAGTGTGTGTGTCTATAGGAGTGTGTGTGTCTATAGGAGTGTGTGTGTGTCTGTAGGAGTGTGTGTGTGTCTACAGGAGTGTGTGTGTGTGTTTGTAGGAGTGTGTGTGTGTGTCTATAGGAGTGTGTGTGTCTGTAGGAGTGTGTGTGTCTATAGGAGTGTGTGTGTGTCTATAGGAGTGTGTGTGTCTATAGGAGTGTGTGTGTCTGTAGGAGTGTGTGTGTCTATAGGAGTGTGTGTGTGTCTATAGGAGTGTGTGTGTCTATAGGAGTGTGTGTGTCCGTAGGAGTGTGTGTGTCTGTAGCTGTGTGTGTGTCTGTAGGAGTGTGTGTGTCTATAGGAGTGTGTGTGTCTGTAGGAGTGTGTGTGTGTGTGTAGGAGTGTGTGTGTGTCTGTAGGAGCGTATGTGTCTGAGTGTGTGTGTGTGTGTCTATAGGAGTGTGTGTGTCTATAGGAGTGTTTGCGTGTCTATAGGAGTGTGTGTGTGTCTATAGGAGTGTGTGTGTCTATAGGAGTGTGTGTGTCTATAGGAGTGTTTGTGTGTCTATAGGTGTGTGTGTGTCTATAGGAGTGTGTGTGTCTATAGGAGTGTGTGTGTGTCTATAGGAGTGTGTGTGTGTCTATAGGAGTGTGTGTGTGTCTGTAGGAGTGGGTGTGTGTGTCTATAGCAGTTTGTGTGTGTCTATAGGAGTGTGTGTCTTTGTGAGAGTTGAAAGTTGTCTGTACAGTATACCCACGTGTGTGTTAGTTATGGAGTATCTATTAGTTTGTCTAAATACCAATGTACATAGACATTAATATATGCGTGTCTATGTATGCCAGTGTATACGTGCTTTGTATCTGAGTTTGTGGAGTGTGTGTGTAGTATTTGTCCATGTACGGTGTCTCTTCACACGACATTGGCACACGCTGCGTATCTATGTGCTGTGTGTCTATGTGCGTTGTCTATGAACTGTGGGTCTCTGTACTGTGTGTCTATGTGACTTGTATTTGTACTATAAGTCTATGTACGGTGTCTCTACTATAAGGCTATGTTAGGTGTCTATATACGTTGTGTCTCTGTGTTGTGTCTCTGTGCTGTCTGTGTGTCTATGTGCTGTCTCTGTGATGTGTCGTTGTGCTGTGTCTAAGTGGTATGTGTCTATGTGCTGTGTGTCTATGTGATGAGTGTCTATGTGGGGTCTCTGTGCTGTCTCCCTGCCGCGTGTATCTGTGCCCCGTGTCTCTGTGCCGCGTGTCGTGATGAGTGTCTATGTGTTGTGTGTCTATGTGATGAGTGTCTATGTGATGAGTGTCTCTGTGGGGTCTCTGTGCTGTCTCCGTGCCGCGTGTCAATGTGCCCCGTGTCTCTGTGCCGCGTGTCTATGTGATGAGTGTCTATGTGATGAGTGTCTATGTGCTGTGTGTCTCTGTGATGTGTGTCTCTGTGCCCCGTGTCTCCGTGATGAGTGTCTCTGGGGTCTCTGTGCTGTCTCCCTGCCGCGTGTCAATGTGCCCCGTGTCTCTGTGCCGCGTGTCTATGTGATGAGTGTCTATGTGATGAGTGTCTATGTGATGAGTGTTTCTGTTGGGTCTCTGTGCTGTCTCCGTGCCGCGTGTCTATGTGCCCCGTGTCTCTGTGCCGCGTGTCTATGTGATGAGTGTCTTTGTGATGAGTGTCTATGTGATGAGTGTCTCTGTGGGGTCTCTGTGCTGTCTCCGTGCCGCGTGTCTATGTACCCCGTGTCTGTGTGCCCCGTGTGTGTCTCTGTGCCCTGCGGTGTCTCTCTGTTACAAAACGCCACGGTCGCGCAAAATGGCTGACGCGTCCCTATAACGCACGCGAGTCGCCCTCCACCTGAGCATCATCTCTCTCTCTCCTCTCTCTCTCTCCTCGCTCCCTCCCTCAAGCTCTCTCATCTCTCTCCACTCTTCCCTGTCTCTCCGTGTCTTCATCACGGAGTCGGGGAAATTCACAGAAGGGGGAGGAGGGTAAACCGGGCAGTGTGGTGCGTTCCTGGTGATATGATGGTGACCACCCCACACACACATCACACCTCGTGTGCCATGTCGACCTTCATATAGTTGCCGCTGCTTGCCGCTCGCTAAACAGCACTTGCACCGACAGTCGTTGAAGGCTACACGGGGGAGCTTTGCCTGTGCTTGTTTGCTGATGGTGGCGGTGGTAGACCAGGCTGAGGGTGATGGGGTTGGATGCGGGTGACCGTGGGGGTGCCTTGGGGTGAACGGTGGGTTGGTGGTGGTGGATTGGGGGAGAGATGTTGTCGATGATGGGAGTGATGATGTTGATGATGGTGTCGTTGGTGATGGTTCATATCTGTAGTTGAACACAAAGCCCCATCACGAACGGACGTTGATGTTGAAGCCGCGCGCTTGCGCCCGTCCAGGTGATTTTGTGTGCGCGCGCGATTATCTGAACCGGTCCTGCGCCTGCCTGTATGTCGACTCAGCCTCAAATGAGCACCTGGTGGCGATGTTTACACGGGGAGACAAAGGCGGTCGGGCGCGGTGCTGTCCACCCGGCCTTCACAGGTGCTCGCTAACAGCACTTGCCCCAACAGCCTGTTAAAGGCTATACGGGGGATCTTTGCCTTTGCATGTGTGTACACGTTGCGGCCGTCGTTTCGACGCGCGTTACGAGACAGCGACATCGAACAAGAAGAGAAGGGGAGACGCGTAACGTGGAACTGTTTAAAGTCTCTTATTCAGTTGAACACTTGCTCGAGTGAATTAACTTCGACTTGAAGGTTCCATGTTTGTTACGCGCCTGCGTGTGCATATACACAATCGGGTATGCATATGTGCGCATTACATACACACACACAATTACCGTATACCTATAGCAACAAACGCGACCGGCATACACATGTACACACGCGCGCATACAGGTGAGCGCATACACGCGTAATTGTACGAAATTACATAGGCACGTACGCACGCATACACACAACTACACTCATGCCACACACGCGCACAGACAACCACGTACACACGTGTACACACGCGCACGTGTACACACACACGTGTACACACACGCGTGCACACACACGCGTGCACACAACCACAAGCATTGACAAGCACGTTCACACACGCACACAGATATGCGCGTGTACACTCGCACACGATAACGCACCCACGTGCACGCATCTGCACAATCACACACGCACACAGATACACATACATATATACCTACACAACATTCAAACAACAACAACAACAATTGCCATTCTCCACTACGTGGCGGTTACTATAAACTCAAACGACACCATGTGTTATTTTACAATGTAAAGGCCACCCGGCGCTTGTGCCAGGCTAGGTGCACACGCAACTATGCACACACAACCGCATAAATAGAACCGTACACGTACAAAGACAAAATACCCTCGTATAGGCTTACAATTCTTGGGACAAGTGCTGTTTGCGATTACCTATTATGACCGCCACGGCACACGAGTGGGTGGAGTGGCTAGCACCACGCCCGGCCGCTTTTGTCTCCCCCAAATTGCTAATGTATTACACACCGCGCCAGGTACTCGTTTTGAGGCTGAGTCGACCTAGGTGAGGACCAGGACAAGTTCTGATTTAATTCACGACTGATGTTAGCGACCAGCGCGTGAACCACCGCTCCGCACAGCTGCACATGGACACATCATATCCACGCCCGTGTGCACACGTGTACATAACCATATGCACACATCAACGCAAATACACACACGGCTACATATGCACACACACACACACGTGGCCATACACAACTACACGTACACACGGAAACACACGCGTACGTATGCGCATATACACACACGCACGCAGCACACACGAAACGGCATGTACACGACTGCGTATATGCAGACGCATACACACACACACAAATACAAAGATACCGCCATAGTCCTACGCAAGGCTGTTGGGGAAAGTTGTGTTTGCAAGCACCTATTAAGGTAGGCACGGCACACGAGGTGGTGGGTGGCCAACACCACGCCCGGCCGCCTTTGTCTCCACAGTGGTTATGTTAATTAATTTAAGGCTGAGTTGACCTCGAGGAGGCCCAGGACCGGTTCAGATATTCATCATCGATGTTGGGCCGTGAGTGGGAAATCGAACTCGGGTCGCCGGGTTCGTAGTGCAGTGCGCTCACCATTGCACTAAATACCACCGCTCCCCGTACGCGCACACAAATACAAAGATCCCCCGTATAGTCTTAACAGACTCTGGGGGCAAGTGCTGTTAGCGAGCACCTATTAAGGCCGGCACGGCACACGAGGGGGTGGGTGGCCAGCACCACGCCCGGCCGCCTTTGTCTCGCCAGCGGCGATGTTTACACACCGCACCAGATGCTCGTTTGAGGCTGCCTCGACCTCGGTGGGAGGCCCAGGACCGGTTCAGATAATCGTCATCGATGTTGGTCGTGAGCGGGAATCGAACTCGGGTCGCCGGGTTCGTAGCGCTAACCGCTACGCCACCGCTCCCCACATAGTCATACGCACGCGTAAACACAAACGCACACACACGTGCATGTACACAATCACAAATGCGTACACGAAACATTCACAAACAAGCAACTACCACACGGCACCGTGGTGAGATTCAACAGGTGAGGGGAGCGGTGGCGCAGCGGTTAGCGCTACGCTGCGCTACGAACCCGGCCACCCGAGTTCGATTCCCGCTCACGGCCAACATCAGTGACGATGACCTGAACCGGTCCTGAGCATCCCCTAGGTCGACTCAGCCTCAAACGAGCACCTGGTGCGGTGTATAAACATCAGCACTGGGGAGACAAACACGGCCAGACGTGGTGCTGGCCCACGCACCTCTTGATATGCACGTTGAACTTCTTTCGTACCGTACGTAGCCAACCGTTCTAACCGGAGGTGCCGCCGTGTCGGCCTTCATAGGTGTTACTCGCTAACAGCACTTGCCCGAGACAGTCTATTAAAGGCTATACGGCGGACCTTTGTCAATGGGGCGAGGAGATGACGGAGACATGAATATAATCTCGGCCGATGCCCTCTCAATACACAATTTGTTTTAAATTTAATTAAGAAATTTTGGTCGTTTTCCCCACCGATTGTGAATCCAGTTTCGTTATCGGCGTTGGGACGGGACCCGAATTATCGAGGAGCGACGCCACGCGCCCACGTGTTCGACAGCGACCCGCGGACGCGGATATGCCAGAAGTGGTTCTGAGATCACTTCACGTGATATGCGGTACATCAGATGCACAAACTTATGGAGGGGGCACACACTACCAGCGGATGAGACATGTCCACAGCATGCCAAGTCGATTTTCTCTTTTGAAAACTCAGAACTATCATTTATATATATATTATTTTAATGAATAAGGTATATAAATTGTATTATCTTGATTATTGCTTTTACTTTAACATTTCAGTGTGAACACCGTTTTAATTGCGCGACTGAGCGGCCCCAGATGTCTCAAGCCCCAGTGACCCATGTCTGTCTCCGTGAACCGTCGGGGCCCACCTCATCTAACAACCAACCAAAGCCAAAGGTCCCCCGTATAGCCTTACCAGACTTTAGGGGCAAGTGCTGTCAGCGAGTAGCGGCACCTTTTAACGGCCTGGCACCGCGCACGAGCGGGGCCGGGTGGGCGGTCATCACCACCACGCCCAGGACATCGAACAACAACGAACACCTCTCTCCACCTCTCCTCTCGTCCATCACCGAGTCAGCCATCGGCATTCACGACCTCTGGGTTCCCCCCACCCCCTCTACCCACCCACCTGGCGCCCCCACCCCGCCCGTGCAAACACAGAAGTCGTCTCCGCGGTTTAAGTCGACAACTGCCGGCGAGCTGCAGCTCCCTCCGCCCGCGTGGCTGCCTTGGCGAGGCGAGGTTCGGGGTGTCCGGTCGTGGAGGACACGGCGAGGAAGGATCTCTCTGCCGGCCCCCTCGTGGCACCGGGACACGCGCAAGGGCGCTCTGAAGGAGAGAGGAGACACGCCGTCCATGATACAGGTTGTTGTTGTTGTTGTTGTTTGGGTTAGATCGCGTAAATATATCAACGTGCCGTTAAACACCGCCACCACCCGACACAGCCAACTAGTAAGGGTTGTCACGTAAACAGAACGTGGCCAATTCGTCACGAGTACAGCACTAACCGGTTGTGCTTTGGAGAGCCAAGCAACAGACATTTACAATCCGAGCACGACGTTTCGCCAGTTATTGCAATCGGGAGTCATCAGGTGGCAGACAGATGTGTGTAGAAGTCCACCCGTTTCGTTCCTGATATCGAGGCGTCGATGTGGTGGCGTGCCGCGTTCGGTGTTTACTTTCTCCGCCGACCCACGTGTAACGTGCGTTAGTCACCCGTTTCATTGCCGAATGTCGTTTCAGCGTTTCTCGCTTTCTGGGGGAGAATATTGAGTCGTTGTCGTGGTTATTGTTATTACTACTACTACTACAGGATTGATGGTCCATTCATTCACGCAATCGTCCCTTATTTTCTCGACAGCTGGATTAAGTCGTGGTTTTATACGATAGAGCTGCTTTTTAATTCACGTATTCAGTCATTCGTTTAATCATTCATCGGGTTTTTCTTAGTTATTATGACAGCATTCATTTTATTAATTCCGTAATTCCTTACCTCCATGCCTCATTCATAGAACACGTTGGTTATTACATTATCGATGGTTATCATGCCTTTCGCTATTCCGTCATTAAATACTTCCTCGAGAAAGTAAAGACTCTGCGTGTTATTACAACAATATCGATGGTGCCTTCACTCCCCCCTTTCTCCTTCCCTGTTGTATTTCCTTCCGTCTTCCCTCAATAGAAGAAGCACTCGTCTACTCACTCACCTACTCACTCACCTGCTCACTCACCTGCTCACTCACCTACTCACTCATCTACTCACTCACTCACCTACTCACTCACTTGTTCTACTCACCTTCTCACTCATCTACTCACTCACCTGTTCACTCACCTGCTCACTCAGTTACCTACTCACTCACCTGCTCAATCAGTTATCTACTCACTCACCTGCTCACTCACCTACTCACTCACCTGTTCACTCAGTTACCTACTTACTCACCTGTCCACGCATCTACTCACTCAGTTACCTACTCACTCACTCACCTGCTCACTCACCTGTTCACTCAGTTACCTACTCACTCACCTGTTCACTCACTTGTTCACTCACCTACTCACTCAGTTACCTACTCACTCACCTGTTCACTCACCTGCTCACTCACTCACCTACTCACTCACCTACTCACTCACCTGCTCACTCATCTATTCACTCATCTACTCACTCAGTGACCTACTCACTCACTTGCTCACTCACCTGCTCACTCAGTTACCTACTCACTCACCTGTTCACTCACTTGCTCACTCACATGCTCACTCAGTTACCTACTCACTCACCTGCTCACTCGCCTGCTCACTCAGTTACCTACTCACTCACCTGCTCACTCAGTTACCTACTCACTCACCTGCTCACTCACCTGCTCACTCAGTTACCTACTCACTCACCTGCTCACTCATCTGCTCACTCAGTGACCTATTCACTCACCTGCTCACTCACTTACCTACTCACCTGCTCACTTGCCTGCTCACTCAGTTACCTACTCACTCACCTGTTCACTCACCTACTCACTCATCTACTCACTCACCTGTTCACTCACCTGCTCACTCAGTTACTTACTCACTCACCTGCTCAATCACTCACCTGCTCACTCACCTACTCACTCACCTGTTCACTCAGTTACCTACTCACTCATCTACTCACTCACCTACTCAATCACTCACCTGTCCACGCATCTACTCACTCAGTTACCTACTCACTCACTCACCTGCTCACTCACTCACATACTCACTCACCTACTCACTCACCTGCTCACTCACCCTCACCTGTTCACTCAGTTACCTACTCGCTGCATCTCGACTGGCAAAGGAAATGTGCGATTCGACCTCGGAGCGAACGCCTTGAACTTGCGACATTCATCCATCGTTGCGCCGTGCAATGGTGCTGTTTGTTGCTGGCTGTCGGGTTGCCTCTTCGAGCCTCATCCAAGCACTACTATCCAGGCTCAGCCGCCAAGATTCACAAGTCCGTCGACGATTCGAGTACATCGCCAGGCAGCACGTGGTGCTTGTGTCACTCTGTGCACTGTTTATCACTCCGCTCAACTTCGCGCACGTACGCACGTGTGTTGAACTTCTTTCACACCGTACGTAGCCAACCGTGCTAGTCGGAGGTGTGCGTGAAGGTGGTGGTGGTTGGTGGTGGTAATGATTGAGTGGTGGTTGGTGGTGGTAGTCGGTGGTTGTGGTTGAGTGGTGGTGGTGGTTGTTGTCATCCTCTCTTCGTGCGTTTCTCCCTCGTTTGCCCGCCGTTCGGTCACCTTGACTCCCCAAACAAAACGTGCACCACCACCACTACCACCACCACTACTACCGCTACCACCACCACCAATTAACACTGCTCGTCACGAATACCCACCTCCCGTGTTGAATTGTTGTTGTTGTTTGTTGTTGTTGTTTGGTGGTGGAGTTGAGTTGCCGGTGACGCCGTTCGATCCTCGTGTGTCGAGTCCTGCCACACACGCGCGACACGGACAATCGAGTTGTGGCTCTCTGATGTCCGACGTTTCGCCGCACGTGTTAGGGGGGGGGCTTCTTCAGGAGCTCCACTGATGTTGTTTAAATGCTTCGTCTGCATCGAGGCAACCGGAGCAGCCGGAGCAACGCCACGCGTACCACGCGGTCGACACTCGACCCCGACGCAGATGGAACGCACGGAGTGCACCCGTGCCGTGCCGCGCACTCTCCTGGCGAGCCAGAGGGGGGGGGGGGGTACGGCTCCTCGCCCACGGGAAGGGAAGTTTGGCAAGATCAGTGCGTGTGTGTGGTCCACCAACCCCTCGCTGCTGCCTCCACACAGCGCTGGATCGCGGGCAGTCACGCGCAACAGCTTGGCCACCACCACTCTCACCGCCACCACCACTAACGCCACCACCACAACCACTAACGCCACTACAACCAACGCCACCATCACCATCGCCACCACCACTAACGCCACCACCACCACCGCTTCCGCCACCACCACAACCACAACCAACGCCACCACTCTCACCGCCACCACCACTAACGCCACCACCACCACCACAACCACCACCACTAACGCCACCACAACCACCGCCACCACCGCCCAGCTAAAGCAGTCACCTGGACAAAAATTCGACCCCCCCCCCCTCGCCATCTCTCCCCGCCCACGTTGTGGATGAAGTCTAACAAAGTGTAAATAAACGAGTTGTTTTGTCGCTGACAACCCCGTGTTGTGTTGCTTGGTTCAAGTCTTTACGTATCATCGAGAAGGCTAAGCAGGGAGGGGGGGGGGTGATCCCGGGTGCTACTCGGATGGGCTCGCGCCGTGCTAAGAGCGCACGTGCTCGAGGCTTGGGCGCTGTCAAGTTTCGTGGGAGGAGTTCCAAGTTGTTGTGGTGCACTCCGCCCCAACGCCTTCGCTAAGCCGAGACGACAATTGTGGTGAAGTATGGTCAAACAACCCCCACCCCCACGGCGCGGTGGTGGTCGCCCATCCGAGCGCTATCCAGGCTCAAGTCCGCTTAGCTTCCTAGAATCTGATGAGCTTGGATGCGTTCGCGACTCGTTCGGTCATCGACCGTGGGTGATTGGACTACGCGGGCGTCCCTCTCTGTCTGTGTCTCTGTCTCTGTCTGTCTGTCTGTCTCTCTCTGTTTGTCTCTCTGTCTGTGTCTCTGTGTGTGTCTGTGTCTCTGTCTGTCTCTCTCTGTCTCTCTGTCTATCTCTCTCTGTCTGTCTCTCCTGTCTGTCTCTCTCTGTTTGTCTCTCTGTCTGTGTCTCTGTGTGTGTCTGTGTCTCTGTCTGTCTCTCTCTGTCTCTCTGTCTATCTCTCTCTGTCTGTCTCTCTTTCTGTCTCTCTCTCTCTGTCTGTCTCTGTCTGTCTGTGTCTCTCTGTCTGTCTCTCTCTCTCTGTCTCTGTCTGTCTCTGTCTCTCTCTGTCTCTCTCTGTCTCTGTCTGTATCTGTCTCTTTCTCTGTCTCTATGTGTCCTTGTCTGGGCAGGTCTTCACCTAGCAGTGGTTTGACCATGGCTGATGATGATGGTGACGCGTCACTCTCACGACTTCAGTTGAAATCGTTGGAGACACTGTCCTGTATGTAATGCTGGCTCATTCTTCAGGTGGGACAACAATATTCTCAATCGCGAATTAATCACAAACAACAACAGCAGCAGCAGCCACTACCATCCAAACAACTACCAAACCATCAACAACAACAACTACACAATCATCCAAATAGGGTCAATGTTTGTTTTGTTGTTGCATCAAACAGAGGACCCGCCGCTCGTTCAGACGGATCGCGCTTGTCAAGAACGTCTGAAACAAACCCAAGAGGGGGGGGGGAGCGGGGGGGGGGGCACGTGTTCAACGCGCCCAACGCTGGCGACGAAGAACCCGCACGGCAACTCGGCACCTTCACTCGCTCGCAGCGCTCTGTCGGGCAGTCTCGTTCCGAATCCGCGTTCCACCGCGTTTCGATCTCCCGGTCGGGGTGGCCGTCAGTGGCGCTAGAGATGAATCAGAGGAGATCCTGTCCACATCAACAATCCCCCCCCCCCACACCGTTCACCAACTCGCACTCACCAGCGTGGTGAAGTATGGTAGAATGTAACCCCCCCCCCCCCCGTCCCCAATCTAAAAGCGCTGTACGTGATTTACATGGCGTG
Organism: Lethenteron reissneri; assembly: GCF_015708825.2. NCBI lineage: Eukaryota > Metazoa > Chordata > Hyperoartia > Petromyzontiformes > Petromyzontidae > Lethenteron > Lethenteron reissneri. Next base: position 2,237,119 of record NC_083811.1, read on the forward strand.
GGGAGGGCTTCATCCATCGGTGGATGGAGAATGGCTCGGAGTTGAGAGCAGGGGTGGTTATAAACACGTGGGTAGTGACGATAGCAACGGTAAACACATATGAGTAGCGAGCACGCCTTTGTCTCCCCAGCGTTGATGTGTACACACCGCACCAGGTACTCACTTTCACGAAGGCTCAGTCGACCTACGTGAGGTCCACGACCCGTTTAAATATTCGACGAAACTATTTTTAATTTTAGAAGCGACCTTGCTATCACGACTGACAGCTCAACGAAGTGGCTCATCGCGTGGAAATGTCTCGCAGCAGCAGCAGCAGTAGCCAACTACTCTAAACGCGTGACGCTGATTCTAAACTGGAGGGGAAAATCCACGAGGAGAACACGCAAACTCGAAATATACAACAGGCATCAGGGTCGGGATCGAACCCGCGACCTCCTGCATAACAGGCGAGGTAGTTAACATCTCCTAGCCACCGTGTTTGTGCATCGCTGGCAACGCAGCATCATCATCATCAGCTTCATCCGTGCTCCTCCAAAAAGAGCGTCTGGACACTCGGTGATTATCCGGCCGTTGTGAATAACTGCAAGGCACAAATGACGCATTGTGATGCCATGAGATGCGAAAATAAACGCGTGGATTGTCAAGTTGCAAAACTTTAACGCGCACGGCTGCTCTTCGCAACTAAACTCTCGCATTGCGACGTTTGGCTATAGCCATCGAACAAAGACGGCCACTGGCATCGCGCGCTTTTGGATGCGCTATTGCGGCCGTCTGGAACGCTCTGTTCTTTCCGATATTCGGACGCCACTGGAGCTGTGCACTTGTAAACCATCGTCATCTTTAAAACTGCCTGTTTGTGTTTAGTTTGTTGTCCTTCCCCCGCACCTAAAGTTTAGCGCATGTTGGCTACGTACGGTGCGAAAGAAGTTCAACACTCACACACACACATACGTTCCAGGTGTGTGTTAGTTATTGTTCAGAGGCGACCTGGATCACATATGGTAGCTAGTCGAAGTGGCTTAAATGATCATGATGATCACAATCATCATAATCATCATCACGTGGGAATTTACATTAAGAGCCAGATACATCTGAACGCGTGACGTTGTCTATACAAGTGGAGCGGGCGGGGGGAGGGGGCAAAAGCGGACGAACCCGGAGACAATCCCACACGAAACCATCACGGGGAGAAAGAGAGAGAGAACTCGTGCACTCCGGGTTCGAAGCCGCCTCCAAAAGCGTGGAGTGTCCAGCAACGAGCAGCACTCTTCGTCGTAATGGGTAGGGGGAATAACAGGCATGCTTTGAATTGATCGGATGTGTTATTATCATCATCATCATCATGATCATTGTCAGAGCTTGCGGGGAGGTGGAGAGAGACGATGGTGACGATGATGACGATGATGGCGAGGTGGATTCCAAAGTGGTAGCAGTGCGAGGTTGTCTCTTCGCGTCGTGCGGCTGACGTTCGATGCAGAGGATCGACTCCGATTTCACATCCAGGCAGTCAAGCCCAGACAACCTCGTCAGGAGCTGAGGGGGGGGGGAGTGCATCATCGCTGTGACGTCTCCTTCCGATTTGCGGGTCAGGCATCGCGACGGGCCGTTCTGGACGATGGCCGCAGTCGCATCGCCACTGCGACCGGAGAGTTTTTATTTTTATTTTCCATTTTTAATGCGAGGTGGTTGAAGGAAGAGGATGGGGGAGCAGACGGAATAGTGAGGTTATAACCTGCCGTGTGACGATGGTCATAGACGGTGGGTGCACGCGTGTGAGATTAGCGTCACATCGAGGTGTTGCACCGTCGACCGACAGATCGTTCAAAACGATGTTCTGCCAACGAAGGGGTGATGGCGAGGTTGATGATGCTGATGCTGACGGTGGTGATGGTGGCGGTGGCATCGGCCGCTACTTTCTCACTGAACAGAGGGGGCAGCGTGAAGGCTGCGAATGCTGCTGCTGCTGTCAACTTCCACTTCGCGGTATTGCCCGGCGACTCGTGTCACCACCCCAGAACAGAAACCGTAGAACACGGAACGTCGACTCGATGCCCGATTCACAAATACGAAGCGAGAGGCATCATCGGGGCAGCGATGATGCCTCTCGCTACCCCTGGCGTACTCGTCTGGCTGGTCAGACCACCTCGATGTAAAGCGACAGCGGTTTGGTGTAGAGTAACATCAGGCGTGCTCAGAAGAAGACGGAGATCTATAGGTTCACACTGGGACCCATAGACTCACACGAAGAGACCCATAGACTCACACTGAGACCCATAGACTCACACGGAGAGACCCATAGACTCACACGGGGAGACCCATAGACTCACACTGGGACCCATAGACTCACACGGGGAGACCCATAGACTCACACGAAGAGACCCATAGACTCACACTGAGACCCATAGACTCACACGGAGAGACCCATAGACTCACACGGGGAGACCCATAGACTCACACTGGGACCCATAGACTCACACGAAGAGACCCATAGACTCACACTGAGACCCATAGACTCACACGGAGAGACCCATAGACTCACACGGGGAGACCCATAGACTCACACTGGGACCCATAGACTCACACGGGGAGACCCATAGACTCACACGGAGAGACCCATAGACTCACACTGAGACCCATAGACTCACACGGGGAGACCCATAGACTCACACAGAGATCTATAGGTTCACACTGGGACCCATAGACTCACACGAAGAGACCCATAGACTCACACTGAGACCCATAGACTCACACGGAGAGACCCATAGACTCACACGGGGAGACCCATAGACTCACACTGGGACCCATAGACTCACACGGGGAGACCCATAGACTCACACGGAGAGACCCATAGACTCACACTGAGACCCATAGACTCACACGGGGAGACCCATAGACTCACACAGAGATCTATAGGTTCACACTGGGACCCATAGACTCACACGAAGAGACCCACAGACTCACACGGGGAGACCCATAGACTCACACGGGGAGACCCATAGACTCACACGGAGAGACCCATAGACTCACACTGAGACCCATAAACTCACATAGAGATCTAAGGGTTCACACTAGGACCCGTGGACTCACACGGAGAGTCCTATAGACTCACACTGAGACCCATAGACTCACACTGAGACCCATAGACTCACACTGAGACCCATAGACTCACACGGAGAGACCCATAGACTCACACAGAGATGCATAGTCTCACCTCAAGATCTACAAATTCAGATACAGACCCATAGATAAACACAGAAACCCATAGACTCACACGTAGAGCCATAGTCTCACCTCAAGATCTACAGATTCCCACAGATACCCATAAATTCACACAGATACCCATAAACTCACACAGATACCCATACACTCACACAGATACCCATAAACTCACACAGATACCCATAAACTCACACAGATACCCATAAATTCACACAGATACCCATAAACTCACACAGATACCCATAAACTCACACAGATACCCATAAACTCACACAGATACCCATAGACTCACACGGAGATCCTCCATATGACAGAGGCATCCTCACGGAGACGATTCACCGCTCAGCTACCCGTGACGCAATCATCTGGCTGATCGACCACCTCGATGTAAGACTCACGGCTGCTGCTGCTCTCTCATCAACATCAACCGCACGGAGCGCGCAGTCGTCGTCTGACCTGTTCAGCACGCCCCAGGATGTCGCCACGAGACGAGACGCCGCGGAGATTCGGAGCAACGTGGGGATGACTCGAGACTCTTCTTCTTCCGCTCCTCACCGACTCCTGTTTGTGCCACAGGTGGGTGTGCGCATGCGTGGTATGTTGGCCTCAACGTGCACATAGCCTGGCACAAGCACCGTGGGGACGTCGCCGACACTTAGTGGCGAATGGCGGTTGTTGTTGTTGTTATGTTGTGGGGAACGGTGGCGCAGTGGTTAGCGCTCGTCTGCACTGCGAAATCCGACGAACCGAGTTCGACTCCCGCTCACGGGCAAAAAAGTCAGCGGCGGATATCTGAACCGGTCCCGGGCCTCCACCAGGTCGACTCAGCCTCAAATGAGTGCCTGGCGCGGTGTGTAATAAACAACGCCACTAAGGGGAGACAAAGGCGGCCGGCAGTGGTGCTCGCCACCCACCCCCTCGTTTGCCGTCTCGGCCTTCACAGGTGCTACTCGCTCACAGCACTTGCCCCAACAGTCTGTTAAGGCTATACAGGGGGGGGGTCTTTATATTTGTTACCAATCCGCGCCGACCAACGCGGCGAGGTTCCAGTCTGACAACTGTTCCCCAATTCTGGCCGTCCGCGTTGATCCGCTCCGTTCGCCAGCAGCGTTCCTCCGAGATTCTAGGATGGTGACAGCAGCAGCAGCAGAGCGACCTCTTGCAATCAAGTGGTGCAATGAGTGGCACGTTACGCACGTGATTTGAGAATCACCGCAAAGCCTGTATCGCTTGTGTTTAGAAAGAGAGCACGGACACGTTGGGCAATAAAGAACGATCCGTAACCAACACAGTCACCGTTGCGGCAAGAGCGGTGGTGCAGTGGTTGGGGGGGGGGGGGCACTGCTCTGTGAGCTCACTCACCTTCTCGGTTTGATTACAGAGGACGGCTGTCATCAGTGGCGAATAAAATAGGAAGCGGGCCTATACCCAGCCCTTTCTCGCAGTGTCCTCGATCCCTCGTTATAACTGGCTGACCCCATGCCCGGACTGGACATCTGTAAAACAAACAAACAAACAAACAAACAAAAAGAGCTTCATAGGTCATCGGATTCCTCCTTCAGTCTTAATCAACGTTGTGATTCTTCTCCAGCCCGCACTCATCGTCGTGGTGAAGTATGATCACCCCCCCCCCTTCTTCCCCAAGGAGCTGACCGATACGACGCACGGAGAGAGACATCAATCCAGCAGTGGATTGGGCAAAGGGGCCTGTGCGTGTTGTATGTCTGTCATTTGCGTACTCATCATCATCGTCGCGGTGTTTAAAACGAATGCACGTGCAAGGAACGTGTCGCATCGTGTGCGCGTGTGTTTGTTTGTGTGTGGTCGTGTAGTTTGCTCGTGAAGAGCACTTGCCCCAACAGCCTATTCAGGCTATACGGGGGATTTTTGTTTTTATTTGTAGCGGTCACGGCCAACGCCGGTGGGAGTTTTAACAGCAGGTGCCCCTCGCTTTGTGCGGGTTCGCTTTGTGCGACTTCGCGAACCTATTGATACCCAAATTCGCTCTATGCGGTTTGAATTAACTCATATGCGGCTATGCGGTCGGACAACATTGTGTGTGTCTACTGTGTGTACTGTGTGTCTACTGTGTTTACCTGTGTACTGTGTGTGTACTGTGTGTGTACTGTGTGTGTACTGTATGTACTGTGTGCGCTACTCGGCAGGCAGCTGTCTCGTCCAGCGATTTCGCTTTGTGCGTCCCCCCCCCCTTTCCAAATTTGGAACTCATCTGCCGCATACAACGGGAGAGGGGGGGGGGGGGGCTCTGTGCGAGTGTGACGAGGCGTGAAATGTTTCGTGCAAACTTCTTCGCTTTTGCCCGGATAACATCACAACTTAGTGACTTGTTGACGAGCCGGTCCCCGTCTCTCCCCTCCGCACGAACAGAGCACCGAATAACCTCCTCATTCGAGACCCACACAGCATCCCACCTCCTCCTGGCCTTGCAAGCTCCCCCTCTTCCTCCTCCTCCTCCTCCATCATCCTCCTCCTCCTCAAACCATCAACACATCACTCACCCGCTCACGCATCCTCTCACTACCAAGTGTCGTTCATCGTCAACAGCATCATAATATTAGCAGGCCGTCCGCGCAGTACACTCCTCCCACGTGAAATGTAACAACGGAGAGGCAAGCCTCAAGTCGGATAGCCCACCCATAGAGACACTCAGCGACGCATAGAGACGCAAAGAGATGCATAGAGATACATCGAGGCACGAAGAGACTCGAAGAGATAGGACATAGAGATAGATACATAGAGGCCCTTAGAGGCACATCGAGATACATACTCATAGAGATGTAGATATTAAAGGCGCGAGCCACAGTTAAGCGAGTGTGGCCATGCAAAAAAAAAACTATGGGATTGTGTAGCAAACCCACAGAGACACACAGAGATACATAGAGACACAGAGACTCAAAGAGATGGATACATAGAGACCCTTAGAGACACATCAAGATGAATTAATAAATACAATTAGAGACACATCGAGATGGATACATAGAGACCCTTAGAGACACATCGAGATTAATTAATAAATACAATTAGAGACACATCGAGATGGATACATGGAGACCCTTTAGAGACACATCGAGATGAATTAATAAATACAATTAGAGACACATCGAGATGGCTAAAGAGACCCTTAGAGACACATCGAGATACGCACGCGTAGAGATGTGTACATGAAAGACGCGAGCCACAGTCATGCAGCCTAAACTATGGACCCACACAGTAAACCCACAGAGACACACAGAGGCACATAGAGAGGCGTGGAGATAAGTAGCGACTCACTCGTTGAGATATACACAGAGACATCTAGACATAGAGAGACACACGCAGAGACGAGACACATCGACGGAGTGCGACTGTGGCCATGCAACTCGAGCTAGAGACCGCAGCACAGTAAACCCACCCACTGTGGGCTGGGCTCCTTCAACGCAGCAGGAGGAGCAGCGACACGACACGAACTCTCTCGCTCTGCTGCTGAAGCCCTCTCGTCTTGGCCAGCAGTAGCAAGCAGCCAGCACCTCGACATCGGCGCCGAGCTCCTGAGCCACGTTCTGCTGCTGCTGCCATCACGCGCAAGAATATAAACAACATCGCTTAAGATGAATCCCAGTATGTTGGTAATGCTGTTGCTGCTGCTGCCTTGGCAGTGATGCACAAGCACAATTAACAAACAAATAAACAACTCAACACACGCTCGTCAATAACAACACCGTGACCTTGCGACAAAAAAACACGCAACAAAAAACGTAATTGGCGACGTTTCGGGCAATTACCCTTATTCACAGCACGCAGGGCAGCCAGAGAGAACAGATCGCTTCTACGATGTCAGGCGAGGAATGGGGATTGTGCGAAACCCTCCGCCGGATGCGGTTGTTTAATAACTTAAAAATAATCTGGGAGTTTAGAAGAAGAAAGCAAGAAAAACACTGCACACGCTGCGACCATCACAAATCAAATAATAATAATAATAACGAGTGCACATTTGGGTGTTCGCGCACTTGTTCGTAAAGCGCATTGATGTGGTGAGCAAGGAAGGACGGCAGGCGTTGAGCCCCATGGACAGAGGCCCTGCTGCAATGTGGCTTGACAAGAGACGCCGACAAAACTTCCCCGTGTAGCCCACGACGGGCTGTTGGGGGCTAGCGCTGTTAGCGAGCGGGCAAGTTGCTGTTTGAACGCCGGCACGGCACTCGAGGGGGTGGGTGGCCAATCACACGCCCGGCCACCTTTGCCTTCTCTGTGCGCATGTTTTACACATCGCACCAGGTACTCAGTTAAGGCTGAGTCGACCTACGGGGTGGATGGGTGGCAGGACCGGTTTAAAGTCGTCACTGTTAATAGTCGGGAGCAGGAATCGAACTCGGGCCGCCGGTTTCGTAGCGGAGTGGGCAAACCACTGCACAACCGCCACCCCCCCGTTGAACACACGGCCGCGCACACCCCCACACGCCGACAGGCAAACAACAAACACGATGGCCCAAATCAAGGGATCGTTCTACCACGAGGTGTTTCGGCTTCCAGCCCGTTGTTGTTCGGCGTTGTGGTCCCCATGCTGGGTGGGAGACTCTGCGACGAAAGGGAACGCCTGGTCGAGAAGTGCACTGGACAGTCCGCACGGCGGTGGGTTCGCCGTGATTAGGGGCCATCAGCACGCCACGCAAAGCTATCAGCCTGCGGATGGCAAACGTTGACTGTTTAACGCGGGGCTTCGCGCGATTTGGAGATCCTCAGCGAACCGCGCCCAGCAACAGTCTGCCACGCCTGACTACAAAGTGTTACAGAGGGCTTCGCAATCATTGGGGCTCAGCGGAAATCCATGCCCAGTTACGCGAGGCCAGCTATCTGTATATACATGCTCGTTATGGTTCACCAACAAGCCACGCACGACTCACGGAGAACTCAACGCGCTGTACGATTCCCTCGATTTCATTGGGGAGAATCGTCAACAAACCCACGGTCAACAACAACAACAACAGCAGCAACAACAACAACAGCAGGCCACAGGAGCGGCGGCGCAAATCGCCGTGTGGTTGCCGACGCACCGTCCCTACGAACCCAGGCTAAAGTTCGAGCCCTGTACCCGGGGCCATTGGCGTTAGAACGAGTAGCCCCGCAGGTCGCGCGAAATGACGTGTGATCAATCCGCCTCCACTAGCAACTCGCCTGGGGGGCTTCAAGTCAGCGGTAGATTGACAGAGGGGGGTGGCCCGGAACAAGGCACGCGTTAGAACTCATCAGCAAACCCACGGCCGTGAGACGAGGAGGACCAACAGGCAACGCAACAGATGATTCTATCATCCGTGCGCAATATATACAATATATATATACTGTGCTGTACTGGTAGCCGGGAGCGAGCCGTGCTCGCTTTTTAACAGCTTCCGCGTCGCACTCTGCTGGAGGCGAATCACTCGGTTCACTGATGATGATGGTGACGATGGTGGCGATGGTGGCGACGACGTTGCTCGTTTATTTGCGAGTGTTTCGCTCGGAACTTTAAGAAATGTCGAACTTTTCTACTGAACCCCTTGCCCCCGTGAGTTTAAAGCGATCAACCTCCGCGTCGTTTTTTTGTGTTTTTTTGGGGGGGGGGGGGGGGTGGGGGGGGGGGAGGCCCAACGTCTGAAACGTCGCTTTTTAGAATTGTAAGGCGGTGAGCGCAACCTCGATTGTAATTTTTGCCAAACGGGCACCCTCCTGCCTCCCGAGAACATCAACAGATACGCACCGCTCACTCACAATCGTTTAGATCCAATAGAAGCCTCCGATGGGTCGCCCTGCACCAACGGGCTTGGTACGGTCGTGGAAATTCGACGTTACTATGACAGTGCACCAGATGATAACCAGAGTGATCACTGTCTCAAGGTGGTTACTTTTAAAATTTGTATCGGCGAATGAGCGATGACGTCAGTCCAGTTTGACCCTCGAGGTTTAAACTCGCATCTCGTTGCGATGCGGCAGTATACGCGCGCCAATTGCGATCTGAATAATCAAGTTCAAGTTCATTTATTAGGTATAGCCCTGTGAGCCATTCGACTCTTGAATCGGGTGCAACCGCAACAAACAAAAAACAAAAACATGAACAAGAAAGCATCTTAAAGTGACTATGTGCAAACAGAAAATCCAAGAAAAGACAGCAAAATGTTGCAGAAAAAGCACCGTACACCAACACTGTGTGCAAAAATCCCAATGTGGGTGATGTGGAGGCGTCTCAATCCAGCAGTGGAGTGACAAGAGGGCTTTACGCACAATGACGGGGGTGGAGCGGTGGCGCAGTGGTGAGCGCACTGCGCTACGAACTCGGGCCACCCAAGTTAGATTCTCGCCGACGGGCGGCCATGACGTCAGTTTGGCGAGTTCCATTAACAGCAGTCAGCCAAATGCCACAAACCCCCACCAGTTACGCACTGACCATCGCGGTGAAGTATGGTCAAACAACACCCGCGACTGACCGACACTGAGCGGGGAAGCTATCATAGAGCAGAGCATCGCCAAAGGGCTGTGATAACGAGTGTGTACTTAGTGGACGTTGACGACAGGGGACAGTCACTTGTTATGCCAACAGAAGATGGCAAAAGCGAAACATTTCTAATCAAAGTGGTATAGGGTAATTCCTCGTATGTCGTGCCATTGATAACAACCATCATATACATTAACGTAACTCAACACATTCGTTAATAACACTGTAGCCTTAAACAAAAACACAATAGCGACGTTTCGGGCAATGACCCTTCTTCATAGCACACAAATAGAGACGCCAGTGAGATGGAGTTCACAAAGGGTCAGACAATATCTATAAGTACAAGCCGGAGACATCGCATTGACGAGCCAGGGAAAGTGATTTTGGGTAGAAGGTTTGTGCTGGACGGGGAGTCGAGAAAGGTTGTTTTCGTAGGGAGGTCATCGGCTCGGGATGGTCACGGCCGCTCATGAAACAGGGACGAGACTCACCGCCGAGTGGCAACCAGGGCACGTCCTCCGCGGAGACAGAGCGATGGAATCGGTTTGTGTGCAGGTGCTAGATTGGCCGTCGCGTTGGGACGGGTCGCGAAGGGCAGTTTGAGGCAGTCGCCATCCAACAACTACGTGGGTGCAGACGGAGCGACGCTCACAACAACGCGCGGAGCACCGGGCGGAGTAAAACGCAGCAAGTTGGCACAGTGGGGAGCACAGGTGGTGCATCTGCCAGTCGTCACAGTCAGTCGATCGACGGCACCTGAGTCTGTCCCGTGACCTCCTGTCAGCAGCGAGCCTTCGACATTTCACGTGGTCTTACGGTGCACCTAGCCTGGCACAAGCGCTGTAGTGACGACCCCGCCACTTAGTGGCAAATATGGGCTGTTGTTATTTATCTGTCTTTTGTGTGTGTTGTGGGGAGCGGTGGTGCAGTAGTTATCGCACTGGGCTGTAAACTCGGCCCACCTGAGTTCGATTCCCGGCCACGGATAACATCAGTGGCTTATAATATCCGAGCAATGAGTACCTGGTGCTGTATGTAGTAAACATCGCCACTGGGGAGACAAAGGCGGTCGGCAGTGGTGCTGGCCACCTAATCCGTCGTTTGCCGTCTCGGCTTTCATAGGTGCTCGCTAACAGCACTTGCCCCAACAGTCTGTTAAGGCTATACGGGGGATCTTTGTCTCTGTCTATATACCATGAAACACCGTGAGGTGGGTTCACGTGCAGGGGTGGAGTTGGATTGAGGCGACATTGTGGAGGAAGGCCTACAGCGGATAGAACATGGCCCATGAGGATGAGAGTGTTAATGATAATGGTGTGTGTAAATGTGTCCTTTGTTACTTTTGATATTCGTGATAACTGCTCTCTCTCTCTTTGTCATCATCTTCAGCCACCAAAAAACAAGAACAGCCGTTTTTGTCCGAATTCGGACAAAAAACCATCCTCAATATTTCAAGAGCTGCAATGCATGCGAGTATGAGACGGTGGTCCTGGACAAATCACGCCAGAAATTAGTCCTTTAAAGAGCCGCATGCTGCTCCGGAGCCGCGGGTTGTCGACCCCTGGCCACGATCTTATCCACTGCTGGATGAAGGCTTCCCCAAGCCAAAGATGTAACAAGAATTAACCTAACGCCTGTTGCACTCGAGTGTGATTTCATCATCGCCGAACACACCATTCATCATTTCTTCTCGCAACGTGGCCTGCCTCTCATTCCCTTAACCAGACAACTGGCAGCATAAGACCACATCTGGCATCATCGCATCTTGTATCATCGCGATGAACGTTCCTTCGTCATATCCACAGCTGGTCGAAGGCCTCCTCCCCACGCCGTGTCGCACGTGGGGGCTGTTTGACCATACTTCACCAGGCTGGTCAATGCAGGCTTAGTGAAGGAGAAAGCCCTGGCAGGACCGATTCAGATCTCACTCCGCCACTGGTGTCAGCAGCGACCGGGAATACAACTCAAGTGGGTTGGGTCCGTCTTCTTGGTTCTTTCGGTAAAGTCACGTAGAAGGGAAATAATAAAATAATAAAAATAAAACATAATAAATAATTCTCACGACGTTTTGGCCACAACGCAAGCAGCCGTCCTCAGGTGAAGACCAGATATGTCGGGGAGACAGCGTCTGAATGAAACACTACCACGCTTGGAGCGTCTATTTAAGCTGGGTTGGAAGGGGAAGAGCGCCTTGACAAAATAATTTGCATATCAAGAGTTGGGTTGGGTCCGTAGCATCGTGCAGTGCGCTGATTACTGCGCCACCGCTTCCCATCGTATCTTTCTCAACGTCGATGAGAAATTCGGGTTGATCTGTAACAATCCTGAACTAGCATCAAAGTTTGTACCTGCATTGTGATGGAAAATAAACAGGAGCTGCTGCTATTCCCCGCCGTAGTTTCCGTTATTAAACCATTCGTAACCCGCTGCACCATTCTCAATCCTATTGCCGGATGAAGGCCTCTGCTTGTGTACGCGTCACGAGGGTTGGTTGACCATACTTCACCACGGTGGTCAATGCGGGCTGGGAACGGATGAATTTGGGCGGTGTGGAGGGGGGGGCAAGGATCGGTTCAGATACCACTCGCCACTGACGTTCGCCGTGGCCGATAAAGGCACTCAAGTTGCCGAGTTGATGGCACGGTGCGCAAACCCACAACGTTGCTGCTCCACCCATATAGGGTATATATACTGCACAGTATATAATTTACAATTAACTCGACAGTATACGTGTGCATGGTATTGCCCCAGCCTCTCTGCTGCCATCTCGCTCCACTTCTCTCTCCTGCTCATATCCTCCGCTCCAGACTCGGGGAAGACTCGGCAAACTTGTGATCAGCGGAGAGGGGGGGGGGGCTTTCTCTGCTGAGCTGCAGCGCCCGTGTTGAGGCCTCGGATGACCACCAGGCTGACCGATGATTCGTCGCAATGCATTCCGGCCTCAACAGCACCACCGCACACCACACACTGTAGTTCCTTAATAAAGGGTTTGCTATGGGGTTTTTTTTTGGGGGGGGGGGGGGGAGTGTGGGTTAGATCGCGTTAATATAAATGTGTCGTTAAACCCGCCACCACCCGACACAGCCAATCGGTAAGGTTTGTCACGTAAACGATAAACGTGGCGACCAATTACGAGTACAGCAACAGCGGTTGTGTGTTGGAGAGTAAACCCACAACGTTTACAATTCTGGTACGATGCTTCGCTGGTGACAACAACAACAGCAGCCAACTTCATCAGGCGACAGCCAGAATTGTGAAGAAGTCTTCCCTTGGTGCCATCGCTTTAGGCCTATCATGTGCGAGCACGAGAGAGGTGGAGGGTTAATGTAGTCATGTAAGTTGCAATAGCTCGCGTTAATCTGAGAACATGCCGTGCTTAGGTTCTTCACAGTTAGTCAACCTCACATAATGCGTGTCCATTCTTACATCAACGTAATAATGGATGTACATCATGTTGATCTAAGGACATGCACTGCAGGTCAACTCCGATGAACACGGTGCGAAAAACGTCCAAGTTCAACAACGCATCTCTCCTCCTGCCCAATCCTCCCACCGCCCATTTCAATACACTGAAGTCGTTATTATCTATAACGCATGTAGGTAGAACTTCTTTCGCACTGTACATCGGAGGTACAGGGGAAGGACATCAACTTACAACTTCAGTAAGTACTGTTTGTTGCTGGCTGCGTGGCGTTTTTTATTTTGTGTGTGGGGGGGGGGGGGCATGTGGCATTTACAAGATCTGACCTCTCCTCTCTCGTCGTGGGCACTGTTATCCTCCTCCCGCACCTCCGATGAACACGGTTAGTGCGTACGGTGCAAAAGAAGTTCAACATACATACTCACATCGATTTCCTCCCTTAGTGGTCAAGTCCAGACTTTAAAACCCCACCGCTTCTCCCCCCCCCCCCCCCCCCCCCACTTGCGATCTCGATTTCTGACCCTTCCAATGGCTCGTGTCCTCCAACTTCCTCAGGGCGTCGAGAGAAGGCGGTTGCAATTGAGGTCAAGAAGGTCAATGGGTCTTCAATGGCCAGCGGTCGTTAATGGCAACACAAGGAACCATCGCTGCCTTCCTTGGCTCGACACCGGATCGTTGGACAGTGCATCTAAACTGGACCCAACGGGTGACCAACGTAGAAGGAAGAAAAAGAGGTTGCGCATAGAAGAAGACGACTTATCCGGACGGGGCCGTGAAGAGAGGAATACCTAAGAGATAATGGTTTCACGACAACATGAGAGACTGTTGCCAGAATATTGGCACACGGCAGAGGAGAGTGGAAACAAGTGACGAAATGTGCAGTGGACACCTCCTATGGACTCTCTGCCCATGGATCGTGATGACGATGACGACGACAAAGACGACGACACCTGTCCTTCTCGGGCCAGCGGAGACAAATTACGAATCTCGTCGGAGCTGAGAAACTCAGCTGAGGTTGAGCCAGGCGAGCACCTGGCTGGGTGACTAACCATCTCGGTTAGGGTCCTCCCAGGCAAAGCCAAAAATACTCATTCGTAGAATTGACCAGAAAAAAATAAATTAATTAAAATGCATGCGTTCATACATGTACGGACATAACAAAAATTAATCAATGTGCTTTATTTAACCAACTGGAAATTCCCTTTGAGACTCGCGTGATTCGAAATACCTCGGCATGCCTCGGAGGCGATGTGGTCAATTTAAAATTTCGCTGTGGACTCGAAGATTGTGTTAAGACAAATATATAATGAGATATGTTTTGCTGCATTTGTTTTGCTTTCACCTCCACAACGTCCACAGTTATCCCTGCAAATGTGTTGCCCGTTATCGACGAAGCATAAATGTGCATACATTGTTCCACCGCGTAACAGTCGACCCAAAGTACTGCATTGGAAGCGATAGTATGCACTGCGTTATCATGCAACCACATGGATGGCATTGTTCTTCTTAAATACGCCGTCATGTGCAAACACTGCAATCTTTACGTGCGCAATATATCTATAGATTAAAGCAAAAATGCAAACAGCTGGAGTTGTGATCTGTATCGCCTGTATTATTCTCGTGACGAGGAAGATCTCAGTGATGATGATGCTGCCGTGTGTAATGGACGTGTGAATGGGAGCATAGGAGAGAGTTTTTTTTTGTGAATCGAGGCTTTTTTCCTAATCACAGCAGCCACCCCTCCTCCTCCACTCCAAATCCCGTGAATGCCCTCTCAACAGCGCAGACCCATTTAACAACCACAACATCAACACGCCGCGTACGATTTAATTAATACGTTTCATACGCGCGTGTGCCATTATTTGACGGAGTGACGCGTTTCAATGTGGATGAATGCAAAAGCCTCTTCCGCTACACGGCCACACGATCTCTAATGGCGCGCGTGTCGCAGCCTCCACGCTCTCTCCTCCCTCCTTTGCTGTTCACCTCCAGCAATCCACCACGCTGCTTGCCTCAACTCCGAACCCTCGCCTCCATCCCTCTGATCAACCCCCTCGGCTCCCTCGACCCTCACCACCCCGCCTCGACCTCGCAACTCCCTTTGACCCCCCGCAGTAATGGTTGACACACACACGTCACCTTCCAGTAAACGTGCAACGTTTGTCCGACGTTCCGTGTTTGCTGGGCTAGGCATTGGCGCAGTCGCGACGTTATCAGCTCTGGGGATGCGGCAATCAGGTCAGACAGGGCCCCAATATTTGATCTGTCTCTCGCACGGTGGCACCTTGCCTTAACCACATCGTTACGTTCACGGTCTCGAACGTTTACCGCTGTAGGGGCGCTCCGTTTTCAGAAACAAATCTCATGGTGGTTGTCAAGGGGGCCCCAACTCGTGGTTTTGGCCACCAGGGATGGCACTCCCTGCCCCCACACTAGTTACTTGACTGGGGTTGGGACTTGGGAGGAAAGTGTTGGTGGATCGTGTCGATTTGTGGAACTCCCAAACCTCTCTTGGCTGAGAGGTGGCTAGGCAGTGGCAGCGGGGGTTCATGAACCCGTCTGTGTAAGTTATTAAGTGTCACCCGCCTTACAATTGTGATGTGGGTTATCCAGGTACAGTACTCCACTTTCTTCTCACGCAAATCAAAGCAGCCCTTAAATCTAATTTTTATTGTTCAAATGTGCCAATGCAGGACCCTTCTGAATAGGTCGTGAGACTGTGAGCATTTCGTGGATAAATAAACTACATTGCAATCATTGCCATAGTTTCAAAGAGCTCGCGAAAAACTCAACACGGACAACCCCCTCCCCGCCTGCAAACTTCCACGAATCTTAGGGCAGACGTAACAGAACCATCAAGCGTGCAGACGACTCGATGCTCGATTCACGAAATACGGAGGAGGAGGAGGAGGCATCTTGACAGAGATGCACTCTTGCCGGATTAAGCTAGAGCGGGGCCTGTAGCATATGTTATAAAGGGGCCCTATTTTTTTTTAAAACACGTAAATATTAAAACACCAATTTTTTACTTGCATAGTGAAGTTATTGCATTTTTTCATTTGCTACACAACCAGATAATACGGCAAATCGCTAAAAGTTGAAGGCAGTATAGTGCTATAGTAATAGAGCAAGTGCAGAATCACTGATCCGGAATTGATAGCTGGAAAGCCTTTAGCGCGGGGCCCTTGAAAGTGCGGGGCCCGTAGCTACATGCGTAGCTACTTGTGTAGCTACATGTGTAGCTACATGTGTAGCTACTTGTGCTACGAAGATCATCCGACACTGACTCTTGCTCAACCGCTGCACTGCAGCAATATCAGCCGTACGAAAACGACGAGTGATTGTTTAATGCTCGAACGAGTTATTTCGTAACGCACGACAATTTTCACGCTGTACATTGAGCTTGCCAAATGTACAATCAGCACTGATGCATGATCGTTAGTTTTCAGTCATCAATGACCTCAAAGCTTCAGTGATGCAATTATATATATATCTGTATCGGTTTGCTTTGTAAACATCAGTATTGGAATAAGTTCTGTTTACACAATTGTAATAACCCCAACAAACTAAACACGTTCATCTACAACACTGTCTTCAAAAGAAAGGGAACGTAATAGGGGACGACGATTAAGCACGTTTGGCAACGTACGGTGTGAAAGAAGTTCAACATACATACGTTCGGGCAATGACCCTTCTTAGAATAATTATGATTGAATTTTATTTAGCGTAATTAATGCCAATTGCACCCCACAATGCTTTTACAGTACGTTACTTATATATGATGGCCAAATCCTATACATAGCTACTTCCAAGCAAATGAAAACCCCTCAGAAAATAAACATGAATACACAGGTAAAGATACGCCACCAAAACAAAAACTGTGATCACAAGACAGAGATAAACCCATTAATTATCCACATCCCAAAGCACAGTGACAAACATGTCGCGCAAGCCAGGAAACCTTCACAAAAGGGGTTCCCAAAAGGGTTACGACTAATTTAGACCAAATCGGTCAAATGTCCAAAATGTGATTTACTAATTTAGATGGATGAGTAGGGAATTGCAAAGGAGTAAATTTGAAACGACACCAAGAAAAGACACCAAGGATTTTTGCACACAGCGTTGGTGTACGGTGCTTTTTCTGGAAGATTTTGCTGTTTTTACCTGGATTTTTCTGTTTGCGCATAGTCACTTTACGATGTTTTTTTGTTCATGTTTTTTGTTTGTTGCGGTTGCACCCGATTCAAGAGCCGAATGGCTCACGGGGCTATACCAAATAAATGAAACTGAAAACTGATGCCGTGCGGCTTTGTACCGTATTTAGCATGGACGTGGATAAATGAGAGAGGAGGATATTCGAAATGTGGAAATCCCAGGCAACATTTGGCGGCGTCGGCTCAACAGTTCCAAGCACAGTCCAACATGGGCCCCAACGTCTGCACGTTTCACGGGGAGGTTTGGTTATATGCGGTGGCGGCATCGAATGGAGAGACATCGGTGGCTCGGAAAGAGAGAGTGAGAAGGAGGTTCTCCAGTGGGTTCAAAGGGAGAAGTGAAATATCAAATTGGAACAATTCACAAGAGGCAAAAACAACTGGATTGAGAAAAATCGTCAGAGGCGACGGCCCTCTGGGGGAAAGATGTTTGGAAAACATCCCAGAGGTAGGAGAAGGAAGGTACTGCCTCTCAACTTTGAGAATGAAGGCTGAGATGACCAACTTGAATAGGGAAGGGCCACATCGGATAGGTTAGGAGTCGCCAACCAAACTAACAATGAAGAGTCTTCTTGGTTCTTTCGGTAAAGTCACGTAGAAGGGAAGTAATAAAATAATAAAAATAAAACATAATAAAATAATTCTCACGACGTTTCGGCCACAACGCAAGCAGCCGTCCTCAGGTGAAGAATGAAACACCACCAAGCTTGGTGTGGCCGAAACGTCGTGAGAATTATTTTATTATGTTTCATTTTTATTATTTCATTACTTCCCTTCTACGTGACTTTACCGAAAGAACCAAGAAGATGAATCCCTGCAGTCACGAAAGCTTTAAATCGAAATTTAACAATGAAGAGATTTAAAAAAAAAATCTAATTAGTTAAACAACAACAACAAAAACCGCTCAACATTTCAAGAAGTAGCCCTTAAAGAGCCGTAGGTTTTGCTGACCCCTGAGATAGAGGGATCGGGAATCTTGAGATGTGAACACCACGTGGAGGTGTCGTTTAACAAACACATTCCTGCGGAGGGAGCTGGTAGGAACGTTGGGTTGCTCGGTCAATGGCCAGGGTCAACGGCGGCGTGGTGTATTCCGCAAATATGACCGACTGTGAGGGCAGGCACAAGCCGGCGTGAGTAGGTTAAACGTTGAGTTTTATAAGGGCACCACGAGGTGACCAGCCCCTCCCCACCCAGCCCCAACCCTCCCACCCAGCCCCACCCAGCCCCACCCAGCCCAGCCCCTCCTCACCCTCCCCACCCAGCCCCTCCCCACCCAGCCACACCCTCCCCACCCAGCCCCTCCCCACCCTCCCCACCCAGCCCCTCCCCACCCTCCCCACCCTCCCCACCCAGCCCCACCCTCCCTTCCCCACCCAGCCACACCCTCCCCACCCAGCCCCTCCCCACCCTCCCCACCCAGCCCCACCCTCCCCACCCAGCCCCACCCTCCCTTCCCCACCCAGCCCCACCCTCCCCACCTAGCCCCTCCCTGCACGACGGACGGACACAATAATCCCCTGTGCGCTGGTGGAACCAGTGGGTTCCTACCAGTATAAATACCCGCTCATGGTGTTCCAAACGCTATCGTTTATATGTACAAACACACACCACACATACGTAAAACATAAATATTGGGAAATGCGATTATGTAATTCAGTGAGGCGAGATTGAACTTTGATTGTGATCATTTGGTTGGACGTCACAAAGTCTTTGACATTGTCCCAGTAAGCAACTTTGGGCCAGCGTTGCTTACTGCTGAGTCGGAAATTAAAACGAATTACCCTACAATCTCGTAATCCATTACAAAATCCACGAAATGTGGCCAGTTACCCGGTTATTTTTACGCACAACCCCTCCCAAGGTGTTTAAATGTATGCGCTCACAATCAAGTGTAGCGGAATCCCAGAGTAAATGAACATTTTCAACAAATCTTAGGTCGGGCAAATTCCAAAGATTTCATAATTTTAAATATAAAATGTGCAATCGTGAGCGATATATTTTCAATGCTGTTTGTTGTCAAAGCTATTGTGAAGTAAACAGTTGTTGTTTAAACATCGGGTGTGAGGATGAACTTCACTCTGAACCATAAAGAAAGGTTATTTATTATGTTTTATTTTTATTATTTTATTACTTCCCTTTACGTGACTTTACCGAAAGAACCAAGAAGTTGGCAGCTGTGTTGCATTTACGTATTTTAATTGTAGCACGTCCACGAGGAAGCTGTAAATGCGCGTTATAAAATCTTTAATGTAAAGATTTAGATTCGGAGCCCCCCCCCCCTCATTTCACCCCCCCCCCCCATTTCACCCCTCCCCCCCCCATTTCACCCCCCCCCCATTTCACCCCCCCCCCATTTCACCCCCCCTCATTCCACCCCCCCCCTCATTTCACCCCCCCCCATTTCACCCCCCCCTCATTTCACCCCCCCCCCATTTCACCCCCCCCCATTTCACCCCCCCATTTCACCCCCCCCCCATTTCACCCCCCCCCCATTTCACACCCCCCCCTCATTTCACCCCCCCCCCTCATTTCCACCCCCCCCCCCCCATTTCACCCCCCCCCCATTTCACCCCCCCCCCCCATTTCACCCCCCCTCATTTCACCCCCCCCATTTCACCCCCCCCCCATTTCACCCCCCCATTCACCCCCCCCACATTTCACCCCCCCATTTCACACCCCCCCCTCATTTCACCCCCCCCCTCATTTCACCCCCCCCCCCATTTCACCCCCCCCCCCCATTTCACCCCCCCTCATTTCACCCCCCCCTCATTTCACCCCCCCCCCCAATTTCACCCCCCCCCCCATTTCACCCCCCCCCCATTTCACCCCCCCCCCCCCATTTCACCCCCCCTCCTCGTCCCTTTTTGGCGGGAAAATCCTCAACCGAGGCGCGCCCTTTTTATATTTCCCAGCGCGCGCAAGCAGCGCGAGCCACTCCGCGCGTTCCCATTGGTCGACTGTGGCCCGTGCGACCCCTCGCGCGTCACGCCCCCTCACGGCGACCAATGGCAGCAGAAGGGGACGCGCGAATGGGGCGTCGCGTCGCGCACCTGCACTGGGAAATCAAATCGCGTTTCGAGAACGGCCATGGCGTCCACGGACTGCGAGTACCTCGAGTACCTGACCCCGTTCTTCTTCTACTTCGGCGTGGCCGCCTTCGCCTACTGCTTCCTCAAGCTCGCCTTAGCCACCCTGGGCTGCTTCAGAGTTCACGTGCTGGGAAGCCTGCTCGGCCCGGCTGTCGACGTGACCAAGTTCGGACGCTGGGCAGGTGGGGTTGTTCTGACGCTCTCGGCCTCGCCGCACGGGGTGTCTCTCGCCCGGTATAGGCGGCTAGTCGAGGACGCTGGGCACTTGCCGGGCTAGGCCTCTGCGGGGTTTTTTGTTGTTGCCCGGGTGGACCTTAAGGAATGGGACCTCCCTTGCAGGAATGTCTCCACCGTCTCCTTTGATTCATCTCGTCTGTGCCGTCGTTTGCAAGTGTCCTTTTCACTGTCGCGTCTGTCTAGTTTGTATTGTCTGGCTTGTTTTGCACAGTTTAGGTTGTAGTTTTCTACAGTCTCGCTTGCAGTGGCTAAGCTCCATTGATTAAATTATCTACTTCCCATCTGGTGTCAATGCTTCTCTGCCATTCCTTGGCTCGTGCTGTCAAAGTTTGTTCAGTTCGTTCAGACCAGTGTCCAAAAACATTAACATAAATATTGTATTTATCAGAACATGTATTTCTACGTGTACACGTGTATGCCCATGGCTATAACACGTGTTGTAATAAAGCGTGGTGTCAATGTCCATGAAGTGCCCTCCACGCATGCAACCGGTTTCCGTGTGTGACAGACAGCTGGCATAAACGTACGACTTTAATTATTGTAACCGGAGGGGGAATTATAAAGACTAATCCATTCTAGATTAATCTATTGTTAGTAGGCAGCTTAGTCAAAAGTCGAAGACCAATATTCTGTTTTAAATGTATAAGTTGTATTCGAATAGTGTTTGAAACGAGGTCGGCTGAGGCTGGGGTCGATAATAATTGGATTGTCAACTTTGACCGTATCCGTATCAAGTGCACACACTTGCGCAAGATTGTGGCTGGTTGCATACAACGCGTGAAATAAAGTTCACCTGAGTGTTTAAGTTAAAGTACAGCGAGGTTAACAAGTGCAGGGAGAGGGGGGGACATCACCCTCCAGTAATACGAAACTAATTGGAGAATGCTGGTGACCTGTAATGATGAGTGTGTGGTTGATGGAACCAGAGTCTGATTTGTCCACTAACTCATCGATGACAAAGGACAAGACAAGGTCGTCAAAATGCAGTCCTCGTTTGTTGCCTTGATTTGTTTTCCCATTGACACTTTTTTGTATTATCACCAAATGCTAATTTAGTTTAAAAAACGCAGAAAAATATCGTTGACCCTGAACATTTTGGTGGAGAGGGTTTTTGCAAGAACATCTGTTCACATATCAGGTGTTGTTGAAAGCAGACCCATAGATCGAAAGCAGACCCGTTGAAACCAGACCTACACATTCGTCTGGAGTTGCGCAAAAGCCACACGATGTGGAGCTTCTATTTCCCGCTCCGCACAGAGATTTCACTCGAGTACATACATTTTTGTATTGCACCCATAGGCGCATATGCTGCCACCATTTCTCCTTCAGCACTTTACGTAAGCACGAGTTTAGCGTTCTGGAATATGGACTCTAGGAAACTGTTGTGGTACGCTTGGTTCGTGCCTTTCCATCCACAATTCAATTATACAAATTACAAATAGTGTGTTGTATGTGCCTAACGGCCGTTGGCGCCTTTGTGTATTGTGTTTTTTTTACATCACTATACCTGGATTTAATCGACCTTTTGGTTGCTTTCATTTTTGTCAAATTGAGCTGTCTGTATTTTCACTGAATCCTTGCAACTGTAAGAACATTTCCCATCATTATTGAGACCGATGGTCGCAAAACAACAAGCAAAATGCTTTGATCAGTACACAATGTTCCTTTTCAGCAGAACTCTATTAAAATATACTATTGGCTGTAATGTAATACATATGTATGGCTGTAATACAATAACTATATATGGAACATCAAATTAGTAACCCGTTTTTCCTGTTTACATTTTATCAAAATACTCTTGCTTATTATAAGCACTTGTTGCATATTGCCATGTGTCTATCTCAATAATTTACTGGTCAAGGTTTACCCCCATTCGATAAACAGAAAATACACAAGTAAAAATCTTGAGCAAAATTCAACGATATTGCGTTTAATTCTAGATTTGAAGCTTTCGTGACTGCAAGGATTCATATTCTTAGGTTTTTTCGGTAAAGTCACGTAGGTAAAAAATAAAAATTTATAAAAGTAAAATAAAATAAAAATCACGACGTTTCGGAGGCAACACCATCGTCCGTCTTCAGGTGGAACCGTCACAGCCACGACAGCTGTATCAAGTAAATGAGAGATTACAAGAGCTCTTATAATCTCTCAGAGCTCTTGTAATCTCTCATTTACTTGATACAGCTGTCGTGGCTGTGACGGTTCCACCTGAAGACGGAAGCTTGTGTTGCCTCCGAAACGTCGTGATTTTTATTTTATTTTACTTTTATTAATTTTTATTCTTTACCTACATGACTTGTACCGAAAAAGCCTAAGAATATGATATTGCGTTTGTTAAATACAATTGTTAGTTTATATTCTATAGTTATATCACAGTTCAGGAATATTGTCTACCATTAATGCATGGATTTAGTGAATTCCAAGGATAATCTTTGAACATTTTTGGAATAAGACCTCTTTTAGCTGTGAACTTATTGAACTTATTGTCCATGCTCTATGGACATTTGAACCTTATAGTACCCCGGCCCTCGCATAATGTCCGTGATGCAGTGATTTTGATTCTGTTGATGGTCGGCGATGTGGCAATCGACTCATCTCGACGAGCTGTACACTACGATGCACCATTATGGTGCGTACCGCGAGCGTTCAGGGTGTCAGCGCAATCGTCCTCGCTGCATTTCGACATCGTGGAGTAGCACTGATTTCGGATTGATTGGTACCCCAGTCGCGGAGTTGACGTACATCCCTGGAAAAAATAGTGTCCCAGAAGTAAAATATTTAATTGCCTCGGCAATTTTGTATTATTTGGTACCCCGGGGTAGCGCCATAAGGATCATATACTCTTTTCCCTAAATTTGAGTAGATTTTTCCTCGACCATATCAAAGAGTAATTATATTTTTTTATTTCAATTATCCCTAAGCAGGAGCCTTGTTAATAATGTTTAAGGTACATACATTATGTTAATGTAATGCAGTGCACATTTGGTGATTTGGCTTTCTACTGAGGTTACAATTACAATATACATCTGATAACGAAAGATGTTAGCATTCATGTGTATTGCCAGTGTTCATTGTGGCGCAGTATAATTTTGGTTTAAGATGGTACACACGCATCAATAGTTTGCTGGCATGTGTACAAAATAGGTGTAGTAGGTGAGTTAAAATTATTAAGAACACATGTTTAGACTGAGTCCTGTAAATGACTGCAGTAACCAGAAAGCGAATGTTTTTGGGGGCTCACCGTTTAAGTGCCACCTGGTGGTAAAACTGTAAAGAAGTAAAATCCGAGTGTAAAAACCCGTTTGTCAAGTTACATTTGACTGCACGTCTGCATGGAGACCAGTGCTGGGTGCTACCTGCCGGAATGGCATGCAGACACCACAAGGCCACTGTGGATGATTCCTGCAGAAGTCACAATTTCGCATTGGGGAATTTCAATACCAAAATCTATCTTCACTTGTTAAAAAGATTCTAACAGGAATTTTGCCGGAGAAAGAATAATCAAGATGCATTTTATTTTAATGGAGACAAAGTAAGGACAACTCTTTGGTTTTTTCGGTAAAGTCACGTAGGTAAAAACTAAAAATAAATATTTTAATTTAAAAAAATATTTAATTTTTTTACTTACTTGACTTTACCGAAAAAACCCAAAGAGTATGAATCCTTGCAGTCACGAAAACTTCAAATCTAGAACAAAGTATTGGCCATTGATATTAATATTTATTTTTGTGTATAGGAATTACCCAGTAGATTCATATTCATTTCAATGACTAGTTCTGAGTACAGTATATTAAAATGAATAGGGATTCTTTGACAGTCTAATAAACGTTCAGTAAAGAATCCTCATTTAATATCAATGGTGATTCCAGAAACCCATACTTGTTGTCTGAATGCTATGCCGGAATTAGTGAGGAATCGGGCCAGTTCCATAATTGTGATTGAAACATTAGTTAGGTTAAAACTTGATTTGAAGCTTTCGTGACTGCAGGAATTTGTCTCTATTATTTTACTTATTTTCTTTCTACTTGACTTTACCAAAAAAACCAAAGAGATTAGTTAGGTTATCAGTCATATGTTTATATGCCGATTCCAATCCCCATTGATGCTTCCTTCTTGCCTCAAGGCCAAGCTTGATTCCACTCAGCCTGCCCTCACACACTCTGACTGATCACCATTGAATTCCATATTCTGCCAGGCAATTTATAAACTTTAGAAAACAATCCAAATTATTTTTACAGATTAGCCTTTTAGGGGCTCTGTAGGGAAACCACCCATCCAACTTGATCCCTCAGTGCCATTTCGTCAGTGTAAAAAGTGTCTTCTAGGCGCATAATAATGTTTTTCATCCCCAAACGGGAGCTTTAATATCTGCGAGTAAGTAGAGGCACGTTGCCTTAAGTGGAACCCAAGTTGTCTCGTAGAGTAGTTTACAGGTCGTTAAGAGCACTTAACAATTTTTTTTACTGCCAGGAGTGGGTTATTCGCGTTACTGTACACTCCCTGGATGGCTGTAATTTTCTAGTGAAAAAATTTGAGCACCCGCTACTGTTTTTGACTTTTTCACAAACGTGTTTTGCAAGCGAGTATTGCACTGCGTGCGGAGGCCTCGCAACTTGGCGTGAAGAGAGATCAGACGCGACGGTCCGCAGGAACAGCCAGGAACGAGTGCATTCCCCCGCAAAATAGCGCTTCCTGAGAAATCGCGAATCCCCAAGTAATGCGGCAGCAGACGGGACCGCGCGGCGGTCGAGCGTCTCGTCTGCCGGGCCCCAAGGTGCCCACGATTGCTTGCGCCAGGGAGATGTGTCACCACCCTCCCCCCTCCAAGGTGCCGGTGAGACATAGGCGTCCTGGAACTGTCATGCGATCCCTGCTTGCGTCACCCAGGTGACTCGCACCAATACGGGGTAGAGTGCTGTGGAGGCTTCGAGAGTGGCCAGGAAAAGGCTCTGGGCAAGAGCGATTTCAAGAGAGCCAGGTCCAGGAGGAACCTGACTCCATAAGGGGAGTCGGGTCCAAGTCTCCAATAATTTCTAGACGGTTTAGGGCCATTAAACAGAAGAGGAGGCCACCATTATGGGCAGGTGTAGCCCTATGGGAGCTGCACCGTGTCCTGAACGCTGTCTTCAGCCTGCCTTTTTAATCATTGGCTGCGTGCTTGGAGCACCTGGTTACACGAAAAATGTTTTTTCTCTGTTGGTTATAACCTCCGCAAGGAGAGTTAGAGAGCTGCAGACCTTGATGGCATTTCCACCTTATTCTTTGGATCTTTTGGTAAAGTCACGTGGATCGGTTCAAATAAAATATTCTATCTACGTGAAAAAATCTTGACTTAAAGCTTTCGTGACTGCAGGAATTCACGTAGATATATATATTTTTTTTCTACGTGACATTACTGAAAGACCCAAAGAATATGAATTCCTGCAGTCATGAAAGCTTTAAGTCTGCATTTCCACCGTTCGCAATTATCATGAAGGATACGGCGATGCTGAGAACCTCCCCTCTGTTTATTCAAAAATTTCTGTCATAATTCAACGTGAAGCAGGAAATTGTACTTACATTTTTACCCCCAGCTCCTTTCTGTTTGCAGGCGAAGCTAGGCCACACAGGATTGACCTCGTAAGGGCACTAAAGTTCTACCTAGAGATATACAATTCCTGGAGGATGTTGAAACAACATTTTATTCTTTATGGTCAACTGAAGAGGGGGATTCCGATGTCAAATCAAAGGATCGCCGCCACCTGGGTGAAGGAATGCATCCAAGAGACTTACAGGCTAAAGGCCCAGGGCCAGACTAGCGGTTGTAACATTCATTCTATTAGGGCAATGGCCGTGTCATGGGCCGGTAGGGCAGGGGTGCCACTGGTAGAGATTTGCAAGGCAGCAGTGTGGAGCTTCCCGCATACCTTCACAAAACACTACCGCAGAGAGACGCCTTGGGGTCACGAAGAATGGCCGTTTTCAGCGGGGGTGTTGTGTCGGCGGTCGTACCCTAGTAGCAATACCCGAGAGTCATTCAGGGGTTGTGGAAAACCTTTCCCCCCCCCCCCCTTTTAGGGGTTCAATGGTGTCGGTGAACAACGTATGGACAAGCTAGATGTTAGTACTTACATTACAATCTGGTTTTCATAGGTGGTCACTGACACGCTCCGTTTCCCGGCCACCTTCCCCCTCCAAAAGGTTTTCCCTCTTAAAAAAAAAGGGAGGGGACGTGTGGGGGAGAATATGGTTGGCAATTTTTAATGGGTCCGAGATGGCCGTGTTCCACACATTTGGGCCAGCTGTTTCGTAGGGCCGCCTCGGTGGTGGGACGCCTGGTAAGCAGGAGGTCGTGGGTTCGATCTCGACCCAGACACCTGTATATGTGGAGTTTGCATGTTTCTCTCCCTGTGGTCGCGTAGATTTTTCTCCGGGTCGTCCGTTTTCCCCTCTGCATTTAAAATCAATATGCGTTAGATTATTTGTCTGCTATAAATGTTCACATGATGATAAGCCACTTAATTTAGCTATAATTTGTGGCCAGGTAGCTTCTTGAAAAGGGCTATATACCACAGTGGCCCCTACCTGGCAAGTTTTTTTTTTTATTAATCGGCTTTAATGCTTAGATGGGAAAATTGTCCAGTGTTTCTCACAGAGTTCTGAATTTTTGACATGACCCTCTGACACCTAGCTGTGGGATAGTTACGTCACTTACGAAATGACGCGGAGGGTCACATGAGACGGGCGGTTTCCCCTGCACAGCCCTCAGGGGCTGATCTGTCAAAATAGTTTGATTGATTCTTGAAGTTTCTGAATTGCCTGCCGCAGGATCGGTCAGACCGCGTCGGTGACCACCTGTGAAAGCCACGTTTAACGTGGCTTTCACAGGTGAAAGCCACGTTTAACGTGAGTACTAAAATGCAGTTTCGAATTGCCATTTCAGGGTAACTTATTAAAACCATTTACATTGTGTTGGTTTTCTCAGGAATCATTTGAACAGTGCAAGGTTCAGAGTTTTGTGTGTGCATTTGGTGTTTAATTTTGCAGGTGCATAGGTGTTCAAGGACAGTCAGCTGACTAGAATGTTAACTGATAAAAAAATGAGCTTTATCGTTTGTTTATTTATTTTAAATGTATTTTCAAACAGGGCTTGATTCACATCTTGGACAATTATACTTTGGTAACAATATGCCAAACTCTCCATTCCCAACATTGTGGAATATTACCAAATTTATGTTTTAGCTGCTGTGTAAATATGTGAATTTAGCCCATACCAGCATATGCATGGTTCACGCTTTGAGAGGATGGCGCTTTTGTAGTGACACATTTATTTATTGTAAATGATCATGTATTATTTTTTTGTACCCAATCAACTTCATGAGTCCTTTACATTTGTACTTGACACAAACTGTGCTAATGTACAAAAAATGTGAAATCGAATCGCAGCTTATTATCTGTCTGCGTCAGAAAAAGTATGGTTTTGTTTTGTTAGTCATGGCAGTTGTCAACACGTGAATTCATACCTGTTATGCCTGTCAACTCGATATAAGATTTTAGAGGTTGTGTTAGAAGTATTAATAATAGGAGTAAGACTTTATCTCACCAGATATAAAACCCATTGAGCCATCAAGGCCAGGATTCGTGAGTGATTGCCACCCACATTCCCCCCCCCCTCCTTTTCTTCCCAGTAGTGGCGCGTTTTTGCCTTTTTTTTCAGGCCAAACCTGCAGCCAGCGTTTAGCCCGACAGTAATGTAAAAAAAACTGCAACACATTTTATTTTACTAGGTAGGGCCTACTGAGCTATAATAGCTGGTATTTTTTTGGTTAGTTTATATACAGCTCTTTTGTTAATTTCTCTTAGACATAAAATGCCGGCCCGCCGGTCCAATGTTATTCTTAACAGTATGGACAAGAGACTCATGTTTTTGTACCAAGGTATAAAAACGCCTCGTATTTCCCTTCACTGTGGGGCCTACTACATTCCGCTGAGGCAGGAGGTGGAGCCTTCGTTGGCCAGATATGGGATGGAGGCGGGGCCTCAACCAAGTGGGCGAGAGCAGGGCTATCCCAGCACCACGGGGAAAACCCACCACGCACATGAATAGACCACCCAAGCCTTTGCTTTTGGTTCAGTGGCACCGTGCAAACAGAGGGGTCGGTGAAACAATACCAATTATTGTACTGAATTTCTACGCTCCCGCAGCTATATTTTCCTGACTTCGCTGACCAGTCGAATAATCCGCCACGACCCGCGGTGGTTGTGGGGAAGCCCTCATTCAGCAGTGGATTGACAACAGGGATTGATTGATGTTTATGAGTGGAAACGGTGCAATAGGAATTAATTAACTTGGGAAGATAAAATGTGGGGCACAATGTTTGTTAACGTCAAATACTGAGATTGAACAGGACAGGTTATGGATAGAAGGGATGATGGCCAATGGAATGGCAGCCTTAAGATGGAACATATGCAAGAGGATGACCCCAAATGGAGAAGGACCAATAACTTGGTTCATGTGCAGGATCATTATGGCATGTAGTTTGTGAAAGATGGTGATGTGGGGAGGGGGGTGGTGGTCTTCATTCAGCAGGGGATTAATCATGCTTGCTGATTATAACTAATATGCACTTGGCATTACAATCATAACACAAAATAACCACTTCCTTGATCATGTTTACACGGTATAGAATGTAATTTATGTATTCCTATTAGCTACATGGAAATATGCAGCATACATTGGCAGTACCTGTAAAAAGTATACTTGGCAAAATAGTTTTGTAATTTTTGTAAATAGCATTTTTAATTTGGTAGGAATTCATAGATTATAACCTTTGACATTTAAAATTTTAACATGATGAGCCATACACTTTTGTACATACATATAAAAAAAACATGCTGTATGATTACCTACTGTCTACGTAACATACAGTACCACACACAAAATATGAATCATTACGTTTTCAGGTAGGCATAACGTACAATATCGTAACATACCTTCAAAGATAAATGAATATTTCTCCTTACCTTCGGCACGGATGTGGTGAGCATTGTGGGTTGAGGCTGCCTCTCCTAAAAAAGTTGCTGTTCTGTGTCTGCGCTGGTAGGATGAGTGCGGGAGATGCCTCGCGGACTCCAGTGCGCTGTTAGTCTGCCACCCACTGGTGTGAGGAAAGCGCCGTGACGGAGCCGGCGAGAGCCACCCTCTTTTGC
Organism: Lethenteron reissneri; assembly: GCF_015708825.2. Taxonomy (NCBI): domain Eukaryota; kingdom Metazoa; phylum Chordata; class Hyperoartia; order Petromyzontiformes; family Petromyzontidae; genus Lethenteron; species Lethenteron reissneri. The sequence goes on from NC_083811.1 coordinate 2,266,957, forward strand.
ATTGACGGCACATGCCATGAAATGACGCACGCGCTGTTTACAGCCGCGCTGCACAGCGTTCCCGCTCGCCCGTTCTATTTTTAATTTCTCTCTCGGGCGGCCGTGTTATTCAAATGCAGCCCGGTTGCATTTGCTGCACGTGCGGGAATTTTTTTTGTTGCAATACGCATAATAATAAAAGCTAAAATGAAGAAGGGAATACTTTTTTTTTCCCCATTAATATTTTTCGTTGCAATGAACGTCATTTGCGGTTTGTGTGTGTGTGTGTTTTTTTTTAAGAATGGAAATGGGGGGTTTGGACATTCATTCTTTTATTTGGCGTGCTCATTGAGTGTGCCGCCTGACATGTTGTCTCGCTTGTCGGCGAGCTCATTGAGAAACGAGCCCTCGCGCAATCTCGCGTGCACAGTCTGCCGCCCTGTTCACCGCACCGCATGAGAGGGCTAAATGCGGCTCAAAGTGCATTAAGTAAATCATAGAGTGCGTGAGCATTGCATGCCCGTGCAATTAGCGACGGGAGTATTGAGGGTGGGAGGGATGTTTTTCCAATTTTAGAACGTAAAGAAAAAACATATTAAAATCTAAAATGTAAAGCTTTGTAAATTATATGGTATTACACAACTGAATCTCATGGCACAAGCCAGAATTTATTGGGGAGTGTTTGTTATTTTTTTTCAAAATTATTTGAACAATGTTGAATGTATGGAACAATATGACACCTTTTTTTTAAGGTACTGCAATGATCATTTCAGTCACTTTAATATTTAGGAGTTTGGCATTCATTTGCGATATGTTTTCCGCCCGGCCAGGCATTCATCCAGATTAGCGAGCCATGTGTTTGCATGCGGAAAGCCGGCTTCTGCAGCGCAACCATTCCCATTGGCCACGAGACTGCATGGCGTTAAGGATTAACATGCATGTGCGGATCAGTTAAGAGCAACCTCGCCAGTTCGTTACAGAGTAATGGAGCTAAAACAAGGGCAGAATAATCCCCCCCCTTTTTTTTTTTTTCCCCCCTGCGAGCATTACCTCACAACAGTGCGTCACATTGGTTGGCTCCAAAACGTTCAAGTCCCGGAGCTAAGAAAGGCTGCAATGTGATAAAACTTACGTAATCAAATAATAAAGCAAGTGTGCACTTATGTTTATATATATATAGAACTGGTTGTATTATTTGAATGCAAAATTTGCACAGCTTTCATTTTGGAATAAAAGCTTATTAAATGTTGCAGTACACCATGTAAAATGGCAGGGTGTTCTGTCCTGGCCTTTCTCAATTAAGCAAAAACGATCGGTGCAGAAGCTGCTAAATTTAGAACTCTGGCTAAAAGAAAAAAGAAAGTCACGTGGGATGGGCAGTGCGCATCGCTGTTTAGCCCCAGCTCACTGCTGTCAAAACAGACCATGCGTTTATGCATCGTGCAACCATTTCAGGGATTTGCGTCATTAATATTATCTCCGTGGGTAACTGGCCATTACAAAAGAGAGGCATTTTTTGGCCTGTAAATGCACATTCAGTGTATTATGTTGTTAATGCGTACCTGCGCATGAACAACGTAATAACTTCTGCATGACGCCACTCCAGAAATTAATTTAAGGGGACCGATTCAGCAGTGTGCTCGTGCGTGCGTGCGTGCATCGCTCTCAGGATTTTTTTTGTTGTTGCTGATAAAATGCGATGGCACGCTACAGGGCCAATGCAAAAAATGAACGGTTGCACGCACGGGAAAAAAACTCGCCACGCAAATAATATGTGCACACGCGCACGCTTTGCGGATACACATAGATGTTTGCTATAAAAAAAGAGATGTGCAAAATAATTTGAATGCAGCAGCAGCAGCGTGGCCCTGCCGAAACCAGAAGTGCGTGGGCGATGCCGCTGCAGTGGCAGCAGCAGCAGCAGCAGCAGCCGCAGTTGCCTTCTTTTTTTGTATGAACGCATTGGCTTGCGCAGGCACGTGCCGAGCTAGTGCGTCAGACCGATCCCTCCCTCAGGTGATCCTTGCTGAGCTAAAAACAGCATCGCCTTTCTGCCTGGGATCAATTCCAACCCAAGCGCTATATTTAGCCCTCGATTGAAATGGTAATATTTTTGGAGACGCTCGCTCACTCGCCCGTGCAACGAGCAGTCGTGCGTGTACGCTGCTTACACGGAGAATACCGAGGCAGAAAAAAACGTTAAATGCATACGAAGTCCTCCACCCTTATTACCATTGCTATTGTCATTTAAAAAAAAAAATACCATAAATTTAGGCCTCGACTATTTTTTGTTTACGCACAAGTGCACTGCTTCGTGGTTCCGGATGTGCGGAGATGTCCTGTCATTGTGACATTAACGCGTGTCATAGTTATGCCCCTATATATTTTTTTTGCACCGTGAATGCAATGTGCCTTTGGATAGCTGACGAGGAGGAGAGAGGAAAATAAATGTTCCGTGCGTGCTGATGCGGTGCAAGGGGCGTTCAAGCGAAGTACAGCTCGTATTCACCAGAGAGAAAGTCTGGGATAAAGTGTTTCTCAAAATAGCAGTGCCTTGCAACCGGTTTTTGCACCTAGTTATTTTTAGCTTGTGAAAGTGAATTGAGCAAAATATAATAATCATTAAACTAAATATATATCTCTTTCGATGTGTGTTTGTGTATGGATAGATTTTTTTGCATGCAACGATGTGCAGAATAAATGTACACTTTTTAATAACAAATCACTCATCAGCTTTCCCGAGCACACAAGTCCTATATTTGAGCATTGCACAACGTTGGTTCGGAATTATGGAGGGAATTTACACATCGGGTATATTTTAAGATGAAAGTACATATTCTGACATGTCATTGTAAGTGTCTGTATTGTATAAACGACTGTGTCATTTGGGGGTGGCGTGTATGTTCTTTGGCTTGACCTACGATCGGTGATTCACAAAATAATTTCTAGCAAAAATGTCCCAAACCTGCTGCACCGTGTGGTGACCAGGAGGTGGCAGTACAGAAAGCGAGTTCCTGAATCCAAGTTTGTCTTCCTTTGAACATTGTCCTCTGCGCGGATTCTCTGCTGATACTCTGAATTCCAGTTTAACACGTAGGCTTTCGCGGCCAATATTATCCGCGTAAATATAAATACTGGCGAAAAGTCGTGCTCAGATTGTAAATGTTGTGGCTTGGCTCTCCAACACACTGGTGTGCTGTACTAGTGACGAATTGGCCACGTTCTGTTTACGTGACAACCCTTACTAGTTGGCTGTGTGGCAGGTTTTAACGATACTTATATTTACGTGCTCTAACCCAAAACAATCCTCTTTTGGATAAATGCGTCATTAAACCTGCCACCACCCGACAGCCAATTAGTAAGGTTTATGACAAACCTTACTTTATGACTAACCTTACTAAGTGGCTGTGAGGTTTGTGACAAAGCTTACGAATTAGCTATGTCGGGTTGTGGTGGCTTTAACGACACATTTATATTTATGTAATCTAACTGAAAAACCTTTACTCCGCATTCCTTCCACGCACAAATACCCTTGAAATGAAGTCTTCCAAACATCCCATTGGAGGACCAGTGACAACTTTCTCACTCTATAATGGACAAAATAAAAGGTGTTTTGCTACTTTATGCAGATGCTCGTGAATAGCCTAGTGGCTAGTGCACTGTCTTAACGAGTCGGTGCATAGTTCAGATACCACGTTTGCAGAGAGAATTAGTTCACCTGCTGTGAAATGTGTTTTGGAGGTCCAGATAAATCGTGAGCAAGAGTGCACAGCTTCTGTACTTGCAACTATCTGCAGGAGATGGATTTGCAATCATGACAAGGTAGCTCTCGCATTTCTACTGGGACGAGGAGATAAACTGCCATGGAGATTGGTGGTCAAGTTTCCACCTATTTGGTTTATCCCAGAGTCTGATCAAAGCCATCATGCACGGGAACATCGTGGAAACAATTATTTTAAATGGCTGGCTGTTAGCCGTCAAGGGGAGAAAGTTGTAAAAAAAAAAGTTCAAATGTAAAAAATGCATCGCAGATGGGGAAACATTGCAAATTTGTTGATATTTTCCAGTCTAGTATTTTATTTTTCAGGTCGTTTTGTCGGGGGCGTGAAAACAGTCGAATGCAAAGGGGTTATTTGACAGAGAAATGCGTGCTAAAAATGTTTCCAAAGTGTGATTGCCCACCTGTATCCAAGGCTGACTGCTATACATCACTGCGTGATGCCCTTGACGTTCGTGCAAAGCCAGAGGTCAAAACTAAAAATGGTGCCATGACTTTATCCCTAATGCCACTCATCAAAGATGGATGTCCACAAAAGGCCTCCCTTTTGAGAGTTATCTCAGTCGGGTCCTAATTCGTCGTCGAAGATTTTAATGTAACGAATCTCAAAAATGCAATGCATATTATTCAGAATGTTGTACATAAGCCAGAATGTGCAAAATTTGGAACGTCGCATTGAACAATAGCGGAGACTGCTTTTGTCGTTGGTATATATGCTGCGAAAAAGAGTTTGGTGCCTGGATGTTGTTTTTGCAAAACTAAGACATGCAACTCGATCTGCAGAACATGATCGCACTGCTGTAATGTTAAACATGGACGATAAAGGTCCCGGTGTTCATTTGATAATCGGCACTAATGGGTTTTCTCTTTCATTTTTTGTCTTATCAGTTGTCACTGGAGCCACGGATGGAATTGGAAAGGCTTATGTGGAGCAGGTAAGGTGGCCTTGTGTCTCAAATGTTGTTGTGTCCCCTTTTTTTTATTCAGCAGCAGAGGAAGAATGTGAATTTGAAAGCATGCCCTTGTTTTATTCCCTTAATTTTTGTGTTGCCATGAAAACTTCAGATTCTTGCGTTTTTTTCCATGTGAATGGGTTGTATGTTCACCATGGACGTCGGCATGCAGTCTTTGCTTCCCGCGTTGATTTGTCACGCATGTTGTACTCTGTACGTGTTCAGTAAATTATCACCGTAAACCTACAACGTTTTTTTGTTTCAGTGAGTAATTATAAAGAAGTAGCATATGGTGACAGTTAGGTGACATTGCTCTGACTCCACATGAGGCTTAAATAGGTGATGTTAAAAGAGCTTCATTTTTCCAAATAATTTGGCTTGTTGAGAGAATAAAAAAAATTGCAGGCAAAATTACACAAAATAACTAATAAATCACTGTAAATATCTCATTTGTAAATAATTTTATGTGGATATTTTTTATTGGAGAACTATTTTTTATTCCGACGAATTCACGAAAATTAGATCGTAGAGCAAGGCCATTCTGAGCTTTCACGGAGCAGTGCTTAAGCGCAACAGTTTTGTGTACATATGTTGAACTTCTTTTGCACCGTATGTAGCCAACATTGATAATTATCGGAGGTGCAGTTCATGCTTAAAACCGATCTTCCTTTACGTCTCATAGTTTGGAGAGATGTTTTGTTTGGTTTTAACCATGGTGGGTGACCAGACTGTGATGTTAGAGTGCGTTGAACAAATGCTGCTTTCTACTCAATGTTTTTTAAAATTAAAATATACCTGTAAAATCCCTTGAAGTATAACATCCCATTGTTTGCAAGGGTATCCACGGTTTCAAATAACACATACATAGCAAACGCGCAATGACGTACATACAAACATAACAAATGTATGGCATGTTAAACTTATTACGTAGTCAACCGTGCTAATCTACAACTTATACAGTACACATTTTACGCAATATCAAATGCATTTACGCAGTGACAGGAACTAGACAGCCGATGCAGCGCGCACCAGTCGGGCGCACAGCACTCGTTTGTGTGTGTGTGTGTCTTCACGTGTGGGGGTCTGTGTGTGTGCGTGTGCAGCTAGCCCGTAAAGGCCTCTCCATCGTGCTTATCAGCCGGTCCCAGGAGAAGCTGGAACGAGTGGCGCAGGAAATCCGTAAGTCTGCTCGGACGCCCTCAAATCCCGTCGCGACTGCTCGCCTTATTCGCTTATGAGAAGGAGTACAGCGCGTATATGTGTATCACTGTGGGGTGCATTAAAATATATCCGTGCATCCTTTTGCCAAGAACGTAGGATGCGGTTGCTATAAACCAGGCATGGAAAATGAGTGCCACTTGGGCGCGCGCACACACGCACACAGCCGAGATCTTTCCACGTCAACCAAATATCGCCGCTCGCTCTGCGAGTTGAGATAAGGCGTGTTAAGTGCCGGTGTTAATTTGTTGATGGGGTAAGGTGGACTGCGTGTGATGCACAACAACTGGAGCTTGTCCCATTCTTCTCTCGGCAACACTAATGAGGGATTTGCCGTTTTGACGAGTGACGTCGCGGGTTAGAGCGTGCGGCTTGCAAGCAGGAGTCCTGGTTGGAGATGGAATCGACTCCTCATCCCACTGTGATTGATGGCATGAATGAGTACCGCTTTGTAAAATCACTGCTGGTGGTGGTGCTGAGGGGGCACGACGGTGGTGAGATGTTTACTCCGTTGCCTGGTCTACAGGAGGTCGTGGGTTCGATTCCGACCCTGACGATGCCTGTATATTTGGACTTTGCATGTTCTCTTTCTCTCCCCTTGGTCGCGTGTAATTATCTTTGGGTCCCCCAGTTCTTCCCTCCACATTTCTTAATGATAAGCCGCTTTCTTGAGCTATCATTGGTGGACCGGTCGCTTCTGAAAAAAATGCTATATAGCTTAGTGTTCCTTGCCTGGTAAAATAAAAAAGTTTAGTTTTTATTTTAGTTTGATCTATAGACTCGCCTCCGTAAAAAATTGGAATAAAAATCACGCGTAATTTTCATCACCACCTTAAATTGTGTCCTGCACAATTCAGCACAAATTTGACTTTGCTATTTTAAGAAAGACGTGAGGCTTCATTTTAATTGAAGCATTATTTTACGTGCGCGCTTGTGTACGAGTGTATAATTGTGTATTGTGAGGGCCAGCTAATCTGACTTGGAAGAGATTTGTGGTTGTTGTTTTGCAAGGTCATGAGTTCTAATAGCATTCAGGGTTGATTCATCTCAACACCTTCGGCTTCCCAACTACTTCAGGCGAAGCTGTCCTTAGGGTACACGGCGAATTGGGGTGACCGTTCCGGGCCCTGCACTTTGGGGGGCCCTGCGCTTCGATGTCACGGTGTCAGATGTAATACTTCCGGTTTAGTTAGAAGGCGCCGGGGCCCACACAACGTGATTTGGCCCGGGCCCTGCACCCCCCCCCCCTGCTCCCCACCCCCCCACTATGAATGGCCCTGGCACCAGGCTTGCAAAAATGAGTCAAGCATAACCCTGTGAAGATACACCACTGTGTAAAATAAACAGTCGTTTCTGTAAACAATGTAAATTGTCCCCTGTCACATGAATGTGGGAATTGTTACCACATGAATTTGGACTTGACAGAAATGAGCAAAGCGGAATTCTTCAGAGTATGTGTGTAACGATCCATCGATTCATCATTGTTGATTTATAAGCTGTCACGCATCAAATTACATGTGTAACAATCGATATTTTTTTTCATTCATATATGTTGTATGTGTGACCTATCCATCTACTAGAGGCCCTTACATTCACTAGCATGTTGAAAGTAAACAATTTATTCTTGAGTAAAAACCGTGATCCTGAATAATGACAAGTCATGGAATCGTGAGGGATGGGGAGGAAATCTCTGAACGCCGTACTCGAAAGCACTTGACATTTTGAATCGTGCGTCCGCCCCGCCATTTATTTTGCATCCACCATTCCTGCGTCTTTCACAATGTAGGGATGGCGGACATCTCATCGCAGACGTGGCAAGACTTTTAGCATCGTCGCTTATTTTTAAATACACCGCACACTCTTTCGCTCTAACGAGGCGGCACGGACAGTTGCGGAAAATACAACCGCGGCGTGACGGTCACGATCGCAGGCGTCGTTGATTCCCTCCGTCTAACGGCAAAATGAGCCGTGGACAAGAAGGCGTTTTTTTTCTCTTCTCAAGACGTGGATAAACGCGCGTGTACGCTAACGTGCGCGCCCACCCACACGCACGCCCATCCAGCCCTCCCTCGCAGTGACACGTGCACACGCCGCTGCTTGCAGCTTAAAGGAGGCGCGCGCTATTTTGAGTCACCCTGCATCTATTTAAAGCCGTGCGTGGGCAGACGTGAATCTGAAGCGCACACACGCGCACACAGATCTCGCGCCAAAAAAAAAGATCGCCCGTCTTTCGCTGTTGCATTTAGAACATATTTGTTTTGTGGGGATTATGTCCTGCCTTTTTGACTTGTGCTATTTCTGAAATCGGGCCACAAAGGTAAGGAGCTTTTTTGAAGGGAGTTTCCAGAAATAGCTGCACGACATCACGTGAAGATTCTTCGGCCCGTTTCTGTATTTTTACCCACGACTTGCTTATTTTTAGCTTTCTAATTCATTTCTGTATTCTCTTGTGCATTAATGTTTGGATGCCTGTATATATTTGTAACAAAGATCCCCAATATAGCCTTAACAGACTGTTGCGGCAAGTGCTGTTAGCGAGCACCTATGAAGGCTGGAACGGCACAAGAGGGGATGGGTGGCTAGCACCATGCCCAGCCATCTTTGTCTCTCTAGTGGTGATGTTTTACACACCGCACCAGGTACTCATTTCAGGTTGAGTCGACCTCGGGGAGACCCAGGTCCGGTACAGATAATTATCGCAACTGGTGTTGGCCGAGAGCGGAAATCGAACTCGGGCCGCCAGGTACGTAGCGCAGCGCACTAACCGCTACACTACCGCTCCCCATATATCTGCACACACACATGCGTACATCTTTGTTTCCTTATTAGTTTCGGATTTGTAATGGATACTTGTTCTCTCCCGACCATATTATAACAACACACGCACAGTTTTTGTTCTTTTCTTAGGATTTTCCGGCTTTCCCCATCTGTCTCGCATTGAACCTAGCTTTAGCCGACTATTCCTTTTGCGTTCTCTCCTCCCCGCGACCTCGCAGCGAGACACTGTGCCTTGAGGCAGACGTGTCTCTCTCGCCGCATCACCCCGTGGCCCCCTTCACGCCCTTCCTGCCTGCCCGCTCGCCTGCCCAAGATAGTGTTTTATTTTTTCTAAGATGCGATCTTCTCCCCAGTCGTGGCGGTGACATACGCGCCCCCCCCCCCCCCCCGCCAAAACGGTGACGCACGTCTTTGCCGGGAAATGCGGTGCCTCCGTGGCAACTCTTATCACGCTCCCCCCCCCCCCCCCCCCACATCTAATCGGTGAGGCGGGGGGACCGACTGATTGACAGCAGACCGACGCACGAGCTACCGAGTTTTCCATACCTTTCCTGGTTTTCTTTGTTTTTCAATTCTAGTCACAGCTGCGCACAAAGTGTCCGGGAGATGACGCCTGTGTGTGGATATGTACGTTCAACTTTTTTCGCACCGCACGTAGTCAACTGAGCTAATCGGAGATGACGTGTAAATGCGTGCACAGGTGTGATCCGTTCGCCGAGATATTTTGCCGAATGCCCCCCCCACCGTGAAATCTCTCCCAACATGCCTTTGTGGCCTGTGTGCCTCGGTGCACTTCCGATTAGCACGGTCGGCTACGTACGGTGCGAAAGAAGTTCTACATACACAAGTTCGTACAGCGAGTCCTTGAAAACTCCCTTAATCCTGAAAGCTGGGCTTGCCCGATGCCCTTCTTGGCAGGCAATGCATTGTGCTGTATTTAATTGCTAATCCAAAACAAAATTATACTTCTTCCCACCCGTTTCCCCCCCCCCACAGCTTCATGCCGGTTATTCAACAATTCATCCGCAGCTTTATCTTGCTGGCACGGAATCATGGTGTGTCCTTTAAAGTAATACAATCGTCAACGCCGCCTTGCCCACGAACACCATTTTTTTAAATTTGCGCATGTGTATGTTTGGGGGGTGAGGTAGCGTCGTGGTTAGTGCACTGTGCTACAAACCTGGCGACCCGAGTTTGATTCCCGCTCATGACCAACACCAGTGACGATTATCTGAACCGGTACCTATTGCGATGTGTTACAAGGGAGACAAAGGCGGCCCGGCGTGGTGCTGGCCACTCACCCCCTCGTGTGCCATGTTGTCCTTCATAGGTGCTCGCAAAAATCACTTGCCCCAACAGCCTGTTAAGGCTACCCGGGGGATCTTTGCCTTAATAAATAACACACACACATTAGTTGTGTGCAAATAATTATAATATCGAGAGCACACAAGTCTTCTACAGGGACCCTTGTGACTCAATGTCAGGTTAATGACACAATGTGTGCAGTATAATTAGGCATTTTTGTTATGTATTTGGTATTTGAGTTTCAATTGAGTGCTAGACCAATCTTTGTTTAAAACAGATAAGATCCCTTTGAGACAGTTGTTTTCAAGGGAGCCCTGGAGTAACAGCAATTCAGGCAAATTAAGGTCGTGGTGATGGGGTTGTGGAATACGTGCAGCCCAGAACACCTATATGCTCTTAATTATTATTTCACTTGTTTACTCAAGAAAAGTTAGCTAAGTCTCAAGACTTTGGCAAGTTTTCGCAGTAGGTGGCCGAGTGACGTTCGTTTACAAATTGCCAGCCACTTGTTAATTGTGAGTGCAGTATGACACACGCTCATTGTTGTTATCTTGCAAGAGCAGGGCGTGGTGGCACAATGCTGTGATTTGGCAATTTCGAGGCGCAGAGGTTGGCGGAACGCGTACATTTGTGAGATTTCCAAAACTGCTGGGCAGCCAGAGATCCCGCGTGTGCTCACCTTTGAGTGTCGTCTCTTTTGCACAAATTTCCTGCAGTCACTGCATTTCCTGCCCCCCATACACAAAATGCTCATCATTAGGATTGGCCAAACATGTTAATGCAGGGCCCTCCTGGATATGAGTCTTGAGGCTCGGTGCGAGGCATTCTTGGTAAAAAAAGAACATTGTATTATTGGGGTTGAGTGGTAGTAGAGTGTTTAGCATGTTGTACTGTGATGCAGCAACCTTTGTTCGATTCCCGGACATGGCTGACAGCAGTGGCGAGTGATATCTGAACTGTTCCTTGGACCGACTTTCTCTTCGCCAACCCGCACTGATCAGTGTAGTTATAAAAAACAACCCTAGATGACCGAGGCCTTCATCCAGCAGTGGGTTGATGAAAAGCTGTACATTATTGTATTATTATTATGTACACACCTATCAGTTAGAGCTGCATGTAATTTTCTTTGTTAAATCCGCCGCAGTACAATACTTGAATATTGATGACTAAATGAATGAACATAAAATATTTTAATCAATCGAGAGTGTAATATTCTACGCGTTTTACAATTACACGGAAGGAAAAGGCAATGACTTCTGCACGGGAGTCTTAACATCTATCAGTGGACAGAAAATGGCCAACGCTTCATGTGTGCCTTTAAACAGCACAGGGGAACCCTTTTGAAATGAAAGGTTACCGCAGCATGCGGCGTTAAGTGAGGACCGCCGCGTGATGGCCGTGATTGTGCAATTGAACGAGGTAAAATTTCAGCCCTCCAATTGTATGCTCGTGCTACAACTGGTAGAGAAAGCAACCACTGGAGGGAGCTCAGGAGAGCCCCTCTCGAGAGGGGGTGTTGGCATAATCTCTGCCGCACTTGGATGACGATCTGGCAGTACGCACACTTTAACCCACTACGCGTCAGCCGCCGATGGACCCGTGGTTTACCCATTTATATGTTCCACAATACAGTTTTTTTTTGGGGGGTTAGATCGCGTAAATTTATACACGTGTCGTTAAACCCGCCACCACCCGACACGGCCAACTGGTAAGCTTTGTCGCGTAAACAGAACGTGCAAATTCGTTACTAGTACAGCACAACGGTGTGTTGGAGAGCAAATCCACAACATTTACAAGTTATATGTTTCTGGGTGGACAGAGGCGGGTTGGATTCAACTGCCATGCCAGGAGATAAAATCGGAATCGGCGACCTCTGGATTCCAAATCCACGCTGCGAACCGTTACACGACGGCAACAAGGATATTTTTAACTGCGCAACGCGGAGGGGGCTCCGCCTCCTCGCGGGTGGAGGGGGGTGGGGGTGAGGATTCCGTCATCCAGCAGTGGATAAAAAAAATAGTCGACGCTCTCGAGTGTGCGCGCGCACGATCTATTCAGCGGCGCAGGAATCCCTTTTAAATTAAAGGTTAGTGCGGCGCGCGCCCGTTAAGTAAGGAGCGTCGCGCGCGCACGGCAGCGATTGTGTGAATTGGACACAATAACGAAGCTATTATTAACGCGGCGGTGCGGTGGCACCTCGCCGCCGAGACGAGATGAGAGCGCGGCTGACGCAAGTCGCCCCTCGCGGGGTTTCCCACAATGCCCGGCCCATCGCCATGGCAGCGCCGAGGGTTCCCCCCGTCCGATGGGCCCGGACGGTTCCACGTGCTGCACAAAGCTGCGAATAGCAATGAGCCAGCGCCACCGCATTAGCAATTCATGAACACCGCAACGGGCCCTCGCGGACGTTCCCGCTAATTTTGATTGTCGATGAGCTAAACCGCTGATTCGATTTAATTTGATTTTGTATTTGTGCCCATATTGCTGATGAGATGGACACGTGCGCCCCTTGCTTTGTCCTTGCTCCGCCCCCCCGCCGCCACCACGAAGCCTCCAAAGCACCTTGGCTCGCTGACCCCAATGCCTCCGTTCAACATTGCCCTCTGCTTGCCACCATTCCGTGCCATCCCATCCATTATCCCCTCCGACTCTACTCTTCACTCATCACCTCAACCCCACACCCTGAATGTCTCACCCACCCACCAACCCACCACTGCACCAACCCACCCACTTACTCACCTTACGCACTTAATCGCCCACCCACCAAACCATGTACGGCTCGGCTTGTCCTTCTAATCACCCACCCACACACTCACCCACCCAACCGACCCGTCTATTGACTCACACCTCGCGCTCCCAACTCCCCTGAACTCTCCCCTCTAGTCCGCATCATTGCTCTCTCCACTCACCTTTCCCCTCCACAATCTGTCTCCCAATCTGTGATAATTTTTTAACAGTGATGTTATTTTGGTTTGTGCTGTAACCGCAACTGGGCATGTGAGACGGGCAGATAGATATACTAATTTAAAATATTAGTATTTATAATCTAAAATATTTTTTATATAATGAATAATTTGTACACTTCTAAAAGGGTGTTATGCATAGTTTTTTTTACACATTTGATTTCTACTGTATTAATTAACTAAATCTTCCTTGAAACTGAGACTCCTGCTTTAAATGAGTGCATACCTCATTATAAACTAAGGCCATCTGTCTTTATACACGCTCAGAATATCATATGCAAGTTTATCCACTTAGGTATGTAATTTTATCATGACGCATTAATGCAGGTAAGCCAAACCAGCCAAGGTTAACCTTGTGAGCAGTAACAAGCACTGAATATAAAGGCGCCTGTCGGCTCAGAGGTCGGAGCACTGAGCTGGCGCTGCTGAGATCCTGGGTTCGAATCCATGCAGCGCTCGCCTGCGCTTAAACCAGAACCTCAAGTGTAGTGAGTTGACGGTGTGAGCCCAGATACCGATGACTACATGCAAATAAACATCGTGTTTAAAATGTGGTTCTGCTCGTAAATTGGCTAAATTTCTGCCGTAGGAATTAAGCATATTGGTTTCACTGAACGTTGTCGGTGGCGGGGACATGTGGGGAAGTGCTGCTTCCAACTGTGTGGAACAGGGTTTACCTTACGCAATCTCAGAGGTAGCTCCGACATCTGCTTCCACAGGCTACGAATGTCTACTTAGTCTCGTGACGTATTAATTGCACCCGTGTATTTCAGGTTAGAGCACAGTCGAGATAAAATTGTTGAAGGCGGAAGACTTTACAAAGACACGCGTTAAATGTTCAACGAGTGTGGCTCCCAAAGCGTTTGCGGTCGAGTAACGGCATTTACTGTGCAGGCGAGAGATTCAAGGTGGAGACGAAGACCGTGGCGGTGGACTTCACCGCGAGCGAGGAGATCTACCCCAAGGTGCTGGCCGCGCTCCGAGACCTGCCCGTCGGGGTTCTGGGTGAGAGTCTCTGCTGCCCCAAGAGAATGCACCGCCCGCAAATCTCTCTCTATGTAGGCAGCTCTCGTCGATACTGAAAGGATCGACCAGGTTGGAAAGTTGGCAAAAGAAAGGCACAATCGGTGTTTGTTTTAATGAAAAAACAACCACTCAACACATTTTTTGAGAACACTGCCTTAAACTATATATAACTAGCTTTACTACCCGGCTTCATCCGAGACTTGGATGAATACACGGCCTACGCGGAGGGTTGGAGGGGATGCGTGGCGTCAGCAGGCACACTGCGTGACGCTGCCGCATGCGGGTGACGTCACAGATGTGACGTCACCGCTCACTTGCCGTGCAAAATATATCCATTATTGCGCCCCCCCCCCCCCAAAAAAAAATGACAAAGTCTATATTTAGACTTTTTGCATTGTGTACAGTCTGTAAGTTACCCACGTGCCAAATTTCAAGTTTGTTGCATGTCGGGAAGTATGCTAAACATTTCGAACAGACACACATATTCACAAATTTCCCTTTTTATATATATAGATGGGCATCATTCTGGGTAATGGCCCTTCCATATTGATACATAATTTCTGATCATGGTACTGGTCTGTTGTGTGATGCTTGCTCCTCAGTGAACAATGTGGGGATCTCCTACACCTACCCTGAGTACTTCTTGGACATCCCCAATCTGGACGATGTAAGTTACTCAACGGCTGGAATACGGAGTCAATCAACTCGTGGACATTAATCGACGTATTCATTTCATGAATAGTACAGCGCAGCACGAGGGATAGCGATAGCATGGAGAGGCCTCTATGCAGCACAGGATGGGCAATGAATGACGATGCACGTATATTCGACTTGTTTTGCACCGGACGTAGCCAACCCTGCTAATCGGAGGTGTGGCAGGCGAAGGACAACAAACCCAACACGAGAGAAGCAGTTTTAAATAAATTCGTTTTCAATCTTGATTTAAAAGTGCACCATGTTGTAGATGATGATGATGCTGCTGGTAACGATGATGCTGTTTATGATCACGATGGTATGCCTAATCGGGCTACCTAATCACCAGCAAAGCAGTGTTACATGAAATTAACACGCATTTGTTTTGTGTGTATGGCTGTAGTTGGTTTGACGCACTTGCGCTCATCGTAATTTCTCCGTGTTGTCCTGCAGATGATCAAGAACATACTGAACGTGAATGTCTTGTCTGTACTGAAGGTGAGTTGGACTTCTGTCACGCACAGGCCTCCTTGCTCCACCCTCGGTGGTTTAAGAGGTGAAACTGGGACATCTAGTGGCGGCTGGACATAATAGCTTGCATTCTGTGATAACGTAGTATATTACAGGGTGTTCCAAAACCATGGACCCAATTTCAAAGCAGTATATTTCACGATGGCAACATGTTACAATTACACAAAAGTTACAAACGGTTTAATGTGTTATCAAGTTTTAATAACCATTTTATAAATGCTCTATGTGCCCTCCACCTGCTGTACAGACAACATCGAGACGATAGTTGAATTCGTCCCAAACGCCTCTCAAAGTGTCTTCCACTGAAGTCACCGCTGCCGTGATTCTGTTTTTGAGGTCATCCAGATTAGTCGCTAATGGTGGCACAAAAACACGGTCTTTGACGTATCCCAACAAGAAAAAGTCGCAGGGTGTGATGTCTGTGGATCTTGGGGGCCAAGAGTGTGCGACCTATCCAACGTTGAGGCAGTGTGTCTTGCAAATGACTGAGGCTAGGGGCTGTTTGTGCGCTGGGAGAGGCATCTAGCGGTAATCATTTGAAACTCGATGCCCCGCCCTCTCTATGCCCCACCCTTTCAAGTGGTAAGAGTTTCATTCATGGGCGGTTCGTGGTTGCAGAGATATAACGATTTCAAATTGGGTCCATCATTTTGAAACACCCTGTAAATGTAACTATTAAACCAATAATTTGCCAGGTAAGGCCCACTGAGCTATTATACAGTCCTTTTTCAAAAGTAACCTGGCCACAAATGATAGCCCAACGAAGTGGCTGATGTGGAAATTTATAGCAGCCAAAATACTCTAATACATCGCACAATGATTCTAAATGTGGAGGGGAAAAAACAGAGGACCTGGAGAAAAATTAACGCGACCACGGGGAGAGGGAGAGACACGCAAACTCCACCACATAAGTGGGTCTTGTACTGTGGCGACGCTCTGTTCTGTGATGAGCTTGGGGGGGGTAATGCGAAACCCAGGTGTCATAGGTTCACGGGGATCTCAGAACCGTGGTGACGCTTTCGATGGTGATTCATTGAACTCCGGTTCTCCATTCGATAGCAAATGAGGTCGTCGCTCGCTGCACGTGCCTCAATATCACTAAACAGTAGTTACCGCCGTGACGTAGGGAGCGCTCGTTAATCAGCACGCCGTCACCTGGGGACGCGTTTACATGTACAATTTACATTTGCGTATTATTCAAATGTTGAACGATTGCTCTGCATGTCACGTGCAACACACGTTGTGCACACACGAGATCTCAATTTTAATTCGGATCGGTGCTCGACGTCACGTGGAGCTCACTTCGCAATCGGTAGCCGTGTGCAGCGTTGTAATTGCTTATATTTGTATTTTAACAGACCTAAATAGGTAGACGTGAAAGACATGCCGTGGTGGGCTGTGAGGGCTGGAGTTTTGAGAAACCCTACTTTTGATTCCTACCATGAGTTGTGGGAAGGGCATTGCGTGATAATGCTTACCGATGCTCCCGTGAGCCATAGGTACGGTGTAACGGTAATGCACCAACCTCCACTCTGGGAATCTTCCTCGTCAGGGGCGCCGATGTGGCGACATTTTATTTCCATTGCCTGGCATGCAAGAGGTTGTGGGTTCGATCCCGACCCCCTAATGCCCGAATATTTGGAGTTTGCATGTTGTTCCCGTGGTGTCCGGGTCCTCTGGTTTTTCCCGCCACGTTTAGAAACGTGTGTTTCTTCATTGGCTACCGGTCAAATTCCGGATGAATTTTAAGATACTGCTATTGACCTTTCTGGCTTTTGGCGATCGAGCATTTGTTAGCGTGGCACCCAAGATATGGAACGCTTTGCCACTTGAAATCAGGAAATCAGAGTCGGGAGATGTATTTAAATCTTCTTTGAAAAGCCATCTCTTTAAAGTGGCCTTCCCTCTTTAGTTTGGTCGGTTCCCCTGGTTCTGTTTTTGTTTCCTGCCTTTCCATGCATTGTGAATTTGGATCATAGGATGGAGAATGCACATAAATTATAATTATTATATATTTCCACTTGATAAGCCGCTTCATAGCTTCTGAAGACGAGCTGATAGCTCAGTGGGCTTGTCCTGGTAAAATAAAATAGATAAATCTGCGACCACAACAAGTCCCAGTTGGCGCTTGGAGGTCGTCTCATTCTCAAATTTACTGCCGCTGCGATTTGTCGTTTCCCCTGTGAAAGTCTTGAGATGTGGTCACATTTCGATGACTTACGCCCATGAAGAATTAACCATGCATCACACTCCGACCATTTCGCCATGCCTATCACCCTGAATGCTCCCAATCTTGTCTACTCTCAGAAGCTAAGCAGCGTGGAGTCTTTTTAGTACTTGGATGGGTGACCATCATGGCTTGCCACGTGTTGTGGGTGTTGTGAATCTGTGAGTTGTCCGAGGGGTGGCCCTGCTGAGCGTTAACCCCTCCGCGTATCTGTGGGTTTTTGATGGATTCTAAGTTTTCTTCCCACTCGAAGCCAAAGAGAAATTAGCCGAACATCTCGGTGAGATGTTATTGAGGATTGCGGAAAATAATTAGCATTAGATGCCTTATTAATCTGATGTGTGTTTGTTGTACTACAAATACAACTCAGGTTCCTGGGGCTAGAGTTCAAGTCCATTTCTAGGCAGAGGTCCCAGTGACCATGCTTTTCTTAATGTGACTGACACACGATATTAATATGGCATCTTTTTGACCATGTATAAAGCAGGGGTGTTTTTTTATTGTATGCTGACTTGTTCAGTGTGCCCAACTAAACAATACTGTATAAGCTTATCGACATCGGTATGTGGTAGTAGTAGATAAGTGAATTTGGACCGTATGTTCCCTGCAATGGAGAGGTAGCACAGTGGTTAGAGCACCGCACTGCACTGTTAACTAGGCGATGTGAGTTCTATTCCCGGCCACGGTCAACATCAGTGGAGAGCCATATCTTAATTGGTCACGAGTTCCCCCCCCACCCCTCGCTCACTTTGCACTTACTAGCAACGTAAACACGTGGTCAATCACCTCCATGATTGACACTGCGGCGTGGGGGGATCTTCATCCTGCGTTAGATTCTGAAAGAACGGTTTCTAAATTCCTTGAACAACGTGCGTCGTTTTAACGCCACTCCCGTTCCCCCCATCGGCTTCATCCAGAGAGTCTCCTTCACTGGAGTTATGCCGGCAGTTAAACAGCCTTGCTTACATCGCAGCCGTGCATTGTAATGACGTCGTGGATCGGGTGATTCACCAAAAGAGGATTTTGAGCGTAAAGCAGCGCATGAATAACACACCGCACACACACACGCTCTCAAGGCTTTTGAGATTTTTCAATTTGGCCGTGTGTCAGCGCTGTTGTAATTGGAGTTACCCACAAGTGCTCTCATTGTTACTCACCAGATGACTCAGATCGTCCTGCCGGGAATGCTGGAGCGGTGAGTCAACCACGCGCACGCACGCGCATGCTTCCTCCTGGCCTCGCTGCTGCGTGCGGTCATTTCTGCCCTGGAGTAGCCTCGCGCTGCTCGCGCGCCCGCCACCTCGCACGCGTCGTCAGTGGCGGTGTGATGGCACCCCCCACACGTGCCCAACGCGAGCGCCAGTCCAGCTCGGGCTGTATCCGGTTCTTGTCGCCAACTTGCAAATTCTGGGAAGATAAAACCCGGGAGCGCTCTTCGACACTTAAGCTCTGTCCTGCACTGAAAAGAGTATGCAGTGGAAAACAATCAAGTGGCTGTTATCTTGTCGATAAACTTACCTTGCGCGTCTCCCCTTGAGCCGTCTGACATGATTGTGAAGCTTCAGTATTGAGAATATATATAGATATACAGTAAAACCTTGGATTGCGAGTAACTTGGTCTGCGAGTGTTTTGCAAGACGAGCAAATTTTTAAAATAAATATTTATTTGATGAACGAGCGAGGTCTTGCAATACGAGTCGTATGTATACGCTTTGTCTGCCGAGCGTCACGTGATCACAACTGATATACGAGTGCTTTGATACACGTGTGCTTTGGATTACAAACACGATTCCGGAACGAATTATGCTCGCAATCCAAGGTTTTACTGTATATTACTTTGAAGTTATGGTCAACTCTTCCACCCTAGAGTGCTCGAGGGACGTCGCTGCATTGATAAATGAAAACATGGGAAATCGTGGCACAGAGTGCTAATGTTCACTGTCTCTGAGATCCTTTGATGACTTTGTCATGAAATCGGTGAAAATGACCTTCAGGAAATGATGGAAAAACTTAACGGAGAAGGCTGCAAAGTGGGAGCTCAAGATAAATGAGCAAAACAAAGGTCATGTACAACGAGTCCACTCGGCAACTGGACATTTGTTCGTGGTACACAACTGCTCAATGCATCGGGGTGTGGGCACGTAAGGGTCGGGATAAAAAAATGTATAAAACAAAGCAAGTTGGCACGCTTTTGGAAAACGGAACTTGCATGGTGGCAAGCAACACAAACCAAGATAACCAGTGTGGCAGCAGTCATGAGTTTGATTCCGAACCACAGCTAATGCCAGTGCCGAGTGAAGGGGGGGGGGGGTGCCGAGGAACTGAAACCAGTGCCGGACACGTGCCGCCTTCAACCATCACTGGCAAGCGTGGTGAAACGTGGTCACGCGACACCCAAAACGTCTCCCCTACCTTGGGGGAGAAACCCTCACCCGGTGACCTCCCTCTGTGCCTGCCCTTTGCAGGAAGGGCGGCGTAATCATCAACATCTCGTCGGGGTCTGCCCTGTACCCCGTGCCTCTCCTCTCTCTCTACTCCTCCACCAAGGTGAGAGGCGACTTGCTGCGCTTTTCCATTGGGCGCGTGTCTTCATGCGCTGTGTGTATGTGTGTGTGTGTGTACGTACGTTGTGTCGCCAGCCACGCTTGTCGGAGGTGCGGGGTGGGGAAGGACAAGAAACTAAACGCAAAAAGAAAAAGTGTAAATTTTTGCACGCATTTACTCTTTAGCTTTTTGGGTTTAGTTTGTCGTCCTATATTTACACCCATGACGGACAAGCCTTTGCTTGGCACCAACCCGCTATGATTATTGTGGTGAAGTGTGGTCAAACAACCCTCAGGGCCGACGTGGAATGGTGAGGTCTTCAGCGAGCATTGGATGTACATTTGTTTTATTATTTCTTGTCGGTAATGAGACCCTTTTAAACAATCTTTGTTGATTTTTTTTTATAACTTTACAATCTTCATCGAGATATTTAAACTGTACAATATTTGTTGGCACCCCAGGTTTCTCTCAGTGGGCTCTCCTTATTAGTTTGTGTTTTGTATGTCCTGTTTGCATCGATAGTTGTGAATAGGATTCACACATTTAGTCACTATCCAAGTGGGCTTTGCTCTTGTCTGTAAATGCATTCCCCTTTCTGGAGGCTGGAAGGTTTCTGGCTTTCGTGCCACATTTTGTTGTGGATGCTGTTTACATTTTTTATTCTGGATGTTTTTCTTTGAAAGAACTGAACGTTTTAGAAAACTTGCGCTCGGCTTGAGGTCACATGGACTTTTTGTGCTTTAATTGGTTGTGTGAATGTGGCGGCGGCGGCGGTGGTGGTGATGATGTGGGGAGCGGTGGCGTAGCGGATAGCACTATGCTACTAACACTGGCCGCCCGAGTTTGATTCCCGTTCATGGCCAACACCAGCGATGATTATCTGAACTGGTCCTGGACCTTCCCTAGGTCGTATGTATGTGTGTTGAAATTCTTTCGCACCATACGTAGCCAACCGAGCTAATCGGAGGTGCGCGCGACTTATCCTTAAATGAGTACCTGGTGCGGTGTATAAACATCGCCACTAGGGAGACAAAGGCGGCCGGGTATGGTGCCGGCTACCCACCCCTTCGTGTGCCATGCCGGCCTTCATAGGTACTACTCCCTAACAGCACTTGCCCCAACAGTCTTTATTGGTGATGATGATGATGATGTGAGTTTCCGCATTGCTGTGGTGACGTCTCCGTCTACAACCTCTTCTCCCTTCTAGGTGTTCGTGGATTTTTTCTCTCGGTCCCTCAACACCGAGTACCAGTCCAAGGGCATCATCGTCCAGGTGTGTGTGTGTGCGCGTCTTCCCACATCTGGCCCTGCAGCTTGGCACCAGTTGTGTCATGCCAGCTTTTTTCGTACAAACGGCATTCGTCTGTCATCGGATAACTTCCTTGCAGAGTCGATGACCGTATCACTCGGAACGTTCTTGTCAGATCTCGGAAGCTAAGAAAGATTGAGCGTGAATGGTGCTTGAATGGGTAACTTCGATGTACGATAGTTTTTTCGTCGGGCTCTGGGGCTTCACTTTTGGGCAGCAGACGGCAGCGAAGCAACATCTGTTGCTGCGCTGTACCTGTACGCTCCCACGCCTTCACCAACCCGCATTGGCCAGCGTGGCGAAGTATGGGTCGTGTAACCCCGACGACGCATGCAACGTGGGGAGGTCCTCAAGCCAGCAGGAGGTTGACAGAGAGGACTGCTCGTGTCCGTGTGTAGCGGGTTAATAACAAAGTCAATAACAGTGTGTGATGGTGTTTGGGCGGTCGAGCACTTCCGATGAGCGTGGTTGGCTACGTCCGGTGCGAAAGAAGTTCAACATACGTACATACATTGGCGACCGACAACAAATGTTCAGTCAAAACAATGTTTAATTCCCAGGGCTGGAATTTAGCCAATTTAAGAGCAGAACCAAATTTAACACGATTTTTAGTTGGACGCAGTCATCGCTGACTGGGTTGAAACCATCAACTCGCTCCACTTGAGAATTGGGTTTAGTCACTGGCGGCTGCCTGGATTTGAACCCAGGACCTCATCGCCGCCAGCTCGTCGTTCTGATCTGAGCTAATCCGGTCACCTCTGCTCGGCAGTGTCTTGTTGCAGGCGTGTCGTTGTTGTTGTCCAGTTGTTAACGTTGTTGTTGTTGTGGCCGTGCGGAACACAGAGCGTGCTCCCGTTCTACGTCAAGAGTAACATGTCCAGGATCAAGCGGGCGACGCTGACCAAACCGGAGGCGGAGACGTTTGCGTGTTCCGCGCTGGCCACCGTGGGACGGCAGAGCCGCACCTACGGATATCTGCCTCACGCGCTGCAAGTGAGCGGGCGGCGGCGGTGGCGGCGTACAAATCGGGAAAAACAATCGTGTGCATTTAGGCGTTGGTTTTGTGATGCTTTCCATCACTCGCTTGTCCATGGAAGTAGTTAATTGCCGATTATTTAATTAGGTTACGTGCAAATAGATGACGGCAATCGTCATCATCGTCGTCATGATCCATGAGCAGATGGCTTGTAGGTGTCCACTTCACATTTCGTTATTTGTTTGCACTTTCCTCTGTCTTGTGCCAATACGCTCAAGCAGTGCGCTTCTGTCTGACACCCATCTCTTTAGTCGTCGTCAGGCCATTCGCTGTTATACAGAGCAATAGAACACGGCAAATTTTCTACACTTTTATTCCGAATTCCTGGATTTCGCCCTGATGATGTTTGTAATGAAACGTCGTATCTGAAACGTCGTATCTCGATCGCTAAATTTGGTCTTGAGAATCTTCTTTGACTTAACGATGAGTGAGCTGCAACGATAATAATTGGAGCGTCGTTAAACGCACGCTCGCGTGTGAATTTCATTTGTTTGGCTGTGTCGGGTGGTGGAAAGTCTTTAGGACACAACATTTGCAGAGATAATTACGTGGCCTAACCCAAAATTTCATTACGAATCGCAACTGATTTAACGTGTTAAGTTGTACAGTAGTACTAATGTTCAGCCTTAATTCACGGAGATCATGAATTCCTACTTTCACGTCTTTGCTGCTCTTGAACAATGCGCATGTACACTTTTTACATTTGACGCATAGTGTAGTGGTTAGCGCGCTGCGCTATAATCCCGGCGACCCGGGTTCGATTCCCGCTCACGGCCAACATCGGTGACGATTATCTGAACTGGTCCCGGGCCTCCCCTAGGTCGACTCAGCCTCAAATGAGTACCTGGTGCGGTGTGTAAACATCGCCACTAGGTTGACAAAGGCGGTCGGGCGTGGTGCTGGCCACCCACCCCCTCGTGTACCGTTCTGGCCTTGATAGGTGCTCGCTAACAGCACTTGCCCCGACAGTCTATTGAGGCTATATGGGGAATCTTTGTCTTTGCTTTGTGACTGACGTCTACGATTGTGACGAAGTCCGTTGACCGCGGCAATGTCGACGTGTGTTTGGCATCGACGTTTGTGATGACGCAGGCGGCTGATGTTGGTGATCGTAATGTGTTCATTGACTGATGATCATGATGATTGTGATGAGGTGGCGAGATGTTAACTACCTCGCCTGGTATGCAGGAGGTCGTGGTTTCGATCAAAACCCTGACGCCTGCTGTATATTTGTAGTTTTCCACGTCTCTCTCCCCGTGGTCGTGTGGATTTGTCTCCGGGTCCTCCAGTTTTTCTTTCCACATTTAGAATTATGATTACGTTTTCAGTATTTGGCTGCTATACATTTCCACACGACAAGCCAATTCGTTGAGCTATCATCTGCGACCAGGTCGCTTCTGTAAAAGAGCTATCCACCTCAGTGGACCTTAGCATGTAAAATAAAAAAATAGTTTCGTAAAAAATAGTTTAGTTTGATTTGTGAGGAGGTGATGAGTGTGGTGAACAAGCTGACGATTTCTGGCCGCGGTGTCTCTTCCCAGGCTTGGCTGACTACCATGGTGCCCACGTGTCTGGCTATGAAGATGATACTCAAACTGAAGAAGGGCATACGCGCTCGCTACCTCAAGAAATACGGGAAGAAGTGATCATCACCACGGGCTAGCCCAACTCGTCCTGCGCACACACGCACGCACCCCTCTTCCTGCCGCTTCATAGCGACTTGTGTTCAAAAGTGAGAGCGTCGACTTGTGCGTGAAGGAGTTGATCATCGTTTAGTTTCTCCTTCAAACGTTTTTTTCTTTCGAGGGTAATCCAACGACGGAATGCGGAGTAGACAAAGACGGGCATACACCGACAGTATACAATAAACTATGCAGTAAGGATGAGATGGTACAAGCAAGACAAAAACAATTGATTATTTGATGGAATTGCGACCCCTCCAATCTTGACGTTTCTTGGCATGATTGTAGTTTGGTGAATAGTTACATTCCTAGGAGCGACAGCGCTGGGCACGTGTGAATGAGTTAGGTGCTTCTGTCGCATGCTTGATTTGCGCCGCTATGTGTGTGCGCTTGCGTTTACGTGTGTTGTATTAGAACAGGTAGTCAGTCATAGCACTTGCCCCTTATAATCTGCAAGGCTACCTTGGGTGAATAGGAGTTTGTCTTCTGTTTTGGGGCTTTGGTTTATGCTAATTGTGGTGTTGGTTTTAAAGCTAAACATTTGAGCTGCATTGCACTATTAATCAACTGGTTAATTCACCTCACTGTGAAATTGCTTCTGTAGTGAGAATTATAGCGTTGAGTTACCACCATAGTTTAATCGCAGCTTTGGTTAAGGGCAACGTGGGATAACCGCTGCTTGGATGGCTTACAATAGTGGGCTAGCTGTTCGTGAGACTGAAACGTAAAACAAAAAATGTGGTTTAATTTAAGCGACGCAAGTGTCTTGTGTCAGGGGAAGCGAACGTTTTGCGCGTCGTCGAGCGTTTAAACTTTGGGGTTGCGAGCAGCCGCAGCGTTGTGCACTTGGACAAGCTCGGGGAATGGTTCCGAGTCGTGCGGCGCGTGCGACAGCAGGTGTCGCTGGAGGAAACTATAAAGTCGCGTTTAGTTTGTGTGTGTGCCGGATGCGGTGATTGGCGGCGGTAAAAGGAAGGCTTCGTCGGTTTGTTTTGTGCAGCCGGTGCAGAGTCGAGGGGGAATTAAAAGAACGTGGATTGAAACGAGTCGATTTGTTTTACGTGGGTGAGAAACTTTTGAGCCTCGAAGCTGATTTGCAAGCATGGCCTGTTGGGGGGTGGACCTTGGTGGAGGAAAAAAAATAAGTTACAGCAAATCGTCAACATTGCAGACACCGAGGAAGGAAACGCATTTGATGAATTTAAACATAAGAATATGTTTTACCCTTTGTGGCATTAAAACAGGTGTTGTGTTAAGATGTTCAAACACCAAATGGGAACCTTTTGCAAGTCATCAAGTCACTGCATTAACCCCACACAACAGTACTTGTGGTGAACATGCAGACACAACATGCTCTTCTTATTCTTGGTTCTTTCGGTAAAGTCACGTAGAAGGGAAACAATAAAATAATACAAATATAAAACAATACAATTCTCACGATGTTTCGACTGCAACACAAGCAATCGTCATCAGATGTGAAAAACAGCAAGAAAATGTTCTTGCCGTGTCGTGAGAATTTTTTTATTTTGTATTTTTATTATTTTATTGCTTTATCTTTTTATTATTTTTTTGTTTCCCTTCTACGTGACTTTACCGAAAGAACCAAGAATATGAATCCCTGCAGTCACGAAAGCTTTCAATCAAAATTTAAAAACATGCTCTGATAATATTTGGAATTGTCTACTGAGGCATCTGATTTATTGCCAGAAGGGTAAAACCTTTGATACTGGCAAAAAGGTCCCATTTTGAAGCATTTGAAGAACTTCACCGTTTAAGTGCAAGCACCATTCAAGTATCACTGGCAGCAGCTAACGCAGAATTATCACGCTAACTCACGCCGGGAGGTTCGCTTATAAATCACTCCTGCCCAAATTGTGAATTTATGGGGAATCGTCGAGTTTTCTTTATTTAAATTTATGATATCTAAATTATGATGTAGTGGAAACTGGCAGGATATTAGCACACCTCTTGGGAGGAGAATTTTATAGTGTGCCTATATAGAGCTTGTGCTGACCTTTGCATATGACAGACAAATAAAATTCCTGCTGATTGCCTAAACAAGTCCAGCTGTGCTTATATCCGAAGTGTGTTGTATAGGAAATGGCCTTTTGCCCCCACCTCACCCATCTTTGTGAAACATTGACTCCTCTACTTAAGAACGAGGTCGGTTCCAGAGGTCTGTGTTCGTAAGTCGATTTCTTCGTAAGTCCAACTTTACTCCCGTCAATTCCGAACGTGTTGTACGGCATGTACACTAAAACACGGGGAATGTCTTTACAAGTTGTAAAAAATCCCGTAGATGTAGATGCCACTGGTTGTTCACGTTCTGCAGGTGGAGACTGCCACCACCGTCATCTGTCGCACGGCTGTTGAACTTTCGACTCTCGGTCCGACCAGGCAACTGGACACACGGACATGTTTGTTCGTATCTCTGAAAGTTCGCAAGTCGAATGTTCGTGAGTGGAGGAGCCCTCTCCATCCTGTGGACCCCTGGCACAGTTGTACTGCCTACGCAGCTTGCCTCAGAAGTCGCAAACGGGTTTTGATTCCTTACCCGTACCCGGCCGCACCAGGGTCGAACACGGGTACCCTACCCGATACCCGGCTACCCGTACCCGGCCGGGTATCGGGTAGGGTACGGGTACCCGATTTCGAACTCTGGGATGAAGCCATGTTGCAGGTGCGGGTGGGTTGATTCTAGGAACTTGAATTGTGAGAAGAGACAAGACGTTGGGAACTGAGTGACAAACGGTGACTCACCAGTGACTCACAGCCTACCCGTACCCGGCCGCACCAGGGTCGCAAACGGGTACCGGTACGGGTAGCCGGGTATCGGGTAGGGTACGGGTATCGGGTACCCGGTTGCGACTTCTGGCTTGCTTACACCAACAAACCGACAGTACGGAGCTACGCGAAGCACTGAAACCATGGGATGGATTCACTCGCCCTTGCTGGCTTCACATGGGTAGAGGAGGAAAGTTCACTTTTGCTGCCTGATCTTTTGATGAAAACCTGCCAATCAATGCCTTCGTCGCCAAGGATGGACCAAAAACTGTCCACGAGTTTTTATTTTGGCCGTTTCAGCGACCTGCGAACCTGGCTCAAAATCTTGAATATTTATCCTGGAGGAGGAATCCGATGAGCTGCTATAAAACGCTTTCACAGATGTCTAGAACGTTACAACAACAAACTATGATAAAAAAAATGCAATATGAATGCAAAGTATAGGAAATGTAAACAAATCACCCCCCTCGTCACGGCGTCACAAAAAGTCAGACCCCCCTCAAATATGACGTCACAAAGCTCTGCCCCTCCCCCAAAACCATTAAACATGCTTCAAATCGCTTTAAACTATTGTCATTGTAGTGCGTATTTAATGTGGCGCTGCACTCTGATGTTGGAGGAGTGTTATAACAATTCCATATTCATTTAAAGTTGCGCATTTTGATGTGACGTCACATTTCTCACCACCCCCCCTCGTCACACATCGTCACACATGTCTGACCCCCGCCCCCCAGGTGCGTGACGTCATTTATGGACGGCCCCTAACCCCTCGCCCTCTTCCAGGGCACTCGTCGAATCCGTCTCGGCCAGTAGGCGGCTCTTGTCAGTGATGATTAAACTCATTTATTTAGAACTGCTTTTGCGTTTAGTTTGTTGTCCTTCCCCCCGCACCTGCGATTAGCACGATTGGGTTACGTACGGCGCGAAAGAAGTTCAGCATTCAACATACATAATGGACAAGTCTCACCTCGCACTCGTCACACACAAAGTGCCTGCCACGAATGTCCCACAATACTTTGCTGAGCTCATCAAGGAGCATGAACCATCACGCGAACTGCGCTCATCCTCGCAGTAGCAGCAGCGGATTGTGGCTCGCCATCAATGCGCTTCTGCGGCCGTCTGGAACGCTCTTCCGAAATGAGGAATCCACCAGAGCGATGCGCTTTTAGATTTAGTTTGAACACTCATTTCTTTAGAACTGCGTTTTGTGTGTAGTTTCTTGTCAATCCCTTGCATCTCAGATTTAGCACGGTTGGCTACGTACGGTGCGAAAGAAGTCCAACGTACAGCAGCAGTGCATATCCTCGCCCGGCAAAGAGAGTCCGGTTGCTGCTGAGTCAATGTCGCCCTCTAGTGGAGGACGAAGATTTGAACTTTATAAAGAGTAGCAGCGGTTTCAGATCGTGACGAGCGGGGGTTGGCGTGTCGCCTCGGAAACGCAAGGCTCACTTTTCCTCGTGTCCGCTTCGCCGGGAAAGCTTCGCCTACGATCAAGACTCATGTCCATGTGTGGGCTGCCTCGGCATGTGCTGGCGATCTAACTCCCTCAAGCTGGTGTACAGGAGGGCATGGGTTCAATCCAGACCGTGACGCCTGCTGCTGTATATTTGGAGTTTGCCTGCGTGTGTGTGTGTCTCTATCACTCCTCCCCGTGGTCGCGTGGATATTTCTCCCTCCACATTTCGAAACGACACGCGTTTCGAGTATCTGGCTGCTATAAATGTTCACATGATTCGTTGAGCTATCATTTGCGGCCAGGTCGCTTTTTCTTCTTGATTCTTTCGGTAAAGTCACGTAGAAGGGAAATTAATAAATAATAAAATAATACAAATAAAACAAAATAATTCTCACGACGTTTCGGCCACAACGCAAGCAGCCGTCCTCAGGTGAAGACCAGGCCTGTCGGGGAGACAGCGTCATTCATTATTTTGTTATGTTTTATTTTTATTATGTTTTATTATTTTATTATTTCCCTTCTACGTGACTTTACCGAAAGAACCAAGAAGATGAATCCCTGCAGTCACGAAAGCTTTAAATCGAAATTCAGGTCGCTTCTGTTATAACCCCTCCCCCCCCCTCAAGTGTCACATCTGACACCGTGACGTCAAAGCGCGCCCCCCCCTCCTTCCCGCCCCCGATTCGCGGGGCCCGAGGCAGTCACCCCGATTCGCCGTGCCCTCGGGACGGCTGTGATTGTGGAGATCGTGTTACCGTACTACCACACGGTGCTGGATTAGCACGGGATAGGTCCGGTGTCAGAGATGGATGTTCCCCGTTGTCACGACGCTTTTTGTTTAAAACGGGGGGGGGGGGGGGGAATGTTGTCCCCCAGGTTTGCAATGTTTCGCCTTGGCGCACCGGGCGGTCGAGCCGAAGCTTCGTGTTCTGCACCCTGTCGGGAAGAGCGCGAGTCGCTCTTGGAGAGATCGCGAGAAAAATACGAATAATTTAAATTGATGGATTTAATAGGTGAGAGACGTGATCGAGTCTTTAGCCGAGAGCGGGGGTCGTGATGCACGCCGAACTCGTCTGGAGAGAAACATCTGGAAGTGATGAATGTCGCGGGTGATACCAGGCCGTACACAATTGTCGGCCAGGGGCGGTGTGGTTTGTGTGCCGCATTTAATAACTTGAACCGTGGCCAAATATACCAACTCCACTGATTAACACGCTGGTACCAGCGTCAGCACCAAAGACAAAGATCCCCCGTATAGCCTTAACAGACTGCTGGGGCAAGTGCTGTGAGCGAGCACCAATGAAGGCTGGCACGGCGCACGAACCGGTGGGTGGCCAACACCACGCCCGGCCGCCTTTGTCTCACCAGCGACGATGTCACTCATTTGAGGCTGAGCCGACCTAGGGCGGGAGGGCAAGGACCGAATGGGATAACCGTTACCGGTGTTGCGCCAACTCGAGTCGCCGGGTTCATCGCGCAGCGCCGCTAACCGCTACACTACCGCTCTACAGCATCACCACCAGCCCCACCACCACCACCGGCCCCACCACCACCACCACCATCAGTCGGAGCACCGATAGCAACAACCTGCAGCGCCAGGGCCATAACCAGCGCCGACCTCCAGCGCAACCATGAGCGCACGCTACCTCGCACGTACGCACGCCGGCGAGGAGATAGCGCGTTATCTGGCGAGGACGTGTGCGATGGATAAGGACGGTCGCTCCGTCTGTCGGTTAGCTTGGGTGGGGGTTGGGTTGGTGGTGGTGGTGGTAGGGGTGTGTGGTGTGTGCGTGCGGGGAGGTGAGGGTGCAGCAGGGGGGTGGGATAGTCGTCCGTGGTTAAAACTTAAAACATCACCAATTCCCCATCACCGCCACCGCTCATCCTCCGCTCAGCTTCTGCGGGCTCTCGCTCACTCACTTCATTCTGACGAGTCGCATTCACCGACGCATATGCTGTGGGGGGGGGGGGGTCATGCGTAAAGGGATGCAGCGTGAGTCGAGGAGTTGGGACGAGCTTGCGGCTCCCACGACTGCATGAGCCACGCGCCACGTTTCTCGCGCGTCCAGACGGGTAAGAGAGAGGGAGAGAGAAATTGCGTTCGTTGTGAGATGATGTCTTCTTGGTTCTTTCGGTAAAGTCACGTAGAATGGAAATAATAAAATAATCAAATGAAAAATAAATCTTTTATGATCAAATATTTATTATATTTATTATAAAATATTTTATTATGTTTTATTTTTATTATTTCCATTCTACGTGACTTTACCTAAATAATCAAGAAGATGAATCCCTGCAGTCACGAAAGCTTTCAATCGAAAAAGAAAATGATGTGTTTATTACCTGGTTTAGGGCTGCGATGTGTGGATCTGTCACCTCTCCTGTTGCCTCGTGGTCTGACTTCCCTCGTCCCATCAATCGCAGGGGTTTCTGATTGATATGCGAGCTGTCCCGAGTGACACTTCACGTGTTCAGAGTGTAGCGGCAATTGTAAATGTTGTGGTGTTTTTGCTCTTCTAACGCAGCGGTGTGCTGAGCTCCTACCTAATTGGCACGCTTTGTTTACGTGACAAAGCTTATTAAGTTGGCTGTGTCGGGTGGTGGCGGGTTAACGACACATTTATACTTTTATTGTAGATAATATTGTTTCGCGAAAGCCGACGTGTTAGACTCTTTAAAGTGTGCTTTTAAAACAGTGCCGCGAAGCACGGAACTACATTGCATAATATATATGTTATTGCATTTATAACACACGTTATGTAACTTATACTGTCAGTGTATTACATGAATACATGTCGCCCCGACGAACCACTAGTGATGTCACATTGCTTTGATTAATCGATAAAAATGGGTTATCACCTCTTTCATTCAATGCATAGATCCGCGCGCGCGGCTGTGTGTAAGAATCGGTGAAATCACTGAGTCAATTCGCAGCCTGAATTTATCCCAATAGTACATCTGCCCAGAGCAGAAATTGGTCCCACCTAAGGTAGCAAACCTTTAGTCGTATCGATGTATTTATACGGGGCGAATAAGAGGGATTCGTTTGGCCAGCCCACTGATTTCAAGTCGTTGTGGCCAATAACAGCACAATTCGCTGTTATTGGCCACAATCATTACATTGGAAGCGTCTCAAGTGACGCCACCTCAGTTCACGGTCGCGACGAAGTGAAACATCTCTGGTCCGGGCCCATGGACAACCCCAACACGGAACGCTTGCAACGATTCACCTCCCGCAGTGACTCATTTGTTACGGTTCAATTCAACAACCGTAACTTTCGTTTTAAATGTATTATTAATGGAGTGTTTGCAGTCTTTATGTGGTATTTGGCATTCTTCTATGTTTGGTCCATACCATTGATGAGAGGGCTTGGCTTGAAGTGGGAATAAACCTGAACAAACCGGAGAAAACCCATCACGCATCCGAGGAGATCTCACACTTAGCCCAGCCATCTCGTGGCCACACCTCGCAGTCCCAAGCCTATAGCACCTGGCAAGTTCCCCCCCCCCCTTGCAGGCTGCAGACCCATCCGAAAACTGGCCAGGCCCAACGCCTGCTTAGCTTCCGGAAACCGACGATATCTGGCGTATCCAGCGGTGGTTGAACCACTGCTGTCCGTGATCCGTCTTATTCCGGGGACGCGGACAAGTTAGAGACGCGCACGGTCACGGCGAAGGAGTTGGGAGAAGTTTGGCCGCGATGTGCGTGACGACGAGAGCGCTACCAGGGAGGCAGGAAGGGTCGTGACCGGGGGGCTGGGCAATCAAAGCAACGAGGAGAGACTTTTGTTTGGGTTTCTTTCGAATTTGGTAAAAAAAAAATAAACCTCAATATTTCAAAAGCTGCAATGCAACGTGAATACGAGACGGTGGTGGTCCTTAATGAAGAACGTCACCGTACAGTCCTTGATGAGCCGCGTGCGACTACGAAGCTGCAAGATGCCGACCCCTTCCCATGGTGAACTGGGCTTCCATGGTAAACTGAACTTCCACGGTGAACTGGACTCCCATGGTGAATTGGACTTCCTCGGTGAACTGGACTTCCATTGTAAACTTGACTTCCGTGGTGAACTGGACTTCCGTGGTGAACTGAACTTCCGTGGTGAACTGGACTTCCGTGGTAAACTGGACTTCCACGGTGAACTGGACTTCCGTGGTGAACTGAACTTCCGTGGTGAACTGGACTTCCGTGGTAAACTGGACTTCCACGGTGAACTGGACTTCCATGGTGAACCGGACTCCCATGGTCAATGGGTCGGCCATTTATTTTTTGTTTCTAATTTAAAGAGCCGCACTGCAGAACTTCAAGAGCCGCAGGTGGCCGAGCCTCCTTCCCCATTGGGTCTCGACCATTCATCACTCAGGATAATCAGCAGCCGCAGCAGCAGCAACATTGCCAGCGTATCTCGTCTCTGGACAGCTTTGGCCGATGACACGCGTCTGACAAGAGTGGAACGCCGCGCGTGAATTATAGCCGCGGTTTTTTTTCATTGAGTCGCACGCCACCACGCATCTCTTAATTGAACGACTAATTATAGAAGTGAACCCTGGCGAGGCCACGACGTGGGGAGGTGGGGGGGGGGGCTTTTCCTCCCTCCACTACCCCGCCCCTCCCCCACCTTCACCCCCAATCATCTCCGCACGAGTGGTGGGGGGGGGGGGTGCCCGTCTGTTATTGCTCACAAACACAACGCGCATTCATTCGCGTGGCAACCGTCCGCGTTGTGTGGTTGAGTCGAAACTTTAGCGACGTTCGGCTGCCGTGTGTTGCCTCGCAGTCCAAGCGCCCGGGAACAATCGCGGCCGTGGAGTCGTCGGAAGAACGCTCGACCGATATTCTGGGCCACAGCGAAATTAGAATTCGTCGATCGCCGCCGACCTTTTTTACGTTTGGCCGAAACATTCGGTGGACCGCGACGTCTCTCTTCAACCGAGAGCGTGTGTGGTGGTGGTGGCGGTGGTGGTGTTTTTTGTTTGCCTGTTGTTGAGATTGTCCAGCAGTGGATCCACCGAGCCGCGTGGTGAAAGTGTGGCCTAGTCACCACTCACGACCCGCACGAGGCGTGTGGAGGGCTTTCATCCAGCGGTGGACTGGGGACAAGACTGTCCTTGCTCGCTCGCCACCGCGGCTCTGCCCGAGTGTGGGTCCCGTCGCGCAGTTCAATTGCCTCGGCTGCAGACGGCGCTGTGGACCTTTTTTGCCGAAGATGAAAAGCAAAACAAAAATGATCTCATCGATAAGCGCCTCGGCTGATCAGCGTCCCCTGCGTGTCCGGGCAAAACTTGGATGCTTCGTTAACACAAACGCAATTATAATCTAAACGTTAGAGACAACGACGCCACTGCATGGACGTTAAGGAGCACAGCATTCGTCGTCGAATTGGAGAGTTTTGACTCTGTGTGGTAGGGACCCGCACAGATGGATTCAGTAATCCAGTTCCTTGCGGACCTAGCGTGGCCAGCCTCTCGGCTGTTGTTGCACGTGGGCTGAAGGAGCGAGCAAGAACTTTACAAAGCAGGTGGGACAAAGGCGGCACGAGACAGCCAAAACAAGACAAACGTATAATTCACGTTGCAATCTCACCACCACCAAAGATTGATTCAATTCATCGATTATCTCGAGGAATTGTAACCCCCGTAGCAGCAGTGTCGGCCGTGGGGGAAACTTAAACATACTTCACCACTATGGTCGATGCGGGTTTGCCAAAGTGAGAAGAGTAACCGCGACCGGACGAGGCATCACTCGCCACGTGCCAGCAAAAGCAATCTCTCAGATCTCCGCCGGCTTTCATAGTTCAGTGCGAGCCCAGCAACGCGTCTCGCCCTCGTCACCAAGTCGACGTTTCGGTCTCCAAGCCTCGTCGGCGACTCTCTGTCGAAGCCGCTCGCGGCGCGCGCTCCGAGGGTCGCGCTGCAGAATTCGTCTCTGCTCAGTGTCTCGCCGCCCGCCTCCCCCCGTCACGGAAGGCAGCGGAGCTGATAGCGGCGATAGACCGCAACGGGGGGGAGGAGGAGGGGGGGGCGGTGGTGGGGGGTGGACAACTATGCGAGAGAAGTGGGTGAAAAGTGTTACTCTTCTTCTTGGTTCATTCGGTAAAGTTACGTAGAAGGGAAATAATAAAATAATACAAATAATACAAATAAAACATAGTAAATTAATTGAATTATATTATTCTATTATTTTACTATGTTTTATTTTTATTATTTTATTATTTCCCTTCTACGTGACTTTACCGAAAGAACCAATAAGATGAATCCCTGCAGTCACGAAAGCTTTAAATCGAAATTTAAGTGTTACTCTGCCAGAGAGATAGAGACCGCGAGCGATCTCTGTGGACGCCAGGGGGATTTTGAGTGCTGATATGACCCGAGCCTTAGCTAGATACGCGGGCAGTGTCTCCTTCATATTACTGTCTCTCTACATACATATAAAAAATCCACTAAAGTAGAGATTGTTGTTGTTGTTACACAGTCCATCAGCTCCACAGCGGCCTTCTGGGAGTGTGTATTTGCAGCAGCATTGATTCAGTGCCGGGCAGACGCTGGAATGGTTTCGACGTTAAGTGTCATCATCAGCAGCGTGATGCTTGCTTGCCCGAGCCCCGCTGTCTCGGCCTGACTCGACTCTGCTAACCCCAGGGTGGTGGGGGGGCATAACACCGAGTCTAACCGTGCTCATGCTGAAAAGGACATAACTCCAATCCTCACTCGAAACTTTCGACATATTTATGCTGAAACTCTGAACATTCACTTAGAAAACAAGCGTTGGGATTTGCTTAGATTATTTTGCTGCTTTTCATGGCCCCTTTGTTGAGCTATCATTTGTGGTAGCCGGGTCGCTTCTGAAAAATAAGTTAATGCCTCAGTAGGCTTTGCCTGATAAGATGAGGATGGTTTAGTAGTATTTGTATGTGTTTGGGTGATTTATTTACCTTCATTGTACTTTGAACTTCTGTCATGTTTATGTACTGTTTGTTGTTGTAACTTTCTTACCCGGCCCTAAACTGGACATGTGTGAAAAAGAGTTTTAAATCTCGTCAGATTCCTCCTCCAGTATCAATACAGATTCTGATTCATTCAAACCCGAACCATAAGCGTAAGCTCACACTGCTACTCTAACCTTGAATATGACCCCAAATTCTAACTTGAACCTTCACCCAAGCCAGTTTTACATCCATAACCTTAAACTCAGCCTAACACTAAGCTGCAGAATTACGGTCATTTGCGTGTTAAAGATCGTGCGCGCGTTACAAATTGCATTTAACCTCTAAACCCGAATTACGTCCCTTTAATGATCTAACGTGCTATCCCCTAAACCGCTCGCTCTAATCCTGACCGCATTCGTCGTTTAGGCCGTCATGACTCCAGCCAGCCGTAACTAGACCCTCTGTGACGCAACCACCCCCCCATCCCCCCCAGAATCTTCATTGCCAAAGGACCTTTATTTGGGTCTCTGTGACACTTTCCCAAATTAACACGTGATATCTCTTACGCAAGTAACATTGATTGTATAAGAGTGGTCATTTACAGCTCATTTCTCAGTCAGCTGCTCAATGAAGAGCTTTCAACGCAGCATCCGGTGGTGGTGGTGGAGGTTGTTTGACCATACTTCACCACGCTGGTCAGTGTGAGTTGGTGAGCGTGGGCCAAGTCTCCATTCAGGCATCATGCATGCTTGTGGGACATGTATGTATGTTGAACTTTGTTCGCACCGTACATAGCCAACCGTGCTAATCGGATATTCGACTTTCGAACTTTCAGAGTTACGAACAAACCTGTCTATATGCAGTTGCCTGTTCGGACCGAAAGTCGTAAGTTCAACCGCAGTGCAACAGATGGCGGTGGTGGCATCTACATCTACAGAACGTGAAGAACCAGTGGCATCTACATCTGCAGAGCATGAAGAACCAGTGGCATCTACATCTGCAGAACGTGAAGAACCAGTGGCATCTACATCTACAGAACGTGAAGAACCAGTGGCATCTACATCTGCAGAGCATGAAGAACCAGTGGCATCTACATCTACAGAACGTGAAGAACCAGTGGCATCTACAAAATGTGAAGAACCAGTGGCATCTACATCTGCAAAGCAAGAAGAACTGGTGGCATCGATATCTGCAGAGCATGAAGAACCAATGTTATCTACATTTGCAGAGCATGAACAACCAGTGGTGTCTACATCTGCAAAGCATGAAGAACCAGTGGCATTTACTATATCTGCAGAACGTGAAGAACCAGTGGCATCTACATCTGCAAAGCAAGAAGAACTGGTGGCATCGATATCTGCAGAGCATGAAGAACCAATGTTATCTACATTTGCAGAGCATGAACATCCAGTGGTGTCTACATCTGCAAAGCATGAAGAACCAGTGGCATTTACTATATCTGCAGAACGTGAAGAACCAGTGGCATCTACATCTACAGAGCATGAAGAACCAGTGGAATCTACATCTGCAGAGCATGAAGAACCAGTGGTATCTACATCTACAGGAGATTATACAATTTTTACAGCCATTCCCCGTGTTTAGTGTGCATACAACACGTTTTGAATCGACAGGAGTAAAGTTGGACTTACGAACAAATCGACTTACGAACAGACATCTGGAACCTAACTCGTTCTTAAGTAGAGGAGTCCATGTATGTTGAACTTCTTTCGCACCGTACGTAGCCAACCGAGCTAATCGGAGGTGCGCGGAGGGTGAGGACAAAAACACGAAACACAAAAAGCAGTTACAAAGAAATTAGTTTTCAAAGTATATATTTTAACAGAACACATATGTACATAAAAATTTGTATTTTCCATGTGTACGTATAATTAGTTGTATATATGCGCACATATATGCCATGCATGTACCAGAGTTAAATTCCCGGCAACGGCTAACATCAGTGGCATTGACCAGCGTGGTGAAGTATGGCCAAACACCCAGCAGCGGTATTAACCAGCGTGGTGATGTATGGTCAAACACGCAGCAGGGGCATTGACCAGGGCGGTGAAGTATGGTCAAACAAACCCCGCATGACGCCTTCATCCGGCAGCGGTTTCACGAAAGGGCCGTTGAGTTCCACGCGTGCGTCAAGTTGCGTGACATTCGCCGGAACGCGGCGTGCACATGCGTCACGTACGCACGCTGCATTTAAGTGCATTGACAACCTACTTTTGTGCGCGTGTTCCTTTGTGCAACCCCCACACACACACACCGTGTATCTTCGTCTCTTGGGCAAAATGAGTAGCAGCACATTCTTCGCAATTGATTTCGTCCAAAGGTCACGCTATTTGCTTTCCTGTTTGCGAGCGCCCATTTGATGTTTTCATGTGAACGGCGTTTCGCCTCTTTATCTCGCGAAACGAACGTCACGGGAAAACCGCGCTCGCAATTCCTGGCCCGGGCCTTAAATGTTACCTCCTAATCCGTGTTTTGCCAGACGGAGGATTTTTCCTTTTTGTCTCGGATGGAAAAGCCAAAACAACTCCCACCACCCCCCCCTGGACGCAATAATCGTGAGGGGAAGTGCTCTAAGAGCCCAATATCTGTTGTGGGGCAGGGTAATAGTCAGGGTCGCTTCCTCCCCGAGGCTGTCCACGGACAGTCGGGGAGACCGCCCCGGGCCCC
The DNA here is from genome assembly GCF_015708825.2 of Lethenteron reissneri. NCBI lineage: Eukaryota > Metazoa > Chordata > Hyperoartia > Petromyzontiformes > Petromyzontidae > Lethenteron > Lethenteron reissneri. Next base: position 2,304,830 of record NC_083811.1, read on the forward strand.
GCGCTTTGGGGGGGCGCCGCAGCTCGATGTCACGGTGTTTAGACGCAATCTTTGCGGTTTATCTACGGCAGGGGTGTGGGGGACCTTTTTTCCTGCCAAGGGCCATTTGGATATTTAAAACATCATTCGCGGGCCATACAAACTTATCAACTTAAAAATGAGCCCGTTATATTTGGTCAAACATTTAATTAACTCACGCCAAATGCGATGGCTGGAACTGCTTTTCTTTGGCGAAGCGTGTGATGTTAGCTGGTATTGATGATGTTGCTACTCGCAACTGCTTTTCCAGGTTTGCTCCTAGATTTATTGAATTTCGAGTCCCGCCTGCGGCTGCCTTGGCAGGGCCACACCAAATGATTTCGCAGGCCTTATACGGCCCGCGGGCCGGACGTTCCCACCCCTGATCTACGGGAACCTCTTTGCCAATGCTGTGTATGAAAGACAGTGAGGGAAAAAGTTTTTGATCCCCTGCTGATTTTGTACGTTGGCCCACTGACAAAGAAATGATCAGTCTATAATGTTAATGGTAGGTTTATTTGAACAGTGAGAGACAGAATAACAACAACAAAATCCAGAAAAACGCATGTCAAAAATGTTATAAATTGATTTGCATTTTAATGAGGGAAATAAATATTTGACCCCCTCTCAATCAGAAAGATGTCTGGCTCCCAGGTGTATTTTATACAGGTAACGAGCTGAGATTAGGAGCACTCCCTTAAAAGTGGGCAAACGTACAAAATCAGCAGGGGATCAAATACTTTTTTCCCTCACTGTACATATATGTGTAAGAATAGGCTTTTACCCTTCCTGGCAACAACGCAGATGCTAAGGTGTTCAAAGCACTAAACAAGGCATCAAATCTGCATGAACCACATGTACATGTGGCAAAACATGCCAACACACGTGCTCTGGTAATGTACGCATGGTCTTTGCAACTGATTGGGCTGCACTAGAGACAGAAAAGCCTTCTCTCTGACATCGTCTCACCACCGGTGTTACACCAGAGAACAACGCCACAATCATCTTCTTATATTTGCATCAACTTGTGGTTGAGTTTGGAGGCTTCGAGGGCTTGCCCCCCTCCCCGCCCTGGTAATGGATGTTTTAATGCGGGGTAAGGCAACGTGATGCTGCGACCATCAGTTGACTAACCTCTGCGTTCGCGTGCCGCGAGGAAGTGAATCATCGCTGCTGGCGAGAGAGGTCGTGGGCCCGAGAAATTACTAAGCAGCGGGACTCGGCGGTCATCACAAAGTATCGTTCGCTGCGACCAGAAGGAAAACATTGCTGCAACATCATCATCATCGTAACGATTATGATGATGACGACGATCATGAACATCAGCAGGAGAAGCGTCGTCACATCGTCGTCTTCATCAGCAGCAGCATCACCCGCATTTGAAGCAGCAACGGAGGAAGAATCACCATCATCAGCGGCAGCATTAGCAGCAGTAGAGGCAGTGGCGGTAGCATCAGGATCTCACCATCACGCTTAGCAGCAGCAAGTATCGGCTGCAGCACAATAAGCATCACGATCATCATCAGCAGAACAGCAGTAGCAGCAGCAAGAGTTTAAAGCGACATCGATATGAACATCGCAACGTTATGTCGCTATGGTCAGATCACCTTAATTACGCCCAATCTCGTCAGATCGCAGACAGCTAACCAGGTCTGAACCTGGTTAATTCACTCGTGGAAAGAAAAAAAAACCTTCAGGGCTTGTCAGGTGTTGTAGGCGTGCGGCTGAGAGGTGTGGGCATGATACTCATGCATTGAGAATTGGCTAAACATACCGTTGTAGTAAGACTCCTGAAAATAGCCTTGAGACTCACTCGGTGAGGCTTTCCTGTATAAATAAAGATCACCAGCCGCCACAGTAATCATCAACGACATTAGCAACGACAGTGAGTTTCATCGCCCATCCTAATAACCACCACCACCACCACCACAATCATAATCTCCATGTCTGTAATGAACAACTTAAGCCGCAGGCTCCCAGCCAGTAAGTGAGCCCCCTTTTCATGACAGAGTTTATCCTGCAAGCGTAAGAGCGCGCCCCCTGCTGTTCACATAAGCGGTTGTGCGTTAAGAGACGCGACTTCGCAGTGCACAGTTCTTCACTGATGTTCAGAGGGGAGGGCTACGTTCGCCGATAGGACATCGTCAATGTGAGGGCCGCTACACATTTAACACCATTGGGGGGTTTACAGCAGCACGATGATGGGGGGGGGCTGTTTGCACTATTTGTGTGTTAAATTTCGATTTAAAGCTTTCGCGACTGCAGGGATTCATCTTCTGACAGACCTGTTCTTCACCTGAGGACGGCTGCTTGCGTTGTGGCCGAAACGCCGTGAGAATTATTTTATTATGTTTTATTTTTATTATTTTATTATTTCCATTCTACGTGACTTTACCGAAAGAACCAAGAAGATGTGTGTGTTGTCAGGGGCCGTACATCACGGGCCACACTCAAGGCCACCAGGGGCCGTGAGTGGCTTGCAGGGCCTTGCATTGACGGACAGTGGAATGGTGTGTAACGAAGAGTGTACTCATCGGCGATAATCGATTCTTACAATCACGACACACGTGCGAGGTGAACGTGAGTGCGAGACTTTATTGTACTCGATTAATCGATCAATCGATCAATCGTGACGTGCACAACAGACGCGCCAACACCTGATCAGATCTGGAAGTGTCACTCAGGAGCAAATCAATTAACGTGGCACTATTTGTAAAAACAAAAAAATCTCATAATTAAGTCGCGGGTTACAATTCCGGCGGGGATTAGCCTCAGACCATCATTTATCCGCGGTTAGTAACAACGAGAACCACCTCTGATTGGCACGGTTGGCTACGTGCGGTGCAAAAGAAGTTCAACGTACACACATACGTACGTGAAAATCCGACCCGTGGTTCGCGTTAGATTGTGAGATATTTTCTTTTTTGACTGGACAAATAATGAATTGCCTTCTCAAAGCGTCGTTCAACAGTTCACAACGCGTGCACTATTCCAGCAGCCTGGCTGCTGCCCTACCTTCCGGACTTAAACATTTGCAACTCAAGACGTCCCAACTTCCTAAGCCACGAGGTTGCAATGTTCTTTTCCAAGAGCTAACCGCAATTGTGCGCCAATCATCCTTCTCGTGTGCCGTTCCCGTCGACTGCGCACCTTGAAGCCATTCTCACCCGGACTGAATCTGATTCCCATTAAATGAGTATACCATGGACACGTGACCGCATACATCGTGAGCGGGTTATGTTGGTGATCTTGGTGATGCTGCTGCGTTGGCAGTGGTGCACGAGCACAGCCAACAACGACAACGACACTCAACACGCGTTAGTCAGCACCTCCACCTCGTGTGTGTGTGGCCTTACAAGGAATACGATATAATAGGCGACGTTTCGGCCAACGGACCCTTATCCATAGCACATGTGAGCTTAACATGTAAAGGCCCTTTGTGTCAGTTCACTGCTGGACGAGGGCCTTCCCACGCGGTTGCGGGTCGTGGGGGTTAATTGACCATACTTCACCACCCTGGTCAGTGCAGGGCCACTGAAGTGGGTGAGCATAGACGCGGGAGCATGCACGTGACGTATGTTGAACTTCTTGCGCGCAGTACGTAGCTAACTCGTACTAACCGGGGGTGCGGAGCATAGTAGTACAGTCCAACAATTGATTTATTCCCCCCAGCACTCGCCTCTGCTACCCACCACGCAGCCCCACGGCTGCTGATGTAACGTTGCTTGGTGTGCGGCAGCCAGCCAGCCATGCACTGTCCAGACTCACACCCGCTTTGCCTCTGAGGCCCGCCACTGTTACATTACCCTCGTAGACTGCCGGTCTCGTGAATAATCACGGCAGTTGATGATGATGATGATGACGATGCCGGCCAATAAGCTGCGTTGGTAGGTGACTGAGTGGCTGGGTGAGTGAGTGAGTGTGTCGCTGGATGGGCGAGCAGTTGGGTGACAGGGCGGGTTCGAGTCGCCGCGTGCGAGAGAAGTGAAAAGCAAAGAGTATGAAGCTGCTGGGGGTTGAGGAGGTATGTGCGGGAACGCGTGGATAAGTGGGAGAGTAATCGCGTCCTATTGCTGGGGGGGGGGGGGTGTGGGGGGTGGTGGTATCGAGGCCGCAGTGTTCGCGTTCCTGTCTGCATGCCTCTCATCATTCCAGCCCCCCCCCTCGCTCCCAGTGTCCCAGCCCCTCCACCCTCCGTGGGGTTGGACGAGCGGTCGCCAGTCGCTAATTGACGGCGCTTATCGGACGCCAGCGATTCCTCCACACAACGTTCGCAATCGTTCCGAGTGACGGACGAGCGGATGGAGGGACGTGGGTCGGGGTAGGGTAGAGAAGGAGGAGGGAGGGAGGGGAGATGGTGGGTGGTGGTGGGGTGGTGGTACCCCCACGAAACTTTATTTTTAAAGAAGCGTAGAGCTTGTTTGTATTTAAACTGCGAGGGCTGCGGGCGAGCTTTTTTTTTTTCATTTTAAAAATTCTCGTGTCGAGCTAAAAATATTTAACGGGTGAAGGGGCCAGCGATGCGATGCGATACGAGCACGACTTGGCAGGCAAACGCCGAGCCCACCGCCGCAGTTGCCCCGTGGAGAATAGCGCGGCGCGCTGACTCGCTGGGGGCTTCGCTCGCCGCTCACGGGGCCACCACGCCGGCAGGCAGAAGAGGGCGGCTGAGTGAAGAGGGAGAGACCGGCTTGTTTGTGGGGGTTTGTGTTTCGTGCGGGTGAAGGTCAGTCAGCCGCGAATTACGAGACGCGCGTGTGTGTGCGCGCGTGTGTGTGCGTGTGTGCTCTTGCCCCGTAACCTCCTGCCAGCGGGCGTTCGACACTTCACGTGGCCTCAAGGTGCACATGGCCTGGCACAAGCGTCGTGGTGACGTCACCGCCACTTTGTGGCGAATGGCGGTTGTTGTTGTGGGTGCTCTGCGAGGCACTGCGGGTGAGTGGTGGGCACATCAGTTGGCGCGATCCGAATTCGAAAGCCGACGACGATTATCTGAACTGGTCCTGGGTCTCCCCTAGGTCGATTCAGCCTCAAATGAGTGCCTGGTGCCGTGTGTTAAACATCGCCACTTGGGAGATAAAGGCGGCCGGGCGTGGTGCTGGCCACCCACCCGCTCGTGTGCCGTGCCGGCCTTCATAAGTGCTTGCTAACAGCACTTGCCTCAACAGTCTGTTACAGGCTACACGCGCCGTGTGTGGCGAAGTGTCCCAGCGACTGAGCCAGACGGAGGCGTTTCACCATCGCCGTGTCGCGCTCTGCACGCCCACGGTATTCTCGCTCTTTACGCGCTGTGCCAATTGGTGACCACAGCGCACCACCGGCGCTCCGAGTACAACCGTAGCCTGCAACAGACTGTTGGGGCAAGTGCTGTTAGCGAGCACCTATGAAGGCCGGCACGACACACGAGGGGGTAGGTGGCCGGCACCACTATTTAGACACCGCACCGGGTACTCATTTGAGGCTAAGTCGCCCTAGGGGAGGCCCAGGACCGGTTCAGATAATTGGTGTTGGCCTCGAGCGGGAATCGAACCCCGTAGCGCAGTGCGCTAACGCTACCGATCCCACTTCACACAGCACCACCACCGCCGCTACCAGCAGCACCACCAACACCTACAACACCTACAACCACGACCAACCACCACCGCCGCTACCAGCAGCACCACCAACACCTACAACACCTACAACCACGACCAACCACCACCGCCGCCGCTACCAGCAGCACCACCACCACCTACAACACCTACAACCACGACCAACCACCACCGCCGCTACCAGCAGCACCACCAACACCTACAACCCCTACAACTACGACCAACCACCACCACCGCTACCAGCAGCAGCACCACCACCTACAACACCTACAACCACGACCAACCACCACCACCGCTACCAGCAGCACCACCAACACCTACAACACCTACAACCACGACCAACCACCACCACCGCTACCAGCAGCACCACCAACACCTACAACACCTACAACCACGACCAACCACCACCACCGCTACCAGCAGCACCACCAACACCTACAACACCTACAACCACGACCAACCACCACCACCGCTACCAGCAGCACCACCAACACCTACAACACCTACAACCACGACCAACCACCACCACCGCTACCAGCAGCACCACCAACACCTACAACACCTACAACCACGACCAACCACCACCGCCGCTACCAGCAGCACCACCAACACCTACAACACCTACAACCACGACCAACCACCACCGCCGCTACCAGCAGCACCACCAACACCTACAACACCTACAACCACGACCAACCACCGCTACCAGCAGCACCACAACCACCTACAACACCTACAACCACGACCAACCACCGCTACCAGCAGCACCACAACCACCTACAACACCTACAACCACGACCAACCACCACCACCGCTACCAGCAGCACCACCAACACCTACAACACCTACAACCACGACCAACCACCGCTACCAGCAGCACCACCAACACCTACAACACCTACAACCACGACCAACCACCACCACCGCTACCAGCAGCACCACCAACACCTACAACACCTACAACCACGACCAACCACCACCACCGCTACCAGCAGCACCACCAACACCTACAACCACGACCAACCACCACCACCGCTACCAGCAGCACCACCAACACCTATAACCACGACCAACCACCACCGCCGCTACCAGCAGCACCACCAACACCTACAACACCTACAACCACGACCAACCACCACCACCGCTACCAGCAGCACCACCACCACCTACAACACCTACAACCACGACCAACCACCACCACCGCTACCAGCAGCACCACCAACACCTACAACACCTACAACCACGACCAACCATCACCACCGCTACCAGCAGCACCACCAACACCTACAACACCTACAACCACGACCAACCACCACCGCCGCTACCAGCAGCACCACCAACACCTACAACACCTACAACCACGACCAACCACCACCACTACTACCAGCAGCACCACCAACACCTACAACCACGACCAACCACCACCACCGCTACCAGCAGCACCACCAACACCTACAACACCTACAACCACGACCTACCACCACCACCGCTACCAGCAGCACCACCAACACCTACAACACCTACAACCACGACCAACCACCACCACTACTACCAGCAGCAGCAGCCAGCACTGCCACTGAACCCGCCACTAAACTTCTCTCCTCGTCTCTCCTATCAATGCAGCTCACCCTGACCCTACCTCAGTCCCTCCCTCCCAACTCCCCCCCCATCCCACCACTCACTCCTCCTCTCCCTATCACGGTCCAGCCCTCAACTAACTCCGACTCCCTCCCTCCCCTCTTTTTAGTCCCCTCCCTCCCTTCACTCCCCACCCAGCCTGTCCGCTCGCTCGCTCTCTCTCTCTCTGACCTCTCTCTTCTTCCCCAGCTCGCAGTTCTAATTGGCGTGCGGTTAGTCTCGTGGGGTACACGCCGTGGCCGGCCTGCGTGGATATTTGTTTCGCTCGAGCCTTTTCCTTCTTTCTCCTTCTATGAGCAGCCGCTGAAACTTTTGAACCCCCATCCACCCCCCCCCTGCGCATTTGCGAGTCAATTTGACCGCAAGCCCGACAGCAGCTTGCTTGCCCGCCAGCTCGCTCGGTAGTTATTTTTTTGTACGGCTCTATTTTTTTTGTTGGCGTTTGTTATTATATACATGCGCAACTAATTATCCTTATTTACAATTGTTTCGCGAGCATTGACCCTCAAGCGCTGTCGGGGAGGAGGGAGGGTTGATGCTGATGTCACGTTCTGGTGGCGTCTCCTGCAGCAGCAGCAGCATCAGCAGCAACATCAGCAGCATCAGCAGCAGCAGCACGGGGTCACTGAGGTCGCGAGGCGCAGTGTGTCACGCAGTGTGATGAAGCGTGCGATGACCCAGGTAACACACGCGCGGCGTGACCATGATGGTTGTGACGATGACGTTAAATTGTGATGGTGCAGCTATTGAGATGAGGATGTTGATGCTGCTGAGATGAGGATGTTGATGCTGCTGAGATGTTGATGATGATGCATGTGATAGTTCTGCTGCCGAGGTTGACGGTGATCGTGGTGGTGAAGCTATTGAATGCTGCTTATTCTGCTGCTACTGCTATGGTTGAGTGGATGTTGCTGCTGGAGATTATTCTTATCGTGGAGGTAGTGATGATGATGCAGGTGTGGTAGGTTTGCATTGTGTGGTGATGGTGCTAATGATCGGGATGATGATGGTGGTGGTGATGCCTTTGCTGCACGCCATCGCAACCACTGCCTCTGCTGCTGCTGATGATGATGATGATTACCCTCGATCCACAGGTTGGCGTGCTCTGTATAACAGCTCCAGTAACTCCACACACATGCTTACACACACACGCACACATCACCCCACATGATTGAACACAGGTTCAGTGGCAGCCCGCGTGCGCACGTGTTGCTTTTGCAGAGCACTGATTGAAAACTGGATTACTTACACTGTTACACATCACACATCAAGAGCGCGGCTTTAATTGCTCGCGGGGTCTTTTTTTTGCATCTCTCTCTCGCCCTGCAGATAACGTAGCCGGTGTGGGAGGTGTGTGTGGGGGGGGGGGCGTAGGGAGGGAGGGGGGTCAGCGGGTTGAGGCGCTCACGTGGCGGAGCGCCGTCCGTGCTGAGCATTGCCCCGCCTGCTCTCCAGGTCTGGCCACCGCGAGAATCCATGGGCGAGGTAGTGGGGGGGGGGGCTGCGTGGGTACGGTACTTGGGGCAGCAGCCACGGCAGCAGCAGTGCGCACGTGGTTACATGCGGCGATTGGCGAGCACGTGGTGCTCCTGGTGGTGGCCGGTGGTGTAGATGATGAAAGTGGTTGGTGGTGGTGTAGATGATGAAAGTGGTTGGTGGTGGTGTAGATGATGAAAGTGGTTGGTGGTGGTGTAGATGATGAAAGTGGTTGGTGGTGGTGTAGATGATGAAAGTGGTTGGTGGTGGTGATGATGAAAGTGGTTGGTGGTGGTGTAGATGATGAAAGTGGTTGGTGGTGGTGATGATGAAAGTGGTTGGTGGTGGTGTAGATGATGAAAGTGGTTGGTGGTGGTGTAGATGATGAAAGTGGTTGGTGGTGGTGTAGATGATGAAAGTGGTTGGTGGTGGTGGCGGTAGTGTAGATGATGATGATGTAAATGCGGGTGGAAGTGGTGATGATGATAATGATGATGGAAGTGTAGGTGATGTTTGTCCAGGGGTGAAGATGATAGTGTTAGATCCTGATGACTGTGATGGTAGTGTAGATGATGGTTGTAATGTAGATGGGGACGATTGATGATTGTGGTGGTGTTGATGGTGGCGGTAGTGATGATGATGGTTGCGTAGGTGATTGTAAAGGTGATGGGTGCGGTGGGTGATGGTGGTAGTAGTGTCGGTGACGATGACAGCGATCATTGATGGTGTCGGGGTTGGTGGTGGTTTATGGTGTCAACGCTGATCATGCTGACAGAATGCCATTTCGAATTGTTGAAGCGTCTAAATGCAGTTGCATCTCAACACGGAAACTGTGGAAGAGACGGTGTTCTGTGTGTGGGTAGGAGGGGATGATGGGTGTATTTGATGACGCTCATAATATTGCCGCTACAGCTGCTACTGATAATGATTATGGTGCTGCTGCTACTCATGCTGCTACTCATGCTGCTGCTGCTACTGCTGCAGCTACTACTCATGCTGCTGCTGCTGCTACTCATGCTGCTGCTGCTACTGCTGCTACTCATGCTAATGCTGCTGCTACTGCTGCTGCTACTGCTGCTACTCATGCTGCTGCTACTGCTACTCATAATGCTGCTGCTGCTACTGCTGCTGCTACTGCTGCTACTGCTGCTGCTACTACTCATGCTACTGCTACTGCTGCTGCTGCTACTACTCATGCTACTGCTACTGCTGCTGCTGCTCATACTGCTGCTGCTCATACTGCTGCTGCTGCTCATAGCTGCTGCTGCTGCTGCTCATAGCTGCTGCTGCTGCTGCTGCTCATGCTGCTGCTGCTGCTCATGCTGCTGCTGCTGCTGCTGCTCATGCTGCTGCTGCTGCTCATGCTGCTGCTGCTCATGCTGCTGCTGCTGCTGCTCATGCTGCTGCTGCTCATGCTGCTGCTGCTGCTCATGCTGCTGCTGCTACTCATGCTGCTGCTGCTACTCATGCTGCTGCTGCTACTGCTGCTGCTACTCATGCTGCTGCTGCTACTCATGCTGCTGCTGCTACTGCTGCTGCTACTACTCATGCTGCTACTGCTACTCATGCTAATGCTGCTGCTACTGCTGCTGCTGCTACTCATAGCTGCTGCTACTGCTACTCATAGCTGCTGCTGCTCATAGCGGCTGCTGCTGCTACTCGTAGCTACTGCTGCTCCTACTGCTGCTGCTGCTCATACTGCTGCTACTGCTGCTGCTACTACTCATGCTGCTGCTACTGCTGCTGCTGCTCATGCTGCTGCTGCTACTCATGCTGATGGTGCTTCTCATGCTGCTGCTGCTGCTCATGCTGCTGCTCATGCTGCTGCTGCTCATGCTGCTGCTGCTCATGCTGCTGCTGCTCATGCTGCTGCTGCTCATGCTGCTGCTGCTCATGCTGCTGCTGCTCATGCTGCTGCTGCTCATGCTGCTGCTGCTCATGCTGCTGCTGCTCATGCTGCTGCTGCTCATGCTGCTGCTGCTCATGCTGCTGCTGCTCATGCTGCTGCTCATACTGCTGCTACTCATGCTGCTGCTGCTACTCATGCTGCTGCTGCTACTCATGCTGCTGCTGCTACTCATGCTGCTGCTACTCATGCTGCTGCTGCTACTGCTGCTACTCATGCTGCTGCTGCTTATGCTGCTACTCATGCTGCTACTGCTACTCATGCTGCTGCTGTTCATGCTGCTCCTACTGCTACTGCTACTCATGCTGCTGCTGCTACTCATGCTGCTGCTACTCATGCTGCTGCTGCTTATAAGGAAAGTGTTGCTACCTGCCTGGGTTTGCCCAGGATCCGGGAGTGGGGAATTGGCTTCTGTATTCGGGCGGCAGGAATCGATTTCCACCCGACGTCTGGTACCGGTATTGCTGTTGTTGTAACTTCACCGGTATTGCTGTTGTTGTAACTTTATCGCAGGACACTGCACACAGAGAGCTCGTGCTGACTGAGGAATATGTTCCAGGGTTTGGTCTACAGTGGGACATGTGGCGAACCTCCACAGCGACAATGTTACTGTTGCCTGCAGCGGCTGCTGCTGCTGTTGATGATAATTGTGACGCTTCTACTGCTGCCACTAGCGATATTTGTTTTGCTGATGCTGATCTTTCTGCTGCTAATGTTGCTGCTGCTGATATTGCTGCTGATGTTGATCATGGTATTGCTGCTACTAATTCTGATGCTGCAGCCGATGATGCTGCTGTTTCCACTTATCTCAACACGGAAACTGTGGAAGAGACGGTGTTCTGTGTGTGGGTAGGAGGGGATGATGGGTGTATTTGATGACGCTGGTGATATTGCCGCTCCAGCTGCTACTGATAATGATTATGGTGCTGCTGCGGCTACTCATGCTGCTGCTGCTGCTACTCATGCTGCTGCTGCTACTCATGCTGCTGCTGCGGCTACTCATGCTGCTGCTGCTGCTACTCATGCTGCTGCTACTCATGCTGCTGCTGCGGCTACTCGTGCTGCTGCTGCTGCTGCTACTCATGCTGCTGCTACTCATGCTGCTGCTACTCATGCTGCTGCTGCGGCTACTCATGCTGCTGCTGCTGCTGCTACTCATGCTGCTGCTACTCATGCTGCTGCTGCGGCTACTCATGCTGCTGCTACTCGTGCTGCTGCTGCGGCTACTCATGCTGCTGCTACTCATGCTGCTGCTGCTACTCATGCTGCTGCTACTCATGCTGCTGCTGCGGCTACTCATGCTGCTGCTACTCATGCTGCTGCTGCGGCTACTCATGCTGCTGCTACTCATGCTGCTGCTGCTGCTACTCATGCTGTTGCTACTCATGCTGCTGCTGCGGCTACTCATGCTGTTGCTACTCATGCTGCTGCTGCGGCTACTCATGCTGCTGCTACTCATGCTGCTGCTGCGGCTACTCATGCTGCTGCTACTCATGCTGCTGCTGCGGCTATTCATGCTGCTGCTACTCATGCTGCTGCTGCGGCTACTCATGCTGCTGCTGCGGCTACTCATGCGGCTGCTGCGGCTACTCATGCTGCTGCTGCTACTCATGCTGCTGCTGCTGCTCATGATGCGACTGGTGCCAACGATTGGGCGGCAGGATAGCAGTGGATAACAGAATTCGCCGCGATAAGGGCATCGGGGGCCTTGTTTTTCCTCCCGGGGGGGGGGGTAACTGAAGATGACGGGGGGGGGGGGTTCCGTGTGGGTATTCGGGGTCCAGGCGAGTTCGCGGGTTCGTGCGCGCTCGGTGCACGCACGCAGCGCGTTCCAGCGCCACGCCGCGACTCGTGTTGACGTCGCGATTAGTAACGGGACGCGCCCTCCCTCCCTCTCTCTCTCCCGCGCGCAAAGACAAAGATGCCCCCTGTAGCCTTTCAACAGGCTCATGTGGCAAGTGCCGTGGAGCAGGCAAATGTGGCGTACGAGTGGGTGGGTTGGTGTTTTGGTCAGCGCCACGGCCGACTGGCTGCTCCGTATGTTTGACACGCACCCACCACACCAGGACCTAGGGGAGGCCCAGGATCGGTTCAAATATTCGCCAATTATTGGGCCGTGAACCGGGATTGAACTCGGCTCGTCGAGTTGTGCGGACGTACATTGAACGTCTTTCGCACCGTACGTAGCCAACCGTGCTAACAGGGGGGGGGGGGGGGGGAGGTGACGAGCTCGGTAGGGCGGTGCGCTAACCACTGCACGACCGCTCCTCCTCCTCCGCCACACGCACGCACGAATACACGCACGCGCATGCACACCCGCACACGGACACGCACGCGCGCGCGCACTCACTCACTGTGCAATAGCAGCAGTGATTGTACGATGAGCAAAGGCACCGTGCGAGGTTGTATCATCACGCAGGTTTCTGCTCCCGACACAGATGGTCGGACTCTTTTGCTCGGGATTCCCTGTCGGCAGCTTGAGGATTGCAGTCCAGGTTCGGGTTTGGGGGGGGTAGGTCGGACGGGGGAAGGTTCGTGGAAGAGGGAGGTGGCGCATAGCGGCAGAGTCGTCTCGGGTGGAGGGCAGCAGGAGGAAGAGGTGTGGGTAGAGAAGATGAGAATGATCAGAGTCGCGGGGTTTCACCACATCGCTCGCCATTCCCACGGTGTCCCTTCAACCCCCCCCCCCCCTGCCGCCAACCCTCCCCTGACATCGCCTCCCTCTTCTGAAGGTGCCGCGTGACATGGAGGGATGGGAGTCGTGGCAGATCGACTCCCCCGGCGCGGGTACCGAAAGCGTTGATTGAGACGCTTGTATGGGAATCGAGATGTGGACACGTTCCCTCAATAACGGCGTTTGTGTTCACGTTCAGGGCGGTGTTATCGACCAATGTGCCGTGATTTTTTTTTTTACATTAGCGCATCACCGCCAACGCAAGGTTCACACTTTTTGTAATTTTTGTCTCATGCGGGCGTTGTTAATTTTCGCCTTGTAACCGCCTTGCCGAGTCTCGAGACTCGCTTGCCACGAGGGTGCTGCTACACCGCGATTGTTTGGCCAAATCCTTGAACGCGTGTTTTGGCTTCCTGCGAGAGGAAATCGGAGAAGTCGCTCCCCCGAGGCCACCCCAGGGGCAATGCAATCGCCCCGACTTTATCGACCTAGGAAGGATGATGGGCGCGCGACGACGCACGCGACTCTGAGTCCACGTGTTTGCGCGGTTCAGTTTCACGATTCAAACGCAAAGTGCCCAGCTCACTGTGCTGTCGACCGGACCAACTGGGTTCGATTCCCGGTCAGCATCAGTTGGCAGTGACAGCCGGAACCGGTCCTAGGAGGTGACTTTTCCTAGGGCCACCAAACCGACACAGATCAGCGTGGCCAAGTATAATTAAACCAGTACCCCCCCCCCCCACCCCCCCCCCCCCCCCCGTTTCCGCGATATCCCGCGGAGGTCTTCATCTAGCAGTGGATGTGCAGAGGAAACGTGACATTTCCGTTACTGGACGTGGGAGACGTGACGGGGACGCGCCACCCACCCCCCGTTTCTCTCCCCCTCCACTCCTCCTCACAAAGATATACCCCTGGAGTTAGTCTTACTCAATATTGCACTATTCGGGCCATTGCGGTTTAGGGTCTTTGCCCTCAACGGGGGTTGGGGAGTTTGACCTACTTTTCAACCTTGATGTTGTCACACGCACGCGCATTCTCACACACGGCGGCGGGCCTGCATGTCGCAGATGTTGCAGCATGCCAAGCCCACCAGGCTGGCCACCGGGAGGGAGTTCGATTCCTGGGCCACGGCTCTGACATCGTAGTGGCGAGTCGCGCCTCTCCTTAAACCTTTTCTGGGCCTTCGCTAGGTCGAGCGGTGACTACCTGATACATACGCCAGCCACGTGACTTTAAAACTACCATAAGACAATGATCACCCGTGTAGCCGTTACAGACTTTTGGGGCAAGTGCTTTTTAGCGAACACCTATGAAGGCACTCCGCCCAGCTGCCTTTGTCTCCCTTGTGGCAATGTTTACAGATCGCACTACGTACTAATTTTGAGGCCGAATCGACCTAGGGCAAGAGGCCCAGGACCGGTTCAGATAATCGTCAATTGGTGTTGGCCGTGAGCGGTAATCGAACTCGGTTCACCGGGTTCGTAGCGCTAACTGCTACACTACTGCTCCACATAAAACCCTCATAACACATACACGCACACATACAACTACGTACCCCACGAACATATTTCGTAGACGGAGATCCCCCATGCAGCTTTCACAGACCACAGCCGTTTCGAGGTCAAGAGGTCAGAATGCCACGTGCCCCCCCCTCCCTTATTCCACCATGCGCCGGGCCGTTGTGGGGCCCTCTCTTGTGCTAGGCCTTGAGAACATTTCCTCTTTGACCCTTTCCCTGCACAACCCCCACGACCATCACCTCTGGGTGGCCCTGACATGGGCTGTTGGGGGTTGTTAGCGAGCACCTATTAAGGTTATTGTACACACACAGACACGTGCACGGCCATCGAATCGGAATCTTTATTGATCCTGGAGGAGGAATCTGATGAAGCTCTTTTTCACAGATGTCCAGTCGGGGTTGTGGGTGAGCAAATTACATCACCAGCAAAAGTGCAATAGAGGCTACCAGAATAAGACGGAGAAGAGTCAAGCGAGTCGCCAAGACATGCATTTAATTTAAACGTGGAAGTACAAATTGAGAATGGCCACATGGGATCAATCCTTTATAGACAAAGCACGTGTCATGACTCTGGGTTTCAGGGTCTTGTGGACTGGGAACAGTTGGAGAGCTCCCAAAGGGGTTGGGGGGTTGGTTCGGGACTTTAGTCAAAGCTGTTTTTTGGACGGTGCTTCTATTGGTTTGGTGGGGAAGGAGGGGGGGGGGGGGAGCCGCGCACGTGCTGACCCCAGCCCTCCGTGGATGTTGGGCAGGACACGTGCGGGCTCGCGCGTGCGCGTGCACGTCGAGCCGCGGCGAACAGCACTTGCCCCAACAGTCTGTGGAAGGCTACAGGGGCATCTTTGTTTGCATGCGCACGTATCGATCCCTGTGTATGCATTTGTATGCGTTGTGCAAGTGTATGCGCTCTGTGAGATTCCCTCGATCTGTATGGCCGCGTGAACGTGTGTATTTATGGCTGCACGTGTTTATGTGCAATGTAAATCTAGCTCGACCCGGCCTTAGATGTGAGTCGCTGGTGTGGTGCAAAATCATCAGCACTGGGGAGACAAAGGTGGTCGGGCGTGGTGTTGGCCAGCCACCTCATCCTGTGCCGTGGCGGCCTTAGGCTACTCGCTCACATCACTTGCCCCGACAGCCTCCTAAAGGCTATGAAGGGAATCTTGTATCTGTACAATGGTTAGCGCACTGCACTATAACCCCGACGAACCAAGTTCGACCCCCACTCACGAGCAATAACAGCGGCGAATATCTGAACCGGTCCTGGGCCTTCCCTCGGTCGACTCAGCCTTAAAATGAGCACCAGGTGCGGTGTGTAGAGAGACAAATGCGGCCGGGCGTGATGTTGGACCACACTTCCTCTAGTGCGCCGTGACGGCCTTAGTAGGCACCCGATAACGGCACTTGCCCCCAGCGTGCTGTGCCTGTATGGGGGACCTTTGTCTTTGCCTCTGCGTCCCGGAGGGGCATTGGAACATCGGGTACTCGTGGACGTTGGCAGGGTGGAGGAGAGGGGAGCTTGGCGCTGAACCTTCACTGCCCCCCCCCCCTCTTTAATTAATAACGTTCATTACCCCCTCGGCTACTCAACACGAGGCCCCAGATCTACTCTCCCCCCCCTCCCCAAAAAAAACATTCACAATCATTCCCAAACCCCCCTCCCCCAACAACATCCCCACCACCTCGTCCAAAAACAATCGTACAATCCTCAGCGCTCAACGCAAACGCCAGGCCACGTTCGCGCTCTGTAACGTTGCAATCAATCCGCCGCTGTTTCCTTCTTAACTCGTGCCCCAACGGTGTTCGTCGGGGATGCCGATGCCGGCTGAAAAACAGGGGCTCGTGCCGACACGGCAGGAGACGGCGTGATTGTGTGCAAGGGTCCGCGTGTGCGTTGGTGGGTTACCCGCGCACACCCATAGATTGACGAGTCACACCGCCGCCGTCCGGAGTGGTTGCGTGCGCGCGCACGCGCTTGCAAGTCTGCGACGCCATACGCAAGTCCCGCGCTGCTTTGGTGAGACGCGGATGAACTTGACACCGGCCTAAAGTTTGCTTGTGTTTCGCGCTGCTAAGATGTACCCGAAGACGAAGGCAGTGAGTGGCTCGTGAAGGGTTGTCAACAAAAAAAAATGCGGAGAGACGCATGGAGGAAGGAGGAGTGATGTCCGTTTATTTAGTTTGTGCCTTGCAATGTTCGCTTAGCAACTGAATGAGGCTCACGTAGACACGAGGGGAGACTGCGCGGTCAGAGATAGTGCGCGTTCGACAGTTTATCTTCGGAACGTTGTTTGACAAACTTGTCACGCCGCCATCATCATCGTCATCATCCGGTGTGGCAGTGTGCGTGCGCGTGCGCGCGCACGTGCTGGAAAGTCTGTGTTGTGATGCAATTCGATACTGATGTACGCAACGACCGTGAGTCGGTGACTGATACGAATTTGTATGCGTGTGTGGGGTGGGGGGGGGGAATCTTTGTTTAAAACGACTCTCATTGTTTCCACAATTTTGTCCTGATTGTGCCATCGACGTCTCTCACAGAACAGTGCAACCCATGCTTTAGAAAAATGACCCGCAGAAGCGGATATAGCAGGGCTACCTCCCAGATCCCTGCAAGCGACGTCTGGTCCACGCAAGTAGGAGAGGGGAGCACTGTCGCATGGGACTAAAAGCAGTATTTAATTCTCGGAGCTGGAATTCAGCCAAATGAAGTGCAGACCCACGTTTTATCTAAACACGTCCGTGTGCAGTCATCGGTGTCTGGGATCCTGAACGAACTGCACCGTGGAGCTGGTGTGAGCACAGACCACTCGCTGCTGCCTGAATCCAGTCACCCGGCCACCTACAAATGACGCAAAAGGATCGGCAACGATCTCTGTCGTGGCTAAAAAGATGACAATTAGCACAGTCGAGCCTGAGCGCACGACCTAGCCACAATCCAAAACGTTTGAATTTGGAACCACGAGGAATGTTGAAACCGGAGAAAACCCACCATGCGGTGAGGGAGGGGGCATTCAGCCGCTGCTATCTACTGGCTTCGCATTGCAGCCCCGTGCCCACAATACCTCCGATTAGCGCGGTTGGCTACGTACGGTGCGAAAGAAGTTCCAACGTACAACACATGGCGACCCCTGGTGCGTGCCCGCCACCAATGATGGGACGTGTGTGCCTCGCTGACATTGCGCCTCGTGTCTCTCTCCACCTGACCCCCGTGACCCCCCCCCCTCCTCCCCGGTGGTAGAAGAAGCATGGGCACAGCCCGCGTCGCTCAGCTCGGTGTTGCCGCCGCGCTTCTCCTGTCGCTCCTGGCAGCGCGCGCTGCCCCTCTGCCCGTCGCCTCCTCCGTGCCATCGTCATCTTCTCCCTCGTCCTCTTCATCCACCTCGTCGGAGCCGTGCATATCGGCCGATCTGCACAAGGTCATCCGCGGCAACATGGGGCTGCTGCAGTTTAACGCGGATCGGGTTCTGCGGGCATTCGTGAGTAGTGCAGTGTGTGTGTACGTGACTCTGTGTGTGCGCGTGTGCGACAGGTGCTCGCTAACAGCACTTGCGTCAGTCTGTCAAGGCTATATTGGGGATATTTCTCTTTGCGTGTGAGCCGGTACTGTGACCACTCAAGAGTGATTTCCTGCTCAATCGCCTGCTTGCAGCAGCCCTGAGCCAGTGGTGGAAATTCCAGATTCCACAGAACAACCCTTTGGCTCAACCTCACAAATTTGTAGGTATTTTAGCGACCACAGCGGCAGGATTTGAACTTGTAACTTTCCAATTGTGAGACGCTCGCGCTACCGCTGAGCCAACTTGACCCCCGACACCACTACAAACAGCCATAAACTTTCACAATATCTCCGTTAAAATCTTCACCCTCCACCACGACCCCAGCTTGCCAGTCGCTGACTACCGATGCCGTTGGTCGGCAGAGTTGGGACAGAAGGGGTGGGCGACGAGAGGATTTTTTGATCAGGCGTAATGTTTAGAAACGTGCTTTTAGAGTATTCTGCTGCTGCTGCTGCTATACATGTCCACACGGGGCAGGCCACTTCGTTGGGCTATAATTTGTGACAGCCAGGTCGCTTCTGAAAAAGAACTACGTGGCCCAGTGGGCCTTACCTGGTAAAATAAAAAAAAAAACTGGTTTTATCACTGTTTTTAGGTTTGGACTATTGGTGGGACAGACTTATTTTGTGAGATCAGTGGCAGTAGGATTGTGTCCTGCGCTGTAAGAGTGTTGGAGGCAGGTGGGCATGAAGATGGGAATTCATCGCAGCAAGGGCACATCTGGCTGAGAGACATTTATGGTGAAAAGATTTGTGGGGAGGATATTTGTGGTCGCGGTGAAACTATGTGCGGTTGTGGCAGATGTTTCCAGCTATTAATTGTGGGCAGATAAACCATTTAGGAACTCATTTTGGTCAAACCAACACTATTCGGGTCAGACCACAGCCAATGGTTGTTAATCTATTTTATGTTCTAAACCGATGATTATTTATTTAAATGTCGGGGTGTGGCCTTGGCACGAGGTCAATGTTGTGCTGCTGGGCTCCAATTTGTGAACCGTCACGCCTTCGGCATGACTCCTCGTACTCATCGCCGGACTCGACGCCGAGTCATGCTGCCGGTCTCGACGGCCACGAAACCCCGGCGGACGCGTCCGAAAGGGGAAACGTGAAACGGGACGTTGAAACTCGTGATGAAATTTCAACAACAAAAACTGCTGATATCATCGAACGGGTTTGGCCCTAATTTCAGACAGTAACTTACCCGCCTCGACTTCATATCTGAGACGCCGCGCAAAATCAGTTCTGGCTTCAAATCGGGCGGATATTTAAAAGTTTAGAGAGACAGACAGAGGCTTAGATGCAGGGTCGTACATGCAGAGTTCAGCTTAGTTGATGTTGTTTGTCTCGGTGAGAACTCGAAGGGACCAGGATGAGTCTCGCTTGCAAGAGCTATCCAGGGCATTCGTCTGCCAGTCGGGGAAAAAAGACTGTGGGAGAGAATAAAACTTGAAAACTGACGTGAAAAGAAACAAACGGGGCAGACATGGAGAGAGACGGATGGACAATTTCCCTGGCAGTCAGACACGACTGCAAATGCAACGCCACCATCCCCAGTGAATGTGCGAAATGATGACATCACTTCGCACCTGATAGGCCCATAGTGATGACATCACCGAAATGGGAGGACTTTTGTACGAATCTGGCTATCGCCTGATGAAGCTGGTTGTAATCACTGGTGAAGCGCTGTACTCGAATGGCGAATGTTGTGTGTTTACTCTGCAGCACACCGGTGTGAAGTAGTAACTAATTGCCACGTTTTGTTTACGTGACAAACCTTACCAATTGGCTGTGTCAAGTGGTGGCAGGTTTAACGACACGTTTACATTCACGCAATCCAACCCACATTTGTTTTTTTTTATTATGGACAATATTGCTCGCGAAAGCTTACGTGTTAAACTTTCCAAGGGGAATCGCATTCTACAGTGATGCAGCCTTGCTCAAGGTTATGATGCACAAGGGCAATTTTAGGGCAGTCATTGCCAGCAGTCATCACCAGCAACGTGATCACTCCAAGAAACCATGGCAACTAGGTACGGTGGTGGCATAGAGTGACGTTAAGTTTGCCGAGCCTATGAAAACAACGTTTGCTATCGTAAACCGTAACCGTATTTATTTTAAATGTGACATCACCTCCACTCAAGGGAGTATCGAAACATTGTCGACTAAAATAAAATTCAAAGACAAAAGTAAGTTTTAGTAATAGCCGTGAGAAAATAGTGAGTCTTGCACTCCCTCCTAAACACACTGAGGCTCGTAGCATGCTGGATCACTTGAGAAGGCCCGAATCCCAGCGTCGAGCGCAAGAGCCGAGGCTTGCAGAGTGGTCGTAGGTCCTGCTCTGAAGAGATTGGCGTATGAACCCCAGTCGTATGGCAGATCAGTCGGGAGATACATTGGTCCGAGCCCGTGCAGAACAATCAAACTGAGTTTGATTGGTCAACAGAGCACGCAACCTCAGGTAATCATGTGACCTCCTTATGTGATCTGATTGGAAGCTGTCACTAGGAGCAGCAGCAGCAACCAGATTTTCCCAAGTCTACCATGGTCTAAAGGAAGTCCAACTCTTAAAAGCCATTTGCAAAACGTTTCAAAAAAAAGTGCGGTAATATGGATTTTCTTAGCTCGGGCTTTTGCTAATCCTTTCCTATGGAAATGACTATTTCAGTCCACGGGCCATTCGCAAATTAGCTGACCGCACTGACAGAGCACAGGCGGGGGGGGGGGGGGGGGAGAAAAAGTTGCGGATACAGCAGCGGCACAAAAAACGGCGTGTCTCAGCGGCGGCGAGCAGCTGCAAACGGAGACGATAAAGAGATAGAGGATGCAGGCAGCGCACTCGTTTGGCTACGTGCCCAGCCGCAGGACACCACCACCACCACCAGACACGTCGCCTTTGTATGTTGTAAAAAATAACAAATTCCCTGCTCATCATTTATGTTCTGTTTGTTTGCCGCCACCGCCGCCACCGCCGCCACCGCCGCCGTCACACGCAGAAAGGGATGGCCGACGTCGAGATCTCGGAGCACGTGGCCGTCCTCTCCGCGGCGGAGCCTTGCGTGCGGCGGGCGGAGGCGGTCCCGTCGCCGTCCCACCTGAGCGGCGCCTTCGCGCTGTACAGCGCGCTCATCGCCACGCTGTGCGAGCGGGCGCACCTGCCCGACGGCTCCGAGGTGCGCGTCGTCTGCCGCGCCGTCGTGGCGCTGCTGGAGGACACGCCGTTCCCGCCCCCCCGCAGCGGGGAGGAGCAGGGCGATGTGGAGGCGGCGGCGGCGGAGGTGACGACGGCGGTGGGAAGGAAGGAGGGTGAGCAGCAGCAGCAGACGGAAAATAAGACGGTGAAGGCACAGAGCGGTGGCGAGAGCGCAAATGACTCCGTGGTGGTCGCGACGGAGGCTCCGGGAGTCGGGAATCGGACGGAGACGGCGGCAGCGTGGGTGGCCGGCACCAGCGCGGCATCGACGGCGCCCACGCTGAATCATTTAAGAGGGGAACAATATACTGAGGCCGGGATCGCGGACGTGAGGAACGTCACTGCGACTTCCGAAGAGGAGCAGTGGCGGCGAACAAATCATCATCAGCAGCAGCGGCGGCGGCGGCCGCAAGCGGATGATAAACACTCGGAGGTGGAGAAGCATCGGAAGGAGGAGGTGGAAAAGGAGGAGGCGGACGAGAAGTCTCAATCACGTTGGCCTTGTTTGCCATCGCACGTGAAACACGCGACCTCGTTGCACGGATCCTCTGACAGCCGCATCGTGATGTTCGCCCTCTTCCAGAGGTTCCAGCAGTTCCTGACAGAGGTCTCCAAGCGCCTCTACGTGTGCCGGCCATGACCGTTGGTGGGGGAGACTCCTTTCTCCTACTTCTGGCTCTGATTTCACACTTTCAATGCTCGACCTTTGACTCGATCCCTGACCATGATGATTCTTTCTGCACTCCACCGCGACCGCTGCTACCGCGTCAGACATGACGGAACGGTGTGCGGGGGAACAGTTGTCGTGATGATGGAGAGTCTTCTTAGGCCTGCTGCTTAAGGGACAATTGGTGGACGTGGGTTGTGGCAGGAGAGGGATCAGGTTTTTATTTTTTATTAAGGAGGCCAGGACTTAGAGATTAAGACTTATCCCAGATTCAAAACTGAGGGTCTATCCAGGATCTGCAGTTGAGGATCGATGCGGGATCCAGGGCTGAGAATCTATCGAGGATTGAAAGTCTATCCAGAATCCAGAGATGACAGTCTATGCAGTATCTTCATCATCATTGGCGGCACCAGAATCGGAAGAATGAGCAGAGACCACGCGGCTTGGACCTGCGTTCTCACCCCGGCCTTCCACACCGGCGATCACGTGACTTTTTCAAGCGTTGCATTTTTTTTTTTACCAATTTTTATAACGCGACTGGCGGAGTGGCACTGGGAGTGGCCGTGAATGTGGACATGAGAGGGGGGGGAGTGGACACGAGCCCTGTCTTTTAAACAAATAAATGCTGCCTGGATTGCGTGGAATCGTGAAAAAAGCCAGTGTCTGTAAAATAAGACATTTCTGTTTTAAAGTGAACTGAACCAAACTAAACAAAGCTCACAAAAAGTAAGGAAAGCTGCCATTTAGCGGCACAAGAGAGGCTCGGTGCAGCCCAGACTTTTGCACGATCTTACGAGAGCTCGTAAGAGTTTAGCAAGATCCCATTATTATCTATTGTTTATGGTCCACATATATTTTTTATAAAAGACATATTCTCATTAAAAGAAAGACTGACCAATAATAAAATAATAATACAGAGAAACGAACTGAAGACGGATCTCACTGCTCGTTCTTTTTATCATATCAGTGTTTTATTTTACTTAATGTTTTGTGTTGTTATTGTGAGATGTAAGCATTGGCTTACAAGGGACGCAAGCCATTGTTTGGCACCCACGTGGGTTAACAAGAACTGGCGAAGGCTGCAATGGATCGTAAGGTTTTATATTGCGACTGATTTTACAGATAAATTGTACGGCTTGGTCTGTGTTTGGGAGAGATGTTTACAAGAATTGTTGACGTTGCACTTTCATGCATTATTGTAATGCATTAAGGGAATATGTTTTGTAACAAATAAAACTCTTTTTTTCTTGCATCAAATAGTGGTGGTGAACGAGACGCGCTCTAAATCCAGCCACCCTGAGTTCGATTCAAAGCCAAAGGTTAAAGTAACAAAAAATCAACGGCGAGCGAGAACTCAACCAGGCCTGGGGCGCTCCAACCTTACACCGACACGCACTGACGAGTATGGTGAAGTATGGTCAAACAATACCCCCCCCCCCCCCCCGCGTAACCAGCAAAGTATGAGGAGGCCCTCATTCAGCAGCGTATTCACATGGCCTGTAAATTATTAAAATGATATGAAGACTATCTTCTTCGTTCTTTCGGTAAAGTCACGTAGAAGGGAAGTAATAAAATAATAAAAATTAAACATAATAAAATAATTTACACGACGTTTCGGCCACAACGCAAGCAGCCGTCCTCAGGTGAAAACCAGGTCCGTCGAGGCGACAGAGTCTGAATGAAGCAGCACACGAGCTTGGAGCATATATTATTTTATTATGTTTAATTTTTATTATTTTATTACTTCCCTTCTACGTGACTTTACCGAAAGAACCAAGAAGATGAATCCCTGCAGTCACGAAAGCTTTAAATCGAAAAATGAAGACTATCCTTTCTACTTCGATGATAAAATATATAAGTCATTATGTAAGGCTGTGAAAATGGAATGGAGGACTGGTTTTATACGCGAGTATTTTTTATTTAAGGCCACGTTTGTAATTGAGCGCATTGAATGTACCCACATTTACAATAAATTTGTTTAAAAAAGAGAGATGTTCTGTACTGACAAAAAAAAAGTATTCTGCTTCATGAACTTATTTGACTCGGGTCCCACCATTCTTCCAGGGTCAATAAAGTGAGCACCGCTTTACGGGGTTCTCCTATGAATAGACTCGCCCTCGTCATGGGAAAGTGGAATTTCCACTCCTAGCTCAGTGCTGTGAACAGATGAGCACTGCCTCAATGCCCTTTTGAACAGGAAATCACTTTTACTTTTCTTTTATAAGATATCAAATATTTTCTACTCGTTAGTTAATTTACCCACGCGTGCGTTCATACAGCCGTAAAGATGGGATTGACTTTGTCTGGCATGTGGCCCGCTCCGTGTTTTGTCTCAGATTATGACTCGAGACCCGAGTCTGTAATGCATGGTGACCAGCAATGAAGACCACTGATATAGCCAGGCACATAAACAAACTAAACTTTTATAGACATTGGCAAGGTTATTGGAACTTGGGAAAAGATGTAGGAAAGCGAGTTCCACAGACAGAAATATGACCGTACTCACGATTGCTTTCTTTCGTATGGCAAGGAGTTGGCTGGTAATGTGGATGTGTTCATGTCGAGGTTAGTAAGTGAGCCAGCGGACGAACAACTTCGGGAATAGCCTCGAAGTGAATATCTGAAACGCGACTGGCGAATGATTGGAGCGGGCAGTTGCACTATTATGTCTCTGAAGTTTTACCGTACTGTTTGAAACCCAGCTCACGTTTCCTATACAGTATTCCGTTAATAATCTAGGATCCATTAATTATGGGGAAAACTGAAAGCAGGGTCTCCTGTGGGGTCAGCAATTTAAGTGCTCGTTCGGGACATTTGCAATGTCTCAGGTTGATCTCCACCAAGTTTCGGGATTGAATGAGGGCGCTTTGAGGGCTTGTGCTTGATCACAGGGCCGGGTTGCGAAGCTGTACAGACTTCCGGAGATTCTGAAGGTCCTCTTGAATTCCATTAGTTCAGTTTGGCCATAGCGTGGGTGTACATACACGCGCGTGAGACGCTGTCGCTTGGAATTCTTTGCCAGGAGATGTGTCCGGCAGAATTAGCCGACAAGTCGACAAGCTTCTCGTCGTTTTTAGTGTCCCGCTTACGATGGCGCAATCGTGGCATTGGGTTGGGTGTCTACAACCCTTTGTTGAGGGTGCTGCTGGTCCATCAGAATTCACAGTAAGACAATGGGGGGGGGGGGCTTATTCTTAAGTCGATCAGTGTAAGGAAGCAATAGGGCTGATATGTTGCACTGGCAACATATGTACACAGCACAGTCATTGAACACAGGTTGAACAAAGTATGGATGATAACGGACAATTTGCTTGAATGGATCCTCAATATTGGCGAAGGTGTCAGGGTGTGAAAGTTCATGGGAACAATGACTATGATAGTAGCGGTAGAAGAGTGACACGGAAGTGGCTGGTCGAGGGCCAGTGACTGGACAAAATCAGTGACTGCTGGATCATCAATCAACCAAAGTGATTTATGTTGAACCACATCGTGCTGAGTCATGTAGGAACTAAGAGCTCCACCCATGAAGTGACGTTATTTCAGCCTCAGCTGAACTCGTGCTTTGTAGAATCCGTGACGTGATGTGTGAAAAGAGAAGTCAGACATCAATGTTGTGTTGCATCAACATCTATGCTGAAAATGTTGCCGAAGTTCGCGATTATCAGGGCATGCAATTGGCTGCCATCCCAAACGCAAGATCCTCCTGAAAACAAAATCATTGGCATCATCTCATCAGTCATAATCCATCCACTACTGTATGAACGCTTTCCTGAAATAACAAATTTTATTATCTTCCTAGGTTCGTCTCTTCACATTCTCCAAACATTCTACACCCGAATGTGAATTAACAAATGAATAATTACACGTGCATGCTGCGAATGTAAGGACATACTCTGTGCCAAAGTGAGGAGCGGGGTTTTGGAAATCACGGTGGAGAGAATTCTCACCACCAGTGGCTCCCAAACTGTGCTCGCTCGTGTAAAGCCCCACTTCAATCCAGAACTGGATGAGAGCCTTCCAAGATCTGTTGGGATCGTGCATATTCCGGCCGAGCTGGTCCATATCAGTTACAATATATACTACGTCAGTGGTTCTTAACCTTTACTGAAGCCTTGCACCCCTTTGGTTCTCAATTGTAAAAAAAAAACTATATGTGAAGAAATACGTAGGTTTGATGAAACAAACTAGTCGTACCTACGTGTTTATGCTTAATTTGTCTTTCAATGATTTACCTTCTAAAAAAATCTGGCCATGTCTCACACCCCCAGGGGGTGCGTGAACCCTAGGTTAACAACCACTGCACTACATCAAAATTATTAACTTATGATTTCAATACAATACAACAATACAATACAACAATACAATACAATACAACAATACAATACAACAATGCAATACAACAATGCAATACAACAATACAACACAACAATACAATACAACAATACAATACAACAATACAATACAACAATACAATACAACAATACAATACAACAATACAATACAACAATGCAATACAACAATACAACACAACAATGCAATACAATACAATGCAATACAACAATGCAATACAACAATACAACACAACAATACAATACAACAATACAATACAACAATACAATACAACAATACAATGCCGTCCATTCGCCACTCAGTGACGATGGCGTCACCACGGTACCCGTGCCAGGCCAGGTGCACTTTGAGGCCACGTGAAGTGTCGAAGGCTCGCTAGCAGGTCACAGCACAGACCCATGTGCCCATGTGTTGACTGACTGAGATGACTGGCAGATGCATCAGCTGTACCCCCTACTTTGCCAACTCGCTGCATTTTAGCTGCGCTCTGCTTGTTGTTGTGAGCGTCGCTCCGTTGCTGTTGGAGGGCGACTGCCTCAACTTATGATTGCATGCACATCTACAAACGCACATGCAACTATACATCTCAACGTTGAGTCATTGTTAGCCCAAATGGGGATAACCAATTGCAAACCTCACGTTGCCGCCAGTTGCCAAGCCGTGGTACGCTTACCGGGGTTTGGTAACCACTGCCCTAGAGTTTTCGCAGAGGCAGATCGTGATTAAATATTGACCCAAAAGTATTTGCAAAGTTGCAGTGGCAGGGCGGTGTAAAACAAATGACAGTGGCCTCCAATGATTTATCTCTCGACAGCCACAGACTATATCGGCTGCGCGCTGTAAACACAAAGCGGTGGCTGTAAAAGCCGAGGCAGTAATTGTCTTCTTCAATATTTGCTTCATCGAGGCGTGGAGCGGTGGGGCAGTGGTGGGCGCACTGGTGCCACAACTCCCGCCGGTGGGTCCCGAGTTCGATTCCCGGCCACGGCTAACGTCAGCGGCGAGAGATATGTGAACGGGTTCTAGGCTTACCCTCCTTCAACGACAATCGCTGTGACCGACGCGACTTGGGAAGGTCTTAATCCAAGCTTGCCACGGCCAAACTCACGGTGGCGAGATGTTAACCCCCTCGCCTGGTATGCAGGAGGTCGTGGGTTCGACCCCGACCCTGATGCCTGCTGCTGTATATTTGGAGTTTGCTTGTTATCCCCGTGGTCGCGTGGATTTTTCTGCGGGTCCTCCGGTTTTTCCCTCCACATTTAGAAACATGCGTTGAGAGTATTTGGTTCCTATAAATTTCCACATGATCAGCCACTTCGTTGAGCTGTCATTTGTGACCAGGTCGCTTCTGAAAAAGAGCTGTGCAGCTCAGTGGGCTTTACCTATTAAAATTAAAAAAAATTGTGAATAGTTTAGTTAGTTAAATCCGCAGTCTTCCCAGGCCAATCACAACCGCGCAGTGCATATCTTGTCATAAAATGGCAACGAAAACGATATCTTATCATGAAGTTGCAACACAATATCAGCACCAGATCTCGGCCAGGCAGGTGGTAACGCTACCCTAATGCAGCAGTGGAGTAATATTGGCTGATGATGAATGACCTTCAGGACTGCGAGGTCAGAGCACCCCCCCCCCACCACCCCTCATCACGCCTGGGCGGCCCGACTCAGTCCGGCAGGGAATCTAGGAAAAGAGAGGCGAGGCAAGGCGTCTCCTGGGCCTACTAATAATGAACACTTAATCTGCACGAACTGCAGACAAATTAGGGAAAACTTTTGAAAGGATGATAACAAAACAACAAAAAGCATTCTGTGAAGCTACTGTGTAAATGTTTGCTTCGCAAAGGCAGATGAATCAAGTTTTTAGCATAAAGGATCTTATCCGACCATCATAATGACAGCGATATTCCGCCGTGTTGACCTCTGTTGCCATGACAACTGCGCGACCCCGTCCCACGCATCGGAGCCGTTGATTGTGCAAGAAGAAAGGACAGTCAGTCATTGATCCAGTCAGTCGTCTATCCAGTCAGTCATCTATCCAGTCAGTCATCTATCCAGTCAATCATCTAGCCAGCCAATAATCTATCCAGCCAATAATCTATCCAGCCAATAATCTAGCCAGCCAATAATCTAGCCAGTCAGTCATCTATCCAGCCAGTCATCTATCCAGTCATCCAGTCATCCAGCCATCCAGCCAGCCAAACTTTTTTTTTAACCCATGGAACCTTTTTACTAGTATCAAACTGATTACCCTTTCTGGCAATAAAACAAATAGATACCTTCTGCTTTGCAAAAGGTATCTATTTGGTGTTTGAACATCTTCTATTGCTAGCAAGGGTAAAGCATATTGTGAATCTTTCATCGAGCTTTGCTTTCGAATGAAGTTTGAAGTTGCTCTGAATTGCAGAGCCAGGTGCAACTTTATTTCCCCAGTGTTGCATGCTCGATTGGACGGAGCAACACGGGGGCAACGTTGTTGCAAGCAACGTTCATCATCATCATCTGTGACAACATTACCCCTGGATAAACGCTTGTCCTAATTTCTCACTACCTCCCACGATTCTGCAATGTAACAATCCAACCCAGCGCCCACACGAGGGCGAACTTCCATCACTCCATCTCTTTCTGTGGGACGTCCTTACCGGACACGATCCCTCCCTGGGCTCTCACTGGATCATTATTCTTGACCCATCCCGCCAGCATCCCTTCTGTCCGTGAAGTGTTCTGCCGAGGCCCACTTGTCCAAGCAAGTTAGAATCATGTATTTAACCTGGGCGCCATGCCTCATATACAGGAGGTTCGTGGGTTCGATCCCGACCTTGACGCTTGTATAGTTCGAGTTTGCGGTGTCTCTCTCTCCCCGTGGCCACGTGGATTTTTCTCCGGGTCCTCTGGTTTTTTTCCTCCACATTTATAAACATGCGTTTAGCGTATTTGGCTGCTAGATTTGTGGTCAGGTCGGTTCTGTAAAGGAGCTCCAGAGCTCGGTGGGCCTTACCTGGTAAATAAAAACTAGATCAGGGGATTTCGATTTAAAGCTTTCGTGACTGCAGGGATTCATCTTCTTGGTTCTTTCGGTAAAGTCACGTAGAAGAGAAGTAATAAAATAATAAAAATAAAACATAATAAAATAATTCTCACGACGTTTCGGCCACAACGCAAGCAGCCGTCCTCAGGTGAAACCAGGTCTGTCGAGGCGACAGCGTCTGAATGAAACAGCACACGAGCTTGGAGCATATATATAAGCTGGGCGCCTTGACAAAGGCATTTGCATATCAAGAGGAATTTAGCAATTTAGCGTCGTGAGAATTATTTTATTATGTTTTATTTTTATTATTTTATTACTTCCCTTCTACGTGACTTTACCGAAAGAACCAAGAAGATAGATCAGGGGAACCTGCGTATGTTCTCCGATCCGTGTATTCCTCTTTCTGCCTCTCAGTGGACACTCTGAGCGTGCGTCTCCACGCATTTAGCCAAATTGCTTCTCTGCGCTTTTGACACTTTTAATTCATTTTGTTCCATTTCCCTCGTTCGGGTCCAAGTTTCTGGACATTATATATATCTCTCTATCTCTCTAAAAAAAAGTGGCACCGTTTAACTTTGTCGTAAAAAAAAATGACTCAACACTGACTCCCCCCACCTCACCCAACCCTCCCTGCAACCTCGAACAAATTCCGTGGCCTCATTTCCTAATCACGGCTTGGAGTGAGAAAATGTGCAGCTCTTGCTATCTCCACCAGAGGAGGGATTGACCTTTTCTCGCTCCAAATTAAGTAGAACATCTACTGTGTACAGCAGAGCCCTGGGATCTTTGCTTCTTGATAACGGAATGGAGTCTGGCAATTTAATGCATAACATCCGTAAGCATATGTCTTATAATAGCCTTTTCCTGTGTGTGTGCTTCTGCCTTTGTGTGTGCGGGGGGGGGGGGGTAATGTAGCGGTTAGCGCGCTGCACTACAAACCCGGCGATTCGTTTTCGATTCCCACCCACGGCCAACACCAGCGACGATTATAATCTGAACCGGTCCTGGGACTCCCCCAGGTCGACTCAGCCTCAAAATGAGTACCTCGTGCGATGTGTAAAACATCGCCACTGGGGTGGCAAATGCGGCCGGGCGTGGTGCTGGCCATCCACCCCCTCGTTAGCCGTGCCAGCCTTTATAGGTGCTCGCGAACAGCACTTGCCCTAACAGTCTGTTAAGGCTATAAGGGGAATCTTTGTCTCTATTTTTTGCTTGTGTGGGGAGAGGGGGTGGTTTCCATAAACAGGCCACCACTTGGACTTCCAAAATTCCACACCGGTCATCTCTGCAGGTCATACACTGGGCTTACAATGAAAAGTTTTTTAAATATATCATATTGAGATGATTAAAGTATTTAGATGATATACCAATTACACATATGAATTAAAGTTGTTGTTATCACTGAGGAGAAATTAATGATAGAAATAAAAATGAACTTGTCATAAATAAATATTCTACAAACTAGCAGCCTGCACGTTCTTAGGACGTGACCGTCCATCCGACCGGTCATCCAGCCAGGCAGCCAGCCAGCCAGCAAAACTTTTTCGAATAAAGTATGATAATTTTCGATTTAAAGCGTTCGTGACTGCAGGGATTCATCTTATTGGTTCTTTCGGTAAAGTCACGTAGAAGGGAAGTAATAAAATAATAAAAAGAAAACATAATAAAATAAAATAATTATTAAATA
The DNA here is from genome assembly GCF_015708825.2 of Lethenteron reissneri. Classification (NCBI taxonomy): domain Eukaryota; kingdom Metazoa; phylum Chordata; class Hyperoartia; order Petromyzontiformes; family Petromyzontidae; genus Lethenteron; species Lethenteron reissneri. The sequence goes on from NC_083811.1 coordinate 2,336,136, forward strand.
AAATAATTATTTCATTTTATTATGTTTTATTTTTATTATTTTATTACTTCCCTTCTACGTGACTTTACCGAAAGAACCAAGAAGAAGTATGATAATAACGACACTGCTCTCCCTGTAGATGCAGGGCACATCCAACACTTTAGGAACTATTGTCCCAAATCCGAACGCCTAAACCTTACCCCTAAACTTATCTAAATATATTATATATTTTACTAGATAAGGCCCACGAAGCTATACCTGGCCATAAATAATAGCTCATCGAAGTGGTTTATCACATGCACATTTATAGTCGCAAAATACTCTCAACGCATGTTTATTATTGTGGAGGGAAAAACCGGAGGACCCGGAGAAAATGCCACACAACCACGTGGAGAGAGAACATGCAACCTCCAAATACATATAGGCGTCAGGGTCGGGATCGAACCCACAACCTCCTGTGCACCAGGCGAAGTAGTTAACATCTCGCCACCGTGGCGCCCCCGTTTGGCATCTGGAGAAACAAAGACGGCCAGGCCATTAAAAATCGCATTCAACTACAACTAGTTTCAACAAATGTTGCTTTTCCATTCCTGTCATACGAAAGAGAAGAAAGTCGATTTAACACGTGGGCTTTGGGGATCAATATTATCCACAATAAAGGGTTGTTTTAGTTTAGATCGCGTAAATATAAATGTGTCTTTGTAATCGTCAGCGAAACGTCACAGTATTCAAATTGTAAATGTTGTGGGTTTTCCTCCCCAACACACCAGTGTGCTGAAGTAGTCTCACTAATCTTACTAATTGGCCGTGTCGGGTGGTGGCGGGTTTAACGACACATTTACGCGATCTAACCCAACAACAACAACAACCCCCTTTCTTTATGAAGAACGTCGCTCCATGTTGTGTGATGAGCTCAAGAATAGTTTCGGATTCATGAATGCGGGCAGCGTGAACATTGACGATCATTTAAACTTTAAAACCTCTGGGGTCAGAAGGCCGTGCGCGCCGCCTGGTGGTTACACGGAGAACGAAAACAAATCTCAACATTTGTCAAAACGGTGGCCTTTAAAAGAGAAAAAAATATATTTATGATAGGCAACGTTTCGTGCAACGGCCCTTCTTGACGGCACACATAGAGAGGCGGGAGAAGCCGAGTGGACGGCTATTGAGATCAATATCGAGAGCCGGAGCGATCCGTGTCGAAGATTGCGTTTGCTTTCTTTGTCTTGTGACTCCGCTCGTTCACCGAGCAAAGTGTCATTGAGGCTCAAGAGTCGTTTTAAGGAAGGTCCTGCCACGCAATGGGGGCGCGGTGTGTGGGGGGGGGGGGTTACTGTGTGTTATCCCACTTGAGTAATTTTGCTGGTTGGTGTTTCAAATAATAAGATAGACGACAAATTGTTCAGAATGTGGCAGTTGGGTGCTCATCCGAACCCCACGACGTGACCACGTGTCTCTCCTGTTCTCTTATCATTACACTCGTCGTGAAACGGGTTGAGTTTAAGCGCCTTCGACACGTTTTGTTGTTACAGCCTTGCATAGGCTGGCCGTACCACCGTATACTCACGAGTTGATTTGTCCGTACCACCCCCTTCAAGGTCCGTTAATATCTGCAGACTGCGCCCTTGTGCGAGTCGCTCGATCCCGACTGCGTTCGTGGGGTGAGCGACCACTTGCTGAGTCTGCGCGTCACGGTTTGTGGAATTCCCTCCCGTTCGAAATGTGTTGATCCCACAATGTGGATACTTTTTAAGTCTCGTCTAAAAACAACATCGTCTTCAGTCAGTTTAATCTACTTCGCTTCTACTTCTCTCTTGGACTTTCCTTATTCTTACAAGGCGCCTTGAGACATTTGTGGAAGGTGCCACACAAATAAATGTTAATTATTATATAAATGATTATTACCACAATTTAGTCATTTGCGGGTATTTTTTTAATATTAGGAAGCCACTGGAGCTATGCACTTTTTAAATCTAGATTGAAACTAATACTGGTAAGAACCTCCTGGTTACACCAGCCCACAGGGGATTATTGTGTCCGTCGTGCAGGGATGGGCTGGGTGGGGAGGGAGGCGCTGGGTGGGGAGGGGCTGGGTGGGGAGGGGCTGGGTGGGGAGGGTGGGGAGGGGCTGGGTGGGGAGGGTGGAGCTGGGTGGGGGGTGGGAGGGGTCAGGCTGGGTGGGGAGGAGCTGGTCACCCCGTGGTGCCCTTAAAAAACTCAACGTTTAACCTACTCACGCCGGCTTGTGCATATTTGCGGAATACACCACGCCGCCGTTGACCCTGGCCATTGACCGAGCAACCCAACGTTCCTACCAGCTCCCTCCGCAGGAATGTGTTTTATTTAGAACTGCTTTTTGTGTGTTTAGTTTGTTGTTCTCCCTCCGGGATCTTCGATCGACGCTGTTAGCCACGTACGGTGCGAAAGAAGTTCTACATACATACACACATTGGGTTGTTTGACCAATACCAGTTAGAGCTGTTGTATTTTTGTCGCGTTGAGAGGAAATCGGGAAACGTGGAGGAAACCCGTGCAGAATTGGGGAAGAACACACCTCTAGGTCGACTAAGCGTCAAATGAGTACCTGGTGCGGTGTGTAAACATTGCCACTGGGGAGACAAAGGCGGTTGAGCGTGGTGTTGGCTACCCACGCCCTTGTGTGCCGTGCCGGCCTTCATAATTACACACAAAGACAAAGACCCCCCCCGTATAACCTCAACAGACTGTTGGGGCAAACGTTGTTAGCCAGCACCTATGAAGACACACACACAGACAACACATATACACGGTAACGGAATCACACAACATACAACAACCACGTGCATATCGCGGTGGGCCTGAGCAGTGGCGTAGCGAAAGAGTGTGCAGACGATGCAGTGTCTATGGCAATAGAGAAGCAGAGGGGAGGGGCGGGGGGCGGATTGCATCGTGGGCCCCCCACTTCATTGTCTGCACGAGTGCCCATGCCAAACCCATGGGTGGAAAAAACCCGATTTTTCCAGCGGCAGCCATCGGGTTTTTTCTTTAATACAATTAAACCCGATTTCGGGGAATTAGAATCTGGTTTAATGAATACGAAACTCTGATCCAAGGCTTTGGCTGCTTCCTCGTCGGTGCTGCTATCGTACTCGGGGGGCCGTAGGGCACAGGGTAGTCGTAGAATGCGACGGGCAGGTTGGTCTTGATGAACACGAGCTTCTCCTCCACAATCGTGGGCGCCAGTGAGTTCCTTAGCTTGGAATGGATGAAGCCCATCGTTGAGAAGTGCGGTTCTGCAATTAGAACCAATTAAACCGGATTTCTCCCAATCTCAGATGATCGGGTTTAATATAAGACAATTAAACCCGATTGTAAAAAACCCGACTGTGCCACCGTTGGCCAAACCACGCTATGACTCCCAGCCTGGTGGATGACGTAGTCCTGCTGCTGCTCTGTTTTACGACTGGAAGCAGGTGGATGGCTTCACCATCCTGGCAAATCGCCCGATGATGCTGGCTGATATAATTACCAGCGACACATTGTACTACTCAGATTGTAAATGTGGTGGATTTATTCTCCAACACACCGGCGGGCTGAAGAAGTAAACTAATTGGCACGTTCTTGTTTACGTGACAACCCTTACTGGCTGTGTCGGGTGGTGGAGGGTTACGACACATTTATACTTCCGCGATCTAACCCCAAAAACCTTCATCGTGAATGAATCTGTGTGTGTTGAATCTGTGTGTGTGTTGAATCTGTGTGTGTTGAATTTGTGTGTGTTGAATCTGTGTGTGTTGAATCTGTGTGTGTGTGCATGTGTTGCATGCGTGCGTGTTGAATCTGTGTGTGTGTTGAATCTGTGTGTGTTGAATCTGTGTGTGTTGAATCTGTGTGTGTGTTGAATCTGTGTGTGTTGAATTTGTGTGTGTTGAATCTGTGTGTGTTGAATCTGTGTGTGTGCGTGTGTTGCATGCGTGTGTGTTGAATCTTTGTGTGTGTTGAATCTGTGTGTGTTGAATATGTGTGTGTTGAATCTGCGTGTGTTGAATCTGTGTGTGTGTTGAATCTGTGTGTGTGTTGAATCTGTGTGTGTGCGTGTGTGTTGAATCTGTGTGTGTGTGCGTGAGTTGACGCGGGACTTCCGGAAGGCATCCGAGTGTCAAGATTCACCAGTTCTCATTTGGAGCGTGCGATGAGACAGAGCTCATTTCTCGTAAACGTCTCTGAGTCCACGCCACTGCCACCCCCTTGCGACGCTGACGCCACCCTAAATTTAAACCCGTGACCGCACCGATGACACTGAAAGCGCCCGCAGACGCACTGGGCTATTTTGGGCTCGCGGCTCAACCGCGTGGCTAATTGCAGCTACAATTACAGCATCATACGCCGCTCTGCGTCTGTTCTAACCGACCCCCCCCCCCTCACCGCCAACCCTCTACACTCCCCCGTCTGCCTGAAAGTTTAAAAGGAGAAGCTTACAGCGCCGAGACGACCAGTACGGAGCGGAGGAAAAAGAGACAGAGAGAGCGAGAGAGAAGGAAGGGACGGACGGACGGACGAACGAACTTACGACACGAGGCTGTACTTGATCAAATCAATTGATCTACCAATAAGCAGCGGCTAGCCGGTATAGCAATCATCTCAGAAAGCATCTTCTGCATCAGTAGCTGCAGCAACAGCAGTAGCAGCCTCAGTAACAGCAGCAGCAGCAGCGTCTTAGCTCATCGGATTTCTCCGGGATAAATAACGATTCTGCGTTTGCAGCGCTAGCAAAGAAGCAAGCAGCAGTAACAGCCTCTGCAGCATCAGCATCACCATCAGCAGCTTCTGCAGCAGCAGCAGCAACAACAACAACCACCGCAACATCCACGATCACATCCGCGTCGCCTCTCGAGTCGCCGGTATCGCGACGTCTCCTGCCGTCTCTCCCTCGACAGCGATGTCGACGACGACTACGATGATGATGGAGGAGGAGGTTTTCCCCAAGCTGCCTTCGCGTTCTCCTCGGCGCCTCCACCGCCGTCGGGTGTCGGGAGGAGGAGGCCGCAGCGTGGGACGCCGCTTTATTACGCAGCCCGTGACCCTGGCGGAGATCCGAGAGACGGACGAGAAGGCGTACAGCTCCCGCGGGAACTCCACCACCACCACCAACAACAACACCACCGGCGGTGATGATGATGATGTGAAGAAGGGGGAGGAGGCAGAGGAGGAGAGGGCGCGTCGGAATTTCAGCAGATTCTTGGAATCTCTCGGCCGGAGAGGTTCGTGTCCGTCGGCCCGGCTGGAACGCAGCGAGATCCTGGCTTGATCATCGGCCCGTGACGATGCCAAGAAGGGCATTGCCCCGAAACGTCGCCGGTTTTTTTTTTGGGGGGGGGGGGGGGGTTGGTTTAAGGGGCCCGGGGCAAACCCCACACCGTGTGCTCCCCCCCCCCCCCCGATGCCTTCACCTAAACCGGGAGTATTACATCTGATACCGCGACGTCGAAACGTGCCCCTCCCCCCCAGCGCGGGGCCCGGGGCAGTCGCCCCCATTCGCGGTACCCGAGGGACGGCTCCGACGACGCCCATCGCTTCATTGGACTACATTTATAGCAATATTTATTGTTACTTGATACATATTTAATTGGTGTGCACTGGGGGCGGGGGGTTAGTGAGAGGGGACCCGTGAAAGGGGGCTCCGCTTTCTTTTGGACATCGGGACAATCGCTGGCCGCGAGGCAGAGACTGTGCGGGTGAAGTATGGCGTAGTCGCGCACGCCCGTCGAGATTTGTGAAACTCGTATCCGCTGCCCGGCTGGCTGCGAGGGTTCCGGTAATGGGGCGGTGGAAGTCCAGCAGGTGAATTTCCATGAATCCATCTGTGCGGAGCTGTGCGCGTGTTTTATATGGTTGGTGAGCGTTGGGTGTTTTTTTTTCGCCCGGTCCTGCGGTTTATATTCCTTGAGAAAATTAGAAAAACTTAACCCGCTCATTGATGTGGAATTGGCCAAACATCCCAGGGCAGGACCCTCTTAAAAAAGAAACAAAAGTTCTGTCACGTGAAGGTGTCGAGATGTATGCACCGACCCTAAAGAGAATCAGGATGTCGTCAACATTAACACGGTTATGATGAATCACACTCACGATACTTTATTTAGTGATGTTGCTGCTGCTGCGTTTGTCATTGTACACAAATACAAACTTAACACATTCGTCAATAACACGGTGGATTTAAAAATAAGTATTTTTGTAGGCGACGTTTCGGGCAATACCCCTTCTGCATATTTTCACCGAGGTGTTATTGGCAATTGTGAGTTTTTTTTATTATTTACGGAAATATTTAACACTGATGTCGAATTAATCGCTTTTATCTGCACTACGGTATATAGTAACAATTGTCTTAAATATATTAGATTTTGTATTATTCAGCGTGGTACATGCCACCGGGTCTGTAGAAGTAATTAGGGTCAAATGTATTTATTCAGATTGTGCGCGTGTATGTGCATCACTGTTACACTCTGAAGCCACTTTGAAGTCTCGTGTGGCACCAAGGTGAACCTAGCCTGGCACAATCGCCGAGGTGACGACGCCACTGCCCTTTGTGAATGGCAGCTACTCTTGTCATGCGAGCGATATTACAACCGCAGCATTTTGCTAAAATGTTTTAATATTTTTTCAAGGCATAGATGACTATTATTGTCACTTAGCCGAGATGAATAAACGATGATTTGTTTGAGTCTGTGTTTGTACTTTGCCGGTGTTCTTGCTCCAGTGCAATGTCGCATATCCGTCATTCGCGTATCCGCCCGGACTAATTCATCGCTCGCTCCCAGTTCCATATTTGTGTCGCTGCCATTCTATAGGGACGCTCACGTATCCAAACATTTTTGCGCATTATTCTTCATTCACTTTCCAGCGAGTCGGAGATCAGTTAACAGCGCCGTCACCACCAAAGACAAAGATCCCCCGTATAGCCCGAACAGGCTGTTGGGGCAAGTGCTGTTAGCGAGCACCTATGAAGGCCGGAACAACACACGAGGGGGGTGGGTGGCCAGCACCACGCAGGGCCTCCTTTGTCTCCCTGGTAGCGATGTTTACACTCCTGTACCATGTACTATATACTCTTTGGTTCTTTCGGTAAAGTCACGTAGATAGAAAATTAATAGATCACGATGTTTCGATCGCAACACAAGCAACCGTCATCAGGTAAGACAAACACAGCAGTAGAACTGCTGACGCAGGAGGTATTAATTTGAGGCTGAGTCGACCTAGGGGAGGCCCAGAGCCGGTTCAGATAATCGCCACTGGTGTTGGTGGCCGTGAGCGGGAATCGAACTCGGGTCGCCGGGGTCGTAACGCAGCGTAGCGCTAACCGCTACACGACCGCTCCCCACATACTGCAGCCGCGTACGCGGTCACACGAAGAGAGACAGAGAGACGGACACGCGTGCACAAGGACAACCCCCTCGCGTCCTCTTGAGCAGGCTGTGGTTGGGGCCAGTGCTGGTAGCGAGCAGCACCTGTGGAGGCCGGACTCGGCACACGAGCGCTACGTCGGACAGACAATCGTAGACGATCGTTAGTAGTGTCCGGGGGAATCGAACTCGGGGGGGACTTTGGGTTTCGGAGCGCAGAGCACGAAGCTGGCACCACCGCAGTCCTCAGCGTGACCGGAGGGGGGCGATAATCGACCACCCAAGCGAGAGAGAGGGACAGTGGCCTACAGCCAAAATGCTTCCGAAACAAATGTAGTCCAACTTTACTAATTCTGCGTCACCGAGAATGAAAATTATGGTTAAAATTGCTGATTGGTTCTAGTTTACAAGATATGCTACTGGGTCGGATTATACGACGACCCTTGACTTGGGAATGGCGGAGGTATTAGTGCGTTGTAAAGGGAAGGCATCTCAATTTAAACCATAAATTACTCAATTACATCTTTGAATAAATCTACGATTAGGTTTGGACAGTCCTTGCTTTTTGAGCAAATCAATAAATGATGCAATCTGAACCTGGTATTGTGTCATACGCGATATGAATTTCATCATGTTATTCCTAGAAGTCATGGATGATATAATCATAACTAGGCTTACATCCCTCTGCTGAACAAATTGCCCTACATCAGCTCTAGAAATCATGCAGTGTCGTGCTCTCTTGTTTGTCAGTGTTTGATTTTGCAAATGAACACATTTCTGTTTAGCCAAAGTACGCAGAGATGCCTCGTACTTGTGTGAACAAAGCAGATAACGTCTGCGATGTTTGCGGTGAAGTGACTTATAATTGCCGGGAGTGGCAGCGACAAGGGACGGGAGACCTCGCATACGACGGCAGAACGTCCATCGCGGAGATGGAGCGATTGACATCGAAAAGCTGGTGCGTGCAGGTTCATCTCAGGCTCGTGAGAGATGGCGGTGGCGGCATTGGAAGGCTTTCATGATATTAACATCTGTCCTCACCCACACATCTAAGCGTCAACGTTGTTTAAATCATCATCATCATCACAATAGTTATCAGCCACGATCCATAGAGGTGGAAATTACACATTCCTGCGGCAGGGCTGAGTCTACCCGTAGGGGATGCAGCGATAGCCGTGGGTGTGAGCACGCCGCTCTGTGTGTAGGGTAGTGCGGAGGAGATCGTTGTTAGTGGCGTTAGGTCAACAACAACATCCAACGAATCAATCGGAGATGGTGACCTGGCTTGCGAGTGCCATGAAAGAGTTTTGGTTCGCCGGGTGAGTATTCTCTCTCCTCTACAGCGCTGGTTTCCAACCCGTGTTCTATTTAAAATCTGGCTGTCGCCTGATGAAGCTAGTTGTAATTACTGGCGAAACGTCGTACTCAGATTTTAAATGTTGTGGCTTGGCTCTCCAACGCACCGGTTAGTGATGTACTAGTGACGAATTGGCCACGTTCTGTTTAAGTGACAAGCCTTACTAGTTGGCTGTGTCGGTTGGTGGTGGGTTTTAACGACACATTTATATATTTACGCGATCTAACCCAAAACAACTCTGTTATGTATGATATCGCTCGCGAAAGCCTCCTCCGTGTTAAACATACACAGGCGTGGCGGAAACCTCGTCCTCTTTTCGTCCGAATAGGGCTCGCAAATGCCATTGGCGGAGAGCCACTCGATGACGACCCACGGCGCCTGGGTCACCGCTGCCACTTCATAGTGACCGCGAGTGGGGGTGGCCATAAACACAGCGGCAGCGGCGTAAAAAAACCCACGGTTTTGTTAGAAACCGTGAAAAAAAATCACGGTTTTGTTAGAAACCGGTTTTGTTAGAAACCGGTTTTGTTTGAAACTGTGATTTGTGTTGTTGTTGTTTTGTTTATAAAAGCCAGTGAAAAAGATCTCGTTGCCACATCGCAAGTTTTCCCTTTCCCCTCGAGCACCCGATCAGTGCGGCGAAGTTGCCCGCAGGCCACGTCGATGGTGGCGCGCTCCGCGTGGCCACCACGGGGAGGGGGGGGGGGCCGTGACCGAGATGAAAAACCGCGTCGGGTCACGACCCACGGGACTTGGACAATAGGTTCCCTCCGCACCTGGTGTAAGGTGGTAGAGCATTAACGAATACGACCCTAACCCTCCGTGACCCTGACGTTGTAATTCCAACCGCTGACTATAAACTCCAACGGTCTCGATGCAACGGCGACTCCAGATACCGTGCCGTTAAACGATTGTATTTTTTTTTATCTCGATTGTCTGTGTGTGTGTCTGTGTGTGTGTTGTTTGTCAAGGTGCACAAGGTGCACATGGCCTGGCGTGAGAACGTATCTCCGGGAGACTCTGCCTAAAATGAAGCCAAAGCCACGAGGTCACAGTGGCCAGTGCCGCTGGTGTCGACATGTACCACTTCCTTCCTGCTTGTTGGGAGATCACGCATTTATGACAGAGTTGACATCTGACCTCAAAGGAGAACTCAACATTTCATCACCAGCACCATCTAACCCCTAGCACTTTATCCAGGTTACACAGACAACGTGTTTTCGGGTTTGTACCACGTGTTGTTCTGCACGATGTCCGACGTTTCGGGAAGGCGGGGGGACGGGGGGGGGGTCCATGAATGGTTTAGAATCGTGGCTGGGGTACTGAACTCGGGAATCGTGGAGTTTCGTAAGCGGAGTGCGCTAACCCCTGCGCCACCGCTCCGTTTAGCATTGCACGTCCCGCGAATGAGATTTGAGGCCTCCTAAAAAAAAACATCGGCCAAGCATCGTGGCGCAGGACCCTCCTGAATAAAGTATCATGAGACTCAGTAAAGATATATATTTCAATAACATTATTTTTACTACTACCTATTCGCAACCGTAAAATATTAATAACCATATTCATCATGTAAGGGAAATACAATACACGTGTTTCTAATAAAATGTGGAATATATTTAAATAAATAAAAGCGCCTACATATTGTAATTTGGTATTATTTTTTTCTGTGCAATTAAGCCGTTATTTGATACAAATGATTGCATGTCAAGTGCCAGACAATGAACTGTACTGTGTGAGTGTATGTGTGGCTGTGTGTACGTAGGTAACAGCACTTGCCCCAACAGTCTATTTAGGCTATACGGGGGCTCTTTGTCTTTGTACATAGGTACGACTCAGCCTTTAAATGAGTGCCTGGTGCAATGTGTAAGTCTAGGGGAGGCCCCGGACCCGTTCAGATAATCGTCACCGGTGGTGGCCGTGAGCTTGAATCGAACCCAGGTAGCCGGGTTCGTAGCGCAGCGCGCTAACCGCTACACTACCGCTCCCCACACACACGCACACACAACACGTGTATACGAAAACCTCTGGCCACTGCATGTACAAATCACCACAAAAGCGAGGGTCGTGCAGCAAACGCGGAGGGTCGCGAAGGTCGAGGCGGGTATCGGGTGTCCTTGATCTGACGAATCGCTTCCTCCCTCGCCCGCACAAAGGGCTCCCTTCTTAGAGCCGCGAACTCGCCCCGGCCCGAACCCTAACCCACGCGGTCCCCTCTCGTGCCGTGTTGATACAGATGTCGTGTTATTTATATGGGAGCCCCAACCGCTAGCTACTACTAGTGGGGAGGGTGGGTTGGAGTGGGGGGGTGTTTCTTTATTTGTTTTATTTTTATGAACCCACAACACAAAGGAGACGAAGATGACCCGTGTCGCTGTATAGGTGCTGTACTACAACAACAACAACCGGGTGGCGGTGGTGGTGGCGCTGGTAAGCCCACAACGGCCTGTGGCCACTCAAAGTTGGAGTTCCCGAGGTCTGTTGAGGCTATGCGGGGGGGGGTCTTTGTTGTTTTGCTCAGACTTCATAGGTGCTGGCAAACAACACTTGCCCCAACAGTCTGTAAAGGTTACACGATTGGGGGTATTTGTGTGTAACTATGAAGGCCGGCACGGCACACGAGGGGGTGGGTGGCCAACACCACGCCCGACCGCTTTTGTCTCCCTAGTGACGATGTTTAAACATCGCACCAGGTACTCATTTGATGCTGAGTCGACCTAGGGGAGGCCCGGGACCGGTTCAGATAATCATCGCTGATGTTGGCCGTGATCGGGAATCGAAACCGGTTCGCCAGGTTTGTAGCGCAGCGCGCTAACCGCTCCACTACCGCTCCCCACTATCGGTCACACACAGTCATACACGCACAGCCACGCACAGTCACACACAGTCACACACAGTCACGTACACGCACACACAGTCACACACACCCAGTCACACACAGCCACACACAGTCACACACAGCCACACACACACTCACACACAGTCACACACACAGAGCCTCGGGAGTGGCGTCTGCCCTGTTGCGGCGTGAGTGTCGTCAAGAGCCATCTGCGTGCCATCGCGGCCGCGCGTCAGTTCACGATGTCCGGCGATAGTGACAGGTCCCAGGTGTGACAACACGTGACACCCTCGCGTCTCTCTGGCTTCTCGCCTCTGTCTCACGAGCCCATCGGGATGATGCTGCTGCTGCTGCTGGCCATGATGATGAAGATAGTGCACGCACACACAAAGTGCGGGAATTGTTGATCGACTGGGCTATCGTCAAACATCGCGTCTTCTTCGTCAAAATCCACCGCGTGGCATTTGACCAGTAATGCCCATCATCACACTGGTCAAGACACTTTTTCTGGCATAAGGTATTCTAACGGTTTGAAGGTAATTTTGGGGTGCTGATTCCAAATCTGCCATCAGTTTTTGTCTATCACATCAGGTTTTTGAGATATCAAATATTGCATTTTCAATAAAAACTGCAGAAGAAAAATATTAAATAAATGTGGATATCTACATAAAATGATATTATAAACACACTATCCAAAAAATACAGCACCATATTTTAACACTAAAGCAGTCACTGACTCGCAACAACTTGCAATCATAAGTGACAGAGTTAATTTCGGGTAAAATCAATGAAAATGGGGTATGCCGATAGCATAATAATGAGATGTGATAGAGCAAATCTGAGATCAGATTTGGACGGCTCTGCCCCCCGGGCGTTATAAGTCACTTTTTCGGGAGGCCTTTTTGGGGGGCCCTAATTGCGAACATGTCGGTTCACCGATTTCCCAAGTTACTTAGGAGAATGCACGCGACTGCCATCGTCCTTATAGGCCCGCGATGATCTCTCATCGCCATGCGACGTCTCAACGGCAGTCGTTGCGAGGGACGGCAGCTTTCTTAGCCCTTCCAAAAACACGACCAAGCTATTTGTCATTGCTCCCGTCACGGTAGTCTAGACGCGTTAGCGGATGTCCTATAAAACATGCCTGGTCCCCGTCATATGAACGTGGAATTTACATCGAAGGTTCAGGGCCGACGAAGGGTGGCGTGGAACTTGACTCAGGAGGCTACGATGCATGGATGTTATTGATGTAAAATTTTAGACAACGATTTGTATATTGGCTCGGTGTCTCGTTAGCTCCACTCTCGCCCCCCCACCTCCTCCTACTTTTACCCCCCCCCCCCAATCCTGTTATCTTCATCTCCAACGACCCCTCCACCCCAGCCACCCACCTCCTTATCAGTCGCAGCGGCTTAGTGAGTGCACGGCTGTCACCGCACATCAGCTAGAAATCGATTCTTAAACCACTGCCTCTGACCCCACATCGAAGTTGGTGCCTCCAGCCTTCGCTCGGTGAGTGTGGTCGCTCCTTCTCCTGTGCCGCTCCCATGGTCTGGAATTCCCTCCCCCGCCCGTGCTCCCGACGTCCCTCCTGCCGGTTCAAGTCCAGGGTCAGTGACCTCATTTGACTCCCTCTTTCTCTCATCATCTGTTACGTCGTCATGAGATGTAGGCGTATTTTAGGTTTAACACGTGGTAGGCTTTCACGACCAATATCATCCATAATAGAGGGGGGGGGGGGCGGGTTTTGGTTTTGGGTTATATCTTGTAAATATATAAATGTGTCGTTAAAACCCGCCACCACCCGACACAGCCAACTAGTAAGGGTTGTCACGTAAACAGAACGTGGCCAATTCGTCACTTGTACAGCACACCGGTGTGTTGGAGAGCCAAGCCACAACATTGACAAACTGAGTACGACGTTTCGCCAGTAATTACAACTAGCTTCATCAGGCAACAGCCAGATTTGTGGAGAAGTCTACCTGTTTCGTTCCTTACATAGAGGCGTAGATGTGGTGACCACGCTTCTGCGCTCTTGCACAATGTGGGGGGGGGGGGGGGGATTACTGAGGCAACGCACATTATGCATGTGCATTATGCGAGCCCTTTGAACTTGTCCTTCCTGTCTATTGTGTTTATCAAAATAGCCCTACCAATGGTAATCGCTATTGAAGTACGCTGCCCTTTGTAGGCATGCATTTAAGCAATGTATTACAGTATTTGATGATTCGCTTCCACGCAGCACTAAGGCGGTAGCTATCCGAACCGTTAAAGTTATTTTGATTTCTAAAAAAAAAACTTTATTACGCGTTTTAGGTGCTATATAAATCCAAATTGTATTTCCGTATCTTAGGAACCCTTACTTAGACTAGCATGGTGACCCATACACCAACGCATGCATCCATATAGAAGGCCTGATAGTCACACAGAGAGCCATTTCCAGTTCTCAAAGAGAGTCATATTCACAAAGACAGCCATATACGCATATCGAGACCTATATTAAATAAATACGCCCTCGTCTTGAGGTGCCCGATCCCACTGAGATACCGCTGTAGACTTTCTCGCGTCTTTTCCAGTATAAATCCGACTCACATTTCCTCTCTCTCTCCCGGTCCCCCAAGTCTGCTGTCAAACCCACGCTGTCTCATCCGTGCACTCGCTATGCATTATGTAAATAGCTAAATAACTAAACAGCCAGCAGACGTGCCCTGCCACAGTCTACGTGTATGTATGGAGATATGTACATACCAATATACGCGTGTGTGTGTGTGTGTAAGGGGGAGCGGGAGTGTCGTGGTTTTAGCGCACTGCGCTACCAACCCGGCCAGTGGCGAATATTTGAACCGGCCCTGGATTTCCCCTTACGAAGTCGACTCAGCCATAAATGAGTACCCGCTGCGGTGTGTACGGCATGAGACATCAGCTATGGCGAGACAAAGGCGGCCGGGCATGGGTGCTGGCCACTCACCCCCCGTTGTGAGCCGTTTCCGGCCGTCGTAGGTGCTACTCGCTCACACGAACTTGCCCCAAAAATATGCTTGGGCTATACGGGGGACCTTTGTCTTTGTTTGGTTCTCGCCAATCCCAGCACCACTGGTTAACACTTCCACTAACACCCCAGCCGGACGCTCAGACTGTGCAACACAAAAAACAACACACACACACAACACACAAACAACACACACACAAACAACACACACAAACAACACACACAAACAACACACACAAACAACACACACAAACAACACACACACAACACACACAAACAACACACACACAACACACAAACAACACACACACAAACAACACACAAACAACACACACACACACGCGCGTGGTCTCGCTCACGGACGAGACGGCCTAGCGGCACGTGTTCGCAAGTCGACTTCGGCTTTCGTGCGCAATGATCCGCGCGATTCGACCCCGCGAGCGACTCGCCGCGGGAAGAAGAAATAATTTCGGTCCTTATTTTTAGACACACGGAGGCTGAAGCCCCCCATGGGCACAGATTCATTTTTGAACGGTGGCTGCCTTAGAGATTTGGGCACATCCCGTGGGCTGATGTAGCAGGATTACACGTGTGTGTGTTGTTGATCTGGAGACCGGGCAGATCGATGATCGATGTTCGATCGCCGAGTTGATGACATTCCGTCACTTAACAGAGTTGCCATCTTCCACCCCTCCGGGGATTTCGGCTGAGAGACAGAGGGGGGAGGAGGAGAGAGAGACACGCGTGGGTGACAGATCGTAGCCAGGGGTTAGAGACACCGCGTTGGACTGTCAAAAAGGAAAGTGAAAGTGAGGCTTCGGGGGGCGGGACACGGTGGCCAGACGGGATCATTCGTGGCCTCTGGTCGAGACTAAGGATGGAGCGGCAGCCGAAGGAGGGAGGAGGGGGGTGGGGAAATGCGCCCGAGGAAAAAAAACCACGCGCGCTGCGGAGCCGGAACGATTGAATCAGCTCGGGTGCAATGGCTACAGACGGCGCGTTCACATCGCGAGGAACTCGTGATTCTCCAGGGAGAGGCCTCCATCCGCGCCGCCTAAGACGGCAACCGATTCCGGGGAAGCGGAGGCGAGCTGGCGTTGCTTAATTGCGCGAACGTGCGAGCGAGCCGTGATGGGTGCTCGCTAACAGCGCGCTCGCCGCCTCGACAGTCTACGGCGAAGGGGCTCGGGCAAGCTGGTGCCCCGGTGGCCCATGCAGGCTCGTCATGGACTGCTTCGCGCGACGTGGTGTTTATCACGCGCATTGCGGCTGTTGAGCTCTTCAAATATTGAGTCTTGTACCGAATTCGAAATGAAACGTGAACTCGTGTCATTTCGGATGCCGACCCCCTGGGCTACAGCGATTGTCAGGCTAGAGGGGGGTGGGTGGGGGGGGATTTGGTTTTGACCTCCACGGCGAACCCAACGCTGCGCAAGGGTTTTTTTAATTCCTGCGGTCTGGGGAATGAATGGAGAAGAGATGAGGCACAGCGCAGGGACTGTGCTCGGTTGGGCCATGCTGGGTTACGCGAGGCTTTACTACACTGGGCTAGGCTGCACTGGGCTAGGCTGGGCTAGGCTGCACTGGGCTAGGCTGGGCTAGGCTGCAATGGGCTAGGCTGGGCTAGGCTGCACTGGGCTAGGCTGCACTGGGCTGGGCTAGAATGCACTGGGCTGGGCTACACTGGGCTACACTGGGCTAGGCTGGGCTAGGCTGGGCTAGGCTGCACTGGGCTGCACTGGGCTAGGCTGCACTGGGCTAGGCTGAGCTAGGCTGGGCTAGGCTGCACTGGGCTGGGCTAGGCTGCACTGGGCTGGGCTACACTGGGCTAGGCTGGGCTGGGCTAGGCTGCACTGGGCTGCACTGGGCTAGGCTGCACTGGGCTGGGCTACACTGGGCTAGGCTGGGCTAGGCTGCACTGGGCTGGGCTACACTGGGCTAGGCTGGGCTAGGCTGGGCTAGGCTGCACTGGGCTAGGCTGCACTGGGCTAGGCTGTACCTGCCGTTCAATGAGCGTCACCCCGCTTCGCCGCTCACAATGGCGCTGTGCAGGTTTCAATGAATGAAGAGCGGTGGGAGGGGGCAGAGGCGGGGTATGGGGGGGGTCTAAAGTGGGGGGTGGTGGGGGGGGGGGGTATGGGACAAAGGGGAGGGGGGTAGACGTGGGGGATCTTTGCTCCAGGGTAAGAAATGGGAAAAGGAAATAATAATTAAAGAATAGTTTCGGTGTACAGAAAGAAAATATTGAGAGCGCGAGAGAGGCACGCGAATTATTCGAGGCGGAAAGGGAGCGGAGTTAAAGAAATATTTGGGTATTTGATGAGGCGAGGGAAAGGTAGGGAGGGAGGGGAAGGTGGGATGGAGGGGAGGGGAGGGAGGGGAGGGAGGGGAGGGAGGGGAGGGATAGGTAGGGAGGGAGGGGAGGGGAGGGTGGGGAGGGATAGGTAGGGAGGGAGGGGAGGGAGGGGAGGTGAGGGAGGTGAGGGAGAGGAGGGAGCGAGGGGAGGGAGGGGAGGGATAGGTAGGGAGGGAGGGGAAGGTAGGGAGGGAGGGGAGGGAGCGAGGGGAGGGAGGGAGGGAGGGGAGGGAGGGGAGGGGGCTCACACGGCGAGAGAAAAGGGAGCGCGCAGGGAGCAGGCGCCGATTGTCGCGGGCAATTGTTGGAAAGTTAAATTCTACTTCGCTGCGTCGCTGCTGCGTGTGTGCCAGGTGACAAGTCACTCGCCAGCCTCCACGTTCGCTCGCCGTGTTAACTCGACCGCCGTCAGATGCCCTGGTGGGGCAGAGGCCCCCAGGGCCCCCCCCCCCCCCCACCATGCCACCTTCGCAAGCCTCGCCAACACTCCCCCCCGCCACGTGGTTCTCTTTTCAGTTTTACTGCGGTGCAAGGGCCAAACCATCGCTTGTTTAAAGATGGGGGGGGGGGGGGGGTGTGCAGGTGGTGTAGTGGTTAGCACGCTAGCCACGACAACTCGGCGACCCGAGTTCGATTCCCGCTCACGGCCAACACCGGTGGGGATTATCTGAACCGGTCTTGTGCTTCCTCTAGGTCGACTCAGCCTCAAAATGAGTACCTGGTGCGGTGTGTACAAACATCGGCACTGGGGAGACAAAGGCGGCCTGGGCGTGGTGTTGGCCACCCACCCCAACGTGTTCCGTGCCGGCCTTCATAGGTGCTCGCCAACAACACTCGCCCCAACAGTCTGTTCAGGCTATACGGGGGACATTTGTCTTTGGTTCGGACGTGAACCGGTCTTAGTCCTCCCCTAGGTCGACTCAACCTTAAATGATGCGGTACGTACGGTGTGAAAAAAGTTCTACATGCATACATCAAACAAAGGCGACCGGCCGTAGTGTTGTAGCCCCCCCCCTCGCTTAACAGCTCTTGCCTCAACCGTCAGTTAAGGCTATACGGGGGATCTTTGTCCCTTGGTGGTGGTGGTGGTGGTTTTGCGGTGGCAGGGTAGGCTGTCGGTATGTTCGACTGAAGATCAATGCCGGAGTCTCTGTCTAAGTGGTGATCATCCCCTTCGCAGATGGATAATTAAGAGCAGCTCACAGTGCGAATGCGGTCACAGATCTCAAACCACGGCCCGCTTTGAACAATCTTCCGGCAACGTTTCAAATACCGCGTGTACGTATGTGTGTGTGTGTGCGAACCTATGGGTGTCTACGTGAGTTTATGGGTCTATACGTGAGTCTATGGGTTGATAAATCTCCATCTGAGGCTCGCCACGCTTAACTTACAACTCAGTTTATGTGAGTCTATAGGTGTTCTTGTGAGTATATGGGTCTCTGTGTATGTCTATTGTCTCTAAATGAGTCTATGTGTCTCTATGTGAGTCTGTGGGTCTCTGCGTGAGTCTATGGGTCTCAACGTGAGCCTGTGTGTATGTGAGTCTATGTGTCTCTACGTGAGTCAGTGGGTATCTACATGAGTCTATGGGTCTATACGTGAGTCTATGTGTCTCAATATGAATCCATGAGTATGTGAGTCATCAGTGAGCGGGATTAATCCATCAGCAAACTCGATACACTTGAGAACCCGGTGTCAAATTCGAAACCCAAAATCTCAGCGGTGCCGGCTCAGCATCTCTGACCTCTGAGTCACCCGGCCCACTTCGCGAGAATTTTTTTTAAATCTCCCCCCCAAAAAAATATCAACGTTCACAAAGTCACATCGCGGGTCAGATAATAGCATTCCGCGTAGAAGCAGTGCATTCAGAATCACCGCCGCACAATGAAACTGTCAGCGCGACGTGGGACTCGGGGGCGAAATTCAAGCCAGCGGCGTCTCATCCGAGCGGGGTCTCTTAACCCCCCGCTGACCATCGCGTTAGATCTGAGTGCGAGCTCGCGTTACGCTGCACGCACTAATTGGGCGAAATGAAATACTCCGCTGATGCCCGCGTCCCCTTTGTGAGCAACGCCCGGGGGTGGTTAGCGGCGGCGGTGGTATTCACGCAATGCCCCCGGTTAAACCAAAAAATAAAACAACAAAGTCAATCGCCGGTATTTTTTTGTGTGATGATTTTTAACCCAAAAAACCTTTATTATGAATGATTTTCTGTTAATATAGTAATAATGATGATTTCAACTTGGAACGCGCCGCCGCCACCACTGCCACTGCACGGTATTCGCTGCTCACTCTCGGAGAGAGAGAAAGAGAGGGGACGACTCAGAGAGAGAAGACGACTCAGAGAGAGAGAGGGGGGGCGACTCAGAGAGAGAGAGAGGACGCCTCAGAGAGAGAGAGGGGACGACTCAGAGATAGAGAGAAAGAGAGGGGACGACTCAGAGAGAGAGGACGACTCAGAGAGAGAGAGAGAGAGAGAGAGGGGGACGACTCAGAGAGAGAGAGAGAGGGGAAGACTCAGAGAGAGAGGGGACGACTCAGAGAGAGAGAGGGGACGACTCTGAGAGAGAGAGAGAGAGGGGGGGGGGGACGACTCAGAGAGAGAGAAAGGGGGGTGGGGGGGGGACGACTCAGAGAGAGAGAGAGGAGTGAGGGGGACGACTCAGAGAGAGAGAGGAGTGAGGGGGACGACTCAGAGAGAGAGGGGGGGGAGGGGGACGACTCAGAGAGAGATAGAGGACGACTCCGAGATTGGGGGCACGCCTCAGAGGCGCCAGGCGGAGGAACCACAGACACGCGGTAAGGCAGCAGCAGCAGCAACAGCAGCAACAGCAGCAGCAGCAACAGCAGCAGCAACAGCAGCAGCAACAGCAGCAGCAACAGCAGCAGCAGCAACAGCAGCAGCAACAGCAGCAACAGCAGCAACAGCAGCAGCAGCAACAGCAGCAGCAGCAACAGCAACAGCAGCAACAACAGCAACAGCAGCAACAGCAGCAGCAGCCACGTGGTGACGAGTCGGCACTCCAAACAATTGCCCAAAGCGCTGTGGTCCTCTATATATTGAGATGTTTTCAGCCAACACATGAGTGTTGACCATGTATTTGGACACATATGTAGGATGGACCGCAACAGGATAATGAAACGTGTTGAGTTGTTGTTGTTGAGCAAAATGTAAGGAACCGGAATGAAAGGAAGACCCAACAGAGAATGGCTTGACGACGACGACATCGTAAGAGATTGGTGACAGAGAGATGTGGCACTGCTTGAGCATGTTGGCACTACAAGACAGAGAGGAAAGTGGAAACAAATGCCCATGATTTAAAGCTTTCGTGACTGCAGGGATTCATCTTCTTGGTTCTTTCGGTAAAGTCACGTAGAAGGGAAGTAATAAAATAATAAATATAAAAAATAAAATTATTCTCACGACGTTTCGGCCACAACGCCGAAACGTCGTGAGAATAATTTTATTATGTTTTATTTTTATTATTTTATTACTTCCCTTCTACGTGACTTTACCGAAAGAACCAAGAAGAAGAAAAATGCCCATGGATCGTGATGATGAACGTGGAAGGAAGCCGGAACACCGTAATAACCCCCACGCAATACGCGATTCCATACGGATGGAACACAGTTGCTATAACCGCCGTCTCCTGGCAAGCCCGGGCATGGCAACCTCCTCGTCGCCCGCCAGGGGAAGTTTGGCATCATTCTGTGACCCACCAACCTTCTCCTCCACCACAGCTCTGGGCCACAGACAGCCACGCGCAGAGCCGCCAATTCCCCGGGCTGAACGGCTGTTCGCGTTGTGCGAGACGAAGCGCCGATTCGGTGCGTGACTCCGTGTTAGAGAACTGCCCGCGGAAGCAGATGTCACAGAGCTGCTTCTGAGTTCCCTTCGAGTTATCTGGGGGGTTGTTTTCGACCTATACACGAGGCATAGCACGCGTTTATCAGTCACGCTAAAGGTATGTAACATCGCATGGCAGGTAAATCGACATTTAAACCAAGATAAAGCAATAATTGACAGTCCATTGTTAATCCACTGCTGGATGAAGGTCTTCTTTCATGGAGGACGATTGCCCATACTTCACCACGCTGGTCATTGCGTGTTGGTGAAGGGCTTGGCGGGGAGGGGGCGGTTGGCGGGCCCGGGTGGCGGGGGACGGGGCAATATCATTCACCAGTTTAGTTATCGCACGCCACTGATGTTAGCCGTGGCCCAGAATCGCGAGTGCGGTGCGCGAGCCACTGCGCCCCCGTATCCTGTGATTACGAATCGCGTAACCACAACAGCCCACCGTCTGCGGAGGAGATAATTAATCTTAATGGGTTCTCATCTGGTTAAAGGGTATCGATTGACTGATTGATTGAGTGGCTGAGCGATTGATGGCTTCCTGCCCTCCACTCCCCTCCCCCTTCCGTGATGATCGCCACGGGCCCGCGGGCAGCGGTGCTTCTGAGGACAGGTAAGGTGGGGTCACGTGGACAGGTGAGGGGGGGGGTCACGTGGACAGATGGGGTGGGGGTCACGTGGACAGGTGAGGTGGTGAGGGGAGGCCGCCATGCCGTTGCTTGAAGGGGTGGGCATCGCTTACCCACTCAGCAGGACGCGATCTCAAATAGTCAAGTCTTTCAATCAGTCAAGTCTGTATCGCGATCATTAAGCAATTTGAAGTTAAATCTAAAAACGTACCTTTTTTAAACTTGCTTTTACTTAAGATTATTTAGCAGTGTTACTTTTTTTGTTTAATATGCCTTCGATAGCAATTTATGATATTACTTGTATTGCTTTTGCGATTTAGCAGTTTTAACATTGTTTTCTTTTGGTTTAACACGTGGCATTTCGCGTCCAATATCATCCATAATAGAGGTTTTTGGGGTTGAATCACGTAAATTTACGAGATCTAACACAAAAAACCCCTCTATTATCAATGTTTTCTTTGATCTCTACATGCACTTTGAATTGCATCTTTTGCACGACAAATGAAGACTTGATTGATTGACTGATCTGCAATTGTCGTACACCGTGCGCTCTGCTCTCCGTGCCCAACTCAAAGGCAATGCACCATCAGAGTATGAGAGCTCGGGAAAAGAAAGGTGTCCGTTTTGTTGCCAGATAAAAGGGTAAAAACCCAATTATCATATTTTGCTACTGGCAAAGGAGGTTCCAATGATGGCCAGATTTTGTTTTAATATAAATAGAAGTTACATCATCGAAACACAAATTAAGCGCGGGCACGAACGTACAACTACTTTGTTTCACCAAACCTATGTGTTTGTTAACATTATACATGTTTTTTATTTAAACAATCGCGAACCAAAAGGGGTGCAGGGCTGCAGTTAAGGCTACGAACCGCTGCTGTAACGCAAGACGCCTCAATGCATCGGCGTGGTGTCCCGCGCGCGGTGATGATGATGACGACGATCAGGTCGGACGAGATCGGTGCGAGCGAGGGATAATTCCCAAGGTAGAAGTGAGCGTGCCGTGACTTGCACGGAGCAGGAACAACGCGGCTGGGGGGAGCAGACAGACACGCGTACACGAAGACACGGAGATCCTCCGTTTAGCCTTCAACGCAATTTTTTGGGGGCGAGTGCTGTTCGCATGAAGGGTACCTATGAACGCCGGCACGGCACACCAGCGGAGTGGATGACAAGCAGTTCGCCCGGTCGTCTTTTTATATTTTTTTACGATCAAAGGAAACAAGAAGATGCTCGGTATAGTCGACACTTTGCTTCGTTCATCATTTAGTTTTTTTTTCAATGCTTTGATTTATGTGCCCCCCCCCACCTTTTAAAATGAAAGGTTAACAAAAGATTTCACGCTCTGCTCTCCTCCTTCTTACCCCTTCCCTCTCTCTCTACCCCCTCTCTCTCTACCCCCCTCTCTCTCTACCCCCCTCTCTCTCTACCCCCCTCTCTCTCTACCCCCTCTCTCTACCCCCTCTCTCTCTACCCCCCTCTCTCTCTACCCCCTCTCTCTCTCTCTACCCCCTCTCTCTACCCCCCTCTCTCTCTCTACCCCCTCTCTCTACCCCCTCTCTCTTTACCCCCTCTCTCTACCCCCCCCCCTCTCTCTCTACCCCCTCTCTCGCCTTTGTCTCCACCAGTTGTGATGCTTACACACACCGCACCAGGTACTCATTTGAGGTTGAGTCGACCTAGAGGAGGCTGAGGACCAGTTCAGATTATTCGTCACTGGTATTGGTCGTGAGCAGGAATCGAACTCGGGTGGCCGGGTTTGTGGCCCGGTGACACGCGCCTGCACGCAAAAAGACAAAGATCCCCCGTGTAGCCTTCACAGACTGTTGGGGCAAGTGCTGTAAGCGAGCACCTATGAAGGCCGGCACGGCACACGAGGGGGTGGGAGGCCAGCACCACGCCCGGCCGCTTTTGTCTCCCGAGTGGCCATGCTTAGGCACCGCAAGCGATACTCAGTTGAGGCTGAGTCGACCTGAACACACGCGCGCGCATACATTCCCATTAATTTCTAATTTTCTGAAACCTGGGAGACGGTAAGAAGCGAACACATGATTTAATAATACTGTTTATGCGTTGGCAGTGGTGCACAGACAACAACAACAACAAAATCAACAAATCCGTCAGTAACAGCAATGTGTGTGCGGCCTACAAACGAAACACACATTTTATCGATATATTAGGCGACGTTTCGGGCAGCGTCCCTTCTCCACAGCACACGTGCACTGAAGACCGGGCCCATTCATTGCCCGCAATGTTTATTGGGTAATGAGAGAGAGCGTCCAGAGGGTGGCGTGAGATCGACGAGTGGCGGCGTGAAACCAGGGACGGGGGGGTTGGGTTCGGGCTGGGTTTGTTTATGGGTGGAACAGTTAATCCGACGGGTCGTAGAGGGCCCGTGAAATACGACTACAGCACTACTACTTTTTTTATTTTACCAGGTAAGGCCCACTGAGCTTCATAGCGATTTTTTTTCAGAAGCTACATGGCCACAAATGATAGCTCAGCGAAGTGGCTTCTCATCATCATCGCGAGGACGTTTATAGCAGCCAAATGCTCTAAACGCGTGACGTTGATTCTAAATGCGGAGGGGAAAACCGGATGACCCGGAGAAAAATTAACGCGACCACGGGGAGAGAGAGAGAGAGACGCAAACTCTAAATATACAGCAGCAGGCGTCAGGGTTGGGATCAAACCCACCATCCTCCTGTACATCAGGCGAGGTAGTTAACATCTCCTAGACACCGCTGAGCCGTGCTTTCAGCGTGAGTGTGCGGGTGGTAGAGAGAGAGAGGAAGGGAGGCTGCCCCCCCCCCCCCCCCGTGTCAGCTGTGAGCCCCACGCGGCACTCGGGCAGCACCGCAGACGAAATGCGGATAAAGACAGAGAATGCGACAGGGGTTCAATAGAGGGGAGGGGGAGGAAGGGGGAGTAAAGGCTGTTTGGGGCTGAGCAACAACACTCGACAACCAAACTCTGGCCCGGTGGTTCTCAATATTTTTGGTAACCCACCCATCTCCAAATCAAGGCCCCACTTGTCCCCGTCCCCCCACTCCCACGCCCCTCCCCCGCTAGAGGCCCCTCGTATGCCATCACCGCGCACGCATTCATTGCGCGGAGTGTCAACGGCACGGAGTGTCAACGGCACGGTTCACGCTTCTTGCAGTGGAAAAAAACCCCACACACACACCACCTGGCGCGTGTCGGCGCAGCGCTATATTATAAAGCACGAAACAAACTTTAAAAAAATATTTTACCAGGTCAGGCCCACTGTGCTATTTTATAGCTCTTTTCCAGAAGCAACCTGGCCACAAATAATGATAGCTCAATGGAGTGGCTTATCACGTCGACATTTATTGCAGCCAAATGCTCTTAGCGCATGTCCATTATAAATGTGGAGGGAAAACCGAAGGACCCGGAGAAAAATCCACGCGACCACGGGGAGAGGGAAACGCAAAACTCAAAATATGCAGGCGTTAGGGGTCGGGATCGAACCCATGTCCTCCTGTATACCAGGCGAGGTCGTGAACACCTCTGTGCATTTCGTCGACGCTACGTCGTGCTTGCCGTACGTGCTCTCCGTGCACATTTGACAATCGTCCTGCACATACACCGGGTTCATCGCGCAGTGCGCTAACCACTGCGCTGTCACTCCCCGCAGCTATACACGTTCAAAGGCAAAGACCCCCCGTGTAGCCTTTAACAGCCTGTTGGGGCAAGTGCTGTTTGCGAGCACCTATGAAGGCAGGAACGGCACACGAGGGGGGGGGGTGGGTGGCCAGCACCAAGCCCGCCCGCCTTTGTCTCCCGAGTGGCGATATTTACACACCGCACCGAGTACTCATTTAAGGCTGAGTCGACCTATACGCGTTCACACACACACACGCGCGCGCGCACAATCCTGGTGGAGCGGCGGGCGATGTTGCAGATGCGCTCGCAGAAGTCACCGCACGGCACGTCGAGTCTCGGGGTTCAGAGTTCGCGCCCTCTCCCATCCCCACCCCCACCACGACCACCGCGAGGCATCCCCTGCCTCGTGCACCCCCATCTACACCCCCCACTCCTCCCCACTCCTCTCCACCCTACTACCCCTGCCCACGGAATGGACGCGACCAGGTTTATTCTCGGATTGGAATGAGGCGTGAGCGCGCGGTGGTTTGAGTGAGCGGGAGAGTGTCGCTGGGAGGGGAGAAGCAGCGGGGGAGGAGGGGAGAGGGAGGGAGGGAGGAGGAGGAACGAGCAGTGGGGAGTGGAGAAGAGGGGAGAGAAGGGGAGTGGAGAGAAGAGGGGGGGAGTGGGGAGAAGAGGGAGGGGAGGAGGAAGGAGGAGTCAGGCGAGCCAAGCGCATGCAACTTTTTTTGTGTGTGTGGCGCAGTTTTTTTCACGAGCGGAGCGCAGCAGCGGCGGCGAGAGTCACTGGGGTCTCTCATTACGCTGCAGACGAGAGAAGCGGCGGAGAGGCGGGCGCGCGTGATAGACCCTCCGTAGCACCAACGCGCCGCTCTAAGGGCGCGTGCGTCCTGCGGTAGCAAGGACAGCAACCGACGGCGGCAAGGGGAGTAGACGAGCCACATCGGTGTGTCCGGAGATCGGAGCGCGCGGCGTGGAGAGGAGGCAAGAGGCATGCGACCCATCTGCGTCGCGTGTGCGGCGCTCTGCCTGCTGCTGCTGTCCCTGATCGGTAAGTCATCCATCGGGAGGGCAGGTCCCACCGCCGCGTCTCTTTCATCCCGCCGCGGCAAAACCTCCTCCCGCCTGCGTTCGCGTCCCGACGCCGGTCGCCTCGTAACTCGTAGAGCGGAGGGAGGGTGCCACGCGCAGCCGAGCGGATGAACGAACGGAGCGAGGGAGCGAGAGTGGGGAATGATGAGGTTGTACTTTTGCCGCGTGGTGTATTCATCGTCGGCTCTTGTTAATCCACTGCTGGATGAATGCCTCCCCCCACGCCGTCGCCCATCACTCTCGCTCCAGTGCTGCCGCTGCTGCTGCTGCTACCATTCATCTCACTCCCATCGCATGAACTGGTCTCTTGCTCGTCACGTACTTATCGGTGTCATTGTAATACTACTCATTAATAATGCTCATTCTTGTAACCCCCGCGGTTATATACCTCGGAGAGCATCGGCGAGTTTCGAGGCTCGTCGCGTTCCGTTTGTTTTGAGAACTGGTCCTGCCACATTGAAGTGGGTTCGCGGCTCAGTCGATGAGTGTTGTGTTTTTTTATTTTCCTTCTCTGCTCTGTCTTCGCGTGGAAAGAGAGAAGCGGAGAGAACCCAGCCACGCGTGCGAAGGCGACGTAGCACTCGACGCTGTCACTTATTTAGCCCGCTTGGCAGACTCGGGGGGGGAGGGTTCGAAGGGACACACACTCTCTCTCTCTGCTCTCTCGGTTCATTCATCGGGTGGTTTCAGACAGTCGATTGGCGATCGCGTTACAACTATCGCATCGCGCGGATAAGAATGTGATGGACTAACGCCGCCACCCCCACTACAGCAGCCGCGAGTGGCCAATGCATTCACCACAATTGGTGAGGGTGACCCATTCCCCCTCTGCCCCCCCTCCCTCCACTTCGAGCGTAATCAGCGTCCCGTGCTGTCGGCTCCCTGGCCCTGTCAACAACGAGCAGACTCAGGACTCTTCCTCTACCCCCTCTGTCTGTGACTGCATGGTCGCCTTATTTTTTTTAAATCTATGAACACAATGTACATATGCCCCCCCCCCATTATCCCTTCCATTAGCACGTTTGGCTACGTACGGTACGAAAGTTCAACACACATACAGCCATCCCCTCCACCCCCTTACCCCCCCCCCCCTACCAGCGTCTGGAGATGTGGGTCGGGTTTGGAAGCTTCGTGACATCCACCGTGTGATGTTGTCGCGAATTGCCGGGTTGAGAGCATCTGTCGCGATCACTTGCGGCTGTTGTAATAATGGGGTTGGAAGTTTGTGCATTCAAGTGCCGTGAGACTTTGAATGGGGCCGCGGGAGGGTTTAGGTGTTTATGAGAATGTGGGTGAGTGTGTGAGTGTGTGTGAGTATGTGTGTGTGAGTGTGTGTGAGTGTGTGTGTGAGTGTGTGTGAGTGTGTTCTGTTGAGGCTACACGGGGGATCTTTGCCTTGTAGGATGATAGGGACGGCAACTGGGCTGTGGGGGGGACTGGGTAAAGCCATATGCCAAGTCCCCCACTAAATACATACGATAAGACCCCTTACTCCTTGAACTTAAGTGTGCTTAAGTGGCGTGTTTATAGAACGAGCGCTGGCGCTGTGATTTACGCACTGCTCCTATGCTTAACCGGGCGGACATGCATTCGGTTCTGGATATCATCGGCGGCAAGTTGTTAACCTCCTCTAGGTAGACTCGGCCTCAAGCGGGTACATTGCGTCAGTAGGAGGACTCACGAGAGGCGAGGTTGTCTGGGCCGTGAGGTTTGTTTCGGCAGCACCACTCTCTCGAGCGCAAGTGTCGTCCAATAACAACAACAACAACAAGTGCTCGCGAACAGCACTTGCCCCGACAGCCTCGTCAGACTATACGGGGGGACCTTTGCCTTTGTTTTGTTTGAGAAGCGCTTCCTCGGGTACTCGGCTGGGAGACAAGAAAGATTGAGGCACGGATCAGCGAGCGAGAGCGAGAGAGCGAACGCGAGTTTGGGGACATCTGCGCCGTCTGTTGGAAAGGTGTCGAGCGACCGCTCCTGTGGTCGAGACCCCAAACGCCGAGTGGCAGACCAAAGGCAAAGCGCGGGACACGGCGCAGGGATGGAGCGACGAACTGGTGACCTCGCGTGCGGGCACGAGCCGGAGAGACAGGATCAGAATAAGTGTTCACAGTGGAGAAATCAGATGCGCCATAAAAAAAAAACATTTTTAACAGATGTCCAGCAGGGTGAGAGCAACAACAACAAACAATGCAACAACACGACAGGTGTGCAAAGTACAGGTCAGGTAAACAAATCACTTTGAAAAAAAAAAAACGTAAAGTTTTTTAAATTTAATTTTCATCTTACCAATTCAAGCTCGCAGAGCGTTTAGTTTATTTTTTATTTTCACGCAACGGCTCGTGGGACACCTTAATCCGGCGGTTGATAGACCCGGCCTTCCATCCAGCGGCCGATAGATAATGGCTCGATGGTTTTTTTTTGCTTAAGATTCCAGGAAGGAGTCTCTGTGTTGAGGACACACGCCCACTTGTGCAGTTACAGGCGGCAGGCGCAGAGGCACAAAGACGAGATTAGTCGCACGTAAATACACAAACACAAAGGCGTCAACACTGCGCATTGGGCCCCAAAGACTGCGTAGGAGAAGTGCTGCGAGTGTATTTGTTGGCCAGCAACCACGCCCGCTCGCCTTTGTCTTTCCCGCGCCGTCGGGTGATGACGTTCAAACGCACCCGTTGGTCGACCTCGGGGAGGGGTGGACCGAGCACCGGATCGGTTCAGACTCTGCGACTCAGCGTGTTCGGGTATCGAACACAGGCGGTTAGAATCGGAGCGCAGTGCGTGGACAAATATGACGGTGTTCCAACGCCCCCATGCGCACACACACACACATCAATCAACACACACACATACACATCAATCAACACACACTAACATACACATACAAGCACACACACACACCCTTAGATGCAAACAAGGACAAAGATCGCCCGTATAGCCTTAACATACTGTTGGTGCATACTCTTTGATTTTTTCGGTAAGTCACACCAAAGGTGTGCTTTCGCTAAGTTGTCCTCACCTGAAGAAGGACGCTTGTGTAGCGCCCGAAACGTCGTAATTTAATTTATTTGAATTTTTCACCTACGTGACTTTACCGAAAAAACCAAAGAGTATGAATCCTTGCAGTCACGAAAACTTCTAATCGAGAAATACTCTTGGTGCAAATGCTGTTAGCGAGCGCCTATGAAGGCCGGCACGGCACATGAAGGGTGACCAGCACCACGCCCGGCCCGCCTTTGTCTCCCCAGTGGCGATGTTTACACACCGGACCAGGTACTCATTTGAGGCCGAGTCAACCTAGGGGAGGCCCAGGACCGGTTCACATAATCGTCACGGGTGTTGGCCGTGAGCGGGAATCGAACTCGGCTCGCCGAATTCGTAGCGCGCCAGCCGCTAGCAACGACCGCTCCCCACAAAAACACGAGCACACATCACGAACACACGCTCAGTGGATTCCTCGCGTCGCCCTATCGAGTTACATCGCCGCGTACGGAAAGGGTTTGATCTTCTCCGTCCTCCCAGCGACGTGTCCTCTCCCCGTCCCTCCTGTCTCCTCTGTCTCGGTGTCACCTCTGTCACCATGCACTCATGTCTCGGATTTCATTGTCCCAATGTTTCCTGTCTCGTCTCCTTTCCGCTGTCCCCCGATGTCCCCCGTGTCTCCCTGTCTCCTGTACCCGTGGCCTATCGCCCGTGTCCCCCTGTCCCAATAGCCCCAGGCCTCCTGTCCCAGGGCCCCGTGTCTCCCTGTGTCGTGTACTGTGATTATCACGATTTCAGCCATTGTGGCAATCTACTGCTCGACTGACGCTTCCTCTCCACGCGGGCTCGGTTATGGAGGTCTTTCCCACCACACTCTGTCGACCCACGTGGATTGGCGGTGGACTAGGGTGCATTTAGAATCAACGTCACGTTGCCACGTGATGATAATTTGTCATTGTCAGGTCGCTTCTGCAAAAACAAAGAGCCACGCATCTCAGTGGGCCTTACCTGGTAAAATAAAAAAAATAGTTGTACTGGTTGTAGTCGCATTCAGGACTGGCTTTAGATATCACTCGTCACTGGTGTAGGAAGGCATGGGCTAGGAATCGAACCCAAGTCGCCGGACTGTATAAACATTTCACAATAATAATGATCGTTCTTACACCACGATTGCCTCTTGCTCTGTGAGATGCTGCGCATAGATGGGCGTTTTCCAGGCCCGTTTGCTTTGTTTCTGCCGGGGTAGCCACGCTCCGTATATCCACCTTAATCGCCTCTGCATTGCCGGTAGAAAGAGCAGTGCCCCATGTCGTCTCCCACTGGCACAGTTGGCAACGTGTGCGGGACGACCACCTGCTGCTGCTTGTTGGTAGCGTGTCATTGTGTGTGTCACCGTGCGTGTGTCACCGTGTGTGTGCGCGTGTGTGTCACCGTGTGTGTGCGTGTGTGTGTGTGCGTGTCACCGTGTGTGTCACCGTGTGTGTGTGCGTGTGTGTGCGTGTGTGTGTGCGTGTGTGTGCGTGTGTATGTGCGTGTCACCGTGTGTGTGCGTGTGTGTGTGCGTGTCACCGTGTGTGTGTGCGTGTGTGTGCGTGTCACCGTGTGTGTGCGCGTGTGTGTGTGCGTGTCACCGTGTGTGTGTGCGTGTGTGTGTGCGTGTGTGTGTGTGCGTGTCACCGTGTGTGTGCGTGTGTGTGTGTGCGTATCACCGTGTGTGTGCGCGTGTGTCCATGTGGGGAGCGGTAGCGTGGCCGTTAGTACGCTGTGCTACGAGCCCGCCGACCTGAATTTGATTCCCGCTCGCGGTCACCAACGCAAGCGACGATGATCTTAACCGGTCCTGGGCCTCCAACTAGGTCGACTCAGCCTCAAATGAGTACCTGGTGCGGTGTGTAAACATCGCCCCTGGAGAGGTAAAGGCGGGCCCGGCGTGGTGCTGGCCACCCACCCCATTCGTGTGCCGTGCCGGCCTTCATAGGTGCTTGCGAACAGCACTTGCCGCTAAAGTCTGTTGAGGCTATACGGGTGAGCTTTGTCTTGCGTGTCGATGCGCTGCTGCTCTCCACGTGAAAATGCCATCACACCACCACGACAATTCACCCACCAGGCCCCCCCCCCCCACCGGCTGCCCCCCGCAGGGCCCCCCCCCGTCCCCCCCCTCCCACCGCACAGCCAGTGGCCGTGTCAGCTGCACCTGCCGCGTGCCCACGGCCACCGTAGAGGGGGGCGGGAGGGGGGGTGCACACGGATTGGGCGGGCGCGCGCTTTGATCAACGCCGAACCCTGAACCTAGAGCCTCAAGCCATCGCTGTTTTAGCGCGCGTGCGTGTCCGTGGTGTCTGTGGTGTGCGCGCGCGCGTGTCTGTGGTGTGTGCGTGTCTGTGGTGTGTGCGCGCGTGCGTGTCTGTGGTGTGTGCGCGCGTGCGTGTCTGTGGTGTGCGCGCGCGTGCGTGTCTGTGATGTCTGTGGTGTGCGCGCGCGCGTGCGTGTCTGTGGTGTGTGTGCGCGCGTGCGTGTCTGTGGTGTGTGCGTGTCCGTGGTGTCTGTGGTGTGTGCGCGCGCGTGCGTGTCTGTGGAGCGCGCGCGCGTGCCGGTGCGGTAGTGTAGCGGTTAGCGCTGCGCTACGAACCTGGGAATCCTCGAGTTCGATTCCCGCTCACGGCCAACACCAGTGACCATCATCTGAACCGGTCCTGGGCCTCGCCTAGGTCGACTCAGCCTCAAATGAGTACCTTTTTGTGGTGTGTAAACATCGTCGCCACTGGGGAGATAAATGCGGCCGAGCGTGGTACTGGCAATCCACCCCTTCGTGCGCTGTGCTCCCTAACAGCAATTGCCCCAACAGGCTGTTCAAGGCTCTATGGGGGTGGGGGAGGCATATTGATCTTTAATTACGCGCCTTTGGGGAGCGGTAGCGCAGTGGTTATCACACTGCGCTACCAACCCGGCCACCCGAGTTCGATTCCCGCTCTCGACAAATAACAACGGCGAAAATGTTAACCGGCCCTGGGCCTCCTCACCTAGGTCTACTCGGCCTCAAATGAGTACCAGGTGCGGGGAGTCGACAAAGGCGGCCGGGCGTGGTGGTAACCACGCTCTCGAGCGCCGTGCACCTAGCCTGGCACAAGCGCTGTGGCGAAGTCACCGTAACTTTGTTGAGAACGGCAGCAGTTGTTGCTGCTGCTGCTGTTGTTGTTGTTCTTGTGCACGTGTGATGCGTGCGTTGAGCGTGGGAGGTCTCGGGAGATACGGGCGGTGTGAGACCTGACCCCCTCTCGCTCTCGCTGCGCATGTGCGACCTAAGCCCAATATCCCACACGTGTGTGTTGCCTTCAGGAGACTGCTGGGGCAAGCGCTGTTTGCGAGCACCTCTTGAGGCCGAAACGGCACGCGAGGGGTTTGGCTAGCCAAGCACGGCGCCTGGCCACCTTTGTCTCCCCAGTGCTGATTTTGTCACGATCATGTGCTCACGGAAGAGTGGAGATTTCGTCAGTAGAGGCAGTTTGCGTGTCTCGCCATGCGTCTGTGCGTGCCTTTGTCTCGCTCTCTCTCTCTCTCTGCGTGTTCTGGGTGTGTGTGTGCGTCTCCACGTGTCTGTGTGTGGAGCGGTAGTGTCGCGATTAGCGCGCTGCGTTACAAACCTGGCGACCCAAGTTCATTGGCGAGTATCTGAACCGGTCCTGGGCCTCCCCTAGGTCGACTCAACCTCAAATGAGTACCTGGTGCGGTGTGTAAAAAAAAGATTGCCACTGGGGAGACAAAGGCGGTTGGGCGTGGTGCTGGCCACCCACCCCCTCGTGTGCCGCTCTGGCCTTCATAGGTGCTCGCTAACAGCACTTGTCCCAACAGCCTGTTAAGGCTACACGGGGGATCTTTGTTGTGTCACCCACGTGTATGTCTCTCTGCATGTGTCTTTGGGTCTCTGTGTGTCTGCATCACGGTGTGCGTATCTTTGTGTGCCTGCGTTTCTCTCTCCTCTCTCTCTGTGTCTCTCTCACTGTGTCTCCGTGTTTGTGTCTCGGTGTGTCTCCCTTTTGCGTATCTGTCTCGCTGTGTTGTCTGTGTGTCTGTGCGCATCCCAAATCGATCTCGAAGGTGTATACAAACAAATACTGCACACGAACAGCACTTGTCTCGTTGGCTTCACACCTAACATTTACAACATCTCCACGTCTAACAACGACACGTCTAACATACACAACCCAGTAGCGCTCCAATAACTTCACCGCAGTGGTACAAAAGCACATATGACAACAACAACAACTCAACACATTCGTTAATAACAACACGTTGGCTTTGAAAAGAAAATGTTAACTAAAATCACGGAACAAATGCGCTGTAATAACAACAACAATAATTGTTTTTCCAACTTGTAACGCATTGTACAGTATTCACTCACTCTGGAAGAGAGAGAGAACGATTCAGAGTGTGAGAGGGTGAAACACTCTATCCCGTACAGACAGAACCAGAGTAAACCCACGCGTGTGAGAGGGTGAAACACTCTATCCCGTGCAGACAGAACCAGAGAAAACCCGTGGATGTGAGAGGGTGAAACACTGGATCCCGTGCAGACGGAGACGGCTCGAGTCTACATTTTTGCCGTACACACATTTCCCCGGCAAGGGTAAGAAGGTAGTTTCACAACATTCGTGCGGTGATCCACCATCCCTCCCTGCTTGCCTCCACTGTGCTGGGTGATTACAGGCGCGCTCCCTTGCTCGAGACATCGCCTATTTTATTAACGTAATAAAAATAGTCGAATTATATAGACATTTTAAGCCAGGCGATGGTATTGACACACGTGTCGGAGTTTGTCTTTAGTACAGCGATGGCGTCAATGATGAGCCAGATTAATGCGACTTAATTGCACTTTGTATTTTAATCGTAAATCACGCGACCAACATGGACGCGCGCGTTACTTATCCCTGCACGCAGGCGGTTCGAGATGAGCTCAGAGATAAGATTGGCGTGTTTGTGTGAGCGAGCGTGTGAGTGTTTTTTTAATTTTTACAATAGACCTTAACGTTGGTCCAAAGGCCACCCAACCACCCCCCGAGGCTTTAGGCAATCAAAACAAAATTTGTCTAGAATATTTTTTGGTCTTCGGAAATATTGTTCACGTTGGGTTGCGCGCAACGCGCGGGTTCCACGCGGGTTGCGCGTGGGTTGCGCGTGTCGTGTCGTGGCTGAAGGACGATGGGTCACGTGTTGCCCGTCGACTCGCAGCGGAGTAAGTAGGATGGGATGTTCGGGTTTGTGCCCACCACGTGATCTTCTGTCGTTGCTGTGCCCCCCGTGTTGCCGCGCGTGCTGGATTGGAGCTTCTTCAGGGTCTGAACTGAGCAGCGACGCGTCTCCCTCGATCGCATGCACTGTACGTGAAACTTCTTTCGCGCCGTACGTAGCCAACGGTGATAATCAGAGAGAGAGAGAAAGAGAGAGACGGCAACTCAACGTAGTAGCAACTCAAAATGCGTGCGACTCAAAGTTGTAGCAACTCGATATATTTGAGCAATTCAAAATTCTAGAAGCTCAAAATTCGAGAAACTCAAAGTCCTATCAACTCGATATATTCTAGCAATTAAAAATTGTACACGCTCAAAATTCTAGAAACTTAAAGTCGTAGCAACTCAAAGTCGTGGCAACTCACAATTCTCGCAACAAGTTGAAACGAGCTGCGGGCGAATTGTGAACTCCTGACGTCGGCTGCTGCGCTGCTGCTACTGCAGCCTGCGCGTCGTTAGATATCGCCACGCGTGTTGTCGTTCTTCTCCAGCTGCAGTCCGCGTGTTGTGCCCACATCGTATCCACGCCTCCATCCCAGTGAGATTCAGCACCGCCCGGGTCCCCTTTGATGGCTCTCGGGCAAAACAAAAATCTAAAAGAGAAGCCGCGCGTCTTTCTCTCGCGTGGGGTCCCCTACCCGCACCGCTTGGGTCGAGTTGAGATTACGCTCAGATAATAATTAGACTCTAGACGAGGAGGTATAAATATACAGGAAGGATCTGCCGTATATAGCCTGCACAGACCGTTTGGGGGTCAAGTGCTTGTGAGCGAGTGGCACGGATCTAGGAAGGCCAGGACAGAACACACGAGTGGGGGGTGGGTGGCCAGCACCACGCCCGGCCACCTTTGTCTCCCGAGTGGCGATGTTCACACATCGTACCCAGGTACTCATTTGAGGCTGAGTCGACCTACATGCACACACGTACGCAAGCGACCACCGCGGAGATCGAGCGATGGGATTCCGTTCAGTGAGATGAATGGTTGCAATGCTGGACCCGTGGGGCGGCTGGAGATGCTTTCATCCAGCAGTGGATAAGACGACGATATAACAGAAACACTAAGATGTACAAAAACATTCCCCCATCGCTTAGCAAACGAAGAACCCTGAGACCAAATCTCCCGGAATGCGCCCAATCTGGTTAGATCTGGAGAGCGAAGCAGGCATTGACCGTGGTTCGTGCATGGATGGATGTTGGCAGACTTGCCTCCTAAGAAGTAACTGGTTGTCGAAGGCTGAGGCTTGCGAGGTGTGACAAGGAGATGCCAGTGCTTTAATATATTCTTGCATTCATCTTTGTGGAGAAATTAGTGAGGTTTTTTTACCAGTTGCGGTCGGGAATGGAACTCAGGTAGGCGGGCGGGATTGAGGCGCAGTGCCTTAACCACCACCACAACCGCAACCACCACAATCACCACCAAAACCACCACCACCAAAACCACCACCACAACCACCACCACAACCACCACCACCACCACCAAAACCACCACCACCAAAACCACCACCACAACCACCACATACTTCTCCGCGCCGTGCGAGTCACGGGGGGTTGTATAATTCGTATGGTCATACTTCACCACTCTGGCCACTGATGTTGGCCATGGCCTGGAATCGACCTCAAGTGGGTCCGGGGTTTTTATTTTTTATAGCCGCGGTGCGCTAACCACTGCGCCACCGCTCCCCCTCCACACACACGCCCTGTACACGTGCACACACGTTACAACGTGTGCGATGTTTATTTATGCTGGGCTCATAAATGTGTTGCGTTAAACGGAGCATTGGTAAATATCACAGAGCGCCGTTTGTTTTGTTTTAACGGGGAAGTCTTTTAGAGGCGTAATTAGCCAAGTCCCCCCCCCCCCCACCTAGCCCCCCCCACCACCCCCCTGGGGAAATGTGTGGACGCACACGGAATGAGTGAGTGGTGCTGGTGGGAGGTTGGTTGCGGCATGGTCGCGATTCGATTAAATAATCGGTTGCTTCTTCTTGGTTCTTTCGGTAAAGTCACGTAGAAGGGAAATAATAAAATAATAAAAAATAATACAAATAAAACAAAATAATTCTCACGACGTTTCGGCCACAACGCAAGCAGCCGTCCTCAGGTGAAGACCAGGTCTGTCGGGGAGACAGCGTCATTCATTATTTTGTTATGTTTTATTTTAATTATTTTTTATTATTTTATTATTTCCCTTCTACGTGACTTTACCGAAAGAACCAAGAAGATGAATCCCTGCAGTCACGAAAGCTTTAAATCGAAATTTAATCGGTTGCTTTTTTATTTGTAATCGAGTGTAGAGGCCGCTGGCGGTTGCAAGGGAGTCCCGTCTAAATCATTGACACACCCGCATATAGATAATGTTAATGGGCAGCTTTATGTCGCATCCACTGCTAGATGATGAAGGCCCCCCTACGCCGTGCCGGGCATGGCACTTGTTTGACCCATACTTTACGGTGCCTAGGAGATGTTAACTACCTCGTTTGGTATACAGGAGGTCGTGGGTTCGATCACGACCCTGACACCTGCTGTATATTTGGAGTCTGCATGTCTCTCTCATCATCATCACAGTGGATAGATGTTAACTACCTCGCCTGGTATACAGGAGGTCGTGGGTTCGATCACGACCCTGACACCTGCTGTATATTTGGAGTCTGCATGTCTCTCTCATCATCATCACAGTGGATAGATGTTAACTACCTCGCCTGGTATACAGGAGGTCGTGGGTTCGATCACGACCCTGACACCTGCTGTATATTTGGAGTCTGCATGTCTCTCTCATCATCATCACAGTGGATAGATGTTAACTACCTCGCCTGGTATACAGGAGGTCGTAGGTTCGATCACGACCCTGACACCTGCTGTATATTTGGAGTCTGCATGTCTCTCTCATCATCATCACAGTGCATATGTGATGTTAACTCCCTCGCCTGGTATGCAGGAGGTCGTGGGTTCGATCACGACCCTGACACCTACTGTATATTTTAAGTCTGCATGTCTCTCTCATCATCATCACAGTGGATAGGTGATGTTAACTCCCTCGCCTGGTATACAGGAGGTCGTGGGTTCGATCACGACCCTGACACCTGCGGTATATTTGGAGTCTGCATGTCTCTCTCATCATCATCACAGTGGATAGGAGATGTTAACTACCTCGCCTGGTATACAGGAGGTCGTGGGTTCGATCACGACCCTGACGATGCCTGCTGCTATATATTTGGAGTCTGCATGTCTCTCTCATCATCGTCACAGTGGATAGGAGATGTTAACTACCTCGCCTGGTATACAGGAGGTCGTGGGTTCGATCACGACCCTGACGATGCCTGCTGCTGTATATTTGGAGTTTGCATCTCTTTCTTTCTCCCCGTGATCGCGTGGATTTATCTCCTGGTCCTCCGGTTTTCCCCTCCACATTTAGAATCAACGTCACGCGTTCAGAGTGTTTGACCGCGGTGAATTTCCACACGATGATGTTAAGCCACTTCGTTGAGCTGTCATTTGTGGCCAGGCAGCTTATGAAAAAAAAATAACTCCAAAGCTCAGTGAGGCCTTTACTTGGTAAAATAAAAATCGTTTGGTTTTACCCAGCGGAGCGAAGGGAGGGGGCTACGGGGGCGAGGGGGAGGAGATTGTCCCGGATTGGTCCACAAGTCACTCGCCACCGATGTTAGCAGCCTCTTGGCATCGTCGTTCGGGGTGGGACGAGGGAGCTGACTCATTGCCCCCATAATTATCATGATGATGATTATTATTGCTACGATGTTCCAGTTTGTGCGCGCCAGAAGGGCGGTGGGTGGGTGGGTGATGGACGTGCGTGCACCTAGCCTGGCACAACGCGCGGCGGTGACGTCACCGCCACTTTGTGGCGAACGGCGGCGGTTGTTGTGCGTGTCCATGCGTATGAGTGTACGTGCATTCGTGTGTGTTGTGTGGGTGTGTTGTATGCGTGTGTTGTGTGTGTTGTGTGGGTGTATGGGGAGCGGTAGTGTAGCGGTCAGCGCGCTGCGCTACGAATCCCAGCGACCCGAGTCCGATTCCCGCTCACGGCCACCACCGGTGACGATTATCTAAACCGGTCCCGGGCCTCCCCTAGGTCGACTCAGCCTCATATTAGTACCGTGTGCAGTGTGTAAAAAAAAAACATCGCCCCTGGGAGACAAAGGCGGTCGGGCTTAGTGCTCGCCACGCACCCCCTTCGCGTTGCCGTTTCCGACCTTCATGAAGCGCTCGCCAAACAACACTTTGCCTTTGTGTTGGGCTTGGGTGGGTGGGGGAGGAGGGAGAGAGTCTGTGATGTCACTTTAATGCACCCCTCTCCCCGACGCTACAACTCCATTATCTCGAGTGAGAGGCGCCCGCCTTTTGTCCCCCTCTCCCCCCTCCCCGTGTTTGCCCAGAGTTTTGTGCCTCCTTTGTCTCCGCGCCGCGCCGCTCCCCGGCGACTCACTCCATCGCGAGTGGCCCCAGCGTTTTGTTTGTTGCGCTAAACCAACAGGGCGCCGGTCTGGGGGGGCGGGGGTACCCATCGACGCGCGCCGTGGCCTCTTCACGCGTGGGAGTGGAGCGGGACCCGACTCTCAATTGGGGACCCCCCCTTTTTCTGGCAGTGTCAAAAGTGTCGGTTTTTGCCCTTGCTGGCAATTAAAGAGGGGGTGTAAATATTCTTAGGTTTTTTTCGGTAAAGTCACGTAGGTAAAAAAAAATTAATTAATAAAAGGAAAAGAAAATGATACAGCTATCGTGCTGTGACGGTTCCACCTGAAGACGGAAGCTTGTGTTGCCTCCGAAACGTCGTGATTTTTATTTTATTTTTTATTTTACTTTTATTAATTTAAATGTTTTACCTACGTGACTTTACCGAATAAACCTAAGAATATGAATCCTTGCAGTCACGAAAGCTTCAAATCTAGAAGGGGGTGTAAATGTTGACTTGAAGCTTTCGTGACTGCACGAATTCATATTCTTCGGGTCTTTCGGTAAAGTCACGTAGATAGGTTCAAATAACACGTTCCTTCGGAGTGGGCAGGTAGGAACTTGGTTGGACAGCGCGGCGTTCAGGGGCGGTGGGCAGTTGGATGAGTGGGCGTGTTGACCCTACTCCCCCCACCCTCCCCGACATCGTCAACCAATCTCGGTGTAGCTCGGTGTTCGGTGGGGAGGTGCATGGGTGGGCGGAATTCCGGATATGCACGGCAGACAGACAGACAGACAAATAATCCCTGGTGGGCAGTGTGGAACCTGTTGTTCCTACCTGTAGTAACAAGACTTTACCGAAAGAGCCACAGAATATAAAGAGGGGGTGCTAAGATGTTCAACCGACAGATAGAAAACCCCTGCGTTAACCACGCACAGCGATTGTGCTGAACATGCAGACAACAACACGTGCTCACGATAATAGATGGCGTTGTCTTTGAAACGGATTGGACTGCACCAGAGACGGCCTCGTCTCTCAGCAGCGTGAGACCAGAGAACGCCAAAAGACGAACAGGTCAAAGAGAGTGCATGGTCTTTGTACCGTCCATAAATGACGTCACGCACCTAGGGGGGGGGGGGCAGACATTTGTGACGATGTGTGACCAGGGTGATAGAGGTTTGAGAAATGTGACGTCACATCAAAATGCGCATCTTTAAATGAATATATAATTGTTATAACAACACTCCTACAACATCAGAGTGCAGCGCCACATTAAATACGCACTACTACAATGACAATAGTTTAAAGCGATATGAAACATGTTTTATTTTCAAAATGGAAATATAATTTTGGGGGGGGGGGGGCAGAGCTTTGTGACTTCATATTCGAGGGGGGGGGGGTCAAAAATCGTCCAAAACGCGTGACGTTATTTACGGACGGCCCCTTTGCGCGTGGTGGCTAAGTGCACAGGCGCGGCGCTCTTGTGCAGCGCGTGCCTTAACTGCACGCACGTGGACCCCCCCCTCCCCCCCCCCACATTGCTATTAGTTTGCGTCCCTGGTGCGAGTTGAACACGTGGTGCTGTTCACCTTAGCGAGCGAGGTTGTGTTCACGCGATGTTTTACTAAC
Organism: Lethenteron reissneri; assembly: GCF_015708825.2. Taxonomy (NCBI): domain Eukaryota; kingdom Metazoa; phylum Chordata; class Hyperoartia; order Petromyzontiformes; family Petromyzontidae; genus Lethenteron; species Lethenteron reissneri. The sequence goes on from NC_083811.1 coordinate 2,376,534, forward strand.
TCGCGGTTAATTGTTTACGCGCGGGCGGTGTTCACGTTGCACGCGATGTTCGCTCGCGCGTGCATACACTGGCGTGGGGTCGGCTCGCACGTGGCAGTCGTGGTTCTGTGGAGTTGCACGTGGTGCAAGGGGAGGTAGGCCTTCATGCGGACAGCAGTGCATTGGCAAGAGGTCTGCACAGGAACTGGTTATGGTTTCACGCGCGATTACTCACTACTTGGTCTTACCAATGGAAGTCATTACTCATTAATACCCACTCCTCCCCTCGTCTACCACCTCCTCCTACCGTCGTCCCCCCCCCCCCGTTCCCCCACCTACTCCCCCCCAGTCCCCCCACCTCCTCCTCCCCTCGTCCCCCCACCCCCCCCCTGCCCCCCCCTCCTCCTCCTCCCCCCGTCCCCCCACCTCTTCCTCCACATCCCCCCACCTCCTCCTACCCTCGTCCCCCCACCTCCCCCCCCGTCCCCCCCTCCTCCTCCCCCCCGTCCCCCCTCCTCCTCCTCCCCCCGTCCCCCACCTCCTCCTCCCCCGTCCCCCCACCTCCTCCTCCCCCGTACCCCCACCTCCTCCTCCCCCCGTCCCCCCACCCCCCGTCCCCCCTCCTCCTCCTCCCCATAGCCACCCACGCCGCCTTGTGCCCGGTTAGCTTCCCCGGTTGGCTGGAATGGTCACCCAGCGATCCTTGACGTCTCGAGCCGTGCCGTGGCAGTCAGCCCAGGTGGGGGGGGAGCGGGGGGGGCGCGGGGGGGGGGTTGAGATTTGAGAGCCGGAAATGCGCGTTGCCATCTGTCGCAGTGTCGCGTTGCACGCGCGGCGCATTTCTGTGCCACCACCTCCCGGTCAATGTTATTCTAACTCGCGCACCGCGCCAATTTCTGAACGCGGGCGTTTCTCGAGATTCCACGCGCGGGCTGCCACACGCGACCTCTTGCGCGCTCTCGTCGGGGTCACAAATCGTCGTCGTCGGCATCGATGATCGACTCACTGCTGGGATGAATGCCGCGTCCACGTGTCGTCACCGTCTGTCACGGCCCATCGTTGCTCCATCGCCACAAACGACTCCTTCTCAGACGTGACCCCCCCTTCTTCTCAGACATGACCCCCTCCTCTGGCTGCCATTCCGTGTTGCCACCGAGGAGGCTACGCCGTCATCGGACGCGGGGAACGGCAAACAAAATAACAAGAAGAGACATTTTTTTTAGAATTCGGCAAAGAAGGAAACCCCCGCCCCCCCCTTAACATTTCAAGAGCCGCCACGCAACGCTGTGAACACGAGACCCCCCGGAGGGAGGGGGGGGGGTCCTTCGCAAAGACGTCACGAAGAAGATCCTTGAGGGGCCAGCATGCGGCGTCCGGAGCCGCAGGTTTCACGTCCCCCGATCTCGAGTGATCTTGGGGCCTCCAGCAAACCCATCGAGGCCGAGTTGGTGGTGACGCGGTCTGCGAGGCGGTGGTGGTGTGTCAATAATTTAATTGAGTTGGGTGCTGGCAGGCTTCGTGTCTCCCGTGAATATTTTCCCAACGAGTATCTGCAAGGGTACGTCTCCAAGGGCTTTGTTGATGTTATTGTTGATGTTGTTGTTGATGTTGTTGTTGATGTTGTTTTGTGGAGCGTTAGAAAGGCACTTTCCTGGGCGATGCGTCTCTTTCTGGCGAATCTCACCCCCGCTTGGTAATGAACCCGACCGCGTGTGTCTAAGACGGCCAGCGCCGGTGGGCCTCGTGAGAGGCCTCTTTGTCCCAGCGCACAAGAGATGACTACATTTAGGCGGTGAATCTGAGAGGAAGGGGAAGTATGGTCGGATTTCTCCAGAGCGTGCAACTGTGGCTCCGCAGGTGCGGGGGGAGTTGTGTGCCTACCGTGTGTGTGTACTGTGTGTGTGTGTGTCTACTGTGTGTGTGTCTACTGTGTGTGTGTACTGTGTGTCTACTGTGTGTGTGTACTGTGTGTGCGTACTGTGTGTGTGTCTACTGCGTGTGTGTCTACTGTGTGTGTGTACCGTGTGTGTGTGTACTGTGTGTGTGTGCTGTGTGTGTACCGTGTGTGTGTGTACTGTGTGTGTGTGTGCTGTGTGTGTGTACTGTGTGTGTACTGTGTGTGTACTGTGTGTCTACTGTGTGTGTGTACTGTGTGTGTGTCTACTGTGTGTGGGTACCGTGTGTGTGTGTACTGTGTGTGCGTGTCTACTGTGTGTGTGTACTGTGTGTGTGTCTACTATGTGTGTGTGCGTACGGTGTGTGGGGAGCGGTAGTGCAGTGGTTAGCGTGCTGCGCTACGAACCCGGCGACCCCAGTTGGATTCCCACTCACGGCTCAACAGCAGTGACGATTGGGTCGACTCTGCCTCCACAGTGACTACCTGCCGGGGTGTGTCAACATCACCGTTCAGGAGACAAAGGCGGCCGGGCGTGGTGCTGACCATCCACTACCTTCTCAGTTGATCGAGCAAACGACCACGCGGACCAATGAATGAGTGCATGCAAACCAAAGGAGCGAGCGAATGAATGAGTTCACTCATTGTGAGCGAATCAACGTGGGTGTGCGCAACGAATGAATGAGAGCGGCGTGCGACGGCGAGTGAGCGAGCTGGGAGGAGGTAGTCGTCCCCACCCTCCCACGTGTTTTACAAACGTCGCCCATGAGCCCCCCCCCGCCCCTTGCCCCCCTCCCCCCGAGTTGACGCAGCTGCCGCAGCGATGCAGCGGAATGCCCGTCTGGAATGCCTCTGGGCGGCGCGCGTATTTATAGAATCCTCAAAGCACCCCGCGATCGGCAGAGCCGCGAGGCGCACAGGAGACGCGAGCCGTGGGCATCGCTTCGAGGGCCACGAGAGAGTCGCGAGCCTTGCTCGAGAGCACTTGTCTTGGTGCCGGTGTCTGAGAATCCCACCCCTCCAATCAGCCTCCACTCTCCACCCTCCAACCCCCTCCCATCCTCCATCCCCCACCCTCCATTTTCCACGCTCCATCCTCCAAGCTTCCCTCCCCTCATCCCCCCACCCTCCATCCTCCACCCTCCATCCTCCACCCCTCCATCGTCCACCCTTCCCTACCCCTCATTCTACCCCCCCCCCACCCTCTTACACTGCCCTCCGCCACATTAGAAGATCATGCGCCATGGGGAGACCATTTCAGGCTGAGTCGACCTTGCGGAGCGGGGTGCGCGCTTGCCAGCCACGCTCACACACACACGCTCACACACACTCACACACGCTCACACACTCACACACACTCACTCACTCACACACTCACTCACACTCACACACTCACTCACACACACACTCCCTCACACTCACTCACACACTCACTCACACTCACTCACTCACACACTCACTCACACACTCACTCACTCACACACTCACTCACACGCTCACACACTCACACACACGCTCACACACACACTCACACACACACGCTCACACACACGTTCACACACTCACTCACACACTCACACACACACGCTCACACACACTCACACACACGCTCACACACTCACTCACACACACGCTCACACACACGCTCACACACACACGCTCACACACTCATTCACACACACTCACTCACACACACGCTCACACACACACACTCACTCACACACACGCTCACACACACACTCACTCTCACTTACACACACACACTCACTCACACACACTCACTCACACATTCACTCACACACACACACTCCCACACACACGCTCACACACACGCTCACACACACACACTCACACCCACACACACACACCCACACTCACACACTCACTTGCTCACACACTCACTCACCCACTCACACATTCACTCACTCACACACTCACACACACACGCTCACACACACACGCTCACACACACGTTCCCACACTCACTCACACACTCACTCACACACACTCACACACTCACTCACACACGCTCACACACACGCTCACACTCACTCGTAACAGCCGCTCCGCACTCACTTCACCATGCAAGTCGTTGCTTGCGTGGGACATTATTTTAAAAAAAAATCTTTCTCTCTCAAACATTTCCCATGGCGACATGCAAGCGAGCCCACGGGGACGTGCACGTGACTCGCGCGCGCCAGAGAGAGAGACACGAAGTGGTCTACTGGACGTGGTGTGCCGGGCGAGGGGAATATTTTTTCGTGCGTCCGGGTGCTCCCCCGCCCCTTTGCGACCGGGGACCCGGTCACGGGGCTTCTGTGCCAAGATTGAGCGGCATATGCAAAACTTTAAAAATAACAATAGCCAACGCAGCCAACAACAACAACAAAACAACAAGAACAAAAAACATTCCGTCGCACAAAATTAGCGGGCGGCCAGCCCTGCCGCCCCCCCCCCCTTCCCGGCCTGGTGAGAGTTGCCGAGTCGTTAGCGGACGCACAATTATAACATCAACAACAACTTTATTACTATTATCACTCTAACGCCAGCGCCTCCGAGTAGGAGAAGCAGCGGCGGCAGCGGCGGCGGCGATGGGAGCGCTCGCTCGTGAATCGCAGCGCAGTGTGCGCATGAAGAGGACGAAGAGGCAACGAGGAATTGAGGAGCAGAGAAAGCGAGAGATAAAGAGAGAGAAGGAAAAACCCTCCACACAGGCGCCGCTCGGTCCCCTCCCCGCGCTCGCCGCTGTTCGTGTCCCGTGGAGCGTGACGCTTTGCATACATTGAGCCCTAATTGAATCCTAATTCGCTCGCGTCTGGAGGCTCCCGGGGAGAGAATCTCGCGGGCGGCGCAGGACTAGCGATGCTCGGTCGGTGGTGCCTCCCCGCATCTACCTGCACCTACCCCTACCTCCCTGCACCTACCCCTACCTCCCTGCACCAAACCTCCCTTGTATCCTCCTCTTACCATGTTGCTTCCACCTCCCTGAATCGACTTCTGCCTGCCCGCATCTCTTACCCCCACCCGCCTCCTTGTTGCTGTCCCTGCACCGACAACCTGCCTCCCCTGCACTTCGCCCTGCCTCTGTGTACCTAACCCCGCCGTGCCGTGCCCACCGCTAACTCCCAGCCCCCCCCCCCCATACCTGCCCGCACCCACTCCACTCTCCCTGCAGGCTCCCTCCCCTCCCACTCCCCTCTCACTCCCCCCTCTCTCTCCCTGCAAGCTCCCTCCCCTCTCTCTCCCTGCTCTCTCGACGCCTTCACACCACGCGTCCGACTCTCGCGTGCGGGAGATTTGAGAGACACGAACCGTGACCAGAGTGCCGCGAATGAAGCGCAGAGAGAGAGAGGACACAGACAAAGATCCCCCATATAGCCTCGACGTACTTTTGGGGCAAGTGCTGTTCGCGAGTAGCAACCTATAAAAGGGGGATTGGGTGGCCAGCGCCACGACCCGGCCGCCTTTGTCTCCCGAGTGGCGATGCGTACAAACCGCAGGCCCAGGACCGGTTCAGAGAATCGCTATTATTACCGCTGTTTCAGTGGCTGTGAGCGGGATTGGAACCGGTGAGTCGCCGGGTTCGTAGCGCAGCGCAGCTAACCACCACACCAGCCGTGGGTCACGCACAGGCAGTGCGTGGCAGGCAGGCAGCGCGTCGCTTCATCCGAGACGGCGTCTGCTGCTGCGCGGGCTGAACGCGACGACGATGCCAACGATGATGACGACCGTTGTGATGTAACGAATGCATGTTGAACTTCTGTCGCACCGTACGTAGCCAACCGCACTCATCGGAGGTGACAGCAGCGACGATGATTTGATGACGACGTTGCCTATGTGACTTTGTGGTGCTGCTGCTGCCGCCACCTCTTCTGGCAGCGCCAACGACTACGAACATCGGGCCGCCAATGTTTCCTTGGCATCCTGCGTGTGGCCGGATGTACTTTCCACCCCCCCCCCCCACTCCTTCAAAGTCTGTAAATAAATAATCGCTCTCGAGGCTGCCCCGGGCTTTGGCCGCCTTCGGACCCATTGAGAGGCAGCAGCAGCAGCAGCCGCTGGGCTTCGCCAGACCCTCGGAGTCCGATTCAATGGGCAGCGTCAAACAACTTGCGGCTATTAACTCAGCGCGGCATTGTGCGCTCCTGGAATCGCGCCACGCGCTTCTCGGGGGCCAATGCCGTACCCACCCAGCCCCTCCCCCCTGACCCCCCCCCCCAACCTCGTCCCCCACCCTCTAAGCAATTGTGCCGCGTGAACGCCCCCCCCCCTCCGTCGATGGATGCGTTCACGTCGTCAACTCAAACAAAACACTTGAAGAACGCTCCACGTCGAAAATACCACGTGCGTGGCCTTGACAGGAACAGGTACTCGATAGAATAATGATAGGTGACGTTTCGGGCAATGGCCCTACTTCACAGCACATAGAGAGGTGGAGAGCACTGAGCTACGGACCCGGAGACCCGGGTTTGATCCCCGCCCACGATCAGTAGCAGCCTCAAATAGGTGCCCGGTGTGATGTGTACAGCATCGGCGCTCGGGTGACAAAGTTGGCCAGGCGCGGTGCTATTAAGAAGGCGTCTTGGCCTGCATAGGTGCTCACTAACGGCACTTGCCTCATCAGTCTGTTCGGCTATGCGGGGGATCTTTGCCTTTGTATGCGTTTGGAGAGCGGATGTGCAGTGGCTTGGATGCTCGTCTGTCCTCGTGGCCCCGGCTAACATCAGTGGCGAGCAACACTCTGAACCGGTCTCGGGCCTCCCGCACAGATCCACTCGGCCTCCCGCAGTCTGCAACCGCGCACCGATCGCAAACTCTCCCTCTCCCTGGGCACAATCGGCGCGGTTTCGAGTCTCCCGGTAAAGCGGCATTTCACCCCCGCTGGCCATGAAGCCCGAACGGGCCGGGCGATCCTCCCGCCTTTTGTGTGCGGACAGAGGGGTCGAGGGCGCGATCATTGGGTAAGGTCACAAGTTCATCCTTCACTGGATCCCATTGTGTCGCACTCCCCCCACCCCCCTCTCGCTCTGTCTCTCTCCCGTGTGCCCTGTCCTCCGCCTCCCCGTGTGCCCTGTCCTCCGCCTCCCCAAGGACAGCCAGAGAGGATTTACAGCAGACAGGAATGGGCGATCCGAATTTTTTTTTCCCTCTAAAATAAAATCATCTGTTACCCGCCCCCCCGCTCCCCGCCGCTCCCGCCGCAACTCACAATCCTCGCGTTGGCGCATCCGCGGGGCCCGTCGTCGGCATCGGCCTTTTGAAGGTGACCCGACGGGGTCGAGAGGTCGGCAAAAGGTCGCGGCTAGCCAATTAATGCTGCGACCGTCCGGAGCAGTTGGGGGGGAGTGGTGGCTCCCGCCTGGGCATTGTGTGTGTGTGTGTGTGGTGGTGTGGGGGCCCCCCCGCCTGGGCATTGTGTGTGTGCGTGGTGGTGTGGGGGGGCCCCCCCGCCTGGGCATTGTGTGTGTGCGTGGTGGTGTGGGGGGGGGCTCTCGACTGCGCGTGGTGAGAGCGGTGTTTCGTTGGAAGCGCCGCTCGGTCGTGGCAGCTCGCGTGGGCGACAACGCTCCGTCGCCGTTCCACTTTTTGTTTCGATTGAATCAATCGACCAATAACGAGGTTTAAAAAAAAAATACGTACATCTATACTAAGTTAAATATAAGCAGTGCTCCGTTCTCTCTCCGCACAAAAAATAAAATGTTTTTTATTTCGTCGGTTGCCGAAATATCTGGACTCAGCTGGCCACTGCCAACTCTGAATATATTTTTTAAAATATTGCGAGATGTCAATTACCTCGGAGTTTGCGTGCCTCTCTCCCTGTTGTCGTGTAGATTTTTCTCCGGGTCCTCCGGTTTTTCGCTCCACATTTAGAATCAACATGCATTAAGAGTATTTGACTGCTATACATTGCCACGTGATAAGCCACTTCGTTGTGCTATCATTTGTGGCCGGGTCGCTTCTGAAAAAGAGCCATATAGGTTCATGGGCCTTATCTGGTAAAATAAAACATTATTTAATAAAAAAACAGTTTTAATTTCGTTTCAAGTTTCTTTTTTTTCAACACAATATCAAATTTCCAAACTCCTATTTTCTCGGGCAGAAAAAAACCCAGGGCATATTATTTCAGGAAAAAAAAGCTAATTGGAAACCAAATGAGTGACAATTGGCGTTCGCTCGACAGACGTAATGAACCACAACCGTGGAGAGACTGGGTAAGTCGAGGGGAAGTTGGGAGGTGTGATTGTGTGTTCGTGCCTGTGCGTTGGGTGTGCACGTGTGTGTCTGTGTGCTGTATGGGCATTGTGGGGAGCGGGCGTCTGGCGGTTAGCGCACTGCCCTACGAACCCTGCAACCCGAGTTCGATTCCAGCTCACGGCCCACGACAGTTGCGATCATCTGAATCGGTCCTGGGCTTCCTCTAGGTAGAATCGGCCTTATATTACGAGTACCTGGTGCGGTGTGTATAAACATCGCCACTGGGGAGACAAAGGCGGTCGGGCGTGGTGCTGGCCACTCACCCCCTCGTGCGCCGTTCCAGCTTTCATAGGTGCCCGCTGAGAGCACTTCCCCAAACAGTCTATTAAGGGGGGTCTTTGTCTATTGTTAACACACACACATGTTTCTCTAGAATGCGCACAGCACGTGGGGAGCGATTTGTGGGAATAACCGAGCCGGCGCGGTGGCACACAGAGAGAGAGAGAGTGGAAATGTCAGGCCGGGCTTCAAAAACACCCCGCGGTTGCGATTCTCAACCTGCGTTTGGGCTTGGGGGCTCGGGTGGGAGTGGGGGGTGGGAGAGAGACCCGGGTGGCGGTGGTGGAGGCGGTGGGGATTCCGTAATAAAGACGTCTCGCTTCCCCATAGCTTCCCTGACGCTTCCTGTTTGGAGAGGGTTTCTCGGAGGGGGCGATTTGGCCCGTTACACCTCCATCTCTCTCGAGCGATGCCGGGGGGGGAGGGAATTAATTTCAGCCCGAAGGCTTCACGGGGTCATCGGGATAGAAAATGATTCTGCGCCCGGCACACCACATCCAGTATGCATCTCAGTGACTCATGCAGCCAGCTATGGCTGCAGGGTTTTGGTGGTATATGTTGTTTATGTCGTTTATTGTGAAATTTCAGTCACAGTTCCTATGATCACTGTTACATTGCTTTTATGGATTTATTTTGGTGATTTAGAAAGTTTTTTTGGTTTGGCCATGTTTGTTTGTTGTAGTACGGAGTTAGAATGATGGCTTAAATCTAAGTTGTCTTGTGGTTGTTGTTGTTGTTGTTTGACTTGCACCCCACTGGGATTTTTGCACACAGCGTTGGTGTACGGTGCTTTTTCTGGAAGATTTTTGCAGTTTTTTCCTGGATGTTTTTGTTTGCGCATAGTCACTTTAAAATGTTTTATTATTCATGTTTTTTTTTTTGTTGCGGTTGCACCCGATTCAAGAGCCGAATGGCTCACAGGGCTATACCTAATAAATGAAACTGAAACTGAAAACTTTGGCTGCGGCTACTCGCAGTCCCTTAACCACCTGCTCCAGTATGTACGTTGAACTTCTTTCGCATCGTACGCAGCCAACCGGAGGTACGGGGGAGGGGGGGGGGGGACAACAATCTAGACTGAAAAGCGGAGCCCTTGAAAATACTTGGTGAGAAAAGAAGCCTTGGCGAAAGAGACGGAACCTGAGGCACGTCCGTCAGTGGCTGCTGTCACGTGCGCAGAGGTCGGTGTAGTGGCGAGATGTTAACCACCTCGCCTGCTATACGGGAGGTCGTGGGTTCGATCCCGACCATGATGCCTGCTGTATATTTGGAGTTTGTGTGTTCTCCCGTGGTCGTGTGGATTTTTCTGCGGGTCGTCCACATGTAGAGACGTGCGTTGTGAATATTTTGGCTGCTCTAAATGTCCACGTGACGATGACAAGCCACTTCGTTCAGCTACCATTTGTGGCCAGATAACCTGTGAAAAAGAGCTCGATAGGCTCGGTGGGACCTTACCTGGCAAAATACAATTTGAAAAAATTGGGTGAACAGCAGATCCTAGTGTGGCGTTGCTTACAACGAGCCACGTGGTGAGAGATGAGCCCCTGGCCGGAGCGTGGGCCCACGGTCTGTGCAGTTGCACCGCCTGCGTGCTCGGTAGCCACGCCACGGCCGCCGGCCTCCGAGAGCCCTGGTGGTGTTTTGTTTCTTCTTCGTTGGAAACCAAGCCCGTTGTTTTCTCAGCTCGCTTCCGACGTTGCGCTGAGCCAGGTTATAACCACGCTCCGTCCCGGTAATTGCGTCGCCGGTTAATTTAGCTCAAATCATCTGGCAAACGAGGGCCCGGGATGAGTGACCGCCGGCCAAACGGGTGTTTGCAATTCGAGTGTTTTGATAGAGAGAGGGGGAGAGAGGGAGTCTGAGGTCTGGGGTTTTTTGTTGTTTAGTGAACGCGTTTTTACGAGGCCGCGCGGAACCCTTTCCCGCCGCCGCGCACCGGGTCGGAGAGCGCGCGAGCGCGCTAGCGCGCGGTTCACGGCACCAAAGCTGAAAGAGCCGCGATCGTGGAAACATTTGTGCGCCCAGAAAAATCCCAAATTTCGGTGAAATGAGAAACACGTGGGGGTAAGAGAGAACGGAGAGTCCTGGTTTTTTTTGGGCCGGGGGGGGGGGAAATGCGAGAGGGGGCGACAGCGTCGAAACGTGGGCGTACGTCGGCGACGCTGTTATGGATAAGACGGTCGACGCATCGCAATGATCGCTGTTGCGATTTCAGATGCGCTTCTGTGGCCGTCTGGAACGCTCTTCATATCCGATATTAGGAAGCCACCGGAGCTGTGCACTTTTAAATCATCTGCATTGAAAACTCATTTCTTGAGAATTGCTTTTTTTTACTTATGTTTGTTGTCCTTCCCCCGTCACCTCCGATTAGCGGGGTTGGCTACATAGGGCGCGACCGTAGTTCAACATACATGCGCTAAGAGCCTCGCGACACGGCGTCACGGGCCTCCAGCTGAGGCTACAGGGAGGCGCGGGGGAGCAAGGTTAAAGACCTCAGAGTTGGCAGCGTGGGTGGGTGAAGGTGATAGTGTGGCACTGCAGCGGTGAGCTTGCCGTGCTACGAACCCCGTGACCCGAGTTTGATTCCTTCTCATGGCCTGTCCCGGGCCTCCCCTCGACACTAGGGAGACAAAGGCGGCCGGTCGTGGTGCCGGCCATCCACCCTCTCGTGTGCCATGCCGGCTTTCAGAGCACTTGCCCCAGCAGTCTGTTAAGGCTATACAGGGGGATCTTTGAAGGGTGGTGGTGGTGGTTGGGGTGGTGGTTGGGGTGGTGGTTGGGGTGGTGGTTGACTGAGTGGAGAGAGCAGGGGATTGATGGAATTACCCGCACGAACTGACAGACGAAGGGAAGGGCACATTGCACATGTGGCTCTGAGATGTTAACTCCCTCGCCTGCTGTGCAGGAGGTTCAAGGGTTCGATCCCGACCCTGATGACGCCTCTATATTCGGAGTTTGCGTGTCTCTCTCTCCCCGTGGTCGTGTGGATTTTTCTCCGGGTCCTCCGGTTTTTCCATCCCCATTTAGAATGAACGTCACCACGCGTTCAGAGGATTCGACTGCTGCTATAGATGTCCACGTGATGCTAAGCCGCTTCCTCGAGCTATCATTTGCGGTCAGGTCGCTTCTGAAAAAGAGCCACGTAGCTCAGTGGGGCCTTCCCTGGTAACAATAAGAAATCGTTTAGAGTTGTTATAGTTGCCTCGTGCACGTGTGCGGGACAGCTGTGCGGGCGGACCGCCGTGTGGGTGGTTGGGGGGGGGGCCGTGACGGTGTCGGTCAAATGATAAACATGCCGCCGGCAAACCCCGATCCGCGCGCTGTGCACCCGCCTCGGTCCGAAAGGGAACATTGCCGACCCACCGCTTACTCACGGCGAACGTCGGGTTCTTTCGTTCAGAGAACATCGGGTTCTTTCGTTCAGAGAACATCGTTTTTTTACGTTCAGTGAACGTCGGGTTTTCACGTTCAGCGAACGTAGTTTTTTACGTTCAGTGAACGTCGGGTTTTTACATTCAGCGAACGTCAGTTTTTTACGTTCAGTGAACGTCGGGTTTTTACGTTCAGTGAACGTCGGGTTTTTACGTTCGGCAAACATCGGGTTTTTACGTTAAGCGCGCCGCTCTCTCGCGAGGGGGGCGAGCGCACGGCGGGATTCCGTGACGCTTTCCACGACGCGCGGCCGTCTTCGTCAGTTGCTTTTTACATTCTCAATTGCTTTCTATTTTATTTTATTACAACGCCACGCCAGCCCGGCACAAAACGCCGATCGCAGAACGGAGAGACGGGGGGGGGGGGCAGAAACTCCTCCAGCAGCAGCAGCAGCCCGAGTTCGGCGCGACAGGTGCCCAACGAAGGGGGGGGGGGACTAATTGGTCTCGCTGCACCACCCAAGTGGGGGGCACGTGGAGGGGGGGGCACGTAGAGGATTACACAGGGATGGGAAAGCCTTCATGAGCGGGGTAGGGGGCCGACGGGGAGCTGCCGGGGCAACGCGTGCCCGCCTTCTCGCTCACTCAACCCCCACACACTCACTCGCTCACCCACAAACTCACTCACCCACACACTCACTCGCTCACCCACACACTCGCTCACTCACACACTCACCCACACACACACTCACTCACCCACACACTCACTCACCCACACACTCACTCGCTCACCCACACACTCACTCGCTCACCCACACACTCGCTCACCCACACACTCGCTCACCCACACACTCACTCGCTCACCCACACACTCGCTCACTCACACACTCACCCACACACACACTCACTCACCCACACACTCACTCGCTCACCCACAAACTCACCCACCCACCCACTCACCCACCCACTCGCCACACTGCAGGTCACAATACTCCTCTTTCTGCTTCTTCCCCTCGCGCTGCGCCGCGATGGAATCCCCCCCCTCCTCCTCCTCCCATCGTCATCGTCTCTTCTCCCAAGTTCTTATAACAACAACAACGACGACGACGACAATAATAACAACCTTGCGCAATCCAAGAAGAGGGATCGGCTCCCATGTCTATCGCGCCGGCAGTGGTGCTGTTCGTGGCTGGCCGCTTGCCGCTTTGAATTAAGTTGGGCGCTCAGCGGCCGTGGCATTCAATAACTAAATAGCGGTGCCCGGGGAGACTTGCGCTGCGAGCGTCTCGTTTGATGAAAGCGACAGACGGCGATGATTCATGGGGTGCAGACTGCCCGGGGCGGGGGGGGGGGCTGTCGTGAACACCTCGAGGGTGAAGGTCGGGGTTAGAGTTTCAGGGCTACGATTCGTGTCCCTGAGCGAGATGTTTATGTTGGGGGGGCATTGGCCAGGATCGTACAAGCGATAGAGGTCACCCTCTCAGGGCAAGGGACGGCAATAAGTTGGGCTCGGTCCAGGGTTACGCTTGGCGTCTTCATGGAGATGCATATTCTCAACTGTTTGAAAACTAAACTATTTTTTTTTTATTTTACTAGGTGAGGCCCACTGAGCTACTTAGCTCCTTTCAGAAGCGACCTGGCCATGATTGATAGCTCAACGAAGTGGCTTGTCACCATGTGGAAATGTATAGCAGTCAAATACTCGAGACGCGTGTTTCTAAATGTAGAGGGGAAAACCGCAGGACATGGAGAAAAATCCACGCGGCCACGTGGAGAGAGACACGTACACTCCAAATATACAGCAGGCGTCAGGGTCGGGATCGAACACATGACCTGATCTATACCAGGCGAGGTAGTTAACATCTCGCCACCGTGACGCCCCCATATTACTTACAGATGTATAGTTATATGGTTTGATGTCACGTGCCAACTTATAAAGTACACAGTCTGCGTTTGGTTACAGTAAAACGAAAAACGAAAAATTAGCGTACAAGTTGTTTTTATATTTTCCAATACTTTGTTAATCCACTTCTGGATGAAGGGTTTTCCTTGCCGTGCCATTGATGGAGATGGTTTGACCATACTTCACCACGCTGCTCGGTGCAGGTCGGTGAAAGCGGTGGTGGCCCAGGACCGGTTCAGATATTGCTCCCCCACCGACGTTTGCCACGGCTGGGAATTGAACTCGGGTCCGCCGGGTTTGCAGTAACAGCAGCGCGCTCCGGTCGCTGCTGCTGCGCTGTTACCAGTCGACTCCGCATGTGTACGTGGTTTGGCTAATTTTCGTTTACAATTCGGATGTTTGCCTCTTGATTATTCTCGTAATTTCCACCCAATGTTTTTGTTTTGTCTCTTCTCCGGCCGCCTCCCCCTCCCACCTGGTAAATTTACGACGGGGACATTCCTGTAACGTCTGCACGTAAATAGAGAGAATATTTACGGCTCACCTCCCGTGACTCGGCACGACGCGTCTCTGCGCGACCAAAGCATTCCACGCGCACTTTAAAGCAAAATCAGCATCTTTATTGATACCGGAGGAATCCGATGAGCTATGAAGCTCTTTTTCACAGATGTCCAGTGTCGTCGTCATCGTCATCACCATCATCAGTATCTTCATCTGCAGCCGTGGTTGTCCACTGTCTTCTCATGGAAATTCTCCATGTACATAGCCCATCATCCCTCTAGGACAGATAAGAGAGGTACAAATTTGTGGGAAGTCCAAACAGTGATCATCGGGTGCATTCATTCTCCCCTTGCCTCGGCAATGTGGAACTTACGCCAAGTGCTGCTCCAATGTTTTTGGCTTGATCTGTGGGTGACCCTGTGACCCCGGATTTACACTTTAAACACTTTCAGTTCTCCTGACCTTCGTGTCAGGCCTGCTGCCTGGCCCGACTTGATTCAGCCGTGGCGAGCGCCTCGGCCACTGCATCGCGTGCTTTCAGATGCGCTTCTGCGGCCGTCTGGAACGCTCTTCCGATATTAGGAAGCCGCTGGAGCTATGCACTTTTAAATCTAGATTGCAAACGTACTCCTTTAAGACTGCTTTACGTGTTTTCGTTTATTGTCCTTCGCCCACACCGCCGATTAGCATGGTTGGCTTCGTACGGTGTGAAAGAAGTTCAACATACATTCAATAATTAGCGCAAAACACGAGTGACTCGCGAAACCGCACAGCGGCTTCCCAACTCCGATCCCGGTTCGAGCGAGGCGGTCTGGAAGCTCTCAGAGTCTCCACGCAAACGTTTGTCGATCCTCTCCCGCGCGTTTGTTTCGTTTGAGCGATACAAACGTGTGGCTCCCGTGGAGTTTTTTTTTTGTCGCTGCAGGGAAGCTACGTCGCGTGGGCAGGTCGAGTGAGATGGATCGTGGGTGCTGTTGAAAGACCGTGAGAGATGGCGCCTGCAAGGGGCGGGTGGGGGGGGGGGGCTTCGTGTAGCGCCAGGCAGACGATCTTCTCCTCTTTCTT
Organism: Lethenteron reissneri; assembly: GCF_015708825.2. NCBI lineage: Eukaryota > Metazoa > Chordata > Hyperoartia > Petromyzontiformes > Petromyzontidae > Lethenteron > Lethenteron reissneri. Next base: position 2,391,781 of record NC_083811.1, read on the forward strand.
CTTACTTCCTCTCCTTCTACCGTACGGCTGATGCGGAGATGCAGAGCAACAACTTTTAATTTCACATTCAGGTGGTTAAGCCAGCAGACAACCGGGTCAGGAGCAGCGGAGTGGTGTATCATCGCTGTGATGTCTCCTCCTTCGTATTTGTGCGTCGTTATTCGTTGTACTACGCTCTCTGTTCTGGATGACCTCAGTCGCACACCACTACTACTGGAGCGTTTTTAATTGTCCATTTGTGCATCAGGTATCCGCATCTGCCACGGTTTGTGCGGATGCGGTTTAGGGTGGACCATGAGCTTTGTGGAAGGCACGCTAATAAACTCGTGCAATTGTAGTACTGTGGAGGTAAGGGTCGGTGGATCACGTAGAGATTCGTGACTTGCCTGTGGGTGATAGCCGTACAGCGAGCGGGATCGTGAACCCCTCTGCGGGAATGAATGCTCACGCGCATGGGTTTTTTCCACTTTATCCAGTTTTACTCCCACGGGCAAAAACACTTGTGAAAAATTAGCACGTGTTATCTTTAGTTTCTATCGAACCAGGGCCCGTATCGTCAAGAGAGACGGTCTCTGCCTGTAAGCTCGGCACTTTCACCAGCGGTGCTTCGTACACGCCTGACTATGCTGAAAGGACGCTGCACGTCAAAGCCGCCCCAGAGTTTTCTTGAATAAATGTCGTTGAAATGACGCACTCCCAGAAGGCCGTGCGGTTGATGTGTTTTTAATTCCATTAAAAACGGTAGTGGGCCAAACAACCCATGGCAGGTCCCTCGTGATACAGACGCCTTGAGACTCGGTGGGGGAGGCTTTCACGGCGTGATAAAGGACGCGATTATCCCCATTCGCGGCCGTAGTCGTATTACATAGGGGCTGCGCGAGACCCGTTCGGTTTTGCAGGGCTCGCGCAAAGGAATTCCACAGTCCGGTCTGGTGCATAAAGCATGATATATGATATAGGGGTATGAGGATACAGTCTGATATATATATGGCCGCAGTGGTAGAGACTCGTTTAGCCGGCATGATTTATAAAAGGGCTTTCAGAGGCCAGTCTAGTTTATAAGGGGCTATATACACACACACACACACGATGGCTTTACATCTTCTGTGCTGTTGGATGGAGGATGGAATAAAACAAAAACTAGTTACTCTTTGGTTCTTTCGGTAAAGTCACGTAGATGGAAAATTAGTAGATCACGACCTTTCGATCGCAACACGAGCCCTAACGTCCACCCTTCCACTCCAGTACCCGATCAGTGCCGCCCAGACGCTCGCAGCGACGAGGTAAACGTCGTTCGGCAGCGGTAGCCGTCGCGTGGCCGCCGTGGTCTGTGCGAGACGAAGCAGCGGCTCGTGTTTTGCCCATGGGCACGTAGATTCCCTACCTGCGTTTGGGGGGGGCGTGGGGGGGGGGCAAGTGGGGGGGGGGGGTTGCTGCGAATTGGCTGCACAGAGCTGTAAGAGTCCAAATTGCTTAGTGACATAGTGGCCCGCATTACACGCTGACTTGTGACTTATCGCGCGCGGTTCGCAGTGCGAGATAAAGCACAGGGCTCTCGTCACAGAGTCAAGTCTCGTTTCTCGTCGTGTGATTTATACGCTGGCACGGAGTGGGGGTGGGGGGAGCAGTGAGGTAGCGGATGGCGCACTGCGCTAGAAGCCTGACGACCTGAGACGTATCGGTCACCCTCCTCGGTGACCCCCTTGACCACCCCCTCGGTGACCCCCTTGACCACCCCCTCGGTGACCCCCTTGACCACCCCCTCGGTGACCCCCTTGATCACCCCCTCGGTGACCCCCTTGACCACCCCCTCGGTGACCCCCTTGACCACCCCTCGGTGACCCCCTTGATCACCCCCTCGGTGACCCCCTTGACCACCCCCTCGGTGACCCCCTTGATCACCCCCCTCGGGTGACCCCCTTGATCACCACCTCGGTGACCCCCTTGATCCACCCCCTCGGTGACCCCCTTGATCACCCCTCAGGTGACCCCCTTGACCACCCCCTCGGTTCGGTTGACCCCCTTGACACCCCCTCGGTGACCCCTTGATCACCACCTCGGTGACCCCCTTGACCACCCCCTCGGTGACCCCCTTGATCACCCCTCGGTGACCCCCTTGACCACCCCCTCGGTGACCCCCTTGATCACCCCCTCGGTGACCCCCTTGATCACCACCTCGGTGACCCCCTTGACCACCCCCTCGGTGACCCCCTTGATCACCCCCTCGGTGACCCCCTTGACCACCCCCTCGGTGACCCCCTTGATCACCCCCTCGGTGACCCCCTTGATCACCACCTCGGTGACCCCCTCCGTAGCGGGACCCACCTGACGGAAGAGTCTTGAGACGTGGCTCTCCCGAGTCAAATGCATGGTGGTGGTGCTGGTGGTATTACTTGTCGTAATTAGAATGATAATTACTACTTAGTGGCGAATGGCGGTTGTTGTTGTTGTTGGGCGGGGTGAGTGTCAGTGAGCGAGTGTGTTGTTGTGACGTGCAGTGTGGTTAGTGAGTGGGTGAGTGTGTTGTTGTCATCTCAGTCAGTCGACCCGTGGCACCTGCGTCTGCCCCGTGACCTCCTGCCAGTGGGCGTTCGACACTTCACGTGGCCTCAACGTGCACCTAGCCTGGCACGAGCGCCGTGGTGACGTCACCGCCACTTCGTGGCAGTCGTGGTGATTGTGCACCGGTGTGTTTGAAACGAAAGAGCAGCGAGTGGGCTCAGCCGCTGTTTGGTAAACACGGTGGGGGGGCGTGAGCCAAGCAGGTGACAGCACACGGGCAAAGACAAAGGCCCCCCGTGTAGCCTAACCAGACCGTTGGGGCAGGTGCCGCTAGCGGGCAGCACCTACGAAGGCCGGCACGGCACACGAAGGGGGTGGGTGGCCATCATCATGCCCGACCGCCTTTGTCTCCCCGAGTGACGATGTTTACACAACACCGCCCCAGGTGTGTAGGGGGAGGCCCAAGATACTCGTCAGCGGCTGGTAGTGGCCGCGAGCGGGAATCGAACTCGGGGTCGCCTGGTTCTTAGCGCAAGGCGCCAATTGCTGCGCCACCGCTCTCCACAATACGGCACGTGGCGCGTTCCCGATCGCCGGTCAGGGGAGTCGGCTCGGCCCATCGGCGCCACCTTCGACGGTCGATAAAATACGTACCACTTGGTGGAAATCCTCCGGCGGTTGTCCCGTTGAGAGGCAGGTGCCCGTCCAAGAGAATGTGTCATTTACACGATTCCATAAATCGCCCCGCGGAAACAACAACAACAACAATACGGGGTAGCGACAGAGATACCGACGCAGCGTTTCGATGTCCGTCTCGACGTCTTTCCCACCGGTCGCCTGACATTGGTCACGTCTCACAACGCGCTCTCCCCTCCCTCTGTTGGGATACGGAGCCGTCGCCTTTCACGGTTCTCCAACCCCCCGTTGAGACGACAGCGAGACCCCGGGGGCGATGAGGCATTGGTGGTCCACGTGATTTCCGGCTCCGTCGAGCATCGAGGCGGCGCTGATCTCTTGCGTTCGGCGCCCCGAGCAAGCGGCGGAATGTCCACGTTCCTATGGCGAGCGACGAGTCTCAGCCACGGGACGACAACCGCCGCAGCTTGGTACCGGATTTTATCGACCGGCCCCGGCAGACACGATGGGCTGATTCCCCCCCCCTCCCACTCCCCAAAAGCAGGATTAGTGGGGTGCCTGTAAATGGATCGCGCTGTGTATTTTTTTTTACGTAGAGCACGTGGCTCGGACAGACTCTGCATTGTGAGAGGCAGGGGGATCAAAGGGGTAGAGAGATTGAATGTGGGCGAAATGTAAACACCGACCCCCGCAAAAAAAAAACCACCGTCATTTTTGTAATGTACAAATGTTTTTTAAAGCCTATTTGGCGCTGGAGACAAGCCGGGGCCGTTCGTTTGAAAAAGCGGCTCTGGTTTGCAGGGCAGGAGCGAGAGAGAGCGAGAGAGCGAGAGAGACTTTTTGACTTAGAGCGGGCGGCGAGAGAGCGAGAGAGATAATTTTCAGAGGAACGCACCGATTGACAAGCAAGGGAAGGGGTGATAAAGGACGAGACAGAGAGCGGGAGACTCGGAGTGAGACCATGCAAGACACGCAGACAGGCATATACGTCTACAGGGACGTGCGTGTGTGTGTGGAGACTGGCAGGCAGGCAGACAGTCAGGTTTATTGATGTACATGCTTTATTTTGGTGATTTCGAAAACGTTTTTTGGTTTGGCCATGTTTGTTTGTTGTAGTACGGAGTTAGACTGATGGCCTTAATCTAAGTTGTCTTGTGGTTGTTGTTGTTTGACTTGCATCCCACTGGGATATTTGCACACAGCGTTGGTGTACGGTGCTTTTTTTTATGCAATATTTTGCTGTCTTTTCTTGGATTTTCTGTTTGCACATAGTCACATATTCACTTTAAGGTGTTTTCTTGTTCATGTTTTTGTTTGTTGCGGTTGCACCCGATTCAAGAGCCGAATGGCTCACAGGGCTATACCAAATAAATGAAACTGAAACGTATGGACAGACGTAAAGAGACATGGAGAGATTTTCAGACATACAGCTAGCCAGTGAAGATGGACAGACAATCAGATAGGCTAGCGGGAAGATAAATAGACAGAGAGATGAACAGATGGAGATAGATGAACAATCAGACGCACACACCCCCACGTAAACACGTGGACAAAGTCAGACCAGGCTGATAGAAGACAATCACGCAGATGGACAGCTAGAGAAAAAAACGGACAGACGGACGGATGGATGGATGGAGGGGCAGTCAGTCGGACAGGCAAACGGATAAACAGTCACGCAGCGAGGCACCCAGAGAGAAAGACAATCAGACAAAGCGTCTGAAAGAGAGTTACCATTCTCGTCTGTTTGCAAAAACCCGCACCCTCCCTAATCATTGGCAGCCAAGTGTGAAGTAATCAGTGGAGGGGGGAGGGGTGGTGGGGGCTCCACTATTTGCACATCACTGGAGGGAGGTGGGTGGGGTGTTTGCCGGCGTTGTATCAACGCACCAGAGAGAGAGGGGGGGGTGGGGTGAGGCCTGGCCCTCAACGCGAACCGGAGCTTGGTTCGTCTCGTGGCAAGCGAGAAGCCTGGTGGCCTTCTCAGCTCGACTTTAATCTGAGAGGGCACGAGCCCCGGGGCTATTTGTTTTGCATCCAAATGCGCTCACGTCGGGAGCCCACGTAGCCGTCTAAAGTTTCCAGCTCTCGCGCACGCACGCGTGGGTTTTTTTATTGGAGACAGATTTTTGGTGTTTCTTCTCCGCAAGGCTTTAGAATAGTTTATCTTTTTCTGCAAAAAAAAAAATGCGGGGTTGTTAATTTGATCACAAAGCCGATGAGATGAAGTGAGTGATGCGTAGTGACTCTGGAATTCGCCAGCAGTACTGCTCTGGATTGATGTATTTGTTCTTGGAGCGCGTTCCTGTTATGAGAATGCGGTCGCGTTGAGATTCTCTCTTCATCATCGCCAGCAGCCATGGTCAACCCACTGCTGGATGATGAAATGCCCGCGATTCCACTGCGATGTGAGCAATCCACTGAGCGCCTGCAACACGTGGACTCCTTCTCGTTGCTCCATCTCCGCGTCGGACGTGACCCCCAGAACGCGTCCCACCACCCCCCATCGCCACACCACCACTGGTAACTCCCGACTCCCGCCATTAGGCATAGATGCTCGTTACGTGCGGCTTGCATTGCGTGGGCATTTTGTGCGGGGGGTTATTTGAATTCTTTCTCTGCCACGCGATCGTAGACGACTCGGCCAAGGTCTGTGACTGCCCCACGGAGCTCACGGCCCAGGGGCACGGACCGAACTCACGCGGAGAATAAAAAAAACAACTCCCCTTGTCGTTCTCGCAACGACAAAGATCGCCCCATCATCCGTGTAGCTTGTAACAGACTGTTGGGGCATGTGCTGTTAGCGAGCTCCTAATGAAGGCCGGAACAGCGCACGAGGGGGGTGGGTGGTCAACACCACGCCCGGCCGCCTTTGTCTCCCTCGTGGCGATGTTTGCACACCGCACTTGTTTGAGGCCGGATCGACCTAGGGGAGGCCCAGAACCGGTTCAGATAATCGTCACCGGCGTTGGCCGTGAGCGGGAATCGAACTCTGGCCGCCAGACTTCGGGAACGCTGCGTAGCGCTCACCGCTGCACCACCACCGCTCCAAGTGCATTTACTCATACGCGCGTGCACACGCTCGCGTGCACGTGCGCGCACGCTCAACTGAGTGGCGCGGTGCAGTTGGTATTTATATGGAGTTAAACTTGAAAGGCAAGCTGTTATAACGAGGGCGCGGGGAGGGGGGGAACTACAAGCAGATGTATGTAACATCGAGCACTTACTTCATATTTCGCAGAGTCTACCCACACGGATTTGGGATATGTGAGGAATCCCGTGCGAGGCCAGGTATGGGGGGGTCGTAGACACCACGTGACGAGCGGGTGCATCCAAATGTGCCGAGAGAATTCAGTTTCCGAACGGTGCACGCGACTGGCGATGACGCACGCGATTGTGCGAAGAGTTTATGCGCGATATTAAATAATGTTACGCGCCATAGCGTGCGGGGTGGAGGTCGGTGGGGGGGAGGCGGTGGTGGTCCTTGCCTGGAACCACCTTGCGGAAATTCGCCGGCATCGATGCACTGACGTCGAGACACGCACGTGGGTCTAGAGCCGTGCTCGTCTCGAAGCAGAGCTGCCGGGGACGACGCACTTCGAGAAGACTAAGCGGCGCGCCGTGCCGCTGATGGGATGCGTAAGAAGTGAGTTCATCCATAATGCAGGGATTTTTTTTGTGGAGGGGGGGGGGGGGGTTACATCGCGTAAATATATAAATGTGTCGCTAAGCCCGCCACCACTCGACACAGCCAATTAGTTAAATTTGTCACTATAACAGAACACGCCATTTCCTTACTAGTACAGCACACCCCATCTGTGTAGGGCCCCCCCCCTCTGTGTAGACCCCCCCTCTGTGTAGCCCCCCCCCTCTGTGTAGCCCCCCCCCTCTGTGTAGCCCCCCCCCCTCTGTGTAGGGTCCCCCCTCTGTGTAGCCCCCCCCCTCTGTGTAGGGTCCCCCCTCTGTGTAGCCCCCCCCTCTGTGTAGGGTCCCCCCCTCTGTGTAGCCCCCCCTCTGTGTAGGGTCCCCCCTCTGTGTAGCCCCCCACTCTGTGTAGGGTCCCCCCTCTGTGTAGCCCCCCCCTCTGTGTAGGGTCCCCCCTCTGTGTAGCCCCCCCCTCTGTGTAGGGTCCCCCCCTCTGTGTAGCCCCCCCCCCCCTCTGTGTAGGGTCCCCCCTCTGTGTAACCCCCCCCCCTCTGTGTAGGGTCCCCCCCTCTGTGTAGCCCCCCCCCTCTGTGTAGGGTCCCCCCTCTGTGTGCCCTCCCCCCTCTCTCTCTTGCCGCCCTCGTGATGTCCGTGTGCGCCGTGTCTGTGGCGCACACAAGAACGACGCGTCTGCGGGAGCAGCTTCCACTCATGACGGAGCAGACCCGAGGGAAGAGGGTGGGGAGAGCGAGAGCGAGAGAGCGACGTGGGAGAGCGATGGACTCAGTGGGAGGGGACAGAGAGGGAGAGAGACAGTCAGCCAAGCAGGTGGAGGAGAGCGGGGAGACACGTGGGGCGAGGTGACCAAGTGGCCGCTCTACGCAGCAACAGGCGCTGTGCTGCGCCTTCTGCCCCGTTGCATTGGCGCGCCGCGGGTTGCGAGTTGTTAGCTCCCTCGCCTCGTATGCAGGAGGTCGTGGGGAGCGATCCCGACCCTGACGATGCTGCATATTTGGGTTTGCGCGTCTCTATTTTGCTGCTATAAATTCCCACGGGACAAGCCCACACACTTCGTAGAGCTATCATTTGTGGCAAGGTCGCTTCTACTAAAGAGGTCACAGTAACCGCCCAGTGAGCTTTACCGGGCAAAATAAGAATAAATAGTTGTTTATTTTAAGGAATGCTCATTCGATATCAGCGAGTGAGCATAGCTACAATCGCTTCGCTGCTGCGCAACGCGACAGGGGCGTTAAAGGGGAGTGCACGGAGGGGTTCTGGGTTCGTGCATCGCGTGATCCTGTCCTAGAGTATCGCCCAAGGAACAAGGATCCCGCGTGTAGCCTTCAACAGAGCGTTGGGGAAAGTGCTGTTAGCGAGTTAGCACCTGTGGCGCACGAGAGGGTAATTGGCCAACGTCGGCCGCCTTTGTCTTCCCAGCAGTGGAGTAGTGACCACATCGCCAGCTCAGGCAGGGTGCGGCAATCGGTCGGGTGGGGAAGCAATAGTGTTGAAAACAAATCATCTCATCGCGGTGGTTGTTAAAGGGGCCCCAGCTCGTAGTTTTGGCCACCGCGGGGGGCGGGGGGTAAGATGTTGTACCAGGTCATCATTTGAGGGTTGTTCCGCCACTCGCCACTGTTATTGGCCGTGATCACGAATATAACCAGGGGGGTCCTAACCACTGCGCCACCGCTCCCCCGTCCTCCACTCACCCACTCACTCTCTCGCACGCGCGCGCAGCGCAGAGCGCGTCGCGTTGATTGCTGCAACAATGGCAATGGGACATTCTGCTCACGCACGCACACTTACGCACATTAAAGTGCCCTTTGATCGTAAGTGGTCATGTGTAAACAAACAAAGCATCGCTCGGCGGTCACGTTGCGAAACTTTTAAACAGAAACGCAAGTCACGATCCCGTGTGTGTGTGTGTGTGCGCGTGCGTTTTAAATAGCGCGCTGCCGTTGCCAGATCTCGGGGCCGCGATAGTGTAGCGCGGGGGGAAGGAACGGTGGTGGTCCCGTGTTTTTTTTTTGAAGAGCGAGCCTGAGATGCGGGTGCTTTAGAGAGACGGAGAAAGAATAAAACAATAGGGGGGGGGCGGGTAGGTTAGGGAGGGGGGCAGTCGAGAGTGAAGGTCTAGACCAGGGGTGGGGGACGTCCGGCCTGCGGGCCGAATAAGGCCCGCGAAATCATTTGGGTCTGGCCCTGCCAAGGCAACCGCAGGCGGGACTCGAAATTCATTCAATCTAGGAGCAAACCTGGAAAAGCAGTCGCGAGTAGCAACATCATCAATACCAGCTAACATCACACGCCTCGCCAAAGAGAAGCAGTTCCAGCCATCACATCAGGGGCGAGTTAATTACATGTTTGACCAAATATAACAGGCTAATTTTTAAGTTGATAATTTAGTATGGCCCGCGAATGATGTTTTAAATATCCAAATGGCCCTTGGCAGGAAAAAGGTTCCCCACCCCTGGTCTAGGCAAAGGTGCAGCAACTGCAATTGCCTCGCTCCCGATGCTGTCGTGATGTCTGCCCAGCGTGGAAGGATAGGGCCACAATTACCCTCTCAGGATCAGAATATTTATGTATATTGCAGGAGGAATCCGATGAGCTATAATGCTCTTTTTTCCACAGATGTGCAGTAGGCCACGGGGTCAGAACGTTACAACAACAAACAGTACCAAAACACGATAGGAGTGCACAGTTTATGAAAGGTAAGGATATCACTTTTAAAAATATACAAATATTTGTTTTTGTTATCTTACCAGGTAACGTCCACTGAGATATTAGCTCATTATTCAGAAGCGACCTGGCGACAAATAATAGCTCAACAAAGTGGCTCATCATCATGTGGACATTGAAAGTAGCAAAATAATCGAAAGACTCTAAACGCATGTTTATACATATGGAGGGAAAAAACACCAGGACCCGGTGAAGAAAAATCCACGCGACCACGGGAAGAGAGACACGCAAACTCTAAATATACAGCAGCAGGCGTCAGATGGGATCTCGAGAGCTCGCTCACTCTGTCCACGATCGTGACGGATGTCGGCGTGGATTTGGCAGCGATGTCTACCAGAGCTCGAAAAAACATCCCCTTCTGCTCTGGCCAGGCGTACTGGAAACGAGGTGGGGTTACCCACGCTTTACCCCACCACACGCGATCCACTAATTGCGATGGACCCATTCATATCACCGGGGTGGACAGAGGAAGTAGGGGTGGGGTTATGATGGTGGTGGTGGTGTTGGGGGCTTGGTGCTGGCCACCCATCCCCTCGTGTACCGTTCCGGCCATTATAAGGTGCTCGCTAATATCACTTGCCCCGACAGCCTGTTAAGGCTATACGGGGGGATCTTTGTCTTTATTTGGGGGTCGAGGGGGGTAACAACTCACCCGTTCGTTGTTCCGACGGCCGCGCCACAACTTCAAAAGCGGGTGGGGTCGCTCCTCCTGATTGAAAGTCTGGCGCGCGAACCATCAAGCGCCACGGAGTGCCCGCTCGCTCTCTCGCGTAACTCAGTGTCCCCGCGGCCAGGAGTGCGGGCTCGTTGTCAACACTGAACATTACCCACTGCTGGATAATTTGCAGCCGCAGACCGTGAAAGGATGAAAGCTCCAGTCGTCTGCGGGAAGCCGGCGTAGGGGCTTGACGATTGAGTAACGATTTTTGAAAAGGGGGTTTTATTTTATTATTTTATATGTTTTTTTTTTACGACGCATCCCTATATTCGTAAATTGCCGGTTTGTCGCAGCTTGCAACGGTGGATGGGATGCCCGGCAAGGAAGATGGATTTAGAGGAGGAGGGAAGTGGAATCAGATCAGGATTATGAGTAAAGGAGTTGGGGGAGAGGCATATTGGGTAGGTTCTGTGACAGCATCAATTGACAGATATTGGATAAGAGATGTGAAGCATCGATTGCGGAAGGTTTCCTGTTATGAACGTCAAGTTCTTGCGAGACTGGCGAAAGCAAAAAAAACACAACGGAAAATATTTAAAAAATGCCGCGCAAAAAACTGCCGGCCAGCAATCCACCGGGCACGGCTGCGCTTTCTGCTGCTGCTGTTGCTGCTGCTGTTGTTGTTGTTGCTAAATCAGGTGCAGCGCTTTGCCTTCAAATGGGAATGTTTACAGCGAGCGTTAGCGAGCGTTAGCCACCGCACAATAGCAGCGGAATGCACGAACACAGTCCATCGGTGCGCACCATCTCAGGAATGGAGTAGGAACAGAGGTGGTGGCGGGGGGGGGGGTGCTTTTTCAACTCCCGCCACCTCCCCCGCACCCCCCAAACCCCCCCCCCCTTCCCGACCTCTGATTATGCCTCGATTAGATGAGATATCCGTGGTACGCCCGGATGAAAGAAAGACACGGGCTCACCTGATGGAGATATGCGATAGACGCTCTCTCTCTGTGCTCTATCACTCTCTGTGTGCTCTCTCTCGGTTCTGTTCTGTCTCTCTGCTCAATCACGCTCTGTGCTGTCTATGTGGTCTATCTGTGCTCTATCACCCTCTGTGTGCTCTCTGTGGTCTATCTGTGCTCTATCTCTCTGTGCTCTCTCCCTCTTCTCTATCACTGCCTCCGCTCTCTCTGCTCTATCGCCCTCTGTGTTCTCTCTCTCTCGCTCTTCACTCACGAGGCAGCAGAGAGACAAAGACGTCCAGGCCGACAAGACCCAAACTTTCCGGACCGAAAGGAGCGACAACGCCTGGGATGGCTACGGCGGGGTGGGGGGTGGGGGGGGTTGTGGAGGACGCCATTCGAGCAGTGGATAGATCGTGACAGACGATGATTGGGAATGATGGAGGCCGAGAATTTGTGGCTCGCCGTGACATTTGCGAGAAGGGCCGGGCCCGGCCGGGCCGGGCAGCGAGGTTTCGAGGAGGTGGCAGTACAGCAAGAAGGATTGTCCCTCTTGCTGTACTGTCGCTGTGGAGCAACTTCCCCCTGTGTCTGGCTCCTTTCAGTTTCTTTTTCTTAGTTTTCGCTGCCGCGCTCGCGAATCGAATCGGTCAAAATAATCCCGTCGCAGGACCCTCCTCGAATGGAGTCTTGAGGCTCGGCGAGGCTTCCCCCACCCCCCACCCCCTGAGCAATGACCCGAGTCACGTGACTGCCTTGCGTTGCTATGATGATGTTAGTTGGTGTGTGTTGGTGTGTTGCGTGAGGTGCGGAGAGATGGGAATGTGGATCGGAGGAGGGTGGGGGAGGGAGGGCGTAGCGTGGAATGAATGAGAGGGAAGGGGGGGTTGGGGATTGTGGGGGAGGCAGATAGAGAAGGGGGGGGCGCTATAACAATTTTGTTGTTGTTAATGTGATCCAATGTGGACGAACGTGGAGACTGCTGAAGTTGCGTTGCTACTCGGGACTTGCTCGAACGGAAAAAACGCACAAAATTTGATAAAAAATCGATTCCCGCTCATGGCCAACACCGGTGACGATTATCTCAACCGGTTCTGGGCCTCCCCTAGGTCGACTTGGCCTCGAGTCGACCTAGGTTCGGTGCGCACTGTCCCGCACCTCCGCTTAGCACGCTTAGCTACGTACGGTGCGAAAGAAGTTCTACATACACACAAAAGACAACGGGAACAAACCCGCTTTATATTTGTTTCGGTGACAGCCAACCCTCCGCTCTGCATCAGCTTTGCTTCCGCAGCGCTCATTAACAACAGCTCCCCAAGACACATCGCGTAGACGCGCACCTGTCAGACAAACTGAGACGTTAGACTCTGAGTCGCTGCTGATATGAAACAAATAGCGTGCCGTTTGTGTTTATTTTTTGTTATTTTTTTGGTCATTGAACGCGAGCGATGATGGCGTCCCAGCGCAATCACCGGTCGACCCGATTCGAACCCAGGCGCAGCTCCGTATCCTTGATGCAGCGTCAGCCCCCAACTCACCCCACCCCTCCACTAACCCACAGCCCCCCGCAGCCTGCCCGCCGCCCCCATCGAGCATACCGCCAGATGTCCAACAGCGTCGCGATGTGTGTTTGTGTGCGTATGTTGGACTTCTTTCGCACCGTACGTAGCCAACCGTGCGTATCGGAGACGCGAGGGGAAAGGGCGGCACACGAACGGCCAAAACGCAGCTCTAAAGAAATGCGTTGTCAGCCGAGACGATGTGAACGTTGCGCATCTTCCGGTGGCTTCCGAACATCGGATAGAAGTGCGATGTCGCTACTCGGACGTAAAGTCGCGTTGCGTGCGGGGAGGGGCGTGGGGGAAGGGGGGGACGTGGGAGGGGGGGTCTTTGTATGTGTGTGGGGGGGGGCGAGGGGTGCGCGTGGCCGTGCGATGGGCAGGACACCTGCCTTCCATATGCGGAGTCTGCAGTGCGTCGTTCCGTGTGCGCGCGCGCGCGTGGGGGCATCGCTCACGGCGGAGCCGCGTCTCGTGAGACGGGGGGATTCTGACACGCGGCGCGCGGCGGTGTTCCGGCATTGCGCCCCGTGGCTCGTTTTTCAGCCGCAGGTGTCCTTTGGCCTCTGTGCCCTCGACGGGAAATTTTATCCGAACAAAACCCCCCCTGCCTCCTCCTCGTAGCCGCCCCCCCCTCCCCGCTCCACCCCCGCACTGCTGCACCTCCCCCACCCCTCGTTCCGGCTCACTTTCTCCGGCGCTCACTGCCCCGTCGCTGCCCTCTCTCCTCCCACCCTCCCGCCGAGCCGCCCTCTCCCCCCCCCACATCTCATCCCCCGCTCGCTGCACCGACTCCCGGCATTGCCCGCGTGTTTGTTTTGTTTGAAGTCGATAGTCCTCCCCCTCGTCTCCCCCGAGCTGTTGCGCTGATTGCGCCATGGGCGTCGCGCAACGAGCGCAAGCACCGACGTTGCATGTGCGGACGTACGACTTATTTCGCACCGTACGTATCATCGGAGGTGCTGGGGGGGGGAGGATGACAAAAAGCGAAACACGCGAAGAAAGAAGTTTTAAATCAATGAGTTTTCAATCTGGACGATTTCAAAGTGCATAGCTCCCAGTGGCTGCCCAGTATCGGAAGGAAGAGCGTCCCAGACTTCCGCAGAAGCGCGCGATGCGGTGGCCGTCTCTGTTCGATGGCTCAGCCAAAAGCCGCCACTGCCGCTATGAGGTCGATCGGAGTTCGCGAACGACGGTTCGTGCTCCTTGGCGAGATCAGCAGCGAGACATTGAGGTTCATTCGCGGACCGTTCGGTGGAGTTCATCGTCGAGCGGCGCTGCGGAGCGAGCGTGCCGGAGGGAGGGGGGGGATTATATCGCAAAAACTACTTCCGAGATCCTTCCGCGTGAGTCCTTATCCACACGAAGGGCCCTGCACGTGTATGCTTGCCCTGTTATAGAGATAATTATCCATTACATGGCAGTCGAAGTCATATATTTTACGTTTTTAGAGCGACACTTTTTTTCCAAGTTTCGTGAATAAATGAGGCTGAGAACATCAACCCGCCATGCTCGAGACCCCCATTCAATCATCATCTATCCACTGCTGGATGAATCCCTCTCCAAACCGTCGCCATGGGCGGCTGAACGCCAGAGTTCAAGCCATCATCTCAGCGGTGCCGGCTCGGCGACGACTCTCACCCCATGAGCCACCCACGCAGCTCGTGGGCCTCCCGCGAGCCGATCGGCAGGTGCGGGGAAGCCGACGCAGCGGGACAGGGGCGCCCTCGCAGCGGCAAAAGCGTTCACAAGCCGTGACCTACGAACCCCGCGCCGAGCCCGCCCGCCACCCTCCCCCGCCTCCCCCCCTCCCCTCCCCTCCCCGTCACCTGCGTGACACAATCGCTACGGCTCCGCTGCATTCCTTCCTGGCAGAAACACGTGTCCCGCGCGGCGGTCACACGAGCACGCGCGCACGCACGCGCATTACATATATGTACGAATATACGACAGGAGGAGGGATTGGGGGGCAAGATAAAAAGGAAGAGTGGGGGAGAGGTGTATCCGCTTCCACCGAGGGCTTCAGGCCGTGCCGTGTCGGGCCGGGCCGGCACCCTCGCAGCCGTCGATTCGCTCCGTGCGATGCAGCGCGGAGTGCGGGACGGTGGTGCGTGTGATCGCCACGGCTCTCTCTCTCTCTCTCTCTTTCTCTCTCTGGATGTGCTGACAGATCCCCCCCCCCCCACACCCACCTCCCTCCGTCGGGCTGCGTCTTGACCGGCGCTGACAGGAGAGCGTTTGGTCACTCATGGTGGATTAATCGGTTCTATAATTCGGGGCTTCAAAATCCTGTTCCCACCCCCCCACGCCCCCCCAGTTGTCCCCTTGTGTACACGCTGCCTCCACCTGTCCTCGGTGTTGCCGACTCCCCAGCCGCTTGTTGGGCGCGTGCTGCAAGGCCTCTGCCTGCGAGCGACTGCCTCCCTCGTGCAAGATAAACAAGCACGTGCTTCCTGTACATCATCGCATCGAGGCGCTGTATAAACTCCCACTTGCCTGCGACCAAATCCCCCCCCCCCACCCCTCCTTTCGACCTTGAGCAGGGGTTGGGTCTGGATGAGACGCTTTCGTAGGTGACCGTCCAGCCTATCACGTTGCTATAGGCTGCTGCTGCTATGGGGCCACGTGGCGGGCACGAGTGGGAACGTGCAGATAAATCCATTGTCGTACTCTACTTCTACGCTCCCCGCCTTCGCCGACAGCCCGCACCACCCGGGCGCGGCCGAGTAATGACCCGGACGGCGTGGGGAGGGCCCTCATCATCCAGCAGTGGAGTGCTGTGTACGAGAACGAAGCGGCCCGGCTGCATATCCGCAAGATGAGGAGCCTGAACGCGGCCGTGATGTTCGTGTTGAGCCGCCGCTCCTTTAAACAAATCCTCGGTGTGTGCGCGCGCGCGTGTGTTTGTGCGCCCGTGTGTGCGCAAGTGTTTGTGCGTGGGATGCGCGGTGGTTGTGAGTGCGGGAACGCTGGGTGGTCTCCCTCGGAGGGTCTCCTCCCGCTGGCTGGCTCGGAGCCTGGGGGCAAGCTAGCAGGGGGGGGTAGTGGTGGTAGCCTCAAATGAGTACCTGGTGCGGTGTGTAAACATCGCCACTTGGGGGACAAAGGCGGCTGGGCGCGGTGCTGGCCACCCAACCCCTCGTGTACCGTGCCGGCCTTCATAGGTGCTCGCTAAAAGTGCTTGCCCCAACGGTCTGTTAAGGCTATACGGGCGATCTTTGTCTTTATCTTCGTGGTTGCTGGTGGTAATAAAATAATGTTTCCGAAAACTGATAATATAAACTGCATTTTAAATGAAATATACATCCACAATTATTCATTATTCGGGTACAATTTTCTTTTTTTTTATTGCATACAGTGGTGGGAGATGGTAGTGGCTTGCGGGAGGGGACCTTCATCTACTGGATTGACCACCCGCGATGATAGTGGTGGTGATGGTGGTGGTGATGGTGGTGGTGGTGATGATGATGGTGGTGGTGATGGTAAATCTCAAACGGAGTCTATCAAATGCAACGGCCATTGAAAAATATTGGCAGGGGCCAACTGACCTTTTGCCCCCACCCAGTTGTACCTCTGGTGGAGAATATGCTGCCCGATCATAACAGGAGGTGGAGGCTGCGGTAGTGGAGGGAGCGAGCCAAGCAAGCAATGGGGGGGGGTGCATCTTAGAATTGATGGGACCATCCGAAACGCTCGGGGGGATGAGAGAAACAAAAGGAACTTTTGAGAGAGACGATAAAATCATTGTTGCTTGCGCGACCGCTCGCTTGGAAATGTTACGGCGAGGCGCGGAGGCGCGCAAGCAGCCCTTTTCAAGGGACCTCGATCGTAGCTCAGCGTCGGGGCGTCAATGGGCGGCAGTGTACGACACAAGTCAACTTAATCCGCCGCGGATTTTAAAGCAGAATTAACTCCCCTATGATGTGTTGTGTGAAAGTCAGGCCAGCCGGCTCAAGGGTTCTTTTTTTTTTAAAGGTTGTTTTTCTTCCCCCCCTCTCTCTCTCTCGCTCTCTAAAAAAACCTAATTTATACACCAGATTTGATGCCAGTGTTACTTACAGAGCAAAGCTCTGTTTAGTCCTGGACTTCATACGCACGGCGCGGCGCGGCGATCACATCTTCCAGGGGGAACAGCCCAGGAATGAGACGCCAAAATCCCCGGGGCGGCTGCAATCCGCGTCAGTTCACCGTTTTCTAACGTGGCACGCCACTCGTGGCTGAATCAACCGTGAAAATCCGCGTTCGTTCCAAGTGCTTAAGTCGCATCGTCGTCGCCGTCATCAGTCATCGTCGGTCACGATCAATCCACCGCTGGATGAAGGCCTCTGCCCCTAAGCCTTTGCCGCGATCCTGCTACGTCACAACCCACTCCGGCACCCGCACACGAACTGATTCCATCGCTCCTTCTTCCCCGGTTTGACGTCCTGCCGGATGTGTTCCGTTCCTTGGAATGCCGCTCTGTCATTATTCTTGACCATCCCACTCACTGCCTTCATGAGGGGTTAGGGTTACGCTTTATCAGGATAATAGGCTTCATATCGGTAGTAAGGCTTTATCATCGTGACGAGAGTGGCTTTGATTTAGCCACGAACGCTTCGCCGAGTCTCGAGTTTAATTTTCAGGAGGGGGTCCTGCTGCGTTGGGGATGTTCCACCAATGCCATGAATCACCAACCGATTAAGCACGGTTGGCTACGTGCTCTGCAAAATAAGTTCAATCTACGTACGTACGTGGGTGGATACTGGAGAGACAGGGAGGAGAAAACTCTTCCATTTATATGAGGAATTGACAACTCCAAAGCTCCTCACATGGATTTAAGAATCAATTTGCATACTGCCACCTCCTAAACTAAACTATTTTTATGTTACCAGCTAAGACCCACAGCTATATAGCTCTTTTTCAGAAGCGAACTGGCCGCAAATGGTAACCCGATGAAGTGGCTTAGCATGTGGAAATGTATAGCAGCCAAATAATGTAAACACGTGTTTCTAAATGCGAAGGGAAAAACCGGAGCACCCGGAGAAAAAAACCACGCAACCACGGGGAGAGAGAGAGAGACACGCAAACTGGAAATACACAGCAGGCGTCAGGGTCAGGATCGATCCCACGACGTCATGCGTACCAGGCGAAGTAGTTCACATCTCGCCACAGCGGCGCCTAGCCAGTGAGTCCCCGCATCATGCGAGCGCTCGCGAAGACTTTTGACGGAAGCTGGAATGATCCCGACGGTTTGCGAAGGAGTGAGTCGCAGGTGTCCATCCCACACTGGGGTTGGCTCTGGCTGAAAATGACGTCGGAAGTTTAATCAGTTATGATAATGAATAACAATTTAAGCGTCTCTCTCTCTCTCTGATCATCATCACGGTGGCTCGGAGATGTTAACTACCTCGCCTGGTATGCAGGAGGTCGCGGGTTCGATCCTGATCCTTGATGCCTGCTGCTGTATATCTGGAGTTTGCGTGTCTCTCTCTCATCATCATCACGGTGGCTAGGAGGTGTTAACTACCTCGCCTGGTGTACAGGAGGTCACGGGTTAGATCCTTACCCTTGACACCTGCTGTATAGTTGTAGTTTGCGTGTCTCTCTCTCATCATCATCACGGTGGCTAGGAGATGTTAACTACCTCGCCTGGTGTAAAGGAGGTCGCGGGTTCGATCCTTACCCTGGACACCTGCTGTATAGTTGTAGTTTGCGTGTTGTATCCGGGTCCTCCGGTTTTTCCCCCTCCACGTGTAGAATCGACATCACCCGTTCAGAGGATTTGGCTGCTCTACATTTGCCGCGCGATAGGCAACTTGGTTGAGCTGTCATTTGTGGCCAGGTCGCTTCTGAAAAAAAGAACTATCCACACTATATAGCTCAGTGGGCCTTACCTGGTAAAAAAAGAATAGTAGTTTCACGGTTTTAGTTTCGTGTGTCACATCCAGCAGTGGATCGATCACGCCTGCTGCTCATGTTTACTGCTGCTGCTGCTGCTCGCCTCTAAGACAGCGCACGCATCGCCGCAACGCCCTTTCACTACCTTGCTACGAATCTCATCTGCGCGAGGATTCTCTGTCTCGCCTGGTCTCCACGGCCACCGTCGGCGTGGAGTGAGAGGCGAGGCGAGGTGGGCGAAGGGAGGGGGAGGGAGGGGGGGTTACGGGGTGGGTGTCGGTGGTGGTGGTGGCTTTGTAAATCCACTCGGCCCTACCTGCGCAATAATAACAATAACCTCGCCGTGTCAATGTTTGTCCACTTGGCCAACACCTCTCAGGCGCGGGGGAGTAGGTGGGGGGGGGGGGGTCGAGAAGAAAGCCGTGTGATGTGCTGCTGCTCCTCCCGGTATAAGAGGGCGGGCGTGCGGGCGGGGCCCAGCGCGTCCGTCAGTGTGAATGTTGAGTTGAAACAGAACCCCCCACCCCCCCTCTCTAAGAGAAAAACAAAAAAAATGTTCAACCGAAAGTTGTTTGGTGAGAAGGGAAGAAGGAGTAGAACAAGAACCCCACCCCCCTCCCCTACATCCACATTTCCATCGCCGTGTTAACACTTGAGGTCCCGCGCGTGTGAAACAAAATTAAATGTTTGACTTCAAACTGTCATAAAATAATAAACAAGTCCTCAGGCTGCTTTGGTTGCTGCGAGGTGGGTGTGTGTGTGTGCGCGCGGTGGGGGTGGGGAGCGGTGGCGCAGCGGTTAGCGCTACGCTGCGCTCCGACACCCGGCGACCCGGGGTTCGAATGCCGCTCACGGCCAACGAAGGTGACGATTATCTGATACGGTCCTGGGCCTCCCCTAGGTCGACTCAGCCTCAAGTAAATACCTGGTGTGGTGTGTGAACATCGCCACTGGGTAGACAAAGGCGGCCAGGCGTGGTTATGGCCACCCACCCCCTCGTGCGCCGTGCCGGACTTCATTCGTTGCTACTCGCTAGCAGCACTTGCCCCAAAAGTTTTAAGGCTATACGGGGGATCGTTGTCTTTGGTGGGGGTGGGGGAGTAAGGAGGTGAGAGTGGAAGATGCACAGCTGGTGAAGAGATTACTCATTTCTTTCGACGATTCCCCCCCCAGCCTTCCCCTTCCCGTAAACTTAGTTCATTGTTTCCTTTGCCCGTGAGTTCATCTGCCAGACGTGTGCCAGACGGACTCACAGTTTCGTCTCGTCCTGCACGACGTCTTTGTCTCTCCTCTCTAAATGGTCGCAAACTCATCGGTGCCAAAAGTGAGCGCATGCGGCCTGGGGGCACCAATCGGAGGCGAACCGTCCCGCACCTCCGATTAGCACGGTCGGCTAAGCACGGTGCAAAAGAAGTTCAACACACGTACACTCCCACTCACTCACACACACCTCCTTGTAGCGAACGCGGCTTCTGCCCGGCGGTTTGCGCGCGACCTCCAGCTGCGCGTCCACGTGTGGCGACTCGGTGGGGCGGTGCATGCAGTCCGTGTACGGTGATTTCTCTTTTCACGACAGCAAAAAGGCGCTGCTGTTGAGACCCCCAATCCCGGTACTTCAAGGCTTATTCCCCCCCCCCCCCCTTTGCATGGTCACGTGACATCATCATCACCGTGCTGGGTTGTGCATTGCACAACAGCCGTGGGGGGGTTTGTGTTTTGTTTTTAGACCGCCGCCGTGGTGGTTTCATCAAGGGAGGGGGGGGGGGGGTTCGTGATTGTGGCCGCGGTTATTTTCGGTGAGCGGTGGGACAATGAGGAGAACAAGACCTCGTTACCGCCGACGCACTCGCGTGGAGGTCAGCGTGAAGGTCAGCGTGAAGGTCAGCGTGAAGGTCAGCGTGAAGGTCAGCACGCCCGACTGGCAAATCCGGAGGTAGCCGGTTAAATTTTAGATTTTTCTCCGGGCGCGGCAGTTAAAGCAAAATGGTGCAAGCTCCTTCACAATCTCCGCGCGTCCAAACCAGCGGTATAAACGAGTTCACCCTCCCCCCTTAGGAGGTCACATCTCGGTCTTCAGAATCCTTCAATACTATCCCTACTTATTGCTTTTTTTATTTATTTTACCAGGTAAGGCCCACTGAGCTGTCTAGCTCTTTTTTCAGAAGCCACCTGGCCACAGCTAACAGCTCACCATCACGGGGAAATGTATTGCGGCCAAATGCTCGAAGCGTGTGACGTTGATTCGAAATGTGGAGGGGGAAAAAAAACGGAGGAGCCGAAGAAAAATCCACACGACCACGGGGAGAGAGACACCGCAAACTTCAAATATACAGCAGCAGGCTTCGTCAGGGTTGGGATTGAACCCACGACCTCCTGTATACCAGGCAAGGGAGTTAACATCTCCTAGCCACCGCGGCGCCCTGTTTAATTTAGTTGGTGCACAGGCAGACCGCGTCCGATCGGATTTTGTTGGCATTGAACTCCTTCACATATTGCCTTCGCGCGAGAATAAAACGGAGAGTGTACACACCATAGTTGATCGGTGGGTCGTGCGCGGTGGGGTAAAGTGTGGGCACCCTTGCCTCTGCCCAGACGTCTCACCAGTGTGGACGAGTGGAGGGGAATCTCTCCGGAGATGCCCCCTGGTAAAGGCAGGTCCCTTCCGCCAGGAGCGGCGCAACGGAGCAGTTTCATGGGCCGCTCCTTCAACCGGGAGGAGATGAACGAAGAGGGGACAGCTCTTTCGTCTTGGAGGGGGGGGGGGGGGCGGGGGGGACCTCGTCAAAATGCCCCCCTTCCACCCCTCCCGCTAGGGATGATGCCCTGGCAACTTCCTCGCCTTGGGTGCAGCGGCATGTTGAATGTGTTATTCAATTATTTTGTCTTTAATCTACGAAAATATACAGAACATAACCGGGGGGGGGGGGGTCGAGGAGTGGGGGACCACACGCAATGAGTGGTGGGGCGACGCGGAGCGGCGAGCGCGCTGCGCTACGAACCCCGCGGCCAGAGTTCGATTCCCGCTCACGACCAACACCAGTGACGATTGTCTGAATCGGTACCGGCCCAATGCCCACCCCGCTACCCCCCTAGGTCGACTCAGCCTCAAATGAGTACTTGGTGCGATGTGTAAAATGCCGTCACTGGTGAGACAAAGGCGGCCGGGCGTGGTGCTGGCCACCCACCCCACTCGTGTGCCGTGCCGGCCTTCATAGGCGCTACTCGCTAACGGCACTTGCCCTAACAGTCTGTTACGGGCTATACGGGGGATCTTTGTCTTTGTGCCCTACGAGCGCGCGAGAGGGTGGGGAAGGCCCTGACGTTGTGGGGGAGGGGAGTGTTGGTGTTTGTGACGAGGAACCGTGAGAGATGCACGTGGGAGCGTTGAGAATTCCTCCAGCGTCAATTAATATTCTCTGATTCGGAGGTTGTGGCTCGGTGGGTTCGGGCTGCGATCCCCTCCAGGTCAAGGGAGGATGAGTTCAAACCCTGAACGGGGTTGACTCGGTACCATCGTCGCCATCGTCATCAGTAGCACCCAGCAGCGCCATCATCATGAGCAGAGGCTACAACATCTTCATTATCGCAATCATCATCATCACGAGCAGCAGCATCAGCAGCACAACCACGATCACCACCACCATCATCATCATCATATACATTACCACCATCATTACTGCTGACACCGCCATCATTATCATCGTAATCATCGTCACCATCCGGAGCAGCAACAGAATAATCATCGATTTAAAGCTTTCGTGACTGCAGAGATTCATCTTCTTGGTTCTTTCGGTAAAGTCACGTAGAAGGGAAATAATACAATAATAAAAATAAAACATAATAAAATACAATACAATTTATTATGTTTTATTTTTATTATTTTATTATTTCCCTTCTACGTGACTTTACCGAAAGAACCAAGAAGAAGAATAATCACCACCACCATCATCATAATTCGTGATGGAGTTTTCGCAAATCACGAGGGGGCGGGGGGGGGCACGTAGCCCGGGGGGGCGGGGGGGGGGACACGTAACCCGGGGGCGCGGGGGGGGCACGTAACCTGGGGGGAGGTCAAAGCCTGGTGGGGGGGGGGGGGGCGCGTAGCCCGCGTCGGGACCGCGACGCGTCAATGTCGTTGCGAAGCCCCACCGCAGTCCCCCAGTCGACGCGCTCACTTGGATATTCCGGGCCGCGCTTCCGCTTGACGGAGCGCTTTCTTGAGCTCGTAACTCTCCCCCCTCCTCCTCCTCCTCTCCTTAAGCCTCTGCTGCTTTGGTGGAGGATGAGGAGTAGGAAGGGGTGGGGGAGGATGAGGAGGAAGGGGTGGGGAAGGAGGGAAAAGAGAAGTAGAGAGATGAGTGAGGGAAAGGATTGGAGTCGAGAGAGAGAGAAAGAGAGATCACGAGGGAGAGAGATTAGAGGGACAACGTGAGATCAAGAGAGAATGAATACGGTGGAGAGAGATTAAAGAGAGCAATATAAAGAAGGAGAGGGACAGATAAACAAAGAGGCATATGGAGAACGGGAGTTGGCTGAGAGAGAGGAGAGAGACACAGGGGAGATACGTGGGGTAGATTGAGAGGGTGGGGGGGGGAGACAGGAGGGAAAAGGAGAGAGATGGAGTGCGTAAGTTGGAGTAGGGCAGTGAGAGAGAGAGAGGCAGGGGAGATAAGTGGGGCAGATAGGAGCGGGCAGGCACGGGAGGGAAAAGGTGAGAGATGGAGAGTGTAAGTTGGAGTAGGGTAGAGAGAGAGAGGGAGACGGGCAGGAAGGGGTTGGGGGAGGGGAGAGAGAGCGGCGTCTCGAGAGTGTTCGGTTAAAGCGTCGTGTTTGTTGTTGTTGTTGAACAGCGGACGCCATCGCACCCCTCAGGGTGTTGGCGGCCGTGATGGTGGTGGTGATGGTAATGGTGGTGGTGATGGTGGTGATGATGGTGGTGATGGTGGTGGTGATGATGGTGGTGATGGTGGTGATGATGGTGATGATGATGGTAGTGATGGTGGTGGTGGCGAGAAATCCTTAGCAAGCCCCCCCGCCGCGCCCCGCCCCGCCTGGCCCCAACGACAACGACAGCAACAACAACACGATGATGATGACGATGATGTTGATGAATGGAGGTGCGTGTCCACCGCTCCTCGTGTCTCCCGTGTCCGCCACGGGGACGGCCCCTCGTTGGAGGACGCGCGTCGCCTTGCCGCTAGTTAGTTATTTCTGTTTGTCGCGTAGCGGTCATTTCTCACGCGAGCACGTCGAGCGATTCGGAGAGAGAGAGAATGGCGAGCCGACCTTTTTTCTTCTTCTTCTTCTTCTTGATTTGGGGGGAAGAGACGCCCGTCAAATACCCGCAGTGTGGGACGTGTCCAGACGAACTCTGACCTTTACGTGATCTGTCCCAAAAAAACTCTTGTGAACTCTGACCTTTTACGTTCCCGCTGGCACGGCGGCGGGGCCTCCATGAGCGTGAGACCTCTCGCACCTGTCAACCCGTTTGGTTTTAGCCGTATTCTTGTACAGGGACATTGAGTATAAACAAACAAAAAAATGTGTCTATTTGTTTGTGTTGCTCTCCTTGCGATGGGACTTTGTAGGATGAACGTTGAGATTTATAAGGGACACGGGGTGACCGATAAGGTTTGAATTGGTCTGTAATAAGTAAGGTAGGCACTGATAAGGGATTGACAAGGTATGTGTACGTGTCAAACAAATGCATTGACGACTCGCACACATCACCCGTATGTTTGAAAACTACCGTATAACCAATCACTTTCAAAGTGACAAAACCGCATTAGTGAACAAGTTATGTTGCTGCTTCTGCTGCTTCTGCCCTGGCACAAATGATCTTTGCACTATGAAGAAGGGCCATTGCCTGAAACGTCGCCTATTATATATGTTTCCTTTCAAGGGCACACGGTGTTATTGACGGATGTGTTGAGTGTAACATGATGATTTAGAAATGTTGACTGAATACTGCACCGGCAAACCTGGACCACCTGATTTTTCAGAGATTTTTTTCAACAACATCGGAATACCCGACTGCGCTGACTGCCTGGGCTCTGTCCAAGAGACAGACGGAGGGAGACATGGTGAGAGATAGGGAGACGGGGAGAGACAGACTGACAGAGCGGGGGAGACATGGGGGAGGAATGGGGAAAGACAGACAGAGAGGGGGGGGGGGAGAAACACTGGGAGAGAGAGACGTGGATGGAGAGATGGCTCGAGACAGGCAGAGATAGAGGAAGTTGAGAGAGACTCGGCGAGTCTGGGAGAGATCGGTAGGGAGAGAGAGGGAGAGATGGAGAAAGAAAAAGATACGGGAAGAGATACCAGAGTGAGAGAGAGACACGGAGAGAGATGAGGAAAGCCAGGGAGGAATGGGGAGAGACACCGCGAGAGAGATGCGGAGAGAGAGAGAGAGACAGACGAGCATTTAGAGAAAACGAGAGAGAGAGAGAGAATGAGAGAGGGAGAGACGACGGCGACCTTTAGAAGACGTTTAAAGTTTTCGGGGGCACGGCGAGTCTGCGGGAGGCGAGGCGCGCTGGGCATTCGAGTTTCCGCGAGGCAGCCGGCGTTGGTCTCCCAGCGGGCTGCTGGCTGCTGGCCAATGTAATTCCAGATCTTGTGGCGGCACGGCCGCTGGGAGCAGTTAGAGGCGGAGCGGAGAAGAAACTCTCCGAGGCCCCCGCCCGCGAGGCTTGTACTTGGCTCACCTGCGGCGGAAGAAGGCGGGCCGGGCGAGAGAAAGTGAGAGCGACCTTGGACGTGTGGTGGTGGTGGTGGTGGGGTGGGCGAACAAAATGAATAAATCGTGCGAATAGGGCCGGGCGTTTAAGGGTACGGTGATGGAATGAATTAGCGAATCACGAAGGAAAAATCGAATAAGTGAGTGGATAACTTAAGAGGGGAGATGCAGACACACGGGGACTTGGGGATAAAGTACGAAAGAGGTCGGAGTCGTGTGGTCACTTCGCAAATATTTTTGGGAACGAGAGGTCACTCGCGGCTCTGCAGTGAAACTATTTGATCGTGCGATGTCAAATACAAACATTTAAAAACAGCAACAAACGCAACACATTCGTGAATATGAATGAAATATGAACTAGGAATTGCATGACTTCGTTAAGCCAACGCGGGATGACTTCCACGCCGTTGTCACAGAGGTCAGATCGGGGCGTGCGGCCTCATGGGGCGATTCGGCATTCCGAGATTGCGCCGGTGGCTTTGTGAGAGACGCTGGGGAAAGGCGAATGAGGAGAGGGGAGGAGCTTGGAATGAAGGGCATGGGGAGGACAAGGGGATGAGACGACTGTGCACTCACCTGCACCCCACGGATAAGAGAGAGGCTTCAGTCAATCAATCTCTCCTTGTCCTCTACTCTTCCGTCTTGAGACCACTCCACTCCATGATGTTATCAGTCCATTTCTTGTCTGTCTTGCCCTCTTGCTCTTCTTCCGGAAGGTCTCACCCCCCCACACACACACAGCAGACTCTTCCTGTTCTTTCTCTCGATCGAGCTCACTCGAGAAAATCCTCCAGACCGGCGACGTTTCATCCTTGGACGTCCGTGAAAAAGATATTAGCGGCTCACCGGTTCTCTCCTCCAGTCTAAGCGTAGATTCTCATTCCACGACTAGTTACGACTGCCGACTGCCCATGTTTTGGCACCGCTCCGCACATTTTCTTACTAAGCTAATAAACGTGAACCTTTTCTTGTTTTACAACCCAGCCCCGCGGCGGGTTTAAAGTTCCTTGCTAAGCCGCGTCGGTCGCGAGGCTTGTTTGACCATACTTCGCCACGCTGGTCAGCTGCAAGTTCGGCGAGGGGGGTTATCACGCTCTCCGCCGCTGACATTAGCCGCGTCGGGGAGTTGAACTCGGGTTCGCCAGGGCACGGTGCCCCACCGCCTCGGGCAAAGCCAGACGCAGCAACGCCTCGCCATCCTCAAGCCAAGGCGCGGGCAAGCGACTGGGTGTCTGTGAGAAAGAGATGCATATCTCATCGGATATCCTCCAGTCTAAGTCGATTGATTCTGAGATGTGAACACCTGCGGGATGCTGCTCGTTGCCGATTGACCTGTGGACTTGGCGGAGGGAGGGGGGGGGAGCGCGGGGTTGTATTTTTGGGGTTTTGCGACGACCAAAGCTAAGAGAGAGAGAAAAATAATCCGCATTCATAATGCGAACGTCATAGTTGACTACATTTGCATGGTAGATGCTTGTACAGCACTGATTAAAATAAAAAAAAATAGACGAAATTTTCTTTGGTCCTGTTCAAAGCAGACCCTTGCGATTTCAATTCTTGTCCTCTTTGTTTCCGTTTCGCATTCTCTCTGCCCGCTGCGTTCTCTCCGCCAGGGCTGTGATTGCCGCAGGTCGCGGGTGTCGGCGGGTCCGATGTGTCCCCTGTGGGCAGAGTGGACGATTTGTTTTGCACTTTCCCAGCAGAACATCTGTCCCTGCGTGTGTGAGTGGGGAGCGGTGGTGCAGCGGTTAGCGCTACGCTGCGATATGAACCTGGCGACCCGGGTTTGATTCGCGCTCATGGCCGATACAAGTGACGCTTATCTCAACCGGTCCTGGGCCTGCCCTAGGTCGACTCGGCCTCAAATGAGTACCCGGTGCAGTGTGTAAACGCCGCCACTGGGGAGACAAAGGCGGTCGGGCGTGGTGCTGGTCATCCACCCCCTCGTGTACCGTTCTGGCCTTCATAGGTGCTCGCTAACATCACTTGCCCCTACAGTCTGCTGAAGCTATACGGGGAATCTTTGTCTTTGTTATGTTCTGGGTGGAGGTGGGGTGGCGATGGCATGGAGCAGTTGTGGCGGGGGAGGTGATTCAATAGTACAGGGATCGAGTGTACGCTGCTGGATAAATTCCTCTCCCATGCCTTTGTGATTGTGCCCGTTGTTTGACCATACTTCCCCATGTGGGTCAGTATAGTTGGATGAAGGGTGGGTGGGGGGGGGCAGCCACGGATGTTAGCCGTGGCTGAAAATCAAACTCCACAGATAAACCGATCCATAATGCAGTGCGGTGAGAGCCCTGCGACCGCTGCCCCCAAGACTCGCTACGTCGCACTTTGGGAGCTGCAATGCCAGGAGATAGTGTTGCAACAACGGATTCTTAAATGCATTTTTGTGGTTGTTTTTTGAGTGCTTTCCCCTCGATTTCCTCCCGAATGAAGCCAAGCATTCGCCGAATTGGTCAACGCGGGACCCTCCTGTCAAATCGTTTTCAGACTCGGCGCGGCATTCCTGGATAAAAACGTGGAATATTATTACCGTCATTAATGTCACCCGACCCACACCAATGGTAATAAGCCTTTGTCGCACGCGAGTGGAGAAGAGGAATTCAAATTTGGACAAATATCCAAAAAAGGAGTCTTGAGACTCGGCAAGGCCTTATCAGCGGGGTGTATCGCTGCGACGTCTCCTTCGTATTTGCGGATCGCAATGCGCCGATGCGAAGGGGACATCACGGCAATACACAGCCGCTACTCCTGACGCGGTTTTCTGGCTTGGCCATCTGAATGTGACATTGTAGTTGTTGCTCTGCGTCTACATCAGCAGCCATACAAAAGAAGAATACATCATCATCATCATCATAATTTCATGGGTATTTCTCCTCTATGCTTTTGCTTTCCTTGGCCTTTGTTGATCCTAAAGGGCCCGTCGGCCCGCGCTGTCCTTGTTGCGGTAAAAACAAGTTGTGACGGGACGTCTGCTGAGCGGTGGGCATCTATTAGCCCCGGGGGCTTCTCAAAGAGGCCCCGGGGGAGGCCATGTGAGCAGCCCTGAAAGGACGCTTTCCTCCTTCCCGAACACGCAGCGTAAATACGGCGCAGTGGGGCTCCCTCCCGGTCTGCGCCACACACACACACACAGGGCCTTTTCTCACCCCCTTGAATTACAGTTCGCAGAGGATGCTTTCTTCCACCCTCCTGCTCCCCCCGCCACTGCCCAACAAACAATGGATCGGTTTTCTGGAAAACCTCAAATGTGGCCACCAATCAAGCCAGAGGTGGGCCCTTTCAGGACCTATCCCATCCCATCTCATCCCCCCCCCCCCGCCTCTCTCAGCGATTTTCGGTCGAGGCCTCCCCAAGTCGCAGAGGCCACCGTGGCCGCGGCCACCACCGCCGCTGTGGCCATTGCCGTCACCGCCGCTGGGGGAGGCGTCTCCGCGGAGGGGGCCCCGCGCCGCTTTAGAAACGATCCCCGCGGGAGCGCTGGAAGGGCTTTGAGGACGAGCCTCAGGGGGCCCCGGCCCCCTGCCCGTGGTGCTTTGTGGGCCCTCAGCCCTGCCTGACGTGTCCTTTTTGGGCCGCCTAAAACAAAGCGCTGAATCGCCGAACGTTTCGTTTTGTTTTATTTTGTGTTTGCGATCGTGAGAAAAACTCTTGTGGTGCTCGCGCTTGGCCACTTCCAACTGCGCTTCTCTCCCTCCCCGCCACCATCGCCGATCCACCGCCCGCCCCCCCCCCCCCCTCTCTGTCGTCAACCCACGTGTTTTGCTGCGAGAGTTGTAGCCGCTGGTTGTACGTTACAAAAACTCAAGCCGCGATTGAACGAGATTTATTGACCCCCCCGAGAAAATATATAATCCCATTACCGGACATAGGGAGCTTTGTTGGGAATACAATGGCGAGGTTCGGTGAGGGAGGGGGGGGAGCGGTTGTTTTGCTTCTTGCATTGACACAAAATTAAATCATCTGTAAGATGTGATTATTGAGCCGAGTCTTCATTGTCCGTCTCACAGAGGTTGGTGGTGGCTGTGGTGGTGGCGTAAGCCGAACAGAAGTAGTGTAAATAATATATTCAAATTAAATTCGAGAAATCTCCTTAAATCTTGAACATTTTGCCAAGCCGACAAACCCTGCTCTTGACACGTAACCGTTACGAATAAATGTTTTTCCTCTGGTGACAAAGTTGTTGTCGTTGTTCGTAGCGAATGCACAGTGCCGCATAAGCCCCGGAGAGAGAATATTTTTGAAAGGTTCAGTATTTTTTATTTATTTTCAAGTCGGATTTTTTTCTGTGTGTGTGTGTGGAATGTCTGAATGAAATAAACGAACGATTGTAGCACACAGCTGTTTTATCGATCCTAACCGCTGGAGGAAGGCCTGCCCGCACCGGCGTCTGTCATGGGGATTTTTTCACCGTAATTTGGGTTTGAAACTTCAGACGGCTATTTCAAATAAAAAAAAAGGGAGACATTTTTCAAAAATATATTTTCATCAGGGTCCCACGGAGTCTCCAACGCTCATCATCAACTATGCCTCTCTCTCTTGCTACGTGCCACGAAGAAGGGCCGTTGCCCGAAACGTTGCCCATTATATATTTTATATAATTATATAAGCCCCCGCGGAGTTATTGACGAAGGCGTTGATCTCTTTTTTTAAATCCTTTATATTAAGTTCACTTGCTTGCTTGCGCGCTTACGACCGTGCAAATCTTTCGGTCGTTTTTTAACCCACTTCCCGTGATCCAATCGAGCTGACATTTTGCACACAGACTCGTTGTGCGTGACAATGTATTTTCGTGAAAAAATGTTTCCAAAATTTTCCACTTTTTAGGACATTTTTTTTTCATGTTTAATTTAAGATACCAATGTGATAAAAATGAAACTCTTACTCAAGAAAAACAGAAATGAATAATAAAATAAAACCGATGCCACGCATATAAAAGATTTAAAGTGAAAAACTTTGTTTTTACATGTTAATTTTTGCTGATGCTAAATGTAGGGTAATGGATGGTAAGGGGACGGAAAATTCTGAACGAGACAAATAGGAAGTCAAAGAACGAGACGAGAATAGCGATAAATCCAACCGCTGCGGCGGTGGATCGGTACTTGTCCAGCCGTCATCATGATCATCATCCTCTTCGACTCATGACCAAAAAAAAACACTGAGATGTACTCATCACGCTCAGGAGATCTGATCTAGTGGGAGTCATTCCACATTCCTGTGACAGGGCCCCTATCTAACAAATTCCACCGCTGTCACCAGGTGGTGCTCAGTTCGCAATCCTCAGAGGAATGATTAATGATTAATGGGCCGAGTCAACTATGGGCATGATTTGACCTTTCGACCTTAAGACCGGGACTCCTGCTGCTCTGCTCGCTAGGTTAAGTCCCATATGGTCATCCTCCCCACCGGCAGCGCCACAGACACGTATTGAAACATGTAATCATCATCAGCCCTGATCTATCCACTGCTAGCTGTTGCCTGCTGGCCGAGTCGCGTAGCTCAGTGGACTTTACGTGGGAGATTAAACATCTGAACTTCTCACCGATTCTGAGATGAAGGGCCCCCCTCCCCACCCCAAGCTGTGGCCATCCGTCACATTCCGACCATTATCGTCCGTCTCCCGCTTTGATTCCAAACCGCGCTCGCAAAGTCACGTGAGTCACGGGAGCGTCTGTTCGTCTGTCCCTAGCTGTCCCGGAGCGAGCGCGTCCACCCCGCAACCCCCCCCCCCCCCCCCCCGCCGAAGACGACATCACGGAACCAATGCCCTTGGTCGCCGCGCGACTCCGGCCCGCGTCTCTCCGCCGACTGCCACGCGCGCGCGCTCGGTCTCTGCGCCGAGCGACGGAAGCTGACGGCGCGTTTTCTCGTCCTCCCCGTGCGTGCGCAGGTTCCCACGCGGCGGCGGTGGCGCCCGCAGAGCTGCCCGGCGGCGCGGCCCGCGGCGCCGCGGGGAGCGAGTGCGCGTGCAGCGGGACGCAGTTTGCATGCGCGCTCACCGCGCAGGGGGAGTGCGCGTGCATCCCCGAGCAGTGGCAGTGCGACGGCGACAACGACTGCGGCGACCACAGCGACGAGGACGGATGCAGTGAGTGACGCGCACGTGTGCCTGCTGGTGGCTGTACGTGCGTGTGGATTCGGCTGGGGGCTGAGCGGTAGTGTGGCGGTTGGCGTGCGGTGCTACGAACCCGGCGACCCCGAGTTCCATTCCCGCTCACGACCAACACCTTGTCTTAATCGGTGCCGGCCCAACGCCCGCACCACCCCCCACCCCCCTAGGTCGACTCAACCTCAAATTAGTACCTGGTGCAATGTGCAAACATCACCACTGGGGGAGACAAAGGTGGCCGGGCGTGGTGTTGGCCACCCACCCCTTCGTGTGCCGTGCTCGCTAACAGCACTTGCCCCTACAATCTGTTGAGGCTAGACATCCGGACATCTGTATATGCAGCGTCGGTGTGTGTATGTGCGTGTGTCCGTGTGTGTTTATGTGTTTGCGCTTGGGTGGTTACGTGCGCGCACGTGCCTGTCCATGTACGTTAATGCGCATATGTTTGTGCCCGTGTGCGTCCACACATGTGCGTTCTTGCACCGTTCCCATGTCTGTTTTATTTTTTTTGGGGGGCGGGGGGGGGTTTGAGTAACCACGGATCACTGACGCACACAGGGAGGTATGCACACCTGTGCAAGGCATCACGCTCCATCCACATTTGGTGCTGACTTGACTCGCTTAATTATAGCCCACAGAGACAGGGCAGCCCTTCCTGCAGGAGGACACGCCTTCCGCGAAGGGTTCCTCGTGTGTCGTGTTGCGTACGTGTTTTTTTCTTCTTCTTTTTTCGCACAATTTTTTTTTCAATAAGAGGAAAAACATACCGCATCCCCCCCCCACAACTCCCTCACCCCACCACTCCGCGGCACCTCGACTCGGGGAGCTTTCGAAAGGAGGAGCAGGATAAAAACCACCCGCGTACGAAGCGCATGGCCGTATGGGAATTGCTACGCAAGAAAAAAACATTAAAAAAAACACATCGGCGGTTCTTTTAGAACCGCATCCGTCGCGATCCATCTTTGCCTTTGAGGGTCGCCGTCGATGTAAATTCGAGCGACTGCCGGCGGCGAGGTCAACTCGCCCGAGCGAAATGTTGCTCCGACGGGACGCCTTCTGCTGCACGGCTCGCGCCCCACGTGCCGCCCCCCCCCCCAACATCCGTTTTGTAAACGTTCCGAGCAATGTACCTCCCCACTCCAGTCGTGCGAACGACGGCGTTGCAATGGGGTCCGCCGTGCTGCCCGAGCGCTTCGTCGGTGGCTCCCGCTGGGTTCCGTCGCAGGCCGGGGGGGGGGGGGGGCTGGTGGGGGGGGGGCTGGTGGTGGGGGTCGGCCCAGCTTGCCCCGCACCCCCACCACCGTCGTCATAGAATGAAAGAAGTTTTCGCTATGGGACCTTATTGCCAGTATCAAATTTGTGAAAAATACGAGTGGGTTTTATACCTTTTTTGTCCGGCAATCAGGAGGCGTTGAGATGTTCGAACATGAAAAGGAGAGCTTTTGCGAGGAATCAAGCCTGCGTTAGCCACACGGCGCTTGTGGCGAAAACATGCAAACAAATATGCCCCTGACACTATACTGATGCGCATTGTTCAACCGCGCTCTAATCAACTACAGTTGAAAGGCTTCCACGCGGCTAGCGACCCAGTCGCGGGCCGACCGCGCGTGGAGACTTCCCGGCGGCGGCGGCGCAATCGCCGTTTGGGGTCGCCGTGACCGTTTTGTGAAGGCGGCGAAAAATTGCCGAATTGAAAACCCACCGTGAGTTTGGCCCGCGCCGCTGGAGGGGGGGGGGGGCGGGGGGGGATAGTGCCCACGCCAGCGCCACCCACAGCGGCTGCGCCACTCGGTGGGCACCGCTGTGTGGGGAGGGTGGGGGGGGGGAATGGTGGGAAGGGGTGGTGGAGGGAATTTAATGGGAGCTTCAACCTCGTCCTCCTCCGCTCGCCATCAAAACATGGACAAAAAGAGCCGCACTCCAATGCTCTCATTTTGCTCTTTTTCTCCCCCCACCCCCCCACCCCCCCACCCCCCCACCCCCGACGCCTCACTGAGACAATGGCGCTCGTTCTTGCCAAGGCGTCACTTTCTGAAAAAGGGCATTTCCCCGCGCCAATTCAAGTAACGGAGAGGCCTGAAATTGGAATTTTCCGTGAGTTTAACCAACTCCACGCTTTGGCCGACAAGTCGCATACAAATTGCATCGAGATGAGCGCCGCGTCCGGATGGCTCCAGCGAGCCGGGAGGGGCGGGGGGCGGGGGGAGGGGGCGGGGGGTGTGAGGGGGATGGGGGGGGGGCGATGATGATGATGATGATGATGATGGCACCGGATTACCGTGCGCGGACCGTGCTGGCGCATGCTGCTGCAGCTCAAAGCGAGGCGACGCCGGTTACCCCGCAGCAAGTGCCGGGGACCGCCGGATCGCCGCAGAAGAGTTTTTTTTATTTTTTAAACTGGGTCTCCGAATTAAGAGATTAACCGAACTGCTCGGGCTCGTGCGGTCGACTGCGATGAATTAGCGTCGTCGCTTTGCCCCAGCTCTGGCAGGCAAAGGTTGCAGCCCTGCAATCGCTTGCTCTCGTTCCTGTCTGGCGGGCGGAATGGTCTCCGCAAGCGCCAGCTCTTGAGAGCCCCTCCCGAAGGCTCTGCGAGCCCGAGCTGCGACACCCGGCCAGCGGTCTCGGAAGAGCCGGCGTGTGCGCACGCTTTATCCCACCTCGTGCCACACCCGCCGATCGATTAATCGCGGCACAGTCGTCTGTAACCGGCGCTGCGCGGCCGACTCTTGCGATGGACACAGGGGATCTTGAACGTCCACTTTGAGGCGGACAGCGCGCAGTGTTGTCACGGTTGATGCAATGCGCCGGCGGCGTTAATCAGGGCGGCCGTTTGAATTAGAACCACTAGCCTGTTCAGCAAGTGGCGAGCGATCTACCGCTAAGCCACATCGATGCCGAGGCCATGTCACCGCCTGCTGAGATTGGCCTTTTAAACAAATTCCACTTATTCTCCTGGGCGTTGTAGGCCAAAGCAATCCACACACACAGAGTCCAGTAAAGCAGCGCATACCGTGTGCAACCGCTGTAACGAGACGAGGCGCTGAAATGTACAGTGGGGGGGGGGGGGGGTTTGGGGGGGTAAATTGTGACCCCCCCCCCTAAATCAGCCATTCATCTATTTCCACTGATTGGCCCGTTAGGAATCTCTTGATTGCCTGATTCCTGAACAACAAAAACGAGAAATCTCAGCGACAGCTGCCGACGACAACGCGGCGCCCCGAGATGTCCGCTGCTAGATTCGCATCGCGCTCACTCGCAGGCTTCCCCACAATCACCGCAGGGTGCCGGCTCTGACGGGGGATTAATTCCGCTCGGCTTTGAAGTCGCAGCGAAAATTGCGGCGCTCGTGATGGTGGTGGTGGGGGGGGGCGGGATGGAGGGCGGCGGCGGCGGGGTCGGGGAAACGGCATGGCGAGCATTTCTAATCGCGGGTCATCGCTTGATTTTATTTTTCGGGGCGTAATTGGCGCGAGGCTGGGCGGGCTGCGTGCCGGCTTGTCGGTGCTCGCGCAACGAAGACGCCCGGGCCGCTGCCCTGACCCCCGCGGCCCGCTCCGTTCATGGCTTCAATCGCACACACGAGCCAACGTTCGGCTCGGCGTTGCTCGGTCCGCTGCCGGGATGAAGGCCGTCTCTCCCCGCGGGTTAGTGAGCGCGAGCGGCGCGGGCATTGGGGCAGAGTGCACCCTCAAACGGCGGAATTTGTTGCCACATTAAACGTCTGCTGACACCGTAGGCCCCGCGCAAGACTATCAGCTGTTGCGTGCACGGTGGTGCTCGCCCATCGAAGCACCGTTATCTGGGCTCAGCCCCTGCTCATCTTGCGAGCTTCGACGAGATCGGGCGCGCCCGCCACTCATTTAAAACGTGGATGGGAATCGAACTTGGGTCGCCAGGTTCGCGCCGCGCCACCGCTCCACCACGACGATGAACGTCTTCGCTGCAAGCTCGCGCAGTCGCAGTGGTCGCAGTCGGTGGGACCGCAGCGTCATTGAAGAGACGGATCTGAGAGAAAAAAACCCCGCTTCCTGCGAATTTGAAAATGTTTATTTTCGTATGTCACGTCCCATTTAAATAGCCCCAGGAAAGTCAATGCATCTGACAGTTTGTTTTGAAGCGGAGAAGACAGAGTCTTTTTCTCAAGCTGAGCGGGACGCGAGTGGGGGGCATGAGCGGGGGGGGCGTGAGCGATCCGACGAGAGTGGAGCCGGTACCACAGTGGACGCCCGTTGTCGCTTACTCAAGGACTTTCACAATACGGTACGCGCCGTCAGTTTGCACGTAAGTTGCGGCGGTGGGGGTTCCCCCAATTCATGTTCGTTGTCCGCAGTGAATTGACATCATCTCGACAGCCACCACAGAGGCGCTGCCACTCATTGGAGGTGTTACAAATAAATGAATGACAATTTCTCGTGTCGAATCGTGAACCCCGAGTCACAAAAATTCATCAAACTCGGAGAGATCGGGGAGGAGTTGGCAGGGGGGGGGGGTGCACATCGCAATCCCACCGTGGCATTTCTCCCGCTCAGCCTGCACTGCCGGGGTGGCGCGGTGCCCCAGTGGTGAGATGTTAACTACCTCGCCTGGTATACAGGAGGTTGTGGGTTCGATCCCGGCCCTGACGCCTGTGTATATTTGGAGTTTACATGTTCTTTCTCTCGCGTGGATTTATCTCCCGTCCTCCGGTTTTCTCCTCCACATTTAGAATCGACGTCACGCGTTTAGAGTGTTTGGCTGC
This sequence comes from Lethenteron reissneri, assembly GCF_015708825.2. Lineage (NCBI taxonomy): Eukaryota > Metazoa > Chordata > Hyperoartia > Petromyzontiformes > Petromyzontidae > Lethenteron > Lethenteron reissneri. The sequence continues at coordinate 2,427,960 of NC_083811.1, forward strand.
TGTAAATTTCCACGCAATAATAAGCCACTTCTGAAAATGAGTCACATAGCTCAGTGGACCTTACCTGGGAAAATTAAAAATTGTTTAATAGTTAGTTATTCATTCGCAGCCGGCATGTTGTGTGGGTCAGCAGCTTCTAGCGGGGGCGGGCAGGGGGGTGGTTGGTCAGTGGTGAGGGCTCAGGGTTTTTAGGGGTTTTAGGGGTTTTAGGGGTTTTATGGGTGAGGATTGGGAGTTTTAGGGGTGAGGGAGCCAGGAGAACGGCCTTTGACAGAAACTGTAATTATGAGATTTTTATGATCCTTGTTTTTTCTTGGCCCGCCTGAGCGAGCGTCTCCCCCGTGCGTCCTTATCCAGCAAGAATGTTTCCGTTTGGGGATTCTCTTCATAAAGTAAAGCACAGAATAAAAAGAGAAGCGCATCAGGGCAGTTTAAAAAAAGTGTCTTTATTAGGCGAGGCGGCACAGGCGATCGCTCGGAAGGGAAAGGACCCAGGCTCGGCAAGGTCGTGGTCCCGCGTGCCCCCAACGGGAACGGACGGCGGCGGTGGCGGGAGCGGCGGGACGCATGTGAACTTGACGGGAATCGGCGCGGCCCGGCAAATGTTTCTTCGTGCCGGCGCACACACGACACGGGGAGCCCCCCGCCCCCCCTCGCCCGCATTGGCTTTGCCCGATCATCCCGCTTCTTCCCTGGACAAAGTACGATCGCAAAAAACTACGATCGGGAAAAATTACGAGCGGCCATGCCAGGCAAAATCTCCGCACGGCTGCAGACGATGCGGCTTTAATGAAACGCGGCCATCCGCTCCCCCGCCCGTGCCTCGTACTGAGGCCGGACAGGTGACAGCGCCGGTAAACGTGCAGCACGGGGGCAGAGAGTTTCCACAATCGAGGTTTGGTTTTTGGGTTCGAGCTCGTAAATGTGAGTGACGTTAAAACCCACCAATCAGCAAGGTTGTGGCACGCAAACATAGCGGGCCAAATAAGTAACGAGTTCGGCACACACCGGTTGCGTGTTGGAGAGTAAACCCACAACAACGTTTACAATTCGAGAACCGTGACGTTTTGCCGGCAAGTACAACCGGCATCATCAGGCGACAGCCAGAATTGTGTCTTCCTACCGTTTCGTTCTTAAATAGAGGTTGGGTAAAGGTGATGTCGTCACTGTGAGCCAGTCAGGTGTGAAGACCAAACGTGGGGGAGGGGTTAATGTAGTCGTATACATTACAATGGATACCTATTATTGGCCGGGTTATTCACGGCAAAATTGAGATGCAGAGAGATTCCGCAGCCCAATTTTGCGCGAAAGAGGAATCCAGTGGAGGCAACGGTAACGCTCGCGGAAGGCAACAAGAGGCAGAGGATGACCGAGAGAGAGAGAGATGGACTGATGGAGAGGACGTGGTGGTGGTGGTGGCGGGAGGAGGCACAAGCATGGCGTGGAATGACAAGGAAACAACTGCAACAGATGGGATAAGACGATGACGACGGTGATGATCGCCGACAGTGGAGGTCCACTGCTGCTGTTGCAGGAAGTCGGTGGACCCAGCGGCCTCGAGAGAAGGAGAGAATCGCACAAGAGCGAAGCACTTCGCGTGAACCGTGAGGACACTGAGTGACTCGCGTCGTGTTGTTTCTACAGTCAAGCACCACGCCCTGCTGCCTTTGTTTCCCGAGTGCTCACGTTGACACGCTCACCTTGGCCAGGTACTGTACCAGTTGACGGCTGAGTTAATCCAGGATAGGCTCGGGATTGTATCAGGTATCGCATGGCTTTGATTTTTTTTATCATGGCGGGGAATAGAATTCTGGTCACCGGGTTTGTAGCGTGGTGTGCAAACCATTACCCCATCGCGTAATCACAGCTGGCACGCACACACACGTACACGGGGGGTTATGAACACGCACACACACGAACGCACGTACGCACACACCCACAGGTGTACACATGCCAAGAAGCAAGTGCCCTTATTTGCTGTTACATAATTAGGCGGATGTTGTGCCCTCTGTTCTCGACAATAAAATATATATTACTTAACAGCAATGTGGCACGTTTGGGTGATGTGTTTCATCCCCATGACGACGTGACGACGTCATCGTCGAATGGGATGGTCTGGTGCCAAGCTCATCGAGAAATCGGCGCTGATGCATCCAATCGGTCACGTTACGCGCACCGGGTTCAAACGAAGAGCCCTAATTCAGCGATTGATTCTCTTTAAAGTTCCACATCACTGGCAGCCGTGATCAGTCCACTGCTAGAGGAAAGGCCTCCCCAATACGTCCCAGTCTTGAACGGTTCCGGCAATGCACATTAATAAGAATAAATAATAATGAATGTTTGTAAAGTGGCGCATTACATCCGTAGATCCTAATGTGCCACCGTGTATGGGAAAGCAGAAAAATAAACAAAACCAGGGTAACCGGCTAGAATGAAGGGGTAACGGCCAATTTGAATAGGGGAGCTTTCAAGACAGACTTGATACTACTAAACTAAGAAAACTTAATTTTTATTTTACCAGGTAAGGCCCACTGAGCTATGTAGCTGTTTTTCAGAAGCGACCTGGCCACAAATAATAGCTCAATAAAGTGATTTATCGTGTGTACATTTATAGCAGCCAAATACTCTAAACGCGTGATTTTTATTCTTAATTTGAAGGGGAAAACCGGAGGACCCGGAGAAAAATCTACGTACTCTTAGGTTTTTTCGGTAAAGTCACGTAGGTAAAAATAAATAATAAAAATAATAGAAATAAAATAATAGAAATAAAAATAATAATAATAGAAATAAAATATTATTACTTCTATTATTTGTATTTTCATTATTATTTTTTAGCTACGTGACTTTACCGAAAAAACCTAAGAGTATGAATCCTTGCAGTCACGAAAGCTTCAAATCTAGAAAAAATCTACTTGACCACGGGGCAAACTCAAAATATAAGGAAGGCATCAGGGTCGAGATCAAACCCATGACCTCCTGCATACCAAGCGAGGTAGTTAACATCTCACAACCGCAGTGCCCTTATTAAACTAAACTAACACAACTAGTTTTTTCAATTTCACCAAGTAAGGCCCACTGAGCTATATAGCTCGTTTTTAGAAGCCACAAATGATAGCTCAACCAAGTGGCTTATCACGTGGAAATTTATAGCAGCCAAAAACGCGACGTTCCCTCCTTTTGGCTGCCTGTCCATCGCGAGTCTTCACCTTGTGCCCGGGTGCTTCCGAGCCGAGCATCCAACCGCACCTTAACATCTCTTGGAACCTCCGAGTTCAACCAGTCTACACAACAAAGGCTCCTTCCTAACAGCGTGCTTCAGCCGCACCGAACCTCACAATAATAATATCCAGGGCCTACCTTGGCTCCTCCCACCCTCAAGCAGTATATATACAAGGACTGTTTTCTTGGAATTTCTCTTACTTGATACAGCTATCGTGCTGTGACGGTTCCACCTGAAGACGGAGGCTTGTGTTGCCTCCGAAACGTCGTGATTTTTATTTTATTTTTTATTTTACTTCTTTAATTTTGATTTTTTTACCTACGTGACTTTACCGAAAAAAACGAAGAATATACATCCTGCCCGTGCCCACTCGGCTCTCCGAGCAACTCGATACGGACGTCTCTAACATGCACACGTTTTTTTTCCTTAACTGATTATTTCAATAACACATTGAACTTTTTTTATGGTTTGTAGGTTTGCGTTAAGTTATTTTATTCATGAACATACCTCGGTGCCAGTATTTAATTACATAGATGCGCCGTGCACGCTACATCGGTGACTTTAGAGGCAGTCGCGTTTAGACAGCTTGTGAATTGAGATTGTATCGTGCAGAGAAACATTTAAACATGTAATTTTTTACTACTATTATTATGCACATAAATGAAATTCAGATTGTCATCCGATCAGCCACGAAATATCACATCACTCCAGCCACAATGCCGTTTGGCCTTATCCGAATGTCAAAGAGTTTGTTCCTGATAGGTAGTGCACATCTGAACCTACCCTGGGTACCACCAGTTCAGCCACCAGCACAGACCAGTGTGGTGAAGTATGGTCAATGACTGAGGCAGTCGTGGATTGACAAAGAGTTGACATTTTTTCGATGTTTTTATTTTGTATTTCATCTTCACATTTATATACAAACACACGCATGTGATGATGATGATGATGATGCTGACGATGAATAATTTTTTTCTCGACGAGGTTCCTGCTGCCTTGGGATGCTTGGACAATTCGGGTTTCGAGTGTTTAGCTTCGCGTGGGAGGAAGACAGGCGGACACTCAAAGCTACTGCCTTCAGAATATATTTTCAGAATCAGAATATTTATTTACACCGGAGGAATCGGATTTTTTTCACGGATGTCCAGCAGGGTCAGAACATTACAACAACAAACAGCAAGTCTAGGAACGGAAAAGACATCACTTTAAAAAATATCGACAAATAAAACTAATCTATTTTTTATCTTACCAATAAAAGCCCAGTGAGGTATTATTTTATATTTTCAGAAGCAACCTGGCGATACACGATAGCCCAACAAAAATAGCTTAACGTGAGCAACCGGCCAAACGTCCCAATGCAGGACCCACCACAATCATTTAAAGAAACAGAGGCTTGAGACTCAGTGGAGGCTTTCCTGGAGAGGCTAAACGACTTCACTATTGACGTTTAGACAAATTGCTTGGTGATGATGCCGCCGCTGTTGCCGCTCGTTTCGTTGACAGTGCTGCACGAGCACAAATAAACAAAACTCAACGCTTTCCTCGAGAACTCTACGGACTTCGTAGGAAACGTTTGAATATACCCTATAACAATAATAATTCCATACATATCGCTGTTCATCAAGGATCTCAAAGCACTGTATCGGGCAACAGCAGCAGCATCAGACGCTCAGCTAAAAAATAAGATTACAAGTACATTTTAAGAATCAATTTACCAACGTTCTGGGCAATGGTCCTGATGAATAATCTTAACAACACGAGGTGACGTTTTGGGCAGTGGGATCATGATGCCGGAGCAGGACTTTTCTTTGTGAGAGACGGACACGGAGGGTGGGGGATCCTGTCCCTTCCTCTCTCTCTCTCTCTCACTTGCTAATGAACATCAATACCGTGACACAACCTCAAGTGTGTCCTCCCCAAGCAGTGGTGGCGGTGGTTGTGGACAGCAGGGTGACGTGGTGGGGTGGTAGTGTTGGTGCGAGTGTTGGCAAGGGTCGGTGGTGGTGGTGGTGGTAGTAGCAGTGGTGGTGGTGGTGGTAGCAGTGGTGGTGAGTGGCCATGTGGTTCGTGGTGTTGGCGAGTGACCGTGTGGTGGTGGACAGCGGGGTGACGTGGTGGTAGTGGTGGTGGTGGGGTTGGTGAGTGTCTGTGTGGTGGTGGTGGGTGACCGTGGTGGTGGTGGTGGGGTTGGCGAGTGTCTGTGTGGTGGTGGTGGGTGACCGTGGTGGTGGTGGTGGGGTTGGCGAGTGACCGCGTGGTGGTGGCGGTGGTGGCACGCAGCGTGGAGGTTATGGGCCCTCTCTGCCTCCGCCACTGCACCTGTTGTTGTTGTTTTCCTCTCCGAGTGGCTTCTCCGTGCTCACTCCGCTCGTCCGCCCCTGCCGGGCACGAGGCCGCCCGGCCGCTGCCAAAACAAACGCCGCGGCAAAAACACAAAGCCTCCTCCCTCCAACCTCGTGTAGATTTATGGATTTCTCTGTTGGTGGCGCGGGGGGTGGGGGGTGGAGGGGCGGAGGGCTGGGTGGGGGGAAGAAGCAGGTTTTCACAGCTGCCCGATGGTGGAGGTCACCCCCGCAGAGTCAGATGACCCCAGCGCCACCAGGGTAGTTCTGTCCGCCTTGATGGGTTGCTCGCTAACAGCGCTTGCCCACTTAAAAAAATCCGCAATCATGTCCCTGTTGTTCCAAAAAATACATAAATGAATAGGAAGACACCACAATTAATGTGTGCATGTCAGCGAGACGTCCGTATCGAGTTGCTCGGAGAGCCGAGTGAGCTCGGGCAGGAGGCTCGGCTCGGAGGCATCCGGGCACGCGGTGAAGACTCACGATGGACAGGCAGCCAAAAGGAGGGAACGTCGCCCAACGGGACGTCAGCCACAGGGATGGAGTGTTGAAATCATGTTTTAGAGTATTTGGCTGCTATAAATAACCACGTGATAAGCCACTTGGTTGAGCTATCATTTGTGGCTTCTGAAAAAGAGCTATATAGCTCAGTGGGCCTTACTTGGTAAAATAAAAAAAACTGTTTTGTTAGTTTAGTTTAATAAGAGCACCGCGCCTTGTATGCAGGAGGTCATGGGTTCGATCCCGACCCTGACGTCTTCTGCATATTTGGAGTTTTCCCCGTGGTCACGTGCATTTTCCTCCGGGTCCTCCAGTTTTTTGAGTCCACGTGAAAAGGCTGTGCGGTGGCGGTGGTGGTGGGATTATTGAAGTGACGGGACCGGTTGTTGTTCCTATTGGATCGTGGTGGTGGTTGGTTTGGTGTTGGCAGCACTATCAGCAGCAGCAGTACGGCTGCATTACGTAATGCTAGTATTGGTTGTAACGTTGTTGGCACTAGCGCCGTGGTGACGTCACTGCAACTTCGTGGCGAACGGCAGCTTTTGATGTTGTTGAAGGCGGTGGAGGCGGTGGTTGCTGGTCGTGGTGTTACCGGCCACGTTGGTCGCAAGTGTCACCTTGGGCACCAACATTCGCTCGTGCAATTACGGTGGTCGTAGCATCGGCGCTGTCGCGTTGGCAGCGGAGCCGTTTGGTTGTCGGCAGTTTTCAAGAAATTAGTTTTCAATCTAGATTCATGCACTCTTAAATCTATATTGAAAGCTCATTACTTTGAAATTTCCTTTTGTGCGCGTGTTAGTTTTGGTTCCCTTCCCCCCGCACCTCCGATTAGCGTGGTTGGCCACGTACAGAGCTAAATAAATTCAACGTACGGTGCGAACAGCATCAACGTTGGGCAAACCTGCATCTTCGGGGCACAGAGAGAATACCCGCCCGCTTGCTCGCCCCGTGGTCGCTGGCTCGCTCGCCGTTTGCTGTTTGTGCAATCTCGTTCAGCGAACAAGGATGGGGGGGGGGGGCAAATCGGTCACAGCGCGAGAAGAAGGGAAAACACTGGAAGAGAACGGACGTCAAAGCAGTACAACGCCTCGTGTCATTGGACCCTTGTGGTGGGGAGAGAGGGGCGAGGGGGTGGGGAGGGACACTACCTTTGATGCGAAAGGTCACGTCGACGACAATGCTTTGCGTGCGTTCGGTTTTGGTTTTAAACTTAAAAATGAGATCGTCGTACTTGAAAAATAACTCTTAAACAGGAGGAGGGGGATGACATTGGGAGGGTGTGGTGGTGGTGGTGGCGCAGAGACCAGAAGATAGCTGAATGAATAATAATGCGTTGTGCAACGGCCCTAAAAAAACAAAACTTACTCCGCCAGGTTTGCGTTTGACGAAACCGCGACTGCGCCCCCCGTTCAGACTAATATATTATGTTTTATTTGTGCCGCTGGCGGTTTTTGTTGTTGTTGTCGGTTTAATTGGAGCCATGAACCTGGTCTCGCCTGTGCTGAATATTTCCCCATTTAGGAATGCGCCGTTCGCTAATAAGGGCACGAATCCAGCAGACTCAGTAATAACCATCGTGGTAATCAAATGCAGGAGTGTTTCCAAAATGTAGTTATTTATTTGAGTATTATTATTCCGTGCTTCCCGGCGAAATAAAAGCCGCGATCGAAACACGCGTCCAGTTGGCCACCCCACCTCCGTCTCCTCCGTTTGTCACGTGTGCTGATGCTGCCCTCCAAGCGGCAGGGTTAAGGGGCAGGGAGGGGTGGCACCGGGCCGAATGCCGTGCCCCACTTCTTGCCCCACTCCGCAGGCAACCAACTCACCTTGAGCCTCCTGGTCAGTTCTCGGGTGTGGTGAAGCTGCCTCGGAATGCGGTAGCCGGTGTGGTCACGCTTCCGATGCGAGGATGGCTGAGAGACGGCAGGGTAGCAAGGAGGTTCGTGTACCTGGAACTGTGCATTCTTGTGACCTGGTGCGGTGTGTTAACATCAGCAATGGTGGTGGTGGGGGGGGGGGGGGGGGCGGCAAGGGCATGGTGCTGGATGTATCAACCCCCTTGTGCGTCGTGCCGGCTTTCAGCAGGTGCTCGCGAACAGCACATGCCCCAACAGTCTGCAAAGGCTATACGCAGGGTGGAGGGCGATCTTTGTAATTGTGTGCACGTGCGTGTGCGTGCGCAATGTGTTGTGTTTTTTTTGCATTTGGCATAATTTTGTTTGACAACGGTATGTGAAATAATATAAATATGTATAATGTATATATAGTCTGTTGATATATAAACCATCATGGGCTCACGGGACGGATGGCATTTGCACAGAAGCTACAAAAGTGAGAGCGGAGGAATCTCCAGGCGAGCCTTTTTGTTTGTTGTTTTACAGCAGCGCGTCCATAATGAATTGCTCCGCATTCTCGACAGCCGAAAGTGGCGGCTAAACAGTCGCCACGGCCACAACCAAGGCCCCCCCCCCCCCCCCCCCAACGTATTTACGAACAGCGCCCGTGTGTCGAGAGACCGAGAGCCTCGCACGGATCCATCACCTGTCCTTGACTCTGGCGTTACAGCTTGCAGAGAGGAATGCGTTACCCACACCGCCCCCCTCCACCCCCTCTTTGTCCCAGCTGCAAGTATGTCAGGACCCTGCAGAGGAGGCCTGTTATCGCACAGGTGCGCAGGTGTGCGGCGTGTTTGAGACGTGAGCCCCCCGCCCCCCCCCCACCCCGTGCAGGTGTGTGGCCGCCGTGCGTGCCTGCGTGCGTGTGGCATTGTGCTGCTGTCTGGCCCCTTGTTTTTCAGTCCGCCCTGATTCGCTAATTTGTTTGAAGGAGAGGGAGAGAGAGAGGGAGAGAGCGCGCCCACTGCCTCGTGGCACGCGACGAGAATTTTTATCCCCCCCCCCCGCGACCGAATCGCCACGGCTTTTAGTTTTTTAACGCGGCCCGAAAGCTAAGCAGTTAGTTGTGTTCAGCCTGGTTAGCATCGGCACGGGAGAGAGGCAGCATGGGAGTTGCAAATTGTCGTAACAGGACACCCAACGCTTTCGTCAATAACGTTGAGTGTGGCCGTAAAAGGAAAAAACAATATATAGGCGACGTCTTGACCTTTCATGATTGCAGATCAAAGTCGAGGTCTGAGAGAGACAGCGTGGATAATAAGAGTTGGAGACTGAACTTTACACCATGGCCCTGATGAGAATTGAATTTGTTTTTTTTATGTTTGCCGTTGTAGCCGTGGCTGTACAAATATGGATTATTGAATCCATCCTTGTGGAGCTGTGAATATTCCCCGTTTTGTAAGCGCGTTGGGTTTCCTCCGGTGTTATTCGGTTTCAAGGCCACGTGAAACCAGGCTGGCATTCGTGGATTCAGCCAAATATCCCAGTGCCGGTGAGGCTTTCGTGGATACATGAATTGTGGTGTCTTCCTACTTATTTCTGTATTTTTGGAACAACAGGAACAGGATTGTGGATTTTAAAAAAATCCGCTGGGCTGCGAGGTGGCCAGATTCAAGTGGGTTCATGAACCACTTTGGGTGCCACGGTGGCGATATGTTAACTACAAATATACACCAGACGCTGACGTCTGTTGTACATGTCTAGTATTTGGCTGCAAGACATTTCCACGTGATTAGCCACTTCGTTGAGCTATCATTTGTGGCCAGGTTGCTTCTGAAAAAGAGCTGTATAGCTTCAGTGGGACTTAGCTGGTAAAATAAAAAGTTTAGTTGAACAAAAGTTTTAGCTTACATTTCTGCGGTCCTGAGCGTGTCACTGTGCTTCTGTGGCGCCGATTTTGCGGTTAAAGGTGCAGCCCTGCAACCGCTTGCTTCACACCACTGCCGAATTCTCGTGGCAAAATGAAACAGAGGCTTTCTTGGGTAAATAAACGGTATGATTTTTATTTATTTATGATAATAAATGTTTTTTATTTATTATAATAAAAAAACGAACACATTCTGCAGACGTAAAGGAAAACCCTTTGCACTTGCACAAGCAGCTGTCTCTCCGCGTGAAATGGAATCTTACTTTGTTGGGGGGGAGAGGAAGAGAGGTAACAATTTCCTCAAGTATCTCGAGGAGGCACAGATGTGGCAGAAGTCGCGGCGTCGCTGTGGCCTGCTTCGGCGTGGCGCGCGAACAGCGAACGTCGCCACACCGCGGGGGCACCGGGCCGCTGTGGCCGAAACTCGATTCACTCGGCAACCCTGAGCCCACCCTTCTACCCCCCCCCCAAGCCCCCACTCCCCCACCTCCCCCAACCCCCCCACACTCCCACCCCCCAACCCCCCACCTCCTCAACGCCCCACCCAAACAAACCCCCACTCCCCAACACCCCCACCACCACAATACCCCAAACCCCCCACCCTCCTAACCCTCCCAACCCCCCACCCTCCCACCCCCTCCAACCCCCCCACCCTCCCTCAACCCCCCAACCCCCCCACCGTCTCACCCCCCAAACCCCCCCCACCCTCCCTCAACCCCCCAACCCCCCCACCGTCTCACCCCCCAACCCCCCACCCTCCCACCCTCCCTCAACCCCCCAACCCCCCCACCGTCCCATCCCCCCAACCCCCCCACCCTCCCCCAACCCTCCCCCCCCACCACCGATTCCTTCACAAACGCGGCCCCTTCACGCCCTGCCCAGCCCACGCTGTCTCCCCACCGCCGCGGTCGATCCACTGCTGGATGAAGGCCCTCCCTCCCCCCTCTCTCCACTCCCACCTCCTCACGCCATCTATCGTTGGCGCTTCGTCTGTCCCTCGTTGTCATCGTCGGTAGCGATCCATCCGCGGCTGGAAGAAAGCCCTCATCTCTATCATCATCAACATCATCAGCAACACACACGTACAAAAAATCACTTTATTTCGGCACACTATTCATCTCACGGTTTGTTTGCGCTGTTTTTGTTGTTGTTTAGATCTGCGCATATTTATGCCCCCCGTTTGTTAGACTAAAATATCGAGCTTGCTTGCACGTGCACCTCACTTTTTTTCTGGTCTCACAGTACGCGTCTGTCCATTCCCGCGTGTTTCATTCACGACCGTTAAGACGCCTCTTCTGTTCCTCACGCGACGTCTTCCTTCAGGAGCCTGCTCCACTCGTTCTCTCCAAAGTCCATTTTTCTGTCTTTGTTTTTACGACTGCTGCTGCTGCTGCTGCCGCTCACACAGCACCACCACCACCACAGATGGCGTCAACGACCGGCTGAGCCGGACTTATCGCCCGTCCGTGTAACAAATCGAATAATCTCAAAAGGTTCTTCCCCTCGAGCCTAATTGCTTGGAGTCGCGAAGCCAACGCCACTGTGCAGCATGATTGGTCGGCGTCGTGCCAGGGAAGGGTTTTAAGTAGGTTAGCCGTAATGAGAAACAATTTGTCTTTTGTGAGCGCGGTTTAGTTATCAAATTATATAAGTGCTATTTATTTAACCGAGCGGGAGCTCGTTTGTTATTCTTACGTTTAATCTCGTTTTGTGCCTGTTATTACCGGGAGACTTTAAAACATTTATTTTAATGAACGCTTTCGGTCTGGCCCACCACATCGAGAATACCCCTCGCGTCTGCCCGCAGCTGCCGGTCGTCACGTGGTCGCCGGGTGCCACCCAACTCCAGTCGAGCAGCGAGTGAGGAATGAATCCCACCCGGGGGGGTGGTGAGGGTGGCGAGAGAGAGAGCGGAGAGCTCGGCCCGGCGCTGATAGCGCGGCGGTCGCTGCAGGAATTTCAAATTAAATTTCTTCATCCGGCGGCTCTGACCCCGCGCGTTAAGTTCCACGGCTAACGGGCAGCGCCTCAGGCTTAATCCAGACACACGCGTGTCGAGTCACATCGAGTTGAGTCGCAAGAAAGCCGTCGCCGCATCTTGTAGCCGGCACTGCGACAGCCGTTTCGTCGTCGTCCCACTCCCGACGTGATTTTCCTTTTATTCCGTCCCACATCTTTTTCCTTTTGACCTTCAGCAAAACGAGAAACAGCCTCGTTGGCAGTTGCTCAAAGCAACTTTGAATTGCCGTGTTTGTAAAGCCAGAAGTTAAAAAGGTCCCCGTGTGCTTATGCAGCATCGTTGTGTGTGGAGCGCGGGAGGGTCGGTGCTTGGGTGGCTGACTGAGCAGTTGGGTGGCTGGGTGGTTGGGTGGCTGGGTGGTTGGGTGGCTGGGTGGTTGGGTGGCTGGTTGGTTGGGTGGCTGACTGAACAGTTGGGTGGCTGGGTGGTTGGGTGGCTGGTTGAGTAGTTGGGTGGTTGGGTTGGGAATGTGGGGATGGTTAGAGGGAAAATGTGGGAACGCAAGCAGGGAGAGGGAGGTTGTGCTCACGTTCAACTGCGTGTTCCCTCTCTCCTCTCCCTTTGCATGCACACCACCCAGTGTGTTCGCTCCCCGTTACTCTCCCTCACTGTCTCTCCTGCTTGTCCCCTCTCCGTGTGCCCAGTGCTGCCCACCTGCTCCCACCTGGAGTTCCAGTGCCACAACGGGAAGTGCGTGCGGCGCTCGTGGGTGTGCGACGGCGACAACGACTGCGGCGACGACTCGGACGAGCAGGATTGCCGTACGGAACCGCACCCCCCACACAAAGACAAAGATCCCCCGTATAGCCTTAAACAGACTTTTAGGGCAAGTGCTGTTAGCGAGCACCTGCGAAGGCCGGCACGGCACACGAGGCGGTGGGTCGCCAGCACCGCGTCAGCAGTATTTGTCTCCCCGGTGGCGATATTTACACACTGCACCAGGTACTCATTTGAAGCCGAGTCGACCTAGGGGAGGCCCAGGACCGGTGCAGATAATCCCAGTTTTAAAGGGACGAGGCTCACAAAGCATCGTGGTTCATTAAAAAGCAAATCTCAAGTGTGAAGCCGCTGCGCTAGAATATTGTAACCCCCTGCGGGGACTGGTGTCTGTTCCCACCAGTGAATATTTACCATTTGTCAGGGTCGGGGGTTGGTTATTGCTAAGGAAAAGGTATGAAAGCCGCATTGGTTTGGACAAAGCTAGGACCCACACGGCTGGAATGAAAAGAAAACTTTTCTCAAATCAAACGGAGGAAGCAGTTTCCCCAATTAAGTTTGTAAAACGGTCACGTGGACATAAAACTGCATGGATATAGACTCTGTGACACTAAAAAAAGGGCCTTGGTTGGTGGTGGGGTGGTATGGGGGGTGGAAATATTCCCAAGCGGAAGCAATGTTCCTGAATATCGCTTCCTAGGGGGTTGGCGGGTTGGTGGGAGGTGGGGCGTGGAACTAATATCCGTGCCTGGCGTGGGGGGAAGGGCGAATGGCGGTTGTTGTATATACAGTTGAGTAATTCGCAGGTACTCTTCCGATTTGGCAAATTTGGACACCGGACGCTGGCACACAATGGGCCTACCCTTGCGAGCGGTGTCAGGGGATCTTTTGCCCGTCCCCTCTCGAGCGAAGCGGACGGCGCGTAGCAGTATTGTCACGACTCTTACGCTCGCGTTACTAATCCGGGGGGCGGCCGCCCATTTCGAACCGCGAACCTCCGCAACAACGAGCGGCCACGAGCGCCGCGCCGCCAGGCCGTGCGTCCCGGTCGACAACGCGGGGATGGGAGCAGCAGAGGAGAAGAAGCGACCCTCCCCACGGAGCGATCGTTAGCCGCTCGGGTAGGAGGGGTGGGGTGATTTCGGCAAGGAGGCGCCGAGTTGCCGGAGCAGAGCAGCGGTCGTGCAGTGGCAGCAACGCGCGATGGCGCGAAACGTCGCGTCGTTGTTGTTTGGCGAGCGGAGGGGGAGGGTGGCGAGTGGGTGCTTGCCCGGGCTTACGTAACGCGTGCGATGAAAATAATGCGCAGCAATATCCACGGATTAACGCAACGGACGATGTCGTAACGTGCAATATTTTTACCGGCATCTCGGCGGATTAAAATCTGATTTGACAACATTAATCATTAAATAGCAAAAGGTCTAATGCGTTGCAGTCACGTGTGCATTTATATATATATTTTTTCATGATTGAAGCCTTAAATAAACCCCACGAACTCAAGTTGATTTGTTATTTTAGCTTTTCATTCTGTTTGTTTAATTTTCACCATTCTCCCAGTTCTCTTTGTTGGTCAGAACCATCCATAATTCATCGGATTGTGTGAAAAAATATAAATTCCCCTGCGAATTAAATTGCACGCGCACATTAAATCAGACTCGGAGTAGCGAAATTATGTTAGGGCCCTCATTTAAAATGCAATGCGGTTACATTGCGGCTTGGGGAGTCGTGCGCGGTGAGAAAATTGACTGAGGGATATTGCTGACCTGGGTAACCACCAGGCTCCCCAGGGTAGGGGCAGCTGTTGCTGCCCCTACCCTGCGCTGCCCCGTAGCTTCATGTCCACATTGCGTCGTCTCGCTCCTGCAACCAGCTCTGAATGTTCACGCCGACAAATCAACAATAGCAGGAGTAGTGATGTTTCTTTTCGCTGGGATCATACCGCGTGTGGCGTTCGGCACGACGTCCGACGGTTCGGTGCCTGATGACGCATCCCGGCACCTGGAGAGAACCGTTGTGCGCCACGACCCGCGATCACAACCCGAGAACGCATCGGAGAGCTGTGCAGCGCAACCACGAACAGCTACGCAGGGGCGGCAATAGTAATCGTAACAATGATCAACGTTAGAAAGGTGCTATCCACTGCTGCATGAAGGCCTCCCCATGCCTTCATCATCAAACTCATTATGCACAGCTGTGGCGCATATGCAGAACTCTTGTTCTGGCTCCCACACAATAGACATGTAAATTATTAATCCATCGGCCGGTTGGCTTTCCAGAGCAATAACAATAATGACCAGCACCATTTGTTTACCAAGCAAAGCTGACTTGGAGATCAAGGCTCCCCCTTTTTCTCAGCCTCGCTATCACCACCATCGGACAAAGCCAGAAAACGAGCAATCGACACCAAAGCCGAGATCCCCTACTGGACCAAAACTCCTCTAAAGCGCGTCTGCTCTTGCCGCCAATTCGTACGGGATTTTGGCCACGTTATAAACGACGAGCGAATTAAGTTTCATTCACGGGAAGTCGGCGCGGATTTCCATCGGCCGGCTGCCCGCACCGGCCGGTGCGTTACCGGGCGCTCGCGAGTTGAGCGATCGAGAGGGAAAGCAAAACAAAGGCGCTCAAAGTGAATTTGGCTGTGGGAGTGGACGTCATCCGACGGGTCCCAGATCCCATTGGCACCAAAAAGGTGACCCCTTGACCCGCGAGCGCTCCATCACCGCGCCACGAGCGACCCCGCCATGGTAGCGGTGGTGGGGGCGAGGGGGGAGAACGCCGCTGCCGTGCCTAATGCCGGGCGTTAGCGGCGCTCGCTGCATCCGCGGCAGCAGAAGGAATGCATTGACGCCGTTGGCCGTGACAAATGCGATGGGGGGCGAGGGGGGGCGAGGGGGGGGGGCGAGAGATGATGAATGCAATCGCGGCCATGGGGAACCGGGGTGGAGAGCTCGCGCGTGCGGAGCTGGGTGCGTGCGTGGTGATTGTCACCTGCACTGGGAGCCTGATTCATGCGCGGGCGGAGAGGCGGTTTCCGCCAATTTTTTTGGCGGGCAAAGGATACATTCGGTTATGGGTTTTTTCCTCCTCTGCCAAATATCACCGGAAATCGCCCTTTGACCTTGAACGCTGGAGTGATCCCATGTTCTCTTAATGCCTGCGCCTGGAAAGAAAAAAAAAGAGAAATATTCGAGCAACTGGCCGTAATTCTAATGACTCCCGGAGGGACGCAACTTCCACCCTCGGCTGAGCTCACAGCGAAAGCGATGCGAGTGTTCGGCACGAGGAGGCGTGAAGTGAAGAGCCGGGCAGCGATAGGACACTGGGGACGAGGCCGCCCGTGTCAATCCTCGCACTATGGGCGGCTGCCGTAGGGCCACTGTGGGTGGTGCGGGTGGCACGCCACCATCGCCTTTCCCCCGCGGTTTCGGACACTGCGACGAGACGCCCGCCGCTGTTCAATAATTGAACCGTTGAATCCAGGGGCGGCGCATGAATAGTAGGCTCTGTCCTGAGTCAGCGGCCGGTAGTCGGGTAAATTTGATGTAATTATGGCACCGTAGAACTCCGTGAGGGGGTGAGCTTTGCGGCTCCCATCTGTAACCGAACCAGCGACCACCGTGAACCGTTCGCCAGGAGGACACCTTGCAGAGTGCGGCAGTGCCCCGCTGCAACCGGGGCCCATGCCCACCCGCGCGACGCCTCCACCAGCATCGTAATCCCGTGCCGGTCTCGCGTGGTCCTTAGGTCCACAATCACCCGAGGCTCCGCAGAGGCCTCCCCCATCTCTCACGAGAGTGTCGGAGCCCGAGCGAACAGTTTCACCGGCTCCTTCCGTCGGGAGAATTCTCACGAGCGAGCTGTCACCGCCGGGTCGAATGCCACGGGGAGGTTAGCTTTTACGAGCGAGCACGTCTGCGATCGGAGTGCGTGTGTTTTTTTTGTGTGTTCCTTCTCCTCCTCTGCCTTGGCGCCACCCCCGAAGCCTGTTCCGTCAGACGCGCTCTTGCCGACAGGCGGGGGGTGAGAGGCCAATGCCACGATAAACGCTGAAAAACAAACGCTCGCGACGGACGTAAGTGGGATTTATCGCGGCGCGGGCGCTCATTGGGGTGGCTCGATGGTTCCTGAGGCCGTGCAGTCGGGGCCGAGGTGTAGGAAGCGGCCGTCGTTGGCGCCATCGCCAGCGCCGTGCCCTCCCTGCTCGTATCGTTTACTCACGCTCTGGCGTTTAGCAAGAACGGCGTTCTGTCAGTGCGACAAGTTTCAGACCGGTTTTTTTTCTTTCCGCCAGCCACGCAATGGCAACAGACATTGTGGCGGGGAAATCTCTCGTGTAACGTGCCCTTTGTCAGATATTTTCATACGGTTAGTGGCGTTAGGATAAGTACACAAGTGGGTCCTGTGTGCGCCTGCCCCCAATGTCTGGGCTTTTCCTGCTCTTCCTGTCGATAAAACAACTCGTGTGGTGAAAAATAACTGCTCAGTTAAGAAAACAGGTTAGGTAAACTCGCGCGCACGTGCATGGATTGTGTTGCGCGTTCCGACACGCGCTCAACTTCGGAAGTATTTGATTGGTGGTATGGAAGCAGATGGATCAAGAGCTGTCCGGGTCAAATGTATTTGCATATCCGCCAAATAGCCCTTTGACCTCCTGCTTCTGGCTGTGTTTTTTTGTATAAAATCAGAATCTTTAATTAGACTGGAGGAGCAGGAATCCGATGAGCTATGAAGCTCTTTTTCACAGATGTCCGGTAGGGTCACGGGGTCAGCGAGGTTACAACAACGATACAAAAAAACGATCGGAGTGCAAAATAGAGAAAAGGTAAGCAAGTGACTAAGTATAACTAAATGAAAATAATGAAAACACTGCATACAAGATGAAGTTATATATGAGTATAAAGAAGTACAAATTGGGTAAGTATAGAAATTTCTGCCGATCTTTGCAACACTAAATGCAAGGTTGGTCAAGGCTAAGTTGCTAACCGCAGCACAACTTTGTACAGGAGATTCGTTCATTTTGGACAATAATATTGACGAGACTTGTAGTTGGGGCCTAACTTCTAAAAATAAACTAAACTACTTCTACTTTACCAGGTAAGGCCCACTGAGCTGTATAGCTCTTTTTCAGAAGTGACCTGGTCGCAAATAATCGCTCAGAGAAATGGCTTATCATCATTGTGTGGAAATATATAGCAGCCAAATACTGTCAACACACTTTGATTCTAAATGTGGAAGGACAAACCGGAGGACCCGGATAAAAATCTACGCGACCACGGGGAGAACATTCAAACTCCAAATGTACAGCAGGCGACCCACGCCCTCCTGCATACCAGGCGAGGTCGTTAACATCTCGCCACCGTGGCGCCCATTTCAGCCGGGTCTGACTTGGGTCAGTGGCACACCACATCCAGTATACCTCTCAATGATTGCTGTGGCTAGCGGTCAAGTTTCTGCTCCAGCGACCTGCACATCACCTCGAGATAAATCACGTTCGAAGTAATCGTGTGTGTCCCCCCCTGGCCCCCCATTACAGATGGACGGCCGGAACTAATTTGTAAACGGTCTCGATCTGAGCTTGGGGAATCATTACCGAGCGCTTTGGAAAGCGCCAAAAAATCGCTCGGCCGTGCCGCTCAACTCGTCGCGACTCGGGGTCGCTTCTCCCAGCGCCATTCGACGGCTCTTCCTTCCAGCGGCAGGCTCACCGATTATTAATTTTGTTCTTCTACTTCTTCGCCTCTCCATTTTTCAAAGCAGGACAGCCCCCCCCCCCCCAAAAAAAAAGTTGAACAAAAACGCTTTAAAAATAACAAAACAAAGAGAGATCGCTGGAAAGGGCACCGTAGGGTCGCGCCGCTCTCCCTCTTAGCCGAGTCCAAGTGCGGGCGCGGGGGTTTGGCGCTGACGGCGAGTTGTTTACACTGCTGATTAGCTCGGCCTCGAGCCCACAAAGCCGCCACTCTGAAGGGTTCCACGTGCTCGTTTTTAAAGTGCGGCGGCGCTCGCTGGGAAGTTGCCGAGGAGCTCTCTTCTCAAGTTCGCGCCGCCGCCACACGTCGCTCGGCACGACCCCTCTGAAGTTTCACTCCGCGCGCGCCGGGAGACTCGGGATGCAACATTCAGATCGTGAGAAAGGGGGTGCCCCGCGCGGCGCGTTGCGGCGTTCGAGAACGAAGCGTCGTGCCAACCGGCGAAGCGGCACGACCCCCGAAAATTATCTGGGGGTGGGAGGGGGTCCATGCGGCACAACAACAACAAAATCCGCGTGGCACACCAACAACAACAACAAAATCCGCGAACGTCCTCGGCGGCGTAACTGCTGAAGGTTTTTTTTTCCGGCCTCTGCCCCCCCCCCCGCCAACTACCCCCCCCCCCCCCCCCCCCCCCCCCACCGGCTGATTGGAAGCGGCAGGGCTTGACGTGAGCAAGGCGCGCGCGGGGAATTCGGGCCGAGTTTACAAACTGCTCCTAATGCCCGATCACTCCTCGTAATCCAGTAATTGCTCGTATCTGTCAGGATCAACAAGGCGTGAGTGCGAGTCGGAGCGGTTCCTGCGATTGAAACCGCACGCGCTCGGGGTGCAGGCGGTGGGGGAGTGGCGATTTTTTTTCTTCTGACCGTTCTCCTTCAGGCTCACATGTTGCCTGCCTGGTCTTGGGTTTGCATTTGGCCAGAGCGTGCGGCTGCTGTCTGACCGTGGCTGCAACATCGATGCCTCGAGGAGTTCATTTAGCCGAGTGTACCACGGTTGTCAGCTATTCTATATATGTAAAAAAAAACGTAATGGTAGAAAACCTCACCATATCCTGCAGTGAAGCATTTTGGATATTATTTTTCCCAAATCGCCTTCTGTTCATTACCGCTGACGTAAAGATGAGATTAGTTTTGGTATGGTGGCTCATCGGCCTCCCAAGACTTCTGTTTACGAGTGATATCTTGATTCTATCTATTTTTAAACCAAGTGACAGCCTATTGAGACTTCAAGTCTCGTTCCTCATGGCAAATCTTGGTACTGAAATCAGTTTTCGAGTGCTAAAGCAAAGGACGGTCAAACACACATGATGGAAATCCAAGTATGAATTTGCGATGCAACGTTTAAACGGTTCACGAACCGACGATTCAGACGCTCCTTGAAATTATGTCAGGAAGTTGATTCATGTTTCGAGTGTGCAAGCGTTGTCAGATCACATAATTTTTACATCCATTGCAGATTTACCTCCTCCAGGGTTGTGGAATTCTCAGGAGACGTTTACTTTATGCTTTCCACTGTCCTACAATGACTGGCTTAAATGTATGCGTGCGGTTGGTGTGATTATGAGTTTCACATTCATTGAGTTTTCATAATTTCTGAATATGTAACGTTGATTCTCCACAAGCAAGGAGTGATTCAAACATAGACATTGTATGCTCCCTACACGGGCGATTGGGATTTGACCCCCACACACAGCCCCTGTGTCAGTCCACGTGCCTTATTAATGCCGTTCCCCTATAACCTGCGGCCTCGTGACCTCTCACCTCCAACCTCTTCTATGTGAACCCTGAACTAACAGAACCTCGCCGTGGGTCCACTTTGCTCTATTAACGTCATCACCTCCCGCATGGCCCCCATAACCCGCGGCTTCTCACCCCTGACCTCTGCAGTCTTGACCCTGACCTGATCCCATCTCTCGCCACCCCCACCCTGCCCCCCCACCCCCCACCTCCGTCCCCCCCCCTCCTCCCCCTGAACAACAGCGCCCAGGAAGTGCGAGGAAGACGAGTTCCAGTGCAAGAACGGCTACTGCATCCGCAGCCTGTGGCACTGCGACGGCGACAACGACTGCGGAGACAACTCTGACGAGCAGTGCGGTGAGACGCCGCGTTCTGCCCCGCTGCCGCATGGCCGCTCGGACACTCGTTTGCGATTCAAAAACTCATTTCTTTCTAACGGATTTATTTTCTTGTTCTTTGTCACTCACCACTTTTGCTGTAACTCAGCACTGGTGACGAGGTGTCACTCACCACTTCTGGTGTCACTCACCACATCCCTCGCGATCCACCGCGAGGGAAGTGGTGAGTGAAACCTCACCACCGGTGGTGGTGAGTGACACCAGAAATGGTGAGTGACACGCTCTACATCAGCGCTGCTTCGGGTGCTCATCGACGATCGCCCCGTCTAGGACGGTGGTGGGGGGAGGGGGTTTAGAAACGGCGCGTTGTGAGACGTGGGCCTCAATGCTCCTCCTCGTCGTCGCCGTCGTCATCGTCGTGGCCGTCGTCGTCATCGTCATGACGTCGCCTCCCTTGGATCGCTGCGCCCCCTCCGCGCTCGTGGCGTGGACAGATTCTATCCGGAGCGGGACAATGGAATCCTTGAGGGGGTGGGGGTGTGGGGAGGGCAGCCCTTGTGGGTTCTAACGCCACGCTCCCTCACGCACGGAGCGCCTTCAGTTTAACTGTTATTAAAGGGTTTAACTCCAGCGACAGGAAAAGGGGAGCGGGCGAGGGTGGGGAGGGAGGGAGAGGAGGCAGGGAGGAGGAGGAGGGGGGGTGCTACTGAGGAATTCTCCATCTCGCCAGATAAGAGGACTCCAAGCTGACCATCTGAAGCTTCGAATAAGAACTTTAAACGTTGTAACCATCTCACATGAATATTAACATAGTGTCACCAAGAGTAATTGTTTTTTTCAGATTCACACGATTATTATTCTAACTGCGTGGGATAATGTACGCAGAGGTGCAGCCGGTTTAAGGAAGACGACTTTAAAGGAATTCGGTTTTGATTTGATACTTTTGCTTTTGGTTGCGAAGCTGGCCAAGGCGAGACCAGGACCCTGCGGGAACGAAACCGTCGCTCGGATTGGGGAGAGATTGACAGACAGCGAGCGAAAGCCGCGGCAAAAACAAAAGAAACGCACCGCGGGATTATCCTAAGGGATCCTTGGTAGCTGTGACATCGTCAGTGAGGTGAAGCCCGCAAGAACATCAGTGGCCACTCGTGGGGGGGTGGTGGGGGTGGGGGGTGCAGCTTGCGTCCGGTCTGCCGTAGCGGTGGGCCTCCGTGAGAAGATCGGCAGGATTACCGCAAGATAATGAAAAACAACACGAAGTGAGCTGACTTGGCAGCAACCGCCTGTCGCTCCTGCTCCTCCTCCTCAGGCAGGGCCTCGCCGTCGTATCGCGTGTCCTGCGAACGCGCGACCTTCGGCGAGCGCGCTGGAATGCGCAGTGACAATGAGGCCGCTGTTTGTCTCCCGCCGGCCGTGGGCTTCGAGCCCACGCTGGGGCCAGGGGCGGCGGGGGCTCTCAGTCTCGAGGTTCCCCTCCCCCCGGAAAGAAGCGAAAGAAAAATGTGCTCCGTGTAGATTCATCTTGGAGCTCGGGGTTTACGTAAAGCTTCTCTCTCTCCGAAGAGCGTGGCAGGTCAGAATAACGATCGGTGTGGTGTTTTTAGATATTTTTTCTTTTTTTTGTGGCAAGTAAATTGTTTGAGATGTACAATTATCGATGACGGCCCTCCCTTACACCATATTCGTCCCTCTGAGCTGTTCTTAGCCGTGGTTGGGTGGGGCATCGAACCCGGGTGCCCGTATTCGAAGCCAAGTGCCGTTCATCGCCACCCCCCCCCCTCCCCCCAGTGTTTTAAAAGACGAGCGAGCCAGAATGGTAGCTCCCCCTGATGTCCCAACCCCACGCAGCCGCCCCAGCCCACACCTTTACCTTAGCAGAGCAGAACGAGAGCCCCCGAGCGGAGGCCGAGCGCTCCGGCTGTGCGCGGTCCACAGCCCCGGGGGGGGGGGGGGGGGAGGGGGAGCTGCTTTGCTGCTTCAGAGCCAAGCCGCAGTGTTTCCAGTTGAGACGTTTGTCTTGGCAGACTGAGACACACAAAGCCCATCGGTCCACCTTGGGTATAAACAAGCCCCGAGTGGCCCACTCGCTCGCCTGCTCACTTATTCACTGATGCACTCACTTGCTCGTTCACTTTCTCATTAGATCATTTATTTATTTATTCACACATCTACTGGCTTGTTCTCACTTATCTCCGCGTCCGCCCGCTCACTCACTCGAGCACGATGCTCACTCGTCCACTCACTCACTGAACCACTCCATCGCACACGCCGCTCGTTCACTCAGCTGCCTGTTCGCTCACCCGCACGCTCAATTTATGAATCGCTCACTCACCTTACTCACTCGCTGAGCCAATCGCTTACTCACGCACACATCCACTCTAAAATCGACTCGCCGAAACATCGCTCACTCTCACACCCACTTGCTCACTTACTCACATTTCACTTTTGGTTTTAGTTTTTTAGTTTTTACCAACTACCCCCACCGCCAAGACATTTTTTTCTCATTCTTACCTTTTTTGGGGAAAAGAAGTATATTTTCATAAAGGACCTTTCTAAGCTCGCACGCATGCATGCAGGCACGCACACACCCTACCTGTCGACCACGCGCGCGCGTGTGTGTGTGTGCGCGTGGTCCGGACCCGTTAGCGTGAACATTCCACGGAGGTTTGCCTTTGAAGAGAAGACTTTTATGACATGCTCAACGTAAACTTCTGGCCCCCCTTTAAAAAGCAGGCCCGATGACGACAATGACGACGCCACTCGCAAATCTACAAAAACTATCAAAAACTACCAAAACTATCAAAAACTATAATAAAAAAAGAATTATCAAACACTTAAAACTATCAAAACTTTCCAAAACTATCAAAATCTAAAAAATATATATAAAAAACTATAAAAAATTATCAAAAACTATCAAACACTATGAAAGCTATCAAAACTTTCCAAAACTATCTTGCCGATCGGGCGGCGCTTTCTACCGCGAGCCCATAGAGAGAGAGAGGAGAGGGGAGAGTCGTAAAAACAAATAGGCCAAGAAAACTATTTATTATTTCTGCTGTTGTAAAATTACACCGAGTCGGCAGAGAGGGGGAGGGGCGGCCCCCCCAATCCCCGCCGCCACCCTCGAAACAAAACAAGAAAAACGCGGGCCCAGAACTTTTATGAAAGGAAGCGCCCGTTATGGAATCAGGGCAGGAATCTGGTGAGGTTTGGCGCACTTGCCGCGTCATTTCGTTGAATTCTTACGACCGCGACCGCCCTTTGTGCAAGAGAGAAAATAAACGAAGGTTGCGTGCCGCCGTTTGAAAACCAAGTCGGTTTAAAAGCACGCAGCTTGCTCGACAAGTTGGGCTGTGATTTTGCTACATGTGGGGAAATAAATCATGTTGGGTTGTGTTTTATCTCGAACAGTTTAGTCCAACTGGAGGTGGATAAAATTGGTTTCTTTGATGTCAGACGGATGAATGAAAGTTTGTTCTGGCCTTCAATGTCCTTTTTGTCAATCGACTGCTCGATAAAGGCCTCCCCCACGCTTTGTCCGTCATGGGGATGTTGTTCGACTTTAGTTCACCGCACTCGTCAGCGCAAGTCGGTGATGGAAATGCCCAGGACCAGTTCAGCTGTCACTTGCCACCGATGTTAGCCGTGGACGGAAATCAAACCCGGGTCACACGGGACTTTGACCTGGCCATAGCTAGAGGTCACCCAAAACCTTGTAAGTTTATCCCACCTCAAGGAGATGAATTTTGATTGAAAACTCATTTCTTTAGAGCAGCTTTTTTGTGTGTTTGTTTATTGTCCTTCTCCGCACCTACGATGAGCACGGTTGGCTACGTACGGTGCGAAAGAAGTTCTACAAAAATACCGTACATGGATGGAGTGGTGGCGTAGTAGTTAGTTAGTGGCACTGTGCCACCAACCTGACAAACTAAGTTCGATTCCAGGCCACAACTAACATCGGCGGTGAGGGATATCTGAATCGTGCCCGAGACCCATTGCATTCAGCTCGCATGGATCTACATGAAGAAGTCTGGCTCAACAGCCCTCACAATTGATATGGTGTGAGGAGGTCTTCATCTAGCAGTCGGATTGACAAGGACTGAAAATTATTATTCATATTATTTTAACAGGGTTAGGACTACCATGCTCCAGTGGTTAGCAGCAACTGGACTTGCAATCCAGAGGTCACCGGTTCGATTCCATCTCCCGTCACGGAGGCTGAAACGAACGGTGGGGTAAAGTGTGGGCACGGGACCATCTTTCAGGATTATATGGCCGGCGTGAAAGAGTAGGCCAAACTACCCACTTCTGCCGTGGGGCTCCCCTCCAGAGCTCCCTCCATCGGAGGGCCTTTCGCCAGCAGTGGCATGAACAAGTCATTGTAGGGCTGCTCCTGGACTTATTTTTGTTAGTTAATTTCTACAGTCCAGCGAGCACCGCAGTGGTGTCCAGAAAAAGCCCCGCGCCCCCCCCCTCCCCCACCGACCCCACCTGTCCCGACCCCGTTCCTCTGAGCCGCGTCTCCCCCTTGTGAATGTGACGATCTCCTGGCGTTCCCCTATATTAAAGGGACCTCCTCAGAAGCCGAGGCACAAATTGGAATTCTTTAAATAGCTCACGTCGGGAGGCATTTTAATTAACTGTAACGCTATACATCCTCTCATGTGGCTCCAGCAGGGCATGTAACGTGTGATTGCTGATTAGTGAGAGCTCTATTTTTTGAGAGCTCTACCTGGGAATGTTTAGAATAATTCCCAAGCTCCGTGAAACTTTTGAGATTTTTTTTCTTAATTGCCCCTTAATTATAATTGCGTTTATGTTTCCCCTCCGTCTGGCCGCCTACAAATCATTCCTCCGCACGGGGGTCACTTCTACCGGATGCTGCGTTTGGGTTTTTGTGTACGTTGGGCCGGCGCTTGCCGCCGACATCCTTAAAACAATTCATGCGGGGGGTCGTTGTCTCTGCTCGTTAATGCTTTCGTGCGGGTGCTTACGTGCGCTTACACGTGTGTGTGTGTGTTTACGTGTGTTTACTCGTGTGTGTGTTCGTGGGGGGGGGGGGGGGGCGGTGGCGTAGTGGCTACCACACTCCGTTACGACCCGAGTTCGATTCCTGCTCACGGTCAACACTGCTGGTCCTGGGCCTCCCCTAGGTCGACACTCTCAAATGAGTACCCCGGTGCGGTGTGAAAAAACATCACCACTGGGGAGACAAAGGCGGCCGGGCGTGGTGCTGCCCAGCCACCCTCTCGTGTGCCGTTCCAGCCTTGATAGGCCCTCGCAAACAGCACTTGCCCCTGCAGTCTGTTAATGCTGTACGGGGGATCTTTGTCTTTGTTCGTGTCGTGCTGTTCCCAGACTGCCTAGGAAGTGCTCCGACAAGGAGTTCACCTGCAGCGACGGAGGCTGCATCGCCGAGCACTGGTTCTGCGACGGCGACAGCGACTGCAAGGACAGCTCGGACGAGGCGCGCTGTCGTAAGTCGAGCCACATCTACAGGACGACTTCCATCGCCTCGCCCCCCCCCCCCGCACTGCGCTACCCTTGCTCAAGGCTCTATCCCCCCCCCCCCCCATCAAACGATGTGCACCTGCGGCCTTTCCCCAGAGCGAGAGCTGGAACGCATGGTAGGAGGAAGTGGATCGCATCGTTGCTCGTTCCGTCAACGTTTAACGTTTGTCTGACGTTGACTGCGTCGACCACCCCCCCCCCCTTCCGGCGAGATTGTGTGCCCCCCCCCACCCCTCTTATCTGTGGGGCTCTCCCCTCCACTCTCAGGTGGGGTGGGGGGGGCTCCTCCACGGTGTTCCTACCCCCCTGTCGAAATCCAGCATCACAGCAACGGTCATAATTGGCCACATTAATAATTACAGCGGAGGCTCAAGGCGCCAAGGTTTACGAGGCTCCAAGCTCTGACTGGGGCTTAGTGACCTGGACTCCTCCCCCGTGCCCCTTCCTGCTCCCCACTAACCTCTCTCCTGCCCCCCCCCTCCCCGTCGCCCCCAGCTGTACTATTCCTCCATCTCACCTGAGTGGAGAAGAAGCTCAAAGTAAGCAGTCTTGGCTCGACGCAGGACAAGGGGAGCAGCCAGTTAGGTTACAGACAGCGGGAGCAGCAAAGGAGAAAGGGGTGACGCCTCGGCCTTTGTTGATCGTTCCGCCCGAAGCAGGGCTGCTCCTGGCTGAGCGGCGGCGTTTCTCGCTGGCCACTCCCGTCATCTGGGAACTCACTCCTGCTCCACATTCTCTAAAAACTGTCGCGTGGAAATGTACGGCAGCCGAATGCTCCAAACGCACGCCGATTCTAACTGTGGAGGGAAACACCGGAGGACCCGGAAAACGGGGAGTGAGACGTGCAGGAGGTTGCTGGAACCCGCGACCTCCTGCATACCAGGCGAGGTAGTTAACATCTCGCCACCGTGGCGCCCCATCGAAGCGTTCAGACTCCCGCTGCCTCCGGGAGTCGAGCGGGGGTGCTGCGCTCGTTGTTGAGCCCGGCGCCCCAAGGGGGAGGCGCGAGTCGGTGCCTCCACTCCTTGTCACGACCAAACGTCCCCTCCCGGCGCGTCCCCGTTGTGCGCCGTCAAGAGAGGCAACGGAGGCGACGCCATTCCCGGTGACTTCGCGACCGAAGCGGAGCCCAAATTTAACAAAACCTTTAAAGCGAGCCTGCGGTGCCCTCTGACCTCCGAAATTCCTCTGCCACGTAAACAGCGGTCCGGCTTGACTCAAAAATCTAGTGGTCCCCCCCTCCCCCTTCTTCCCCTCTCCCCCCCCACCACTCACTTCATCCGATAATATCCACAATCCCCCGCGCCCCCACAATGACATTGCTGGAAAATAATTAAGAGCAGAGAACCCTGCCCAGTTGCGTGCGCACGGGAAGACAAAGGCACAAAGATCCTCCAGGGGACCTCGAGAGAATGCCGGGGCAAGAGCTTTGTGCGAGCACCTATGGAAGACCGGCATGGCACATGAGGAGGCTGTGTGTGGCCAGCACCACGTCCGGCCGCCTTTGTCTTCCCAGTGCTGATGTTAAGCACACAGCAACAGGCACTTGTTTTAAGGCTGAGTCAGCCTAGGGGAGAGAGAGCCCAGGACCGGTTCAGATGTCGTTCGCCACTGATGTTAGCCGTGGCTCGAAATCAAGGGCCACCGTGTTTAGCGCCACAGCTGCAGGCACAAAGCCAAAGATGCCCCGTGTAGCTTTTTTTTTTGCAGACCGTTGCGCCAAGTGCTGTGCGCGAGCAGCACCTACTACGAACGGCGGCACGACGCGCACGGACATACAGGCACACACGCAGACACACGGAAGCGCACATCAGCTCCGGATCCACCACCACATGCCCGTGGGGCAGAAGGTGGGGTGTGGGATGGTGGAGGCGGGGGGGGGGTGGGGGTAGTCCCGCCAAGAAAAACAAGTGCATAAGTATCTTTGCCGTGATGGACGATAATCCCCGCATCGCGAGCGTGGAATGTGAAGAGTTAATTGCCACCATGCGGTCCTGGGGGGAGGCCAGGAGGGAGCAATGGGGGGGGGGGGGGGGAGAGAGGGGGGGGCGGAGGCCCTGCTGGGCCCTGGCCAATCGACCCCTGGAAGAAAGGGCCACAGGACTCCCGTTTGTTTTGAGAACCCGAGCGAGGGGTCCGCAACCTTTGCTTTCACCTTCTCCTTTGTTCGCTAATCGGTGCGGCTCTTGGGGGGGGGGGGGGTATAGTTTTTTTTATTGTGTGGAAGAAAAAAATAACGAGGTTCTCTAGGCTGTCGTTTAGAAAGAGGTATGCGGGTCCCGGTGCATTGCAGGTGATGTCTGTCTGCCTATAATGTGCCTGCGCCTCCGTGTCTCCCTCCCTCTCTCCGCCTCTCCGTCTCTCCCTCCGTCCCTCTCCCTGTCTCTCCCTCCCCTCTCTCCGCCCCCCTCCACGTCTCCGTCTCACTCGCCGCGTGCCTCAGCCTCGGAGGCCCCGTCCGCGCCGTGCGGCCAGGAGGAGTTCCGCTGCGCCTACGGCCGCTGCATCCTCGACATCTACCGCTGCGACGGGGACAACGACTGCGGCGACTGGTCCGACGAGACCGACTGCGGTACGGACGCGCGGCTCCCTCGCGTCCGAGCCTCGGACGCGAAGCTCCCTCGCGTCCGAGCTTCGGATGCGAAGCTCCCTCGTGTCCGAGCCCCGCAACGTTCTCCCACACGCGCAAGCCGAGGGAGCGGCGAATATGCCGAACGCGCGCCAGCTGCAGCAGCAGCAGCCTCGATCATTGTCACTCACCTCCAGTCATCGTGGCCCCCCTGCTGTCGTGTGAATCTCTGCTGAACTTCTTTCACGCCGCACGTAGCCAACCGTGCTCGTCGTTGTCGTCAGCCTATCACTTTGCACCACTGGCTAAAAGGCCAACCCCATTCTCTCCTCCATCCCTCGCTTGCCTTCATCGCTTCTGTCCGGTCGTGGCCTTTGAACTCTGTAAGTTTGTCTCGCTGCTGCTGCTGCCGCCGCCGCCTCCATCTTCCTCCGCTTGTCTTCGGCTGCCCACCCCCCCCTCCACTCCACGGATCTCCGGCCCGTGGCCGCCCCGTCGGCGCGCGTCCTGCGCCCGCGTTTGATTCCCGTGTTTCGTTGTCGCCGCCGTGCGCAGCCACGCAGCAGCCGTGCCGCGCCGGGGAGTTCCTGTGCGGGAACGGGATGTGCATCAACGCGGCGTGGCGATGCGACGGGGACGCCGACTGCGACGACCGCTCCGACGAGAGGAACTGCTGTGAGTCGCGGTTTAGCGCTGGTGCTTGCAGCGGTGGCGGCGGTCGTGGTGGTGGTGTCACCGGTGGTGTCACCGGTGGTGGTGGCTGGTGCTTGCAGCGGTGGCGGCGGTCGTGGTGGTGGTGTCACCGGTGGTGGTGGCTGGTGCTTGCAGCGGTGGCGGCGGTCGTGGTGGTGGTGTCACCGGTGGTGGTGGCTGGTGCTTGCAGCGGTGGCGGCGGTCGTGGTGGTGGTGTCACCGGTGGTGGTGGCTGGTGCTTGCAGCGGTGGCGGCGGTCGTGGTGGTGGTGGTGTCACCGGTGGTGGTGGCTGGTGCTTGCAGCGGTGGCGGCGGTCGTGGTGGTGGTGGTGTCACCGGTGGTGGTGGCTGGTGCTTGCAGCGGTGGTGGTGGTGTCAGTGGTGGTGCCAGCAATGGGGAGTGGTAGCTAAGTGGTCCGCGCACTGCGCTACGAACCTGGCGGACCGAATTTCCATTCCCGCTCATGGTAAACTTGAGGGTTCGGGTTAACGTGAGGGTTCCTGTTAACGCGAGGGTTCCTGTTAATGTGAGGGTTCGGGTTTCAATGGGTGACGAATATTTGACCCTGTCCATGGCCAAAGCGAGGTCGACTGCCTGAAATGAGTACCTGGTGCAGTGTGCGTTAAACATCAGCACCGGGGAGACAAAGGTGGCTGGGTGCAGGTTTTTGCAACGCCGCTGCCTCGTGCACCGTGTCAGATTTTATCGGCGCTATCATCATTGTGAAGATGATCGTGATCGTACGATGATGACCAAGGTGATTGATGATGATGGTGAAAATCCATTAATGATGTCTCGTCTCGAGCAATGATGATGGTTGATCAAGATGATGATGGTAAAACCTTTAACGATAATGATATATATGATAAATCAATTCACTGTGATGATAAAGCTATGAACGTTGATGATGATGATGGTGCTCATAATTACGATCATGAATAATGATGAAGATGCTGGTAAATCCTTTCATGATAATGATATTTATGATAAATCCATTAACGGTGATGATAAAGCCATGAACGACGATGACGATGATGATAATGGTGGCGATCATAATTACGACATTGGTCGATGACGAAGATGATGACGATGGTAAAACCATCGAAGGGTTCCGGTGACGACGACGATGAGGACGATGAGGGTGATGATGATCGTGATGGTAAATCCTTTCACAACGGTGGTGATCTTAAACGCCTACGGCTGGGCTACGAGGGGGGGGGCGACCCTTACTGTCGTGTGCCAACAAAGGGCCCCCCCCCCAGGCGTCCCCCCCCCCCAGGCGTCCCCCCCCCCAGGCGTCCCCCGCCCCCGGCTTCCCCGGCTACCCGGGCCAGCGATGAAACGCACTAAATATAACGGCGGTCGCACCAAATGAGCGCTCGCTCACGCTGCGCACGCGTCATTTCAAACTGATGGGGCAGGGGGGGGGGCGCGGGGGGGGGGGGGGGAAACCAATACGAAACACCCCACCACCTGGGGGACAAGATAATTCCAAAAAGTAATTTTAAAAAATAGTTCCAGGGTGTCCAGTGTCATGAACCCCAGAATCTCCAAGGCTACGGAAGGGGGGGGGGGGGTAACTTTCGCCGCTGGATAGGAGGTTCATTTTCATCATCGTCACCGTCAGTTTTTTTTTTCTTTTTTTTTCTCTTTCTTTGACGACCGTCAGTAATATCCTTTCCGAAATCCCATTCTCCGTTTCGGGTTCGCCGAAACAAATCTCCCGCGGAGATAATCCACGCGTGGCAGGAGTCCGCGAGAGCGGATGAAATTTCCCGCCGCCCGCAGACGTTCCCCCGGCTGCCCACTGCCTGTTGGGGTAGCGAGATGTCAACTACCTCCACCTGGTACACGGGACCACGTGGGTTAGATCACCGATCCTGACGCCCGCTGTATATTCGGAGTTTGCGTGTCTCTCGCCCCGTGGTCGCGAGGATTTTACTCCGTTTTTTTCACTCCACATTTATAATCAACGTCGCTCGTTTAGAGTATTTGGCCGTTTAGAGTATATGATAAGCCACTTCGTTGAGCTATCATTTGTAGCCAAGTCGCTTCTGAAAAACAGCTATATAGCTTAACAATTTAATTCTTAACATGTTTGCTGCCCCCCCCCCCCCCCCCCACTACTGCTGCCCTTCCTGCTCTCCCCCACCTCCCCCCTCCACTCCTGCTGCCCTTCTCGATCTCCTCTGCCACCATCGTTACTGCTGCCCTTCCCGCTCTCCCTCGCCCCCCTCCCCGCCACGTCGGCTCAGCGGCCATGGCCTGCGGGACGGAGCAGTTCCGCTGCGGCCCGGGGCGCTGCATCCGCGTGTCGTGGCGCTGCGACGGCGAGGACGACTGCTCCGACGGCAGCGACGAGGCCGGCTGCGAGAGGACGGGTGAGGCGCTGAGACGAGGGCAAAGACCCCCCCGTTGTAGCCTCTACAGCCTGTCGAAGAGGGCGCGGTGTGGCCAGCGCCACGCCCGGCCGCCTTTGTCTCCACAGTGCTCATGTATACTCAGAATGTGTATACTCATTTATGGCTGAGCCAGCCTATGGAAGGCCCAGGACGAGTTCAGATGTCGTCACTGCTGTTGGTGGCCGTGAGAGGGAATCAAATTGGCTACGCCACTGCTCCCCGTACGTGTACACGCATGCACAGACAGGCGCACACACTCAGACAGACGTGTACACACAGATATACGCATGCACGGACACGCAACACAGACCCACGAGTTCAAGTTTGTTTTATTGAGCGTGGTGAGGACTCGAGAGAGACGACGAGTGACTCGGGTCAACAAAAATGTCACAAAGCAAATAAATTCAAGCGACAGCAACGACGCGAAGAGACGTTGGGATAAAGGAATCTGCGGCGCGCGAGACACCGAACATATTGCCACAAACATAAATCGACGTTCAATAATAATTTCTCTGCAATGCAACGTTGTTGGCTCGGGCACGGTACGGCGACAATTCAGTTACAGCAGCATGAACCAGATACAGGGCGACGACTGCGTGTGCCCGTGCGTGTCAAGAGACGCGTCGCGTGCGCACCGCTGACGATCCCGCGCGTGCCCCCCCCGACCCCCGACCCCCTCCCCACCCCCGCAGACCCACCTCAGTGCGCCACTGACCAGTTCGCCTGCAGCTCGGGACGCTGCATCGGCCAGAGGAAGGTGTGCAACGGCGTGGCCGACTGCTCCGACGGCAGCGACGAGGCCCCCCACCAGCAGTGCCGTGAGCTACTCAGCCCCCCCCCTCCCCCTCCCCATCCCGCCACCAAAATCGCTGCAGACACCCGGCAAGCCTCGGTTGATAGATGCCCGGTGAACGTGGAACGTTGGGCCAGTGTCGGACAGAATTTGGCGCAACGTTTATTGGGCAAATGATGTTGGGTGATTTGACCACAGGCTGAGAGGCTTTAACCTGGTCACGCGTAAACGTTGTCCACCTACCGAGCCACCCGTGAACTGCGGGAACGTTTTTTTTGTTGTTGTTTGCGATGTTGGGGGACCTCGTTGATGGAAGCGGTTACGTCTCTCGTGGCCTTTCTCTCTCTGTCGGTGGGATTTGCGCCGCAGCGATTGAGCTCGGTGCGACGGCGTAGGCCTGGCGCTAGAGCGAGCGCTCCCCCTGGAAAGGGAACGCTCAAACAGCGGCAGATCGGCCTCTCCCAGCAGCCATCGGTCGCCTCACCCTCCCGCGACATCGGCGGCGGCGGCCCTATAGATGCAAAGAAACGCAGCACAATGTGTAGAAAGCAAGGCGGCTCAAGCACCGATGAATACAATGGCGAGGTGTCAAAATATCTGCTTAAATTCAAGTCCTGACCAACGGAAGCTCATTGACATCAAAGCCAATGAATCTCTCTCATCTCTACCTTGTCTGCCTCTCTCTTCTCTCATCTCACTGCGTCCGCATTGTTGTCGACGAGTCTGTGAACTCACGACGTCTTTATCTGTTGTCTGCATCTCTTCTGTAATCTCGCTTCGATTCTACGTCTATTGAAAGGAAAGGCCTCCAAAAATGTTTTTATTTTATGATTTGCAATTTCCCACTGCGTGGCCCCGGCACTACCGCCGCCACCCCCACCACCACCGCACGCACACCATTACCAAACACATCATTACAGCCGCACACACCTTGTATAAAAACGCAATAATCATCACCGTACACTTGGAGTAGAGCAGCAAACGGGTTTCAACCGCTCGTGAAAACCGGGTCGGCTGGTTTAAAACGATGTTTTTCTCTCCTTCCCTTTAAAAATAAAAGAAAAGCGCAGGGGGCGAGATTTCAAAGGCGCCGGTGTGTTGCTGCATCGCGTCGTGTTTCTACCCTCGGGGGCTGTGTGGGCGTTCGAGCACAAAATCAGCCGCCGGGCAGTGGTCAATGTCCCCTCAATCAGAGCCGGCTTCCCGATCCGTGGGTGCGCGAGCACGCGCACGTGCGCATGTGCGCGCTCACTCGCCGCCAAGTGACAAACGCTCGCCCACCTTTTTACGTTGTCACGGAAAGAGAACGCTTCGGCTGAGGTGGCGGTTACGGACGTCACCGTTCGTGACTTCTGGCGTGTAGTGGTGTAGCCGTGCAGCGCGCGGTGGGAGGGGGGGGGGGGCTCTGAGATGGGTCACAGCGAATTCGCACGATAGCAGAGACTGAAATAAATAAAAATGATCAAAGTCAGGAAAGCCGACCTTGGTAGCTCTACTTGTGTGACCATAATGGCTGGTGCACGTCCTCTGGCGCGTAGGTTTTTGCCAAGTAGGGCTACTCACCTTGTGTGCTTGTGTCACGTGTGGTCGTGTCATCTCCGGTTAGTTCACTGTGGGTTAGTACCTGTGTGGTCGTGTTGCGTGGCGGCGCCGTTTGAACGCATCTTTAGTTGTGCCGCGTGTGTTTGTGCCACGTGTGTTTGTGCCCAGTGGTTGTGCTATGTGTAGAATTGACTTGTGTGGCTGTGCCATGTGTAGTTCCACCACGTTGAGTTGTGCCACATGCGGTTGCTCTGCGCGGTCGCGCCTTGCTCCACGCATAGTTTGTGATTGCTGCTGCTGCTGCTGCTCGTTCCGCAGGCACCGACTCGGCATCCGAGAGCTGCAACGTCAACAACGGCGGCTGCGCCCACAAGTGCCAACAGGCGCGCGGGGCGGTGCAGTGCTCGTGCCACACGGGCCACCGGCTCGCCGACAACGGCAAGGACTGCCACGGTGGGTGCCGCTCCACGGCAGCGACACTGGCGCCAACGCGCTGGGGCGGCGGCGGGAGCGGAAGGGTCAAGGGTCGGCCGTAACCGGACGCCCGCTGTCGCTTTTCTTCAGAGCCGTATTCACAGCCCGCGCTGTCGATCGTTTTACCGGTAGCGGCGGGCAGGCGGGCATTCGTGTGCGGTGTGCCGCGTGCT
Source organism: Lethenteron reissneri (assembly GCF_015708825.2). Classification (NCBI taxonomy): domain Eukaryota; kingdom Metazoa; phylum Chordata; class Hyperoartia; order Petromyzontiformes; family Petromyzontidae; genus Lethenteron; species Lethenteron reissneri. Next base: position 2,462,516 of record NC_083811.1, read on the forward strand.
GTTAGGAGGGAGACTCTCGCGCAGAGGGGCAGCGGAAATATTTTTGGCGTGAAACCGGTGGCGCAGCGGCGGTTGGCGTCGGCCCTGGTGAACGGAATGAAATGTGAGCCCCCCCCACTGTTCAGTTCCTCCCCCCACCCACCCCCATTCCCCTCTTCGTGGTCCAGCACCTGTGCATACGTGGGCCCTGGTGGAATTGCACCACCGCCTGCAGCTAGCCCACCGGGTGACAGGGGAAGGGAGGGGGTATCGAAGCGCACAGCACATGGCTGTGAAACGCAGCCCGTTGGCTATCCACGGTTGGACGACGACCTCCCCACGCCATGTCGGTCCTTCGGAGTTTTTCGATGTATTCATCGTTAGCACAAGGAGATAATTTTATCGATGAATCGTTTTAGATCCTATTCTTTGGGTCTTTCGGTAAAGTCACGTTGATAGGTTCAAAGAAAATAACAAAAAATAACAAAAAACTACGACGTTTCCATCGCAACACAAGCGTTGTGTTGCGATCGACGTTTTAGAACCGCTTGTAACGCGCGCACCGCCTACCCACCCCTGCCTCTGTAATTTCCAAATTTATATTTACTTCTTGTCGATGGCCGATGCGGACACTTGATGCACAAGCGGGAAATTAAAACCTCTCCCGTGTGCGGCGGCTGTGGTCACCACCCAGAATAGAGTGGCGGGAATGTAGTCACAAACACGACGGAGGGCGGAGGCATCAGCACAACCGCGATGACGCAACCGCGCGGGCTCATTATCCGCCACAGTGTAAAACTACAGCTGTCGCTCTACAGCAGCACTTTCGCCGATAAGACATCATCAGTGTGAGGGGCCACCACACCATTTGAAAGCATTGGGGCTTTGACAGCAGCAGGATGTTGATGATGATGGGGGGGGTGTTTTCACTCGTTGTGTATTGTCGGGGGCCGCACTAAAGGCCACCAGGAACAGCCAGGGGCCCGCGGGCCTTGCAGTGAAGAACACCGCCCGGCAGCGTCATCAGCCGTACAGACTAGAAGAAGACTTCTTGTCCGAGTCTTTTTTCCAAAAACCTTTTTAACTTTATTACAACTGTGCTATTGCCTTCACTCGTGATACACCCCTTTGCCCCCCCCCCCTTGCCCCCCCCCCCCGCCCCCCACAACTCCACCCCACCCCCCTTACCGTCACCTCTCCCCTGCCCGCCCGCCCCCCCCACCCGTTCCTCCGTCCCCCCCTCCCCGGCGGCAGATGTGGACGAGTGTGCGGAGGATGGGTACTGCAGCCAGGGCTGCACCAACACGGCAGGAGGGTTCGAGTGCTGGTGCGAGCAGGGCTACGAGCTGCGGCCCGACAAGAAGGGCTGCAAGGCGCTCGGTCAGTGACGCTCATCACCGTCGGGGGGGGGCGGGGGTGCAGGGGGGCAATGGCCGACGATCGTTCTGCGGCGGCGGCAATATTTGCCCAAGATCTGCACTCCTCGATGTGTTTTCAGCCAATTATTGAGCGTTTATGATAACACCCACCGTTGACTCTTCCCCACAATGCGGTGCCATTTTTATTCACCCCAGAGGGGATGATGGGCTGAGTCAACCCCCATCTAGGATATGAACTCGCGACCTTCAGATCGCGAGCCGCTCGCTCTGCAGGTGAGACCATCTGGCCGCCTGGCCAGAGTCATTATTGGAGGTGGATCCTCTTAGTTGGGGGCCCTTCCCCTGGCGACAGTGGCATGAGCAGGCAATTGCAGGGCTGCGCCTTAATCTATTTATATTCACCATCCCGGTGCTCCCCTCCCCCCCCCCCCCCCCCCACCACCGTCTTCACCGCGCCGTCGACGCTCAGGCCCCGAGCCGGTGCTGCTGTTCGCCAACCGGATCGACATCCGGCAGGTGCTGCCGCACCGCTCTGAGTACACGCTGCTGCTCAACAACCTGGAGAACGCCATCGCCCTGGACTTCCACCACGCGCGCGAGCTCGTCTTCTGGTCGGACGTGACGCTCGACCGCATCACGCGCGCCTACCTCAACGGCAGCAGCGTCACCGAGGTGGTGTCCACGGGGCTCGAGAGCCCAGGTAACGCGCCCGCTTGCGCCCGCTTGCGCCCGCTTGCTGTCCCGTGCCCCCCTTCCCTCTCTCTCTCTCGTGAGGAGCGATATTAACGACGCTGTCGACGGCGGTGACGGTGCACTTGCGTGCACGTGGCACAATGCAGGAAGTCTGGGCGTGCACTAGACCCATGACATGCGGCACGGTTGCGAGATGCTAACTACCTCGCCTGGTATACAGGAGGTTTGGGGTTCGATTCCGACCACGATGCCTGCTGTCTGTTTGGAGTTTGCGTGTTCTCCCCGTGGCCGCGTGGATTTCCCCCGGTTTTTCACTCCACATTTAGAATCCAGGTGCGTTTAGAGTATTCGGCTGATATGAATGTCCACATGATGGTAAGCCACTTCGTTGAGCTATCACTTGCGATATCCCGATAGCCAGGGCGCTTAAAAAAAAAAGAGCTACATAGCTCAGTGGCCCTTACCTGGTACAAATAAAAAAGTAGTTTTGTTTGAGTTGAGCTGTACTGGACCGACTCGGACGTCGCGCCACGTACGTAACGTACGCAACGGCGTTAACGGCGTACGTGGCGCGCTGGCGCGTGCGGCACGACGCAGGCGGTCTGGGCGTGGACTGGATCCACGACAAGCTCTACTGGACCGACTCGGGGACGTCGCGCATCGAGGTGGCCAACCTGGACGGCTCGCACCGCAAGGTGCTGCTCTGGAGGAACCTGGAGAAGCCGCGCGCCATCGCGCTGCACCCGCTGGAAGGGTGCGTGCCCCCCCCCTTCCCCCCCCTCCGCCCCCCCCTGCCCCCCCCCTGCCCCCCCCGCCCCCACCTCCGCTTTTGTCGCCGCTGTGGCGATGTTAACCTACCGCACCAGCTACTCAGTCGAAGTAGCGGGAGGCTCCGGGATGGGTTCGGATAATCGTCGATCGTGTTGACCGTGAGCGGGGTTCGTCGTGCAGTACAATGCACTACCGCTCCCACGACACTGCCACTACAATACCTGTTAGAAAGACAAAGATTCCCCATGTGGCCTCACCAGACTGTTGGGGCAAGTGATGTTAGCGAGCACCTGTGAAGGCCGGCACGGCACACGGAGGGGTGGGTGACCAGCAAAATACCCGGCTGCCTTTGTCTCCCCAGTGGCGATGTTTACACACTGCACCAGGTACTCATTCGAGGCTGAGTCGACCTAGGGTGTTGCTCGTAAGCAGGAATCGAACTCGGGTCGCCGTGGTTCGTAGTGCAGCGCGCTAACCGCTACGCTACCGCTTCCCACGAGGGTGATCAACAACAACCGCCATTCGCTACTACGGCGCTCGTGCCAGGCTATGTGCACGTTGAGGCCACGTGAAGTGTCGAACGCCCGCTGGCAGGAGGTCACGGGGCAGACCCAGGTGCCACAGGTCGACTGACTGAGATAACTGTCCGATGCTATGGCCAACACGCAGACACGCACATACACTGCCAGTACACAGAGCAGCAGTCCACACACACTCCTCTAACCCCATACATCTCCGTCTTGGCCCCCACCTCTGCACAGCACGCTCTACTGGACTGACTGGGGTAGCACCCCGCGCATCGAGTACGCGAGCATGGACGGCTCGCACCGGCGCGTCATCGCCAACACCTCGCTCTTCTGGCCCAACGGCCTCACCATCGACTACGCCGGGCGACGTATCTACTGGGTCGACGCCAAGCACCACGTGATCGAGCGCGCCGACCTCGACTGGGCGCAACCGCAAGGCCGTCATCAGCCAAGGTGGGCGGGCGGCATGGTCCGGCTGGGACGGCCAGGGAGGGAGGGAGGGCAGGTTGCCACCACGAGCGGATTTCCACCATGGGTGGATTCACTCCAGATTGTTCGGAAAACACGCTACAGCGGCGATTCTCACTTATATATTTACGTATGTTGAACTTCGTTCGAAACGTACGTAGCCGACCGTGCTAACCGGAGGTGCGGGAGAAGGACAACAAACTAAACACAAAAAATAGTTTTAAAGAAATCAGTTTTCAATCTAGATTTAAAAGTGCATAGCTGCAATGGCTTTTAATATCGGAAGAAAGCAGAACTGGTTCACCATGCGGGGTGCTAACCCACTGCGCCACTGCTCCCCACAACTTCACATCAGAATCAGAATCTTTATTTAGACTGGAGGAATCCCATGAGCGATGGAGCTCATTATCACCGGTGTCCTTTCCGCGAGAATGTAACAGCCGAATGTCAAGGTAATGGCCTGCAATCGCTTTGACAGATCGTGTTGATTATGAATTAGCATTTTACACAAGCGTACTTTCTCGAACGGGCTCACGCGACGCCCGGACAGGCCTGCCGCACCCGTTCGCCATCACAGTGTTCGAGGACAGCCTCTACTGGACCGACTGGCACACGAAGAGCATCAACAGCGCCAACAAGTTCACGGGCAAGAACCAGGAGATCGTGCGCAACAAGCTGCACTTCCCCATGGACATCCACACGCTGCACCCCCAGCGCCAGCCGGCCGGTACGGAGCAAACGCCGCCCCCACCGCCCCCCCTCCCAACTGTCCCCATACCCACCCAGCTGCCCCCCCACCCACCCAACTGCCCCGCCCCCCACCCACCCAACTGCCCCCCCCACCTAGCTGCCTCCCCACCCACCCAACTGCCCCCCACCCACCCAACTGCCCCCCCACCCACCCAGCTGCCCCCCCCACCCACTCAATTGACCCCCCCACCCACCCAACTGCCTGCCCACCATCTCACGGTGGCTTGATGTTAACTACCACGCCTGGTATGCAGGAGGTCGTGGGTTCAATCTCGACCCTGATGCCTGCTGTAGATTTGGACTTTGCGTGTCGCTCTTCCCGTGGCCGCGTGGATTTTCCTGCGGGTCCTCCAGTTTTTCCCTCCACATTTAGAATCAACCCTGCGTTCAGTGTATTTGGCTGCTATAAATTTCCACATGGTGAACAGCTACTTCGTTGAACTATCATTTGTGATAGCCAGGTCGCTTCTGAAAAAGAGCTGTGGAGCTCAGTGAGCCTAACCTGGTACAATAAAAATAGTTTTAGTTTAAATTAACTGCACTGTGGCCCGTGAGCCGAACAGGCCTAGGTGCCGGGTTACATAGATTTTTTTTTCATGTTTATTTCGTATGTATAAATAGACAGGGGCTTGCATCGGGTACAGCTGAAGGTTAGGTTATCACACTGAACCGACGGCTCAGCATCAACGAGCGATTTGGATGGGAGTGACCGGCGACGTTTGTGAAGCGATGAAATTGCGGCGGTGTGGGGCATCGACAGAAAGGGGGCGGGGCGGGGGGAGTTTGGACAGGAGCTCCCAAACCTACTCCCCTGCACCAGGGCCCGTCCTGGACGGGGATGAACTGGGGAAAGAGGAGGAAAGGGTCTTCTCACGGATGCATTTCGGCTTCTGCGGTGGTTAGCGTCCTGGTTGCTTGTTGCGCACCTCAAAGTGCGCCTGGCCTGGCACGAGCGCTGCGGTGACGTTACCGACAATGGCGATTGTTGTTGTTGTTGCGTTTGCGCGTGACATCATAAATTTGGACGTGACGACGTTAACACAATAGGAATATAACTGTGGATGGGGGAGGAGCAGAAAGAGGTGTTCGTTTCAATGCAACAATCGCGATTGTCTGCTGTGCGAGGGAGACCCCACGCTGGCGTTCACACGTGCGTCGTCACCGCGCTGCGTGCGTGTAGCGGTGAGCGCGCTGCGCTACGAACCCGGCGGCCCGGGTTCGATTCCGTCTCATGGTCAACGCCAGTGATAGCGATCATATCAATGGATCCCGGACTCCACCTATGTCGACTCGACCACAAATCAGTACCTGGTGTGGTGTATAAACATTACAGCTCGGGTGACAAAGGCGGCCGGGTGGGGTGCTGGCCACCCACCTCCTCGCATGCCTTTTCGGCCTACTCGCTAACAGCACTTGCCCCAGCAGTCTATTAAGGCTCTATGGGGGGGGGTCTTTGTCGTTTTTGTCTTGTGCAGGAAAGAACCGCTGTGGCCGGAACAACGGCGGCTGCAGTCACCTCTGCCTGCCCAACTCCGAGGGCTTCACCTGCGACTGCCCCACCGGCTACCGCAAGGCCGACTCGCACACCTGCTCCGAGCGTAAGCCGCAAGCGGTGGACTTGTATCCACCGGGCCTAACCCCCACCCCCCTCTCGCCCTCCGCCCCCCTGCTCGCGATTCGATGAATCGTCATGATTCTGGGTCACTATTCCATAATTGATTCTTATCCTTTTTTTTTCCGCGTCGTGGCAATGGTCAAAGGGGTCCCTACAGGGGGGTCGTGTGAACCCGTCACAACAGGTGACGTGTCGCCGTCGTCACCATTAGCCACGATCTATCCACTGCTGGATGAAGGAATTCCCCTAAGCAGTCGCCATCTCTCGTGGTTGCACGATGCACCGACCCCCGTCCAGATCCAGCACTCAAGTTGACTTCGTCGTTCCATCTCTCGTCGGCGGGCGCGCTCTTAGGCTCGTTCTCTCCTTTTAGCCGCTACTCCGTTGTTAGTCTCGACCGTCAGCCATCGTCCCTTCGGGGCAGGACGCGCCCAGCCCCAGGGCCGCTTACTTCTCTTAACAGTCGGGACGATGTCTGCATGCTGTGAGAATTAGCAGACAGGATTCTAACCACCCGCGTACGCTTTCTGAACATGAGTGAGAATTGTGAGAACTTAAATTGTCATTTTCATGAGCATGAACAAAATATTGACATTGCAATCATTTTTTGTTTGAATGTGTAAAGTTAAGGATAGTGTTATAATGCAAATCGTTAAATATATACCGAATACATGTATGTTTTTCTGTACGTTTTTAAATTCTGTAATTGCTAAATGCGCAGCCCTGCAAGTGCCTGCGCACGCCACTGCTGTCCCCACCACAGCAGAGCCTTCCACGGTGGCCAAATATTTGTTTGTTTCACTTATTGTATTTTAATGTTTTATATATATCTGAAGCATAAAAATGTTAACATTCAACTCAGAAGTATTTGTGATTTGCCGTCCGTCTGTACTCGACGATCCTTAGTGACTGGTGCCCCCCTCCCCTCCACCCCCCCCGTGCCACCCCCTCCCCCTCCCTCCCTGCGATCAGGGCTTGACAAGTTCCTGCTTTTTGCCCGAAGGACGGACATCCGCCGGATCAGCTTCGACACGGACGAGCGCTCCGACGACGTGGTGCCGCTGGCCGACGTGCGCAGCGCCGTGGCGCTCGACTGGCACGATCGCTCCGAGCACATCTACTGGACCGACGTCATCACCGACACCATCAGCCGTGCCAAGTGGGACGGCTCCGCGCAGGAGGTGCTCGCCCCCCACCCCCCCTCTACCCCACCACCCCCCACAATCCGTGGCTAGTGTCCTTCGATCAGCTGAAAGGAGAGATACTCGTTGAGCGGTGCTGACTATGCTGTACGTACGTATGTATGTTGTATGTATGTTGAACTTCTTTTGCACCGTACGTAGCCAAACGTGCTAACCGGAGGTGCGGAGAATGACAACAAACTAAACACAGGAAGCAGTTTGAAGAAATGAGTTTGTCAATCTCGATGATGATTTAAAAGTGCATAGCTCCAGTGGCTTCCTTATATCGAAAAGAAGAGCGTTCCAGACGGCCAGCGCTGTGGAGGCAGCAAGGGTTGGTGGGTCACACAGATATCGCGAAACCTTCCAGTGGGCGTCGAGGAGGTACCATTCCCCGGCTTGTCAGGAGATGGCTGTACAGCGAGTGGACTCATCACCATCTGTATGGGATACAGCGTTGCCTCCTCGCACGCGTGGTTTTTCTCTGGGTGCTCCGTTTTCCCTCCACTTGTGCAAAGTCGTTAATTGAAGGAAAACGCCTTAACGTGTAGAGGACTGCAGAGCTGTGTCACCACCTGTGGTTCCTCGCGCTTCTGCGTCGTTCCTTGGTGTGATCGAGCGAAATCCCGCTGACGCTACAAGTCGAAAATTACGATTATATTGCACCCAAAATAAACCAGCGAGACATGGTGTGGTCAAAGAATCAACCAGTTGGAGTAGAGGGTAGGCCATGATTGAATCGCCCTGTCAAGCGGGACAGTTCTGTGCTGGAGGCACTGACCGAGGTTACTCAGCCAGTCCGCGAGTCAACCAAGTGTGGGACAGATCGCCCCTGAAGTCCTGGGGACGAATGTGGGAGTAGATGAATCAATCGAGCGGGATGGATCTGAACAAGGGGGGCGGCCGCGGAGAAAAACGGCTCCGCTCAGCCCCGGTAACCGCCGCACAGCCCCGGTAACCGCCGCTCAGCCCCGGTAACCGCCGCACAGCCCCGGTAACTGCCGCGTGCGCCCCTTGCCCGCAGGTCGTGGTGGACAGCAGCCTGGAGAGCCCGGCGGGGCTGGCCATCGACTGGGTCACGGAGAAGCTCTACTGGACGGATGCAGGTGGGGAATGGGGGGGGCTGGGGGCGGGAGGGGGGGGCGTGACGGCGTGACGGTGATCGTGGCCAACCCGCAGCCTAAGCGGCCGCAAAGTTCCCCGCGCGCGTTCTCACGGCGACCGCCGGGGCTCCGGTCGGGATGTGGGCGAGCGGTTTGGTGAAGCCCCCGCCGACCTCGGAGTTCAGGGGAACTCCGCGTGCGCCGAGTCGTGGGGTGCTGTAAGACAGCAGGTGCAGTTGATTTGCAGCGAGAGAGAGAGGACGGTTCGTTTATGAGAGAGGCGGATGCTATGGTTACTGGGAGGGTAGTGCTTGTTGTTGCATCCCGACGTTGTTTAATAAAAACTTAAATTGTTTAATATTGACTCACATACCGTGATTTGCTTGCTTACCGTGGCGAGACCACATCCTGAGCATAATCGCCTTAAACCGTTTCATCAGTAAGGTTCTGAGAATTAAAAAAAAAATAGACAAAAGTGTGCATTTTAAATGTAACAAATGCGCGGGACCGACTGCGACACGCATCGGAAACGACAGAGGGACGGAGCTAAAGTTATAAACACGCCTTGGGCCTCGGCGGGAAAGCGTTGTCCTCGGAGCGGGCGGGGGAACTCGCTGGCACCACCGTTCGCAGATGTCGACTGGACACCTGTGAAAAACAACTTCATAGCTCATCGGATTCCTCCAGCATGAATCAATATTCCGATTCCGTGTGGGGGGGGGGGTGGCGCAGGCACGGACCGCATCGAGGTGTCGGCGCTGGACGGGGGCACGCGCACCGTGCTCGTGTGGGAGCGGCTCGACCGCCCCCGCGACATCGTCGTGGAGCCCGTCTCTGGGTGAGAACACACACACACATACACACGCACACACACACACGCACACACACATACACACACACAGACACACACACAGACACACACACACACCCACACATCCACACACCCACACACACACACCCACACACACACACACCCACACACACACACCCACCCACACACACACCAACGCACCCACCCACCCACACACACACCCACACACACACACCCATGCACCCACCCACACACACACCCACGCACCCACCCACCCGCACACCCACCCACCCGCACACCCACCCACCCACACACCCACCCGCACACCCACCCACACACCCACCCACACACACACCCACCCACACACACACCCACCCACACCCACGCACCCACCCACCCGCACACCCACCCACCCGCACACCCACCCACCCGCACACCCACCCACCCGCACACCCACCCACGCACCCATCCATGCACCCACCCACACACCCATCCAAACACCCACCCATCCCAAACACCAACACCCACGCACCCACCGACCAACCCAACCAACCAGCCCACCCACCCACTGATTGTCTCATCCATCCATCATTGGTGATAAAATTGAAGTTTTCAGTGGCTTGGTGCGTTTAGAGATGACGCGTCACCCTCCAGAGTGATGTGGGAAATTTTCAGTTTAACCACCCAGACATTTGAAACACACTGATGGTTGGGTGGCTAAGTGGCCAATTGGCTTTAGGTGAATTACTAATTGGGCCAGTGATTGTGTTACTATGTAGCTGAAGTGACTTGGTGGCTGAATGGCTGAGAAAACTATGTTTTGAAAGATGAATTGGCTAAGTGACAATGTCACTGAGTGCCTGAATGACTAAGTGACTTAGTGACAGAATAACTCGCCCCACCCCACCGCCCCCCGCCCCCCCACCCCCCACTCGTGTCCTGGCAGCTACATGTACTGGACCGACTGGGGCGCAAGCCCCAAGATCGAGCGGGCCGGCATGGACGGCTCGGAGCGAGCCGCCATCATCAGCGCCAACCTGACGTGGCCCAACGGATTGGCCATCGACTACGACACCGGCCGCCTCTACTGGGCCGACGCGGGCATCAAGACCATCGAGTACTCGAAGCTGGACGGCACTGGGCGGCAGGTGGACATGGGGTTCGGTTCGGGGGGGTGTGCCCGCGTCTCTCTCGTTTGTTTTACAACGCTAACGCGTCAGAGGGGAACGCCGCGCAATTCTTCGTCTGGCCGCCCCCATTAAAGAGTCCCATGTGCCGGGGTGGCCACGTGGGTCAGGGGTCACGGGTCAGGGGTCATGGCACCTAGCTGGCACAGATGAGCACGTGGGTTTAAATCTGATAAGTGAGTTTCAGCTGTTCGTGATTAAACCATCTTCTCAAGTGTCATTCCGCCCCGCCCCCCCCAGTGTGAGCATGAAGGACTGTGTTTTTGTTCAGGGGTAGCATAAATAATTCAAGTCGTTTGAATCAAATGTGCCCTCTGTTTCTCTGAATCAATTGGAATGACCGTTGTTCAAGGGGGTTTGTTTCTCTGTAGCGCCCTCCACTGGCGTCGTGCTCTGTGACGCACGTGCTGCTTTGGAGCAGTGTTATCGTGTGTACGCATGTTGAACTTCTTTCGTACCCTACGTAGCCAGCAGTGCTAATCAGACACAAAAAGCAGTTCTAAAGAAGTGAGTTTTCAATCGAGATGATTTAAAAGTGCACAGCCCCAGTGGCTTCCTTATGTTGTAAGAGGACCGGAGGACACCGAGAAAAATCCACGCGACCACGGGAAGAACGAGCAAACTCCAAACATGCAGCAGGCGTCCGGTCGGGATCGAATCCACGACCTCCTGTATACCAGGCAAGGTAGCTAACATCTCGCCACCGTTATGAGACGTTAACTAATGCGCCCCCCGCCCACAGGTGCTGATTGACACTCAGCTGCCTCACCCCTTCGGCCTCACCGTGTGGGAGGGCCGCGTGTTCTGGACGGACTGGCAGGCCAAGAGCCTGCAGAGCGCCAGCAAGACCACGGGCCTGGGCCGCGTGACGCTGCGCGAGAACCTGGAGAACCTCATGGACGTGCACATGTTCCACCGGCAGCGGCCAACCGGTGGGCGACGTCGGACCAGCGCGCTTCGCTCGTCACGCTCGCTCCTGATCTTACCGACTCGCTCGTTTCCCTCCCGCTAAAAGCACGCTCGCTCACGTGCTCGTCTGCTCGCTCGTCAACTCGCCCACTCGCGCGCTCAGCCGCTCGCTCGCTCGTTCGCTCTCTCACGGAGCAACTCGTTCAATGACTCGCTCATGAAGTCTCCTCACTCACTCAATCGGTCGCTCGCTCATTCGCTCACTCGTTAAATAGCGCACTCACATCATCAGGCACTCATTCAGTCGTCCAATCACTCAACCTACCGACTCACTCGCCCATCCAATTCACGAAAACCACTCATCCGCCTTACTACATAGAAAGGCTCAACGGATCGCTCCCCCTGCACCCCCCTCTGCCCCTGCCCTGCCCCCCCCCCCCCCCCGTGTCCCATGCAGTGGCCACCGCGTGCCTCCACAACAACGGCGGCTGCAGCCACCTGTGCCTGCTGGCGCCGAGCGGAGCTCACAGCTGCGCCTGTCCCACGGGCATCACCCTCAACTCGGACGGCACCACCTGTGCCCCAGGTGTGCCCCAGGTGGACCCCAGCCGCGGGCAGTGCCCACTATTCAAGCGTAAACTATTACGCTACAAAAAAAAAGTAGCGACTGAGGATCGAGCGCAGGAACGCATCGCTAAGCGGGTTATGCAAGCGCTGTTATACAAGAAACGTTTTTGTTCTATACGGTAATTCTTAACAGGCCGCTATGGTAAGTAAAGTGCTGTCTCCTAACTCTTACGCACTCTGCTTCTCACTGGCCCCCCTACTGCGGTGTGAATAAGGGCTATTGCCCGAAGCGTCACCTATTATTATGATAATATATATCTAAGTATCAGGCAGTGTTATTTTACAGATGTGTTGAGTTTTTTTTCGTTATTTGACAAGCGGGGTGGTGGCGGTGGGGGGGTGTGGAGTTGGTGGGGGGCTCAATTGTTCAGGTTTGGGATATGAGGCGAGGTTGGAGTGATGCTGCAGGAGATTCATCGCTGTTGCCTGTGTGGAGGCGCTGCACGGAGATGTTTCCGCGTCACATGTGGTTGTGGTTTCATTGCTTGGGTATGTACGTACGTGTGTCTAACTTCTTTCGCACCGTACGTAGCCCACCAGTGCTAATCGGAAGGACAACAACATCTCGGATTGTGGGGAGAGGCCCGTAGAGCCGTTGTTTTTATTATTGCCATCAAAGGGTTCTTTTGTCATTAAAGTAATCGCATTGATTATTATTTATGATAATGTATGTATGTTGAACTTCCTTCACACCATACGTGGCCAACCGTGCGAAGGACAACAAATAAACACAAAAAGCAGTTCTAAAGAAATTAGTGCATAGCTCCGCTGGCTCCCGAATATCGGAAGGAAGTGCGTTCCAGACGGCCGCACTCAGCATTCAGACCCAGTTTAGATTCCTCTCCAACGAAGGCATCGCTCCCAAGGGCTTGGTGTTTCTGCCCTTGCAACGGAGAATGATTCTCAATGGGGGGTGGGGGGTGCGTGGGGGAGGAGGGGGTCTCGCCTACTTAACAAGGAACGCCGGTTGACCTCACCGTACAGGTTGGGCGTTTTTTGTGGGGCAGTCACCGATGATGAGCGGTCGGCCGAGAGGCACAGCGATCTGTCCCCTCGCATCTCCCCGTGCGTGATCACTGAACATTCCTGACATTGCGGTGTGTCCCCTCCCAACTCCCCCTCAACCCATCCCCCCGCTCTCCCCCCCTCCCGCCTACCCATACCTCCTCTGCTCCCCTCGAGCAGGCATGAAGAGCTTCCTGATCTTCGCGAGGAGGACGGACATCCGCATGATCTCCTTCGACGTGCCGTACTACGCCGACGTGGTGCTGCCGCTCAACGGCTCGCTGAAGAACGCCATCGCCGTCGGCGTCGACTCCAAGCAAGGTGCCGCCCCGAGCGAACTCCGCTCGGTTGCTGTCGGAATCAGAATCGCGATGAGAATGTTCAATTCGGAGCGGAGGAATCCGATGGGCCGTAAAGCTCTTTTTACACAGATGTCATCGTCGCCGCTGTACGTAGCCGTCATCGTCGATGTCATCATTGAGGTGCGACTGCACCTCAATGCTCTGTATCTGCCAAATCAACTGGGACCCTACTGCCCAAAAAACCAGCCTCATGCTCGCTTGCTTGTTCACTGTGCGCGCCAGGCAAGGTGTACTGGTCAGACAGCACGCTCAAGAAGATCGGAAGAGCGAACCTGGACGGCTCCGAGCAGGAGGACCTCATCACCAGTGGTGAGTGACCCCCAGAAGTGGTGAGTGTCACCTCACCGCCAGCGGTGAGTTACACCACAAGTGGTGAGTGTCTCCTCACCACCAGTGGTGAGTGACACCAGAAGCCGCGACATCCAGCAGGGCCCAACTCCAGATCCACTCGGATTGGGGGAGAGGCCCATAGAGCCGTTGTTTGGAGATCGTGTTTTTGTCTTTTTTATTATTTCCATCAAAGGCTTATTTTGTCATTAAAGTAATAACATTGATTATTAATGATAATGTATGTCTGTTGAACTTTTTTCACACCGTACGTAGCCAAACATATGAAGGACAACAAACGAAACACAAAAAGCAGTTCTAAAGAAATTAATTTGGAATATAGATGATTTAAAAGTGAATAGCTCCAAGTGGCTTACTAATATCCAAAGGAAGAGCATTCCAGATGGCCGCAGACACGCATGTAAAAGCGCGCGATTAGTTTGACCGTGTTTGTTCGATGGCCAGTCAGCACCCGCCGCTGCGAGGATGACGAGAGTCCGCGCGATAGCTTATGCTCCGTGACGAGATTAGCAGCGAGGTATCGTGCTCTTGGTTTGTGGCGAGCACTTGGTGTTTAATGTCCCCTCGGCCACGTCGCGGCGCAGGCCTGGTGACCACCGACGGCCTGGCGGTGGACGTGCAGGGCCGCAAGCTCTACTGGGCCGACACGGGCACGAAGCGCATCGAGGTGGCCAACCTGGACGGGTCGCAGCGCAGTGTGCTCATCTGGCAGAACCTCGACTCGCCACGGGCCCTCGCGCTCAACCACGACTCCGGGTGCGCGGATCGAGTTGAAGCCCGCCGCTCCTCCTGCGTGACCCCCCCCTCACCCCCTCCCCCCACCTAAACCCCCCCCCCTACCCATCCCCCCACCCAATGCCTTTACCGGCATCGTCAACGTCAGCGTCGTCGTCATCGTCGCGACCATCGGCATCACTGCCGACGACAGCTGTTTGTTTTTATTATCGTCGTTAAGTGGCAAAGCTATGCATGGCCATGGTTGGAGCAACACAGCAACGTGGTTCAGTGTCACAGTGCTCGTGTGACCCTCCCCCCCTCCAATCACGATGTAATTGTCAAATTAAACTGATGGCCCCCCATGTTTGTAAGTACCGCGGTGCGAGTCACGAGCGGCCGCACGATCTGACCGGGCGGCCCCGTCTCGTCACGCCAGGTACATGTACTGGACGGACTGGGGCGAGAACGCCAAGATCGAGCGCGCCGGCATGGACGGCTCGGAGCGCACGACCGTCATCGCCCACAACCTGGGCTGGCCCAACGGCCTCGTCGTGGACCGTGCCGGCTCGCAGCTCATCTGGGCCGACGCGCACACGGAGGTGGGCGCTGATCACGCGCACGCCGCTCGCACGGACTTCTCACATGCACGCCGCTCGCACCCTATTCGCATGGGATGTTTGGCCAATACTAGCTACATCGTACGTGTTTTTAGCTCACCGATGTAGTTGGGATAAAAACAATTAGGTGGGGGTCATGAAAAAAACCATGGGAACAAAAATTATAAACGTACGTATGCACGCGCACACACCGGCACGCACGCATTCCAAGCGCCGTAACCCTCCCGGCGTCTCCCCCCTCGCCCCCCTCGCCCCTGTCCCCCCCCCCCGTCTCCATCCCCCTCTCCCCCACCGCACGCAGCGCATCGAGGCGTCGGACCTGAACGGCAACCACCGGCGCACGCTGGTGTCGCCCGTGCAGCACCCGTACGGCCTCACGCTGCTGGGGCAGCACATCTACTGGACGGACTGGCAAACGCGCAGCGTGCAGCGGGCCGACCGCCTCCGCGGGGGCGCCCCCTTCACCGTGCGCGGGAAACCTCGCCGGACTCATGGACATCCACGCCGTCGACCGCACGCGCCCGCCCGGTCCGTTTTTTACCACCCGCCCTCCCCCCCCCCCCCCCCGCTCGCCCGCACGATCCGCGACGGCGCCTGTCCAGCGTTCTGTCTCATCGGTGTCGTTTCTAGCAACAAGTAACGCACGGCCTGCCTCTCTACCGCAATGATGGATAAACGGCCAACACCCCCACGCACACTGGATCGACCATGGTGTTTGTATAATCGGCCGCAGTGATCTTGAAAATACATCTCAAAAAATTGGAATAGGTCAGGAGTCTATGTAGCCCGTGTTTACAACACTTTGTCAGTCCGCTGCTGGATACAGGCCTGGTCAGATGAAAGATGTGTCGAGTCAACCCCGAACCAGGATTCTAACTCGCGACCTTCCGTTCGCGAGCTGCTCGCTCTACCGCCGAGCGGCCCGGCTGGTTCGGTTGTTGCAGCTCTGGAGACCGGGAGATCGTCGATGGACGTTCGGTCGCCGGGTTGACGATGGCAACCGGTCGTTGATCTCTCACCGAACAGAGCGTGGCCGCGTGACGACCGCTGCTGCTGCTGCCATCTTCCACTCCTGGCCGGCTGCATGGCTTCCGTAAATTCACAGTCGCGTTGCGCTCCCGGTCCCCTGCGCGCGCGCGCGAGACGCAGGTTTCAACAAGTGCGGCACGTTCAACGGCGGCTGCAGCCACCTGTGCCTGGCCCGGCCGAGCGGGCCGGCCTGCGCGTGCCCCACGGGCGTGCGGCTCGCGGCGGACGGGCGCAGCTGCCCCGCGGGGCCCGAGTCGTTCCTGCTCTTCTCGAACCGCGCGTCCATCCGCCGCGTGTCACTCGACACGGCCGACCACACGGACGTGACGGTGCCCGTGCCCGACCTGCACAACGTCATCTCGCTCGACCACGACGCCGCGCAGGGGAAGGTCTACTACACCGACGTGCACCTGGACGTCATCAGGTGCGGACCGGAAAGGGGGGGAAATTCGTCCTCCTCGCTCGAATTGTTTTCCGGGACCGCCGAGTCGGGCGGCACGTGACTTACTGTAGCAGCCGCGGCCACAGCGGGGAGGTATCCTGGAGGTGGCGTGACCAGGGCTTAGTTTCTCACTGAATATTTTCCCTGTCGCCTGGTAGACTGGAGTCGGGCGGCACGTGGCTGCTGGAGCAGCCGCTGCCATAGCGGGAGGGTATACTGGAGGTGGTGTGCGTAGATGCGGAGTGCAGCGAGCAGAGATATTTTCTGGGGTTGTCAACAGGGACACATATCTGCCCTGGGTGCGACGCGCGTGCTATCACAAAAGGTAGCTCACCGAAGTGGCTTATCGTGTGGAAATTTAAAGCAGCCAAATACTCTAAACACGTGTTTCTAAATGTGGAGGGAAAAACCGATGGATCCGGAGAGAAATCCACACGACCACGGGGAGAACGTGCAAACTCTAAGTATACACTTGTCAGGGTCAGGATCGAATCCACGACCGCCTGTATACCAGGCGAGGCAGCGAACATGTCACCACCGAGTCACTGACGAGCGCGTCGCTGGCGCGGTCACGGCGCAGGAGGGTGAACCTGGACGGCACGGGCATGGAGACGGTGATCGGGGAGGGCCTCACGACCACCGACGGCCTCAGCGTCGATTGGATCGCGCGCAACCTCTACTGGACGGACACGGGGCGCAACAGCATCGAGGTGGCGCGCCTGGACGGCTCCTGCCGCCGCGTGCTCATCAACCAGAGCCTGGACGAGCCGCGCGCCATCGCCGTCTTCCCGCGCAAGGGGTGCGGGCTCGGTGTGCGGCGCGAGGCGTGAGGAGCAAAAAGACGAGCGAAAGATGTCGGCCCCCTCGGGACATCGTGAAACAAAACAGGGGTGAACTGTGCAATCGGCTTGAATTACGGCCGTAAGATAAGACGGAGATAAATGCCATTAACGTAAAAAAAAAATTATAATTCATATCTGTCATCCTGAATCTTGTCCTATCTTGTCTGTAGGTTTTGATTTGTGGGTTTTGGCGATTTACACGAATGTTTACGCGATCCGCACAACTCTTCCCCCCAAAGTGCTGCAACTTTAAGTCCAAAAATAACGAAGCGATCGCCGTGAATTGCCCCAGATCGGAGATAGCAAGGAGTATAAGACGTTTATTCAACCTCACCATCAGCCAGCAAGTGACCACTGATAATAATAATAATTTAAATTATAAGGCGCCCTTAAAACAATGTCATGATGGAAGGGAAGAGGAAGAGATTATCAGCATTCTTATCGAAAAAACTAAAAACACATTTTGAACCTTTGTTTCCCCTCGCTGCGGCAGGTACCTGTTCTGGACGGACTGGGGCCACGAGGCCAAGATCGAGAAGGCGCAACTGGATGGGTCCGAGCGCCGAGTCCTCGTGAACTCCAACCTGGGCTGGCCCAACGGCCTCACGCTCGACTACGACACCCGGCGGTGAGGCCTCATCGTCGCAGCAGTCTTCATTACCCTCTATGGTCGGGCGGACGTTGCTTTGCTCGCCGCTGCTCTGTTAAATCTCTCTTTTTTTTTTGCTACCAAGGAGTTTTGTTTTTATAGATATCATGTTTTTATTGCGACAAAAGTGCGAGCCCGATACAACGTAGGTCTCCCGTGGCCACTAGTCCTCTCACACCGTAGGTTGACTCTCCTGTCATTATAATAGTAAGGGAAAACCAGGGATGAGAGGGAAGAGGGGTGGCAAAAGGAACATTCTACCAATCAAATAATACACACCCAGCTTATGGACGTGTGTACCAACCTCCCCTCGCTCCTAGCTCCGTCGCCACTTGTCCGCCCAGGGGTCCACCCATCTTTTAACCCGTTCCCTTCTCCCGCCCTCTGACCTCCTCGTCCATCCCTCTTAGTTTGCAGTCTGTAGGAAAGGCGACCACCTGGTCTCGAACACTCATTCCTTCAACAAGTCGTGTTTTACAATGTTATCCCAGCTGCGTTGTCGGTGTGACGGGACGAAGGATTCGTTGGAATCTCTTGAAGATCGGCGGGCGGTCGTGCACAAACACGGACGGCGAATGGACGAACAGTGGCATGCCTCGATGTAACCAAAACCCTCTCTACCTGCCCTGAAAAATGTTCGAGGCACCTCCACAATTATTATTTAGTTGTCTTTTCCTTGCGTCTTCGATTAGCGCGATTGACTACGCGCGGTGAAAAAGAAGTTCAATGTACATATGTACAACGATTATTTTTGTATAAGTATGCGTATATATAATATATACGTCACGGTGGCAAGATGTTAACTAGCTCGCCTGGTATACAGGAGGTCGTGGGTTTGATCCCGACTCTGGCGTTGGAGTTTGCATGTTTCTCTCCCCGTGGTCGCGTGGATTTTTCTCCGGTTCCTCCGATATTTCCCTCCACATTTAGAAACGAGCGTTTAGAGTACTTGGCTGCTGTAAATTTCCACATGATGATAAGCCACTTCGTTGAGCTAACATTTGTGATAGCTATCATTTGTGATAGCTTCTCAAAGACAGCTGCATAGCTCAGTGGGCCTTACCTGCTAAATTAAGAGTGCATAAAAGTGTACGAAGCAACAGCAACATGGTTCAGTGTCTCAGTGTTTGTGTGACCCCCCCCCCCCCCATCATCATCACCACAATCCATAGGCCGATAGCCCTTCAGTGTCCACTGCAGCGTGCGTGTGACCAGCAATGTAATTCAGCCCTTATCCATTCGTAAAATAAAACTAAAGGCGCACCCCCCTGCCACCCCCCGTTTGTAAGTACTCATCAACAAACGGCCGCAGCTTCCCGTTGTTCCAAACGAACGTCGTTTTTTTTTCTTCTTGGTTCTTTCGGTAAAGTCACGTAGAATGGAAATAATAAAATAATAAAAATAAAACATAATAAAATAATTCTCACTTCGGCCACAACGCAAGCAGCCGTCCTCAGGTGGAGAACAGGTCTGCTGAGGAGACAGAGTCTGAATGACAAGCCCCAGGCTTGGAGCGACTATTTAAGCTGGGGTGGAGGGGGCGAAGAGCGCCTTGACAAAATAATTTGCATATCAAGAGGAATTTAGCATATTTATGGGAAATGCAGATATGCGATTAGTATTACTTGTGAAATGCGAAGGAGGTTTGGCGAGGGATTTAAAGTAAAAAAAAAATCGAACGTCGTTTTGTCGTTGGGGGGGCGACCGCGACGCCGTGACGCGTGGCTCACTCGTCGACGTGTGCGACGCGTGTGCGGTGCGTGTCCGCGGCGCGCAGCCTGTACTGGGTGGACGCTCAGCTGGACCGCATCGAGAGCGCCGACCTCAACGGGAAGTCCCGCGCCGTGCTCGTCAGCGAGGTTCCTCACCCCTTCGCCCTCACGCAGGTGAGCGAGCGGCGACGCGGGGGTCGGGGGTGGGGGGTGGAGGGGGGGCAAAGACTCCCCGCGACCGCCCCCCCCCCTCCCCCGTGCGTGTCGCGTGAATAGAAACGTGTGTTTAGATTATTTTTCGGGGAAAAAATTCCACGTGATAAGCCACTTTTTGTAGCTATCATTTGTGGCCAGGTCAGTGGGCCTTACCTGGTAAAAAAAAAATAGTTTTATTTGTATTTTTTTAAAGTGATTTGCTTATACTTTAACTATCCTTTGCACTCCCATCGTTTTTTTTGTATTGTTCGTTGGTGTAACGTTCTGACCCGCGGTCCTACTGGATATCGAAATTGTTCGTTGGTGTAACGTTCTGACCCGCGCTCCTACTGGATAGCGATGAAAAAGAGCTTCACAACTCATCGGGATTCCTCCTTGAGTGTCACTAAAGATTCTAATTAACGGGTGCGTGTCCGGCGGACGTCGCCCTGCGTCCATCCCGCAGCATGACCGCTTCATCTACTGGACCGACTGGCAGACCAAGTCGATCCAGCGCGTGGACAAGCGCACAGGCCGCAACCGCGAGACCATCCTGCCCAACATGGAGGGACTCATGGACATCATCGCCGTGTCACCCCTCCGTCAGACTGGTACTTGCCCCGCTCGTGAAACGTCGCTTTTATTCAATTGGAACCTCATTTGCCAGTAAAAAATACGATAATTGGTTTTTTACCCTTTTATCAGGCAACAAAACTGACACCTTCTTTACCAGGAGTCATGTTTGCATAGACCACAATACCTGCAGTCGTAATGCAAACAAAATAAAGGACAGTGCATACATTATCAGAGTTGTGTTTTTTTTTGCATTATGACTGCAAGTATTGTGGTCTATGCAAACATGACTCCTTGTAAAAAAAGGTGTCAGTTTTGTTGCCAGATAGAAGGGTAAAAAACCAATTATCGTCGTTTTTATTGTTACCCACGGCGTTTTTTTTCCCCCGTTCTTTTTTGGTTTTCCGATACTTTTTCTGAATTGTGTTCCGCTACCACATATCACATACAGCTGCTGAGCTGCTGCTGAGCCGGACGCGGTTATTTTAATAACTGCTTCGTGACGTTACTTATTAAGGACCACCGCCATTGCGGCTCTTGAAATATTGAGTTTTTTTTCCCGAATTCGACAAAAATGGCTTTTCTTGTTAGTTTGTCCTCTGACCCCTGGCTCATTTACATTTAAAATATATTTACGTATATATATTACTGTAGTTTACCGCACTCTGTTAATCCGCTGCTGTATGAAGCCCTCCCCACGCTGTGCCGGTTACGGGGGCTGTTTGACCATACTTCACCCTGATGGGCAGTGTGAGGTGGTGAAAATGTACGTATGTTGAACTTCTTTCGCACCGCATGTCGCCAACCGTGCTAATCGTCGGCGCGAAAAGGTTCCCCAGAACTGGATCAGATATCGCTCTCTGCTATCGATGTTAGCCATGGCCGGGAATCAAACTCGAGTCTCCAGGTTCACAGTGTGGTGTGCTAACCTCAACAACTGAACGTTTAAATGGGAATACATTTTTTTTTAATCTTTATCTTAGCTGGACATGGCATTAATCCAGACAAACGTGCGGAATTGGCCTCGGCCAGTCGACAGCGTGGCTATCTCAACCATCGCACCGCGATCCACGGGCTGAAGGGGGGGGGTGGGGGCTCAAGTGCCGGGCTACGGAGAGAGAGGCAATTGGATGCCGGGTGGCGGGCGGTGGGGGGTAAATTAATTCCTCGCACCGAGGCCCGTGCCAACCGCGCTGTGCCGCTGTGTCCAGTGGAGATGTGTTGCTGCGTACGTCGTCGTGACGGGGTTTGTATCCGGCCAGGTGGCTCGGGCATCAGAGCGAGCGGCTCGCAGTTGGAAGTCTGTGAGTTCTAATCCTGGTTGGGGGCGGTTGACTCGGCTTGTGATCACTCTGGGGTCGATAAAACGAGTACCACTTTGTGGGGAAATCAAGTTTGTGGATAGACTCACCGCTGCCAAAGTAATGTGGGGGTTTCCACCTACGGTTCGGGGCTGTAAACCGAAGATGAGCAACAACGCGTCAATGCTCATTTGAGCAACGGGAAATTGCCTTAGTTTAGTTTTTTTGAAAGAAACAATTTACATATAAAAAATAATATAATAATATGTATTTTACAAATATATAATGCCTCGTCACAGAGGCGTTGTTTCTCTGTGTGTCTCTGTGTGTGTCTCTCTCTGCGTGTGTGTCTCTCTATGTGTCTCTTCCCCATCTGTGTCTCTTTGTGCGTCTCTCTCTCTGTGCGTTTGTCTCTCTCCGTGTCTGTATTTGTCTCTCTCTCTCTGTATATGTGTCTCTCTCCGAGCTTGCATTCATTCACACCTGATGACGGTTGCTTGTGTTGCAATCGAAACGTTGTATTCTATTATTTATTTTCTTTTATTTCTACGTAACTTTACCGAAAGAGCCAAAGAGTAATTTACATACACTGCTCTCGATCGTAACCCCTAGCACGGTAGGACAGCGGACACCCCTCGTGATACGCTGTCTGTTGTTATACATTAGCTGTTGTTTGCCCCTCCTTTTAACATTCCTACTGTACTGTGGATTATTTAACGACAATAAAAACAAATTGTTATATATGTTAAACAATTTTAATGATTTCCATGTTTCCCCCCCCCTGACCCCCGCCCCTCAGGTACCAACGCGTGCGGAGACAACAATGGCGGCTGCTCGCACCTCTGCTTCGCCAGGGCCACGGACTACGTGTGCGCGTGCCCTGACCGGCCCGACCAGCGGCCGTGCTCCATCGGTGAGCGCCGTGTTGGTGTCGGCCACACCACCTCTGCCGAACCCCCCCCAGCCGCACCACTTCAGTGGCACCACCCCAGTCACACCACCCCAGTCACACCACCCCAGCCACACCACCACAGCCACACCACCCTATCCACACCACACCAGCCACACCACCCTAGCCACACCACACCAGCCACACCACACCAGCCACACCACACCAGCCACGCCACCACAGCCACACCACCCCAGTCACACCATGCTAGCCACATCATACCAGCCACACCACCACAGCCACACCACATCAGCCACACCACCCTAGCCACACCACACCAGCTGCATCACATCTGCCACACCACCCTAGCCACACCACACCAGCCACACTACCCCAGCCACACCACCCCCTGTCCGCACCACCTCGGCCACACCAACTCTAAGTCGACCTAGGAGAGAGCCAGGACTAGCTCAGATTTTTGTCACTGGTTTGGCCGTAAGTGGAAATCTAACTTGGGTCACAGGGTTCGTAACCACTGCACTGCCATTCCCCAGTATGTATACACATGATACTTGGCAGTATGTGTACACGTACACATATTGCTTACTGGGTATTAGCCCAGTAAAACGTTGGCATTTGGTTGGAACCGCTGTTCTATATTGGCTGTGAAGCAACTCGCGTTCGATTTGATTTTGCTAAAAATTATTTGCGCGCTCGTCTATGACTGACGAATCAAAGCGAGCTGTTCATCATTTCAAAACTAATTTTAACTTCCCCGGGAACCCCGCAGTGCCGGGAGTTGTGCCGGAGCCGCGGGAGACGACCCCCGCAGTGACCAGGTCCACGAGCCGGCCCCTCGCCACCGAGTCGGCGCCCGCCGCCCCAGCGCCGCCGTTCACCGTCGCGCAGACAACGAACCCCGCCAACACCACCGTGAGGTGAGCGCCGGGTGCGGTAAACGCTTTGTGGTGTCGACGGTCCGGGGAGGATGCGAACCGGGATAGAGCCCTGGGGGTGATGCACGGCCTCGCACATTGCGCTCGTAGTAAGAAATGTTTTTTTGTGGACCAACTTGTTTTTCGGATTGAACCGATGCGGGGGGGGGTGCGGGGGGGAGTTAGATATTCACTCACGGGAATTAGTAAACATGTTAGATTTGTCTTCTTGGTTCTTTCGGTAAAGTCACGTAGAATGGAAATAATAAAATAATAAAATTAAAACATAATAAAATACAATTCTCACGACGTTTCGGCCACAACGCAAGCAGCCGTCCTCAGGTGAAGAACAGGTCTGTCATTCAGACGCTGTCTTTCCCACAGACCTGTTCTTCACCTGAGGACGGCTGCTTGCGTTGTGGCCAAAACGTCGTGAGAATTGTATTTTATTATGTAAATTTGTATTATTTTATTATTACCCTTCTACGTGACTTTACCGAAAGAACCAAGAAGATGAATCCCTGCAGTCACGAAAGCTTTAAATCGAAATGTTAGATTTGATGATGACGATGGTGACAATGATGAGCAATCTGGCCAGAGCTACGGGGCCTCTGAATGTTTCTACTCAGAAATACCCTGTGGCGAGTCATCGGGTCCATCGCGAGAGTGGGGGCGCGGGGAGGGGGGGCGGCGATAACGGTGAAGCATGACGCCGTTGCTTTCCACGCAGGTGCATGGAGAATGCGGAGGGAGGGCGACTGTGCGGAGCTCTCTACAACGAGACGGCGCGGGTTGCCAGCGGTGAGTGGTGCCCTCGCAGCCTCAGGAGCTGTGCTTGCAGCAGACCTTCAGGCTTTGTCGCCCTGCATCAGTCACTCACGACCAGTCTCTATACTCGATAGTATAATGCCAGGCAAACGGGGCTCCCAGATGGGTGTGTGTATGTATGTTGAACTTGTTTCGCACCAGTACATCGCGAACCGTCCCAATTGGAGGTGCTGGGGAAGGACAAGAAAGTAAACACAAAAAGCAGTCCTCAAGAAATGAGTTTTCAATTGAGATTTAAAAGTGCATAGCTCCAGTGGCTTCCGAGCATTCGAAGCAAGAGCGCTCCAAACGGCCGCAGAAGCGCATCTGAAAACGCGCGGTGCAGTGAAAGTGAGTGGTGATGTTTACACACCGCGCCAGGTACACATCTGAAGGCTGAGTTGGCCTAGGCGGTGTGAGAGAACAGTCAACTCCCTCCGTTATCAATAATCCACTGTCACGTGCCCAGGTTCTCGAGCTTGAGTAATACTTACGGGATTTGTAAACAACTTACGTAACATTCTAGATGTTTAACCGGAGCCTTACTGTGCGATTGCCTCAGACAAAGTCACCCAAAGTGTGCCCGATCTCAAGATGAGCTGGATGTTGTGAAATGTTTTGCTTTTTAATTTGTGTGTGGTTTTTTTTTCTTATCCCTGAAAGATTCCGGTCTGCACACGGCATACATCGTCGGTCTGGCCATGTCCCTCGTCAGCGTCCTGGCGCTCATCGCCATCATCATCGTGTGCAGGTGACGAGTCTGGCCCGCAGCGACCTCGCAGCGCAACCACACAACCTCCACGCAGCGACCGCCGTCTTGTGGTTACATCGGGGCGGTCCCAAACGTTAGGAACGCTCAAAGATGGCGGTGTAAGCGCGGTTGGCATTGGCGCTGCTGCGAGGATGAAATGGGGTTTCCCGCGGTCCATCCACCTTCGTCAGCAGCCCGGCACATACCCCCCCCCCCCCGCAACCCACAGATGCCCGTGTAGTTGGATCAAACTCCAAGTGCCCATAAAACAATCATCTGCACTCTCAACCTGCATCTGTTCCTCCCTTAAATCTCATCTCTTCTCCCTAGCCCAGGGGTCGGCAACCAAAATAACAAGAAGAGCCATTTCTTTCCAATTCGGTACAAAATTCAGTATTTCAAGAGCCGCAATGCATCTGAGTACATACGTACTCATCGTCAAGAAGCAGCCCGTAAAGAGCCGCATGCGGCTCCGGAGCCGTAGGTTGCCGACCCCTGCCCTAGCCCATCCTGCTACTGCTACTGCCTGGTCTCCCCAGCTCCGACGAGGCCTATCTCAACCCCTATCACTACCCCAACCCCTATCCCAACCCCCATCACTACCCCAGCCCCTATCATTACTCCAACCCCTATCACTACCTCAACCTCTATCCCAACCCCTATCACTACCCCAGCCCCTATCCCAACCCCTATCACTACCCCAATCCCTATGTCAACCCCTATCACTATCCCAGCCCCTATCATTACTCCAACCCCTATCACTACCTCAACCCTATCACTACATTTATCACTACCCCTCCTTAACCACTCCCACCCATTCTCCTAACCGTCACCACAACCACTCCACTATTTATTATCTCGACCATTAACAGTGAGAATGGGCTGTTCTCCCGACTCTGTATTATGTAAGTGGCTCAAGTGAGTTCCGTGACAAACTTGGCTGTCAAATGCAGATTCTTGAATACGGATGTTTTAGTTTCTCTCCTCCTCCTCCTCCCCTTCTGTCTTTCTGACCGCAGGAAAAAGAAGACTGCATTTGAGGACCCGACGTCAGACAACCTCATCTACACGAACCCCTCCTACCGAGTTGCCACGCAGGCCGTGAAGCTGGAGGTCGCGCACAAAGCGCCGGGCAGAAGCCACGTTCACTACAAGGAGGTGCGTACGTACGTGTGTGTACTGTGCGTTGAACTTCTTTCGCACCGTACGTAGCCACCCGTGCTAATCGGAGGTGCACGCCCCACGATGCCCCCCCCCCCAACCCCCACCCACCGTGCCACAACTAGCCAGCTAGCCTCGAGAAAAGCCTCCTGCTGGGACAAGGCGCCTTGTGTTGTTGTACAGGCCTGAGTCAGGTCGTGGGAGCTCTTGGGGAGACTACCTGGGCAGCCAGGTGGCCAGCTGATGGCAGGACAGCAGTGGATTGAATCCATCTGTGTGGAGTTTTGAGTGTTACCCCTCCCCCCCACCCCATTACGTGTGGGTTCTCTCCATTTACCACCAATATGAAGCAACAAAAACAACAACAACTCGTTAATGGAATTGAGGACAAACATACCGATGCAGGACTCTCCTCAAAAAGAGTCTTAAGACTCAGTGAGCCTCTGGGTACATAAAGGAAATCGTTATAATTATTAGTCATAGGCAGAGGGACAAAAATGTACATGCTGCCAAGGTTTAACATTACTGCATTGGCAGGCAGTATGACAAATAATCTGAATCTCTTGTGCAGTATTTGTCACCCACTCAGGTTTTCATTCCGTTGCATTCTTGTGTCACCTTACAGCTGGGATTTTCAAGCGACTCTTTGTCTCCCTTTATATTTTGAGCCTCGTTTGCATCAGGTACCGGTTGGGCATGCGATGTGTGTGTGCGCCACGACCCAGCGTGGAGACATCTAGCTGCTGCATGGCCTACAGGGTGCAGCAAAAACATCAGGAGCCCGTACGTCTGTGCAGTCAGTTGTACAGCGGACGCTCGGACCGTGCAGTATTCGATTGGACATGCACGTCGCGAGCATTTTTCGCACGGGATGCTCGATCGCTCGTCGGCACGTCCACGTTGATCTGAGCACAGTCGGCTCACGTATTCAATGAGCATCAAAATAGCCACAGTATTTCTCCGGGGAGTTTTGAGGTTGTACCGCGCGATGTTAGGACCCACGTGCTGGCAAGTCCTGCGGCAACCGATTTGGCTTTGAGTGGAAATGTCAGACACGGTGTTGGACAACATTCGCGGCACAACATGAAGGAGAGAGAGCTCGGGGTAAGAATTTACACCATTCGAACCTCATTTGCCAGTAAAAATATGATTATTGGTTTTTTACCCTTTATCTGGCAACAAAACTGACACCTTTTTTACAAGGAGTCATATTTGCATAGACCACAATACCTGCAGTCATAATGCAAACAAAAAACATAACTCTGATAATGTATGCGCCTTTTGGCGTCATCTGGTCCAACACCATGTGAGACTAGGCTCTAAGGAAAGCTGTCTCGGGTGTGGACCAATCAACTTCAAGGACAGTGCATACATTATCAGAGTTATTTTTTTTTGTTTGCATTATGACTGCAGGTATTGTGGTCAATGCAAACATGACTCCTTGTAAAAAATGTGTCAGTTTTGTTGCCAGATAAAAGGGTAAAAAACCAATTATCACGAAGGAGAGAGCGGCCACGCGGCCTAACCAATGTGATCCTACGCAGTATCCACGAAGACGCTCCGGCCGGCTCCTGACTTTAGACGCACCCTGTAGAATGCGAAGGAACGCCGCCCCGTTCGTTCTGTCGCGTTTCATTCCTAACTGGTGTTTTTTTTTTCATCCCATCCATCCTTTAATTTCGTGCCATGCACCAGATCCCCCCATTTCCAACCGAATTAGTTTTTTTACCGAGCTATTAGTCTTTTTTTTTTCTCCCGGGGTATGTTTTGAGAGGGTGACTTTTACACTGCATGTGCTGGCGTGATGTTTTTTGTGCCGCGTTCTCTGTGTGAATATTTTAACGTAACTGTCAATACAGTTGGTGCGTCAATCGATTAATAATTTACACATTTCGCATTTTGGATCGTGAATTAACAAACGCCATTTCCATTTGTGTTGAAACTACTCAGCTAATCGACTCATCAGTGATCCGTGAAATATACGTTGAGGTATGCTGAGAAGGGAGAGTTGGTGGCGTAGCGATGAGTGGACTACCCTATGAACCCCGTGATCCGAGTTCGATTCCCGACCACGACTAACATCCGTGGCGAGATACCTGATACCTCCTTCCCCAACCTCTACTTTCCAGCGTGGTGAAGTATGGTCAAACAACCCCCATGACCGATATGGTGTGGGGAGGCCTTCATCCAGCGATGGATTCACAAAGGGCTGTCAATCATAAATCACACAGAGACAATATTACATTTCATGAAATATAACATTTGCTGAATGTAAGGGAATACCCATTGGCAACCACGTTAAGCGTACAAAGCTATAGAAACGCACATCTACACATTTTAAAAGCCTCATAAAAAATGCATAACCAGCGAGGCGGTTAATGCACTCCTTGAAGAGAAATGCATAAATAGTAAAAATGGAACTTGCTTAGCAGGCTTAATGTGAGAGAGCAGCCTGTACAGATGCCACTGATAATGGCCCGTTCCCTAAAGGAACCCTTGCTGTGTCCTGGCAGCACCCGTGGCACCTGACTCCCACGAATGCTCTATAGGTGTGGAACAATTTCCCCCCCCCCACTTCCCTCGCTCTGATCGGATGAATTATCACTATTTAGGCAAGAATATTTGAAAAGCTATCCTCTTTTAAACATTGTTCACGTAGCGTCTGTAATGGCTGCCAGGGGTCACATGCACTAAATTATTCGATACCATATATACACACACACACGAATCAAATTTCTTATCATACCCAGTATTTGATGCACATGCTGGACTCAATTTCACATGCTGGACTCAATTTCACATGCTGGGCGTAAGAATCGATATTTCATCGTTGCGCCATCCAGTGGTGGCGCTAGGTGTTATCACACAAAGCAAAAGAGCCTCAGGTAGCTCAAGGGCCCCTCGATTAAAACTAAAATATATATATAGGGGTACACCAAATATTAACTTAACTTTCTAATCTGACCCCTACGAGACATTTGTGAAAAAGAGCTTCATAGCTAATTTGATTCCTCCTCCAGTATAAATAAATATTCTGATTCTAATCAGCTGGAGCTCAGATCTCAATGAAATAAACTCAAAACTTACCATGCATTATTTCACACAATTGTGATATAATGAAGCTATGCAGCTTGTCCAACGTATCACGGTTGTCTTCACGTGGCGCACTCAAAATAGGACTTTGTACCCAGGGCTCCCAATGCTCTCGCGCCGTGACCACCACCGGCGGCGCCATCACACGCTTACCGCTCTTGTGCGCCACCCGCAGGGCCTGGTGGACGTCTCCCCGACGCGGCGGCCTCTGGCGCCCACTGAGGGCCTCCACCTCATCAAGCACCGCCCGGCAGCCGACGACGACGACGAGTACGACGACGGGTCCTTTTGGGACGGCCGCCTCCGCGAGGGCCCCTGGTGTCCCTCGCGGCCAGGCCCTGGGCGGGCCGCGCGCCGCCACCGCCGCCGCCGCCTCGTCGCTGGGCAGCCACGTGCTGGAGAAGCGGGCGCCCGACGCGGAGACAGAACACCTGCTGCAGGAGGAGACGGAGTCGCAGTGTAGCAGTACCGGCAGCCGCCTGGGGCTGGCGGGTCCCTCGGACGGGTCATCGCCTGGCGCGCCGCCCAGGCCCGCGTGGGACGTGATGTACCAGCCGCAGAGGGGCGAGCTCACGGAGAGCGACGTGTGACGGCGTGGGCTTTGCCAAAAAAATAACTGGTTTAGGTTTTGGGTGGGTTTCGTTTTTTTTGTGGTTTAACTGCAGCCAGTGATTGACTCTAAACACGTGGATCAGAATTGCAAGTTGTTCTTGTTTTTTATATGCCCAACAGTAATGGTGTTGCCCCTCCGTGATGCAATGATTTTTTAAAAATTTAATTATCAAGGGACTCTGGGAGAACTGGAAAGTGAAGCAGCCGTTGGACCACGGCAGGATATCACAGACGACGGCAGAAAATTTGATATCTCATACCTGGAGATATCCCCAAGAAGCCTTGACGAGTTGAACTTTCAGAAGACTGCATTGCCAACAAAGTGGCCATAACACACACAAGAGAAACTTGACTTTGTAATTAAAATGTTTTGAAGATATGGTCACGTGCTAAAAGAGAACTATGCTTTTTTCTTTTTTTAATCTGTAGAAAGTGTTGCTTTCATTTATTACGTGGCGGAGGAGAAAAAAAAACTATAAGAGTTGTTTTGTTATATAGATGGAAAAAAAAACATATTGCATTATTTAATGTTACGGTAATAACCACTGGGTTTTGTTGGCTGCTTTATATTTAATTTGCAGTAGGCACATGTTGGTTATGTTGTATCGCGGTACGATAAAACGCGCGGTGTGTAACCCCCTCCCCCCCTTGTAAGGAGACCGTCAATGGCTTGCAGTGGTACGGTCTTCTGCTGAACGGATAAATGTGTCCCCGTGGAAACTCGCAGCTCTTTGTGGGGGGCTCCTTCTCAAACGTGCGCCCCATTGTCACCCTTCGCCAAGCAGTGCTTAAATTTCAGGCATTTTATTTGCAGTGTATTTTGTGTGTTGTACAGTTTTTTTTTTTATTGTTATTAATTAAATTGCCGTTCTTTTATACTTCTGCATTAAATATCGTTATGGGGAATGGACAGGAGAAGCCAAGAATACGAGGGTGGGAGGGGTGTTTATTTTTTCCTGGTTAAATATTTTCAATATATACAGTCAATCGCGAAAGAATATTGTTTCTGATATTGCTTCAGGAGTCAGGCCACATCAGTAAGAGATGATTGTCCGCGTTGCTCACTTGAATTCGAACTGAAATACATTTCACGTCGTGGGCAGTGCCGGTGCGACTCATCGGTTGCCCATTGTGGTACAGTCCAAATTACCTGGTCAATTGGCTTAGGAACCTTACAATCGCCCACCCACGTGTTGTGGCGACCAGTCACTGCAATGGGACTGATGGGAAACTACACCTTACTATGAGTAACCTGGATGATATCATCTCCATTTTGCCTCACTTTGTAAATTACACAGTCTATATATATATTTTATTGCATTGAAATTATACTTATTTTATGGCAAGTCGTAGAGTTGTATTATGACATAACGTATGTATTTAACTATTGTCAAGATAGTATACCATGATGTCTAATATTGTATTCTTTTGAACTACTGTTTTGCCATTTTATGATAATTCTCGTAACTCTCGTAGTACTCGTCGTCGCGAAAAAGAATTGTTTTGTATTTACTTTTTGTAATGTTTACACAAACAACACTTCATAAACGTTTAAAGCTCGTTCATACTGTACGGTGTGATTTGTAGTTGCATTGGAGTTTTTTTTTTTTAAACATGGTGGTAAAGGGGGTAAATTAAATTATTAATTTCTGCGCCACTTCGTGTGATGTTTTTATTTTTGTCAACCTAAATGTACAGTCGCAGTGCTGTATATTCTCCTCTTATTGACTTAACAGGGACTCATCTACTTACTAACGTTGTTGGGCTGCAAAGGTCTCTGTTCGTAAGTCGATTTCTTCGTAAGTCCAACTTTACTCCCGTCGATTCCAAACGTGTTGTACGGCGTGTACACTCAAACACGGGGAATGGCTTTAAAAGTTGTATAATCTCCTGTAGACGTAGATGTCACTGGTTCTTCATATTCTGCAGATGTAGATGCCATCACCGCCATCTATTGCGCGGCTGTTGAACTTACGACTCTCGGTCCGAACAGGCAACTGGACATACGGACAGGTTTGTTCGTATCTATGAAAGTTCGTAAGTTGAGCGTTCGTAAGTAGAAGAGTCTCTGAATTGTCTTTGACGAAATTACCCACAATGTGCCTGATCTCGACAGATCCCGGGAGGTAAGCAGGGGTTGAACCTGGAGCGACCACCACTCCAGTAAAACGTTGGCTTAACACGTGGTAGGAGGCTTTCACGACCAGTATCCATAATAAAGGTTGTTGGGTGAGATTGCGTAAATGTAAATGTGTCGTTAAACCCGCCACCACCCGACACTGCCAGTTAGTAAAGTTTCTCATGTAAACAAAACGTGTCAATTAGTTGCTACTTCAGCGCAATGGTGTGTTAGAGAGTAAACCCATAACGTTTACAATTTGAGTTCGATGTTTCGCTGGTGATTACAACGTTGAGCCAAGCTTGGCACGTGGCTTGAACTGTTGGGACAATGTTGGGCACAACATTCCATGGTAAAGTGGGATGTACAATACATGTGCTCTAGGCGGCTGTGGGACTCGGTTATCAGCAGAGGCCAATGCAGCAAAATCCATTGCTGTACTGTACATCTATGCTACAACTAAACTTCTCCGTGCCTTCACCAACCCTGCACAGGCCAGCCGTGGTCAAGTTTGGTCAAATAACCCTCACGAACCGCACGTATTAAGATGCCCTCATTCAGCAGTGGATTGGCAAAGCACTGTTCATTTACATGCACAACGACTATCTGCATAACAGAAACAGTTATACAATCTCCCTGCCAATAGGTTGTGGGCATATGTGAGCGTGTCGATTGTTTAATATAGTTGTGGTGATAAACACGTCTCAAGAAAACACCAACGCCTACTGCTGTATATTTGGAGTTGGAGCGTCTCTCTCCCCGTGGTCGCGTCTAGTTTTCTGCGGGTCCTCCGTTTTTTTTCCCCTCCACACTTAGAAACATGCGTTTAGAGTATTTGGCTGCTATAGATTTCCACATAAGCCACTTCGTTGAGCTATCATCTGTGGCCAGGTCGCTTCTGGTAAATAAATAATAAGTTCAGTGAAATAGTTAAAAAATCGTATTGTGTTCTTTGGTTCTTTCGGTAATGTCACGTAGATTGAAAAACAATAATGAAAAATAAAGTTAATATTATTTTTCTATCTAGGTGACTTTAGCGAAATAACAAAAGAATATTAATTCCTGCAGTCACAAAAGTTTTAAGTCAAAATTTTATTGTATTGTGATTGGGTAAAGTAATCATACAGTTGCTCTGGGCAAGTGTCATTTTACTAAAGCTCACCATCACATGAACGTCCCGTTCTAATAAGGGTCACAGCTGCTGCTGAAGCAGAGCCGTTGGGAGTTTGAAGTTTATGGGGTTTATACTTTAACCCATAAAATTGCAGAGCGGCTGGCTGAGAACTCGAGACTGATTCGAGTTATTGACAGTCTGATAAGGCCTGGATTCCGCAATGGCTATAAAAAAATATGTTCCAGTTGGAGTGTCAGTTCTCCTTTGCAAAAGTAAAGTCAACGGTTAGGGTTATATTTATCTTCAATGACGATGACATTAATAAAGCTACACATACGCGCGACACTGTATATGCCACCTTGTGTCGCTGCGAATTAACCTGCAAATTTTAATCAGTAAATTTCGTTCATGAGTAGGAATGTGTTTTTTTTAACGAAAGTTTATCATTCAATTGTAGAAGATTGTAAAGTGGAAATACATAGCAATTCTGATTTGAATGTTCCATCAGTTTATCAGTACTATAACATGATTGTCAGGATTGTTCCCTTTACGCACACAATGCACATATCCGTCATTAAATATGAATGTGTTGACAGCCGCGGATGAAACAGCCCGTGCAAAACCTTTTCCACTTTAGCACAGTTGCTGCTTCCAACATGACCGGCCATTCAGCTCACGGACTGTGTTGCCGGGGTTGCAATGACTGTACCATATACTCTCTCTCTCTTTGTGTACTATATATCCAAGCCTCACACTCAGGGTCGGATTAAAGGTTCTTGTACGCCCTCGGTAGTTCTGTTTTGCAGGTTTTAAGTGATAACTTTCTACAATTGACACTGCTGCCCATGTTACAACCGCGCATTGTGTGCCGCAGATAAGCAGATTTTATTTTAAATTATTAAAAAAAACAGGTAAGCCTAAAAATACAAGCGAAAATGTATTCACATTTTTTTACTACGATTATCAAATAGGATGACGCAGCTTTAAAAGGATGCCGTTTCATTTTAATCGATAACATTCAACAAACAAAAAACACACGGTCACATTTTTTTCGTAGGCCCTTTAGTTTTCGTCGGCCCTAGCTAGGCACTGTGCCTAAATGTGCATATTGGACAATACGGCCCTGCTCACACTGATATGTGGAATAACAATCCAGAAAGCCCACAACGCAAGTGTCGAAGAATGGCTTGCGAAAGATATTTGTCACAAGACTTCTCCCAATAAAACATTAGTTTCCTCGCTGGAAGCACATGCGAAATTCTCATGGGAACACAAAACATTAAAAAAGACGACGTGATTATCCGATTGCTGTTGATGGAAAAGACAGCGCGAGCGGCACCTCTTTGCCATAACCTGACAAAAATAAACATTCGCCAGCGCGTGTTGTATCTTGTTCAATGTCGACAACTGTTGTTGTGTGGACGCCCAGCGGCTTGGTGTCGGTGTGTAGGCAAGGAGCTGGCATGCTGGGTCCAGTGCCCCCTTTGTGCTCCGCACCAACATCTAAGCGACCATACTCTTAGTTTTTTCGGTAAAGTCACGTAGGTAAAAAAATGAAATTAAAATTAATGAAAATAAATGAAATTAATGAAAATAAAATGAAATTAAAATTAATGAAAATAAAATTATATTTTCATTAATTTTAATTTCATTTTTTTTACCTACGTGACTTTACCGAAAAAACTAAGAGTATGGATCCTTGCAGTCACGAAAGCTTCAAATCTAGAATCTAAGCGACCGGCAACTCCACACAGCATGAACACTGGAACACCGTCACCACCGCCATCAGGCGTTTGCTGTCCATTGTGTGCAACAACAAAATAATCTGCACGTCTTCATGAGTAAGGGGAATGAATTTAGGACAAAACTGTCCCCAGGAAATAGTGTGTGTGTGTATTGATACAGTTATACTTTTTTCTTTACAATTGATTCTCGTGGCGGTACCTTAGGGTTACCGAATAATACAAATTGGCAGAGGCAATTCAATATTTTATTATCAGAGTACGCTTTTTGTTTGCATTCTGACCACAAGTATTCTGGTTAATGCAGACATGATTCCTTGAAAAAGGTTTCAGTTTGGTGTTTTAACATCTTAACACCTGCTTTGTTGCCATAAAAAAGGGGGAAATCTATTCTCATATTTTGGTACTGGCAAAGGAGGTCCCATGATGTAAATGTATATAATTACAGCCGTTTATAAATCCACTGCTGGATGAAGGCCTCATGCTATGTCAGTCATGAGTTTTTTTTAATGTACTTCGCACTGGTTAGTGTGAGTTTATGGTGACAGTAAATTACCAAAAACAAAATTATCTTGACTGAGGAAAACGCTTTCATAAAATTGGCATCAAGCACAGACATTGTAATATCTGCAGACAAAAGGCTGATCCACAGTTGTGATGTTCCTTGTGGTTTATGACAACAAAATAAGATATTTACTAATTGAGGGTACCTACCTTAACATTAAATGAGACCCGACCAATAAATTGGAACTTAAGGCAACATAAATCATTGAAAATCATAAATTCACAAGGAGGAACCATATTTGATTCAACCAAGGGCATCAAAACCACCAATACTTTTCGGTTGGCCAAAGATTCTCAAAATCGGTATCCCATGAAAACCAATAACACAATCATTGGTTCTGCTACATATAATTGAACATTAGATGTAACAAAACATACAGCCTCATATTTGTAGCTTCATAAAAAAAAGGTTTTGGGTTGTATTGCGTAAATATAAATGTGTCGTTAAACCTGCCACAAGCCGACACAGCCGATTGGTTAGGTTTGTCACGTAAACAAAACATGCCAATTATTTATTAGTTCAGCACACCGGGTCAATTGATTAAAGCTGTTAAACTCAACCTCAATGGCATTCTGACCAGTTTTGAGGAGGCAATAGCCTCCTAAATCTAGATTTCTACTTGGCCATGGTCCCAATATAAACAAAACAGACAGCGTCCATCAAAAAAAATTCCACACCGATGCCTTTGAATGCACGCACACACCACCATCACCCACAACAAAAATGCTCTCTCATCCGCAGACGCTCATATCTTAGGCAAAAACTATGTCAGATATGAGGAGTGAGATTAAACATGTAAAAAAATGCTACAATTGAATGGATGAAATTATTCAACAGAGTACTGAGTGTGATAAACAAATCTGGTATGAAAAAAGGAAAGGAAACTGTCGGTTATTGCAGGAGTCATTGATAATGTGGCTGGTTTTTTGGAGAATTTAAATCTGAGTGACATTTTGCACAGTACACAATAGAAATCTTGACTTGGACTGGTCCCAAAGAAGAACTTTACTCAAACTACAACAGAAGAAGTTTACCAGAGTACTTAAACTTGTGGCAAATGCTATGTTCGACTGAAGATATGTAAAAGAATAAAATAATATCACAGGTACATCACATTCTCACAAACACAATTGCCGGGAGCTACGGAACACGTCTGCCAAACCAAGGACGTTCAATTGATTTTGATCATGTTGATGTTATATGCAAAACGAATTACTATTGGCCAAGACTATTTTAAAAATATATTGTAATTGACAGAAAATAATCCAGTATTTTAACCGAGCTGACAGCTATATGCTGGGTGCAGCTTGGAAACGCATCATTAAACAATCAGATGACAACCTTCATAAAAAAAGTATTTACATTAATTTAAACCATAACAGCATCATTATACCATTACTAATCAATTAGTATGTAAACGTGTACCTTATATGAACATATTTAACATTTATTATAATCTAACAACCATCTAGTGCAAAGATGTATCTATGACTAATCAGTTTTACTACGTGGGTATATACTGTATCCACCTTTATATTAACCAGCGCTAACATTGATGGCATCACGTCCCCTATTTAAGGCCAAACGCTGGATAACATTTAAACAATTATGGCTACTGCCTGCTGATGCTGGTTCTAGCTACCAGCAAAACGTCGTACACATTTAAATTTTGTGAGATTTCTCCACAGTCAACCGGTGTGCTGGATCAGTTATAAATTGATGCGCATTTTCACATGGAAACTGCATTAATTGGCTTTGTCGGGTGGAAGAGGGTTTATGACATTTTATTCCAGTGATCTGACTCAAAAGGTTCCATAATGAATCTTAAATTACGTATTATTGCAATGACCGTGTGAGTGAAATTACCACGGCTGGCTACGTACGGTGCAAAAGAAGGTCAACATACATACATAGAGGTGAAAGATATGGATATAAGAGGTGGTCCGGTGGTGGCTTAGAGGTCAGAGTGACCGGGTTCAACTCCGGCGATTAAACAAATTTACTCAATTCTGTATAGCGAGTTGATGATGGTCTCAACCCGATCGATTGAATGCACAAAAATGCAACACATTGCATTTAAACTTGGGACGATCAATCAATCAATATGACATATTAGCGTGGGGAGTGCAGCGCCCCTTAGCGCGTGAATAAGGAGTCACGTGAAGAGATCCTCAAAAGTAGTGCTCTGACATTCACTTCTGCAAGCTGCAAATTAACACATCTCATAGTGGAATGATAATTTGAACTTAAAGCGCACACAGTATTCGCTCACTCTCGAAACGAAAGAAAACAGGAGGAACCGCATTGACAAGCGGGAAAGCAGCAGCAAGTTATGTTGGTCTTCTATTTATTAAAGTGTTATCGGCCTTTTGTAATAAATGTGTTTTCTTTATCACGTGTTGTTTTATCACCACGCCCGGCTGCCTTTGTCTCCCCAGTGGCGATGCTCACACAGCACACCAGTTACTCGTTTGAGGCTGAGTCGACCTAGGGAAGGCCCAGGATCGGTGCAAATAATCGTCACCGGTGGTGGCCGTGAGCCGTAATCGAACTCGGGTCGCCGGGTTCGTAGCGCAGCGCGCTAAGCACTACACGACAATGCGTTACGCTTCCACGTGCGCGGGTCACATGACATATGTGACGTCACAGCTCACCTGCCTTGCAAATTTTTTTTGCATTTTTGAGCCCCCCCCCCCCCCCAAAATACAAAAGTCTATTTTTTTAATGATTTTTGTAAGGTGTACAGTCTGGAAAGTACCCACATGGCAAATTTCAAGTTTGTTGCATGTTGGGAAGTACGCTAAACATCTCGAACAGAAGCATAATCACAAATTTCCCTTTTTATATATATAGAGAAGAAGAAGATTTGCTTCAGTGACTTGTTGTTTTGTGTATTGTTGTAACGTTCTGACCCCGTGCCCCGACTGGACACGTCTGAATTTTTATTTATTTATAGCTCATCAGATTCCTCCAATATAAATACATAGTCCAGTATTTTGATTAGGTCACGAACAAACACCGTGACTGAACACCACCAACACCACCACCACAAGTGCATGGCACGCGTGAGACTCGGGTTACAATTGCGAACGAGATGCAATGCGCGACCCCCCCCCTCCCCCCCAAAAAAATACAAAAATATATACACGCCGCATAACACGCTGCACAAAAAGCATCAACCCCCAGTTTGGAGGAATTCCACTGGCACGCTGTTCAACACGAAACTCCCGAGTAGAAACACGAGGAAGGGGGGGTGGGTGGTGGGGGGTTTTGGGGTGGTGGGGTGGAGGGGTTGTGGGGTGGGGGCTTGTGGAGTGGCGGTGGGGGGATGTGGGGGGGTTGTGGAGGTTGTGGGGTGGGGGGGTTGTGGGGTGGGGGGGGTTGTGGGGTTGGAGGGTTGTGGGGTGGTGGTGGAGGGGATGTGGGATTGTGGGGGGGTTGTGGGGTGGGGGGGGTTGTCGGGTTTGGGGTGGTGGGGGTTGTAGGGTGGGGGGTTGTGGGATGGCGGTGGGGGGGATGTGGGGGGGGGGTGTAGGGGGTGGAGGGTTGTGGGGATTGTGGGGGGGGGGGGGTTGTGGGGTGGGGGGGGTTGTCGGGTTTGGGGTGGAGGGGGTTGTAGGGTGGGGGGTTGTGGGATGGCGGTGGGAGAGATGTGGGGGGGGGGTGGAGGGTCGTGGGGTGGGGGGTTGGTTGGTGTGGGCGGAGATCCCAATTTTTTAAATCGCATTGTTATCACATTCCGACCAATCGGCGGCGCGCTTAGCGCGGCGGGGCCCCCAACGTCTCCGCGGCCGTCGACCAATCAGCGTCGCGTTTCTTCGCCCAGTGGCGGGTGACGTCACTATTCAAACCGCCCCGCATCGCAAGGCGCCTCCACCGCGCTCTGTCGCTCGCGTCGTTTGGTGATTTTTGTTAAAACCGCGAACAAAATGATTTAATCGCATACCCTTCGCATCCCGAAGATTGTCATTTTCTTTACATTGTAACGACGCAGCGCAAAGCCTCGGGTGAGTTGGGAGCGGTAGCGGCGGTGAAGGTAGTGGGTGGGGGGGCATCTAGGCGAGGCGAGCGCCTCTCCGTGGGCCCTAGGCCGCGCGTCGCGTCGGCCTCGGGCCCACGCTGTGCGCGGCCAGTTCTCGTCTCTCGTTCAGCTGTGACACACTCGTCATTTGTGCCCTTCGCGCCGGGATTGCCTTGCATTGTCCCGAGCGCGACGCCCTCGGTGCGAGCGGTCGACTCGTGGACAAAGCGCGATGTATTGCCCACCCCCCGCCAACACCGCCAGAAGCGTCGATGGTCGGCCACGGTTTCGCCGCGTTACTAACAACGAAGGCGGCGGCGGCGTGTTTGTGCTCCGTGTTGAGGGCGCACAGCTAGCTGCCTCCTTTACGATTTCCTTCGCGAGTAGCGTTGAATTGACTCTGAACGTTTCACGTTCGGACTGCATTCTACTTTGTTGTTGTTGTTGATGATTGCGCACTGCGCTATGAACGCGCCCCTCGGGGTTACCATTCGTAGTCGCTGTTCGCGAGTGGTCGCTGTCACTTGGTATACCCCCCTAACCAACCAACCCTACCACCTTCAACACCCGGCAGTGACCACTGCGGGTGAAGTATGGTCAAACAAAGAGCAACAACGCCTAGTTACGTTGATGTTTACATGCTTACGGGATATATTTCAATCGTGCTGCATTGAGCGCACTGCGATGTAAACTCGACCACCTAAGTTCGATTCGCGAGCCACTCTATGTCAGTGGCGTATGATATCGGAAAGGGTTCTGGGCCTCACTCCCTTTCACCAATTCGCAATGACTAGCTTTGTGAAGTAAGGTCAAACAACCCCTCGTCACGGACATGGTGTGTGGAAGCCTTCATTCAGAAACGAGAGCCATTCAGTGTCGAATTTCCTGTTAGCAGTGGCATAAAACACCTTGACATTTATTTTCCTCTGAACGCAGCATTAAAGTATCCGCAAATAGAAATGCATGTACGTGGAACTTATTTAGCACCATACGTAGCCAACCCGTGCTATGCGGAGGTGCGTGGAAGGATAAACTGAACACAAAGCACAGATACCATACGAAATAAATGTGTTCCCTATGGTGTTTTATGCAACTGGCACCTGGGGCTTATTGCGTAATTAGCGCCTCGCCCGTGCGTCGGCTGAATGTTGACAGTCTGGAATAAAAAGTTGCTTATAATTAAAAACTGCCAACAGCAGAATGTTGAAAATTGCTTGGAGAAAATTAATAGGCGAAATTGCATGCAGTGACTGTATACGTGTTGTGTGCACGCGTAACCGGGTCTGTCGGGAGGGGGGGTAATTATTTCCGATACGGCACACCCTCGACGGCTGCAACATTGGTAAAATGTCCGT
Source organism: Lethenteron reissneri (assembly GCF_015708825.2). NCBI lineage: Eukaryota > Metazoa > Chordata > Hyperoartia > Petromyzontiformes > Petromyzontidae > Lethenteron > Lethenteron reissneri. Next base: position 2,503,472 of record NC_083811.1, read on the forward strand.
GCTGTTGTACATTTACCTGGTTATAGTTTTCGGCAGGAGAGAAAGGCCAAAATTCCACTGCGGGTTGAAGTGATCCTTGGATGCAGCCATGGCGGACGACAGTGAGTGGATGAAATTGCCAGTTGACCAACGATGTGAACACAAGGTGGGTGGACACTTTGCAACATGTGCAACACTTTGGTCAGTCCACTGCTGGATATGGATCTCCCCCACACCGTGTGGGTCTTGGGGGTTATTTCATCAACCAGGCTGGGCAGCATCTACCTGGGAGCATAGTGCATAATAGGTGGTGGGTAGCAGAGGGTAGTTTAACTCAATCATGTTAATGTTGCCCACTACGTAGCATGTAGCACGATATATGGCGGTCTCCCATACAAGCACTGGTCCTGGTTGAACTCGCCCTGGTTTTAAAGATCTGGCATTGAGGATATTCTGGGTGATTTGGTCATCGGCTCGACATGTGATGAGATGGACTTTTCCTTTTAGGTGTTTTGTTAACATCCGGTGGCGTATTGTGTAAAGAAATAGGTTGAGAATGAAAGCTATTAGAATGGCTAAAACTTATACCTTGGTAGCTGTTAATTTTTAAAAGGTCTTGAAAATTAGTTCATTGGCTCAATTAGCTTTCACCTCTTTTATTAGTAATGTTCACTTACAGCTGTAACTCGTGACATGAATGTTGTATTGTTTTTATTAAAACATATCTCAAACAACAGAATTAACGGCCTCCTGTAAGAATGCCCACGTGTTTCCCAACTTGTAATCACGGGGGCATTTGCATTCACCCCACGTTGCGTCAGTTTCCTTTATGGCTTTTAAGTGGTGTGCGTAAAGGGACTACTGTATATTACAATTGCTGCCTTGTAAATGAAAATATCTGCATTTAATAAACTGTAAAAGTTAATGTGCATGTCGGCAGAACGAGTACTTTCACATGTAAAATAGGTATGCAGAATGCATCATCTATTTTTCCGAAGTAGTTAATTTTCTCTTGATAGTGTTATTAATACATCATTACATAATCATTCCATCAGCATCAATCATGGTCTGTCCACTGTTAGATGAGGGCTTCCCCATTCTGTCGCGATCTCTCGCATTTTTGCAATGCCACAATCCATCTCGCTCCAGCACATGACTATCTCATTACTATCTCTGTCGGTCTTCCCCTCGGGTCTATTTTGTCATTCAGTCACCAGTCTCAAACATTGGCCTTCATCCCCTTCAGTGATGTGTCATGCCCAAGCCCAGTTTCCTAAATATGATGAAGTTATTTTACTGATCCATGTGCTCCTGTTTCTGTCTCTTGATATATGTATGTTGAACTTCTTTCGCACTGTGCGTGTCCAACTGTGCTAATCGGAGGTGTAATTTCAAGCATGGACCACTCCATGCTTTTTGCGCACTTTTCACATTTTATTATGCTTCCTTTGTAATTTGTATAAAATAATCACTGTGGCATATTGTACATGGAAGAGTTACTGTCTTTGTTCCATTTTGTTTCATTTTTGTTTTTAGGTTTGGAAAGCGAGGCTAAGTGGCTACGAAGAAGCACTCAAGATATTCCAGAAATTGGATGAGAAGAGTCCAGAGTTTTCTAAATATTTGGGCTTAATCAAAAAGTTTGTCACCGACAGCAATGCTGTTGCACAACTCAAGGGCCTGGAGGCAGGCCTGGTCTTTGTGGAAAATGCCAATGTAGCTGGGAAGTAAGTTTTCCACATTCTGTTATTGACATTCCACTATCAATATGCAGCACCAAACCTGCTGAAATTTGCTTCATGTCCGTGCATTGGCTTTCAGTTTGAAGTACTGAACTTTCTGATTTTTTGTACATTTTTCCAGGACTAGTGGAGAAGTTGTCGCAGGTATCGTGAACAAGGTGTTTAACCAGCCCAAGGCACGTGCCAAAGAATTGGGAATGGACATCTGCCTCATGTACATTGAGATTGACAAGCCAGACCCAGTGCAAGAGGAAATGATCAAGGGATTGGACAACAAAAATCCCAAAATTGTTGTAACTTGCATTGAAACGTTCAGGAAAGCACTTTGGTAATTTGCATTTGACAACCATTGTCTGCACAGTTCATGCGGTAGATAGTCAAACCATATATACTCGAATTATTTTTTGTTCCTAATTGTGTTTCTGTTTTCATATCTTGTGTGTCTCCCCCAGTGAGTTTGGTTCCAAAATTGTGCAACTGAAGCCAATCGTAAAACTTTTGCCAAAATTATTTGAATCGCGGGACAAGCCAGTGAGGGATGAGGCAAAGTCGCTGGCCGTGGAGATTTACAGGTGGATTCGTGATGCGTTGCGAGCACCACTCAAGAATATTAACCCCCTGCAGGTGAGAAGCAGTGGCTTATCTTGACTTGTTAAATGCATTGTCAGCAGCATTGTTGTGCAACATTGTTGAGTGCATGTCCAGACAGGCATAATTCTGATATACAAATGCCTTTAAACTTTTTATGCTGTGGTATATTACTGGACATTTTAGCCAATTATTACTATTCCAAGCCAGGAACAGTGAATCCCATTCGGATTATCTGATAATTTAACTTGAAAATTGTTCATCGAAGAAGTTATACAGGGGACAAATCTTAGGAAGAAATGTTCCTATAGGAATCGCCCAACTTTTATAAATTAACTTCCGGTTATAGTGTTTAAACAATGATATAAAGTTGCATATTTTAATTTGGACAGTCTTTGAGTTGTCAAATATCAGAATTTTGTGAGTAACATTGCTCTGTCTTTTATTGTGAATACAGTACCTCATAACATCTCTTCAAATTATTGATTAAGTTAAATATGGTTATGACTGTAATGGATTATCTTATTTTCCTATATTTTCAGACTCGGCAGTTTCCCATGGGAATGCCACCCTTGATACTGACTTTGCAACTTAACATTGTGGAAACCACACATTTCTCTAAAAATCTGTGCTCTTGTATTGTTTGGTTTCTTTGTACTGTAGGCGTGTAGTGGCTGCTCATGTACTCTTATTTAAATTGAAATATTAAGTAACAATACAGATCAAGCCATAATATCTACCAGATGTTTTGACATTTAAGCTGTGATGTCACATCCCATATGTGTAATGATGTCTGGTGACAATGCAACTTACATATGCCATCAATAGTGGTGGTTGTTGCAGGGTATTTGATCTTTGGGCCTGTTTTTTGCAACTGATAAAAAAAATAAAGTATAATGAGAATATGAAAACCTTTGGAGTAAGAGCTTGCTGTTTGTTTTCAGCTCAAAGAACTCGAGGATGAATGGGAAAAGATGCCCAACACTCCTGCCAAGCAGACCCGGTTCATGCGCTCTCAGCAGGACCTCAGGATGAAATTTGAGCAACAGAAGACCGACAACGGAGACGTCGACGCTGGTGCGTGTAGATTTTATTCTCGTTTAAATCGTGTGTTTTTACGTACGACACGTGAATGGATAACCCAGAGTTTCGTTTTCATTAAGTGAGGTGTTTTGAAATTGGAGCGGTTACTTGAGCTTGAGACATTTCATCGGCAGGCCATGAGGACGAAGTTGACGCTGCACCGGCTCTCGATCCGTACGATCTTTTGGAGCCCATGGAGATCATCTCCAAACTTCCGAAGGACTTCTATGACAAAGTGGTTCGTAAACCCCAAAAAATCCAATAATTCACCCCATGTTTTTAAATGAAGTTTGAGTTGGTGGTTTTGACGTTTATTTTCTGTGCTTTGTGGTCTGTGTAGGAAGCTAAGAAGTGGCAAGAACGCAAGGAGGCCCTGGAAGCATTGGAGGTGCTGTTGAAGCACCCAAAGCTCGAGCCTGGGGACTATGGTGATGTGGTCAGGGTTTTAAAAAAGGTACTTTTTAAATCATTAGACCTCCTTTTGGCGTCCTCTGGTCTAGCACCAATTGAGACGAGGCTCAAAAGAAAGCCGTCTCTGGTGCGGACCAATCAGTTTCAAGGACAATGCAGATATCAGAATGTTTTTTGTTTGCGTTTTGACCACAAGTATTGTGGTTAATGCACACATGATTCCTTGTAAAAAGGTTTAAGTTTTGTTGCCAGACAAAAGGGTAAAAACCCTATTATTGTACTTTTTAAAGTTGGGTTATGAAAACATGGATGTAAGTTTTAAAAAGTAGAAAAACAAAACTTGATTGTGGTATGTAATAGTTGTGGTGTGTTTTTTTGTCGAACATTAACCCTCCAATTGTAACTACTTGTGTACAGGTTATTGGAAAGGACTCGAATGTTATGCTCGTTTCACTGGCAGCCAAGTGTCTGAGCAGCCTGGCCGCTGGGCTCCGGAAAAAGTTTCACACTTACGCTCCTCATGTAAGTCACTTTGTTTGAGGCAAAGTTATTACACGTAGAAGTATTTAATGAATTACGTTCAGCCTCGGCAGCCTTTAACTGAATTTCAAGTGTAAGGTTCCTTTCATTGAGCGTGTGATCCCATGTCTGCACAGGTTATGTCTACACTGCTTGAGAAGTTCAAAGAAAAAAAGCCCGCAGTTGTACAAGCACTTCAAGAGGCTATAGATGCAGTCTTTCTTACGGTAAGCGCTTAACGCTTGCAAAGAATTACCCGTGCACGGATGACCTCCTTCGTGCATGTTGGCGAATGCAGCACTTGTTTAAGAATTGGAGGGGTGGGGGACAGGAGAAGGTAAAGTATTCAGAGATTCAAATGTTGACAACTTTTCTTGTACAGACGACGCTGCAAGTGGTGAGTGAGGATGTGCTGGCCGTGCTGGACAACAAGAATCCAAGCATCAAGCAGCAGGCCTCCCTGTTTTTGGCTCGGAGCTTCCGCCACTGCACCACCACCACCCTGCCCAAGTCGCTGCTCAAGCCATTCTGCGTCGCTCTGCTCAAAGTTGGTCCCGATTTACGGAGGATGTTTTATTTGTGTGGTGTGCAGTTGAAATAAAATTAAGCGGTTAAATGTATGCGTGACCTTTATTGGTTTTGACGAGCATGTATTGGGACAATAATTGGGGTGGAAAACATAGTATGTAGACTACAAAAATGTCGGTGCAAGAAAGTCAACGATATACTAAAATAATATTGCATTTCTGCTTAAAGTTTGTATTTGGTCTATAGTGCAGCTCGTTAAAAAGTTGCAAATCTATAATAGTTTTGAAAGCATATTATTAATAAGTGATTTTCATACATTTACTCTGTGTCCTCACAGCAAACAAATGACTCTGCACCAGAAGTAAGAGATGCTGCCTACGAGGCCCTAGCCACTGCCCTCAAGGTGGTTGGGGAGAAGGCGGTCAACCCTTACCTGGATGAGGTGGACAAGCTGAAACTCGAAAAGGTGATTACGTGAATCTTTTCCGCAACCGTTGTTTCCTGATCTCTTGTGGCACCTGCTTTCCTCTTGACACAGTTAGATCTCACCATCAATGTCACGTGCTCTCCGTTAACAGATCAAGGAATGCGCCGAGAAAGTCGAACTGGCGCAGGGTGGCAAGAAGGTGGGCGGCACAGCCACTGCTTCTAAGTCGGCAAGCCCTTCGGCCAAATCTGGGGCAACGGCGTCGGCAGAAACAGCCCGATCGACCACATCGAGCAGGCCCTCGGGACCGCCCAAAAAGGTGGCTGCGGCTGGTGTCAAGGTCAGTACTTGGCACTGGTGCCGGACTGGTGTAGACATTCAGAGCACAATATTGGCACACCTCATTGGGAAAATCTGGCTATGCAATATTAGACGCTGTCTTTCCGACAGACCTGTTCTTCACCTGAGGACGGCTGTTGCGTTGTGGCCGAAACGTTGTGAGAATTGTATTTTATTATGTTTTATTTTTATTATTTTATTATTTCCCTTCTACGTGACTTTACCAAAAGAACCAAGAAGATATACAATATTATGTTTCATATTAAATATACTTTTGTATATGTTTGTGTTAAAATATAAAATTAAGAAAAAACTTGTCCTCTTGTACAGTGATCAAAAATCACGTAATGCTCGTAATGTAAAGTATAAAATATATTTTAACATCTACTTTTATCAGCTACAGCCTTGATCCATTTTGTAACATTACATGATAAAACATTTTTTTAACTATTCTAAAGCAAAGTATTTCTGCTAATTGCTAAGTATTCGTGTCAATAAATGGGGACTGAATTCCTTATTTAGTTATTTTGTCTACTTGTCTCTTTTAACCAGTGCACATTGTTGCCTGTTGAATTACTTAAGTTTTATTAGGGACCTTTTGTGTGCAGACTTTTGCAAGGAGCATGCATTTTCGATTATTTAATTTGTGGCTCAAGGCGGTTTTAAGAGAGGTGGCTTTTGTTGAGACTGCACGGCACGTTGTGGCGAATGCTGGCTGAACGTTACGCGTGGGTTTTGCAGCCAGGTGGTCCGCCAAGAAAACCTGCGGCGGGTGGTAAGGCTGCAGCTGCCAAGGGCAAGAAGGGGGCAGAAAAACAAGACGAGGTTGAGCATGAGCTTTCGGTAAGAGCACAGTGCATTACAGTTTGTATAGGTACGTCGGTACCGCCACAGCATTTGCAATTGTTCTGCTGCTCACACATTGCGAAACCACGTATATCTTTGTAGGTGATAAATACATTTTTTACTCGTTTTTATAGAACTAACGTTTCCATGATTCCCAGGTGTTTGTGCAGTTTTGCATTGAGCTGTTGAATCAGCTTGTCGTGCATGCAGTGCTGACTGTGCTTTTGTGAGTGCTCCATGGTGGGTGGGTTTGATGGCTGCGTTTGCCCACAGACGGAGGTGTGCGAGGAGAAAGCTGCTGCAGTGCTGCCACCCTCCTGCCTGCAGCAGTTGGACAGCAGCAACTGGAAGGAGAGGCTCGCCAGCATGGAGGAGTTCCAGAAGGTTTGTGACCACGTTAACGACACGTGGCGTGTGCTGCTGCAGCTTGTGTATCAAGTGGCAGGTGTCACCTGCGGATTTGATTGACACCTTTGTTAATCCAGTTTCATGTACACAGGCTGTAGAGACGATGGGGAAAGATGAAATGCCGTGCCAAGCTCTCATCAGAATGTTGGCCAAGAAACCGGGCTGGAAGGAAACCAACTTCCAAGTAAGGGTTACCTGCTGCTTGTGTTTTGCAACGAGCTTAGCTAAACATGTCACATTTTTTAAAGTTGTGAGGTACGTGAAAATCTGTTAAGCTCTTATGGTTAAAACTCGTTAGAAAATGAAATATTGACGTGAGTGTTTGAACACACGTGGCAGGTGATGCAGCTGAAGCTGCAGATTGTGGCACTGGTGGCACAGAAGGGTAATTTCTCCAAGACATCGGCCCGCATCGCCCTGGAGGGCCTTGTTGACAAGATCGGCGATGTGAAGTGTGGAAACTTTGCCAAGGACGCCCTGACTGCCGTCTCGGAAGCCTGCAATTTGCCGTGGACTGCAGAGGAGGTGCATCAGCAGTGAATGCACAATCGTTTTTAGTTTATTTTCTTTTCCGTTATGTGGTTGTGATTGGAGCTGTTATTGAATTGTCTGCTTAATTTAACTAAGTGTATCTATGACCTCCTTTCAGATTGTTGCAATGGCATTTGGTCAAAAAAATCCGAAGAATCAATCGGAGACGTTGACCTGGCTTGCGAATGCTATAAAAGAGTTTGGGTTTGCTGGGTGAGTATCATCTCTCCTCTCTTACAGCAGTGCTTTCCTATCTGTGGTCCAAGGCAGTGATCTGCTGGGACTGTTGCATCTCTGACTAGCACCTCTGATTAGCATGGTTGGCTACCTATGGTGCGTTAGAAGTTGAACATGCGTACAACTATATTTTTACCAAACCACATTTTTAACTACATGGTGTGCCATGACTTTTGAAGGTTGACATCGGTCTGCAGGTCCAAAAATGTTAATAACTACAGCTCTACGGCATGCGCATTTGGTGATTTAGTATCTTAAGCCGTACTGAAATGTTCAAGTTGTAAATAAACTTTTTTTTTTTGCTGTTGGCAGGGTGAACGTAAGGGCTTTCATTAGTCACGTGAAGACTGCGCTGTCGGCAACTAATCCGGTCAGTGAGTGATGGAGATTAGACGCTTGCCTTGTTCAATACTTTTAAGCGCTCACAATCGAGTTTCTGCTCGTGGTGACTGGTCTCAAGATAGTCGGCTTGTTTTGCTGTGTTTTTTCTGTCACGCAGGCTGTGCGAACCTCAGCCATCGCTATTCTGGGCGTGATGTACCTCTACATGGGGCCGCCACTTCGCATGTTTTTTGAAGACGAGAAGCCGGCATTGCTGAACCAGATAGACGCCGAGTTTGAAAAGGTACCATTCTTCCCAGTCTCCCAGGGTAGTGTTTGTTTGGTTTGTTCTTTTACAGACCTTCAAATGTGTAAAACACACAGCCTGTTTTTTGTAACTTCTCGAAAGCAGTTTTTTATTTGCTCCACTTTTAATCACCACTCGATATAACAGCCTCACGATTGGCTGCTCCGTGGGTCACTTCACTTCTCAAAATGAACGTAATGTTTTTGTGTGTGTTGGATTTAATGCTGTGGTGCAATGACCCTTTCTCTTCCACTGCCTTCCGCGACATTTGTTTTGCATAGACAAAGGGACAGACTCCGCCTGCCCCCTTCAGAGGACAAAGTAAGCGTGGGGAGGACGCTTCCGAGGATGCGGATGGGGAGACGGAAGAGGATTGCGTTATGGTGAACGTGCAAGATTTAGTGACGCGGATAGATATATGGTAAAGTATGCATGCTGCTGTTGTTCCTTTTGTATTTCCTCGCGCAAGTTATGATACATAGAACCTAAGACGGGTTATTTTATAGGCACGTGACTTAGGGTGCCACTCAAAGTTCAGGTTTGTTTTATTTCTTCTTGGTTCTTTCGGTAAAGTCACGTAGAAGGGAAGTAATAAAATAATAAAAATAAAACATAATAAAATAATTCTCACGACGTTTCGGCTACAACGCAAGCAGCCGTCAGGTGCCAAATTTAAGGGTAAAAAAACAATTATATTTTTTTGCTGCCAAATGAGGTTCCAATGCTATACTCACGTACTCTTTAGACTCTCTCATACTCTTATACTAACACATTTGGGAGCGTGTGATCCAAGAAAGCTGGCGCTTTACTTTTCCATGTGCATATTGAGTGGCACACAAATGTAACCATTCTCCTCCCCCCTAGTGATGTGTAATGAATTGCTGTGATTGTGTTTTAGGAATTGATCCTTTTTAAAATATTTTTTTTACAGTCTTGCATTTTTGTTTATGTTTGTCTAATTTGCATAGCTTTGCACCTTTATCATGTATGTCACGCTAGCTTACATGTGTATCATTTTAATACATCCATTGATTTCCTCAGACATTTGATGCGTGGTATTGTGAGTGGTATTTCATGATTGTAATGAATATATTAATAACATCACACGCCTAGTTATTTAATGTTGGCTTTTTTGCCTAATGCATGTATTGTCAATTTTTGTATTTTTTTTCAGCAACAAAATAACACCAGACCTCGTTACCAAACTTGGGGACAAAAACTGGAAGATCAGGAAAGAAGGCCTGGACGAAGTCGTTGCCATTTTAAACGAAGCCAAGTTCATCACTGCCAACATTGGGGACCTGCCGGGCGCCCTGAAGAGCCGTCTCAACGATTCCAATAAGATTCTGGCAAGTCCAATGCAAAATCAAATGGTATCATGCTTGATTACATTCGTAAAATTTCCACGGTTTTTATTTCCGACTGCATTCTTAATTGTTGTTCTACGTGTGTGTGTGCGTGTGCCGGTGCGGTAGTGTAGCGGTTAGCGCGCTGCGCTACGAACCCGGAGAACCAGAGTTCGATTCCCGCTCATGGCCAAACCAGTTATGATCATCTGAACCGGTTTTGGGCCTTTCCTAGATTGGCACGGCCTCAAATGAGTACCTGGTTTGGTGTGTAAACATCGCCACTGGGGAGACAAAGGCGGTTGGGGGTGGTGCTGTCTACCCCCCACCCCCTTGTGTGCCGGCCTTCATAGGTGCTACTCGCTAACAGCACTTGTCCCAAACAGTCTGTTAAGGCTATATGGGGAATCTTTCTTTTGTGTGTCCATGCACTGGAGTGTAGATGCAACAGACGCTCGGCATTCTGCAGCAGGTTGCCACAGCAATGGGGCCAAATGTGAAGCAGCACGTGAGGTCGCTGGGATTCCCCATCATCGCCACCCTTGGGGATTCCAAGGTACCCGCTTTATGCACGGCTTAATTACGTAAAGCCGTGTGAAATCTCGCGTGATGACAGCGGTGAGCGCAGAGTATCCCGCTATTGCAGGGCACATCTGGGGGGGTGGGTTGAAGGGAAAAGCCGAATATTTTGCAGCGTGATTTCTAACGTTCGTGCGGTTTCTAACATTTGCGTGCTCTCTAATAATTCTTCGGGCAGAACACGGTGAGAGCGGCAGCTCTCGCTACCCTGAACACGTGGGTGGAGCAGACGGGCATGAAGGATTGGTTGGAGGGAGAAGACCTATCCGAAGAGCTCAAAAAGGAAAACCCTTACCTGCGGCAGGAGGTGCGCTTTGCATTCACCTTGTTCACGTTTAGGTCTTCGTACTGTATTTCTATAACCAAGTTACCCACATGGTTGAGCCTGGATTATGATTCGATGGCCGACCACGTTAACAAGCATTATAGGCTGCAGGGTTGTGCTGCCTTGTGGATAGGGGGTGGCAGTATAGCAAGATCCATAGTTGTGCTGTACTTCTGTGCTCCCATTAATGTTCTCCCCACCTTTACCAACCTGCACTCACCAGCGAGGTAATGTATGGTTCAATAACGCCAACGCATGGGGAGGCCTTCATCCAGCTGAATATTAACAAGAGGGCTGATCAGATGTACTTTAATCTTACGAATATTTTATATGCTTATGAACACGTTTTACCATTCGTCATTCACAAAAAGTGCATTATATAACTATGTTGATTTTTACAAAGTTCTCTAATGACCGTAGAGACGTTCACGAGGATGCTGACAAAAATGGTCAACTTAAGTGTTTGTTTGTTTGCCTGAATGTGTGTGCATTTCTGCTGCCTACCACCGCCGCCACCATGTAGCTGCTGGGTTGGCTCGCGGAGAAGCTTCCGGATCTCCGCACAGGTGCCGGCCGACCTGGCGCTGTGTGTGCCGTATCTGTACGCCTGCATCGAGGACCGCAGTGGGGACGTGCGCAAGAAGGCACAGGATGCCGTCATTCCCTTCATGATACACCTGGGCTACGAAAAGATGACCAAGGCCACCGGGAAGTTGAAGGTGTGGAGGAAACCTTGATATTGTTTCATGAAGTTGCGTGGCAGATCTTCTCTGCTAATCCCAGGTCTCGAGGCTTCGGTTGATGGGTGACCGAGCTTTTTCCCCGTGTAATCCCCAGGGCTTGGAACGCTCTTCCACAAGATATCAGGATCTCTCCGAGTCTGGACATTTTATAATGCGTCTTAAAACCCATTTACACGCTTCCGCTTGTTAAACTTTTAGTTCATTTAGTGAATGGATTCTTAAAATGTATAAATAATTATTTTCATGCTGAGCGTGTGCTGCTGTTGTGTCCTGTACAGCGCTTTAAGAGCCTTGATGAAAATCACTATATAAATGGAGTTATTATTATTGTAGTTGATAGTAGTCTTCTGTTGTGTGGCTCATCTAGATGCAGAGCAACTACAGTTTCACATTCAGGTGGTCTCTCAAGCCAGATAACCGCGTCAGGAGCAGCGGTGTGTATCTCTGTACTAGGTGATGGTATATGGCTGGCACGACAGGTCAGAAGAGGTGTTCTCTTACGATGCTCTTGTTTTTACCCATTTTGATCTCTCGCAGAATAGTGCAAACTTTTGCGTTAGAGAGTGGTCCAGAGAAGCGCATATTACAGATGTACCTCGTAACTTCGAGTGACCTGGTCCGCAGAGAAAAAGGACAGAGAAGTCCCATCCACTCTTCCATATTCGACCAAAATTAAGTCCAGAACCAAATAGTTTTTTTTGCCGTCATTGGTGGCCATCAACTCGGTTCACTTAATGAGTCAACGATGTGTATGCCATAATAGTTTTTTTTTGGGAGATCGCGTGAATATAAATGTGTCGTTAAATCCGCCACCACCCGACACAGCTAATTGGTAAGCTTTGTTACATAAACAGAACATGTCAATTTGTATCTAGCTCAGCACACGTGCATTCGAACCGAGGATCTCGGTAGTACTCGCTCATTGCTCTGACCTCTGTGCCAACTGGCCACCTCGAAAATTGTTAATCTTTTACAACACACTTGAGAGCAACTTGCTATTGTCCTACATGGCTACATTTATTAGATTATATCTAACTTTCCCCTGTGCTTGTATAGTAGTGAGGCAGTAAAACAGTACGCAAAAAAATCTCGAGATTAGAATTTAAAGTAATGATTTGCTTAGTGAGTCGGTTGCATGACATTTACATAAATTTTGTGTTGTCATTCAAGGCTTCATCAAAGGACCCAGTGATGGCTGTTTTGGATAAGTGTCGGCCAAATGTTCCTGCCAAACCTGCTGCAAAAGCAACGGCTAAATCAGCGGGGGCCTCGGCATCCGCAAGCGCAGCGCCTGCCAAATCGGGTATTGCTGCATTTTATTAATTTGGTAAAGAGATGCATGTATTTCATTAGACCTCCTTTGCCAGTAACAACATATAATAATAGGGTTTTTGATGTAGATGCTTACCCCGAGCCCTCATTACTTTGATAGTGCATTGTCTTTGAGCTGTACGCCTTTTGGCGTCATCTGGTCGAGCATCAATTGAGACGAGGCTCAAAAGAAAGCTGTCTCTGGTGTGGACCAATCAGTTTCAAGGACAATGCATATATTATCAGTGTGTTTTTTGTTTGCATTTTGACTGCAAGTATTGTGGTTAATGCAGACATGAATCCTTGTAAAAAGGTTTCAGTTTTGTTGTCAGAAAAAAGGGGAAAAACCCTATTATTAGATGCATATATAGTTTAAGAATTGTTGCTGCTGCTTTTGTTATTATTCTTTGGTTCTTTCGGTCTACGCTATCGACTGCCAGTACACTCACCAAACTTAATAACCAGGCTACAGTCTACATTAATGGGTTTATTAAATTTTTATCATTTTTATTCACTTTATTTTCATGATTATTTTTGTATCTACGTGACTTTACTGAAAGAACCAACGAATATGAATTCCTGCAGTCACGAAAGTTTTAAGTAAACATTTTTTTGTTATTATTTGTATCGAATCGGAGATTTTTTTTTCCCTAGGTTCTTCGAGACCGCAGAGTGCACCTGTGCCTGCGGAGGACGCTAGCTCTGTGGGAGATACCAAACGACCAAAAACTGCCGGACCAGCCGCCAAGGGAAAGGTGCATTAAAACTCTCTTACTTTGATGATAATGTTTTGTGTCTACAACCATGCAAGAGGAGATTGCCACAGTTTGGTGGAAAGTGTTTGTCCGTGTTTTATGTGTGTGTGTTTGGTGTTGAACGTGCACGCTTTTAAATCTACAATTTATTGACTATATTCGCCAGGCTACGTTGGGAAAGAAGACAGCCAGCAAGTCGAATCTGAAGGAGGATGAGGATAGGGGAGGAGCTATATTTATTGTGGTTCCAAATGGAAAAGAACAAAGGGTAAAAGAAGAGAGGGCACTGAAGGTGAGCTCATTATTACAATCCTTTTTTTCTGTACTGCTAGAATTCAGTCATGGACATGTATGGTAAAATTTCTTGTTTTGATAATTGCGAAATATGTTACAATCACCTTAAACAAACTTGTATTTAGATGTAGAAACACTGGCAAAGTACGGCATTAATCTGGATAATTTGCCAGTGTAAAATTCCATATAGACTGTAAACATTCATGCCATCCAGCTAGCCAAGCCTTTACGACGAAAGCCCATATGACAACATGTATGTATAACATGCAAGTTGTGTTTAGCCATGATGACATGTGTCACCATCATCATCACCATCCATGGACAGATAGCCCTGCAGGTGTCCACTGCATATTTCGTCATTTGTTTCCACTTTCCTCTCTGTCTTGTAGTGCCAATATGCTCAAGTAGTGCCACATCTTTCTGGTACCAATCTCTTACGATGTCGTCAAACCCATTCTCTGTTAGGTCTTCCTCTCTTTCCGGTTCCTTACATTTTTCCCCGAACAACAACAACACACTTGGCATTTTTCTTTTGTTGTCCAACCTACATATGTGACCTCAAATATTGTCAGTTTCCTTCTCATTACTGCCTGCATCAGGTCTTCTTCTATGTGCAACCTTTTTTTTCTATGTTTGGTTACTCTGGGTCAAGAAGATGAGCTAGGCACACATTACAGATTGTAAACAGCAGCTTTTGCTCTTGGATCCAGAAGGGTTTTACTTTCTCACAGTATCGGTGTGCAGCATCCTGCTTGTGCGTTTGCTTAATTGACTTGAGCATATAAACTTCCCAGCTATACAATTTGACCAATGGCCGATGAACCCAGAATGCACCCCATCTCTTCACGTCTCGAAAAGCTAAGCAGAATGAAGCGTGGATAGTGCTTGAATAAGTGACCATCATGGCACACAGTTTATCAAAGGCTGGCGCTGCATGGTGGGCAGCGGCGGGCGGTGCAGAACATATAATTGTTGTGCTATAATTTTTTGTTCCCACATCTATACTTCTCTGTCTTCACCAACTGGCACTGACCAGCATGGTGAACCACGGTCACATGGCATGTGGAGCCCTTTAAGCTTGCATTGGATTAAAAAAATAGTATGTACATGTGTATATACATTTTGAATGTGATGACAATGTGCATTTTTCCTGTAAAATCAACTTCAACAGGTGTTGAAATGGAATTTCACCACGCCTCGCGATGAGTACATTGAGCAGCTGAAGACGCAGATTTCCTCGTGCGTGGCAAGGTGGCTCCTGGAGGAGCTGTTCCACGCAGACTTCCAGCACCACAACAAGGCCTTGGGCATCATGACCGAGGTGAAGACTTAACCTCCGCTTGTCTGGCGTCAGATCCAGTGAGGTTGGCTGCTGGGCATTTCATTTTAAGTTTTGTTTCACTCTCATCTCCGTCCGGTGACGTAGTGTGGTTTGCACGGGCCCTGGTGCAAGGCATGAAATGAGGCCTCTCCAGTCCAGTTTCAACCCCCTTTTTTAATTCATCCCCTGGGTCTCTCCAGCTTGTGGGGGCCACCCGTGCACTCCATAGCTATGCCACAGTCTGTCGGCTTTACTTGGCAAGGCAGACAGAACTGAAGTCAGAATAAATTATATTTAGGCCATCTGAGCTACGATTTAGCCTGTTTTTTTGCCCTACCAAAGTATCGTGGGTGAATGCTTTTTTGGTTGCAATTTCTATCTAAACTAATCGGAGGTTTTATCGTGCAGCGGATGGAGGCTGAAAAGGACGGTTGCATCAGCTGTCTGGACCTGGTGCTTAAGTGGGTGACGCTGCGCTTCTTTGAGACGAACACAAGCGTGCTGATGAAGGTGCTGGAGTATCTTAAGATACTGTTTTTGACGATATCGGCCGACGGCTACTGCCTCACCGACTTCGAGGCCAGCTCCTTCATCCCCTACCTCATCCTGAAGGTGAGTTTGGCTTGTGTTGTCGTGTCCAAACAGCTGTTCTACCATGCAAATTTTTAATCTTCCAACAGAATGCTTGCCGCTTTTGTTGGGTCCCGTTGTACGTGTGGTTTAAAATTTAAAGTTCAAGTTCTGCAATTTAATTAGAAAAAATGTATGCCGTACGTATTTTTTCTATTAGGTCGGTGAGTCAAAGGACACAATTCGCAAGGATGTCCGAATGATCATGAATAACATCTGCAAGGTGTATCCAGCGAGCAAGATGTTTGTGTTCGTTTTAGACGGAATAAAGTCCAAGAACTCGAAACAAAGAGCGGGTGAGTTGTGAGAAACTCACTTGTCAAGCATCCTTCCCGCTTATATTTCTGCACGCACCCGATCTCATCCAATACATTAAAAAGGCGTTAAAAGCTTGCTTCCAGGCTTTGCCGTGTGGTGGTCGGCAGAGGGCAGTGTAACGAAATGTGTTTTTGTACTCTGCGTCGACGCTCCCCACTTTCACCAACCTGTACTGACCTGCGTGGTGACGTATGGTCATATAGCCCCAAGTTTGTGGAGACCCTCGCCCAGAAGTATATTGGCCCAAGGCTGCGCATGTACAAATGTGTTTCTTGATTATGCGATGAGCACATGTGTGCATGCAAGGTTTGTTAATTTCGGTCTGCTCCGTCCGACCTCAAGAGTGCCTGGAGGAGCTGGGAGTGCTCATCGACAGCTACGGCATAAACGTGTGCCAGCCCACGCCGGCGAAGGCCCTGAAAGAGATCGCGACGCAGATTGGCGACCGCGACAACTCCGTTCGCAACGCGGCGCTCAACACCATCGTGGTGGCGTACAACCTCGCTGGGGAACAGGTTCTCAAGATGATTGGAAATGTAGGTGGCCTTTCTATTTTTTTTCAGCCGTGCCACGTTAACCACTTAAAAGTTTGACGATCGATTGCTTCATTAATCCAAGTAAATTCTGACTCTTCCTGTAAATGCGTTGAATTGTGTGTTAATAATTTGGCTTTCATTTGGTGCTGTGTATTTTCCTAGTTTTTATACCCATATAGATACACACCACGAGATGCTACAGGCACCATGATAAAAACAACTAACTTATTTGGGAATTGTGTCATGAAGAGTGACATTTCTATAATTACTGATGGAAGTACTGTTGTAGATGAAGTTTTGATACTCAGAGGAATATCTGCTCTGAACAAGTTTATGTGAAATGGGGCCACAAATTAAACATACATGTTGGGCACCTCATAGCTGACTATGTGCAAAAGGTTGAGTTGTACATTCCATGACGTGAGGTTTTATAATGCACCGCCACCCATGTACTCACATTTTCAAATAAAGTGTAAGAATACATTTTTTCATTACCCAATGTGATTGTAATTACATTCAGAAACAAATTTGAAAACGTGGATCGGAAAACAAATAGAAATGTTGCACATTATTTTTGGCTGTTCGGAAAAGTAAGATGGGCTTGGGCAGGGACAGATCGCTAGAAAGGATGATGATCGGTGGATGAGGCTAGTGGTGGAATGGCGTTCAATGGAGCGAACAAGCTCGCTTTAAAGACCACGGAGGAGATGGTGCGGCGGGATCGTCATCCGGCAGATGATGATGATCGTGATGACCCATTGGTTATTTTTGGTTTTGTTGCTAGCTGGCAGACAAGGACATGAGCATGTTGGAGGAAAGGATCAAACGCTCTGCCAAGAAGCCCTCAAGTGGCACGAAGCCGACTCCGGCCGTCGCAGCGACCCACAGCAACAACACAACGATAATGAAGGGCCGGGCCGGGCAGGAAGAAGAGGTGCCCTCCAAGCTCAAGTGAGTGGGTTGTTTACCGTCTTCTCTACATCTTGTATCGTTTAAGGGGATGAGATGATTCGAGGTCTGATGTTGTGCATCACAGCTCATTGAGAATGAGGAAGTGATCGCACAATTAATTGACTTGTGAAACACAATTGGGCCCCACTGTGTACATTTTGCTGCTCAAGGTTCGAATGCCTTGCAAAAATTGGTGGCATTCTTTCACTGCTTGTTGTTTAAACCGTGCAAGCCGTTAATCTTGGTCCGTTGTGTTCATATCTCATTCTGGCTCTTTGATACACGTGGCATCTGCACTCTGCTACTGTCTGTTTACGTAGGGTAACGATACATTAGGGGACGTGTATCAAATGTCTGCTTCTCTTCCTTGCGCTTTTCATTGTGGAAAAAGAATAATGTACCGTTCCTACCGCATGTGAGTATCTTGTTCTGCTTCGTCTTGTCCCCAACCATCTCCTTCCTCCTTGCCATTGTTCCTCAAACTTCTCCAACGTCACGTGGCGCAAGATTTCAGGTCTCCTCTGGCGATGTACGATACAGAGCCATGTGAAGGCCAGAGTAAACAGCTTGAATTGGACTCATCAATTTCCCCTTGTTTTGCCTCTGCTAGAAGTATTTTGCTGGAAAAAAAGAGCTCTTTTATCTTGTATCTATGTACCTAGGCGCTGTGTCCTGGGCTCTGACGTGGCTTTAAAGGTTAATAATAATGAGAAAAAAAATACTGAAATCTCTTTCAGGGGCTTCCGCCATAGCACTGATATCACTGCACTGACTTTGTTGGCAGTTACGTCAACGTGCCATCACTCAAGCACCCTAATCGTGCACTTGACAGGAACGTCAGTGCCCCCTTTTGTCACCGCCTAAGCTTCCTAATTTACATCGGACGTCTCCGGACGCACGGCTTGCGTGCGTGCGTACGTACGTACGTACAAGATAAGAGCTGTTCAAAAAAATAAATTAGGGAGCCATCTTTTTTTAATCCGACGCAATACTCGGTGCGATTCTTACACGCCCTTTTCACACGCACTTGTCGTCCTGCACGCGTCCAGCCAAGCGCGAGCAGGCCGCCCGTCGGCCACGCCGGCCGCCCAGCCAACACCGCCCCCGGCCGCCTCCCGCGAGTTCCAGCTCGACCTGGACGACATCGAGGAGGACGACTCGGCTCCACACTGCGAGCTGCCCGTCCTCGTGCAGCACGAACTGGACGACGTCTTGCGGCCCATGAACATACCTGAGCACGCGTGTGTGATCCACCGATCTACAACCCCTCCCGCAATTTCAATTGTATTGCGAGTGTGGTGGTCTTGCGGGTTAGGTCACTCCTGAGCATTTCTATTCCCCGAGCTCTTGTGGTTGTTACATAGTTAACGCTTGAGAGGAGAAACGGTGAACTCGTGAACGAACCCAACAGAGACCACGCTTGCTTTCGGCTTTGTCGTCTTCATGGTGGCGATACTATTGTTATACTTGTTTACCAAGGAAAGCTGCTGAGTCTCGTGACTCATGTTTCTTTCCTTATATCCTTGTGCGCACATATTATCTGTGACCCGATAATGGTTATTTTTCTACGTGGCTTTTTAAAATAATACATTATTTGTAAGTGGAAAATCCTCAACATTTTACATGTAAAAGGGATAAAACAGTAAAAATGAATAGTTTTCGGTAAATACACCAATAAAAATTGCACGTGAAGGTTTGAACTGAATCGGAAAAATGTATCTGCTTCTATCTCACGTGTGCAGGATCCGATCAGTCTCCCCACAGTTTGACGACATCGGCGGGGGCAGTACAGCGTCCACCATCAACTTTGTCATCTCGCAGGTGGCGAGCAATGAGATCGATGCCAGCATACAGGCCCTTGCCCAGGTAACCCAAGGCAACCCCTAGAACCTAATGCTCTAAATTGGATATTGGTTGTGCTGGTTTTGTTTTTAAAGTACCATTTTTTTAGGATCGCTCCATTCCCTTTTAACGGATGTGGGGGGGCGGCGGTGCTGCATGCGCATTCACGCACGTAGATCGACGAGGTCCTGCGGAGCGAGGACAAGGTGGAGGCCATGTCGGGCCATGTTGACCAGTTCCTCATCGCCACCTTCATGCAGCTGAGACTCACCTATGACAGGCACCTGGCCGACGAGTGCACCAACAAGGACGACGTCATCAAACTCTACAGCTGCATCATCAGCAACCTCGCCACAGTAAGATGCACGATTGCACGTGCCGTGAAGCTCTCGTGCAAAGGAATTTGATGCTGACTTAACACCGTTGTCCAACTGGTGAGCGACAGGCCCGTACTGCCCTCGCGACGGCTTGGCAGGCCACTCCAAGGCCACTCACGTGTGCACGTGACGTCGTACGTAATACATCACGTGTGCATGTGACGTACGCTAGTTTCGGTTACGTAAACCCCTGGAAAATATGTAACCCCATTGAACTCTGTATTGGGGTTGAAGGTCGTTGGCTTCAGTTTGGGGTATGCAATTGCGCATGATTGGGCATTCATTTGTTGTTAATAGACTGCACACTTGTGAAAGACTTGCAGCTGTGGACTGGTAAGCTATACGAAATTGTTGTTGTGCAATGAGCTTGCCTGGTTTCCACACTGCCAAATGTTTCTCTTGCACCCTTATCCCTTGCCTCCCTTTTAATAGACCATGCTCTTGTCTAATTTCCGAACATAAAATAACAGTGCCCCTTTTTGTCAATTACAAAGTACTTTAATTAAAAAATTCCCAGGAATCCATGTCGACCCAGAGTCGAGTGTCATCGGCATAGTAATTCTACTGTGATGTACTTGAAGCAAATTGCTTTCTTTTAAACTAGTGTTTATAAACAATGTGTTTTGATACTTTCGGTGGGAGAACGCACGTAATTACGCTCGTGATTGAGTGAGCACAGCTGTTCTGTAGAGCGAGAGTGATGAGTTGCACAATGACGCGGCAGGAGCGTGCATGTGGCGTGCTCCTGTCACGGGCCGAATGGATTCACTCCTTGATGAAAGCCCAGAGGTGCACAGGGGCCATCTGACTCGCTGACAGACTTCTGGCAAAGAGACCACGTGTTTCAACTTTCATAAGCGTGAACTTTGCTCGCTTGGTTAATCAGCACACTGACAAATAATGCTTAATATGGAACAGTTTGTACTTTATATGGAACAGTTTGTACTGCTCTTGCGTATTACAATACTCGTGTTTATTGCTCTGTTGTGCGTACATAAAATTGTAAACAGTCGGCTACTCGTTAATCTATTTTGATAGAATATAAAACAATGGGTTGCATTGGCAGTTGTGCATGAGCACAAAATAAACTCGCCCATGCGTTGAGGATCATTGCCAAAATATTGGTTTGCTTTATATATTTTTATCTATTTATAGTGAAGTGTTCGTTAAACCCTGCACTCGACCATGGCGACGGTGGTTACCTGATTTTTGTCGGGGCCTTGTTGTAGCTCTTCCAGACGGACGGCCTCTCAAAGGAGGCGTCGGTGGGCGTGCTCAAGGACTTGATGCATGGCTTGCTGACGCTGCTGCTGGACACGAGGCTGGAGGACCTCGAAGATGGTCCCCAGGTCATTCGCTCCATCAACATGCTGCTGCTGAAGGTGCTCGATAAGTCCGATCAGACGAGCATCCTCAGCTCGCTGATTCGGCTCCTGCAGGACTGCCTCGCGACTCCGGCCAATAATTCCACAAAGTACTGTGAGCTTGTGATGAAGGTGAGCGCTTGGATCATCAATGTAATTGCATTGCAAGTTTTTTTGTTTGTTTTTGTGGAGGTAGATGTTACCTTGAAGGAAAATGCAACAGAGAACGAGTTTTATCGTGTAGTTGTGTTGTACCTAGGCCAAGGGTCAGAAACCTGCGGCTCCTGAGAGGCATGCGGCTCTTTAAGGACTGCTTGGTGACGTTATTACTGGTAGGAACCACCTGGTTCCACCAGCCCACAGGGGATTATTGTGTCCGTCCGTCGTGCATCCAAAAATGAGAGGGAGGGTGGGGAGGTTGGGGAGGGGCAGGGTGGGGGGCTGGATGAGGGGTGGGGCTGGGTGGGGAGGGGCTGGTCACCCCGTCGTGCCTTTATAAAACTCAACGTTTAACCTACTCATGCCGGCTTGTGCCCGCTCTCACAGTCGGCCATATTTGCGGAATACACCACGCCGCCGTTGACCCTGGCCATTGACTGAGCAACCCAACGTTCCTACCAGCTCCCTCCGCAGGAATGTGTTTATTAAGGACCACCGTGTCGGTATTCACATGCATTGCAGCTCTTGAAATATTGAGTTTTTTTGCCGAATTAAAAATAATGTCTCTTCTTGTTATCCTGGTTGCTGGGTTTCTAGCCTGTTTGACATGATTGTGAAATTTAATTGATGAGGATTTTTTTTTTACGTAATTTGTAGGCGTGCCACTATTGCACTTATGATATGTAGTTTATACAAATGAGGCAGATGTTAGGAAAACATTTGACCTTTTCGATGAGAGCAGCCAATGAATCTCAACAGGCTTTTCACTACATTGTTTGAACCGGTAAGTGGTGAGGGCCAGGCGAGTTGATAACCAGTGAGCGGTGTTGGCTAAGTGTCTTGTGAATGTCCCGTCACTACGTCTTTGTCGACAGGGCCGCCCTCTAGTTTTACGAGTCAAGAGCCATTCGTTCTTTTGTGTTGCTTCTTCCTCTTACACACGGAACATTGCCTTCTTCCCTTCCCCATTGTAATAACGCAGTGCCTGTGGCGTCTGTCACGGCTGCTGCCCAACATCATCCACACCTTGAATTTGGACCGCATCCTGCTGGACTCGCACAACTTCCTCAGGGTGTTCCCGCGCGAGTCGTGGAAGCAGCGCAAGGACGACATGCCTCTGCGCACCATCAAGACGCTGCTGCACACACTGGGCAAGCTCAAGGGACCCAAGGTGCGTGACAAAGACCCATCGCGTCGCGGCGCACTGATCTGTGTTGCGGCGCAAGTTAAATTTTTATGTCTTGAGTGTGTGTGTGCAATGGAGGTAGGGTTTGTTGATCAACGATCGATTTGTCGATGGCTGTTTTCAGAATCTGTTATCGATTCCAATTCGGTGCATCGGCAATTGAATCTAGTTTCATTTCGGGAATGGTGGAACCAATTTTGGGCATGCACAAACGTTCCAACAGCATGGCGTGTTCCAATGTGATTGGTTAGCGGAATGCCATCTCAAGGCACCAGTGGCAGGATTGATGCAGTCCCCGTGTGATACATTTGAACAGACACAATGATGCACACACTCCAGGGCTGTGTTTTAAACAATTTTACACGTGTCGCAAACCTACAATATATATTTTGCAAATGTGATTCTCGAGTTTTCTAAAAGAAAATCTCAACAACCCCTTGTGCATACAGTGGCACAAACATCCTGGGATATTTTCCAGGACGTGGCCATCAATTAATGTCAGGTCGCCTACTCTTGGATTGACTCGGCCTTAAGTGAGCGTTAACATCACCAGTATGGTGCAGTGCCGGCCCGTACACCACACCGTGTGCTGTGGTGGCGTTAATCGTTGCTTGCAAACAGCACTCGCCTGCGTGCGCAAGGCAATTTTCTACCATTCTCTAAAAATGTGCCTCTTCGCAGATCCTGGACCACATAGGGATGATCGAGAATAAGGATGAGTCTGAGCTGGAGAACTTCCTGAAGAGAGTGACCAAGCACACGGACATGGAGATTAGCAAGGCAGATATGGAAAAGGAGAAAGGAGTTGGCAAAAAAGTGAGAAATCAACCGACGCAAGCTTCTGCCCCCCACCACCCACCCAACCCCCACATCCCCAACACACCAATACCAAAACCCGCCATTCGCGACGAAGTGATGGTGACATCACCATGGCACGTGTCAGGCCAGGTGCACTTTGAGACCACGTGAAGTGTCGATGGCTCGCTGACAGGAGGTCTCGGGACAGACCCAGGTGCCATGGGTTGGCTGATTGAGATGACTGGCAGATGCACCAGCTCTACCCCTCACTGTGCCACCCCCCCAAAGACACACACTGTGCAATGCCATGGCATAAGTAGCAACACATTTGTGCCATTTTTTGTTGGGACAAATAATGTCGATTTTTTCATCCACAGGAGGACAAAGTGTCCACGGCGAAGCTCAACGACCTGATGGCAGAAATTTTCAAGAAGATTGGTTCCAAAGAAAACACCAGACAGGTCGGTGTCTCGTGCAATATTTTTCCGGTGGAAGGCTTCTCCGCACAATTTGCGTGGTTCGTACCGACGACCTGTGAGCGTGTTTTCATTGGCTAGCATCGAACCCTGTGTGTTTTCCAATACAGTCGAACCTCGTTATTTCAGTAGTTGATAATTCGTAATTGGGGATCATTTGGCACGGCTGCGCTTTCGGCATCTATACAGTATTAGTAATTCACCATGAGCCGAATTGCCGTACCTAATGGTCCAATTTCGGCGTACACGTGGAGCGATACCGCGCACCAATGACTCGGTCTAGTGGCGGCGTGCTTGGTGTTTGTGCAGACGCGTTGCTTTGGACTTGACATTGTTTATGCACCCTGTGCCAGCCAACCCTCTCAGAAATGTCGTCTACACCTCCATCAAGAACTAATAGAAAGGGACTGAAGTATGAATCCCTGAGTCTGCGAGACAAATCCAAAGTTTGGGATGTAATTGTGTGTCAATGCGAATGGTATGTGAAGAGTTTGACATAAAATCAAGCACCTTTTACGACATCAAGAAAGGTCCGGGAAAAAATCATTTTTGGAGAACAACTTGGGATTTTTTTTTGTATTGGGGCAGAAGGCACTAGAGAAAATACCATTGTACATAATTCAGAATATTGGATAGTTTGTCGAGGCCAGAGTCACCCCATATGTGTACAATTAACAAGGGTGTACTGTAACTACGACAGAGGTATTTGTGGCAACGCACCACATTTCCACCAGTCGGTCACGTTGCAATTTGTGGCGCAACTGTTAGCGTCGTGTGCTGCGATCCTAATTGCATATTTTAAATACAATTCCATTTGGAAAGAAACCAATTCCATCTGCATAAATAGCCCCAGTGTTGCAGGCTTAAGTCGTTATTTTGTTTCATATGTAGATGGTGCTGTGTGTGTGTGTATAGAAATGTTGTGTATTTATCCATAAGAGCCCCCACTGAGTCTCAAGTCTGTATCATGAGAGTCCCGCTTTGTGATGCTTGACTAAGTAAAGGAGAATTTTGAGTGTGGGAGTAAACAGAGTACCCAGAGAAAAACACGTACCTGGCACAGACGAATTCTCAAAGCCGATTTGCTGTAGTGCCATCTCTTGGTGATCTCGCAGCCTAGCGGGGTTTTGGAGTCTCGCAAACTGTGTGTTATCCACCAAGCAATGACTGCAGAACGCTGGATTATAGCTGTGGGCCACTGTGGCCGCGTGTGCGCGTGCGTAGGGCCTGGAAAACTTGTACGAGTTTAAGAAGAGGTACCCCGAGACGGACCTGGAGCCCTTCCTGCGCAAGTCCTCCCAGTTCTTCCAGAACTACGTGGAGAGGGGACTGAGAATCATTGAAATGGAACGGGACGGCAAGGTCAAACTGGCACCCTCGTCTGGGACCTCTTTGGGTAAAGACCAAATGACATCTGGATGTGATCGATACACTTGCCTTAATAATTGTCTTCGTGATGTCATTTAAGTGAATGAAATGTGTTTAAGATGTCATGATCTGTGGCTAATAGGTTCATCATTAATGCACCCCTCAATCTCAAGCGAGTGGATTAAACTGTTCGCCCAAAATAGCTTTTAACCTTTTCCCGTTCCGAGACAACTGAAATTTGCCGGGTGGGAGTCCCGTTCACTGCTGACTCTCGGAACGTGCAACCGGTTCAGCGTAAATTTGGTTTCGAGAGGCGTAGCGCCATTGTTTTTGAAGATATTGCACTCGCTGCAGAGAACCGGAGTGACACGACCGCACTCTGTTCGATCGCTGGCACCAAACTGCCACTCCCGCATGGCCTTGTGGGAGCCTCGGAAACGATCAAGTTATTTTACTTAACTTTTTTTTTCCGGTTCCGATGATGTACGTGTACGATGCCTTACATGTACGTACGTGATAATTATCAGAGCGGAATCGAACACTATAAAGGGTTAATTTACGAGCTGTTTTGCGGCTACGATTCATTACGCTTTGACTCTCGGAAGCGGCTCGGTGACGATGAGCCGCGGCGTGGGGCGCCCCGGCGGTGGTTGTTGTCCTCGTCGCAGCTCCGGGCGGCGGGCTGACGTCATCGTCGGGGCTCGTAGGCTCCACGGGAAACGGAGTGACCCAGTCGCTGCCGACGGCGTCGCTCTCCTCAAGCACGACGAGCATCGGCAGTGACGACGCCGTCGGCTCCGCCGTCTACCTGGAGCGCCTTAAGATCCTGCGGCAGCGGGGCGGCCTTGATAACTCCAAGGTGCAGCCTCGCATACACATCGGGGTTCCTTGGCAAAATAGCCACGTGTGTTTCGCCCGCTTATCCATCGTAATAAGGTGGTTTGAATAAGGTGCCAGTAAGCATGCAATGATTTGTTTTACTTCGTAATGGTGTTCTATTGCATTTAATAATCATTGCATTCTGCAAAACATTCATGCATTTCTATATATATACTACACAACGTATTCTAGTTTACTTAATGTACAGTATATACAGCGTGACTTAATCGAGTGTGTGTGTGTATATACTGCATGTTATTTGCGAATTTTACAAACATTTTTTGCCAGTATAATCGAAGCCTTGAATTTCTTTGTTATCGGTACCCATACCGACACGAACCGCCCCGCTCTATAACGATCGCTGCCGCCGTCGTCGCAAACCTGCCACGTGCCCCCTCCCCCGCCCGCTGCTCCTTCAGGACGTGACCTCCAGCTTGGTTGGCAAGCCGGGCGGGACGGGGTTGACGTCCGTCGGCGGCCTCTTGGGCAGCGCCTCGCTGGCGTCGTCGTCGTCCTCCTCGTGCGAGCCCCTCGGCCCCAAGTTGACGCACCTGCGCGAGGCATGGGACCGGGAGCCCAACGCCGCCGCACTCCCGCCGCCCAGACCCGTCGCCAGCCAGAACCTGGAGGACCTCAAGAAGAGGCTGGAGCAGATCAAAGCGAACAAGAAGTAGCGCAACAGGCTCACCCCCCCCCCCCCTCCTTAACCATCTCGGCAGACTTCCCTTCTTTACTCACCCGGCCCTGCCTTGGGCCTCGAGCAGTAGAAATCCACTCTCTCGGCTCCTTCCAAACAAATGTATTTCTTTTAATTCCATTTTTTAGTTTTGTCATTTCAGAGTGTCATGCAAAAACCACAAGAATAGGATAAAGGACAGGCCAAAATGTTAAAAGTTTTCTGTAGGTACTCTGTTACTCTGAAATAAGTGAGATTTTATTGTAGGACAGCAATGGTGGTTCAGTAAAATTGGTCCGACCCTGGGCCTCATCTCTCTCACTAATCCATTCTTTTCCGGTTGCTGTGTATGTCCTTGTCGACTTTTATTTAGTTCTTCTGCAACTGCACCGTTGGGTTGGTTTGCTACGTTTTTGAAACCGTGATCAAGGCCTCTCCTCCACACCCCCCTCCACATCACCAACCGTCACTCCCATTGGCAGCATACGAGACCCATTGGGGCTCCCGTTCAATCGTGGCACATTATTTGTATATCTAACACGATTAGAGTTGTGTGTAAAGTAGTTTGGTTTCACCAGCTGGCATACAAGCTTGAGTACATGTACTATTTAATAAAGCCGTTCTTAGTTGTCTTTGTAATGCTCTTATTTGTGAATGTGATATGAAGGGAATCCAGATCGATTACACTTTTTGCTAGCCGCTTCTCTTCTTCACGTCTGCTGTGAATTTCTGGGCCTTTCTTTTTTCTCTCTCCATTTTGTAAGATGTAACCATTTCTAAATTGTGTTTTATAGGTGCATGTGTGTTTTTTGTTTGCGTACGGCGTATGATTATTTGTAAATAAAATGTTTAAAAAAACTCCCATTTGGGGAACTGTTGGAAAATGTTGAGCCTCTGTGTGTCATTAAGCTTCATTAGAATGTGTATAGGGGGGGTACCTCTCCCGAATTACTCACATGCGTTAACTTTGTTCATGCATGTCGTTGCGTTTTAATGGTATGGAGAGCTTGTGTTAAAGCCGTAACTTAACTTGAGTTGGCCTGCTTGCAACAGTGTTTAATATGTATCTATCCCTGATGCACAAGTAATTGCTCGAACACCCCCGGTCGGGGTGAGAGTACGAATAAAACAAGTGGCACGTCACTCCTACGTTTGTTCATTGCTCTTGTCGAAACTCTAAAAGCCGCTGTCGAAAAAATGTCGCTGTTGTAAAACTCATCCCGGTTCAAAACACTTTCCAAGACCCGCGCTGCGATATTTTATTCTGGAGAGTAAATGGAGCGCAAGAAAGTCGGCCAACATTATTGATTTGAATATTGAGTTGGCCTTGATTTTGTGCGTCCCGTTGGCTTGCAGGGCGCGGTTGCTTCCCCCCCCCCCCCCCCGGGGTTCTTAGCGCGACTTTCCTGTTGTGGCGGGCAGGACTGCGGTTGTTTACATCGCGTCGCGTCGCTCGGGAAAGGGGAAAGGGTTGCGAGGTCGGCACATCCGCTGCTTCTGAATGGGATACCTGCAGATTCGAGACCTCGCTTGCTGCAGTGGGAAACTTGTGACTCTTGGAAGAAGCAAACAAAACGGGGGTTTATTTGTTGGGGTGTTTTGGTTTAATATGGGCATTGATTAATGCAAGACTTTGAACAATTCCTGCCTGGGGTGACATTCCGTTTGGAGATCGGATGTGGCTCGGCTTATGGCCATGGTGTTTCTGTCTAAAGCGTTTTTGGTCATGATAACTTGTACATCTCTATTCATTGTGGTGATGCCTTGAAAGTTGATTAATTACTCTCTGAATACTTAATGTTATTTAAAGTTGAAAGCCTATTTTTAGGCCTCAACTCATAGCAATCGTGTGGATTCTTTGAGTGAAATCCACTCATGTGCGTTGGTTTTCTCTGTACTCTGGTTACATCCCGTGACATGTAAAACACTAATGGAATTAGCGGAACAGGTCATTGCGGAGTAGCTCAAATAGTTGACTATAAAATAATAAACGGTATTAAGACTTGAGCAAGTCATGCCTGTGCATTTTAGATTTTTTTTATCATTGATATTGATCAACATATAAAATATTTCTTGTCCGAGGTGTGCGTTCAGTCATGGGCAAAATGCTAAAACCAATGTTCACGATTTGAGGCAATTGGACGTTATACGAAAACACCTTTGAGTTTCCCCAACTCCAGTCTTCGCCACCCATCACGCGATCGTGCATTTTCGCGTTTATCAATGGTATTCCCATTCCAAACAAGTCGTTCCACGCTGAACGCGCCTGATGATTGTTAAACAAGTCCCACGTGACATCAGCCATTTACGCTGTCCGCTTTCATAGAGCCGATTCAGATACCAGTGTGTGCACGTGCTTCACGTGACGCATACAACGTTAAATGCTGAGCGCGTCAATGTGGGCGAACGCGTGGAACGAGTTCATGTGATGGGAGTTAATTGACCTTTTGCAACCTCGCCGGGCAGAATTTTCAACTTTATCCTGGAGAAATCCGATGCGCAATGAAGCTTTTTTTCACAGCTTGGCCCAGTAGGAAGGGGGTCACTAAGTTACAAACTTTATTTTCTTTTCAGGCCGTGTTTGCCGGTGCACCCCCGAAGTCCGCCTTTCGGGAGCGGCTCTTCTTTGAACAAACCTCGTGTCGTCGATGTGACGGCAGATGTTTCAACAAAAAAACATTTGCTCAGTGTTAATTTGTGAAAGTAGACGCAAAGCCCTTTGGCAGCGAGCCAGCTTGCTCTCCTTCATTCATCGTTGCTTAGCAATTACATATTAATTGTACCGTGCAAAGCCCCTCTTCCCCCCTCCACTCCCACTCCACGTCGCGTTACAAATCCCCGCAATCTCAACACTGTGTATTGTGCGAATGTTTGCATTTGTTTATTGCGACGTTAACCTCCAAGCGATTCCTGCGCGATAGTTCGTTTCAACAGTTGCCCCCCCCCCCCCTTCTCGCTCTTCAAACAAACCCCGCATTACTTTAAACCCCGCGCAATAGTTGCTTTTACAAGGATCTGTGTGTGTATTGTGGAGTGTAAGAATGTGGAAGGGCAGTGATAGAGGGGAGGGGGGGTCATTGCGACACGCGTTTTTCACAATACGCATAATCGCAGTGCCTTCTTGGCGCCTGCTTCTGAATACCAACCACAAATAACCAACATCATTACGCGGTGCTTAATTTCAGCCGTCAAAGTCCGGGAATTATTTCGGCACATCGCAATCTCACCGTTTGTGTCCGCGTGTTTCTATGAACCTGTTCATAGGGCACAGTAATATAGGATCATTGCGGATAGCTGTGCCTTGTTTACTCTAGTGGTAGTGCCTTACGCCGATAATCCCCACTCCAAAAGTCAGTATCGCAGAGTTCCATTATAAAAAAATATCGAGTGAGAAATTACGCAAAGCCGCTCCTGAAGCTACAGCTCGGCGTGAAGTTGTGGCCGGGTTGCTACTGCTGCTGCTGTTGTTGCTGCTGTTGCTGCTGCTGTTGTTGCTGCTGTTGTTGCATCGCGGTTGGCTCCCCGTGCTGTACGCGTTGCGTGCCCTGGTTTCGCCTTCACGCCCCAGTGCACCCGGGCTAACACCGAGTAAGTAGCAGTAGGAGGAGGAGAGAGGCGGGGTTTTTTTTTTGCACCGCAGCCAGGCCGCGTTCGTACAAGCAACGCAAGCAAAACTGTACGCTTCCAGGGGGAGCTTGCGTAGCCGGGAGGGAGAGACCAGAGAGTTGAGAGCAACGTTGCCCATAGAACAGAGTTGACCGGAGTAGAGAGCCAAACCAATGTGTAGCACAGAAGCCGGCGTGCATTTGCCCAGTGTTGGTGTTCGACAAGAGAGCACAGCGGAGAGGTAGCTCAGAATGTAGACTGCATGCATTCCTGAAGCGGCAGATTTCCCAGTAGAAGAGAGTCAACGCGGTTTATTGCTCGTGCGACAGAGAACGGGGTTCGGCAGAGTGCGACCTGGAAGGTAAACGCGGCAGTGGAGCACAGCAGACAGCAGTCCAGAGACAAACGCCCGCGGGATGCAGTTGAACGGGGGACGGCGGTAATGGTGGTGGTGGTGGTCGATTGTTGGATTCTGAATGCGGCTCAAACCGGCCCCGCGAGTGCTCCAAGGTGCGCTCGTCATTCCGATGTAGCCGTGGATAAGACCGGTTGGGTTCGGATCTCGCCGCCGCCACCACCGCCTCCCAGCGTCAACGCGGCGGAACGCATCGATTTCTGGACGCCCAAGGGGAGGCGTGGTCGGTGCTTTTGGTCGTAGTTGTTGCAGTTCTAGTCGTGCTGCTCTGCTGCTGCTGGTGGTGGTGGTTGGCTGCTGGTGGATCGTGCGCGATTTACAACCTCATCACACCTCCCCCCCCACTCTTCTCGAGACAAAGGTCAAAGTGCGTTTGTCTTCGTCGGAGGCTCTCGACTTCGCCGCGCAACTCCTGCCCCGCTCGGTGCCACCTGCCGCGGGGCCGACACGAGGAGGAGGACTTCAACGCCACGCGCTCGAGGGAGCGGGGGGGGGGGGTTGAGCATTCGTCAGCGAGACGTGCAGGGAGTCGGTCAAAGCGACCCCCCGGGGGGGGGACGTTGGATGCGAGCGACTGTTGAGACCGTGCAGCCGGGGAGACTGGAGATTGACTCAGAGGACTCACGCCGCACATACTTTGTGGAGGTGGTGGGGGGGGGGGTACAGCAGGGGGGTTCATTCGGACCTACAAGAAAGAGGAGGTCTGTAAGAGGAGAGTGGACTCAAGCTAAGATTCACGGAGAGAGAGCGCGAGGTGTGTGAGAGTTGGGGGTTCACTCTGACCCCACCACTCCGCCTCGAGAAGGGGGTTTAAGAGATCGGGTTCAGTCAGAGACCCCCCCCACCTGCTCCCTTAGATTGGGGAGGTTGTGATAGTTGGGGAGGGCTCTGGATCGGGTCTGCTCCTGCACGGCATCACCACCACCAACATCACCACCAACATCACCACCACCAACATCACCACCACCAACATCACCACCACCAACATCACCACCACCATCGTCGTCATGGGCTCCATGCGGAGACCCAAATACCGCAGCTCGCCCAACCTGCAGGGCGAGGTGTTCCGCTACGACCTGGCGCCGTGCCTCCAGGAGGAGCGCGCCTCCCTCTCGGGGCATCCGCAGCCGGGATCGGAGATCACCTGGGACAGGTGAGAGAGGGGGGGAGAGGGGGGGGGACAGGTGAGAAGGGGGGGCAGGTGGGAGGGAGGGGACAGGTGAGAGGGAGGGGCAGGTGAGAGAGGGGGGGCAGGTGAGAGAGAGGGGGGACGTGAGAGGGGGGGCAGGTGAGAGAGGGGAGGACAGGTGAGGGGGGGCAGGTGAGAGAGGGGGGGAGCAGGTAAGAGCGGAGACAGGTGAGAGAGGGGGGGCGTGAGAGAGAGGGGGGCAGGTGAGAGAGGGGGGGCAGGTGAGAGAGGGGGGGCAGGTGAGAGGGGGGGCAGGTGAGAGAGAGGGGGGGCAGGTGAGGGAGAGGGGGGGCAGGTGAGAGAGGGGGGCAGGTGAGAGGGGGCAGGTGAGAGGAGGGGGGGCAGGTGAGAGAGGGGGGGGCAGGTGAGAGAGGGGGGGCAGGTGAGAGAGGGGGGGCAGGTGAGAGAGGGGGGGCAGGTGAGAGGGGGGGCAGGTGAGGGAGAGGGGGGGCAGGTGAGAGAGGGGGGGCAGGTGAGAGGGGGGCAGGTGAGAGGGGGGCAGGTGAGAGAGGGGGGGGGCAGGTGAGAGAGGGGGGGGCAGGTGAGAGGGGGGGGGGGCGCGTGCGGTCAGCTCTCAACCGTGCGTGGTTTCGTACGGAGCGAGCCTCCTCCTCCCCCACCTCGCATCGTGTTTGTTGTGGGGAGCTGAGGACGTGGGTTTGGTGGCGGGGGTTGACGTTTAATCAATTGGCCATACTTCACCAGGCAATTTGGTCAGTGCGGTGGTGCGGGCAGTGGGGGGGTGAGCGAATCGCCCTCAAGGAGCCCGAGGCGGCATGTGTCTGCCGCTCGCCTCCCGTGATGGGGCACAGCGAAGTAGGGCAGCGTCCTTCACTCGCCTTCAGAGCACGGCGGTGGGGGCGGCACTTTCACCGATAAGACATCGTCGGCGTGAGGGGCCGACACGCGTTGTAAACCATTGTTGGGGGGGGGCGGGGGTGGGTGACTGCAGCACTGTGATGATGATGGGGGGGAGGGGGTGACCACGCGCGGCTTTGCAATAGACATCACTAGGGGTAGAGGTAACGGCAGTGTGCAGATCGCAGGCGGGGGGGGGAGGACTTCGGTCATAGAGGAGGAGAGGGCAGGGGAAGGCTGTGGACGTCTCCCTGGTTCGGTGGGGGGAAGGGGGTTAGAGGTCGCGAGGGCAGCACGAGAGAATGAGCAAACCCCACCCCCGCTGGGGTCGAAGGTTGCCTGGGGGACTCCGGGGTCGAAGGTCGCCTGGAGGTGCTCCGGGGTCAAAGCTTTGGCGACTTGGTGCGGGGATGAGGGTAGAGTGGGGGGAGAGGTAGGAGAGTGTGTAGAGGGAAGGGTAGGGGAGTGAGTAGGGTGGGGAGAGGTAGGGGAGTGTGTAGAGTAGGGAGAGGTAGGGGAGTGTGTAGAGTGGGGAGAGGTAGGGAAGTAAGGAGAGGTGGGAGAGTGTGTAGAGGAGGGAGAGGCAGGGGAGTGTGTAGAGGATGGTGTAGAGTAGGGAGAGGTAGGAGAGTGAGTAGCGTAGGGAGAGGTAGGAGAGTGAGTGGAGAGGAGTAGAGTGAGATGAGAGGGAAGAGATAGGCAGGGGAGGGAGGATATTGGAGACAGTGAGGGGTGACGATGACATTGATCCTGGATTGGATTGGGAGCCAGAGTGGAGAGGTCTCTGAGTCTGGGGATTGACGTGGTCACATTTTACGTGGCGTGGGTGACAGTGGCATTTTGTATCGCCTGGAGTTTTGGAGGCGAGGGTTGTGCGGAGATGAGAAATGCTGTGGAGGCCGTAGCGAGTTGATGCTGGTGGACACGGCGGCCCTACTCGCCGTCGACACATCCTTGATGCGGGCAGATGTTGCTCGGACGGGACGTGGAAAGTATCGCACCACCGAGCTCAGGAGGGTCCGAGAGGCGTGGTGGGAAGGGATCGCTGACAACTCCGTGGCTCCGCACTGGCCAGGGACCGAGTCCGAGTTCAGGACGGCGCAACGAATTCGGCGAGAGCGCAGCGAGAATTTGAGAGCAACGTGGAAGATGTGAAGCCCGAGCAGGTGCAGCGCTGGCAGGCGTCACCCGCGGGGCTGTTGCGATAAGCGATTGTCGTCGAAATTGAGTGACGCTCTCTCCCAGAGCACGCGGGAGCGAGAAGTCGCTGCAGATGTTTGCTCCTGGCTGTGATTCTGAACGCCCATCGTGTCGCATCGTCATCAGAACTCTCCCAAAACTGCGCATACGTAACGGCGTAGGAACACGCCGCGTAGGTTCGCGTGGCTACAAGATTTATTAAGAGCTCGTCTCGTCTTCCCGAACGCAAGGGGTTGGTCGCACCATGCATGGGCAATCCTTCACCACTGACTTCTGTCTTCTGCCGTCCTCGCTGTCTGTTCCAGCGTGAGCCTCGTCCATGCGCTGATGTCATCCATCCATTGTCATCCATCCATTGTCATCCATCCATTGGCATCCTTCGTCTTCCTCGCGCACGTGAACCGGCCACTGTGCCTCGCATAATCTGCTGTTCCAAACAAGTTCCATTGTTTTCTTTCTCATGACATAACCACAGTAGGCTAGCTTACTTGATTCTATCACCGCTAAAGACAACAGCTGATTTATTTTGTTTTCCCCTGTTGAGCCTGCTTCGTGGAGCACTTCAGGTTGATTAGGGCTCCGAACCCAAGTGTCAGTTGATGCTTACAAGGTGGATTAATCGATGAATGGAACATGGAGGCGGTGAGCGATGAATACTGATTATGCTGCACCTCTGATGGGCTCCAATAGACCAGTTCTACGTGAGCTCTGAGCGCCCAACAGCTGGAGAGAATGCTCACGATAAAGCCACCGCTTCGGTCACGTTCCACTCTCTTAGCGTTCTACCGTGAGCCTGGAGTGCACGGGGCAGGAGATGTTGTAGCCGACCCTGCTGGCGATCATGTGAAGCCGGTGGAGGGAGGTGAGGCAGCTGTCGGAATCTCGCAGAGGATGACCGGCGCGGGCGAGATGGTTGAACGTGTGTCTCACCACGCTGTACTCACCATGCATTGTGTCTCACCACGCTGTACTCACCATGCATTGTGTCCTACCACGCTATACTCACCATGCATTGTGTCTCACCACGCTGTACTCACCATGCATTGTGTCTCACCACGCTGTACTCACCATGCATTGTGTCCCACCACGCTGTACTCACCATGCATTGTGTCCTACCACGCTGTACTCACCATGCATTGTGTCTCACCACGCTGTACTCACCATGCATTGTGTCCTACCACGCTGTACTCACCATGCATTGTGTCTCACCACGCTGTACTCACCATGCATTGTGTCTCACCACGCTGTACTCACCATGCATTGTGTCCTACCACGCTGTACTCACCATGCATTGTGTCCTACCACGCTGTACTCACCATGTATTGTGTCCCACCACGCTGTACTCACCATGCATTGTGTCTCACCACGCTGTACTCACCATGCATTGTGTCCCACCACGCTGTACTCACCATGCATTGTGTCCCACCACGCTGTACTCACCATGTATTGTGTCCCACCACGCTGTACTCACCATGCATTGTGTCCCACCACGCTGTACTCACCATGCATTGTGTCCCACCACGCTGTACTCACCATGCATTGTGTCCCACCACGCTGTACTCACCATGCATTGTGTCCCACCACGCTGTACTCACCATGTATTGTGTCCCACCACGCTGTACTCACCATGCATTGTGTCCCACCACGCTGTACTCACCATGCATTGTGTCCCACCACGCTGTACTCACCATGCATTGTGTCCCACCACGCTGTACTCACCATGCATTGTGTCCCACCACGCTGTACTCACCATGCATTGTGTCCCACCACGCTGTACTCACCATGCATTGTGTCCCACCACGCTGTACTCACCATGCATTGTGTCCCACCACGCTGTACTCACCATGCATTGTGTCCCACCACGCTGTACTCACCATGCATTGTGTCCCACCACGCTGTACTCACCATGCATTGTGTCCCACCACGCTGTACTCACCATGCATTGTGTCCCACCACGCTGTACTCACCATGCATTGTGTCCCACCACGCTGTACTCACCATGCATTGTGTCCCACCACGCTGTACTCACCATGCATTGTGTCCCACCACGCTGTACTCACCATGCATTGTGTCCCACCACGCTGTACTCACCATGCATTGTGTCCCACCACGCTGTACTCACCATGCATTGTGTCCCACCACGCTGTACTCACCATGCATTGTCTCACCACGCTGTACTCACCATGCATTGTGTCCCACCACGCTGTACTCACCATGCATTGTGTCCCACCACGCTGTACTCACCATGCATTGTGTCTCACCACGCTGTACTCAACATGCATTGTCTCACCACGCTGTACTCACCATGCATTGTCTCACCACGCTGTACTCACCATGCATTGTGTCCCACCACGCTGTACTCACCATGCATTGTGTCCCACCACGCTGTACTCACCATGCATTGTGTCCCACCACGCTGTACTCACCATGCATTGTGTGCCACCACGCTGTACTCACCATGCATTGTGTCCCACCACGCTGTACTCACCATGCATTGTGTGCCACCACGCTGTACTTACCATGCATTGTGTCCCACAACGCTGTACTCACCATGCATTGTGTCCCACCACGCTGTACTCACCATGCATTGTGTCCCACCACGCTGTACTCACCATGCATTGTGTGCCACCACGCTGTACTCACCATGCATTATGTCTCACCACGCTGTACTCACCATGCATTGTGTCCCACCACGCTGTACTCACCATGCATTGTGTCCCACCACGCTGTACTCACCATGCATTGTGTGCCACCACGCTGTACTCACCATGTATTGTGTCCCACCACGCTGTACCCACCATGCATTGTGTCCCACCACGCTGTACTCACCATGCATTGTGTCCCACCACGCTGTACTCACCATGCATTGTGTCCCACCACGCTGTACTCACCATGCATTGTGTCCCACCACGCTGTACCCACCATGCATTGTGTCCCACAACGCTGTACTCACCATGCATTGTGTCCCACCACGCTGTACCCACCATGCATTGTGTCCCACCACGCTGTACTCACCATGCATTGTGTCCCACCACGCTGTACTCACCATGCATTGTGTCCCACCACGCTGTACCCACCATGCATTGTGTCCCACCACGCTGTACCCACCATGCATTGTGTCCCACCACGCTGTACTCACCATGCATTGTGTCCCACCACGCTGCACTCACCATGCATTGTGTCTCACCACGCTGTACTCACCATGCATTGTGTCCCACCACGCTGTACCCACCATGCATTGTCTCACCACGCTGTACTCACCATGCATTGTGTCCCACCACGCTGTACTCACCATGCATTGTGTCCCACCACGCTGTACTCACCATGCATTATGTCTCACCACGCTGTACTCACCATGCATTGTGTCTCACCACGCTGTACTCACCATGCATTGTGTCTCACCACGCTGTACTCACCATGCATTGTGTCTCACCACGCTGTACTCACCATGCATTGTGTCTCACCACGCTGCACTCACCATGCATTGTGTCTCACCACGCTGTACTCACCATGCATTGTGTCTCACCACGCTGTACTCACCATGCATTGTGTCCCACCACGCGTTACTCACCATGCATTGTGTCCCACCACGCTGTACTCACCATGCATTGTGTCCCACCACGCTGTACTCACCATGCATTGTGCACCCCACGCTGTACCCACCGCGCGTGGGCACCCAATGCAAATCTAATCCTTGGCCACATTCCCATACAGCGTTCCGATGCGCTGCGAGGGGGAAGGCTTGAGATAGCAGTGTGTAGTGAAGGGGGCACGTTCCGTTCCAGAGCCTGTTTGTTCACCATGATGATGTTGTAATTGTTGGGATATTGTTATAAAGTTGAATCGTGAACTCATTACAACTGAAGTGTATGTATAAGCGTATTTCCAAAACACTTTTTTTATTATTATTATAGTTTTAATTGGAATAAGTGTGCAATGAAATTAGTTTTTACGTGGTTGCAAATCGATATTGAAATGTGTACACCCTTTGATTCCAAAGAACACAGGATGAGATGTTATTATCCTTTGTGCAAGCACTTCCAAGAGTTCATGAACAGTGAGCCTGGTGAAATTTGGGGAGCGCATCGTCAGTAGTGAACTTTTGGGTCCTAGGGTGTTTCGGCCTTTCATACTATACACCCTCCCCAAAGGCGGCCAGCGACAGGGTGATCAATCCTACGCTTGCGTCCCATTCCCAATTAGTCATAGGAGTTGCCTTGTTGTTGGTAGCCAACATCCCATGGGACTATGCATGGCAGGGGCGTCCTCCTCCCTGAGTCAAGCATTGTTGACTGCATACCTCCTGGCCCTCTCACTTTGGGGCCCAGCTGGGGTCTTTCCTCTTCATCCAGAGCCACTGACTGCTGCCTTCTGCCGCCTCTGATACAGCTTTGATTGCCGAACGCTGGCTCTGGCCCTTAATTCCCAGGTCTCTAAGCAGTCTGGTTGTAGATGTTGCCACAAAACCTCTGCAGCCCACCTCCACTAGTCGGACTTCTGTGTTCCAGCCATGATGCCGTGCTTCGGCAGCTAGATCGGCATAGCGCAGATGTTTTCGCTCATAAGCCTCATCTACTGAGTCCTCCCAGGGTACTGTGAGCTCAATGATGAAGACCTTCTTGAGCGAACGGGACCAGAGCACCATGTCAGGTCTTAGGGTGGTGGTTGCGATCTCCGGAGGAAACACAAGTTGCCGGCCAATGTCAGCTAGCATTTTCCAGTCGCGGGCCAAGCGCAGCTGGTCTCGCTCTATTGGTGTAGAGCCGCTCTTCGGTGGTTTAGCCCCTTCGCGGACAAAGGTCGTCCGTAAGGGGTGTGATGCTGCTGGGGGTGGTAGGGAGTTGGTGGCAGCTCGCTTGTCCTCCAGGGCGGACGCAAGGTTTTTAAGGACTTGGTTGTGACGCCAAGTGTAGCGTCCTTGGGTGAGGCTTGTTTTACACCCTGTAAGAATGTGCCTGAGGTTGGCTGGCATGGAACAGAGGGCACAGTCCGGATCTTCACCATACCATTGGTGAAGATTAACTGGTGTTGGAAGGATGTCATATGTTGCTCTGATGGAAAAGCTCAACCGCCTCGCTTCCATGGCCCACAGATCCTTCCAGCTGATCTTTGGAACACACACGTGTGTTACTCGTGAGCAGAATAAAAATGCCCATTTACATTTAAGTAACTGCCTATTTCGTGAATTGGCTTTAAGTGAATATAAGCTACGTGTGACAGATTCCACACAATCACGGACCCATTACAATCCAGACGCTGATGATGTAAAAACGAGGCCCATATCACAGCTCAGGATGTTAGTAGTGGCAGCTATGCACAGAAAAACGATTCGCTCCGTAAAATTCCGCAAAATATTCTCAACTTACGCGAATAATAAGCACAGTTACCGAATCTGATGGTGAATAAAGCCACAATTACGTTTTCCCACGTCTTCACGGGGACCTCGCTGTGATTTGATTCACAACTAAGTTGACCACATCTCGTGCATATGCTATTTATAGTGTACAGTGTGTGTGTGTGTGTGCCCCCCACTGTGCCAGTAAGTTGGCACAGTGGGGGGCACAGGTGGTGCATCAGCCAGTCGACTCAGTCATTCGACCCGTGGCACCTGGGTCAGCCCCGTTACCTCCTGCCAGCGGGCGTTCGACACTTCACGTGGCCTCAAGGTGCACATAGCCTGGCACAAGCGTCGTGGTGACGTCACCGCCACTTCGTGGCGAATGGCGGTTGTTGTTGTTGTGTGCCAGTGCGGCCTTCATAGGTGCTCGCTAACAGCACTTGCCCCTACAGTCTGTTAAGGCTATACGGGGGATCCTTATCTTTGTGTGCCAGTGTGCGTGTGTGTGCCAGTGCTGGGTCAATCGTGTGAAAAGAGTCCTGCTTAGGAAGACGGTCTTGATGTACATGGGCAGACAAGCACACACACACAATACAAAGATCCCCCGTATAGCCTTAACGGACTTTTGGGGCAAGTGCTGTTAGCAAGTAGCACCTATGAAAGCCTGCACGGCACACGAGAGGGTAGGTGGACTAGCACCACACCAGACCGCCTTTGTCTCAACGGTGTTGATGTTTACACATCGCATGAGGTATTCATTTTAGGTTGAGTCGACCTAGGGGAGACCCAGGACCGGTTAGATAATCATCAGTGGCGTTGGCCACGAGTGGGAATCGAACCCGGGTCGCCGGGTTCATAGCGCGGCGCGCTAACCATGACACTTGCTCCCCCCCCACAACAAGACAAAGACGCACACACACTCAGTGCCACACCAAATTCTGCAGTGGACATAATCCCCACACTGACTTGCGCTGGGTTCACGTGTGTGTGCGTGCGTGTCACAGTGTGTGTGTGTGTGTCACAGTGTGTGTGTGTGTGTGCGTGCGTGTCACAGTGTGTGTGTGCGTGTCACAGTGTGTGTGTGTGTGCGCGTGCGTGTCACAGTGTGTGTGTGTGTGTATGCGTGCGTGTCACAGTGTGTGTGTGTGTATGCGTGCGTGTCACAGTGTGTGTGTGTGTATGCGTGCGTGTCACAGTGTGTGTGTGTATGCGTGCGTGTCACAGTGTGTGTGTGTATGCGTGCGTGTCACAGTGTGTGTGTGTGTGTATGCGTGCGTGTCACAGTGTGTGTGTGTATGCGTGCGTGTCACAGTGTGTGTGTGTGTATGCGTGCGTGTCACAGTGTGTGTGTATGCGTGCGTGTCACAGTGTGTGTGTGCGTGCGTGTCACAGTGTGTGTGTGCGTGCGTGTCACAGTGTGTGTGTGCGTGCGTGTCACAGTGTGTGTGTGCGTGCGTGTCACAGTGTGTGTGTGTGCGTGTCACAGTGTGTGTGTGCGTGCGTGTCACAGTGTGTGTGTGCGTGCGTGTCACAGTGTGTGTGTGCGTGCGTGTCACAGTGTGTGTGTGCGTGCGTGTCACAGTGTGTGTGTGCGTGCGTGTCACAGTGTGCGTGTGTGAGGAGCGGGAGTGTTGCGGTTAGCGCGCTGCGCTGCGAACGCGGTGACCCGGGTTCGATTCCCGCTCACGGCCAACACCAGTGACGATTATCTGAACCGGTCGTGGATCTCCCCTAGGTCGACTCAGCCTCAAATGAGTACCTGGTGCGATGTATAAACATCGCCACTAGGGAGGCAAAGGCGGCCGAGCGTGGTGTTGGCCACCCACCCCCTCGTGTGCCGTGCCGGCCTTCATAGGTGCTCGCTAACAGCACTTGCCCCTACAGTCTGATAAGGCTATATGGGGGATCTTTGTCTTGTGTGAGGAGCGGGAGTGTAGTGGTTAGCGCGCTGCGCTGCGAACGCGGTGACCCGGGTTTCATTCCTGCTCATAGCCAACATCGGTGACGATGATCTGAACCGGTCTTGGGCCTCCCCTAGGTCGATTGAGCATCAAATGAGTGCCTGGTGCGGCGTGTAAACATCGCCACTAGGGAGACAAAGGCGGCCGGGCGTTGTGCTGACCTCTCACCCCCTCGTGTGTCGTGCCGGCCTTCGTAGGTGCTCGCTAACAGCACTTGCCCAACCTGTCTGTTAAGGCTACATGGGGGATCTTTGTCTTTGTCTGTGTGCGTGTGTCACAGTGTACAGGAGCGAGTCGTGGCCGTGTTTTCCCGCAAGGGCCTGAAGGACAACGAGCTGTTCGTGTTGACGGAGAAAGTCCGGTGAGTGGCGAGGCCGGTGGCCACGCGGCTCAAGTGGCTCACCACCACAACTCCTCACCACAACTCCTCACCACAACTCCTCACCACAACTCACCACCACAACTCCTCACCACAACTCCTCACCACAACTCCTCACCACAACCCTTCGCCACCACACGCACGGGCCTTCACTCGGATGGAGGGGCAGGCGGACGGGCGCTCGAAGCGTTGGCGAGATGTTAATTCCCTCGCCTGGTACGCAGGAGGTCGTGGGTTCGATCCCGACCCTGATGCCTGTTATAAATTTGGAGTTTGCGATGTCTCTCTCTCCCCATGGTCATGTGGATTTTTCTCCGGGTCCTCCGCTTTTCCCTCCATTATTTAGAAACGCGCGTTTAGATTATTTGGCTGCTATAATTTTTCCACTTGATGATAAGCCACTTCGTTGAGCTATCATGTTGTGGCCAGGTTGCTTCTGAAAAAAGAGCTACCCCCCCTTGGGATGAGGAATACGGATGACGTTGAGGACGGTGATGAGGACGATGGTGACGACGATGATGATGACGAAGAATGTGATGAGGATGATGGTGACGACGATGATGATGATGACGATGATACGGATCAGACTGGAGTCGGAGACGATTGACAGTTTCGAGAGTCAAGAGCTACCGATTGTCTGCGGCCCCCTACAGGTTCCCTCGCTCGGTGCGGCAGCGTAGTAGATGCTTTCCCAAAAAATAGGGCGCACAAAGAGAAACAGCTGCCTGCCGAGTAGCGCACACAGTACACACACAGTACACGCACACACAGCACACATACACAGTACTCGCACTACACAGTACGTTCAGTACTCACACACAGCACGCACACACAGTGCACACAGAGTGTTGTCCAACCTCCGACTGCATAGCCGCTTGTAGATTGAATTCAAAGCGGCGAGGGATACCTGCCCGAACGTTCATCAAGTTGCCCAACTCTTTGCACCTTGAGCACCGCCGGCCGTGCCACGTGCGCGGGCATCGTGCAGGCGCGAGAGTCGATTCGTTCCGATAGATGCAAATTCTAATCAAACCGTGGAAGTTATTTTTGGGATCCCCTGGGCAAAGTCCGTTGAGCTCGCCAGCTCTCTTTCAAGGGCGAACCCTCCTCCCCAGTGGGGCGGTGGGGGATGGTGGAGGGGAGCGGTGGCGCAGCGGTTAGCGCTACGCTGCGCTACGAACCCGGCAAACAAGGGTTCGATTCCCGCTCACGGCAAACACCGGTGACGATTAATTATTTGAACTGGTCCTGGGCCTCCCCTAGGTCGACTCGGCCTCAAATGAGTACCTGGTGCGGTGCATAGTAAACATCGCCACTGGGGAGACAAAGGCGGTCTGGCGTGGTGCTGGCCACCCACCCCCTCGTGTGCCGTGCCGGCCTTCATAGGTGCTACTCGCTAACAGCACTTACCCCAACAGTCTGTTCAGGCTATAAGGGGGATCTTTGTCTTTTTCTGGTGGGGGGTGGTGAGGAGTGGTGGGGGGCGGGTGGTGGTGATGGTGATGGGTACAGATATGGCGCCACACAACATTTCAATTATTCAACAAAGCAGCATCGCACCAAGCCAGGCGTCGTGAGAGAACGCTCACAAGACGTGTGAACGCATTGCCCGCAGGTCACGCGGCGAGTGCATCGTGAGGTCGGCAGGGATGGACGAGACGAAGCGAAACCAGGAAGTGCTGAACGAGACGCGGAGCATTCCGCGGTCGAAGTTTAAAATATGGGGAATGAGGCTCAAAAAGTTTGCAAGAATTGTTTTTTTCCCATGAGAATAATGTTAAAAAACGAATCCATTGCGAATGGAATCGTGGGAGGGCGGCCGTGGGTGAATCATTGCACGCCTACATTGTGTGTGACCAGCTTGCGTATTAACTCATCACCGCCGTCACTTTTGGTTTACCCATTACCCTGCGTATCCCCTCCCTCACCCACATTCTGACCCCCCGCCTTCCCCCCGTCCAAACCCAAACCCTTGTCCCCTGCAGGCATTTATTGAAGTCTCACGTGGGCCCGCTCATTCTGGACTATTTTAAGGTGCACCTGCATGCACGTACACCCACGCGCGCGCGTGTGTCTGCGTTTGTGTGTCTGCGCGCGTGTGTCTGCGTGCGTGTGTGTCTGCCTGCGTGTGTGTCTGCGTGCGTTTGTGTGTCTGCGCGCGTTTGTGTGTCTGTGTGCGTGTGTGTGCGTGCGTGCGTGTGTCTGTGTTTGTGTACGTTTTGTTACGGCGAGTGTGGCTGCCTTGCAAAGAGACACTCTCGGCCGACTCTCGCGTCTCGGTGAACCCTCGCTCCGTGAGAGTTGTGACACTTGCTGTGAAGGAAAACCTCCCTTGCTGTTGGAACGATACAGAATGTTTCGATAGTCATTCATGGGAATGTCTTTCCTTCCTCGTCCTCTTCTTCCTTCTTCTTCCTCCTTCTTAAATCTTGACCTAAAGCTTTCGTGACTGCAGGAATTCATAATTGTTGGGTCTTTCGGTAAAGCCACGTAGATATTTTCTTTGAACCTATCGACGCGATTTTTACCGAAAGTCAGAGCAGCGGCCCCCAGACTGCCAGCAGTGGTCTGCGACGCTCCCCCAGGTGGTCCGTAGTGGCTGTGACCCCAACGCAGGTTGATCCGGACAATAACGACGACGTCTCTGCCTTTTGTTTCGGACATTTATTAATATTTGACTCATCTTATTTAATAATAAAAAATGGAGTTAGGTAAACTAACCGGATTAAACTTAGCCTGACCCTAAGATCTGAATGTCCCTCCCCCTCCCCGCCCAAATCAAAACCTTATATCTGGGTAATTTCATACTTTGTATATTCCAGTAACATTAATAATTTTGCATGACAATTATTTAGAGAGATGAGTGAATGCGTTTAGTCACCAGGGGTAAGGGGGGCGGCGCTGTGTGGCCCGTGTGAATGTGAGCAGTCCGTGGGCCAAAATAGTTTGAGGAGCACTGCTCTAGAACAACAGCTGTAACTTGACACTGACGTGGCCGAGCAGAATAACTGCTTCGGGAGTAGCCGGAGCGACGAACATCTGCCAAGCGACAGAAGCAAACGCCTCCGACGCGACGGTGCCGGCGCTCGCACGAGCCCGAGACCATTTCGGGGTTTGTCGCTCGGCTTGTGAGATAACCGTGCGGCCCTGTAATCCACCGGGCACCACCGCGATTTT
Organism: Lethenteron reissneri; assembly: GCF_015708825.2. Taxonomy (NCBI): domain Eukaryota; kingdom Metazoa; phylum Chordata; class Hyperoartia; order Petromyzontiformes; family Petromyzontidae; genus Lethenteron; species Lethenteron reissneri. Next base: position 2,548,095 of record NC_083811.1, read on the forward strand.
CATCGGACGGTGCCGGAGCGCACGCGAGCCCGACAGACGTCGGTGAATCGTTGCGCAGTGTCGGGGACCCTACGCTGCCTCCGTTGCCGTTGCAGCTCAACTCCTGGCCCTCTTGCATTTCCATTCGGTTTGGCCCCCTTTTGGGAGGGCGGCCTGCGGCGGTCAGCATTTTGCAAACGATTCAATTGTACGGGGACACGGTTTGCTAAATGGCTGCTTGACACTGATGAATTCCTTTTGGCCTGCAACGGAATGCTGGCCCTGGTTCCACGGGTTGGCACACGGCTATGTGCGCGTGTGTGTGTGCGTGTGTGCGTGCGTACGCGCGGATGGAGACAACGCTGAGAAGCGGCCCAAATGCCCGTGACCTTGCCATGAATGAATATCTGAAGCGTCGTGTCACTTCAGTTACAGGGGATATTGAGCGTCCCAGGGTAACGCGCGAATTTCAACGCACGGCGTCTGTGATAGTTCCCGTCGTGTGACAGCATCACCAACGTGGAGACCCCCCCCCCCCGTCCTCCTCCCCCTCCTCCCCCCAAGTCAAATGTTGACCGTGTTTTAGTGTCAATGTTGACCTTGGGCAGTTCAGCTTTAATTGCTGTAAAAAAAATTGTTAACCTGACACCATCTGCTGCGAGCGCTGGTAATTGTGTCACTCGGTTTACCACCGTGCCTTACGAGTGTACAATAATTGACGATGTATGCCGGCTCGATGGGGCCACGTGGGGGGTGGAGTGGTGGCGCGGTGGTTGGCGCACGATCACACCTGCCTACCCTACTGATGTAGGCTTCACGCTGACTCTTTTAAAACCCCGTTGCCACAAACCGATATACAAGCCTCATCTCGTAGCGCTTTGTTAAATGTTGGAAGAAAACAAAATATTTCGACTTGACTTTTTTAAAATGTGTATATGAAGAGCAGCGTTGCCAGCGCCGTCGCTTGAACCGGTAGGGTTGGCAATCGTTGCACCACGAACTCGGTCACCTGAGTTCAATTCCAGGCTACGGCTAATATCGGTTTGTGAGTGGTGTCTTCACCGGTTCCTCGGCCATCCCCAACTCGCACTGACCAGCAGGGTGAAGTATGGTTCATTATTCCCCACATGGACATGACATGGGGAGGCCTTCATCCAGCAGTGGATTGATAATGGCCTGTGAATTAATTTTTTTCGTGTTATATAAATGGAATGCCCTAACATGAAATATTGACGCTCACTCTATTCCAAAATTGTTTTAAATCTAGATTTCTTTATTAAGCAGTACATATTTTCTTGCCGTAAGTTACGCACGAGCAGAAGGCTTTTTCTCACCATTCAGCACACAGGGCAAGAAGCCATTGGCAATGGGAAGACAAAGTTAGCCAGGCCACATGCGGTGTTTGCCGTATCGCCCCCTTCTTGTGCTGTGCCGGCGTTACTTGGGTGTTTGCTGAACACCAATTGCCCCGGTAGTCTGTGTATGGGAGATATAGTTTTGTTCATGATATGTTTGTTTGTAAGTTAGGAGAGTTACAATGCTTTGGCGGAATGTGTGATGCTTCAGAAATTGCTGAAAATAGAAAAAAACCGTGTGTTTGTGTGTTTGTGTGCATTGTATCTGAATGTTGATGGCAATGCTGATGAAATTATGATAATTATAATTGAATGACATGATTCGAATGGTAATTTAATGAGCGAATTCAGCAGTGACTTATTTTTCCCATCGGACTCTTAAATTAAAATTCGTTTAAAATAAGATGTTCGCCCAGCGCACTCGGCAAAACGCCTTGTTGGGGTTTTTTTTGTTCTCCCGTCCGTCTGGCTATCGTCTCCTCCACCTTCGCTACCTCCTCCACCTCCTCCAGATGCAGCTCCTGACGAGGGGCATGGTGATCCTGAGAGAGAAGCTGCGCTACTGTGAAGGTATCCGCTGAGCTCGCGAAACGCGCCAACCCTCGCTGAACAAGTCTAGGCCGACGGTCGACTTTGATAGATCGAAAACTCATTTCTCTTAGAACTGTTTTTGTCTTTAATTTGTTGTGCTTCCCCCCCCCCCGCACCTCCGGTTGGCACGATGAGGGGGGAGGGGGGAGAAAGCGATTATGCAAAGGTCATTGGTGAATGCCCTGCAGCGCAATCCCAGCGATCTGTGTTCGACTCCTGACGGTGGATACCATCGAGTATCCGCTGCGGGACGCGCTCTCTGTAAAAGATCGGACAGAGGGGGAGACAAAGGTGGCTGGGCATGGCGTAGGCAGCCTCAGCGGGTGATCGCTCCTCGGCAACAGCGCGAGCCTTTAGTAGTCCGTGATGTGTGTGGGTACGTTGACCTTTGCACCGTACGCAGCCAACCCTGCTAGTCATACTCTTTGGTTCTTTCGGTAAAGTCACGTAGCTGAAAATAAAAATTATAATACAAATAAAAATAACTAGTCGTAGGTGCGTGAATGACTCCTGTGGTGGTGGCGGTGGCGATGCCGTGTCGTTGTTTTGAAGGTCAAAAGTTGCTGGACACCCTGGCGGAAGTGTGGGAATATTTCTTCGGTGAAATCCTGCCGACCCTCCAAGCCGTGTTCTACCCGGTGCAGGTGACGAACGCGGCCGGCCGTGAGCTCCGGTCCACAACACCGCTCCCGTCCACAACACCGCTCCCCCTGCCTCCTCCCCCCCCCCCTAAAAAGATCTTCCACCTTTACCAGGGTTCCCAAACAATGCACCGTCCAGAAACCCATTTGTTTCAGAGAGCCCCCCGAATCGGAGTAAGACACCACGCCCGTGTTCATTGCGTTATCATCCTCGCCCTTTTATTATTATCATCAGCATCGATCAGTGCCAATTAGCAAATCGAGCAGCGTTGAGCCTTGACGGTGTTTGGCAAACAGGGCCTACAGCCGGCTGCTGCTGCTGTTGCTGCTGTTGTTGTTGTTGTTGCTGCTGTTGTTGTTGCTGCTGCTGTTGTTGTTGCTGCTGTTGTTGCTGTTGTTGCTGCTGTTGTTGTTGCTGCTGCTGCTGCTGATGTTGTTGCTGCTGCTGCTGTTGTTGTTGTTGTTGCTGCTGTTGTTGTTGCTGCTGCTGCTGTTGTTGTTGTTGTTGCTGCTGTTGTTGCTGCTGTTGTTGTTTCTGCTGTTGTTGCTGCTGTTGTTGTTGCTGCTGCTGTTGTTGTTGCCTATGCTCCCCGCCCTGACCAATCCACGCTGACCAGCACGTTAAAATATGGCCAGCGTAATGCCAGCGTGACGATCTCGCGCTGCGTGTGCGGCTGCGGCACAGCCTGCTGTGCCATGCAAATCTTCCTCTTGCTGACACTGCCTCCCCTGTTCATGCGTTACTGTTCTTGTCAAATTCAATAATTTCCTACTCGCGTTGACTTGTCAAGGTGGTCTTCACCTCCTGTTTACAGCCGATAGCCAGCAGTGGACATTCCACATTCCCATGCTGAGGCCGAGTTTCTCTGTAGGACAACCACTGTTGACCTTTTTTTTATCGACCCCAGGCAGGACAGGCGGTTCATTCATTCCCTCCACGTAACCTGCCAATTGCGAGCCGCTCACTCCACCACTGAGCCACTCTGGCCAACGGCGTGATGTTAGCTCCCTCACCTGGTATGCAGGAGATCGTGGGTCCCATCCCGACCCTGACGCCTGCTGCATATTTGGAGATTGCATGTATCCCTCCCCGTGGTCGCGTCCACTTTTCTCCGGGCCCTCTCCGATTTTTCCCTCCACGACGTTTACAAAACATGCGTTTTCTAAAGTATGCGCCTGCTGTGCGTAGACACGTGATAAGCCACTTCATCGAGCAATCACTTGTGGGCCAGGTCACTTCTGAAAAAGAGCCACACAGCTCGGTGAGCTTTGCTACCTGGATAAATGAACAAAAATAGTTTTATCTTCTTGGTTCTTTCGGTAAAGTCACGTAGAAGGGAAATAATAAAATAATAAAAATAAAACATAATAAAATACAATTCTCACGACGTTTCGGCCACAACGCAAGCAGCCGTCCTCAGGTGAAGAACAGGTCTGTCGGAAAGACAGCGTCTGAATGAGCACCACCATGCTTGGCAGCGTTTATTTAAGCTGGGTTGGAGGAGGAAGGGCACCTTGACAAAGGAATTTGCATATCAAGAGAAATTTAGCATATTTATGGGAAATGCAGATATTGGATTAGTCACTACTTGTGGAATGCGTAGGAGGTGGGGGGGGTTTCAAAGTCATATTATGCCCGTACATTATGTAGGATTAGCAGCATCAAAGGGAGGGAGGAGGGTTTTAATAGTAAGGAGCTGCAGCAGCTAAACCACCACGTAAAAAACTAAAATAGAAACTATTGCATATTTGGAGTTTGCAATAGTTTTAGTTTACAAGTTGCATGCGCGTCCATCGTATTTGTGACCGGGGGGGGCGGGGGAGGCGGGGGCACTCCGGCACTGTGCTCCACCTCGATCGCGCGTTCCCTCCCGGCAGGGCAAGGAGCTGAGCGTGCGGCAGATGTCCTTGCTCGCCTTCCGCAACGCGATCCCGCTCAAGCTGAAGCTGGACGAGGCGCTGATCCGGCCGCGTGCTCGCGTGCCCCCCACCATCGCGCAGATGCTGCTGGTGCTGGAGGTGCGTGCCCAGGATTCCGTGGGGGGGGGGGGAGGGGGCAGTGGGGGGGAGGGGCGGCGGAGGACGCTGGCGGCAGAGCAGAGGTCGCAAACGGGTTTTGATTCCTTACCCGTACCCGGCCGCACCAGGGTCGCAAACGGGTACCCGTACCCGTACCCGGCCGGGTACGGGTAGCCGGGTATCGGGTAGGGTACCCGATTGCAACCTCTGCGGCAGAGGTCGCCAGGTTCATAGAGCGGCGTGCGAACACCGCTGCACCGCCACTCCTCCCTTCGCCTTAGCTCTCCTGCTTGTTACTGAACTTCAGAGTTTGGCTTGGGGGGTGGGGGGTGGGTAGGGGGGGGGGGGCTTGAGGACATTTTTCCAGGGAAACAAAACTCGAGAGCAAACCACAGAAGGAATGCATTGCATGTTCATTAATAAATGTATTTTCGTTTGAACAATATAAACATTACCACCGTTCTTGGTAGTGCTGCGTATGCTACTACCAAGAAAGGAGTGTGCATGTTTAAGGGCAGGCCAACTCTGCCACGGCGGGGAGCACAGGTGGTGCATCTGCCCGTCGTCTCACTCCGCACACCTTGGGTTTGTCTCATCACGTGGCCTCAGCGTGCACTAATCCTGACAAAGACACCCATACCAGGCCGTGCGTGCGCTTACGTACGCGAATAAATCTTGGGTGGGCGGAGCGGTGGTTGCAGGGGTTAGCGCGCTGCTCCACGAACCCGGCCAAACCCGAGTTCGATTCCCGCTCACGGCCATCACCATAGACGATCATCTGTACCGGTAATATGCGTCCCCTAGGTCGACTCGGCCTCAAATGACCACCCGGTGCGGTTTGTAAAAACATCGCCATTCGGGGGAAAACAAAGGCGGCCGGCCGGCCCCCCCTGCCGTGTACCCGCGCCGGCCTTCAAACGCGCCGCTACTCGCTAAAGGCACGTGCCCCGACAGTGCGTTGAGGCTAACGCGGGGTCTGGGCGGGGGCGTTCCTTTGTCTCCCGCAGAGCGTCCACGAGCCCCAAGGCCCCACGAGCGAGTACCTGCAGCTGGAAGCGCTGATCCCGCGCGTCGTCTCCTCGTACCTCGGCACGTTCGGCACGGTGCACGCCGGTGGGGATCTGGCCGAGCACTCGGTGTGCCTTCTCGGTGAGCGCCCCTCTCCCCCACCCCCCGCCTCCGACGGACGGACGGATACGCACGACGGAAACTTCTCCGACGGAAACTTAACCTTCTTACTTTGTGGGGTGACCTTCATACGGGTGTGGTTTAATGAAGGGACTGAAGTTTTTTTTGGTTTATGTGCCTATCATGAGTCTGTTGAGACCAGAAGTCATCATCATCATCATCGCGATCCATGGGCAGATAAGGCCGTAGGTGTCCACTGCACATTTCGTCAATTGTTTCCACTTTTATTCTGTCTTGTGCCAACATGCTCAAGTGGTGCCACATCTTGCTGGCACAAATCTCTCCAAGCCGTTCTCTGTGAGGTCTTCCTCTCTTTCCCGTTCTTCACATTTTTCCGAACAACAACAACACTTTTATTTATCCTGTTGCTGTCCATCCTACTACCACTACGTGTGTCCAAAGAGTGCCACTTTCGTTTCTCATCACCGCCTGCAATCAGCAATCAGAGACCAGAAGTATCTCTTAATATTCTTTTTTCTCTTTCCCTCTCTCTCTCTCCCTTGTTTATTTCCCTCCAAGGGAAACCCTGGGTTAATTGTGCATACATCGTGCACAGCAATGGTGCGATTGCAACAAATCATAACGCAGAATTCAGGTCTACCCCCGCCCCCAGGTCCCTCTGTTAAATTTCTCAGCACACCGAGATGTCGTGCCGTAATGTTCTTGACATCCGCAGCTGCCCCTGCCAGCCTCGTCTGGTCACAAAGTTAGTGCGTATGCGCAACTCGGATTTATCGCTAGCGGTTCTGCCAAAAGCACGTTTCGCGTTTTGGAATATGGAGACGTTTCCATCTGGTGGAGTGTTTTGGCCAGATGTTAACAACCAATCTGCCAAATCTGCCAGCGCGTGAATCGTGCGTGTTGTAAAAAAAACATTAAAAATAATACTGACATTGGAGTCGAACTGCAGTGGCTGGCACTCGGCTGCATTATACAACTCAAGTTAGTCTGGGACGACATTCTTTTGATGATTTTACTTACAATGGACAAAGGGCCGATTAAGTGTAACTGGACGGACACGGTTCAGTGGTTAGAGCAGTGAAACTCTGACGCGCGAGCTCCTGAATTTAAATTCTGATCACGATTGACCCAGTTTCACTCTTCTTAGTGTCATCATGACGATGGTGATAATTATTGTCATCATCCTCATCAGTCGTTACCATCGTATCCTCACGGCATCATCGACATCACCGCCACCATCTGACCTCCCAAGCCAAGCATCGATAGCGTGTCGTTGACCCAGCACACTAAATTCACACTGTCTCCCGTACTCGCACGCACTCACACACGCGTTCCGTCCCGCAGAGAAGCGCTTCTCCTGCCGTCCTCCCAAGACCTCGCAGCTGGCCGGCTCGCCCACCGTCAAGAGCGCACCGCCGCGCTCCTGGAGCCATAACGGCCACCCGCTGGGGCCTCTGCCGGAGACCGAATGCGACACGGGGGCGGCCGCGCAGATCTCCTCGCCGGGGGACGGCACTGCCGGAGACCCCAACCGCGGGCCAACCCCCGGCGAGGTCGCCCGGGGCCCGGACGCGATCGGCGCCGTCGTCCCCGATGCCGTCGTGCAGAGCCTCGTGAAGAGCCTCAGTGAGTCCGAGATCGCCGACAAGCCGACGGCCAAGCTGGAGGCATGCTGCTCCTTCGCGCAGGACCTCAAGTCGCTGGAGATCTGCCGCGCCGAGCAGAGCGTGTCGGTGCCCGACCTCCTAGTGCCATCCTTCTCCACCGCCCAGCAGGAGCAGCTGCTGGGGGCCTTGCACGAGCGGGCGGCCGACCACCTGGCCAAGGGATCGAGCGCCTCCGACGCCGCCTTCCCGGGCCTCTCCGAGCTCCCGAACTCCGCGGGTTCGCGAGCCGCGCCCGGGGACGCGCGCGAATACGGCGGTGGCGTCGCGGGCGGTAGCGGCAGCAGCAGCAGCGAGTACAGTAGCCTCGGCGTACCGGAGGGGGGCGGCCGCAAGTCGCCGTGCCACCTGCACCAGCGCGAGCTGAGAGCGGCGGGCCGCGCGCTGCCCTACACGGTGAGCGAGCCCATCCTGCGCGGCGGCCGCGGCGGCGGCGGCGGCCGCGATTTGGCGGCGTGCGCGCGCGACGGCGCCCTGCGGAACTTGGGACTCGAGCACGCCGAGTTCCGGGACCTGTGAGGAGTGACGGCGTGATGGCGCACGGCCTGCGGCGCTGCTGCCAGTTTGCGAGTTTAAAGCGAGATGAAACTCTCCCTCCCTCCCACACACACACCACGCCCCAGCCAAAACAAATTACGCCTCTTATCTCAGATATCTGTCCAGGCTGTGTGCTCTGGGTTGTTTGAAATGAAGATTTTTTTGCGTATTTGTTTATTAAAATTTTCTGTGCGCTGTGTATACCATTGCATACACAGTAGGATTATAAGCAGTGCCATTGGGAACAAGGCGATCTGTGCACCAGCGTAACATAATGTGTTGCTTATATTAGAACTGTGCTTATATCAAACTTCTCCTGTCCCAGAGCGACGCACCAGCTCCTTCATGGCACCCCTGTGGTGGCACTGTATCGTGAAATGATGAGGTCCCTGAGAGTCGATTCAAAGTCGGCTTGTTGGTTTTTTTGTTGTCTCATTGATGAAGCTTCGAGCACAGCCATTGTGTGTGTCGCTTCAAGATGAGAGCGGTTCGTTGTTGGGTTACGTCTCCCGCTGTGAATGGCCCGAGTCACAGAAAGCCACAAGTGACCAGCGGTCAGCCTGAATGGATGGACTTTGAAAGTTATCACGATTTAATGATGAATTATGCATTTTTTTTTTTGCTCACGACGGCTCGCGAGCGTCCTCAATAATTTCACGAGTGGCGCAGCTCCCCCGACGCGTTCCCCTCGGGTTTGTCCCGCGCGTCGTTCCGCACCGCGTCCGGCGTTTTCCCGCGCGCGTGCCGGGACCTTCTCCGGGACACCGAATTCCTCCGGTGGAACAGCGGCGCGGTCCGAGTCCAGGCACACGCCACGGGAGAGCCGTGCGTACTGCACGTCCGCGGGAAACTTACCGCAAGACACAACAACGTGAGGGGGCAGTCCCAAGGCCGCCGTTAACATTATTAGGCATTTCAATCGCTTCTTAAAAAGGAAGACTGGGCATCTGCGGCGTCGAAAAATAAACGTTTATTCCTGAGAAATAACCCCCGCCTCCACTTCTCCGTCCTGAGGCTGCGTCGCTCGGCATGGTGGGCTACGTACGGTGTGAAAGAAGTTCAACATACACACACTCCTACTGTACCTAAACACAAGCCTCCTGCCATACAGGAAATCCTATCACCGGTGGGTGGGGTGTTGGGGGGGTAAAGGCAGTTTAAGTTTCGTTCTGTCTCACAGTACTGAGAACTGAAGGGATGCATTCACATTGTTTTTCATAACCGTGTCTGAGCAGAGGGCCCGAAGTGCTCCCAAACTCCCGATCGACCAGCAAACAAACGGCAGCAGAATCTTAATTTTGTGCTGGAGGAATGCGATGAGCTCCAAACGCTCTTTCGCGTCCGGTCGACAATACGTAGTGATCTGGCGCACGCGCGCTCTGGACACGTAGCAACATCTCTGTGAATCCACTTTACGATCGGGGCGTTATGTTGAACATACTTCACCACGCCGGTCGGTGTGGGTTTGTGAAGACGTGCTATCGTGTGCAGTACAACAATGTGTTTTTCCGCACTGGCCTCTGCCATCACACCACGCAGCTCCGCGTCATGCATGGCGGTCGTCCATCCAAGCGCTATCCAGGCTCAAGCCGGCTTGGCTTTCAAAATCTGACGAGATTGAAACGTATTCCAGGTGATGTGGTCACAGGCACGAGACGGATACTTCAGAATAAACACTCCCAATCCCATGCCAGGTTTGGGATTGTCATTGTTTAGGTAATCGGTAACACCACCAGGAATGCAATGTATGCTTTGTTGAACTTCTTTCGCACCCTACGTAAGCAACCATGCTCATCAGAGTTGCGGGGAAGGACCACGCAACATTTAATTCACGAAATCCCGCTTGCTGTAATCAAGGAATGTCGCAATGAATCTTAAGACACTATTCGCGAGGATTCCTCCGAGAGGAGCTTTATTTGGCGTTGGGGGAGAAAACTTGAGTGCCCAGGGGGCAAAAAACGGAGGTCCCCACAGATGGGTTCACAAACCCACTTCCTGTCCGAGCCGCCTCCCAAGCCCGGCCGGATGTGGAGCGTCGCAATTCAGCGTGATCCACTGACGCTTGCTTCCAAAGCGCTGACGCACAAGGCCCCCCCCCACACGCTGACGCAGTGTCGGTAACTGTTATCGCTCCTGGGCCTCCCCTAGGTCGACTCGGCCTCAAACGAGCACGACGAAAGGCGGCCGGGGCGTGGTGCTGGCCACACCGCCCCCTCGTGTGTCGTGCCGGCCTTCATAGGGTGCTCGCTAGCAGCACTTGCCCCAAGTCTGCTAAGGCTGTATGGGGGGGGGGGGGGTTGTAAGGTTGGGGCTATATGTCGACGATTGCCCTCGACTGGATGTTGGTGGAGGTGGCCGACTGGTGAATTTGTGCGCTGCCAATGTAATAATTCGTGTAATGAGTGCACCGAGAGTATTTGTGTTTATAAAAAAAAAATGCAATGTGTATCGTGTAACAATTACTTTATATTCTCTCTGCATTCGTCATCATCATCGTCGTCGTCATCATCAACCACGATCCATCCACTGCCGAATGAAGGCCTCCCCACGACATCGCCAACCCGCGCGGCGGTCCCGTGACGATTCGCCTTGCTGCTGCTGCTGCACGTGCACCGATTTCACCGCTGCACTTCCCCGGTGTCGCTGCTCTGGGTCGCCTTTTCTCTGTTCGCTGCCAATCCTTCGCTCGTCTCGTTCATTTGCCGTCATCATTTCTAGCCGTGCCCCTGCCCCCCAGGTCCGATAAATTACTTTAGCAAACACCAAACTGAAACCTATTGCAAAGAATCGTGTCTGCATGAACCACATATACTTTTGATGAACATGCAAACAAAAAAAACACATGCTCTAATAGTATAATGATGCATTGTCTTTGTGCTGTTCGCCTTTTAGCGTCCTCTGGTATGACACTGTTTGAGACGAGGCTCTAAAGGAAGCTGTCTCTGGTGTGGACCAATCAGTTTCTAATGCGTGGTTAATGCAGACATGGTTCCTTGCAAAAGGTTTCAGTTTGCTGTTTTAACATCTTAACACAACTGTTTTATTGCCAGAAAGGGTAACACCTATTCTTATATTTTGATACCGGCAAGGGAGGTCGCATGTTCTTATGAAGGCCTTGGTTTTCTAGATATTTTATGACTATATCAGTTTGCACTAAATCAACTGCCTTTTTCATAGTCTAAAATTCTAAGAGCCAGGCATTGTGGCATGTTTATATTAATGTGTTTTTTTCGAATGTGAATGATAGTTTGTATGTATGTAGCAAATGGTAGCAAGGGCTTTTCAAAATCTAACCTGTTCATGTGTTTGTACATTACTCAGTTCTCCAAGAAAGTCATGGACTATATGTGTGTGTCCGCTACGCGTCCGATAAGTCTGAAGTTCTTGAAATCATTATTGTCTTTTAAAACTGACAAACGCTTCTAGGATTGAGGTGCTTTATTTTTGTGTAAACATTCTCTCTCTCTCTCGTAATGAGATGGCAACATTTACAAGGGTAGATCGAGTCTTTTTTTTTAATGCGTTTTTTTATTTGTGTGAACATAGAGCGAAAATAGTTCCGCTGATTTATTTCAACAGCAGGTCCCGCTTCTTTGATGTTGTCCAGACATATTTATTTCCATTTTTCCATCCCATAAAGGGCCGAGTTAACTTCTTTGCGCGCGGCGTCTGGAACGTCCTGCTCTCTCTGAACAATGATCTATTTAGGTAGAAAAAAAAAAAAGAATATATCACAATATATTATTTATTTTATTTTTCAACCTATTTGACTTTACCGAAAGAACCAAAGAGTATGGATTCCTGTAGTCACGAAAGCTTCAAATCAATAATTAATTATCTATTTCCCAGGGTACATAATTTTATTTTTTATTATACGGATCCGCGCAACATTTCTCCGCCAGTTTTATGACGCGCTCTTTATCGTGCATTGCTGGTTCCGGAACGTTCTCTTCAGAGTTCTGGAGCCCGCTGTATACGGATCTGTGCATCATAACACACGCGGTGATAGTCGACGCGTTTCTCTAACGTCCGTCCGCCTGTGTGCGTGCGTGCATGCGTGCGTAAAGCACGTCAAGGTTTTCTCGTTAGCCCAAGAACTGCCACAATTCTAAGAACCGCAACTCGCCACTTGTGATGCTGAACCACAAGACGACAGCAGGAAGCCAGCCCTTTATTGGGTTGGTTGCGCGTGGCTTCGCCGACTCGAAACAAGAGCGTTCAACTTTGCAATGGCGTAGGTAAAAAATAAAATTAATAAAAGTAATAATAGAAATAAAATTATAATTCACGACGTTTCGGAGGCAACACAAGTCTCCGTCATCAAGTTAACTTGTATTTAAGAACTTGTTACTTGGAATTTTTGCCTCACTTGATACAGCAAATCTAGCTGTGACGGTCCCACCTGATGACGGAGACTTGTGTTCCTCCGAAACGTCGTGAATTATTATTTTATTTTATTTCTATTATTACTTTTATTAATTTTATTTTTATTTTTTTACCTTCGTGACTTTACCGAAAAAACCTAAGAGTATGAATCCTTGCAGTCACGAAATCTTCAAATCTAGAATTTGCAACGGCGCTCTGGCTTCTGAAACCTTCAATACATTTTCAAACTTTCAAAACGTCACCGCAGTGGCCCGGGTCGGTGACCGACGGTCATTTAAACCCAGAGCGAACCGGCGGGAAGTTATTTTAAGGAACGCGGCACAAAGCAGATGGCTGCAATTACTGACAAATGCCCTTCGCCCGCCGCGATTTCATTTCCCCGCCGACTTGTGGCTCGTAAGGGAGACGCGGATTCACGATCGCCTCTTGACTGCTTCGCCTTCGTTCTCGCGCTGCAAAGCCGGCAACGGCCGGTTCGGCGTCGAACCGGTCGTGGCTTGTTTCCCTGAAATGAGTCTTTGGCTGCCGGTAAACTCTATACATTCTCGCGGAGGCTACGGGCGTGTTTTCTTAAAGCGTGTTTTTTTAACGGGTCAGAGGAGTCGGCCGACAACTGAATAAACTAAGGCGCCACAATGGGACATGGTTGTCGTAGTTGAGAGAATATTTTTTTTGGAGGAAGAGTTCCGTGTGAGATCGTCAACACTGATACCGCAGTGAGGACGAGGGTCCTGCTGGATGGGATGACGTTTGCACTGGTGTGAGATGAGAATTATATTATTTTATTGGATAAAAAGAGGGGCTTGTATCAGATTAAATGAGAATTGTGTTTGGTATTCGACAAGGGTTCCGTAACAGATGAGACGAGGGTTTTGTATGGGATGAAAATGATGATGACTCGCCGATAATAAGTGGCAGTGATAAAAAAAAAAACCACAATGCTCTCTGATGGCAATAATAACAATGATCATGATAACGACAAGGAAACTGCACAGACACCACCCCACCATTCATGACGAGAATGACGACGCCATCGAAGATGATGCCGCTGCTGATGACAGCGAAGACAACGGCGACAGCGGCAACAAAATCTGATGACCGCGTCAAGTTGGCCCGTGCGCGCACGTAGTCCCACTAGCCGACTTGGTGGTGGGATGCGGCTTTCACGACCGGAGCCCCCCGCATCCCTGCAGCCCCGAGAACGGAGTGACGAGGTCGCGGAACGAGTCGGCGCGCCGCACGACCCTCCAGCGCGCTCCGCTCACCAGCAGCTCGGCGGCGCGGGTGCGCGCGTTGTAGTTGGAGGCCATGGACGAGCAGTAGGCGCCCACGTCGAAGAGCGCCAGCAGCAGCGGCGGCTGCGGCGGCTGCGGCCGGGCGCCACCGGGTCCCGGTGCCAGGTCAGGCCGCGGCAGGCGCCGGTCCCGAGCGAGGAAGTCGGCCGACTCGCACACGGGGCCGACCTGCGGGCGTGCCGGCACGGCGGGGTCAGGGTTCGACCTCGGGTTAGAACTTTTCTTGCCGCGACCTCGGCACAAGAATTGTTTGGCGAATTGTTCGCGGCCTGCGATTTTGTAGAAACGGCAAACAATCAATGCGTGCAGTCGTAAATAATAAATTGTTATACACACACACATACTTGTTGTACTTCCCCCGTGCATGCTGCGTACGCTTGAAGCATAGCGGTGCGTGTCCGATTTAGCACGGTTGGCCATGTAAGGTGCAAAAGGAGTTCAACATACACATACACACGTGGTGCGCAGGTGCAGTGTGGGTGCAGTCGTCTGTGTAGTGTAGCGGTTGGCGCGCTGCGCTTCGAACCCCCGGCCACCCGAGTTCGATTCCCGCTCTCGGCCAACATCGGTGAGTCGACCTAGGGCCTTCCCTAGGTCGACTCAGCCTCAAATGAGTACCTGGTCATGCTGCTGGCCCCCTTGTATGTACGTTGAGCTTCTTTCGCACCGTACGTAGCCAACCGTGCTGGCCTTAAGAGGTGCTCACTAACAGCGGTTGTGGGCCATATTGGGGGGGTGGGATCTTTGTGCGTGTGTGTGCGCAGTGTGTACCACGTCGAAGATGGCGTAGCTCGGCTCTCCCGGGGGGTCCTGCACAAGCTGCGCATGGTGATGCGCCCCGTACAGGCTGGGCCGCATCACGTCGGTCATCGCCGCATCCACAACAAGGAACTCCTTGTCTCTGGCGGATTTCACGCCCAGCACCTGCACAGATTATATATAAAAAAACAAATTTGTTTATAAATCTCGCACAGAGCCAAAGCCATTAGGAACCAGACCCTCGCGGCTCCGTTCTTGGGGCTGTAGGGACGAGGGGGGGCCGGGCGTGAGATCCAGATGTGTCGTGAAAATACATGAGTGGCCTTTGGGGAAAATGTCCGCATTTTTTAAACGTAAATACTTACTGTTTTGAAAACCTCTCACGACAAATTGTCCTCACGATTGTCCTATCGGCGTCACGCGTTCGGAGACTGAGTTTACATTCAGATCTTCTCGTGGAACGGTGCAACCCTCTTTATGTTAGACAACAACCCATGGAAGTGGATATCCCAGGGCTACCTCGGAGATCCAAATTCATTTTTGCAAATGAATCGTGTTCCATCTCTGCCACTGAGAGAGTAATATTCATTATGTGACAGTCAAAGCAATAGTTTACATTGTCAGAGCTGAAATTTAACGTAAATTAAGTGCAGAACAAAATTGAATGTGATTTGTGTGTGTGTGTGCCATGAGCGGTAGTGTAGCGGTTAGCGCACTGCGCTATGAACCCGGCGACCCGGGATCGATTCCCGCTCACGGCCAACACCAGTGACGATTATCTGAACCGGTCCTGGGCCTCCCCTAAGTCGACTCAGCCTCAAATGAGTACCTGGTGCGGTGTGGAAACATCGCTACTAGGGAGACAAAGGCGGTTGGGCGTGGTGCTGGCCACCGTCCTTCTCGTTGTACCGTTGCGGCCTTCATAGGTGCTCGCTAACAGCACTTGCTCCTACAGTCTGTTAAGGCTATACGGGGGATCTTTGTCTTTTTTTAGCCATTAGTTGCCGGGCCGAGACCATTAACTCTCGACACTTGAACTCGGTTTAATCACAGGAGGTTGGATTCGAACCCAGGCTGCCCCTTTCACCATCAAGGGAGTATCTCTGAGCGAGCCACCAAACCCAGGCTACGCACGCCACCCTGTGGCTCATCTTTTAAAAACGCAACCCAAAAAACCCCAAATACACTCGCTCTTAACTTGTAAACACTTATCTCGGCGATGTGTCCCCAGGTTGTGCGACAGGTCTGAAGGTCTGAAGCTTCATTCGTACAAAAGTCGTAGTCAAGCACGTGATTGTGACACTCTCGTGACGTCACACACTCGTACATGCCGATGTGAATGCGGTGATATCACCATCGAGCCGTGGTAGGAGCGTACGTTCATGATTTGAAAAGTATTTTTGTTCTACAAATGAAGAATCTTCAAGGATCGTGAAAGTTGAATGAACTAGCCATGCGGTGGACCGTGACAATTCAAAGTCGCAATTCGATTTACCGAATTGATTCAGCGAACTCATCTCATCATACGACATACCAATTGAAATACACCAATCTGCAAGCATGTGCTTTAACATACGGCTCGTGAGTTCAGGAATCGATGTTTAAGTCGATCGATTCGGCGCGTCGTTGCACCCCTGCGGGTCCGCTCCGGTTCTACCCTCTCTCCGCACCCCGCCTCCGCACCTCCGTCACCAGCACGGCGGCGTCGCCCACGATGGATCGGCCCGGCTCCAGCACCACCTCCACGTCCTCCGGCAGCGCCCTGCCACGAGAGACGCAGCTCGTCGCGCACGGCCGCCACCAGCTCGTCGGGCGACGGCTGCGGCGCTCGTCCCGTCGCGTCGGTAGTCGATGTCCAGCCCGCCGCCGAAGTTCAGCACCCGCAGCGCCGGGAAAGCGCCCCCCGAGCGCAGCTCCGTCGCCGTACGCGCCACGAAGGCCACCGCCGCCCTGAAGGCCCCCAGGTCCCTCACGGTGGAGCCGAGGTGGCAGTGGAGGCCGCAGAGCTCCAGGCGCGGGTTGGTCCTCACCGCGTCGAGGAGGGCGTCGAAAGACGGGGCCGCGTGACACGCCGAACTTGGACGAGGCGAGGCCCGTGGCGACGTACGGGTGGACGCTGGGGTCCACGTCCGGGTTGACTCGCACCAGCACGGGCACGCGCGGCGCGGGGCCCGTCACCGAGGAGGCCACGTCACCGATTCTGCGCGCGTCGAACAGCGAGTCGACGTTGAGCGAGCAGCCGCGGGCGACGGCGAAGGCGATCTCGTCGCGCCTCTTGCCGTTGCCGTTGAGCAGGATGCGCCGTGGCTCGAACCCCGACAGCAGCGCCAGGCGGATCTCGTTGCCGCTCACGGCCGTGGCTCCACAGCCCAGGGAGCTGTTCGCAGAGCGAGACGCACGGGTCAGGGTCAAGGACCGCGAATGTTGTTAAAGGTCAAGAGGTCGCTTATGGCCAATGCTGTTGTGGCACCCAAGTTTGCCATTCCTTTTATTTATCCGGGTCATTCTGCTAGCTGAACAGATTGCCTCCAGCGTATACTCTGACAGTCTCGGCAACCTGCGCATCTCGGTCACCTGTCCCCCTCCATCCTACGCACGTGCCACACTCTTCACAACCTCCTCTACAATGCTGTCTTAGCATGTGCTATTACACACTTGCACATTTGATTTACGTACCGTGATATTAAATTCACAGCATGAGTATGCAACGCCCTCTTGACGTGGCTAATTTTGCTGGCATCTACTAGTCGCCCAGAGTGCGTGACTCGCAATCGCATGAAGTCCCTAGTTCGCACTGTGTGGGCAGGCAGGTGACACGGATAGATCGGTGACACGGACATACACATGAAACAGCTGTACAGGTGAGACAGGCGGATGGGTAATATGGGTGGACAGGTGACAGGAGTCAACAAGACAGGTGGGCGGACAGGTGAGATGGATGGACACTGGGAACATATGAACAGGGAACACGTAGGCATGGGTGACACTGGTAAATGAGTGAGGAGAGCAGGCAGAAGGCATGGACGGGTGACGTGGCCGGGTGACGTAGCCAGGTGACGTGGCCAGGTGACACAGGTAAGATGAACGAACACCGGTCAAACCAAGACGGGTAAATCAGGCGGATCGGCCAGGCAAACGGACAAGTTGACACGGCCTCGACCAGAAGATGCGAGCTGACAGGTGAGCTGGCCCAAGTGGTGGGACCGAACTAGCTGAGATTGAGACCGAATGGACAGGCGAGAGGGTGCGGTGCCTTGATCTGACCTTATGACCTTGAGCAGATGCGGGTTTCCGTTGGCCTTCACCGAGTAGTTGAGGGTCGCTCGAAATCCGCTGGCGCTCAGCGCTCGCTGGTAGGCGCGCACGTTCTCCACGATTTGCGCGCGGCTGTAGACGAAAAACGGCGTGCAAGGAGCTCTGAACGATGCGGACGACTGGCGGCTGTCGGGGCAATCGGCCGCACGGCCGCTCTCAAGGGACTCCTGATCGAGTGGGGGGCAGCCCTCGTGGCGTGGGGGGAGAGAGGTCCTCCTCGAACACCAGGTCGGTGACATCTTCCGGCAGCCTCGGACTCGTGGAGGCATCCGCTGTTCCGCAGCTGTTCGGCGAGATCGATGAGGCTCAGTTCTTCGCAGAAGAGCGTCCCGTCTCGGTATTGGAACTGTTGATGCTGCTGCTGATGATCACATTTCTCACCCATGATCAACGATCCTTGCCGTCGGCCGAGGAGATGTATTGACCGCAGTAGTTGTCGAATGACGGGTTGAGGCGAGCGGACGGGTGAATAATGTTGCGTTGTATCTTGCAGAGAAAGGGACAAGTCGTGGACTTTGGAACATTGCACTTGTCAAATCGCTGAGGTGGTGGTAAGAGGAGGAGGGAGAGGAGGGAGTGGGGGTGGGAGTTGAATCAAGGTGAAAATGAAGAAAAAAAGTTTACACACGAGGATTAATTCTGTAACTCTCCAACGGAATCAATGATTACGGTTTCGATCAAAGCACTAAATTGTGTTTGGGGTTAAAATAATAATGAGATTGTCTACAAAACGATTGGGATCCAATTCCATGTGGATTTTTGTACTTGAGTGGAAACACTCTGGGCCGTGACACGGTCAACATCAGCATCATCAGCCATGATTGATCCACTGCTGGATGAAGGCCCTCTTACACCCCCCCTACCCCAGTCATCACCCTTCCCACGCGTACACGCTTTATAACAAAATCCATCTTCTGATTTAATTTCTCCACCTCTCAGCTGAAAGAGGCACCACCTGCTATGTAAGAATGATTTTCTGGAATATTTGTTGGTTTATTCCAGTATGTTTCTGTTGCGCGTCGTCGCTTTAAGATGTTCTCTGTTCATATTTTGTTTGTTGCGGTTGCACCCGACTCAAGAGCCGCATTGCTCACAGGGCTATACCTACTAAATGAAACTTGAAACTTTAATGTAAGTGTTGGAAGTGAATGGCGCGGTGACGTCACCCCGCAGGGAGGCGCGGTGAGGTCACCACGCAGGGAGGCGCGGTGACGTCAACCCGTACGGAGGCGCGGTGAGGTCACCACGCAGCGGAGCGCGTCGACGTCATCCCGCAATAGGCGCGGTGACGTAATCACGCAATAGGCGCGGTGACGTAATCCCGCAATAGACGCGGTGACGTCATCCCACAATAGGCGCGGTGACGTAAACCCGCAGGGAGGCGCGATGACGTCATCTCACAGGGCTCTCTCCCCCCCCCCACTGTCCGACTCGAGTTTCCGGCGCAGTCTCAACTATTATTATTTTTCTTCTTCCATGAATTGGATACCGATAATAATATAAACAGATATTAGTATTGTTAATTTTAATAACAAATCGTCGCGCGTGCTCTTTAAAGAGGAGAACCGACGACGTCACGTCCGCTCGGTGACTTTGCGCCTGGGCCGCCGCGATGTTGCAGTTCGTGGTGAGGCGATTTAACCTTCACATCGGCTTTCGTAAACTCGCATCGTTCACATCATCATCATCATCGTCGTCGTGAAGTGATCGTACAACATCGTTGTAAATCAAGGCCTCCGTCGCGTTTTGCCCGTTTGACCATACTTCCCCGCTGTGGTCCCACGAAGGGGCGCGGGTCTGTGCTATGACTCGCGTGGCCAGCGCCACTGATGTTAGCCGCGTGTGGGTGTCTTAGATTCACTGCCTTCAACGTGTGTTCCTGCGCTGCAGTCGGTGAAGTCTTTAGAGACCCGTCTCCGACACACACCCGTAAATCGGCGCGAACCAGCGTGGTGAAGTATGGTCAAAACAAGGCCCCACAAACCCCGATGTGTTATAAGATTGGAATGAGTGTGTAAACTATAAAACTTTGTGCTGTCTTGTACATAATGATCGGCAATGGTTCGTCCACTGCCACAAGGCCTTTTAACATTACAAGCCGTGGAGAGAAACGAGTTCGGATTAACGCGCTGTGTTGTGAGGGGGGGTGGAGGAGAATGTGACCATACTTCACCACACTGGTCACCCAATGCCACTGATACCCACCTCGCACTACTGATGTGGTCGCCAACACACACACTTTGGGTACAGTCCACTACTGTACCGTTATTATTATTAGGTTATTTTTTGACGTGGCATGTACAGCCCCCTCTACTGGCCCACCCATGGGATATTTAAATGAACAATGCGTGTGTTAAATATTGACTTAAAGCTTTCGTGTTGTAATATAGAATTAAATAGGTGACGTGGTTTTCTCCCCCCCCCCCCACCCCCCATCAAATTCACGGGGTTTTGTGGAACAAAAAATAATCCGGGAACAGGTTTTTTTTAGCAGTAAAACTGAATATATATGGATGGGTTTCGTCCCGTATCGAGTGTGGACATGTCGAAATATCTCGAGTATTAAAAGTCTTGAGTAAGAATAAAAATAGCCTTGGGCTTTACTGTACCGCGCAAAGAGATGTTGCATTAAACCATACAACGCCTACTTATTTTTTTTGCGGTGCCAGTGTAGTTGATCTTATTGTTGTCTTCATTTAGGCCTCTGTGAGAGCTTACATGACCGCGTTCATTCGCACTGAGTCGTAGTATTTCCATAGTCTTGCAGCGAGATGACCTTCAGATTGCATTAAGTAATAAAATACAATTCATATTAAAATGGGAATCGTATGAAGGCGGGCGGGGGGGGTGATTTTAGAGAAAATGAAGAAATTAACTTAAGATTGAGACGATGTTAACCATGCTGATGGCAGCTATTAAATTTCCAGTTGGAATGAACTGCCAACACATGCGTTCAATAACACTGCCTTTAAAGGAAAAGGAAATAATAGGTGATGTTTTAGGCACTGGTCCTTCAACAGGACATATAGCGACCAGAAAGAGTTTGGAGAAGGCCTCTCTGTGCTGTGAAGAAGGACCATTGTCCGAAACGTTGCCCGTTATACTTTTCCTTTTAAGGCAGTGTTATTTGGACGAATGTGCTGATTTTGTTTGTTATTTACGGTTATGCACCACTGCTGCCAACGCAGTTGTGACCTAATAAGTTGTAAATAAAGACGGTTGTAAAGTGGTGCTCAAGATAGATTTCAGCAAAACAAAACTTTGTACAACAAGTTTGCTGAACAAAAGAAGCTCACTGTTGTGGAAGGAATTTAAGGCACAACACGAAAACACTGGGGTATTGTTTTATATATGGTACACAGGGCATTCATTGAAGGTCAACCCGAATATAAATATATTTTTACAGGGTGGCCCAAAAGTCAGGACACATAGGGTGATTATATTGATTTTAACAAATCACATCGGGATATTTCATTTTAGTTAATGTCAAACTGACTTCCGTAAACATTAATGCAAGCTTAAATTATCTTTTAAAATTTATTTAGGCCTTTTTAGCATGTAAAAAAATGAATTAAACTCGCAAGTATTTCTTAAATTTTCATCTGAAAAGAAGAAGCATGGATATTCATAATAGGTAAAATATTAAAGAACAAACAATATAAAATCTTTAATGCTAGTTTTAAAATAAATGAAATAACCCTGCGTGCCTGACTTTTTGTTGAATAGTCAGCAACGCCATTTGCAGAGGTCATCAATTGCCCGGTCACGGAAGAGGGCTTAGCTGTGAACGCGCCATATTCGTGACCTGTTTCGCCAACCTCCCAGAGGCAAATTCCATACGCTTGTTACGTTAAAACGTATTGGAGAATTCCTGGAGAGTCACACGCCACCGACGCCTCGAGCCACTTTTGGCCTACTCTTGTTTATGTTGGGTGAAACTACCTTTGTTGTGCTATGGTGGTGAGCAGGGGGGGGGGGATAGTGCAGCTACATTATTTGTTGTACCCTACTGCTATGCTGCGCTCTGTTCCTCACTTTTACCAATTCCTACAAACAGCGTGGGCAGACCCTCATCCGGCAGTGCACCTTCAGTATTTGTTCTTGTGTCAAATTTTAAAACGGAGTTTTTTTTCTGCGTGTTGTTGAAACGGTGGAATTTGTTTTCAGCTGAACTTATTTAGACGGCATGTAATGATGCATCGATTGATTTTCCAACGTCACCTTTTACGCTCACGGCACGTGCATTTTAAGCAATGTTTCTGGAGTTTTAAATAGTTATGATATATGCAAGTGAATCAATCATAAGTAAAACCGAGACAAAATAATACATTTGAATCAAATAGCAACTCGGAATTGTGATATTTAATTGAATCACTGGTGCGGGTGACTTGTCAAATCTTTAGTTTCCACAGCCAGCGGTGGGATGATTGTGAGGTCAGAGCTGAAGGTAATGTACTCTATAATTCAATGTTGTGCCAGTTCTCTCTCGGCCTCTTTGAGTGGGTGGAGAAAGCTGACGTGGAGCGAATGTGGATCTGACTGTGGTCTCCGCTTGTCTTGCAGGTGGGGTTCGCCTTTGGAAATCTTGTGGGAATGTACCTTGCCCAGAATTATGAGGTGATCTCACATTTATCACCGCGCCTACCCAGAGCCCATAGCTGTAGTCTTACAGGTTGCCAGCAACCAATTCCTGAATGCATCAAACACCTTGAGTGATGTTCTGTCCTTGCTAGACTGTAAGTTGGCCAGGAGATGGCAGTAGCATAGAGGTTTCTGATCCATTTGTCCAAATCCTTGTGTGTTTTCCCGTTTTGGAAAAATGTCACTAATCTTTGGGTACCTAGAGATGAATAAAATACCTATCGTTCCTCCCGCACTTAAACACAACTGATTGAAATTAGCCAAAAATCACAATACTGGACCATCCTGTAATACATCAGTGAAGCTTTCCAAAATAGATAAATGCATTTTCAATATTATCTGTTTACATTTAAGGTGTTTTGCACAACTGGATACATGCTAACATGAGAATGCCCTCAGAATTTACTGAAAAAAGTTTGATGTAGACATTTTCATTATCATTGACCGGATCAAACAAAAACATTTTCACGATGTATTTTTTATTCAATGTGCTACATTAAATGGTTTGTCAAAAAAATAACAAGGCTGACATTGTGAATGGAAAAGTCCCGTTGTCATGTGTGAGTTGTAAATTAGTGTAGCGATGACAAGCTGCGTTATGTTACACGTACAAAAGTAATCACGTTTAAAACGTGGTGCCTGCGTATTACAGGGTAAAGCCCAAATAGGCTGACACACCGACCTCGCTAGATTGACGGACTAAACACACCTGTAGGTAGGTGATGTTGTTGCGCATGCCTCTTGGCATGCACTCCTTAGCTAGTGCTGACGTAAAAACAATTATCGCTGCGCGATGCAGACGCAGCACATGTCAGACCGAGGTCATGATATTCATGGGGAATGCATCTGAATTTTCCACCAAGGTTAAAAAATCTTGCATTTTAAGTGCAAGGTAAAATACAATGAGCTGTTATCTTGCAGATGCGGACCTAAGTAAGCATTTATCGATGCATCGATTAATATTCGTTATTACGCCCATGAGCTATATGCATGGAAGGCGTTATTCACCGCATTGTTAAAATAGAAAAACTCAACACATTCGTCAATAACACCGTGCAACTTAAAAAATATATATATTAGGCAACATTTTTGGAAATGGGCCGTTCTTCATAGCACGTCGTGGCCAACGCTTATCAACTCTATTTCTCTGGCCTCTATATTTATGTTGTATGAAGAAGGGTCATTACCCAATATGTTGGCCATTTGTTTAATTTTTTTAAGGCAGTGTTATTTACAAATGTGAGTTTTTGTTAATAGTTCTTGTGCACCATTGCCAACGCATCACCGCAACTTTTGTTTTCATTGTTAAAATAGAGATAAAATCTGGGATTAAATTGCGACCCTGAACCTCAATAATTATCTATTGTATCGTGTATGGGGGGAGGGGGGTACATCTTTAAACCCCTTTCGGGTTCATATCTGCAAGATAAGAGCGATTCGATTTTTTTTGCATTTTTAAGTGAGAGCGAATCCCTCTGAGAGGGTTTTGGCAACAAGCGGTTCGGTCACTGATGAGTTTTACAAAACCCTTCAACCCCATCCTCTGGATTTGCCATCCAGGTGCCCGATGTGGCGAAAAAGGTGGACGAGTGGAGAAAGTCCTACGAGCCCAAGAAGAAGAACGATGACGACAGAAAGCAATAGCCCTTGCTGCAGACTCGCGTTGTGCTGTGGATTTGCTGTTAATGCCACCACTTGAAGTGGAACTGTAATCAAATCGGAGGCACTGCCAGGCCAAGATGTTATCCACGCACGGTGGCATCCACTCAACGAGCGTGAAATATTGCTTGTCCAAAAGAATGTCCAAAATATTTGTTGGGATGTCACGGTACACAGGCCCTGCTGACTGTATACATTTCCGCTTTGAAACGTAATGCTTAATTGGATTTAAACCGGAAGGTGACTGGGAAAAAGTGCACAGCTGGGTGATATTTTTTGTTTCTGAACACAAATGTTTTACCGCTGAACTTTGGGCTTGTTGCAAAAACCAATGTCTGCCATGTTTGTGGTAAACCGTTGCAAGATTCGAATGCATTATGCGCCATTTTGGCAAATGACGGGTAATAAAAATTTACCCCTGTTGATGTCTTCACATATAAACAATATTTTTTTTGTCCATCAGTCTCGAGGCTTTCTGGACCAATATTTTCCTTAACGCTGGTGATTTATTTCATGCTTAAGCATGAACTAATGATATTGTAATGAAATAAAATTTCTTATAGCAGTCAAAGTGCATTCTAGTGAACACTTCTTTTGTTTATCACGTTCTTAAGGCTGTTTACTAAAATTGTTTGCAATTCACAAAGTAGCTTTTGCGAAGGGTGTCAGTAAAGCTTTTGACATAATTTAAGGAAAAAAGCACTATCTTTACAAGCGACTATAACAATTGCATTGGTTATGAAATATTATTTCTTCCCATCTTGGGAATTGATGATCCAAGCTCAGGAACTCGCATATGAATTGCCTCTACATTTAAGGCCATACTTTCTTTCTTTGTTATTGTGTCAATTGTTTAAATCCAGACTATAATTGAGTAAATGAATTATTATAAAATGTGTTCATTGTATCACGAGTTGTAAAAACGTGGCAAAGCAGTGAGGGTCAAAGAATACAAAGGTTCAACTATATTTTCCAGCAGGTCATAATAACATACTTGCTGGTGTGCCGTATGACTTTGTAACATACGATGTTACGCGGCTTAGTGATGGGCCACTAGTCTTCATGCACCTCTTGTCTCCACATCTCTTTCTCTCGCACGTCTTGCTTTCAACTCGCTAATCTGTCTCGATTTATCTGTCAGCGGACCACTCCCAACAGCCTTCCGAGCCACATTTGGCCCGTGGGCTGTCGGTTAGTTAAAGCACACTGACATAGATTGCCACGTCCGTGGAGCAAACGAAAGTACCAGTTCAATAAAAAAGGCACCAAAATTCATACGCAAGCTGTATTTTAAAAAAAATGCTTCCAGTGTGTACATGCAATACAAAATCGATTTACAAAATTAAAGCCATGAAATAAAAAGTGTGGCACAAATAACATCTCTCTTAGCGTCTCCCCCGACGCATTGTTGTGAGCCTATCACCAGAGGCAGTGGGCGCTTTGGTGGAAGTCACGTCGGCAGCTGCACACAGCTCTCGCGCCAGAGTTCACCGTGTCCTTTATAACCCCCGTAGGGTTGGGACCACTCGGGCTATTCGCGTCAGAAATGCAACGCTGGCAAACATCGGCGGTGCCAACACCGGTCAGGTTTTTTCGTGTTGGTGGAACCTCGGTACAGTAATCGGAATTTGACTGAGGACATAACAGTGGACCCAAGTGGCCAATGAGTTTTAGATGTGTTGTGACCGTACGGAATGAACTGGCACAAATTGGGACGACTTGCAGGTGGGGGCAAAACGTTTCTAAACAAATTGGTGTGACAGATGTGAAACTCGACACTTGCGTTTTCCCCCCAGCCTTCGTACCAACAATATTTAGTTTTCTGAAGGAAAAGCTGCCTCTTACTCGATGTGCCTTAGGCGTTACTTGGGAATTTAAATAATCCCAACCACAAACCAGAACGCCCTGTACTCCGAGGTGGAGAACGCGTGTGTGTGTGTGTCGTTTGCTAGGAAGTGATTATGCGCCTCTGGTGATGAGCATACATGTTTTTAACATGAGTACCAAAAGCATTGCCAGCGCTGTGCAAAATCCTGCATTTAATTTTTTGCTTAATGGGTACTCTTATTAACGCGCTGGCTCCGCTATGGATGAACTCGCTTTTTTCTTATTTTTTATTTTCTACCCAACCAATCAATGGGTATATGTACAGCCTTTTGTCAGTCCACTGGATGACCCACTCGTTGCGGGAAGGCTCACGATCCACTGGACTAGGACCCTTCCACATCTTAACCATACTCCGCGACGCTTGCTAGTGCTGCTTGGGGGAGAATAAGGGACAGAGTACAGTACATTAATAGCTCGTTCTGCATCGCCCTCTGCTGCCCAACATGTCTCTAGCAAATTTCCGTGCGTTTTGGTTATACCCGTCAAAAACACTATCCAGGCATAACCCCGCGTAGCTTCCGAGACCGGGCACGTTACAGATGATTTGGACGTAGGGATACATGAATCGATGGGTACCAAGTCATTAATCTCCCAAGATTGGCAAAACACTCGCGGGATTGCTTCTCTTTGGCAGGGCTAGGCTTGGAAAATGCACTGCACACAAATCTTGATTTGACATTGTACGGCTAACTCAGCAACGTTATATGGGTAAGGCGTCAGGACGACCGTACCGAAAGGAGCCATTACAGCATCATTCACGCAAACGCATTCAAGTATTTTAACACGTATTCCATGCATAGCTGGGACACCGTCTCGGCCTCGCCCTTTTTCTCAGCATCTACCACGCCACGCGTTTGTCCCAGAAACCTACCTATGAATACTGTTTACCTGCGAAAGACAATTTTCTAAAATACAAAATCCTAGCAAATGATATATTTTTTTGCCAGTTGATTAATTGGCACAGCATGATTTAAACACGTCAATTTGATGGCAGTAATCACCGATACATTAATACAGCAGTGTGTAATGGAATGTTACACAAGAAGGTTGATTTTACAAGCTGAAAGAACTTGCATCGTATGAATGTTTTGAATACAGTCATGATAAGATGTAATACTTATCAAAAAGTCCGTTCAGTTTGTTTTATTTTTGACTTTAGATATGTTGTAAGACAGCAGCTTCTTGTTCATGAGTGTCATGCTTCTGTCAAAGTAAAAAAAAACGGCTAATCGTAAAAACGAATAATTTTATCCATGAGCGATTGCCATGCCATGGAATGAAATTTCACATTTGCACACCCGTCATGTGACGCGTGGAACTCCACTGGTAACGATGTGCAGCAGTCGATTTTATATCTAGTGTTTAGTGGAATAAAATAATAATTTAAAGACCTTTCTCAGTCCACTGCTGGATGAAGTTCTCCCCACACATCGTGTCAGTCTTGCAGCGTTGACCATACTTATTACGCTGGACAGTGGGAGTTGGTCAACAGAAGGCCCAGGACCAGTTTAGATATCATGTGTCACGAACGTTAAGCTGCGGCGGGGAATCAAACTCGGCTCGCTGGGTTCATAGCGCAGCTCCGATTAACATGGTCAGCTACGTCTGGTGCGAAAGAAGTTCAACGTACATACGTGTCAACCACTGCACCACACCCTTATAGTGTACAGGTTTGTGTAAACATACTATTTCTATTATTAAACCGCATGGGTGAATGACTAAATATCGGTAATGAATGCTATGGGTGTATTCAGTTACATAATTGTCATTAAGATTATTTTTAAATAATCTGATATTATTTTTACATTGTGAACATCTCAAAGTGTGGACGCTGTTGAAAGTTCTGGCGTGTGCGTGCCGCGTGATGGAATGCCCCTAGTCTCTTGCATTGTAGAGGAAGGGTTATTGTACAATGTTCTAATCCTAACTACACGTACCGCCTTTACTTGCCTTGAGCCTACATGAAACATAAACAAGATGACACGACGAAAATTCTGACAAAACAAAATAACTCGGCGTATTAGTACTACTATACTACGTACAATCTTTTAGACGCACCTGGTCAATTTGAAATTATTTTGCACTTAAATAACTTTTAAGCGAGATGCACAGAAAGAAAAAAAAAATTCACCGACAGTATTTGCCGCTCGTGAAATATCATTTAAGGGTTTTCTACAAACACTGACCTGCGCGTAACGAGAAGACGAAAAACGAACCGCGGACGCGACATTACAACGCGTTGGGGTTTCACCAAACGTCACGTGATATTGCACTTGAGTCAGGAGCGAGGTAGGACTTTTCAAAAGGCACTTTTAAAGCGAGGCCCCCCCCCCCCCCCCATTCTTCTGGGGGTGTCGGGGACTCGGTGGGGCGGCTTCCCCCCACCACCATGTAAGCCGTCACTAATCTCAGATTTGATGGTACACATCAGATTTGAGGTTTGCTAAAGGGTAATTTGACGATGAAAACACGGCTCAATTCTGGTTCCCTGGTGTGTCTGCACGGGGCGTGTCGAGAATGTAGCTCTTGAACTGAGGGCCTGGCACCTACATTATATTTTGGCAATCTGACGAGAACAGTGGCAGGTCTATTTAGATTTCAGAGATTTATACTTTTCAGACCAGGTTTAATCAATTCCCACCACCGAAATTTGGCTCTGCACAATATATAATGCAATCCCATTTCTGAAAAGTAATGCAAATATTGATTTTATTTTGTATAGTTACTGAAGATTTGTTTTGCTATCCATCTATCCATGCGTACACATCGCGACATAGAGCCTCGTCGTTGTGCAGACCCGTGGACGAATTTAAAACGTCTGGGTCTTCACCCTCTTGCGCATGCCTAGATGGAGAGCAACTCATAAGTCTGTGTCCAGATTAGCTAACCAGAAAATGGCTTCACTTCATGTGCAGCCTTTGTTGAACGCTGGGGAGTTTGCGATGAACCTTCAGTGTTCAAGAACGACCCAAACGTCGCGATCCCGTAAAGCAGCACACGTGGTTGGGGGGGGGGCGACGATGACGCGTTGGGTGGCTCCACCTGGGAGCGTGGCGCCCTGGGGGCCTCACAGCCCCGCTGTGGCATTGGTGGCGGCCCACTCAGGGTACTTGTCCAGGCCGAACATGGAGAATCCCCACGTGTGGATGGCCAGCATCACCACGGCCATGCCGATGATGTTCACGCCCAGCCCGGCTTTGACCTGTCGGCATAAAATAACAAAAAGTCACGCACACCGAGCCTCGTCCGACAGGAACTCTTAATTTTGTTGCCTTATTCATTTTCCCCTCAATGTTATCCCGATTGTGCTACTGGTGTCATGTCACCATACTGTGTCATGAGGCAAAGTACCATCGCATGACAATGATAACACAACCTGTGACACGTGACATGTCACAATACTAAAGTTCATGACGCGCAAGTATCCGTTAGAATCTCTGGCACGGCGGTTCACCGCCTCGTGTTGGAGAATGGCCCGTGGCAGCAGGTTTCACAGAGATCCGGGCCTCCTCGGGACGTATTTTGACATCACCTACTACTACGACTACCGTACGTCGATGGAACCCAAGTCCGATTTAATGGGACCCCGAACTGTGGGTCGTGTGCACAGATGCAGCCAAACACATGCCTATTATTATCCTATGAATAATATCTATCCCTTCTGTATGGGATAGAGTGTTGCTGCCTTGCACGTGTAGGTTTTCTCTGGGTGATCCGGTTTCCTCCCACATGTATAAACATTCATTGGTTGAAAACATCTTAATATAAAGAGGAACGCAGAACTTGGCCAAATTTTAACACCGGCTCACTGCATATACACTTTATAACACTAAACTTTAAAATTATATCCAGCCACAGCAAACATGTTCATTTTCCACTCCTTTTGTCTACAAAAGTGAACTGACCAGTGGTTTAATGGCAAAGTGTTGAGTCATCTGTCACTGGATAGAAATTTACGATTGTTTATCTGATTTATGCTTCCTGTACAAGCCGCAGTATTCGTGCCGAAGCCAATTCAATTTCACGTCGTTATTTTTGTTGGATGATGCATGTAAAATGTATGCTGCAGTATGAATCTGCAGGTTCCTGAGTGGTATGAGATACAATATCTGTTTTATAAAAAAAGTATTGATTATTACATGTAGTTTATGATTCATGGGCATAGGAATTAATTTTAATCGATTAACCTTTACATCTATAATGTAGCTACGACATGTCAGTTTTGCAAACAGCTAATGACGCTGGATGTGAAACGTCAGACAAAATTGTCAAACTCCTGCTTTTTCCAACATGCCTCCAGTTTTACCAAAAAGCCAAATCAAATGGGACATTTCGCCCGTGACGTGACAACTCCATTGGCTCTGTCGCTGCGTGGTAGACGGGTTATACAGTAAAAACAATTGACACTATACCTACACGACAATCTAACCCAAAATAAAATACGGATCACCCCGCAGCCAAAGCAAGAGGAAGTGTAGCCCTGGGTTAGGGCGCCACCTCTGACCCCCATGACCTGGTCAGACCCCGCCGTTACCAAGCCCCCCTGTGGCTGTGTGCGTGCGCGTGCGTGCGCGAAGCGCTGACGTACCATGTCGCGCACGCGCAGGTACCCGTAGCTGAAGGCGATGGCGTTGGGGGGGTTGGCGACGGGCAGCATCATCGCCAGGGAGGTGCTCAGCGTGGCGGGGACGGCCACGTACAGCGGGTTTACGTGCATATTCTCCGACTGGCATGGACAAATATAAAAGATCGCCCCCGCCAAGTCTTTAACAGACTGTTCGGGGAGGGGGGGGTGGGAGTGCCGTTGGCGAGCACCTCCGCTTGTGAAGAGCGACAGTAAGTGTACCACGCCTGTCCGCCTTTGTCTCCCCAGTGGTGACTTTTACGAGCCGCGCCTTTTGAGATCGAGTTGGACGAGGGGGAACTCGGGACTGGTTCAAATTGTCGCTCGCCACTTGATGGTGGCCACGGTCGGGAGTCGAACTCGGGTCGCCGGGTTCGTAGTGCAATGCACTGACTAACCTGCTCTCTGCCTGAACATGTCGATACATTGTGACATTTTCATACGAATACCCTTTTTATACTATACACATTTCTCTTGTTCAAAAGCAGATAGCTTCTGGCCAGGATGTGCTCCATTAAGAGCGCTTCCACTTATTTCTAAGAATCCCTAAACTCGGGCTGTTTGCGTGGCGAGTTCGACTGACCTAAGTGCTTCCATTCTCAGCGGCCATATGGTGGAATAAAATATCCTGCAGTGATTCATGCGTAGAGTAACAATCCAAGTGGGCTTTTTTTCTCGTGTGTGTACTGCCTTTTACAACTCGCCACACATTTGGTGTGGTTGATAAATCCAGCGGTGGCTCTGAACCCCGGGTGCCCGAGTTCGAGTCCTGGACACGGCTAGCACCAGTGCTCGGTGCAATCTGAATCGGTCTTAGGCCCCCCCCTGCCCCCCACCCCTTCACCAACCTGCATTGATCAGCGTGGTGAACGTCCGTGAACCTGTGTATTTGAGGCAAGGGTTGGTGGATTGCGTAGAGATTTGTGAAGCACGCTCGGCTGTGAGGTGATCAAGGAGACGGCAGTACAGCAAGTGGGTTCCCTGACTCATCTGTGCAGATCTTGAAATGTTGCTTACTCCCACGCACGACACGAATGGAACTGTCCAGCCATTCTCAAGCCCAAGGCCCTTCATCCAACACCGGTGTGTTGGAGAGTAAACCCACAACATTTACAATCTGAGTACGACGTTTTGCCAGCAATTACAAATCTGGCAGTCGCCTGCTGATGCCGGTTGTAATTAGTGGCGAAACGTCGTACTCAGATTGTAAATGTTGTGGCTTTGCTCTCTAACACACCGGTTCGCTGTACTAGTAATGAATCGGCATGTTCTGTTTACGTGACAAACCTTACTAATTGGCTGTGTCGGTGGTGGCTTGTTTAGCGACGCATTTATATCTGCGCGATCCAATCCCCCCAAAAAAACCTGCACTATGCACAGCATCGTTGTTGCACAGCACCGGTCGCTTACCAGCGTGCACAGGATGGGCAGGAAGAGCGTGATGGTGGCGGGGTTGCTGGCCACCTCCGTCACGGAGGTCACCAGCAGGGAGGAGAGCAGCACCACGAGCCACGGCGGCAGCAAGCCCAGGGGCTGCAGCTGAGAGCCCACCCAGAGGGACAGCCCCGACACCTGGTGGTGGTGGCGGCGAGGACAGGAGGGAGAGTGAGGTTGGCTCTCGCTTGTTTCCACCTCGTTCTCACACCCCCCCCTCCGTCACCCACCCCAACCAAGACGAGTTTGCTTCTTGTTGTACGGCTGATGATGTCGACGCAGAGCAGCAACTACGATTTCATGTTCAGGTGATCAAGCGTGGACAGCATCGTCACGAGTAGCGGAGTGGTGTGTCGCCGATGTGATGTCTCCTTCATATTTGTGGATCGGGGCATTGAGTCGTTATTTGTTGTACTATGGTCTGTTCTGGAACACTACTACTGGAGAGTTGTTAAGTTTCCATTTGTGCATCAGGTATCCGCATCATCTGCCATCTCCGGAGGATGATGCAACAACGCGAGTTTGCTGACCTGCCCATATTGGACATTCTGAAGATTCAAAATCTGAAGACCAGCTTTTGCTCACTGAGGGCCGAATAGGACTTTCAGATGCCATGAGTGGACAACCACTCATCAACACGTTCCGTTATCCAATAAGACACAACGACACGCGTGTGTTAACCGAGTATGAAGAGGCCCCCGCAGTGTCAGAAGTGACTGAACGCGCCAAAGTTAGTAACGCAGCGTTGCAAGATTGAAGATATCCCCATCTGGTACTCGATGAGGGCAGCGGATAGATATCCATGACAAAGTTTTTTTGGGTTACCTCACGTGAATGTAAATGTGTCGTACACCCACCTCCACCTGACAGACAGTTTGTAAGGTTCGCCAAGTGAACAAAACGTGGCGATGTTAAAACTACTTCAGCACACCGGTGCATTAGAAACGTCGTACTCAGTTGTAAACGTGTTGTGGCTTTTCTCTCCAGCAAACACTCCGGTGGAGCTGAAGTAGTCACACATTGGCACGTTCTGTTCCACGTGACGACCATCACGACTTGGCTGTGTCGTGTGGACGGTGTACGACACCGTTACATTTTACGCGCCTCGTATGGAACCGAGTCCCGGGGTCGAGGTTTCCCCAACCTGAACACAGAAGGTCGGCGAACTGCATCACTGGCTGTCCAATCAGTCTATTTTGTCAAGAGGTGGAGATTCAAGAAATTCCACAGGCTAGTTTCTGGTTGCGCAATACACGTGGTGAGCGTTCTACTGCCTTCTCTTCAAAGCGCTCGGCACTCCAGCTCGTCGGTTGTGACCGGGGAGCAGCAGCTGCCAGTAGCGCTCGGCAGCCCGCCTTTTAAATTCCTTTCGGGTGAGTTGTATGCACCCTGTATGCCTTACAAAGTGCCCCCCGGGCAGCGGTGGGCACTACGCCATGCTCAGCACTCGGGGTAGCGGAGTGCGATTTGCGGGGCAGGTGAAGTTCCTACCTGGCAGCCCGTGGCCTTCCCCTATCAAGCTAGCGGAGTGCGATTTGCGGGGCAGGTGAGGCTCGTACCTGGCAGCCTGCGGCGAGGGCGAAGCCGCCGCCCACGAGGATGACGATCTCCCACGGCATGCAGCCCTGGAAGTCCTTCCAGTTAATGAGCGCCGGGGAGCTGCCCCAGCTGTCGCTGGACTCCTCCGCGCGTTTTACCCCTAGGCGCCGCACGAGAGTTAGGGATTGAATAAGCGTACAGACAACAAACGGCGGCATCAGAGGGAGAGATGCGTTGCATCGATGGTTGGGAACGTCTGGTTTGATGGAGATGGAATGACTAAACAGGTTGTTGCTACCGGTGATACTACCGAGCAGGTTATGCTGCTGATAAAAACATTGATGTCTTTGATGATGATATTGGAGGACCATGATGCTACTGCTAATGATACTGTCGCTGATGTTTGTTTTTTACATTGCTTTTGTTGATCGTGACAATAGCGATAATGTCATTGACGATAATGTAAACG
The DNA here is from genome assembly GCF_015708825.2 of Lethenteron reissneri. Taxonomy (NCBI): domain Eukaryota; kingdom Metazoa; phylum Chordata; class Hyperoartia; order Petromyzontiformes; family Petromyzontidae; genus Lethenteron; species Lethenteron reissneri. Next base: position 2,582,038 of record NC_083811.1, read on the forward strand.
ATGGTGATGTTGATGACGATATTGATCATTACATTGACAACAATGGTGTTGATAACAATTATGTTGATTATGACGATGACAACAATGTTGTCGATGATGTTGACGACGACTTTGATGATGATGACAACAGCGACCAAGACAATGACGATGATGTTGAAGGCAATGATGACGTCAGTGATGATGGTGTTCGGCCGTGTGGGCACCCCTACTCTGGGTCTTGGAGAGCCAGGGCAGTGGTGGCCTCTCCGACGGAACCACGAAGAGCAGGAAGCCCAGCAGCAGGGACACCGTGGCGTCCGTCTGGTAGCCCTTCCTGCTCGCACGCACCATGAGGAGCGCGGGGTGCACGTGCCAGCAGGAACGACGAGAAGAAGAAGAAGAAGACGCCTTTAGCACCCGGCGCGTAACGACACGTCGATTCACATCGGTGCTTGTGAACGCGATCAGCTCACGTGTTGCAGGTTAGTTGGCGGATCAATACATCGCAGGGAACGTGACATGTGGCGGCGGTGGCTTGGGGAGGCCTTCATCCAGCAGTGGATTGATCATGGGTAACGGTGATAATGGATCGGTTTGTGTGTGCGAATTTCCATTGTTTTCATGCAAACGATTTGCACATTTACCTTTGAGTCGGTGGATAATGATTTAACAATTTACGAACAAAATGTTAATATTTTGTTTAAAATAATGTTAATTTTAAAATGAATTCTCTGGGCCATGCATGCCGAGCTATGAGCATGGCACGTCAGTGACGCCCGTCCCTGTATAAGCGAATGTTGGATTTTTCAAATAGTTTGATCTGCCGGCCGCAAAATAAATATTCTGTATATATATATAAACGCCCAGGAGTAAGAAAGAATGAGTTGTTCTCGGCAGCAAAATATTTCTTTGGGTTAGTTTACGGTTAGGGTTAGGAGAGGTTATTTTATGGATTGGGCTTGGCAATGTTGACGTTAGAAGTTAGGTTGAGGTGAGAGTGGCATGTTACTTTAAGTCCATTGTAAAGATGAGCAACTTTCACAAATACATTTGGACAGTGCTCTTAAAATCCAAGTTCTAGTTGAATAATTCTCTGGGGTATAATGGCAGCGGCATGGTTAGAAAGCACACTGTGCTTCGAACCCTGGCCATCCGAGTTCAGTTCCCAGCCACGGCTCGCATAGATGGACGAGTGGCATCCGAACCGGTCGCAGGCCTCTCACGCCACCACCTTCAACCCGTACCGAAACGGCGTGGCTGAAGCATGGTCAAACAACCCCCCATGATGACCGACATGGCGTGCGTGGTGGGGGGGGGGGGGGGGGGGGGGGGAAAGAGGGCCTTCGTCCGGCAGTGGACTGACAACGAGGCCGTGAAATTATTGCGCAATTCTCTGACGGTCGGCGCGAGCGGACGTACAGGAAGAAGGACGCCCATCCCGGGACGAATCCGGGGTCGCGCAGGAACCACAGCAGCACCATGAGCAGGAAGACGCTGGCCGTCACCACTTCTTGGTAGCTGCAACCCCACACAGGCGAGGGGGCCGCGTCGGTTAACGGAGCGTCTCCCCATCCCCCGCCCCTCCACTCGTAGGGAACACGCAGCGCTGGAATGTCCAAGGGCCTCGTTCATTCAAACCCACGTTCTCCCCACCGAGCATCCAGTGGCGGGGTGGGGCAGGTGGGGGGGAGTTGGCAGAAACCCGTAGCAATTCGGCCGCTTTGTTTTTTCTACAGGAAGCTATTTTTTCCCCGTCTCGATGCAAATTTCGACCGCGGAAGTGAACGGCGCCGTCCGATTTGTAAACGAAGTAGCCAAGGCGTGGGGTTAGGATTAGGGGTGGTGCGAGGGCTATCATCGGATTGGCCAGTACACCAGTGGGAGGAAGGGCCACTGAATCCGTCTCAAATAGAATTTGCAGCGCGATTGGTCCACATGTGCTCCTCCTTCGTATGCAATGCAATGGGTATTTTCACATTAACATCCCATGAACTTTAAGAGTTCGCAACACCACAATGAGATAAAGGATTTTTGTTTTTATTGCTAAGTATGGCCGGAAAAAACTAAAGTCTGTTTGAATTACACGTCCAGATTAAAGTACACGACGCTAGCTATTGGCGCGAAGGCTGCAAAGGGGATGTGTGGGAGACCGCAAAGTCCGTTGCAATTACGATCCGGCGAAAAATCGTGCCACGCCGCATTGGCCTGGAGTTTGGCTAAACGCGAGTGAAAATCTGGAGGAGAGAGGGAGGAATGAAATCGTGGTCCCTGAACCACGTCAGCAATTTGTACCACCTAAGGTAACAAACCTGTCGTGATAACTCACTCATTTCAAATGGGTATCACATCATTCACTGTTAGCGGCTACAGCACGTAATATGAACCACTGAAGTTATACCACCACGGATGGTACCGACGAGTGAAGCGTGTGGCATGGGCTTGAGGACTATGAGTGAGTCCAGGGGGCGGCACCTGTAGGTCATGTGACCTCACACACCTGATGGGGCCCAGCTTCTCGTACTCCTGCCGCATGCGCCGCTCCGACATGCGCTCCTGAGTGCTCAGCGTGCCCGAGCACAGGCGACGCAGGTCCCAAATGCTGGCACACACAGAGACAAAGACAAAGATACCCCCATATAGCCTTCACAGACTGTTGGGGCAAGTGCTGTTAGCGAGCACCTATGAAGGCCGGCACGGGACATGGCAGTGGGTGGCCAGCACCACGCCCGACCGCCTTTGTCTCCCCGGTGGTGATATTTACACACCACACCAGGTACTCATTTGTGGTTGAGTCGACCTAAGGGGAGGCCCAGGACCGGTTCAGATAATCGTCACTGATGTTGGACGTGAGCGGGAATCGAACTGGTGTTGCCAGGTTCCTTAGTGTGGCGCGCTAACTGCTACACTACCCCTCCCACACACACACATACGTCGGGACACATACACGGTGTATGTATGAATGATGATGAATTTCTTTCGCACCTTACGTAGCCAACCTTGCTTTTCAGACGTGTGGGGGAAAGACAACAAATTAAACACCAAAAAGCAGTTCTAAAGAAAAGAAAAACTGGGATTGTTTTTGGAGGAACTCGCCCCTGCCACGGCTCAAGTCCAACTCCAATGCTAAGCCTTGTCCCCCCGTCCCCCCGTGAAGGAGGAGAGAGGTGAATGCCATCCTGAGACCACTCGCCAAACTTAGCGCTGTGACCGCAGCAGCGACTTTGTTGGAGCTATTCTGAAAGTGACCCCGTGCCCCAGACGGAGCCCTTTCTCCCCCCCCCCCCCGCCCCCCCCACACCCCCTGTGTCGGTGGGATGTCGAGCACTGTGGAACGGATAATTAGCTAACATCAGGCTCTGAAAATATCACCGGTGGTCGAGAAATAATGTCAGAGGGGCAGCCGAAGAGGGGGACGTGTCTAAGATGAGTTTAAAACGTAGTGGGCTTTCACGACCAATATTATGCTAGTTGTAATTACTGGTGAAACGTCGTACTCGAATTGTAAATATTGTGGGTTTACTCTCCAACACACCGGTGTGCTGTACGAGTAACACATTGGCATGTGTTGTTTACATGAGAAACCTTACTAATTGGCTGTGTCGGATGGTGGCGGGTTTAACGACACATATTTACGCGATCTAACCAAAAAACCTCTTAGGTGTCTAAGATGACGTCTGCTGTGAAGATGAAGCGATGAAATTAGCTCATGCAGATTGATGCATCGCAGGACCTTGAGAGACTGCGACAGCTTGGGGAGACCCTCATCCAGCAGTGGAATGAGCATGGCCGATGATGATAGGGATGATGGTGAAAATAGCCCATGCTTAGCTGAGGGTAAACACATTCTAATTGAATGAGTGCTATCCACTTGTCAGTGTGGAATTTCCCCCAGACATTCTTGTCAAGAGGTAGGAGGTAGGCAATGTTCCACCCTTGTTCGAGTGGGTGGAAGGACACTTTCAATTCTACTGCTCCATTCAAGAAAGCCTCATTGGGTATCAGGATTAGGAGCATGTTTTTATTTTGGGAAAACCCTGCATTGGTACATTTGGCCCAAGTTATATACACGGGTCCTTTTCTCCCTCCTCCCTCCGCCTTCCTCCTCCATCCATCCTCCGCCCCCTCACCGGAAGCCCAGGAAGAGCCAGGTGAGCCACAGCCAGGTGAAGATGAGCAGCAGCAGAGCCACGGGGAAGCTGAAGAGGAGCCACGAGCCGAAGTGGATGCACTCGCACGCCGGGTAGCGGCTGCACGCACCGGGGTAGCGGGACGCACCACACGTCGCTCAGCATCATCGCAGCGGGGGAGGGGGGGGGGGGTGGCGGGCTGGAGGTGGCTAAGATTCCCCTCTGCGCCCTGCTGAAGGCTCAGCCTCCCTTTTCAAGTTTTATAAATTGAGGAAGCAAAAAGCACAGCCCTGCAATTGCTCGCTCGTGCCATTGCTGGCGGGAGGGCCTCCACTTGAGGTAGCTCTAGAGAGGCCACACAGAGGGTATCAGGCTGGCCAGCCGCGTCTTAGAAGGGGTGGAAGTACGCACACTTCACCACGCCACACGCGATCTGCCCATCGATTAACCATGGCGTACCCGCTTGTTTTGCCGGGTGGGCAGGGATGGGAGAGATCAGATTGCAAATCCGCCGCGCTAACCGTTGTCACCACGGCAGCATGCCATACGTTTTAACTTCACGTGGTCTTTTCCAAGTTAACTCTTCTCCAGCTACCCGGCCGCCACACAAGACGCCAGCACCGAACTCACTTGCTGAACTGCTCGGCGAAGATGAGATTAGTGGAGGTGCCCGGGATGGTGCAGAGTCCCCCGATGGTGGAGGCGTAGGCGACGGCCAGGGTCAGGCATTTGCCCAGCGTCCTGTTCGTCTCGCCCTTGCCCGCCGACCCTCGCTTCCCCGCGAGCACCGTCCTCTCGCTGGCCGGGCTGTCGAGACCGCCGCGTCGCCCCTCTGCCTCCCCGTCGCTCGCGGCGTCGTTGGCCGAAGCGGCGGCGCAGCCGTTGGGGACGCCGCGGCCCGCGACGCGATCCTGTGGCGTGGCGGAAAGGCCGAAGGTCGCGACATCTCGGCATGGCCCGTCCAGCGCCGTGATGACCTCCGTTGCCGACGCCGCGATGACCTCTTGCTGCGAAGGCGAGGGGGGTGGGTGGGTGGGTGGGGGGCAGGCGGAAGGCCGTTGAGAGGCGGGGACATTACTCGCACCACGGGGTCGCAGTTCGAAAGGTCACCTATGGGTCACCGCTGGGCCACGGGAGGTTTGCAAAGACGTTGTCCAGGACATGCCGAGAGAGTCGGCCATCTGAGCGGGCGAATGCCAATTTAATGCATTAAACCAAACCGAGGTGTTGTTGTTTATAATCGAGAGCAGACCTGGAGTTAATTAAAATTGCAATTACAGCAGCCGTCTTAGTTGAAATTAGAAATTTTGTTTTACAAAAAACGCAAATGACCAAAATTACATTTCATTGCAATTCATTACAAATGACGCAACCACAAATGTAATTAATCCTTTGTCGGATCAATAGCTTGAATGCACAGCGATGCAGTATTTGGCACATCTTAGCCTAATTGAATGTACTAATGAATTCACGTTAAAACGTGCACTTTGTTAAAAGGAAATCAAATTTTCACAGATGCCAAGTTGGGGTTGGGTCAGAACCTTACAACAACAAACAGGACAAAACACGATAGGAGTGCAAAGTATATGAAAGGTAAACAAATCATTTTACTAAATATCCACAAGTAAAATTAAACTCTTTTATCCGATCAGCAAGCAGGACCATGCTTGGAACTTTGACTGATGACCATATCATTCTCAACGCTCACAATCTCGTCAGATCTAAGACGATAAGCAGCGCTGAGGCCGGAACGTGCTTGGATGCCCGACCACCGCACGCAAACAGTGTTAGAGGCTGCTGCGTGGGCAGCAGAGAAAAAACATCTATCCTTATACTGTACTATTCTCCCACGTATATGCGCCCCGCCTCTATCAACCCACACTGACCAGCGTGGTGAAGGATGGTCAAACAACCACCCATGACTCCCGTATGGCATGGGAAAGCCCTCATCCAACAGTACATAGGGCTGTACGTGTACGTGATGGCGCTTGTCGACATCAAGACCAACAACCTTGGAGACAGCTGTGTTCGAGTACTTCAGCAGGTGCATAGAATATTTCATAACATCACAAACGCAATGTAAAAAAAAAGGATAAATGGGTTTTATGAAAGTGCGTCGACTTACCTGATGAAAGGCACTGATCTTGTCACCATCCTGAATACTGCACACAGGTGACACGTCATCAACTCAGGAGGTGCTTTGTAATACCGACACCAGCAGACGAAACTTCCGTGCGTCAAATTAAGTGCCAAATGGAATTCCGGCGTTGGCCCCTGTACCTCTGGCTAACGGTCACCACCGTGGGCTCCTCCTTGAAGTCCACGGTCATCTCGTCGTCAGAATTGTCCACATCAAAGCTGGCAACGCCTGGCGCATGCAAGACGGGCAAATTGATGTTAGTTTTTGTTTGTTATCAAGAAGAAGTAATTGTAAATAACGGGATTCCACCGTGATGCCTCAACGCAAAAGTCTATGAGCAACGCAGCTTCATTGTTACGAATTCAAATGTTTCGCATCCAAACTAAACGGAACTTGTTTGCTTCCAAGAGGCAGCTTTCGCAATTCATATTCGTGATTAAAGACAGACGACAGGAAAGCAACGATAAAAGTTAAAACGGAACTTGTCGGGCTCAATACCTGCCTCTCCTCCTCTGCCCGTGAAATCTCTCATCTCCGAAGGGATTTCAATCGCACCTCACTTTCGGCACGCGAGCAAAATTCCCCCGACGCGCACGTCCCACTTTTCGTACGGCGTCCGCGGATGCAGTCACATTTTCGACAGGACAAACAAATCCAAATCGATCTGCGCCCCCGGTCGCCCTCTTTGTGAGAAGCAATGCGGACATCATCGCGGCACCCCCCCCCCCCCCCACACTTCCCCCGGTTCCCCCACACCTCACCGAAACTCAGCTGCGGGTCGGACGTTTGCCGCACGCCCTTCGGCAGCAGGGCGGTCGTCGAGTCATTGCCTCTCATGGCGGCGCCCTCGCTAGTGACGGCGGACGCGGTTTTGCCGCCACCCCCGCAGGTTGCCCCGTCCTCGGCGAGCTGCGTCAGCACGGCCTCGGCAATCGGCATGACTAGCGCCGAAGTGGACGTGTTGCTGAGCCACATTGAGAGGAAGGCGGTGCACACCATGAAGCCCAGCACCAGCCTGGGGACAGCGGGCGCAAGACGGGGATGGGGCACGCACGTTACTCATTGCTGTGTAAGCCTGCAAGCCTCTGTGTAAGCCTACGGGCCTCTGTGTAAGCCTATGGGCCTCTGTGTAAGCCTACGGGCCTCTGTGTAAGCCTATCGGCCTCTGTGTAAGCCTACGGGCCTCTGTGTAAGCCTACGGGCCTCTGTGCAAGTCTATGGGCCTCGTGTAAGTCTACGGGCCTCTGTGTAAGTCTACGGGCCTCTGTGTAAGCCTACGGGCCTCTGTGCAAGTCTATGGGCCTCGTGTAAGTCTACGGGCCTCTGTGTAAGCCTACGGGCCTCTGTGTAAGTCTACGGGTCTCTATGTAAGTAAATTTGTCTATATGTAAGTTCAAAGGTCTCTGTAATTTTATCAATAGTTGTACCAAAGTGCCACCGCCCCCTCCCCCACCCCCATTGAGAAGTTGATAGATCTGCCACTGGATGTGCTGTCCGCGGATCAGGAGGAACAGGAACGTACAGGCTGGGCCGGGCGCCAGCAGCCGTCACCATGCGCAGCGCGATGCGGCGGTGCAGGCACCACTTCTCGATGGCGGCCGTGAGGCAGATGACGCCGAGCAGCAGGAGGGTGGTGTCCTTGAAGTACTCAGCAGCCACCTGCGCACGACGCCGCAAGAGTTGCGGTAACGTCACGGCCATTGTCAAGTCCACAAAAATCGCCGCAACATTGACGCCCATGACATCGGCGGAGTATCGGCGTTATGTTGCCGTTACCGTCTCCAATACACCGCATTGCAACGGTGATAATTGGTGACTACACTTTGCTGACGAGTCCTAATGAGCACAAAAACAGTCCACATTTGTCTATCACCGCTTCACTGCGGCCCGTTAGCAGTCACATTTTCTCAAATGTATTCCGGTGACCTAAGATGAGGAGACCACAATGCATTTCCTCAGGAAATGCTGATGGGTTTTTTTAAGCATGAGCACGCATGCCTATACTTTTTATGCATTGTTGTGTCTTGCTTGAAACTTAGCTACATCAACGATAACGCCGGCGTGAGCTCGCCAATGTCACAGCGGTGTTCCATCACCGTGACTGTCACCTCACCAGACATCACCGTCACTTTCACATCGCTACCACATCGGGTGTTATTTCGGCTGCTACATCATCATCATAGCCCTTACACCAACAACTCTCCTGCTGCCAAAACACCACCATCGAATTACCAGCACCGTAATGAAAGTCGCATCACCATGATTCACCGCATCAGCATTATGGTGGAAAAAACGTATCCTCTAATCAACGGCACAGTGTTCAGAGTGGGCGGCTCACCCTTCTGGCATCGATAAAAGGAGTGCCGCATTGCGGTGAGCGGTCACCTGTCATTGCTATGTGGTGCGACTAACTCCTGCCATTGGAATGTAGAATTCCTACCATTGGTTCAGGGCAGTGAACAGGAGCTTACAAGCACCACGTGCTGGTTCGAGCGGGAAACCGCGTTTGATTTTTGATGAGAATCGATGTTGATAACGATGATGAGTTGTTATGAATCTCAAGACTATCGCAATGATAATTGCCGATTATAAAACGCTACCGCGGGTGATAAAATATACATTAAAAATTAAAATTTTAAAACCCGCTTTAATGAAATGTACCGTACGAGTAATGGCAGAACTCCACGACTCCAGGAAGTGGCCCCGAAGCTTGCCATAACGTAAGGGGCCGTGGCCAATTACAACCAACGTCAGTTGACCGTAGACAATGAGACCCAAGCCGAAACATAAGATATAAAAAATATTACTTAAAATATATATATATTTTAAAATTATAAAATATAGTATTGTCACCAGTATGACATACGTATACCAAGTTTGCAGTCGATACGACATTGGGAAGTGGGTTAAAATTGAGTTACAAGATTTGAGAATACAACAGACAGAGTGAGTTAACTAAAAGCGTGTAAAAAAACTGCTAAAAACGACGATCGGAGCAGTGACGAGACGGGTTAACTGGTGTCCCTCGCACAGGGCGCTGCTGCAGATCACCTGGCTGGAGCGCATGATACCCAGCAGCGGATAGAGCATGGCTGGGAGCAGTGCGGCGGCTCCGAGCGGCACTGCCTCGGACACCCACAGCGTGGCTGTGAGCAGCACCGTGTACGCGCATGCCGCCTCCTGCGTATGCACGTAGATACACGCACGCACGCACACACGCGCACGTCCGCATGAACACAGATACAGATCCCCCAATAGAGCTTTTAACAGACTGTTGGGGAATACACAGTAAGGCTGGCACGGTACACCTGGGGGTGAGCGGCCACCATCACGCCCGACCACCTTTGTCTCCCCAGTGCTGATATTTTTATGTTTACACACAAAACGAGGTACTCGATTAAGGCTGAGCCGACCTAGGGGGAGGCCCTGGACCGGTTTAGATGTTCGTTACCAATGTTGACTGCAAGCAGGAATCTGATTCTGAATTATATGCAGTGTTTGCAATGACGTGGAGGGATTAATGTTGGTCAGTATAGTGCATTTAAGACCCTGAGAGCAGAAAATAACAATTTGCCTCCTGACCTCTACTGATGCGGAGAGAGTAGGGGTCACGTTGATGGAGTGGATGGAGCGTTGTGTAGATTTGAATCGGGCGTGATGGTGGAGACGGCCGGGCGTGGTGTTGGCCACCCACCCCCTCGTGTGCCGTGCCGGCTTTTATAGGTGCTCGCTAACAGCACTTGCCCCTACAGTCTGTAAAGGCTATGCGGGTGATCTTTGTCTTTGGTGCATGCCAGTAAGTTTGCGCTCTGGAGGCGAGAGTGGGTGGATCGTGGAGAAATTTATGAGACTGCGAGGTGACCAGCAGACGCCAAAGCAGGAAATGGCTTTGTGAACCCACTCGTGTCGACCTTTATTACCCCCTCCCGACCCCACATTGAGACATGGGGGGGGCAGGGGTGGGTGAAAGCACCTCCAATAAGCACAGTTAGCTACAAGCAGTGTGGTGCGAAAGAAGTTCAACATACATAGATACAAGGCGTTGCTGGACTCATGACACAAGACCCCACCTACATACACTGGGGCAAGAGAACTCTGCATTAAAAACAACTCGTGGCATCTTTAGCTTACGCTAGATTCCTCCCGCGCTCGAAACTTCTTAAAACAAAACTCACCAAACATCCCCAATGCAAGGGGACTCTCGTGGGAGAAAAAATAAAAACATCTTGAGGCTAGCGGACATCAATCAGCGAGGTTACGACTATTCACACAACCGTCATCACCAAAGTTTGCGAGCAGAGGCGAGACGCGAAATGATCTTGCGAGAAATTCGGGCTGCATGGAAGCCAAATCAGGTGAAAAACGCAGCGACGGACAGAGAGAGATGGACAGACGGACCGCTCCGCAAGGGAGCTATCACACCCCACCTGCATAAAAGGCCGAGCAACGAGACGGAGAGAAAGACGGAGAGAGAGTCTCATGGAGCCCTGCGTGTCGGTGTGCGAGTGGAACCCGTCCCGGTCTGTGCCCGCTCAAGCTTATATGGAATTCTCGCACCCCTGCACGACTTTCTCGAATGCGTGTCTTGATTGGGCGGAGGTCAGGAGAGGCGAAACAGGGTCGATACATCGAGGGGGGGGCAGTGAGGGGGGGCGGTGGGGGTTGAGAGAAACAAGGGGACTCTGGCTCATAAACACGTCAAGAGACCCAGACTGAGTAACTGCGCAAGCCAGATTAAGCTGACGACGAGGGACACTGGTTTGCCACATTTTTTAAAATATATATAATTAAATCCTTTCGGCATGAACGCAAAATAAACATGTTTACTGCAACCGACTTGTAATATTAATAAGAATTATTATGCCATTAGTTATCCAGAAAAGCCTTACGGAGGCCCATGAATCTCTTGTTCAGGAAGGTCCTGCGTTGGGATGTTTGGCCAACTCCATTAACGATCGTTTTCGCTTCACGTGGGAGTGAAGTGGAGTACCCATAGCAGACCCTGCCATGCATTTGGGGGGGGGGGAGGTGACCCTCACCGTTCTGTCACTGTTTTCACGATCGCTGTTTGTGATCCGTCCCAAACTCTCAAGCCGTTGTGCAGCGGTCGACTGTTCAATTAAGCTTACGAAACATAACCATGGCGCCTTCGTCATAGCCTGTGCACTGCAAGAACTGTGCGAATAGCAAATGTACTTAGTTTATTTCATTACTAAAAAACGTTGATTATGAATATTTCATTACTATTTTAAGTTTTGCTTCGTTCAAAGAAATTATTGCTTTACTACCATCTCCTGGTCATATTTGCAACCCAAGTCTACAACACCTGGCGTTCAATCCCAGGCAGTCTGCCAACCAGATATTAACCAAGTTCAGCAGTGAGATTCAATCAATTGCTGGACCGTCATCTATACCAGGCTATACAATTTGTTTTCTCAAAATGTTATGAATTACAATTCATGTCAAGGAGGTAGCTTATTTTGTACGTTTTGGTAAAAAAAAATGGGTTACTTAAACCCGTGCCTTTAATCTCTTACGTAAACAGCATTGTGTTTGTGCAATTTTAGTTTCCAGGCACAGACAGGGCACATTTATCTCGAGTTGGATTTATTGTTCATTTACAGAGTTAAAACTATAGTAAAAGTTTGAGCAAGGCTAAACCGCAGGTTGGCTGAGACCCAGGGCTAACATTCGCTTCTGTAATCCGAGCAGCAAACCACGTGCATGCATCGCCTCCGCAATGTATCACAGTTGCAACCAATTCGCCGTAATAGTTCCTGCCGCCAAACCGTTGAGGAATAAGGATTCGTGCACTGATACGTAATACATTTCTTAAAAAATATATTTTTTAAACAGGTCAGTTCATATTCTCCCCGCTGTTCAGAGGTCCAATTGCTTTTTTTCTGTCGACTTCCACAGTTTCATACAGATTGTGCAATTTACATCATGCCATGAGATGGAGTACCCATTTATATTTTCAGAGCTGGAATTTTAGGCGAATTAAGTTCAGAACTAAATGTAATGTGCAGTCGTTGGTGACCAGGCTCAAACGATAAATTCGATACCCAAGAAAACCTAGTCTCATCACAGCTCAGTCTATGTGAATATGTATGCAAGTTGAAATTATTTTGTACCGTACGTGGCCAACCGTGCTCTACGCGAGTCTGTGTGTCTCTGTGTGAATCAGCGATGACCGATATGAGGCTAAGAACTCTCCACATTTGAGAACCTGCTTTAATTGCAGGTCGCTGAACCTGGATTCGAACCCAGGATCCTCAGCGGTGCCATGTCACCGACCTGACCTCTGTGTCACCCAGCCACCACGCTCAGAGCAATTTGCTTAAAAAACAAATACAACACCGAGCTCCTACATTCATAACATTTCTGATTAACTCATTTATACGATGCAAAGTTGTAAAAAAAAGAATCCTAAAGTGTTTTGAATCTGTAGATTCTCATCGTCTTGTGTTGCATTGTAAAGATTGCTCGGCATAAGGCCATCGGCCCTTTTATGGGCTCCACTTATCTGTGACATTTACCCTATACCCTGTTTGTATTGACTTCAAACTCAAACTGCTGATACCAGCAAGACGAAGAAAAACAACAAAAGCTGATATGCGTGAAAACATAGAGGTGCATGTGCTGGGAATTTCACTTGAAGCAGAGAGCACAACTTTTGAGATATCGGATTGGCTGTAAAGAAAAGTGAGTTGGAGCAGGATGCCTGGCTAAAAGGGTTGATGGCCAATGCTCAAGACAGACATCATATTGTACGTGTTAATGTTGAACTTTTTTCGCACCGTACGTAGCAAACCGTGCTAATGGGAGGTGCGGAGATTGGCAACCAACGGAGGGAAAATGTCCACCATGGAGAAGATGGAGTGATGGAATCGGCTCGTGTGCACGAGCTAAATGGATTGTCACATCAGGCGACGGCTTAGGGAGGCATTAATCCAGCAGAGGATATATCATGGCTGATGGCAATGATTGATGATGATGATGATGGAGACAGCCCTAGGAGATTGAGATCTCAGACACATTCAATTTGGGTTCCTAGTAGTCGTTCTGGTTGATTACTTAATACAAAACCACAATGGCAATTCAATAGCAAACACTACCCGGAGCTTTCAGAACCTCCCCAAATACACTTGCATGAGACACGGCGCTCACGAGTACATTTCTCCATCCAATTTGGTGGTGCAATATTTTATTCCACGTCTTGGCCCAGGGCGATTGAAGGATGCTCGCCACTCACTTCACTCAGAAGCAATAACCTGCTGCATCAGTCTTCCCAACAACATCGCTTTTAAAGAGCCAGTGCCAGCCGCTCACAGATATGTGTAAAGAGCTCATTAATAACTCGCGAGCGAGTGAGAGTGTGCGACTTGCATGAGATGGCCACAGGACATTCGTGACTTAGCCACCAAGTGCCCAGACAGTGATGTTATCGCCATCAATCAAAAGGAGCATCAGCAGCAGTAGCAGCCATTGTCTACGAGGCAGATATTCAGACGATATGAGAACGACTTATTCACAGCTGATATTTACAAGAAGAGAGGGAGATGAGCGATGTAGGAGATATAATTAGACGCGTCGTATAAGAGATAATCGGCCATGATCTATCTACTGCTGGGCGATGGCCTCCCCACACCGTCGCCACTATACAGAGCAGTGTTCGACAACTATTAAATATACTCAATGGCAGTGAATGGTTTGTTTGTGCGCCTGTGCGTTCGTGTGTTGTCCTATCAGTGAGATTCTTCGATAGGTAGGTGAGGTTGCGTTGGCTGTGGTGCTTGCAGAGCGTGAAAATGTACTTACGGGAACCGACTTTTTAACCCATGCTGGGATGGTGGTGGCGCATTCAGTTTCGTGTGCGTGTCAAACCACCGCGTGGGTTTCCGTGGCTGTGCCATGCAGCTGGTAGGCTGGAGAATGTGTCACATAATTACTCGTAGCCACGGCCATAGTGAGAGGTATCATGGCTGATACTGGATGCAAGGAGGCTAGGAGCGGAAATGTTTTCTGGGTCACCGACCTGCACAGACCCAGCCGAAATGAATCTATCCCGGCCTACGCTCCTGCGCCCGCTGTGGCTGGAGTGCAGTGGAGGAATACGCGGCCATCAGCCGGCGAGTTCTCTACTTTACCTTGCTTCTCCACAACAGCGGCAGAGGCAGCAACAAGAGCGGGGCGAGCGTGGCGATCAGCAGCCGCCGCCCGGACCAGAGCTGTCGCCACATGATTCACGCCGCCCAACACGTGACCATGCCCTGTTGACCTGCAAAGACAAAGATCCCCCGTATTACCTTCGACTTCTGGGACAAGTGCTGTTCAGCGAGCACCTATGAAGGCCGGCAGGGAACGCAAGGGAGTGGGGTGGCCAGCCCCATGCACCAGGTACTCATTTGAGGCTCGGTCAACCTTGGAGAGGCCCAGGACCGGTTCAAATATTCGCCACTGTTATTGGTCGTGAGCAGTAATTGAGCGTTGGTGTACGGTGCTTTTTTCTGGAATTTTTGCTCTTTTTTTTCCTGGATATTCAGTTTGCACATAGTTACATAGTCACTTTAAGATGTTTTCTTGTTCATGTTTTTGTTTTTTCTTTGTTGCGGTTGCACCCGATTCAAGAGCCGAATGGCTCACAGGGCTATACCAAATAAATTTACTTAAAACTTGAGCTTGGGTCGCCGGGTAGCAGCGCGCTTAACCGTTACACTACCGCTCCCCAACACTACCACTGTTGATCTGCTCACACGCGCGCACACAAACAGCCACAACAAGCCACACTCTCTGTTTACCCCGGAGAGTCTCCGTGAGTCTCAAAGTTCTCTTGCTTTTTGTTCAGGAGGGTCCTACCGCAAGGGGATTTTGGCCGATTGCATGGATGAGTGTGTGGCTTTTTCTGGGAGGAAACCGAGGAACCCGATGAAAACGTGCGTCCGTAACTGTGAGGCGCTTGATGAGTCTCGGCACTTTTTTCAGGAGGGTCCTGCGGCATTGGGGATATTTGGCCGATTCCATTGTTACTCTAGCGGCCTATTCGCCCTCCAGCGATGAAGATAAGCCTTGTTTACCTGGAGAAAGAATCACTTGTCAGTATATGCATCTTATCGGTGCAATGCTTATCCTTGGTGCGGTGGTTATAACACTGGGTTATAAACCCGGTGACCTCAGTTCGATTCAAAGTGGTTGGGGAGTGAAAACTCGGCCGGTTGCGGATGCCATGTCTGTTGTGCAGTGCGGTCACCGCTGTGCCACCGGCTTCACATCATGAAATTATGTATTGCAATACACATTGCATACGTGAATGCGAAGCCTTATGACAACATCAGCCCGAAATTAATCCCGAAAGCGAATGCAGTGGCCGATCCTGGACGGGCAACACATCCTGAGAGTTGGTGACCCACACATTGTGCAACAGAGAGGTGCAAGAGTTAAAGTTGGACTTAAAACTTTCGTGACTGCAAGAATTCATATTCTTGGTTCGTTCGGTAAAGTCACGTAGATAGAAAATAAAAATAAAATGTAAAATAAATTACAAAAAATTTAGGCAAAAAACCCCACGATGTTTCGATCGTTTGTGTTGCGATCGAAACGTCGTGGGTTTTTTGATTTTTTATTTATTTTAAATTTTATCTCAATTTTTATTTTCTATCTCTGTGACTTTACCGATATAACCAAGAATATATGTTCAAGAGTTGATTGCGTTGCGGGCAGCAGAGGGCAGTGCAGCTTACCCCAGTTCCGCATTTCTCCCCACCACCACCACCAACCAACCCGCACTGACCAGCGTGGTGAAGTATGGTCATTCAAACACGGGCCCCACGTGTCATAGCGTGCACGAAGTCGTGATTCGGAACTGCTACGGGTATATCTATACCTCGAAACAAATAACAGCGCAGAGCCCCGGGAAGTAGTGCAGTGTAGATGATTTGACGGCATTTGTCTTCTGTCCACCCGCATCAGATGTGCGGGCTAAGGCTGGCAGGCCGGCCGGTAGGCACGCTGTCTTATAACCACACGAACGCACCGGTTCCGGGGCGACCGATTTGAGGCTCGGTCGACCCCGTGGGAGATGAACACCCGTCCAAATGTGATGTTGTACGCACACGCGTTCACGCGCACAAAGCCACGCGTACACACACAGGACTCGATATGCACGCGCGCACACACACACACGGCCTCCATCTAGTCTCTCTGACACGCACGTGCACGCACGCATACACAAACCATCACACACACAAACCATCACACACACAACCATCACACACAACCATCACACACACAACCATCACACACACACCCTCACACACACACACAAACCCTCACACACACACAAACCCTCACACACACTCGCGCACACACAAACACTCACACACACACAAACCCTCACACACACACAAACCATTACACACACACAAACCATCACACACATCCACTCACACACACAAACCATCACACAAACCATCACACACACAAACCCTCACACACACACACAAACCCTCTCACACACACCATCACACACACACACAAACACGCACACACAAACACACACAAATCATCACACACAGACCATCACACAAACACACACAAACCATCGCACACACAAACCATCACACACACTCACAAACACTCACACAAACACTCTCACACACACAAACACTCTCACACACACAAACCATCACACACACAAACCCTCACACAAACCCTCACACGCATAGCGGGGTCTTTATAAAACACAACCCCAAAGACAAAGATACCCCCCCACATTACAGCCTTCAACACAGACTGTTAGCGAGCACCTATGAAACCCGGTACACGATGGGTGGCCCGACCGCCTTTGTATCCCTAGTATTTGCACACCGCACCAGGCTACTCACTTGAGGCCGAGTCGACCTTGGGGAGGCCCAGGAACGGTTCAGATGACTGTCACCTTGTGTTGGCCTCGGGCGGGAATCGAACTCGGGTGGCCGGTTTCGTAGCTAACAAACCTTCGCACACAAACCATCACACAAACCATCACATACACCATCACACACACAAACCATCACATACACCATCACATACACCATCACACACACACCATCCCACAAACCATCACACACACACAAACCATCACACACACAACCATCACACAAACAAACAACCATCACACACACACCATCACACAAACCATCACACACACCATCACACACACACCATCACACAAACCATCACACACACACACAAACCATCACAAACTCTCACACACCATCACACACACACCATCACATACACACAAACCCTCACGCACACAAACCATCACACACCATCACACACAAACCCTCACACACACACAAACCCTCACACACACACAAACCCTCACAAACACACACAAACCATAACACACACACAAACCATCACACACACACAAACCCTCACACACACACACCAACACACACACACACACCAACACTCACACACACAACCATCACACACACACAAACCCTCACACACACACAACACTCACACAAACCATCACACACACACAAACCCTCACACACACACACAAACCATCACACACACCATCACACACACCATCACACACAAACACTCACACACAAACCATCACACCCACACACAAACCCTCACACACACCATCACACACAAACCATCACACACACAACCATCACACACACAACCATCACACAAACAACCATCACACAACCATCACACACAAACCCTCACACACACACAAACACTCACACAAACCATCACACACACACAAACCCTCACACACACACACAAACCATCACACACACCATCACACACACCATCACACACAAACACTCACACACAAACCATCACACCCACACACAAACCCTCACACACACACAAACCATCACACACACCATCACACACAAACCATCACACACACCATCACACACAAACCATCACACACACAACCATCACACACACAACCATCACACAAACAACCATCACACAAACCATCACACACACACAAACCCTCACACACACACAAACATACACACACACACAAACCCTCACACACACACAAACATATACACACACACAAACACTCACACACACAACCATCACACACACACAAACCCTCACACACACACAAACACTCACACACACACAAACACTCACACACACACACAAACACTAACACAAACACTCACACACAAACCATTACACACACACAAACCATCACACACACAAACCATCACACACACAGCGGTATCTACCACACGCACACAGCCTCATACACACGCAAACACACATGCAGACACACACAGACACATCAAAGACATCCAGACACACACACAAGCGGTCTCTGTCTGACCTACACCACACACATACGACTTCTCTCGCACCCACACATAAAGACAAAGATCCCCCGTATAGCCTGGGCTCGTGCTGTTAGCCAAGTAGCGCCTATGAAGGCCGGCACGGCACACGAGGGGCTGGGTGGCCAGCACCACACCCGGCCGCCTTTGTCTCCTCGGTGGCAATATTTACACATCACACCAGGTACTCATTTGAGGCCGAGTCGACCTAGGAGGGTGTCCCGGAGACCGGTTCAGATGATCATCACCGGTGTCGCCGGGTAGCGGTGAGCAAACCGCTCCCCTTTCCACACACACACACAAAGATCCCCCGTGTCGCCTGTAACAGACTGTCGTGGCAAGTGCTGTTAGCGAGCACCTATGAAGGCCAGTACGGCACACGAGGGATGGTGGGTGGACAGCAACCACGCCCGGCCGCCTTTGTCTCCCCGATGTTTACACACCGCACCATGTACTCATTTGAGACCGAGTTGACACACGCACGCACACGTCTACCACACGTTGAGCGTCTCGCTCCCACACACATCTCTCGCATCATCATCATCCGCCGTCGATGCCAAGGCACTCTCCACTCACCGATACCAAACCGGCTCAGTGCGAGCTACGCGCCCGCTTCACTCCCTCCGATGTTGCTCCGCCGATGAAGAGGCCCGCGGGCACACGGAGTGACTCGTGGATGAATAGACACGCAGAGTGACTGGTGGATGAAGAGACACACAGAGTGACTGGTGGATGAAGAGACACACAGAGTGACTGGTGGATGAAGAGACACGCAGAGTGACTGGTGGATGAAGAGACACGCAGAGTGACTGGTGGATGAAGAGACACACAGAGTGACTGGTGGATGAAGAGACACGCAGAGTGACTGGTGGATGAAGAGACACGCAGAGTGACTGGTGGATGAAGAGACACGCAGAGTGACTGGTGGATGAAGAGACGCGCAGAGTGACTGGTGGATGAAGAGACACGCAGAGTGACTGGTGGATGAAGAGACACGCGGAGTGACTGGTGGATGAAGAGACACGCAGAGTGACTGGTGGATGAAGAGACACGCAGAGTGACTGGTGGATGAAGAGACACGCAGAGTGACTGGTGGATGAAGAGACACACAGAGTGACTGGTGGATGAAGAGACACAGAGTGACTGGTGGATGAAGAGACACACAGAGTGACTGGTGGATGAAGAGACACACAGAGTGACTGGTGGATGAAGAGACACGCAGAGTGACTGGTGGATGAAGAGACACACAGAGTGACTGGTGGATGAAGAGACACACAGAGTGACTGGTGGATGAAGAGACACGCAGAGTGACTGGTGGATGAAGAGACACGCAGAGTGACTGGTGGATGAAGAGACGCGCGGAGTGACTGGTGGATGAAGAGACACGCAGAGTGACTGGTGGATGAAGAGACACGCAGAGTGACTGGTGGATGAAGAGACACGCAGAGTGACTGGTGGATGAAGAGACACGCAGAGTGACTGGTGGATGAAGAGACGCGCAGAGTGACTGGTGGATGAAGAGGCACACAGAGTGACTGGTGGATGAAGAGACGCGCGGGCACACTGAGCGACTCGGCCCTGGGGAGGAGCGAAGAGCCGCGTGCGCTCCAGCCGAGTGGCGGGAGGATGAATGGGAGGAGTGAGTTCGCAGGGGCAGGAGGAGCAGGAGGAGCAGGAGGGGTGGAGGATGTTTTGGGGGTCGGCTTGGCTTCGTCTGACGATCGTTCCACCCTCCACCGTTCTCTCGGCTTGGCGTGGCAGGGAGGGCGGCGGTGGAAATGTGGGAGGAGGCTGCAGAGCCACGGATCTTCCCAGCACCAGCACCAAGCCCTCCTCTCTCTCGCGAGGTTATGTTAATATACATGGCGACCCGCATGCAGCTTCCCACATAACCACATCCCTTTTCACACCCCTCCCTCCCTCCCCACTTCGCTTCTGCTTCCTAACTTACCAGTACTGTACCGTATTTCCCCCGGATTATAAGACGCTCCGGAGAATAAGACGCACCCCAAACGTGTGAACGTAACAAATCTGGTCTCACACACACACACCAAAGACAAAGATCTCCCCTATAGCATCAGCAGACTGTTGGGGCAAGTGCCGTGAGCGAGCACCTATGAAGGCCGGCACGGCACACGAGGGGGTGGGTGGCCAGCACCACGCCCGGCTGCCTTTGTCTCCCCGGTGGCGATGTTTACACAAAACAAACCAGGAGCTCGTTTGAGGCTGAGTCGACCTAGGGGAGGCCAGGGACCGGTTCAAATCGAATCCGGGTGGCCAGGTTCGTAGCGCAGCGCGTTAACCGCTACACCACCGCTCCCCGTCAGACGGAGTATCAGACGCACCCCCAAATGTTACTTTCAAAACACTGGGAGGGGGGAGTGCGTCTTATAATTCGGTGCATACGATACAGCCACCCCTCCCCCCCTTGTGTTGCCTTTGGTCGGCTGTTGTTGTTTGTGTGTGCTGGCGGTCATTCATTGTTGTTCGACTGTCGTCGGCTTCGGCTGTCAAGACGAAACGGTGTCTGTGTGTGTTTGTGTGTGAGCGTAGAGTGCGCAAAAGAATGGTGGTGTCGTATTGACATGCGAAGCATGCTGTCAGTCCTGTTGTGTTGTTGTTGTTCTTTTATGCTTTCGAAGCTGTC
Organism: Lethenteron reissneri; assembly: GCF_015708825.2. Lineage (NCBI taxonomy): Eukaryota > Metazoa > Chordata > Hyperoartia > Petromyzontiformes > Petromyzontidae > Lethenteron > Lethenteron reissneri. Next base: position 2,603,287 of record NC_083811.1, read on the forward strand.
ACCTTTGGGGTATAAATTCAGTGTCATTCCAGTGATGTGCTTGCAATGATTCACGACATCATGATTCGCATCATGACATCATGATGATTCACATAATATCATTGCCTGGTCGCGGAAACCTAATTAAATATTTCACGATTATAGTGGTGATTCGAATCCGTGCTAGGTTATTCTTTTGTTGCGTCTCATTTCAAGGCCGTAGCCATGGAGTCAACATGGGGGGGGGGGGGCAAATCTTCCAGGGGGTCTGCGGGTCCCCCCCAGTAAAAAAAAATCTAAATTTTTAAACTAATTTCCTGCCTAAAATATGAAAAAATGCACTAACATATAGAAGACTTTTTATTTATTTTTAACAATAATGTCTAATAGTATATTGTATTCCATTGCTATGTTTTTTCTTCTTTACCATTCCTTGTTTCATTGTATGAAATGGCAGAGATTAGGGATTCATAAAGTACAACCACAACCACAATCATATCAACATAAATCTATTTTATAGCAATATATTGTGGGGGGGGGGGGGGGGCATTTTAAGCATATTTGAATATTGCACGCGCCTCCGTTGCGCTGTGGGTGCCGTTTGTCCCCCTGTCCCGCCTGCGATGTCTCTATTATTGTTGCCGTCTTCTCGTACGCCGCGCCTCGTTTGTGTTGCCTATCTGGTTTCTCGCATCTCACTCCATCTCAAATTGGATAACACTGGTCAACAACAACAAAAATTCTGGCCTGGACTTTTGCAGCTGTTTTAGACTAATTTCAGGGTGCTGATTCCAAATCTGATCTCAGATTTGCTCCATCACATCTCATTTTTATGCTATCGGCATACCCCATTTTCATTGATTTTACCCGAAATTAACTCTTGTCACTTATGATTGCAAGTTGTTGCGAGTCAGTGACTGCTTAAAATATGTTGCTGTATTTTTAGGATAGTGTGTCTATAATATCATTTTATGTAGATATCCACATTTATTAAAAAAAAAATCTTCTGCAGTTTTTATTGAAAATTCAATATTTGATATCTCAAAAACCTGATGTGATAGACAAAAAAACTGATGCCAGATTTGGAATTAGCACTCCAAAATTACATTAAAATCTTTGGAATACCTTATGCCAGAAAAAGTGTGTTGACCAGTGTTATCCGTCTGGTTTGTACCGTCTCGTTAGTGTTGTCCGTCTGGCACGTCCTGTTCCGTTTATATTGCTCGATTGTGTCGTATCTCTCGCTTGGAATGCCTGCTTGCTTTGTACCATTATTAATTTATCTTGTTTTTACAAACATTGTCAGTCCACTGCCGGATGAAGGCATTCCCATGCCATGTTGGTTAACTGACCATACTTCACCACGCTGGTCAAATGAAATGGTGGGGCCTAGAACCAGTTGTACAGATATCACTCGCAACTGGGCCTGCGATCTACCGCTAATAATCACGCCCACAAAGCTATCATCGGCTTAAGAATCGAATATAATCGATAACCCTGAACACGCCTAGGTCAGCATTTGGTGTTCCGAGCTCAGGCAGTGATGAATGGACCTTTGTGAGTGAGCGTGAACGCTCGCCAATTCTCCTGCTCACTCACGCACACGCGCACGAGATTTCTCCACCTTGTGACGGTAATTAAAATGGATTTTGTTTTGTTCTTTTGCAAAAAATTCAGAAGCTGGGATTTCACGGCAATCGAGGCGGGTCGGGGGGAATTAGCCTAACACCCAAGGCAACGTAGCGTCGTGGTGTCGCGGTGAAGTTGATTAGTCGGCAGCATTTTCCACCGCGGGTAATGAATTCAGAATTATAATACGGTGGCATTTACTGTACAATAATATTCGCCCTCAACATCATCATCATAGGTGGATGGGGGCTATGTAACAAAAACAATGTTTGCTGAACACAGGCCCAAAACGCTCAGCGGCCAGCAAGAAACAGCACTATTGAAAGTGCAACGGATAAGCGCTATATAAAAAGCGTCTCGAATCTTCTAAGTTTACACTAACTTGGGAGTAAAGCATTGGACGGCCGAGAAAGCGATTTGTATATAAAAAATTCGCAACACGCGACGCTGTGGTTTTGTGAAAAAAGGGGGATGTGGTGAATTAGCACAAAAAGTGTCACATAGCATGGTTTTTTTTTATCTCATGCAACGGCGATGACGTCATTACCTGTGCATGCGGTGGCGAGGTGCGACACAGTGGAGAGATGTTAACGACCTCGCCTCGTATACAGCAGGTCGTGGGTTCGATCACATCCCTGACGCCTCTATGTTTGGAGTTTGCATGTTCTCCCCGTGGGTTGTGTAGATTTTTGTCCGGGTTCTCCGGTTTTTCCCTTCACATTTATAAACATGCGTTTAGAGAATGTTGCTGCTATAAATTCCCACTGTAATAAGCCACTTCGTTGGACTATCATTTGTGGCCAGATCGCTTCTGAAAAAGAGCTATATAGCTCTGTGGGGCCTTGCCTGGTAAAATAAAAAATGTGATTCAACACAGATACTAACCTATAGATACTTTGCCAGACTCAGGATATGCTATTTTATTCTGCATAAGTATAGGTGGGTTTTTTAAATCCAAATAAAACTTTCCTGCAAAATCCCGAGGATGGATACAACTACGCCACTTTTTTTCCAGCCAGTGGATTGATAACGCGCTGTAAATGATTACACTTAGACCTCGCTTAGTGCTCAAGATGCCATTCCTGGAGAAGTGACAGCTAAATCAACCGTTGCTAAAATGGGTCATTAAAGCAGTGTGCATATATATGAGGACGAGTTCCCGACGTTATTTCTTACGTATGAGCAACATATGAGGGCTTCATTAGGGTATCGGTAATATCGCAAATAATAATAGAGATGGTAAACATTTCGTAAATATATTTTAATATAATAACATCAGTATTATGAACTGTATTCACGAGTACATCCACCCATCGCTCACGACCCACACCCACCTGACACCCCCTCTACCCGCCTTATCACTTGCATTTTAACATCATAAGAGATTCCTTGACACCTTTGGTCACATTTCCAACATTAACATTTGCAGGCCTTTTTCAGACATTATGGGTCTAAAATACTCATAAAACACGCAAAAAAATAGCACAGAGACCAAGGCAGAGTGAACAAGTCGGCGGGCAGGTGTGTGGTTTTTTTAAACTGGTGAGCTCAGAGCGTTCGTCGCACTCATTGGCTGAGAGAACGTAAACACAGGTGGTGTCGGGTGCGTTTCCTCGGCACTGCATGTTCCCACTCGTAAGTGCTTTTTAGATTTTATCAATTTTTGGAAGAAAAAAATGTCCCCGGGACAAAGAGCGCTATAATGAATACACGTTCTACGAGGTAGCGCTAAGTGAGGTCTGCGTGGTATAATCAAATTACACTAGTTTACCTGTCGCCGCATATGGGGTACTAAAGGTATGCTGCCTGTTGCACTTATTTAATCTATGCTTTTATGAAATCAACGGGAAAGTTGAACCTCTGTAGGTCCCTCCCCTTCCTCTTTAGGCCACAACTCTTTAATCTCTGTGACCGCAACCATCCTCCTCCACTTTGCGATTCAGCCCCGTTTCTTCCTCTTTTGGCTCTTGGAGTCTTTTCTTGTTAGGCCCTGCTCCTTCCTCCAGACACCAAGGGTTGGGCTCGAGAAATATCACAGCTGTCCATTGTGACAACACGCAGATCATGTAGCGCAGACAATGCTTTCAGTTCATTTCTTGAAAAATATTTCCTTGAGAACATTCATGCCGTCATCCCCCACAGAGTCCTCTCTAGGCCGAGTGGCATTGGAGCATCGTAGCCCACTGATCTCACTCTCGAGAGGGGGCCTGACGACTCGTCCATGGGGGGACATTGTCCCCCCAAGCAGTACTTGAGACTCGCTCGGCCAATATTCCACGGTGGTGGTCAGCTTCGGTCCTTTCCTCTCCTCGGTCCCCGTAGCAGTCACTGCAATAGCCTCCTTGCTGTCCGTGTCCGACTGTAATGGTCACAGCACGAATCGGCAAGTGTTACAACAGAGACATTGAACCCATCACCCAACAAAACTCTGCAGCTGAGCGATAAAATACTTGCTCGTCCTACCGATTTAGGCAATAGCCTCAGATTTGTGAACCATATCAATTCTGTTTAAGTGAGTTTTTATGGACAGTCTTGACATGCTTTGGTGTTTGCAAGCTATACAAAATGAAATGAATATTCATCGGTTAATGTAACACCACTATTAACATTTTTTGAAGGGTAATTCTTCAACATGTCACTGTTCCTAAATATATACTCCAGTACACGTTGTGACGAGTTCTTGGCTTTAATCCAGCGTTCTTTGTAAAGAGTATTTATAAGCCGCGGAATATCAATGTGTACGTGCAGTTAATTTATATATTTTCCCCCTAAATATATGGAGACCTGACAACAATCATGCCAGATTTCAGCTTTAAAGCCTTTCTTGAACATCACTATAATGTACGTTCCACTCTTTCCATGTACTGCATGTGATCTTTATTTCAAATCTGGCTGCCTACTACTATTTTTACGATTGGAGCCACATTGGTTTAAATTCATCTTGACAACATTTACTAAGGATCTGCCATTACATTTATCTGGTTTGCTCATACCTGACTCAAACCCTCCCAATCTAAGATTATCCTCAAAATTAAATGTTCACATCACAATAATTAAAACTACATTCTCAGAATGTTCCTCCATGCATGTAGGTTCACAATCCCCGGAACAACACGGTATATCTTCTTCCGTTAAAGTCTGCTCCCTCTCAATCGGACTTTTATGAAAAATTTGACTAATTCCTTGGAAAATTGGGTTCCAAATACTTTTGATGTTCCTACCTCATGTGTTGTTATGTTTCACCAATATCAAGAGTTTTTTTTACAACCTTAAGAGATTTGTTGATGACAATTTTACGTGACTTTTCAAATTTGTGTATTTGCCATTGCCTTGTAATCCAGATCTGCCTTGAAAAATTTACGTGATGTCTATATTGCTTCATCTGATTGAAATTGAGAATGTACACAAATATTACCATGAACAAACAAACCCACACAACACTGGGCTATTTTGAAAGGAAGAAGTCATGTATTAAAGTTGGGTCAACGACTTTTACCAATTATTAACTGGTGACACAGCACACATACATACATACAAACAAGCAACCTGCTGTAACACAAGAGTGAATCATACGCTCCTGTGGTGCTATTTAAGCAAGCAGCCTTCAGCTGTAAAGTACACAGGACTCAATAAAGGACCAGCAACCCCTTTGGGTCATCGTTCTCTTCTACATGCAACTGCACCGAAAGCAGGGGTCGGCAGCCTAGTATTCACATGGAATGATTTTTTTTACCGAATTTGAAAAAAATGGCTCTTCTTGTTATTTTGGTTGACACTTGAAGTTGGTGGTGTTTCAGCTATCCATGGCTGAAAAAGGTTATTGATAAAGGTATTGGGCTATACATTGATAATGTATAGATGTGAACATTTGATTTTGCGATGAAATGTACTGGGAATTTGTGAACACAATGAACAGATTTGTGCTTTGAGTTTTCAGAAAAATTGGCATAAGTGGATTATACAAAAACATTTCAGTGACCATTTTAATATCCCTCTCTGGCACCGTATTTTAATATTTTTTTAACTGATTTGTCTACCATTTTGTATTCTATAATAGCTATAATGGAGTGGTGGCAGTGGTTAGCATCGTACTCTAGGAACACCGTGACTTGAGTTTGATTCCCAGCCATGGCTAACATCAGTGGCCGGAGATATCTGAGCTGGTCCTGGAAATACCCTCCACAACTTGCACTGACTCACATGACGAAGTATGGTAAAAAAAAAGGTTGTTTGGGAGGCTTTCATTCAGCAGTGAATTGATAAACATCTACAATATGGGACCTTTCTTGTCAGTATTAAAATATAACAATAGGTTTCACCCTTTCTGGTAATAAAACAGGTGATAATTGTTTTTTTACCCTTTTATCTGGCAACAAAACTGACACCTTTTTTACAAGGAGTCATGTTTGCATTGACCACAATACCTGCGGTCGGAATGCAAACAAAAAACACAACTCTGATAATGTATGCACTGTCCTTGAAATTGATTGGTCCACACCCAAGACAGCTTTTCTTAGAGCCTCATCTCACATGGTGTTGGACCAGATGTCTCGGGTGTAGACTAATCAATTTCAAGGACAGTGCATACATTATCAGAGTTGTGTTTTTTGTTTGCATTCCGACCGCAGGTATTGTGGTCAATGCAAAAAAAAAGTGTCAGTTTTGTTGCCATATAAAAGGGTAAAAAAACAATTATCATATTTTGCTACTAGCAAAGGAAGTTCCAATGGTGGAATAAAACAGGTGTCAAGATGTTTGCGTGTTCACCACAAGCACGTGTGGTTCATGCAGACACGATTCCTTGAATAAGGATTCCGTTTGGTGTTTTCTTAACATCTTGACACCTGTTTTATTACCAGAAAAGGTAAAACCGATTGTTATATGATAAACATGTTATTACAATATAACAGTAAATAACATCTAGATAATGTACATCTTCCACAACAAACTTTCATGGCACTTTATAATCATAAAAAGTAAAACAAGTTCTGCAAAACAAGAATCTAAAGATAAAAAGGGGCAAATATGTACTTAACTCTGATTTATCCAGGTGATTATCCAGGCTGTGGATTAACTGTGTTAGCAAAAATAAATAAAAATAGATTATTCCAAGCTCATTTGCATCTTTTACACGCTTGCTATTTCTATTACGATCTGCTCGTTACCGATAAATACATGATACATTCTTCAACTTCGCCTCCATTCTATGCTAAGAAATCAATCAAATTTTCGAGCGTAATTTTCTTATTTTTCCTTCGTGTTTTTCCATCCACTGCTAAAATTTTGATGAAAAAAGAGATGACAGTCCTTAAACCTACAAATTGAGAAAAAAACACAAACTGCAATAATTTAAATAAATAACACTGTTTTTAAAGACTTGATTTCAAATTATTGATGTTTTAATTTGCCATTGCAAGTGACATTTGTCTTAGCTACGTAATCACACACAGCCGTCCCCTAGATTTCTGTTAAGTTTTACAGACAATTAGTCACCCCCGGGGTGGTGTGCCAAAGATTACGAGTACAGAGATATGGAACAATACATTTTAAAAGATAACAAAAAGTGCCACTTAATGGACATTATTCCGTCTTAATCCTTTTCTCATCAGCATTGGAAACTCACAAACATTTGTTTCGTCACCAGACAGATTGTCTTTGTGTATCTGAAGTTTGTGAATAAGACAGCAGCAAGATTCGTGTCATTTTTTAAAGCATCGGTTCAGTACTTAAAATCAAATGCTGACAAAAGGTTGAAATTAAGCAATGCACCTTGGCAGGGTTTTATGCCCCTTTTGTTATATGGGAACGGTGACCCTAATCAGCAAATGCTGCCGCTTGAGATATCACGGACCCTCACGCCCTATAACGGCACTTAGCTCGTAAACTCCAATGCAAGCCTTGGCCCGAATACATGTGAGAGTACTTCTCATATATTTCCTGTTGAAAGATTGAACGCCGCAGTTCATCGCACTATTATCCTGCACTTTAACCTGTTAAAAGATCACACAAATGTTGCTGAACTCCGTTCCCGTGGGTGTTGAGGTGCCACATCCTGGCTTGGAATTGGTGGTACAGAAAAGTGTGGACAAATATCATCTGTCCCAGATTTGAAGCGTTCGTGACTGCAAGGATTCATACTCTTAGGTTTTTTTGGTAAAGTCGCGTAGGTAAGAATAAATAAGAAAAATAATAATAGAAATAAAATTATAAATCACGATACAGTAAATCAAGCTGTGATGGTCCCACCTGATAACGGAGACTTGTGTTGCCTCCGAAACATCGTGATTATAATTTTATTTCTATTATTATTTCTATTATTTGTATTATTTATTCTTACCTACGTGACTTTACCGAAAAAACCTAAGAGTATCATCTGTCCCTTCTGTATGGGATAGAGTTTTGCCTGCATGCATGTAGGTTTTCTCTGGGTGCCCCGGTTTCCTCCAACATGTAATCACTCATGAATTGGATGAAAATATGTTAATATATAGAGGGCTGTCAGAAAGACCGCGTCCGAATGAGCCTGTTCTTCACCTGAGGACGGCTGCTTGCGTTGTGGCCGAAACGTCGTGAGAACTGTATTTTATTGTTTTATTTTTATTATTTTATTATTTCCCTTCTACGTGACTTTACTGAAAGAACCAAGAAGACTATGCATGCTGTTGGAACCACAGTACCACAGTGGAAACATGTCTGAAGCCACTGCCTTCTGCTTATGTGTCTGGTCAGCAACAACATTTTTTATATGACTATTAAATCCACATCTGAAACCATCGCCAGTAAAATATGCACATGGGTATGTGTACAAGGTTGTATACTTATGTTTCCCCTGTCGGCTCTTAGCTCACAATGTCAGGGAGGAACTGCAGGGCCATGTGGAGCAGCTCTGACTCGCTCATGCAGTAGATGGGTTGAGTAGGGCCACCTTTGAGTTTGGAGAATGATTTCCTGGATGTCCTGACAAAAAAGGATTATAAGCAACCTCAGTGGTTGGTAAACAAACATAACAGCCAGGCATCGGTACAACTATGCATTCAACCACTCAGGTATACAAAGAGCCAGGCAGAATTCAAATAACCAGACAAATATTAATGAAAACTATTCTTCATGTAGCCAGGCATTTGTATACAACCAGACTGACATTTCTAAACAGTTTCTGGTGCTGTATAAAGCACAAGTGGTCCATATTGAAGTAATATCACATCTGGGGTGAACTCCTAGTTCCTATCTGACTGCTGGATAAAGAACCATCTTAAAGTGTTTTGGTTAATTGATGCTGCTGAACTCAATGCTTCTATCCAGTCACTCACCATTATTCAATCGCTTTCTTTTCACTATCTATTGCTACTACCATGGTCGTTAAGCATATGGGCTTCACACCATGATACCTCTGCTAATGGGACGGACTAATTTTATTTGGCGGACTTTTTTTGTCATGCATACTGTGTTCAATCACCAAATCTCAGGACACCGTTTTCTTTAATGTTTTGGCTCCCACTACTTCGTTCTGCAGAATGCCTTATTATCTATTTTATCAAGTTCCCATAACCTTGCTCGATTCTGGAAACATGTTGTTATGTGATGTACTGTCATGTTGTTTTACCACTTTGCGTTATAGACCAAGGCCATGTGAAGGAACTGGTTTAGAAAAAAAGTCTGTAGCCACCGGTGTAACTGACCAAATGCAACCAATCACATAATCATCGAGATTAAGTAATAATCCATAGCACTATTATGGCAATGTTTGGTGGATCATGTAGATTTGTAAACCTCACAAACCCTCTGTGCTGTGGGGTGGCCAGCAAATGACAATACTGTACAGCAAGCATGGCTGTGAACCTATCTGTACGGGTCTTTGATCGTTTTTCCCTTTTATACCACTAGCTTTACACTACCCGGCTTCACCCAGGACTTGGATTAACCACGCCCGGCCGCCTTTGTCTCCCCAGTGGCAATGTTCACACACCACACCAGTTACTCATTTGAGGCTCAGTCGACCTAGGGGAGGCTCAAGACCAGTTCAAATAATTGTCACAGGTGGTGGCCGTGAGCGGGAATCGAACTCAGGTCGCCGGGTTCGTAGCGCGGCGCGGTAACCACTACACTACAATGCGTTACGCTTCCACATGCGCGGGTCACACGACAGATTTGACGTCACAGCTCACTTGCCGTGTAAAAAACTAATATGCATTATTGAGCACCCCCCCCCCCCAAAAAAAGTGTATTTTTATAATTTTTGCATGGTGTACAGTCTGGAAAGTACCCACATGGCAAATTTCCAGTTTGTGGCATGTCGGGAAGTACGCTAAACATTTTGAACAGACACACATATTCACAACTTTTCCTTTTACATATATGGAGATATCCATACTCCAGTTTTCTCCCGCACGTAACACTATTTACAATATCTTACAAATACCCGAAAACAGCACACTCTTGGGACTCTGTGAGGCTTTGCGAGATACATCACATGATATCGTTGTCCACACTGCTTTTAAGTGAGATTGGACAGGCAGGACATGCCACTCAAAGGGTTGTGGCCAATCAATGGTGAAGACAAATGACGGAGTGTCAGCCAAATACGAGCATATGCCTGAAAATAACTCCACTGGAGTCAACTTGTCAACTTATATGCAGGCGCTGGATGGATTGTTGCATTTTAAGACTTACAGATGGTGCCGGTTTGGGGAGGTCTTCATGCAGCAATGGTTTGATAGTGGTTGATTATAATCATAATTATGATGAACATCATTGTCGTCACAACATGCATATCACTGTAATGGCAAACCTCGTCTTGCCTCTCCGTGCCATGCCTTTTGAGCCGGAAGCCGTCTGCATACCCCTGCCTGCAGGGTTCGATCCTTGCTTGCCAGCGTGTTCTGGGGCATCAGGACCCGTGACCATCCAGCCCGGGAGGGCCCGCCTGCCTCCACCGGCCGTCCCCATGGGCCCCTGAATCAAGGGGGGTTCAACGCGTGAAGAAACCTGAAAAGAGAAGAGCAATTGTGAAAGTAGTCCAAGTGAATGTGGGATTAGGGGTTTGGTAGAGTTAGTGCACAGGGCCAGTGTGCTAGCGGCTGGTTGGTTATGGTCAGTGAGAGGGCCATAACAAATGGCTGGGAGTAAGAGGGCTCGTGTTTAGCAGCTGCGTGGCGTTGATTATGGTTATGGTCATTGTAACTAATGCCTGGGTGGCTAGCTAGCCAGGGTTAGGCTCAATGAATGGGCGAGTATTGTAATGGTTGGTGAAGGGCATGGCTCGAATTAAAATTCATAATTGAGTAGGCATGTAAGGATTAACAGATTAAAATGTATTTATACTCATGGTAAATTAATGTGATTGTGCGCCAAACATATTTCACTTAATTCGTAGATACTGCAAGTACTTTATACATTTTAAGTTCACGTTTGGGACATGGTACTAATGAGACACTGCAGATGAGTCGGTGCGTATATATGTACAAAGACAGAACACGATTGCATACCTATCAACCCATACGGTTTACCCGTATTCTTGTGCAAGGAAATTGAGTTTTCAGGTCCATACGGTGTTTCAATACGGGCACAAAATAATAACTGTCTATTTGTTTGTTTTTCTCCCTTGTGATGGGACTTTATAGAATGGACGTTGAGATGTATAAGAGGCACGGGGTGACCAATAAGGTCCCAATTGGTCTGTAATAATGTAGGCACTGACAAAGCTTTGACAGGCATGCGATTGGCATTACAGAACAAGACATTGCGTGGAGAGCAAGGCAGTACAAACGGAGCAGACGCGACAGGACAAAACGAGACAATACAGAATCAAAACAAAGGGGCCGTCCATAAATTACGTCACGCGATTATGGACAATTTTTGACCCCCCCCCCCTTCGTCACACGGCGTCACAAAAAGTCAGACCCCCCCTCAAAAATGACGTCACAAAGCTCTGCCCCCCCCCCCCCCAAAAAAATATAACACATGCTTCAAATCGCTTTAACTATTGTCATTGTAGTGCGTATTTAATGTGGCGCTGCACTCTGATGTTGTAGGAGAAAACATTTATTAAAACGTTTATTTAATTAAGTAGAATGTGTTGTCTATATTTATTTAAAGTTGCGTATTTTATGTGACGTCACCTTCCTTAAACCCCCCCTCCCCCTAGGTGCGTGACGTCATTTATGGACGGTCCCTAACATCAATTTCGGTGGTTACCTGGCTTTTATAAATATAAAACCAGGAGGAATAACTCAAAAGTTAATAGAATCAAAATGTACTGACTGTTACATGTTGAGTACTACCATAACCCTGCAGCCGGCTATGGCTACAGGGTTTGGTGGTGGTACATGTTAAGTCGTTTATTGTGAAAATTCCGTCACAGTTCCTATGATCACTGTTTCATTGCTTTCATGGCTTTATTTTGGTGATTTCGACAAGTTTTTTGGTTTGGCCATGTTTGTTTGTTGTAGTATGGAGTAAGACGGATGGCCTTAATCTAAGTTGTCTTGTGGTTGTTGTTGTTGTTTGACTTGCATCCCACTGGGATTTTTGCACACAGCGTTGATGTACGGTGCCTTTTCTGCAATATTTTGCTGTCTTTTCTTGGATTTTCTGTTTGCACTTAGTCACATATTCACTTTAAGATGTTTTCTTGTTCATGTTTTTGTTTTTTGTTTGTTGCGGTTGCACCCGATTCAAGAGCCGAATGGCTCACAGGGCTATACCTAATCAATGAACTTGAGTACTAACTTTATCGACCTCTAGTGGCGCACCTTCATTGAGACGCGTGGCATCCACACCACACGGGTGAGAATTCTGCTCTTGTGTGATTGTGCAAATAACGAATGAATATCCCCCCCACCCCTTCACGTTATTAAAGCTCATTCACAATTAGATGTAATTAAGTCAACAACTTATTAAAACGTTTGTGGTTTGGCGGTGACGTGGCCTAGAATAACGACGCAAGACGTTTCGGGAAAACGTCGCCGATGGTCAAGCGTAGCCTATCATATATATTTGTAATCCTCTTAAGGCCTGTAGAGTGTTATTATTGACGAATTGGGATAAGATTCGTCGTTGTTTATACACCACCGGCAAACGCAGTAGGATTAGCAAACAATTCCCGCTTACTATGTCCGTAATAATTTATTGAACGGCGGCCAACGGAAGATGAATACACCGCAGAGGGAGACCGCCGTGGAGATGGAGCACATTTAAATCAACTCCCGCAACGCATCAACAGCAACAATCGATCCACACGTATCGATTATTGCTGTTGATACATTGCGGGAGTGATGGATGCATGGCGACGTATGACGATTGAGGCTTCCATCCAGCAGTGGATGGATCACGACTGATTATGATGGTGATGATGTTGACGACGACGACGACTCAGCGGCACTTAATTCGCGTAATTTAAATCAACGTGAATGGTAAACGAGATTTTTTAAAATTGTTTAAAAAAAATAAACTTTACCTCAGGGTGGCGACGCGGCCGCTACGTCACTTCCGGGGCTCCTCTGCGTCACTTCCGGGGCTCCGCTGCGTCACTTCCGGGGCTCCGCTGCGTCACTTCCGGCGTCTTCCCGCGCAATCTCCTCCAAGGTTGTTAACTTTCACACACGTTGGCGTCACAGTATTTGTACAATCGCATCATTATAAACATCATCATCATCATCGCTTGCTGCTGCTGTTGTTGTTTAAACTCGTGCGAACGGTTCGATGACGAGTGATTTGTTGAGTGTGCAAGGCTGGGATGGGTGTGTGCAATGCGTGGCGAGCCGCAAACTTCCACGTGGGGATGCATTTGATTTGTTTTAAAGTTTATTACTTTGGGATTTGAATGCAGGTAATGCAACACCGTTTCCTCGTTGATATCAGATGTTTGTTAAAGTGTTGCGTTTGTTGCAGTGGCGTTGTGGTTGGGACCGAATTTTTCGTCCGAGGATCAACTTTTTAGCATTTGGGCATACGTCACGATAATGAATCACTCGGGGATCGATATTAATCATTTCACATATTTGTTTATTTAAAGATCACGATATATGTATTCGTCCACTCGCGTAAGAATCAACGTTTATATACAGTACTGTATTTGAATACGTTATGCGTAATCGATGTTTAATCATTGCTATGGATATAGCGACCTCTAGTGGCTGTATGGGTTGACGAGCGCGAATCGTTGCATGTGTCATGAGCTATTTGTGTTATAATCTTTGTGAAGTGTGACTTATTTACAGATATAGGTTGACCAGGCATATGTGTTCCTGGGGAGCGGTGGCACAGTGATTCGCGCACTGCGCTATCGGCATGCCTATCCTAGTTCGATTTGCAGCCACGGCTAACATCAGTGGCGAGTTAGAGCTGAACTGGTGCTGGGTAACTCCAAGCAACCCCCCTATGGCATGACAGCGTGGAGAGAGGCGTTCAGAAGTTGATTGGCAAGATTTTAAATTATTACTCTCATAGGAATCTGCAAAGTCATTACAATCGTTTAACAGCAAGCATTGTGTGTGTGTTTTTATCTGCAGAAATCGTGGAACGATGTTCAGAAGACCGCTTTTCAAGGTTGTTTTACTGGTCATTCTATTGCTATTTTGTCTTAATATATTGTCGATAATCCACCACAGTAACATCTGAATATTATCAGTTCAACACGGAGGCTTTCGCGACCAATATACATAAGGTGTTTTTTTGGGTTAGATCGCGTACATATAAATGTGTCGTTAAACCCACCACCACCAAACACAGCCAATTAGTAAGGTTTGTCACGTGGTTACTCGTACAGCACACCGGTGTGTTGGAGAGTAAACCCACAATATTTACAATTAGAGTACGACGTTTTGCCAGTAATTACAACTAGAATCATCAGGCGACAGCCAGATTTGTGAATATTATGATACGCATGAATATTATAATAGGCATGGCAATTTTTCGCCAGATATATAGTGAGGAGTAGGCAATTTCTGTCGAAGACCTTTTCACAAATGTGCACCTATCTTCCAAATTGTTAAAAAATTTGTTTTAAAGAAAAATGTTCAATGTGAGTGTGTACAATGCGGCTCCAGGTTACCTGCCGCTCATCAAGAGAAGTTGTTTTTATATTGCAGCTTGCTCGTGGGCTGATGACGAGTGAGGCTGGAGATGCTGCCGCGTTAAAACTGGAGAAATGTGAGTAATGTATTCAGTGAGTGGTGCAATGTAGTTCTCGCGCTGCACTATGAACCTCACAAAGTTCGCTTTGTGGCCATGGCTATCATCAGCCATGGTCGAGCCACTGCTGGATGACAGCCTCTCTCCGTACTATGAGCATCTCTCAGTTTGTGATGCCAACATCCATCTGCTGCACTTCAGCTGATCTCGTCACACCATCTCTGCTGTAGTCTTATTAGGCGTCCTACTTCTTTGGCTGCCATTCCATATTCAGTCTCATCCACCGGCCTTTGTATCCCATCAAAACCCACTTTTCTTTACAGTCAACGTCTCGAATGTGCTTTTTTCCCCTGATCCATGAGTTATTTTTGTGTCTGGGTTGTAATTCTAAGCATGCATCATCTCTCCACGCTTCTCTGCATAATTTTCAGCTCTTTAAAACAATTTTGGGTCCACAAGTTTCTCATGCATGGCAATGTGCACTTATTAAAAATTTATTTTGCCACATTGTTGCACTGCTTTTAATTATCAAATTCAGCTTTCTTTGGGGGAGAGAGCTATTTATAGAGTTTACAATTAAATGTTTGATGCAAATATCTGCTGTTTATTCAAATAGGAATTGCTTGAAAAATCAGTAGGACAGATACATATGTATGCATCTTGTCAAACAACGTTCTCCTCATGAACAGGTTTCACGATTATACAAACTTTACGTTTAATTCACTCATTATATTCCATCCAAGCTCAGACAGTTGTAATCGTGACACTGCTGTAAAAAATATCAAGAATCGCAGCACATGACGGCAGTACTGGCCTTTACCAATAATTCAGTAAGTTATTCAAATAAACTTGAGTTATTTCTTGTACTTATTAGAAGCACTGTCATTGCTGGTGGCTCTCCTGATCAATCCATTTTCTACCTCGGCTAATTTAATTTTGCCACCTAGTTAATTTTCCCGATTCCTAGGTCACTTGAGATATGTTAGTTAAACCTCGGATGTATTTTGAAAGGGCTAACACAAGTTACTGGCTAAGCTAATTCTCCCCAGGGAAAAGGGTACTGGGAAATCCCTACGCCTTCCAGGCTAACGGGCTCTTTCCACAGCGCTGACCGACGGTTCATCCAACTCGGTCAGCCGGGTAAAGTAGCTCCCCTAGCCTGGTGCTATTTCTCCCTTACCCTGGGTTCCCACTTCCCCGCTGCTCACATTCGAAGAAATTGTCTACAGCTGAGTGTAATGGTTGTCATTTTGTGCAATGTTATCTGACTTCCATAAGGTGGCAGTGTTTTTACACCAGACAACTAAAAACTAGGGGTACACAATGCATGGTTTTTGGCAGAGGTGTGGACTCGAGTCATGTGACTTGGACTCGAGTCAGACTCGAGTCATGAATTTGATGACTTGAGACTCGACTTGGACTTGCATAACAATGACTTTGTCCCACCTCTGGTTTTTGGTAATTGACATCGAAGCTTACGATAAATCTGTTGAATCTTGCGTGTAAAAATCTATTCACAAATTACACAAATCATAGGCTAGTGATATGTGAATGTTACATTCACAAATTGAGTGAACAAACTATACAAACAACAGAAATCAACAAGGCACAGTCAAATGAGACAAAAACAAGGCAATAATCGATTCTTTCTTTGAATCATGACTCCAATTATTGCTAGCTTTATGAATAATTAGATGACTACAATAATAGAGTAATAAGAATGTTCAGTTAGCAATCCAATACTGGATGAAGCACTTCCTGTGCTAATGTCAGTTCCGGTTTTGGGTTGTTTGACCATCCAATACTTACCCTGCTGTGAATTGCAAAAATTCATGGCATCGCTAGGGTGGGGTTGAATTATTACCCACTTTTTATTGGCATTCAGTGTGAGGCTTAGTACCTCTCCGCTTGGGCCCTTGGATGTGGTTTGGTAAAAAAAAATACCACATCTTGACACAACTTTGCCATCTAAGTGAGTTTTGGCTATGTGACCAACGAATATAAGGCATGTGTGAAAATAAATTGTCCAGTTGAGTTCAATGTATTCGGACTTTTGCCCCAAAACACCTTCCAATTGAAATTTCACACAAACGTGCTAAGTGCCCCTTGAATTTGTAAAACTGTCTTTACTTGTATAATCTCACGTCTGAAACTAAGAAGTGGCCGGGTGGTACAGGAGCTAGAGATACTAAGCCAGGGCCTTTGAGAATGTGTGTTTAAAACTGGATTTCAGCCACCCATGGTCAAACTGGGTTCTCAAATGGAGCCAGCTTTTACCAATGACTTAAAAATCCAAACTAAATTCGACAACCATCAAATATTTAAATACATTTGAGCATATTTAGTTTTATTGGATGCCTAGAAAATATTTGAAATGTATATACATGGTGGGGTCCTCGTGTGACTAAAAAGGATCTGTGACGTCTGAAGTAGTTTTGTCGCGCCATCATCCAAGGCTGTTGTCTGACGCGGTGGAGCACTTCTAGCTAGAAAAGTTCACAATGGACATGTATTCGTCTCGTGACATGACACTCAAAGCACAATTGGAATATAATGTGTGAAAAAACAACAAGTGTGTCTTCTACAATTATGGTATGCTAGCGGTACACAATAGTGGTTTTATTTGCTGTGGCCATGTGAAATCTGTGCACACTTGTGGTGTAATGAGTCATGCTTCAAGCACTACACAATAGCAAGTCTTTGTCTATTGTCACCTTAGTGAACACCTTTAATTGAGTTTGCGTCAATGGGTAGACAATTTTATGTGGTTTGTCCATGTAATTATTATAGACAAAGTGGTGCAATTAAAAAAATGAGCTTAATGTTCGTACATTGCTAGCGACATTGTGAAATTA
Organism: Lethenteron reissneri; assembly: GCF_015708825.2. Lineage (NCBI taxonomy): Eukaryota > Metazoa > Chordata > Hyperoartia > Petromyzontiformes > Petromyzontidae > Lethenteron > Lethenteron reissneri. Next base: position 2,620,881 of record NC_083811.1, read on the forward strand.
TATGCCAATGTCCATACATTGTTTCGTTAAACATAATGCTCTTTTTATATATATAAGCCACGTAATGAAAACAAAACTGTAAACCAGATAAATTTGAGAATACAAAACAAATGAAAAGAGAAATTCAATCAATTCTTGAATAGAATCGTAATCAAACCAAATTTGGGACGGGCGGGGGGGAGTTGAATCGTGCACGCCTACTTTCTTTGTATTCGATAACCATGCACATCGATAAATCTAAACCTCAATCATTATATTACACATCATTGCTGAGGGCCAGTCATTTATTCTCAGAGGAGGTCATCTCAGAAAAGGGTCGCCTGTTTCCATTGAGCATTCCATGTGGCGTGGTAGAATCTTGTAATTTAGTAATTACAGGTAATGCCCGTAATTTTGTTTCGACTCTTATTGCACGGCAGCCTCCCTTTATGAATGCCATCTGGTATTTATAATTCACACGAAACGGAAGATGGTGTGCCCGCCTGCACATTAGTAACAGCAGGTTGAGCTTGGCGGGAGCCCGTGAACGATGGCGCGATAAGCCATTACGCGTGTGTGCAAAGCTTCATGATATTACACTGCTTATATGTTTAATCATGGTATTTGATTTTTTAAAAAATTATATTCCAGTTGTGTTCTCGTTGCCATGTCAATAACAAAGTCGTTTGCATTCAGAGAAGTCGCAGAAAGCAAGGCAATATCCTACTTCTGAGGTTACTCAACTATGCCATGTTATCCATACTCGTTGCAAATTGTCATCCCAGGCTACAGAATGGCCTTGGGAATATGATGTTGCAGAACGGATTCTGGGTTCCTTTGAGTCCCCTACAATTCACACGAGGTGGTGCACCTCTTGTGTGCCATTCGCTAGAGGTGTTTGTCACGTGATAATCACATCAAAATGTTTTAGTCTTCGTTATTAGAAGATGCAAAGTTATTTTTAACACTACATTTCACATAACGGGATTTTTTTGTGCAGTGATTGGTGACAAGCATTGGACCGCCAGCCTGATTTTTATTATAGGCAGCTGCAACTCAGATTTGAACCCAAGATTTTTCAGGCAGTATTATTCATGTTTTCAGCAGTTTGATGAATGCTTACACTATCGTGCTGTTTGGTTATGTTCTGAATGCAAATTATTTCAGTCGCTGCCTTTCGCCTTACCTAGTTTATAACTTACATTATTTGTTTGTGTTAGAATGTTCCACTGTAAGATTGCAAAACAATCTAATGGTTGTTATTGGCGTTTCATTATATCGCAAGCATTGTTCTACTGTTGCTGTGTCTGCTTTTGCATTGGAAACAGACTGCTCTCAGAATTATAATCATCATGTACAGCCCTCTGTCAATCCACTCTTGGATGAAGCCCTAATGCTGTGTTGGTCATTGGTCATACGGGTTATTTAAGCATACTCTACCATAATGGTCAGTGTGGGTTGGTGAAGGGGAGCATGGGGGTTCCCAGGATCATGTCAGATATGATTTGCCACCTACTAACCATGGCTGGGCATCGAGCTCGGTTTGCCCGGGTGCATTACGCAGTTCACAAACCGCTGTGCCACTGCTTCACCCCTCCACTGAGCCACTCGCCCACCCAAATGTTCTTTGCTTGAGTCATAATTACAAGATGACCGACTAACGGTTCTTGCCCTTATTCTTCCCCCCCCCCTCTCTCTGACGCTGCTTATGATGTCGACTTTAGCCCTGAATCGAGTGCAGCTGCTGGGCCGCGTGGGCCAGGACTCGATGGTGCGTCAAGCCGAAGGCCGTTTCCCCGTTACCATCTTCTCCATGGCAACCAACGAGGTGTGGAAGGGCCAGGAAGTGGCGAGCAACACTGATACAGGTGACTTTATTGAGTTGTGTACATCTACAGCCCTTTTGTCATTCCACTACTGGAGGATGGTCTCCCTACGCTTTGAGGGTACTGGTATTTTTGGCTAATGGAGCAAACTGAAATGTACAAATGATCCATAAATAATGCGGAAAAAAAACAAGACCTCATAAAAATTAGACAAGGAATGATCAGTTATTGATTCAATCTTTACCCGGAATCATAACAGTGCAATTAATATTTATATTACGTCGACTGTGACCACATCTCAACACCCTGTACAAAACATTTGATATATTTATTTCACATTGTGAGACAATCAGGAGGAAAAAAAGGAAATTCTGGAGTCAACTTAAACAGGGGCAAAGAGTCAACAGTGTAAATCGTTGGGAAAAGGGATTTTCAGACTATGGGAATAGCAGAGGGAAATGAGTGGTATTTATTTTTAATTCTGAATCACAACAGTTCATATAATCAATGACAGAGGGTTAAATCATTCTCCCACACATATAGATTAATATGATGATGCAGTAAATGGCCCTTGATTACAAGTTAGGGTAATTTCGTGTCACCACTCCATTACCGTCGGTCGCGTTCATCAACAAAATTGACCTTTGCCTTTGTATGGAGACAAGTGAGGTTAGCTCAGCAGAAAAGGTCACCTAGAGAGGTAGGTCAGTCCTTCCTGAGTGCCCACATTTTTTCTGGGGCTTTTGTGAGTTGTTAGGGAGCGGCAAAAAAAACGCCACTCAAAAAATGTGTTCGGTTCTTAAACCTCTAGCGTTTGTTTCCAAGTACCTGAGCTGTCAGAACAAAGTACCACAACATTGAGGATACCATTGTTGACTCAACCCAGAGACCTCGAAGGCCGAAACAGCATCGGTTTTCTGTTAGGAGCAATGTATTGGTTGTGAGAGATCAGAATACAAATTCTTTACGATTTAGCTGTAGCGTAAACGGTGAATCCAGATTACAAAAATAATACATGTTTGTTGCAGGTGAAAATTCTAAGTCTTGAGATGTGATTGGATGTTGTTGCATTTGACATTTAATTATTTGAGTAAATGTAAAGTGCCCCATTGCTGGATCGTATGATTGGAAAATACTTACCTTTATTTTTGGTTGTGAGTCACCAGTAGCGACATTTCCATGTTCCTATTAGGGATGTAATGAAGCATCAATTACATTCGATTTTAAGCTCACAATGCATGCATTCAATTAAGAATTAAGTAATTGATGTTAATTTTTTTGTGTTTGGTATGTAATGGGTTTGCATTATCCCTGTAGCCATGAGAGGTTTCAGCGTTTACTGCACAGTAAAAAAATACAAATTTTTCAATTGTTAATTGCCAAAGTGCATTACATTGCTGGAGTGGGGGGGAGAGGCCATGAGAATTGTTGCGTGGTGTCAGCCGGTCTGTCCAAAAGAAAACTATTGTACAAAAGTGATGCACCAGAGCAGAGGCCTAACTAAAGGGTTCGAGGTGGAGGGGGACTTCCCTCCACACATTTTAGATGGCCGCTATATGTCATACCACTTTAGAAATGTTGTATACACATACAATTGGAGGTAGATTTAAATTATACAATTGAACCTTAATTTAAATGTAATCCATTTTGTTTCCCTGAATGAGTGACTTCGTATAACAATGGAAACAATTTTCTCTCTCTCCGACAAAAAAAACATTTAGCCATGTGTGCCACTGTGTCAGAGTGCTGCCAAGACTGCAGTATAAACATAGTGACGAGACGAACCGATTACTGTTAATAGTTCTAAAAGTGAAACAATTTGCATGTTTGGTCAGTGTTTGGTTGACAGCTCACCGAATTGTGAATCCCATATAATTTTGGACGTTCTTCATTGTACGAGGACTGCGTTCATGTGTAATATAGAGTGGGGAGGCACCTGTCATTCTTGTGTTACAAATATCGTGACAACGGAGATATAAATAGCTTCTGAGCCATTTTATACCAAACTTTGTACTGGGATGAAAAATTTATAAATTGAGAATTTAGAAAATATCAACGGCTTTTAGGATTCATGCCCTTTAAGACAAGTAAGGAAAACAATCAGATATGCATGGATTACAAAAATGTTTCCAATATGCCTTTGTTGTCGGAAGTGATCAATCAGAAAAAAATATGTGTTTGCATACTTGCACGTAGTTCTTTTTGCTCTGGTCTCTGTCTCCTGAGTTTTGAGCACCCTATTTTTTCAATATGGCTGTTTTTTTAATAATATGATACCCTAATAGCAGGAGAACTTTATACTTAAGTTTGGTTCATATTGCATCATCTTTATGAGAGTTATGCCCTCCTGCTATGGATAGATAGATGAGACCGACAGACAGGGCTAATGGATAAAGCTTTCAATCTTCGTTGTTAAGTGATTGAAATCTCGTTGAAGGCTTCCCTGTAAGGAATGTCACTGGGTTCAGGGAATAATGCTCAACTCGGATCTTTAATGCAGTAAATATATCACTGGGTATGACGCACACGCAGGGTCTGGGGCAGTTGCCGCAGAAATCAGTGTGCCGCTGTAACTGCTGGTGATGAACTGCAGCGTGGAGTATACTGTGTGCCCGGCGCTCTGGGTCCCCGTCCCTTGGCAACCGAAGTGTGACGGCTGCGGTCACGCTGGCACCCTGGCTGACATTTATTTCTCTCTTAATTTCCTCAAAACATTGGCAGGCTAGAATATTTCTCTACTTGTTTAATAGAAATGAATGATGAAATCAGCTCATGGGCAGGACCTCTTCATGGTTTGTTGCATCGCAAAACCGTGGTGACAGCTAGGAGTGGCCTTCATCCAGCAGTGGGTAGGTCATGGTTATGATGATATAATATACATGCATGTATGTGAAATAAAGTAATGGTGATTTTTTTACTACGCCAGAAATGATATGAATTGTCATGTTTGGGTTCGTGATTCGATTCAATGTTTTCTTATTTTTTTATCTCATTGGTACTGTCTTGTTTTTACTGTCTCTCTAGTGTATACTTTGTGTTACATTAGTATTGTCCGTCCTGTTTGTAATGTCAACTCGTTTGTGTGTTGTCTGTCTTGTTTGTAATCTGGCTCGTATTTTCTGCCTGTATTGTTTGTTCTGTTTCATTTACTTCAGCATCTGGCTTGTTCCATTATCCTTAATGTATAAAAATATATATAATTAGCATATCATCTACGTGAACCATAAAGAATTAACTCTCATGCGCACAGTTTTGATGCATGTATCGGGAGTGAAAAAAATGACTTTAATCCATGCATAGTTACATGCCATTTAATGGTAAACGTCACGGGTTGTGTGACAAAAGCTGTGGGTTTAATGTTGCGACCAGAACGTGCGTAGATATATTGTGCGTGTGGAGCTGCAAACAAGAGATGCGTGCGTCAGTGCACCCAGGGAAGAGGAGTGGGGGGAGCTGGCAGTTGTCTGATAGGGAGGCAGTTATCGTAGATCATTAGCAAGTTCCCCATTGCCCAGGAAAAGTCAAAAACAATTATGAGGTGTGCAAATCCATTAAGCCTTACAGGGCTTCTGAAATGCACAGCATGTCAGTGGTGGATGTCAATGGATTAAGTGGCTGTTGTGAATATAAATTTAATTGAGTGTAGTGTATTTGTCCGTGGGAGCTCGCCAAGTAATTTTTTTATGGGAGCGATGGGTTCCCGTAGAGACGGTTATATTTTGGTTTAATGCAAGCGACATCTGGCTGATAATAATGTGTTTTTTTAAATTACATTTTGTAGATTATTTCCAATTGTTTAAATATTTTTAGGACAATGGCACAGTCCTGATCCTACTAAATGTGTCACAGGATTATTTAGCCTCTATGCTTTGGTAAGTTCTTGAATTATCAATTTAGATATATATAATGTCTAAATGCAAATGTATATACAAAGTACTGGAACATGTGCATCACAGGCAATCACTAAAAACAGATTATATTTTTGAAAGGTAAGGTGCAAATGATGGCACTCAATGTGGAGGATACAGTCATTCATATGCAAAGTGAAAGAGAAAGGTTTTGAGCCTGGATGGGGACAGGAGCAGTGAGTCCACAGCACAGATGGCAGAGGGAAGGGAATCCCAGACAATGGGAGAAACAGCAGAGGTGTTGAGTGACTTAACCTTTAAGAGGCATTTTGACTGAGGATTTAAACAAAATGCCTTGTTTTGCCAGAGTGGAGAGCTGCATCGGTGCACTGAGCACTGATCAGTTTAGCAACCTTCTGCATCAAACCAATCAAATTGGTTTTGTAGCGGTGAACTTAAGAGTCCCTATTAATCTTCAATGGAAGATCATGAATTGTGGCAGCGGAGAAACGGACGCGTCGCGCGTAAAGGGAACACCTTGGACAGCTGGGTTGGATTTCTGGGATCAGTGACGGCGCTTGTACGAGCGCCGGTAATTGACTTTCCGTGATGGTGAGGTGAAATTGACGCAATCGGCTATAATCCTGTTGCTCGGACAACCTGGGCACCAGCAATATGCCAGATGTGAATCAGTGTCTCCTGCCGCCACCGTTTCCTGTTCTTGCGTTCCTATTCACCTCCCCCACCACCGTGCCGCCTGCATAGAAGACAAAAATAAATGCCTTATGCATTGACATTTTCATTCATTACCAGTGGCGCGTGTTTAACAATGGCAACACGAATGTTGGAGCTGTTGGGACGTCAGCCCAACTTGTTTAGCGAGTAGACCTCAAAGACCGGCCACTCCAGCAATTCAACCTTAATTCAACAGGAACTATTTTTTAAGTTTTCCGTTTTTTTCTGACCAAATGAATCCCAATTGTGAGAATACATTCAGAAATAATACAGAGCAGTGCGCCTCCATTTGTCTTGAGACTGGCTGTGGAAGAGGTGCATCGCAGTGGTCTTTTTTTTCTTCCGTTTACAAAGTGGGGTTGTGCTTTATCACTGCTGTGTGACTAGTATTTGTCACCTGACAGTTATATCAATATTACAATTCTCAGACTGATATTTATTTCAAGTTAAGTGCAAAACTACATTTATTATGATATGGGGCATTTTGTGTACCATTGGTGACCAGGGTTGTTACACATGGGAAGCCAGTTTGATCACAGGTGGCTAAAAACCCAGTTTCAGATAAGGGCCTCAGTCGTGCCAGCACAGTTCTATGACCTCTGACCCTCCCAGTCACCTCAAGAATACCAATGGCTTGTCTGTCAGTCTCCTAAGAACGAGTGAAATCTCTACAGTAAATCGATATGATGTCTGTATTGTGAGCTGTAAGTAGCCTGCCAGGCGTGTATTTTATGTTAAATTTTGTTTGCATCTTAGGAGTGCGTAAGAATGATGCGAGTCCTGTGGCTATGTAACAATATATCAGTTTGTAGATTAAAATAGGTGTTTTTTTATTTTACGATACATGCATCAACTTGTACCTGTAAAAATTTGTATTTATTACAAATGAGAAACTACAAGTCGTTTGGAAAAAAATAAGTTTAAAAGCTTGAATGTAATCGTGGGGGTGATGTGATTAAATAATTAAAACAGTGGTTATTAACCTGGGCTGCACGCACTCCTTGGGGTGCGAGATATGCCATATTTCTTTAGAAGGTAAATCATCGAAACACAAATTAAGCATGGGCACGTAAGTACAACTACTGTGTTTCATCAAACCTATGTATTTATTAACCTAACATTTTTTACGATTTAAAACCAAGTGGGTGCAAGGCTGCAGTAAAGGTTAAGAACCACTGCATTAAACTAATAGTGTCCTTTGTACGGTAATCGAACATGTGAACGAATGCCTTCACTTAAGAATGTCGATATCTATCTACCTTAATTGAAAGTGGCAGTGGAGCTGTGGCGTGGCGGTTCACGTATTCCACCGTGGACCCTGTGGTCTGAGTCCGATTCCCAGCCATGGCTAACATCAGTGGTGTGTGATGTCTGGATCAGTCCTCAGCCACACCCTTGAGCAACTCTGTGTAGCATGGTGAAGTATGGTCAAACAATTCAGATTGATTAATCGCGACAATTTATTGAATGGCCGGGTGAGCCAAATCAATCCACTCCTACTGACCAGGCTCCATCCTGTTTAGTTTCTAAAATCTTGTGATATTGTGCCCACTCAGGATGAACTGGTCTAACATTAACAAGCTAAGTTACACTCAGTTTCATACAAAGGGTACGAGCTGTGTCCCGGATAGCGGCCAGCTTACAAAAATCCTACAACGCATGAATGGAATGCTGCGATCCGTGTCCTGGCGAGAGGGAGGAGGTAATGTGTTGGTGGTCCCTGCGGTTTTATTTTACCTCACTACCTACCCTGCTGCCCTACGCACCCTTTTATCGCTGTATGTTGCCTGAACAAGCACTTGGCGGAGGTACAAGAGCAGGACACGGATGTGGATTTCCCCTCTACATCGCTTGATGTCCTCTCTGAGCGGATAGACAAAGACAAAGATCCCTCGTATAGCCTTTAAGAAACTATTGGGGAAGTTGCTGTTAGCAAGCACCTATCAAGGTCGGCATGACACACGAAGGCGGTGGGTAGCCAACGCCGCGCCATCTTTGTTTCCCCAGTGCTGGTGTTTACACGTCACACCTGGTACTCCGCTTGAGACTGAGTTGACCGAGGAGAGGCCCAAGATCGGTTCAAATATTAACCACTTTTAATTGTCGTGGGCAGGAATCGAGTGCGGGTTGCTAGGTTTGTAGTAGTGAGCTAGCCACTGCAAAACTGGTACCCCAGGCTTATACACATACATACGCGCATGCACAATGAACACGCACCTGCAAAGTTATCCCAGCATAGCAGCGGCAGTGTCTCTGTGTACACGTTTCAGTTAAACATGCTTTTTCTATGCCTACTTTACATCTGCTTTATTTTACTTGTCACGTGCTCGTAATCAAATGTTACTCGCCTCCATGATATTTGAATATGCGGTGCACGTCTTCTATGTGTGGAATGATGCATATGTCCCCCAACCCAGGCGCTTTCATGAATTGTCTACATTCGAGGTCACGATTCCATTTAAGAGTGGCTACTTTTTTTGGCAATTTATAGCACCTCAAGTGGCTGCAGGGGACATGAACCGGTTGTGCCCAACGTACATGAATTGAAAAACTATTTTTTTAAATGCAATTTGATGCAATTTTGTGGGCTTTACAGTCGGTATTATTTGGTGAATCGATGCATTGTTACATCCCTGGCGCTGCGGATATGTTCCCTACTTTCTGATTATTCAGAAAAATCTCATAATTAGGCATCAATACGAAATGTTGGCTGATCCGAATTGATTTTTTTAATTGGGATTGAATTAAACACTGAAAGTAATGTAAATAATATGTATCTATGTTAAACTTCTTTCTCACTGTACTTAGCCCACCGTACTAATCGTGATGTGGCATGAGGCAGTGGGTGACGTAACTTTTGTGAGCACGGAGATATTTTATACGAGTGTACGCCTTTTGGCGTTTGAGACTAGGCTCAAAAGAAAGCTGTCTCTGTTGTGGACCAATCCATTTCAAAGACAATGCATAGAGAGTGTTTTTTGTTTGCATTCTGACCACAAGTATTGTGGTTAATGCAGACATGATTCCTTGTAAAAGGTTTCAGTTTGGTGTTTTAACATTTAACACCTGTTTTGTTGCCAGAAAAAAGGGGAAAACCTCTTCTCATATTTTGTTACTGGCAAAGGAGGAGGGCCCATGATACATAATTGTAATTATCCAAACCGTTGTGTACATTATAGTTTTACAAAAAACGCAAACCTTTGATTGCAAAAGGGTCTCCACTCGAGGGAGTTCTAGAGAGCTCCCTCTCGGGTATTTTTTGCCTCTTCCATTGCTGCCAGATCTCTCAGAAGATATGTTAATATCCACACTTTACCCCACCGCACGCACACGACCTGATTCATGCACAACAATATTTCATCGTAACACGCGGAGCAGCAATGTTTAAACCAACCATTGACCCCCAAGGAGTTGATGGCTGGGATGAGCTGCAAATGCTTGTTGTGAAATCAGAGCTTTACGTGTTCGCAAACTGACACAAAGAGTCCATGGGCCAAATTAGAAATTGGTATCACGAAAGGAAGCAAAATATTAGCCGTACCACAGCAAATAACAGTGAATTACTTTATAACCCCACTCATTTCAAATGGTTACCACACAATTCACTGTTATTGGCCACATAAAGAAATTGGAAACACTAAAGTTATGCCTCCTCAAGTGGTAGAGACAAGTGAAATATCTGGTCTGGGCTCATGGACTAAAAGCAGGATTTTCAGGTTACACTGGACAGACCTTTAAGTTGGGGCTTACGCAATGTCACTACAATTCAAAGCGCAGGGTGTGCGTTTTTATAGGTGTGCATTGGAGGGGGAAAATACATTGGTGGGTTGGTGGTAGACCCTTGGGATGGGAGGGGGTAGGGGGGCAAAGGCGGTGTAGGTGGGGTGGTGCCTGCGGGTCGATTGAAATGTCAGCACAAAATAGAAGAGCAATGCAAGTTCTCAGCATTATGTACAAAGAATTTGCTAGTAGAGAGTTGTCTTTAGGGCTTGGCTGTTCCACAATGATTGTGATAGTGCCTTTGTGGCATATAAAAGTACAAATATTTGTGCCGCACGAGCAGGTGGTAACTTTTGCTGCATTGGCGAATACTATGTAAATGTGTATCAAGTACGCTTGTGTCAATATAGATCATTTTAAGATGTTCTTTGAATATATATATTTTTTACTTGAATTCTATCACGATTATGTTTGTATAAGGTAGCATTTAAAGTACATATACAAATCGAAAAGTGCACATTGGGCTTGTGTGCGTCATGTTTAATTACAGTGTTTGAAAATAAACGTAGATTAATTCCCTTTAAATCTGACATGGGAATGGCTTCCTTCCTGCGTCGTGCTAGAGACCATGAGCGTGCATGATGGGAGCAGTGTTTGAGAGATTTCAAATGGTCAAATAAAATGTGTAACGTTAGAGCTAAGAAGGGTGTGAACACACCGCTTTTGGCAAATAATGCGAAGTCCTGCGAAAGTACAAATGAAACAAAAAACCTCCACTCTTTTGTCATTGCACTGCCTTATCACGGAAAAATACATAGCATGCTAACGTTTATGGTAATGGATTGTCTAGCGTACGGACCATTTTGTGAATTGTTAGCCTATTTTATATATTTTAAAGGCATTGGGGAGGAGTGGTGGTGCAGTTTTGAGTGCTCTATGCTATTTTCCTGGCGACCTGAGTTTAAATTAACGGCCACCAATAACATAGATGGCAAGTTAGGTCTGAACTGCACTTGGGCCTTCCCGTCGCCAACCCACACTGACCGGCGTGGCAAAGTTATGGTCAAATATCCCCTATGACCGACACCATATGGGCAGGCCTTCATCAGTATATTGACAAAAGGGCTGTAAATATATAATAGAAAATAAGTGACAGCTGTCATTTTCATACTCTTCTCACAATCTCGTGCTCAAAGCACTAAAAGTGATCCACTTTTTATGAAATAAAATGGTAAGATAAAACGTATTGTGAGTTTATATATTTTTTAGGATTTTAATAATCTTGCAAAATAATTACATTATTAGGAGCACATTGTGAAACGTTGGAGAAAATTAAAATGAAGTGTTAATTCTATATTTATTACTCCCACCTCATTGATGACGCCATCTTATTATGCCTTCTGAACTTATTCCGCTGTTTCAAACCAATATTTATTTGTTACCTGGAAAATTCTGTTTATCCAGTTACCCAGCTCGTTCAGGTGGCAACGGCTCACAGCCACCAACAACAGAGTTATTTTAACATGTAGGCTTGCGCGACCAGTATTATTCATAAAAGGTTTTTGGGTTAGATCGTTTTATTTCTAAATGTGTCGCAACCCTCCACCACCCGACGCGGCCAATCAGTAAAAATGTGTCACGTTGACAAAAGACAAATAGTTCACTACTTTAGCCCACCGGTGTGTTGAAGAGTGGATCCACAACATTTACAATTTGAGTAATACGACGTTTCGCTGGAAATTACATCCAGCATCTTCGGGCGATTTGCCAGAATAGTGATGCTTCCAGTCTTAAATCGTGCAAAATGACGTCATCATTGTTGAACCCCATCAGGATTCGAGATCAGAGGTGGGGGTGTATGCAAATATGTAATAAATCCGTAATCGGCCACTTAGCATGTGACTCACCTGTAAGGAATTGCAATATGTGTTTTGTATTACTTAATAATACACTTCCAGGCTGTGCTGAGCCGAGAGCTATCACAGAGATTGAAATTATTTGAATTATTCTCAATTTCAATTGAGTCTCTTTGAGCTCATCTTCTTGGTTCTTTCAGTAATGTCACGTAGAAGGGAAATAATAAAATAATAAAAATAAAACATAAAATACAATTCTTACGACGTTTCGGCACAACGCAAGCAGCCGTCCGCAGATGAAGAACAGGTCTGTCGGAAAAACAGCGTCTGAATGAACACCACCAAGCTTGGCAGCGTATATTTAAGCTGGATTAGAGGAGGAAGGGCGCCTTGACAAAGGAATTTGCATATCAACAGATGAATTTTGCATATTTATGGGAAATGCAGATATGGGATTAGTCACTACTTGTGGAATGCGTAGGAGGTGGGGGGGGGGTCTCAAAGTCCGTGCATTATGTAGGTTTAGCAGCAACAAAGGAAGGAAGTAGGGTTAGCAGTAATAAAGGGAAGGAATTTTAATAGTAAGGAGCTGCAGCAGCCAAACCAAAAAAAAAACTCTGAGCTGTATGCCTTTTGGCGTCCTCTGGTCTAACACCGTTTGAGACGAGGCTCAAAAGAAAGCTGTCTCTGGTGTGGACCAATCAGTTTCAAGGACAATGCATATATTATCAGTGTGTTTTTTGCATTCTGATCACAAGTATTGTGGTTAATGCAGACATGATTCCTTGTAAAAGGTTTCAGTTTGGTGTTTTAACATTTTAACACCTGTTTTGTTGTCAGAAAAAAGGGGAAAACCTTTTCTTAGAGTTATTATTTGGTTGCAAAGAAACCCAGCCAGCAGCCAACCAGGAAACTCGAGGCATATATTATGTTTAATAGTAGTATGGTTATTATTATGAGACCGTGATAATTATGAATGTAGTGAGGTTAAAAAAACAATGTGTGAGAGTGGGGAGGCTAACTCTGTGCATGTCCGGGTGTGCTTGCTTGATGGATGAGTTCCAATGGGGCGACAGCGTGGGCACAAGGATATGACCAGCTCTGTGGATTACTTGTAAGATGATTCGGAGGATCATTCACGCGCTTCACTTGTTCCAAGCAAAATGAATGTGCCCTTTTAAAATAATGCTCCAGTCGCTACGAAGCCTCAAATGCGGGATCTTCCGGGCTGTTCGTTTTTCCACTGCTTTTGCCTCCGAAAGTATAAGGACATGAGCGGCTTCATCGCGAAGCCATAAAAATCATTTGTCACGGGATGAAAATACACAAGGAAATGTTTATTCTATTCATATTTTCCACATGAGCTCCTGTATTCCTGCTAAGTCAAGGCAGTCAAATCAGTTGACTGTAGCTGATTAAAATAATCCGAAATTTAACGCTTTTGCAATGACTGATCCATCCGTGGGATTTTATAAATTGCGGTGATTCTCGGTAACAGTTCAATGCAAGCATTGATTTGTTTTTATCTCGTTTGTCTTATCTGCATTGTATGTCTAGTTCATACTGTCTTGTTTTTTATCTGCCTGCCTACCTTCTGTTAGGAAAACGTTTAAAATCAGGTGAGAGATCGTTGAAACTAGAAAAAAATCAAGTTAGAACCTGGGTCACAAAGTGAATACACAGCATAGCTAAAAACAACATTAACCACTACAGAATTGCATAAATCATAAATAGACAGTCTTCTATACAATTGTTGATGCTTCAATCGTGAGCATTGCCATATGTTTTAATAGATGGATTAATCTTTGTATACCGACAACAAAAAACGAGACAAAAAATCCTCCATAAAGCTTTTAACAGGCCTTTGGAACATTTCTTGATTTCCAGGATCATGCCCGGCTGCATTTGTATCCCCAGTGCTGATGTTTACGGAATAATACCGGTTCCTCATTTAAGACATTGTGAGCGTAGGAAGAATGTATTTTAATACAATTTATAGACTCACGCTAATGCATCGAATTGTATTGTAATTTTATTTCTCCAGGAAATCTTAACTGAATCTGAAGAAATTTTTTTTGAGGGTCCTGCATTGGGATGTTTGACCAAGTCCACTTTGAAGAGTGTTTTACTTTGTGGGAAGAAACCAGAGTACCCACAGAAAAACCACCATGCACACAAGGTTAACACTCAAAGCTCTGCACACTTGCTCTGCTCTCATCTCCTCGCCACGTTGCATTTCACCTGTATGTGACCCACCATCCTTTGTGGCCAAACTGCTGATTTACAGGTGTGCACCGCTGTTAAACAATGTTTTGTGTGATTGGTTTGTGATGTGTGTGAACTTTGTTTCATGGTTGACTCTTGGTGTGGTCCATGGCACAAGGCTGCGTTTTTAACGTGGGAACGTTCTAAAAATGCATAATGTATGTATTTACTCACTGAGTAATAGTTTATTTACTTACTGGCACATTGCTTTTGATGTTCAATGCTTCTCTCCTATTAGGGTAGTATTTTTTTTTGCTCTAATATATTCTAATTATAGGGCTGTAATGATTCACCCCCCTTGAAGAATTGTCACAATTTTATTTGTGATTATATTCAAGAATGGTTGTGCTACCAGAATGGTTAAATAAAGATGATGGGTCTGTAATTCTCCAAGTCAATTGTTACCCCATTTATTTGGTGAAAGCAAGCCCGCGACAACATAACCCCATGCAGACGGAGCAATGAAAGCCCTTGATAGATAATTTTTTTTTATGATGTATATGCATCGCAATACCGTGAGAGATGGCAAAGGCTTGGGGAGGATTTGTATCGAGTAGTGGATAAGTCGTGGCTGCTGCCGATTATGATTATACAAATAAAAAATGTCTCGAACTCCTGATTCTAATGCACGTATCAATCGTGAGCCATCGTAATCAATTTTAATCGATACATCACTAATCTCTGAAGGGATATCTGTAAGTAGAGAACTATAATTTCCTCCCAGTGCTTGGACATACAGCACAAATAACCGATGCAAATCACAAATGCCACTTTTCTCTCGGTGTGTGTTCGTGAAAAAGATGTGTAATTCTGTGGGGCTCTGTTTTTAAATGGATTGTGAATTCCTGAAGCAAATCAGAAAGCAAGAATGTGCCTTTAATTCAGTTTTTGTATCGCGGCTCAAGTATTTGAGTTTCATACAAAATCACTTTCTGAGATATAAAGTGATCGTGAAATGTGATACTGTACTCACAACAGTAACCTTGGTGCTTTCATCGGACGGTAGTTTGTGTTATTTTGTCGCACACGTCGAGTAACTGTGCCTCGATCTTCTTTGAGCGAAACCAAGTGAATGCGCGTCACTGCGAGTGTTAGAGTGGTTTGTGCGTTGCTAACGCTTCCACCTGTTCAGGCGTGGGCAAAACCCATGCTCTACGGGAGTGCATATGAGTGCTCCAGTTACTGTGTTGTCCTTACGTTTCCCGGAGTTTTACGTCAAACCCATTGTTTAGCTCTATTACGCTCCTTTGTGAGCTCACACAGTCTTAACGGGGTCATTTTGAGGTTAACCTGCACCCTTTGTTCTGTATTATGGTAAGATAATTACAGATCTTCTGCTGACAGGTTGTGGAGTGGTATTGGCAACATTTGATGACCCTTGCTTAAAAGTGACGTCACAGGCGCGCAAAACGGTCTGGGGATTGTCAAGGGAGCAGCGAACATCGTTTCATGGGACAGCGTTGTGAAGTGAAGTCCGGCGAATTTTTGTCTCGTGCTCAGATATTTCGTGGACTTTAGTCTGTAAAAAGTGATCAGGATGTGAAAGCAGAATATTAAGGCTGTAATGCCAGAACATGTAAAGGTGGCACATGTGGCTGGGGTTGTTTTGCTGGCTCAGCGCAAAACCGTTGCGTGTAACCGAACCTTCATTTCAGCCGGGATGTGTGCGAGTCGGCGAACCCGATAAATATTTCCGCTCCCAATACACCACATCCAGCATACATCTCGTTATTGCTGTGGCTATTAGTCACGTGCCGACTCCAGCCTACAGAAATCCAAAAATTATTCGGTCAGAAATTAAGCCGTGGGTAAGGAAGGTAGGTCTACTTACGTGAATTGGCGGATAACGTGCGGTCTCGCCCCCGTGTGTGTGTGTCTTTCCCTCTCAGGAGATCTCACCCAGAAAACGACTTGGCACCGCGTGTCCGTGTTCAAACCCGGCCTGAGGGAGGTTGCATTCCAGTACGTCAAGAAGGGGTGAGTTGCCCTTCAAAGAAGCTGGAGTTTGATTCCGCTGGAACCCAGCGGGTTCTTTGTAGTTGATTGTTTCGTGGTTTATATGCAGGGTATTCACTTTATGGAATATACAAACTATATATGTGCAACCGCCCATCAGTTCAGCGCTGGATGAGAGAAATGCAGATCGTAGTAGTTGTTTGGCCATACTTCACCACTTTGGTCAGCCTGTGCCACAAGCGGAGATCAATACCACTCCACACAGTTCTTAACAAAAAAAGCACTATTTAAGTGCCTTTGGATTCTATACATTCCTATTCAAAACTGCAATGTTTAAATACATTTTAGGAAGTTTCACATCGATGTGCATTGTAAATTCACAGCATTAGCTCACGGGTTAAGCCAACGAGTTTTCCGCCCACTTTTTTATTTGCATATTGATCTTATCTGTGTGAAGAGTTCAGCTGCTGTGAAGAGTACATCAGCATTTTCATGAAAATGATCCAATTATAAACTCCGTGTTTACGAGTGAATGCCGAAATGCAAATAGTTACGTTTATAAAAGTCTGATAACCTTGACAGAGTGCCTTGGTGGTTTTACAATCATTTAGTCCAAACTGCTGTCCGGAAATTCTAAATTTACATGGAATTTTTTTTCGAAATGGTCTTTGGTCCTTCCTCATCAGGGTTGGGGGGGTTGGGACACCCCAGCACATCAAAAAACATACAAAGGTCATCCCAGGTCACCCTTTCTGATTACAAACTGGTCTAATTTGATCATTATGTGGCTAAGCATCATGAAGAGCCCCAATTTGTATTGAACAGATATGACCATCGAAATTAAGGGACTTTTCTGGCAGCAGTGCTTGGGTTCAACTTGAGCAGTTTCATTTTAGCAGATATTCAGTATTAGGCGTGCCCTTCGAAAGTCGAAAATATATCTGTGAGTGTTTAAATTGGAGTCAAATTGTAGAAACAGTAATGTTTGGGCTGCTCACAGAATGGATTCATGGCTCAGTAAATATAATAATCATAGAGTCCGTTGTGATGGCAACACCAACTTTATCAGTTGATGATGTTTGTAAAGGCTGAGGGAAAAAAAGAAATGTTTTGTTTTATTTTCTTATTGTATAGGATTTTCATTGAAGTCATATTTTAGTTTTTATTGGGGCAAGTGGATTTGGCAAATGCAGCCAGGCAGCATGCTTTTGTCCCGCTATCCTGTTTTGTGTCTTGCTATACTGAATAGGCCCTTGCTATCAGCACACGCATTCATTTACATTTCTTAATTTCTGCAAGGTAGTATGTCCATAATGCACGACAGCACACCCCTATTCTCGTCTTGCATTTGCTGTTTCTTGTTTGACTTATTTGCAAACTTATACGAGGGTGTTGTTGACGTTGCGAGGCTGTTAAATATTTTACTTGCGCAATGGATGGTTACATACTGTCATGTGTGGAGAGGCTGGTTGAATGTGTACATGTATGGATGGATGAATGAATAAATGGATGGATTAATGTATTTCATTCATATCTGCTCAGGACTCGTGTCTATGTGGAAGGACGACTGGAGTACGGCGAGTACACAGACAAGAACAACGTCAAGAGGAGTGCCACCAGCATCATAGCAGGTGCATTATTTATGATAGCAGGTGCATTATATATCACAGCAGGTGCTCCTCACACTCGGGCATCTCCATGCAGCTAAGTTTTGGCCAGCAGGGATGTGCATCAAAATACATTGTTTTACTGAACTATGCTCACCATCCAAGCACTATCCAGCTTGGCATGAGAAGGCCTTCATCCAGCAGTGGATTGACAAAAAGAGCTGGCCAACACCTCTGCTCTCGCCGCCTTTAAAAATGGACCGACAGCCTGTTGATGTATGGGCAAATAACCCCCCGTGACCCAACGCAGCGTGAGGAGGCCCTCATCCAGCAGTGGATTGACAAAAGGGATGTAAATATTTCTGTAAAAAAACCCAGCGTGCATCAGCGTAACCCCGTTTGTCTGTCTTAACCCTCCGTCCGCAGAGCAAATCATTTTCTTGAGTGACCCTGAAAGAGACGATGGACGAAAAGCTGAGCTCGAGGACATGCAGCTGTGAGCACTGATCATCAGATGCTCGTGATGGGTGGTGTGACAGTGGATGTGTGGTGGGTTGGGAGGGACCGGAGGATTGCAGAAGTCATGCCACCTTCTATAGAGTTTGGCCAGTGAACGGACACCCGCTGCACCCACACTGAGAGGTTGTGAAATTTCCCAATCTCTTCCTTTTGCACGCAAATGAGCCAATATGCTTCGGATTATATCTGTTGATTGGTACACCCAAAACGCTGGATGTGTGGGATTAAGTGTGTGGTATTTAACCTTCAAAACTGGGGTTTTGGAACCATGGACACGTCGGCAGATATTGTCTTCCAAGACATTGCAAAATTCACTCCGCCTACGTCTGTTGCGTTTAAAAAAGGGTCTGCCGAGCCGGTGGAAAATAGGGTGAAGTGTTTCGCACGGAGAGAAGCACATTACCGCTTCAACATTTCGAAATTTTCTAATTTCCACAAGTGTTTATAGTCCTGATAGTAGCACACCCAACTCGCGCAAAACTCGCGATCACGACAATCCGCGCGCCTGCTTACTACAAACGTGCATTGCTCGCGCGAGCACTTGATTTCTGTTGTATTTACATTTTCTGTTCGTTTTTGACTTGTTTTGCGCGCGTTCATTTCGTTGTCGGTGTAATTGAAATGGCACTCATGTGAAGTCATACTCTCCGTGATGAATAACCTTTGTTTGTTTTGGAAAAAAACAACATGTTGTGCAGATTCTTCGTGTGTCAAATAAGGTTCTTGTTTTTTTTAATAAACATGCAACCGGTCGGTTGTGAAAAATAATGCCGTACGGGTCATACGCTGTGCACAATGACTTATTAAGTGCAGCTTTTCCATTTTTAAGAGCATGGGTTTCGTGGCCATCCGTGGCAATACTGGATGGTAATGAGTTGAGTGCTGTGCATGCATTTATCGTCTTCATTACCGAAGGTTTACGAAAGCCGTCAAAGCGTTTTATGCTGGAAAACAAAGAGCTTTTTAGTTTAACATGTAGGCTTTCGCTAAAATATCCACAATAAAGGAGTTTTTTTGGGGGTTATATCGCGTAAATATAAGCATTTTGTTAAACTCGCCTGATGAGGCTGGTTGTAATTACCAGCGAAACGTCGTACTCGAATTGTGAATGCTGTGGGTTCACTCTCCAACACACC
Source organism: Lethenteron reissneri (assembly GCF_015708825.2). Taxonomy (NCBI): domain Eukaryota; kingdom Metazoa; phylum Chordata; class Hyperoartia; order Petromyzontiformes; family Petromyzontidae; genus Lethenteron; species Lethenteron reissneri. Next base: position 2,640,328 of record NC_083811.1, read on the forward strand.
GGTGTGCTGAACTGGTAATGAATTGCCATGTTTTGTTTACGTGACAAATCTTACTAATTGGCTGTGTCGGGTGGTGGCGGGTTAAACTACACATTTATATTTACGCGACCTAAGCCAAAAAATTACCTTGTGGATAAAGAGCTTTTCATCTAACATGAGGATTTAGACCTGAAGGTTTGGGCACTTGAACAGTCAACAATTTCATTCCTCATACCGCCTTGTTATTCTTGAAGCCGTGAGCTACCTAATTACAATGTGAGTTTCAGGCAGAGTTGATATTGTGGTATTAGCAAGCCTTCATGTGGGTCTTAGTGGTTCACAATGTGCTGGTTGTTATCCAAATTGCAGGTATTACCGACAGCAATTAAGTTAAGAAAAACATTGCCTTTGGCAAACTAAGCTTCGGTATATTTAGGCCACACCCTGGAACTCCTTTGGGCATAAAGACACTGGCTTTTGATTTAAATGTAAGTCGAGCCCAGGTAGTTTTGGAGCTGTAACGTGCGGCTTTAATTTAATATACGTCTCCTAGGAGTTGCAGTCGAAAACTGTTGACTGTAATTAATAAGCGAGGAGTTGAGCGCATCATCCCTGGGCTAATTTTGGAATTCCAATCAGGTGAGCCACTGCTCTGTGATGATCGTGGCGCTGATGAGGGCTGTGATTGTGACCACGGTGGGTAGGAATCTGGGGACTGCCGTCACGCTCCCCGGTTTTACCTCTCGGCCACTCGCCACATTCACAAGTCACATAATCAGACTAAATATATATTGTGCACTGGGGAACAATGTTGCAAGTGGGAGGTGGGTTTTGCATTTAGCCATGGCGGGGGGGGGGGGGGCTCAGCGTAGCAAAGTGGGGGCTCATAAATGCTATTAAGGGAGCACAGTATGGCTTGGCACGTATCCAAATGTTGGTGGCAGCAGCTGCCCTCTGTTTATCCTATGTCGACGATATATTCATATTGATGACTAACTGACTGGTCTAAATTATATCGATGTTCGAGAAAGGCGAAATGTTAACTGCCTCGCCTGGTATACACGAGGTCATGGGTTTGATCGTGACCCTGACGCCTGTATATATGGAGTTTGCATGTTCTCCCCATGGTCGTTTGGATTTTTCTCTGGGTCCTGGTTTTTCTCCTCCACATTTAGAATCGACGTGCATTTAGAGTACTTGGATGCTATAAATATCCACATGATAAGCCACTTCATTGAACCCACTTCGTATCATTTGTCATAGCCAGGTCGCTTCTGGAAAAATATAAAAATAGCTCTGTGGCCCTTACGTGGTAAAATATGAAAAAAATCATATAGTACTCCAGTCTAGATTTATTTTTATTTGATTCCCCAAAATGTTACAACCCTAACCTGATTTTTGTTTTCTCATAAAGAAAGAGGTAAGCCTAAAGTTCTACATCGCTTTACGTCTTCATACTTAACATCTTGTCCCCATGATCAAAAATAATATCACTCAACCACAACTGCATCTATGTGTATGATTTGTTCCAATTATTGGCATGAATAGAACATGGATTCATTCATTACAATGCCTGCGTATACAAAAGCCACCACAAAGGAAATGTGGTCTACCAGCTTCTTCTATTGGCTGGGTATAACCAAAAGCTGTAAACAATCTTTTAGCATATACAAACATGCACACACAAGTAATTGTCAGTTTTCCAAAACAGCACCTCCCTTCTAAGTAAAGCTTTCCTCTGTTGAGCGGCATCTGTGTTGCGAGTTGAAGTCACCAATGGGCGAGTGCGCCCATAGAAACCGGCTGAGTTTACTCGCACGTGCCGCCAACTCACGCCGCCACCATATTCATCTCAAACTTTGCGATTCAGAACGTCATTCCTGCCACCTACCCTCGGGGGGAAGTCGAAATGACACAAACCGCAGCGTGCCCAGGACAACTTTCGTAGTCATCGTTTTTCAAATGCGTTTGGCTGACGAAGCCACTTCGTGAAGAATTTGTGACAAGGGCAAGTCGTGTTTTGAGCCTCGTGGCTGTGCCGGTGAGCAGAATCATTGGGTTTTTTTATGTTCTCACCAAATTATATTCTAACCGTGCAGTCTGCTTCATGATATGAGACCTGAGTGTCAGTGTGGAGCTCTTCAGTGAGCAGTGCATCACCCGGGTGTTTAAAAAACGGCTTGCAGAAGGTGATATCACAGAACCATTTCTCTTAAGATTGCTTCAAGCATCCTATTTTTATCCACACGCGAGTTACTGCACTTCGCATGCCATCCTCTGCCTCAATGTTCATTCAGAACTCAAAGCAAGCGGTGAACCACCCTGTCATACATTATTTGTTCATGCTTCCGTGTTGACAATCGTGCACAAGCACAAATACAACTCTTAACAGGTTCGTCAAAAACATTGGCCTTAAAAATAAAAGTATAAGATAGGCAATGTTTTGGGTAGTGGCCCTTAATAGCAAATATAGGCATCTATCGTATTATTAATGGGTGTTTTGCGTTTTTGTTATTTGTACCTTATGTCATATGGCCCGTGAAAATGTCAACGCTTCTGATGTCACAGGTTGCCTCGACACTCGAGGAACCTCTTATTTTAAAAATGTTTTCATCTCTTTCCCCGTTTTGTTTCAAACGTACTATCGACACCATGTCCCGAGTTTTAATAATCCATTCAGTGCCACACGTCCCGAGATTGGCTCGTGTAAAACGTTCTCAACTCAAATCTGTAAATGTCGAGAAAACCCTATCACAAGAATCGGATTCTCGTGGTGTACAGGTGTGATCATGTTTGGCATCAGCCAAACGAATGGGCACCATAGTGTGGCAGTGTGAAACTCCGATGCATGGTATCTACAGACAGACCCTGCAGCAGTAAGCATTGTCCCAATAAGAATATAACCCATGCACAATTGTCTATCTGTGTATCACTGCAGATAGTCGGCCACATTTCCTCAAAATTATCTTGATGGTAACCAAAGACAAGAGGACCGCAATGCAATCTTTCAGGAACTGAAGATTATTTTTGCATAATGCACCCACAGAGACTTTGTGCTTTGTACACGTTTTTGCATATCGTGTAATACGATGTCACGGAACTGATTTCCATTCAACCTTATTGATGCCGTGGTGGTTACACTGCTACAGAAACATGTTCTTTGAGTGGCAGTTTAAGCAATCTTTAAGTGAGCTGAGATGAAATGTATCTAACTTAAGTGCAACACACTAAATTCATACGACGAGGTATATTGTGTAGTTACTGGTAACCGGGCGGAGACCGCCAATTCGCTGCACGTGAGAGCCCAGTTTAATCACCACTCGGTCTATGTGAGTCTGGATCTCCTATACGCGAGTCTGGGTTTCGATGCGAGTCTATGGGTCGGTCTATTAAGTAAATCAATGGGTCTCTGTAAGTCTACGGGATTCAGTTTTTTGTGCAGTCATTCTTTGACCGGACTGAGAGCATTAACTCGCCACACATGGGAGCCCGGTTTAAACAAGCGCGGCTGAGACCCGGATTCTAAGCCGTGATCTCAGCGGCGCCGGCTCTGACCCTTTAACCACCCTCTCACCTCATTATACGTGCCCTGCAAAGGGTATTTGTCTCATGTCAATCAAACTGATTTTCTTATTTAATCATCGGAGCTGCGAAATTCTACAATAAGTGAAAAAAAATCATTAATTATAACGTGCGTGGTTTATTGTTTTCCTTCTGCAGTCACTGGTGACCCGGAGTCACTGTTGATCCATTGCCCTGTAACCATAATGCATGACTGCGTTTGCATTACAACGAATTTGACGTCTGACGTCAAAACAAAGGACTGGTTTGTCTTGCTGTGTGTGTGTGTGTGTGCGCGCGCGCGTGTGTCTTGTGTGCGTCCATGAGTCACCCAACTTGCGTAGGACATCGTCATTGGGGTGCGGTGCAGGGTTGGGCTGTATCGGATATAAGAGCCGCGAATACCTGGTCAGGCTTGCGTGCGCATTAACCGATGTTTACAGTAAATCTCCATGCACGAGCGGAACGGTGTGGAGCAAATGTAAAAAAAAACCTTAACAAAAATGTTTCATTCCATGTCCTTTATTTGAAAACTCAAGTAAGAGTTAATTTAGTTCAGAAGTCTATTCTTAGGTTTTTTCGGTAAAGTCACGTAGGTAAAAAACAATAAAAAGTAAAATAAAATAAAAATCACGACGTTTCGGAGGCAACACAAGCTTCCGTCTTCAGGTGGTACCGTCACAGCCACGACAGCTGTATCAAGTAAATGTGTTGCCTCCGAAACGTCGTGATTTTTATTTTATTTTACTTTTTAATGTTTTTTACCTACGTGACTTTACCGAAAAAACCTAAGAATATGAATCATTGCAGTCACGAAAGCTTCAAATCTAGAATTCAGAAGTCTATTTTTGCAGGGAGACCTGGGTAGGAAAAAATGCATCGCAAAACCGAGGTTCTAGTGCAACAGATTCAATTGCAGAGTTGAACAGGATAACCCAAGTGTACTTACATTGTGAAGTTATAAAATACTGGCCGCAAGTTGAGCCGGGCAATCGTGAGTGCAATCCCCGGACCCCCGGCTGACGTCAGTGGAGAGTCATGTCTCAAACCTTGTCCTGGTGCCGCCCTCTCCCCAATTTCGTCCACACTTGTCTGTTGGAAAGGGGTGTGGGGGGGGAGGTATGGTCAGATAACCTCATGACCGACAATCATTGGGAGGCCTTCGTCCAGCAGCGGAATTGACACGGGGGCCCTACGTTGGTTGATATTTTGTTAAACGATCTTGACGCCAATCGTCATTACAGGAAAAGCGGGTTTAGAGTGCTATGCATTTAAAATGTAGAGTTAAACATAGAAAGTGACTGCATCACCGTCATTAGGCTAGCCGTGTTCGTTCGGTTTGCCACGTTCATTAGGCAAGCATGATCATTAGTCACAATCAACGTTTTTGGGTTTAGATCGCGTTATTTATAAATGTGTCGTAACCCTCCACCACCCGACACGGCCAATCAGCACATAAAGTGTCACGTTGACAAAAGACAAATAGTTCACTGCTTTAGCCCACCTGGTGTGTTGAAGCGTGAAACCACAACATTTACAATTTTTGAGTACGACGTTTCGCTGATAATTGCATCCAGCATCATCGGGCAATTCGCCAGAATGGTGAGGCTCTGCTTTGGCTACCGGTCTTAAATAGAGCATTATCAGGGTGACGTCATCATTAGGTTAGCCATGTTCATGAGGTTAGCATGTTCATTAGACTAGCATGTGCATGAGCTTAGCATTTGCATTAGGGCTAGCATGCACAAAATTCGTGTTCTTTGTTCGTTCAAGTCTTTCTTGTAAAGGATGGAAGTGTTACGCCGTGTGCTGGCCCGGGAGCTCCGTGTGTGGTGCATTGTTTGTGGATTCTCTCAGCAGCGCTGTAGATATTTTACGATAAAAAAAAAACCGAACCACGCTAAACGTCGACGGCCCCGTTGCTGTGTGCAGAATGACTTGTCTAACTGCGCTTGCTATTGGAGCTTTTGATGGATATGTTTTGTTTTAACAGCTTATAACTCATTGAGACGTCGAGTCTATTTTGCAAGGGTGACTGGGTCAAATTTTACCCAAATTGACCGCAAATAAAGTGTAATAGCAACAAAGTATTGTTTTCGAGGTTTGTGCTGTTTAGCTCCCTTGATGTGTCTTCGGGTTGTGCATTGTTTGTTGTGAATATCCCGTGCCTGATGAAGCTTCCAGACGTGGAGTGAAACGTCAGACAATGCTGAACAGAACACGGTACAACCCAAAGACACATCAAGAGAACAACAACGGCCACCATTCCCGACCAAGTTAGAATATTTACTTAGACTGGAGGTGGAGGAATCCAATGAGCTATGCAGCTCTTTTTCACAGATGTCCAGTCGACGTGTGTCCAGTAAAGTCGCGGTGACATCGCAGCTCGTGTACCAGACTAGGTGTACATCGAGGCCACATGGGGTGATGTCTCGACGGCTCGCTGGCCGGAGGTCCCAGGTTAGACCCAGGTGTTATGGGTTCACTGACGACCGAGATGGCTGTCAAATGGAGTGCATTGGAAGCCTGACGTACAAAGCTAACGCAATGGAACAAGTCGACTGCACAATGAGCAAAGCGAAGCTATGTCAAAACCTGGAAAAAATTAACCCGTAAAAACAAAGTTTTTCACTATAAATCCTTTATATGCGTGGCGGCTAGAGTCCTCTCGTCCTCTGGCTTGAGATGGCTGCCACCTATGGGTCAGATGATTGCCTGGCAGCATTAAGCAATTGGTAATTAAATGTAAAAAAAAAATTCCTAAAAAGTGTAAAATTTTGCAAAAAAATGTTCACCAAAATTAATTGTCACGCATAACGAGTCTGTGTGGAAAATGTCAGCTCGATTGGATCACGGGAAGTGGGTTAAAAAACGACCGAAAGATTTGCACGGTCGTAAGCACGCAAGCAAGCAAGCGAACTTAATATAAAGGATTTAAATAAAAAAACGACCGAAAGATTTGCACGGTCGTAAACGCGCAAGCAAGCAAGCGAACTTAATATAAAGTATTTAAGAAGGGCCACTTTAGTTTTCTAGCTGTGGTTGTCTCACCTGATGAAGGTTGCTTGTGTTGCGATCGAAACGTCGTGATTTGTTTTATGTTATTTCTACCTACGTGACTTTACCGAAAGAACCAAAGAGTATGGATGTCTACAGTCACGAAAGCTTCAAATCAAGATTGAAATCAACACACTTTTGAAAATGGGTAAAAATTCACAAATCAAAATGCCTTCGGTGCTCTGTAGAATCAGTGACGTGAACAACAATAACATTTTTGTCGGCCCACTTGTAATACCGGACGCTAGATCCTACCCAATATGGGAATTTATAACCCCCTCTCCAGAACGAGGTGAACTTTGCATATGGGCGTAATTCACTGGAACAATTCCATTGGATCGCATTGCTTTGATGGACGACCTTTTACACAAATAATTAGAGTAGCTGTAAGGTGGCCTTTGAGTAAATGGTGCATGATGTTGAGACTAGGAATGTCATATAAGGATTGGGTGAGCAACCTTTGAATGGCACGTGGTGGGAAAATATGTTATCGTTGTCGTGAAAGAGGTGGTGATGATTGGGGCACCATGTACAGGATGCAGCAAGGTGCTTAACAAGACCGGTATTACAAGTGGCACCCATTAGGAAGACCTCGTTCGAGTTTATTTTGTTGAGCTTGGTGAAAACTCTTGTTGAGACTGGGTTAGTCTCATTGGTGATGACGGGACCGTAAGTGCCGGTGCTTGAATGTGCGGCCTTGACTTTGTCACAACCGTGGGTCGCTCGAGGAAGGAAGCCTTATTGAGGTGCTGTGGCACCATCGGCATTGGCCATGATTACCTCCTCGTAACCTCTTGACCTTGAACTCTCACGCAAAGTACAATCAAGCAAGCATGCCGAAACTCGTGGCCTGTTGTGGCAAGATTATGGATGGGTGTTAACATTCTAGATATTCGCCCAGCTACTGCTAAAGCCTCACCCATCTCGTCGCCAGATGGTAGAGGCAGTTACTGTCAACTTTCACCACGAGACAACACAGGACTGGAGTTATTGGAGTTTCCATTTTCGGACATGAGACTTTAAGGTTGAGCACCACGGCTGGGGCTGTAATGGGACACAGAAAGCGGGACTGCATTCCTAAAATAGATATCGGAAAGTTTAACCATTGCGTTACAAGTGGTCCACAGGAAAGTAAATGAATAATAAGTAAACACGGGGACGTATATAAAATATAAATCAATAATAGACACACGATATACTTCAGGCAATGGCCCTTTAAACATTTAAAGCGATTATCCTAAAACATAATCGTTACGTTGGAAGCCAATGTTCTTGATTCAAGTGGCAGAGTTTTATATATATGTATATATGCAAATGACATGCCCCTTATTAAGCCGAGACCCAATAATGTTATTTTCTCCTCCGCCATTGAGAGGGTACATCCCGAACATAGCGGTGGCACAGTGGTTCTGGGATCCAGTCATCCCGAGTTTGATTCCCGCCCACGGCGAACATTAGTCATGAGTCACAACCAATCTGCTGGTCTTGCAAAACCGCATTGACCACCGTAGTGAAGTATGTTCAAACAACCCCCCCGTGAGACCGAAACTACGTGGGGAGGCCTTCATCAAGCACTGGATTGACAAATGGCTCAATTATTCCTATAATGCATTGACCACCGTGATGAAGTATGGTCAAACAACCCCCGCAAGAGAAACTGTGTGGCAGCCATCATCCAACAGTGGATTGACAAATGGCTGTACAGTCCAGTATTCCAGTCGCAAACTATTCAAACATCGCTCGCCGCTGACGTTTTTTCCGTGTCCGTGGAATCGAACTCGGGCGGCGCGAGGTTCAGTGCCCAGTTTTTTTGCGCGGTTGTTGCTGCTGCCCCGATTTGACCCCAGTTCGGGAACAATCTCTAATTCGCCATCTGCCGCGACGTGTTGCAGAGGTTCACACGGTTTCGATTTTCAGCGGCCGCCCTGGTTAATACTGCGGGTGCATCCATCAAACGTGAAAATCCGCGCGCCGTCTTGCTGCACGGTGTGGACCTTAACAGATCCCTTCGACGGCATTCGCGAGAGTGCGTGCCGGCATCGTGTCAAAAATGTTGCATGCTTGAAAAATTACCCCGCAATTTTACATCAATTGGGATTAAGACATCACCCCCCCCCCCCCCGCTGAGAAAAACCCTGACAAGGACCCTCCTGAAAAGAAAACAAAATATCCCGGGACTCATTGAGGCATGGTGCAAATGTTTACAATCTGAAAAATGACATCGAAAATTACTCGGTCGGAAATGCACACAGCAAGTGTGAAAACGTTGGCAGGACCCTCTTGAAAAAGGGGTCACAGGACTCAGCGCATGAATGTATATTGAACTTCTTTCGCACCGTACGTAGCCAACCGTGCTAATCGGGGCGGTAGGGGGGGGACAACAAACAGTGAGGCTGTTCCTCGGTAGCCCAAGCTACCGGATTAAGCTAGTGCGGAGCCTGTAGCATATATCATAAAGGGGTCCTAAATAAAAAAATAAACACATGAACATTAAAACACAAAAAACTTTTTACTTGCATAGTAAAGTAATTGTATTTTTTTGCATTTGCTATACAGCCAGATAATACGACAAATCGCTCACCTTAAACACCCAGTCGTTCATAAAAGTTGAAGGCGGTATAGTACTATAGTAATAGAGCAAGTGCAGAATCACTGAACCGGAATGGATAGCTTGAAAGCGTTTCGCGTGGGGCCCTTGAAAGCGCGGGGCCCACGGCTACATGTGTAGCTACTTGTGCTACTCGGATAATCCGGCACTGTCAAGCATCCACTCAAACAAAATTTTTTTAGCAACAGCAGCGCCGCCCGTTTAAAGGCTCGGTGACGCGCTACCGGCAGAGACTCCATTGGCTGCGCTAAGCGACGTGGCTTATCCAGAGGCGAGCGCCTGGCTGAGCTCACACACCTCCCACAACACCCATCCACTACCAGCATCCTCTTTCCCACCCAGCATTCCTCCTCCCACTTACTCACGAGTCACGACTGTCGCCGCCACTGATCCTCCCTCCTCCTTACACTGCCACCATCCTCCTCGGCGTTGTCGTTGGCGAGGCAGGCGCTTGGGTTTGTTTGACGCCAAGTAAATAAATGCTCGGCAAGCAATAGAAAGTGTACACAAGACGCAGATGACGCTGTCTCTGCCATCATCATCATCCCGACCACGAATAAACAAGTACAAGCCATCAATCTCGACCACCACGATCAATAACCACGAATTATCGCGAAGATTACTAACCACCAGTCATCACTACCACTAACCACCAGGAACCACCACTAACCAATCATCACCATTAACCACCAATACTTATCAGCACTAACCAGCAATCATTACTACTAACCACCAGTCACATTAACCACCAATCACATTAACCAACACTAATCATCAGCACTAACCAGAAATCGTCACCACTAACCGCCAATCATTACCACCAATTAGCAGTACTAACCAATCATTACTACTCGCCACCAATAATCATCAACACTAACCAGCAACCATTACCACTAACCACCAATCATTACCACTAACCACCAATAACTATCAGAACTTACCACCAATCATCAGCACTGACCACCAATAACCATCAGCACTGACCACCAATAACCATCAGCACTGACCACCAATCATCAGAAATGACCACCAATCATCAGCAATGACCACCAATAACCATCAGCACTGACCACCAATCATCAGAAATGACCACCAATCATCAGCACTGACCACCAATCATCAGCAATGACCAGCAATCATAACCACCACTGACCACCACCAATCACCACCACCGCCACCACCACCACCACCGACCACCCCCTGGTTAAAGTCCTCCCGGCTGGCCGCCCCTCGTGTCGTCAGCGCACAGGAAGGAGGAGGAGGAGGGGCGCTACAAGACGCGCCTCGCACTGCCCAGCAACGGCATCTGCGGCGTGAGCGCGCGGGCGGAGCCGAGACTGCAAGCGTGCAGCAAGCAGCAGCAGCATCAGCTGACTGTCAGGGCTTAAACAAACGAGTGGCCCCCTCGCCTCGTCCAAACGAATCGTCGTCTCTCCGCTGCTTCGTCTCCCCCGCGCGTGAAGGAAGCCGGCACGGCCATGGAGCTTATGGACGTCGGCGGGACCGATCGCATGCTCTGGGAGCCCAGCATCGCCGACTTTGGGGATGACGCCGACTTCATGGGGAGCGTCGTAAGTGGTTTTTGTTTTGCTCTTCCGCCTCCTCGCTTCATTCACTCGCGTTGTCCTTAAGCGTCGGTGGTGGTGGTGACTTTTTGTTGTGTGGACCGCACTGAGTTGGTTGAACCTTGCACCTTACGCCGTGTTACTGGTGGTGGTGGATGATGATTGATGATGGTGATCGACGTGATCTGTCAGGCATGAATGATCGACTCTCGTGGGTGATATCGTCGGGAGGCGAAAGCGAAGCTGGCTTGAACCTCGTTTGTCTTTTTTATTTTCACGGATGGGAGGCTGTCTGGGAATGCAACCGGGTGCAACCACGAGATTGTCAGTCAATAAATGACTGGAGGGCAATGGATTGTTGAATCTATCTGTGCGGAGCTTTGAGTGTCACTACTCCCCTCCCGTATACGGGGGGGGGGGTGGTTTTTTCCGACTTCTCCGGCTTTTGTCTTTAAACAAAACGAAACCAAACACCTCCTGTACTCGTGAGTCTTCACGCCAAAACATCTGCGCGAGTGTTGTGGAGCAAAGTGAAGACGCTCCCGACACAAACGGAGTCTCGATATTCAGCGAGACCCCCCCCCCCTCCGGCTAAAGGGGCAAAGACAATGATCCCCCCGTATAGCCTTAACAGACTGTAGGGGCAAGTGCTGTTAGCGAGCACCTATAAAGGCCGGCACGGCACACGAGGGAGTGGGTGGCCAACACCACGCCCGGCCGCCTTTGTCTCCCTAGTAGCGATGTTTACACATCGCACCAGGGTACTCATTTAAGGCTGAGTCGGTCTAGGGGAGGCCCAGGACCAGTTCAGATAGTCGTCACTTGTGTTGGCCGTGAGCGGGAATCGAACCTGGGTCGCCAGGTTCGTAGCGTAGAGCAGCGCTAACCACTACACTACCGCTCCCCATGAAGGGGCACACACACAGACACACACACGCACAGACACACACAGACACACACACGCTCGACTTGATGGGTGGTGGTGGTGGGTGGTAGAATGCAATGAAGGAAATGGCTCCGGCGTCGTGCTGGAATGTGTGCGTCTCGTATAAGGAAAAATACCAAAAAAATGGGGCGGCTGTGTCGATGGAATGCAAATTACCGTGATGCCATTTGGGAGGCAACAATGTTCAAGTCCATCCTGTCTCGAGAGCGACTCCCCGTGTGCCCGTGCGTGTGTGTCCGCGTGTGTGTCCGTGCGTGTGCCCGTATGTGTGTCCGTGCGTGTGTCCGTGTGTGTCCGTGCGTGTGTGTCCGCGTGTGTGCCCGTGCGTGTGTGTCCGCGTGTGTGCCCGTGCGTGTGTGTCCGTGCGTGTGTCCGCGCGTGTGTGTCCGCGTGTGGGCCCGTGCGTGGTGGAGGAATGTGGAATGCGGGCGCGGTTGCGTTTTATACAAAAAATTAAAATGCTTCAATCCATCAATTAAAACTCGCACAGAGAGTCTCGTATAGAACAATAAAGAGCATTTGGTATTTCATTGTTGCGTTTGATGCGTTGTAAATGTCGTGCTTTTACTCTACAACACACAGATGTTGCCGTACTCAAATTTGGCACGTTTTGTTTACGTGACAAACCTGACTTAAATGGCTGCGTCGGGTGGTGGCGGGTTTCACGACACATTTACATTTACGTGATATAACCCCAACCCCCCCCCCCCCTCTCGACAATAGATAACGGCGTTTCGTTGGCAGAGGCGCACACGAACAGATACTGTAATGACACAACATCCCACATCACGTCCTCATCAACACGACCCTAATTAGGCGACTTTTAAGAATAAGGTTCATTGCCTAAAACGTTGCCTGTTACCGTGTGTACGGTATATGTCTGCGCTTCGGGGCGGTGTTATTTTCAAACGTTGTTGAGTTTTGTTTTGTTTGTTTGTTAAAGTCGAACTTGAGAATCAATTTTAACAGCCGTATGGATTGCGAACATCTGCAGCGATTCCTCGCAAATGGAATAACAAAGGGAATGCGTGTTCACGTCATGTTGTCTGTGTGTTCAACGCATGTTGTCTGTGTGTTCACGTCATGTTGTCTGTGTGTTCACGGCATTGTTGTCTGTGTGTTCACGGCATTGTTGTCTGTGTGTTCACGTCATGTTGTTTGCGTGCCTCTCGACAGCTCATTGTACTCCAGGGTGGCCCAGATGTCTTGTGACACCCCCATTTAATTATCTGAATTATTTTGTTGTTAATTTATTTAAAACGGAAATGAATATTGCAAATGGAACAAATGTTAGGGGTAAATTAATTGGGGGGGGGGGGTCACAAGACATCTGGACCACCCTCTAGATGTAACGGCCCTTTGTTTAATCAGCTGCTGGATGAGGGCCTCCCATCAACATCACGTGACTTTATTTGACCATACTTCACCACGCCGTGCAGCGCGTACGGTGGGGGGTTAATTTATGTTTTATGTTCAGCAGAAATGACTCCCAATGCAATCTTGCCCAGTGGCACATCGGGGTTAACGCGTCAAGAGTAGTACTTACCAACAACAAAACGTTTCAAGCTTAAAGCGTGCCCTTTTTGGGATCGATTCATCCTGTAATACCACTAGCGGATATGTAGATAAAATAAGTATCGCTTTGTAGACAGTCGAAGGTGAACGTGGTAAGAATGGACTGGCCGCTGCCAGAGGAATGTGGAATTTACACCGCTGGCTCGGGGAGATGAGCGTTGCAGCCAGATTTGAGAAGGAAACCACTTTTACCTTTTTGTGTGTCTCATTAAAACAGATCGCGACGGCTTGGGGAAGGAAGGAAAGAGGGCGTCACGTTTATTCATGGCTGATGATGATGATTTAATCGGGGCTGCGGATGAATCGCGAACAGTGCCAGCACACGCTGTTTTTTTAATATCTCGTGGGCAGCAATGGATGTAAATGCTGGTTGTTGTAATGTCCCGATGGTCACCGGTTGGGACTGAGACGGTAGGGATAGCGGTGCTCACACTTAGTTCTGATTAACTCATTGGGCGATGTGTAGCACAATAACGATGATCGCAATTTACATTACGGTGAGATTTGTGTTTAACACAAAACACAAATTTAGCAAGGACAAATGACAGCAATTATTATGAAATCTAATGTACTCTACATCGAATGCAATGAAACGTAGCATAACAGTGAAAAGCAAAACGAGATGCAAAATATATATTGAACGAATATTTTAATTAAATAAATGCAATGGAAAGTGGAGCATGAGTATTCAACAACAAAAACGCCAAAATAAACACAGACGCATTTTTGTTGTATAAATGACCTCCCCCCCCACTGCCCCCCCCACCCGATCCCCACCACCGTCATGGGTCCGGACAAATCGGGCTGAGAGCCACGCGCACCGGACTCAGAATGAGTTGTACGCCGATTATGGTCATGGCGACGACGGTTGCAGATAAGGGGTCCTCTGTGCATTTGCATGAACGTGTCCTGCACGTGTCCTGCACGTGTGTGTGTGGTTTTATGATGAAAGAGGAGGCTTGGTGCGTCCCCCTCGGCTGGGTCGTGGGTTGGAGCGTCCGTACATGTTGGCACACGCGCGGTGTGCATACGCACGTGTGCGAGGCGGCGATTGGTTACCAAATCAGTACGGCACGTCTCGGAAGCTAAGCATGTTTGAGCCTGGTTAGCCCGTGAATGGGAGATTGCTTGGGAATACCAAGGTGGTGTAAGCTTGGGCTGTGGAGTGGCCAAGAGATGCCAGAACAGCAATGCATTCTGGAATATATTTAAACTGAATTACTTTTAAACTATATTTGTATTTTTTATTTTTGCCAGGTAAGGCCCACTGAGCTATATAGCTCTTTTGCAGAAACGACTTGGCTATCGAAAAATTATATCTCCACGAATTTATCATCATGTGTAAATGTAGAGCACTGAACACTCTAAGCGCGTGATGTTGATTCTAAATGTGGAGGGGAAAAACGGGAAGACCCGGAGAAAAATCCACGCGACCATGAGGAGAACATGCATATTCCAAATATACAAGCGTCAGGTTCGGGTTTCCATCCCACGACCTCCTGCATACCAGGCGAGAGAGTTAACATCTCCCCACTGCGGCGCCTCGATCTGTATGGAGTTTCAAAGCCCCCTCGAGAGCGTGGCTTTTCTCCTATCAGAAAGTTTTGAGGAATATTTATTTTCATTTAAGTACCGTTTTAATTTTGGTTTAACTTAACAGAACAGTAATTCCATCTGTTTAGCCAGGAACGTTTAACATGTGGGCTTTTGCGACCAACGTTTTGATTCGTAATTGATTTCTGGGATACAAACGTGAGGCCACTTAATGGTTATTAAACATAATCCTGCTGGTGAAACTAAAGAAACTATAAAAGAGAATTGCGTTTCTCAAAGTTTCAGGCCCATATCTCCTGTATAATGATATATACATGGTTATCTACGTGAGTGGTGACCGGGCATTGTTCCGACACCTCCCCTAGGTCGACTCAACCTCAAATGAGTACCTGGTGCGGTGTGTAAACATCGCCACTGGGGAGACAAAAGGGGCCACCCACGCCCTTCATGTGCTCTGCCATCCTTAATAGGTGCTCGCAAACAGCACTTGCACCAAAAGTCTGTTTAGGCTATAGGGGGATCTTTGTCTTGTTGTGTATGTGGTGGCCTGGCATTGTGCCAGCAACGCCTCACCAAATCCAGATTGACACCACCACCCCCTCGTGTGCAGTGGTGATGTGACCCTCTTATAGACAGACACTCGCTTAGCAGCACTTTCCCCAACAGTCTGCAGGAGCTATGTGGGTGATCTTTATCTTTGTCCGAGTCTTGTTTGGTTAAGGAGTTCAGTCAGGGTAGCACAATGTTTAAGTGTAAAGTGTGTTGCATGAGAAAGGCCACGTGTTTGCCACAAACATCTGGATGCCATATGCGCCGCCGTCGCGCCAGTCTTTGTGTTATTTATGGTATTTGTGTATACAGCCGTTTGTGTTGTTTACGTGTGTAGCCGCACTGTGTGTGTGTGTTTGTGTACAAAGGCGGCCGGGCGTGGTGCTGGCCAACCTCCCCCCTCGTGTGCCGTTCGGACCTTAATAGGTGCTCGCTAACAGCACTGTAGCCAACAGGCTGTTGAGGCTGGACGGAGGAGTAGGGGGGGAGCTTTGTCTATGTCTGCATACACACACACACACGCTCGCTCGCGTGTGTGTGTGTGCATGCGTTTTCATCGTCTGTGTACGCGTGTGGGAGTTGCGCGCGCGCGCGTAAACCCGCAACGCTTGACATTTGTTCGTATCGACATGAGTGACGAACGGGACCGGTTGACCGGTTGACCGGTTGACCTCTGCTGCACTCCATCGCCCAACGAAACGGAACGTGACCTTTGGGAAACACGCAAAGCTTTCGCCGGAGCCACCGTGCCCGAACGGGATCGTAAATGATTTTGTCGCCGGCGACTCGAGCCTTGTCGATGACGACGACTGCTCGCGGAATCTTCGTCAAAGTCTTTCGATTCGTTAGCGTCGTCATCGATGCATGATTTAAATATTAAAAAAATCGATGACGACGTCAACACCTGCAGCAAGGGTTGGATGCCGCTCCTGTTCGATCCGTGGTGTGCTGGCGGCTCTGGCCGCACCAGAACGAGCTCAGCCACACACGAACTGGATGGTGAACGAATTGCAACCCCATAGCAACCAGCGATTTCAAAGATCGTCCGTGCATTTGCACGTGGCGTCTGCTGACCGCAATGCTCAACCTTTTTTTTGGGAAGAATTATTAATCCAACGCTGTGGTGTATATTTTTTTCTCAGACTAATTTAGTTTTACAGCTCAACAGATTTAGTCAACTCCCCGATGACTCACGCGTTTGCATTTTAATGACTAAGTACATGTCCTAAAATTGTTAATAATGATGATGTATAGCCTATTGTCAATCCACTGCTGGATGAGGGCCTCGCCATGCTGTGTAGGTCATGGGAGGGTTTGTTTGAGCATACTTCACCACTCCGGTTGATGTGGGATGGTGGGGGTAAGGCGGGTGCAAAACCAATTAAGATAATGGCCATGTATTAAAGTCAGATATTAGTGCACCAACCCCCACCGCACAAGGCGCACAATGTATAGATACTTTTTTCTCACGAACAAGGGAGCGTAAAAGCTGTATTTCTTGGCGGACGGGTTCGCATTGTGGATTTATAATATCAACGTGCGCGTACACCGATTCGTAGCCCTGGAGTTTTTCAAATCGAACTTCGCTGCCCGCTCGCAGACCCCTTCTCCTCAAGCCCCAGCAAAGTCGCATCCAAGGGAGGTTTTACGCGTTCACGACCTGGGGTCAACGTGCAATTGACCCCACCATTGTTCGCTGAAGTTACGATGCTCCCCCCCCCCTCATTACATTGCAGATTGCTAATTAATTGCGGGTGACACATTCACATTGGTAATTGGCCGCAGGTCTGGTATTTTACGCAACGGCATTTTACTTTCGGCCCAGGAGCCTGCTGTGGAGCAGGATGAACTTCAACGCTCTAATCGTTGAAGTATTAAACGTGGAGGAGTGACCATTTAGCCCACGCTCGCACGTCACACGATTCGGTTTTCAGCCGTGCCGGCAACGGGACCGTGATGGCCGTGAAGGCCGAGGCACGTCTGCCAGACTCTGCCTCCCCCCCCCTCCCACCGCGTGGGATCCGGGACAGTCCAGGGGGACGTCTCGACATGTCACGCTGCTCGAGTCCATTTTGGTAGCAAATAGCGGGTCGTTTTTGTCGCAGGGTTGAGTCTAGGGGCCTTATCGGTTCTTTTTTTTTTGCCGTGATCGTTGGCACGGCCGCCGTAAAGGCCGGGCGGGACCTTTGCGCTGATTTTTTGTTGTTGTTGCGCCGTGCGTGAGAGTCCTTCTTTTTATTAGTGCCTCGTTCGGGAGCGTGGATCCCACGCGCGTTGCCGGCACGTGTCGGCGTGAAAGTTCACTCGAGCAAAAGTTCGCGAATTACCAAGGCTGCACCCCTACCCCCTCTCCCCCAATTAATGGCGTGGTGGTGAGACAGTGCAGAGTCCGTAACATTTGTTTCGATTTGGATAAACGTCAACGGTGTTGGGTGCTTTGTCGTTACGCCTCTTGGTTTTGCACTTTATGTTTGGATGTTAGAAAATTGAGCATCTTGTTCTCATGGCGGTCATTTAACTAACAATGCAAATAGTACACGGAAACCTGCATTGGATTCCTGGCAATTGCCTCGCATTCGTTGAGTGATATGCTCACTCTCCTTGGTTTGCCTCCCACCTTCAACACGCACTGAGCAGCACAGACTGTGGTTACTATCCCCATGGCTGACGAGGCACGTGGGGGCCTTCATCCAGTAGTGTATCGTCCAAGAGATGGAATTGACGATGATATTCACAGGAAAGCCTCGCTGGAAAGCCTCGCTGAGGCAGGAGGGTGGTCCTGCACTGGGATATTTATCCATAAATCCTGTTAGGGAGAGTTTACCTTTGTGTGTGGAGGGAAAGTAGAGAAGCCAGATAAAATTCGCTACAAGCCAAGTTTTAATATGTTTACCCAAGTGAGACCTCCATATAGACCAGGGAGAGTCTGGTGTGTAAGAGTGACCTGGGTCTGAAAAAGTGACCACATCGGGGTGACACACACACACCACTGCTGCCATCCCTTGTCCATACCTTGCAACCCCACACCTACAATACCCGGCAAGCCCCTTTGGTCCAAGTAAAAACAAGGCACGATGGTGCTTAGCTCCTGAGATCCAACGGGGACGGGGCGCATTTAATGGTGATTTGGTCGCAGGCAGATGCGTTTAATGCGAATGGGGAAGTTTGATTAAGTAGAGGAGTTACGGAATGTATTTCACCGGCTGAGAACCCATCGAGCATACAAAACCCACAAACCTCGTACCATACGCATTTACTACTTCGCCTAACCTATGGGACACGGGCTCGCTGCCAGATTTACCAATGCCTTGGCTACGATCACTTCCGGTGCGAGGTGAAAGACAGCACCCGATCACCGTTTGCCCCTTGCACTCCCATATTGTGCATCTCTCTCTCTCCTCTCTCTCGTCTCTTCTTCCACCGCAGCTCCCTTCTCCCTCCCTCCACCCCCCAACCCCCCAACACTCTTTTCCGTTGGAGCCAGCGTCCTCGGCCCCCCTCTCCCCACCCTCCTTTCCTCTGCCGACAAACCACACACAGCCCCACACTCTTTGTGTTTATATAGAGAGTGAGAGAGACTCTGAGTTTCTATTGGGCGGGCGTATTCCTCCTGATGTAACTCCCTCGCAACATTGGACTCGCGGCTTTCCCCCCCCCACCACCACCACCATTCCGTCTGGCATGAGAATGGTCACAGATGCTGCTCAGAATGGGAGTTTCGCGTACATTGGAAACCGTTGCCTTCCACAGCCAGAGACCACATGTGGCCCGTTTTTTTCCCCCGGAGCATTCATAGTTCCTTGTGCTCTCTTAAAAAGAAAAAAATTACAGTATTTTATTTTTCTTCTTGGTTCTTTCGGTAAAGTCACGTAGAAGGGAAATAATAAAATAATCCACCGCAGCTCCATTTTATTATGTTTTATTTTTTATTGTTATTATTTTATTATTTCCCTTCTACGTGACTTTACCAAAAGAACCAAGAAGATGAATCCCTGCAGTCACGAAAGCTTTAAATCGAAATTTATTTTATTTTTGTTATCATATTATTATTATTTTACAACAACAAAAAAGCATTCCCACTTTATCGGAGTGTAACGCAAAATTGCCATTTTGCTTTGAGCTGGGATCTACCACATCTTGTTAAAAGCCAGAACGCTTTCACGCTGGAAAACCGGCACGCAGACTTTACACTAAATAATAGAGCACGGTACTAAAGTTAAAAAAACGATCGTTGTCAATACTGTGCGCTGTATTGGGACGGACGAAGGGATCTATGACAGCGGCCTGATCCCCCCCCTCGCCACCACCACCAAGTGCCTACAGCGTTGTAGTTTGCAACAGGGTCGTATTGTATATACGTTTGTAGAATGTTGCACACACGTGGTTTGCTTGTCAAGTTGACGGTGGAGGAGATTGGGGGGGGGGGAAGGCCGAGGGGCCGGGGGGGCCGGGACAGATGATGAGGAACGCCTGGGCCATGGATGCCCTGGAGAGGAGAGACCGCAGGCCTGGAGATCAATGGAGAAGCGTATGACAATCGACTTGTCACCCTCACCGCCCCCCCCCCAGCCAATCGATGAGTTGTCACAATAAAATCGAGAAGCGATTATTACTTCGTGTCTTGTTATTCTTACCATTGTGGTGAACCTAGCCTGGGTCACATGGGCCTATTACAAACGTCGAATATGAATCCCCTCCATGTACAAATCCCCTAAAAGTAGTTTTTTTTCTTCCTAGATGTGAAAATCTCACGTCATTTGCGTAAAATTTTCATGAATCGTAAACAGACGCTCGCGCAACGCGATGCACGCATCGTGCGATTTAAAAATCGATTCTGATCAATTAATTGAAGCTTCATTGCACCCATAGAAGATAGGAAGGCACAGAAAGATGCTAGCGACCGATTGTTCCAGGCAATGCCTGAACAACTTTACATATAGCTCTCTATTTAATCACCGTTTTGTGAGCACAGGCCCAAAGGTCCAACACACAGAGTGGCCAGAAACAAAACTGTTACAAATTGTAATGGATAAAAGTGAGCACCTCCTTGTATCTCCACTATCTCGCAGGCGCAAAGCTAAAACATCGCGATTCATCGCTGCGTGGGCATTGGGCATCGTCTCTGGCCGAGCGAGGTGGTGGAGAGGGAACACAGACGGGGCCCTGCACACCCGTTGACAGATGCAGACTGTGTGCGAGTCCGACAGATACAGGGGGGGAGTTGTGTGTGTGTGTGAGTCTGGGCGTGGGAGCAAAACGAGCGGGGACTGTGGTTCGGCCTGCGCATGCAATGCGGAGCTATTTGAGGGCAGAATTTTCCAGACAGGAATGCAGCGGCAGTCTGAGCAAATTCTGAGGCAGGGAACGCGCGCACACACGTGCCCATTGAGTGCGAAGCCTGCGCACGTTCGAATACAAGTCCCCCTCAGTGTGGGCCGCACTGTGAGTGTGTAGCTGTTTGTGGGTGGTGAGCGGGAGGGTCGCAGTTAGCGCGCCGAGTGCGATTCCTCGCTCGCGGCCAACATCGGCGACGATCATCTGAACCGGTCCTGGGCCCTTCCCTAGGCCGACTCGGCCTGAAATGAGTACCTGGTGCGGTGTGTAAACATTTCCAAGACGGAGTCAAAGGCGGCCGGGCGTGGTGCTGGCCACCCACCCAAGTCCTGTGCCGTGGCTGGCCTTCATAGCTGTTCGCTAACAGCACTTTCCCCAACGATCTGTTAAAGGCTACACCGGGGGTGGATCTTGGTGTTTGTTAGCGCGTGTGCACGCGATGTGTCGTGCACACGGAGTAAGTTGCGCGAGTCCACGTGGTCCCGTCGCCGCACGTGTGCGTCCTTTGAAGAAACGCAGAGCCGTCCACCCCTCCTCCGCTTGGCTACTCGACATGACCCCCACACCCCCGGCTCAGGAACACGAGTCCTCATTGGTCCCCCCCCCCAAAAACGCAGCCTTCCACCACCACCACAGTGAAATCGTCTTCACGTGCGGTGTTGGTGGGTTGGGGGGGGGAGCTGGCTGCCTCGCATGTGGGGAACCACGCGTGGCCACTCAATGCGCTCTCAGTGAGCACAAGTTCCCCCGCGCCACGCCACCGTTCGTACCAACTCGAGCTTGTCGCCTTGCACCCCGCGCTGTGGGCGCGATGCCCCCCCCCCCCCCCCCCGTGATGAACGCCGTTCAAGGAACGGTGTTGGGGAACCCGGCCACATCCATCTCTCGCCTCATGTTGTTTGTTTATCGCGACACTTCGTCCGCATCGAATTTTAGGAATATAGGGCACAATCATGAGAACATGGGATTGGGCGTAACTTTCGCTCTTTTCGCCGACGATCCCCACTCGCAAGCCCAGCCGAGCGGCGTTCCAGAAAGAAGAAAAAAAACACACGGAGCGAGGAATGAAGCCCTCGAAATAATCTCGAATGTCTCTCGCGGCCAGTTGATGGACACTCGTTGGCGTTCGCGAGTTCCCATCTGGGCAGTGCCGAGGACGCTCGCTGCTATTGTCGCTGGCCCATGCAGCACAGTCGACTTGCTGCCAACCAGAACTGGGGGAAGGCGGTGGGCTCCGGGCCAAGGTGGGGGGGGGGGGGCGGTCGAGTAGACAAAAAGCCAAAATCGCTTCGGCCGATGGAACGAGTCGATCTGTACAATTTCGCCGCTGAGCTTTCCAGCAAACGTCACGTCGCCACCACTGCCCCCCCCCCCCACCTCCTCCCCCGCGTGTCGTTCGTTCAAGGAAGCCGATCTCTCCCGTCCGTACTGACAAAGCTGCCGCTGTGTGCCCCGGCCGGCCGCGTGGAGTTGCCCTCGCGGAGGACAGCGGCCGCCTTTGTGTTGCTGACCATGAGCCCGTGGAGATCATGTATTACTTTGGATTTTTATCGTGACTCGGATCTCATTGGGCTCTGCTCTCTCTCTCCCCTGGGTTACATAGAGAGCATCGAATGAGTTCGGTTTATGTAAGAGGTGGCCGGGGAGTTTCCGATGGGGGGGGGGGGGGGGGGCTGCGATGGGGGGGGGGGCAGAGGCACTGAGGCAGTACCGTTGAGAAACCTCGGTTCGAATCCAGGTTTCGGTCGTCTGTGATTGAACCGAGTGTTCAAGTGCAGCGAGTTGATGGTTTCGGCCCCCCCCCCCCCCCCCCCCGGTCACCAGTGACTGCACAAAAACTCCCCGCATCGGATTGTTGGGTTTTTGTCACCGACAAGCACCTGGCTGCATTTCTCTGCAGCGTCCGGGACACGAGGCAACGGTTCGCTCGGTAGTTTTGCGACAACAGCCTCTAGATTTGAAGTTTTCGTGACTGCAAGGAT
The DNA here is from genome assembly GCF_015708825.2 of Lethenteron reissneri. Taxonomy (NCBI): domain Eukaryota; kingdom Metazoa; phylum Chordata; class Hyperoartia; order Petromyzontiformes; family Petromyzontidae; genus Lethenteron; species Lethenteron reissneri. The sequence goes on from NC_083811.1 coordinate 2,663,038, forward strand.
TCATACTCTTAGTTTTTTCGGTAAAGTCACGTGACTTTACCGAAAGAACTAAGAGTATGACAACAGCCTCCTTAACACGTGAAGAGCCGGTGGCGGAATTGGACGCTATAGAATAACGACGTTCTTTGGAATGCTTAAAGATCATGAGCAAGCACGATATCTCCGTTCATGCCTTCTCCGCTGCCACAGCTGAGAGCCACGGTCCATTTCACACACCTGACCCTCCCCCCAGCCCCCCCTTCTCCGTCCGTCCGCACCCCTACTCGGGTTGGTTTCGCTCTGGAATGTCAGTCCGCACGTGGCAACAGCAGCAGCTGTGGTTTGGAAGCAGCTGGGGATTGTGGGAGGGTGGCGGAAGCTATTTCATCCAATGGGAAGTGCGGAGAGGGCGGTTGAGCAGAGGCGATAGGTTCACTTGGGGCTTTTGGATAAGAAAAAAATAGTGGCTGGGATTGGGGTGCCGGGCGAGGGGGCGTGTGGGAGGTTGTTTGTTTTATGGAAGAACTAATGAAATGACAATTGCTGTGCCAACCTAGCAAAGCAATTCCTTGTCAAGAAGGTGAACAAGTGGATGGCACCCTCTCACCAGCCCCTTCCCACTCGCCCCCCACCACCAACTCTGCCGAGTTCTCTCATCGGTCCCTCGGACAGGCAGTGGGATCGTGAGTAATGAGTGACGTTTAAAAGACGCCGCTGGGTTTCCCCCAATTCTTGCCCTGGAATTGCCCATCGTCTGCTGAACAAAGAGCGTTCATCAGGCGCGGTGCTGATCGCCCATAGATCGCCCCCAAACAAACAACTCGATCCACCCATTGTGGTATTTTGAAGCTGGTGAAAGTGGTGCCTGTAGCCGCCGTCGAACCGAGTTCATCCCCCCACGGCCAAGCGTTTGCAACCTAAAGCTTGACGTTTATTCATTCTAGATTTGAAGCTTTTGTGACTGCAAGGATTCATACGCTTAGTTTTTTCGGTACAGTCACGTAGGTAATAAAAATGAAATGAAAATTAATTTTATTTTTTATTAATTTTAATTTCATTTTTTTACCTACGTGACTTGACGTTTATGTTTCATTCTCGGTGGAAATTGATTGCGAGCGTGCGTGATGGGGGGTGGGGGGGGCACAATGCTTCACGCAACTGAATTTGAATCGTGGACAGCGGCTCACATTAGCGGCAAGTGGTGTTTGAAGCAGTCCTGGGCTTCCCTCCTCGGTCGGCTCAGCCTTAAATAAGTACCAAGTGTGCAGTGTGTCATCGTCAGACAAAGGCGGCCGGGCGTGATGCTGGCCAATGCCACCACCCCTCTTGCACCATTTGGGCCGTCCATAAATGACGTCATGCACCTAGGGGGGGGGGTCAGACATTTGTGACGATGTGTGACGAGGGGGGGGGGGGGGTGAGAAATGTGACGTCACATCAAAATGCGCAACTTTAAATAAATATAGACAACGCGTTCTACTTAATTAAATAGACTTTTTAATAAATGTTTTTCCTACAACATCACACATTAAATACGCACTACAATGAAAACGATTTGAAGCATGTTTAATTTTTTGGGGGGAGGGGGGGGGGCAGAGCTTTGTGACGTCATATTTGAGGGGGGGGGGTCTGACTTTTTGTGACGAGGGGGGGTGGTCAAAAATTGCCCAAAATCGCGTGACGTCATTTATGAACTGCCCCATGCCAGCCTGAATCGACGTTCACTCACGACGCTTCCCTGTTGACGTCCAACCTTGGGCCAACGTTGGCATGTAGTTTTTAACCGTCGGAGCAAAGTTGGCCCTGGCGTTTCACGATTGCTGGGTTGCCCCAACATTGTAGAAGACTGACACGGGGCAATGTTTGTATCTTCGGCACTGGACTTGCACTCTTGTGAAATGTCGACGCAAGCATCTCGAATTGCTATGGGTGGAAGGTAACTTGGTGAGGGTTCACCTCTGCTCCTAGCAGCTGATCGCTGAGCGGGTGGGCGAGAGGGGGGGGCGAGGGGGCGAGGGAGCGATTTGGATGGAAACACTGTGAATCATTTATCAACGGAACCCTCTCGCTATCGGCCGGCTACGGCGCTGATTGCTCCCAGGGCTCCACGTTTGTTGTGGCTCCACCATATGGGGGTCCCAAGTCCCTCCGCCAATGAAATCTGGCAGTTCGCCAGCGTTGCCATTGATTCGCGGAAGCCTGACCCTGCTGATGGAGACACGGGATGTCGAAAACCGGTCCGGAGTTTTTACGGCTGGTATGATGCTCTCCCACGACGCTGTTTTGCGTGACAAACAAAAAGATATTTAGCTTTTTTTGACTTTTTTTTTTGGAGAGAGATGTATGAAGGAGAGAGAGTCTCTCTATCTGTTCCGCCATATGGGTTCAGTGTGTGCGAGTGGCGCTGCCAGTTGAAGCTGTGCAGGCTTCCCTGGGCTAGAGGCGTCTGGACTCTTATTTTTTTTTAATGACGTAACTTCCACCGTAGTTTCGTAAGAAAGTCACTTCTTTTACAGGCCTTTGCTTTTAAGGCCCGGATCTACGGTGGAAATTTGACTCTGTGCGTGAGATACATTATGAGGTATCTTGAATATTTCATAGCGACATGTAAGTATGTTATGTATGTGTCCCTGTGTCCAGCGTTTTAAATCTCACCTGGTTTTCAACGACAAACCCAATCCATCGTCTTGCGATGCAGCTGCGTTTGAGACGCCACGCAAGTTCCCAAATCGTTTTGTAATTTTAGGGCACTGATCAATGGCAATGCATTGACGACGAGCAGCGCCGATGGTTATGGGGTTGAGCGGTGGCGCAGTGGTCGGCGACCATCGCTATCAACCCGGCAAACCCCTACTTCAATCCCCACCAATTATGGCTAACGCGAGTGGTCAGCTGACCAGCAGTGACGAGCATGGTGAAGTATGGTCAAAACAACCCTGTGGGAAGTCCTTCATCCCGCAGTGGATTGGCAAAGAGCTGTGAATCATTATTTGTAAGGCCCACTGAGTTACACAGCTAAGAAGCGACGTGACCATAAATTATAGCTCTACGAAGTGGCTTCTCATCATGTAGAAATGTATAGCAGCCAAATACTCTAAACGCATGTTTATAAAATGTGGAGGGGAAAACCAAAGGACCCGGAGGAAAATCCACACAACCACGGGGAAGAACACGCAAACTCCAAATATACGGGCGTCAGGGTCGGTTTCGAACCCACGACCTCCTGCGTACCAGGCGAGGTAGTTAACATCTCGCCACTGCGGCGCTGCCTTGTGAAAATTTTTCCGGTAACGATTGCCCCCCGCGACGTTGCCACGGGGAGCGCACCGGCCTTTAACGCCGCCACCTTCTGTCCGACACTGGGCTCACGGAGGCGAGGTGTAAGTGTAAACACGGAGGTGGCCGAGGGGCTGTTGACGGTGGGTAAATTGCGCGACCGTGTTTGTCTGGAAGGCTCGAGAGTGGCGGTTGGTTGTAGTCCACTGACAGACTGCCAAAACGCTGTCCCCTGTGTCGTCGTTAAATGTCCCTCTATGATCGACCAGTGGCGGAGTTCTGCAGCGATGCGTGCACACCCAGGTCGGCACGCTGCTCTCTCTCTCGCACCCGGATCCGCTGTTGACGTTGTCGATTTGCCTTTTGATGAAGTTTTTCTTGCAGAGTTTGCCAGATCATTTCTGGGTTATCTCTGCTCTCGGGGACGGTCTGACTTTTTTTAGTCTTTTACAAACAAGGACTTTGTAATTGAGCAGCGGAATTTGTCCCCTTCCGTGCAGGTGACCTCGATCCAAACTTTCACCAAGGTCACGAGAGAATGACCGTTTTTTGCTGAGGTTGAGATGAAGACAGTCATCAAAACAAAGTCATTATTTTACAACAACCAAAAAAGCGCACCCTAAACAGATCGGTAATTTCAGATGGGCAACTTGTTTATTGAGTCTGGCGCTCGTGCGTTGGTAGCTCGTTTGCAGAGGTTTACGGTTCAGCCCAGCGGGCCACCCTGGTAAACACTGCACGTGTTTTAACCATAATCGCACGCCGTCACGTTTTCACAGTGGATATTAAAACTCCCCTGCGAGGTTATAAAAAAATAGAAGGCCATGTGTGTTGGCGTCACAGTACAAATATGCCAAACCATAAAATGACTCACGATATGTCTAATTTGCCTACATTGGGCAAATCCCACAGGGCAACATCCTCACCTCCTGGAAGACTATAGCTGTCTGTGAAACATGGCGCCTTCATGTTAACCCTGCACCATAAGAATGGCGCGAATACCGATTTAGCACGGTTGGCTACGTACGGTGCGAAAGAAGTTCAGCATATGTACATGCAGTAAGGCATCGGAATTTTTTGAGTGTTATCGCTCTGCTTGTGGGTTTTAAGTTCAACATTTTCTCGCGGCGGGGGCTTAAATATCGCCATCAAATCTACCATACACTCGCCAAAAAAAAAGTTCTTACAATCGACAGAAGCATCACCGTACTTGATGCAAGCATGATACTTTTGGGGCTGCATTTTTTTTCGATTAGAGAAGGTTTTCTCGGGTTTGATCGCATAAATATAAGAAAAAAGTACATGTCAATATTATATATTTACACAATCTAACCCAAAAACACAAAAAATATTATGGATATTGCTCGAGAAAGCCTCCGTGTTAAACTGAGGAGAGGCATGTTTTAGATTTCAAGAGGAACCTCGTTATGGTTGGTGGTCAGGCTTGGATGATTGGACTCAGCCTGCTAACGGTTCGCAGTTTTGTAACGTGGTCAATGATTCTTTGTTTGGGTGTCACCGGAGACGCAGAAAGTTTCGCGTTCATTCTCACCAGAGACCGTACGGCGTTGAAGGAATAATATTTGGGAGCGTCAAATGTTTTCACGTGGTCGCGGCATGCCGCGGCCGCTGCGCCGCGGTGTTTTGTCTCGCACGTTCACCTCGTACTCGGCGATCACCGTCTAAAAATGCCCTGAAATCAACCGGCATTCTCCATCCTGTTCAAACGCAACCTTGGACAAACTTACGATTGCCACGGTCACCATTCCCAGATTGCGAACTCCGTTCCAGTGCACAGAACCCACAAGTTGGAATGTCCTCGTGATCGGCCTTAATATTCCACATCTACATTATTTAGTCGTGTGTGTGTGTTAAGGCCATGCTACAGAATCACCTCTGCCACAATTTCTATGAATGCTACGTCTAAGCTTCGTCAAAGTCAGAGGCTGTGTATGCGGTTGATTTACGTGCCAGGATTTTATAATGCTGTTTTTGATCTTGTCTTTAATCGCTTGATTTTTGTTTATGCTATTTACAGAAGGTTCGGCGTGGGCTTCATATCAATAATTTATTGTCGCTTTTGTGCTGTTGTTACTTTGCACATTCCCACCCTCCAACGTCCTGTAGCTGACACCACTGCCGACAGTGTAGGCCTTTCGTCGTCCCACAGAGCAGATTGGCTCTGTGGGCCTTACTGGCTGTAATGAAGCCGGAGTCTGAGTCATGGGAGGTGTGGAGTCCAGTGGCCGTTGGTGCGGACATTGGACCACAGTTTGTAGTTTAAATGTCTTAAAACGAGCGCACGTTTGACATGGATCCTGCTGAGTCCGATTTTTTTTGCTTCTTCATAGAATAAGCAGAAAAGAGACGGAGCAAACGCAGCGTCTTTGCATGGCATCTCATAATTCACCTCCCCCCCCCCCCCGTAACCACCCCAGCGATTCCACAATTTGTGGTTAGAATTGGGTTAGTTAATCATGCTGAGCTGAAGTGCGTTACTGCTGCCTCCTTCCAAAAGTTTCGCCGGCGTGGAAGAGTCGGCCCGAAGTACCCTCTCGAAGAAGGGGTCCCTTCAGGTACCCGCCTCGAGTGGAGGCCCCTTCCGCCGGCGGTGGCGTGTGAGCGAGCAATTGCAGGGCCGCGCCTCTACCTTTCCCTACTCTCCGACACGTTAAGCCGTGGCAATGAGCTTCGGCGCGCACGGCTGTCCGGCACACGTGTTTCTGTTCACTTGCGAATCGATACGTTTGGTAAACTTGTGAGGATGCGGCATCAGGCTGTTGCTCCCCCACCCCGAGGGCTCCGGTTTTTATCAATGCCGGCTCTCCAGGGCACGCCTGGCTTCTGGATCGACTGCATTCCCTTCAAAGGCCTTGTCGCGTAATGAGGGGCCGCGCGTCGTAAAGACGGGGTCTGGGGGTTCATACTGGGGGGGGGGGGTCAGGGGTCATCACATGTCATGTGGTACCACGTGCTCAACCCCCACCCCCCCTGCCATATATATACTTGTTCTCTTTTTGATCTCCAAGCGGCTCGCCCTTGCCCGTTCCGCCCCTCCCCGAGGCACCCTTGAGGTTGTGCAGCCGAGGCCTGCTCCCCCGCCGCTTGGCCCCGAGGCAGCTCTCGTCGTCCAGAACTCCCGCCAGCAGCGGCCGCCTGCCCGGAGGATCGCTGCTGGGCGCAGGCCTCCCTGTTGCGTGGGGTGCGATATGCGCCAATTGGGTGCGCAGTGACGGTTTACTGCTGGCCCAGGAGTTTGTTTGCGTTTCCAACAGGGCCGCCGCCAGCTTGAATGTGTTTTGAGGAGAGCGGCCCTGAACTTTTGAGAACGGGGCACGGTCCAAGCAAGCCTGGGGTTCAATCCCTGGCCAAGGCAATCACAGTGCCGCAGTGGCGATCGGTGTCTGCGCCGCATGTGGGGCCTTCCTCCTGGCTTGGCCTGGCCTCAGATTGTGTGGATGGCGCGTGGTGCGAATTGCTGGGAAGGCAGGAGTGGCTGGGCCGCGAGCGACGTTGGCTCCAGCAGCCTTAGTGAGGATGAAAATGGAGTGCGAGTGTAGGTCAGGTGTGGGTCGGTGTGCGTGTGTGAGACAAAGGATTTGTTGGTCTTTGTGTGGGTGCAAATGAAAAGCATCCGGGTGTGGTGCTGGCCTCACCACCCCCTCGTGTGTCATGTCAGACTTAATTTGTGCTCACTCACAGCACTTGCCCCAACAGTTTGTATTGCTATACGGGGGAGGGGGGCGGGGGGTGGGAGGGGATCTCTGTGTAGAGAGTCGAGAACGTCGGCACAGTGGTTAGCACTTTACGCTACGAAAACCTGGCAATCTGAGTTTGATTCTTGCCCCCCTGGGCAGCATCAGTGGCCAATGTTTTGTCCAATCCCTGGCCTCCCCTCGGTGAACTCAGCCTTAAATAAGAGCACCGACAAAACACGTGGCCGGGCATGGCGCCGGCCTCATCGCACCCCCTCGTGTGCCATGCCAGCCTTAATTGTTGGTGGCTATGCGAGCACTTGCCCAAAGCCGGCTGTAAAGCTGTGGATGGATGGGTGGATGGTGAGGACGGAGGTGGGGGGAGGGATCTTTGTCGTGCGTGCACCCATGTCCGGTGCACATGAAGACAACGTTTGTGAGTGAGATCGTAGAACGGAACCCTCAGTGCCGACGAGCAGTATTTGGATGCCATAAATGTCCACATGATAAGCCACTTCGTTGAGCTATCATTTGTGGCCAGGTGGCTTCTGAAAAAGAGCTGTATAAGCTGAGCGGACGTTACGGAGTATAAAAAAAAAGTTTATTATACTTTAGCTTTAGGCATTGCAGGAGCCAGTGGCATCGTACGCAGAATGCAAACAGCACGCTCAGACGGGCAATTGCAAAACGATTCACTGGCTTTGCTCTGTCTGTCCGGAGCCGTGCATGCATGCCCCAGGTTCACCGCAACAGATGTTCATCTTCACCGACACGCAGTGGCCTCAGTGTGGTGGCTTGAGTTGCCGCTCTGGAGACCGGAAGATCGTCGATTGACGTTCGGCCCTCCGGGTTGACGATGCCAATTGGTCGTTGATCTTTCACCGAACACAGCGGAGCCGGCGAGAAGGCTGCAACCCGCATGACCGAAAAGCGTGGGGGGCGAGGGCTTCATCCGGCAGCGGATCAATAGTAAAGGGCTCGTCACGTAGATGACAGGTGTCGCAGTGGCCGGGGAGTGTTCACAAGGCCGCGCGGACGTCTTACTTTTGACTTTTTTGTTTTTATTCAACCGAACAAAAGTCTTCGGCGCTCGTGCGTTTGTTGCTGCCGGGCTGGCCCGGCAGTCGCGGACGATAAATAATGGCGGTGGTTGCTTTGCTCGCTTTGCACTTGGGCACTTGGCATCTGAATGCAATTAACCCACTAAAGATTAGCACATGCCGAGGAGCAGCGTGTAAAGTCCAGGAAGTTTCGGGGGGGGGGGATGGGGGGGGGGGTGCCTTTGTAGGATATCGGACGGATCGTGTGTAAGGAGAAGGCCACGTCTGGCAGCCATGCATCTTTTCTTCACAACAATGTGGCCGGGACTCCGCGGGCGATCAAGCTGCGGAGCTACGGAGTGGCCGCTAAGTGGCACTCCGATTTCTCGTGGCGCTCCATGAGAAGCCCCTTGGCGGGTCTCCGGACGGAGGAATTGACGGGAAAGGTCGCATCGGTCTTGGCATCGGCCCAACGGGCTTTTATCGCGACATGTCAACGGTCGGATGACCCAAGACAGTCTCCGTCTCCGAGAAGCGTTTGTGTCCGCTGCGCTCTCCCACGCGTGATCAGGCTGTGCCGCGTCTCGTTCAGCTTGGCGCCCGTCGTTTCGCCGCACGTGCTGGGACCTTCTTCAGGCATTGAACTGAAGAGGGCAGCTGGCTGAACAATACACGGTGCAACCAGAACACGCACCGGAGAGCCGTACTGCAACACGATCGCGAAAACCTGCGCAGGAAAACCTATGTACTCTCCAATACACTGGTGTGCTGAATTAGTAACTAATTGTCACATTTTGTTTACTTGACAAACATGACTAATTGGATCTGTCGGGTGGTGGCAGGTTTAACGACACATTTATAGTTACACAATCTAACCCAAAACAACCTCTGTTATGGACCTATGCAGTAGTTAGTTTTTCTATCGCTGTGTTGTATTTTAATTTGCAAAAAAAACTCGGCACACTTTGAGCCTATGAAACGAGCGCATTAAAAATCAACGGTGTTTTTTTCTTCATTTTGTCAAACCCGTGCACGGCAGTAACGATTTAACACCAATCCAATAAAGCCCACGTACTGCAGTCGCGATAATGGAATTAATAAAAGGTGTGTGTGTTTTAAGCGTTAATTATTACGATCAATAAAAGGGCGAGCGTGAAAAACGTCCCCGCATCTCGGGGTCGGATGCTCGTTTGGCCCCACGTGCTCATTAGTGTCGGCCATGCGGCTCACTCCGGAATATATAAAGCAGATAATTTAATTTTCTATAATTAACTTGTGTTTTGACAGTGCTGAATGAGATGGCTCATTTACCGACAAACACGTTTTACAAGTTGACGTTTGTGTTAGGGCTGGCTGTATGTAGCAATGTTATCTTAAAAAGTGTGCTGGAGGTACATTTGAATGGTTGCGACACGGGAGGGGGGTGGGGAACAGGAACATAAAGTGCAAGGGATAAGTGCGAGTCGGTGTCGTGAAAGCCAGATAAAGCATGGCGACACGTGTACGAGTGTTGACCAAGGATCGGCCATCGTTGATCCAAGGTGGCAGCTGTTTTGCTGGCATTATTTTTCCACTGCTAGATGAAGGCCTCCCGATGCGTTTTGATCACGGGAATCGTTGAACCATGCTCCGCGCCGATCACTGCCGGGTTGGTGAAGGAAGCCGCGCCAGGACTGGCTGCGATATCACTTGCCGCTGAAGTTAGCCATAGCTGGGACTCGCTCTCAGGGCGCTAAGTTCACAGTGCGGTGCGCGAACCGCTGCCACTGCTCCGCCCCTGCTGAGAAGGGTCCACGCTGGAAACGGACCACAACGTTGTTCATGCCCTTCCATTGTTCGCCAATTTTCCAGGTTCCGCATTCAAGCGGCCGCTCTTGAACGGCGCGGCCTTTTCGGTGTGTGCGTCGCACGGCAACATTTGACGACGCCTACAAAGCCAAGCCACGAAAGAACAAAAATCGTTAACCGAGCATCGCCGCTCCCTGTTGCAGTAAAGGCCACCCTCTGCTCTTCCCTGTCGAGCGTCGCGGTACAGCCCTGAGTCTCGTGACCTCATGGGGGTCAGAGCGGAATGGGCCCCCCCCCACCCCCCCATTAACATGAGTTCCTCTTTGTGCGTAAATTCGGGACTGGGGAAAGGCGGCTAGACAGCGTCGTTGAGTGCCGCCGAAGGGTTTTCGCGGTCGTGCCTCTCACCTTCGGTGTGGGGGCCGAAACGTCGTCGGACTTCGTGCTGAGAGCGCGTCGGAGAGAGAGAGAGGGAGGGAGCATTCGCCCACCACTCCTTTGCTTCTCGCTCTTGCGCTGACCCCTGGTATGTGACCCCACGCACGTGAACTAAACCCGGATGCTCGGAGCTGCAGTAAAATAATAATGCGAGGAGCAATAATTAAATAAATGCCTCGGCCGGGTCCACATCCGTGTGCCCAAAGGGTGGCTGCTATTGATCCCCAATCAGGATGTGCGGCTTCTGCCATCGTGAGCGTTGTTCACACAGTGCGGTGGACCGTGCCTGGCACTCGCCCCCCCCAACCCCCGCCCCCCACCACGCTATTGTTCCTCGTCTCTCTGGAGTACGCGACTCGTGTTGTTGTTCTCGGGGGCGGGGGGGGGGGGTGTAGCCCCCCTTGTCGTATTAACTCCTCCCCGCCGTGCACACACCCAGGACACCCAGCCACCCAGCCGCGGTCATTGAAGATGCACGGATTGGGAGTGAAAGGGACGGCGGAGTTCTGGGGAGGCGGGGATTGTGGGGTGTAGCAGACTACTCTGTCTAGGAATCATTGCACTTTCGCCAAAGCTGCGTTGTGCTAAGAGAATGGCGAAAATGCCAAATGCACGAATTGTTATTCTTATCGTTTGTTGTTTTCGGAATCGACTTCGTTTCAACCAGGTTCTATCTCGGTCAGCTACCCAACAATTATATTAGCACCCTGCACACCACATCCAGTATGCCTCTCGCAGTGACCGATACTTCAGTCGACCGGTGGCCCAGAATATATTCGGTTAGAAATGTAGGCCTGGTTATCGGAAACATCTGTAATATATACGAAACATCTGTTCTGTCTCCATAAAAAAAAAAAATTTCCTTCGGCCTTTTCTCTTTTCAGACCAATATCCAGCAAAGTTTATTTGGAGCGAGCAAACTTTGGGCCAGGTTTTGTCCGCCTGACTCTGCTGATAATGCTTCATCTCGCGAATTGAACGTTGCTGGGTTTGCCGGATGTTATTGGTAAGAGCACTCCATCGAAACGATGGTGGGCAGGGGGGGGGGGGCCCTGTTCAACCATCTCCTGGTCATGAGGAGATCTACTCTTGAGAGGAGGGGGGGGATAAAAAAGAAACATCTTAGCCGGCATGGAACTTTTGCCGTAGTAGGAGTCGTCATGGCGGCCGCGTTAGCGGCGGCGAGGAATGTGGCGTTGGCCTGAGATCCAAGCCCGGAGTGTTGTGCTGTTGACACTGTGGCTTTTTCCTGTAAATCAGTGTGCAGAACTGAGCCCAGTAAATAAAGGGTGACCTCGCCTCTGAGTCCCAAAGAACTCTAAAAGGACACGGGAGGATAATGACAAAGCCAAAAGCCGTTGAACAAAAAGCCTACTACAATGGAAACATTTTCCTGGCTTATTTGTTTAGACATGTCATATGCAAAGAACCCGTTTATAGAGCGCATGAAAATGTCTACTTTTACATACAATGTTCAGGCGCTGCGTGATGAATGCAGGCCACCTGAATTTGATGACCAACCACGGATAACATCAGTGGTGCGCATTCCGTCTCGCATGACCCGGGGACCTGCGGTGTTGCTGACGAGATATGACCCTTTGACCTATGTCAAAAACACCTTGACCTGAGTTTCAACCGCGCCGAATCTTTATGGCGTTTCGGAAGCGGTTTTCTAAACGCTCTCAAAGAGATCCGCGCCGTTCGTCGGAGAGCCCTTCAGCTGCTGCTGCTGCTCGGTGCAACGTTTAACATCCTCACCAGTCTCCTTCCCAGTGCTTTGTGTCAAATATTTCTGCTTCGTAGACTATTTGACTCGAGGCCCAAAGACGAGTCCGTGCTGCTTGGGAGAGGAATTCCTGCCATCTGAGCTGCGATCCTCGGAGGGGGTGGGGGGTGGAGGGGGGGTGGAGGGGGGTCAACGCAAATGCAGTGGGATTCATTCCCTGGTTGGGTCTGAGCTCGTCAATGCAGAATGCATCATCTTGGTTCTTTCGGTAAAGTCACGTAGAAGGGAAATAATAAAATAATAAAAATAAAACATTATAAAATAATTATTATCATATTATATTATTTTGTTATGTTTTATATTTATTTTCTTTATTTTATTATTTCCCTTCTACGTCACTTTACCGAATAAACCAAGAAGATGAATCCCTGCAGTCACGAAAGCTTTAAATGGAAATTCATCCCTGCAGTCACGAAAGCTTTAAATCGAAATTTAACGCAGAATGCATCAAGACGTGTCCATGCCAATAGTCGATAGTAGGGCGTCAGCGGTGGTGGTGGTGGCGGCAACTGTGGTGGCTACACTGCTGCACGTTGCTGCCTAAGATGCAGCACAGTGGAGGCAGCAGCAGCAGCAGCAGCGAGGGTTGCTGGATCACCGCACAGATGTTGTTGTTGTGAAACTCCCTTCAGTTGGGGGTGGCCAAGGTGGGGGAGCCGTACCCTGGCTCGCCAGGAGAAGGCGGTACGGCAAATGCGGACTCCACCTGTGATGGAGCAGGATAGAATATTGCCCCCTCGCACACATGGATTTTCTTCGGGTATTGTAGTTTCCTTCCACATGTCAGCACTCATTAATCGGCCGCTAACACCTTAATATATAGAGGGTTGCAGAACTCGGGTGATTGTTGGCATGGCTGTTGCCTTTCCCGCTCGTCTGTGGCTCCTGATGGCGCCTCTGAGTCTTCCTCTCTCATTGAGAGCGAGGACCGACTACTGTGCTGTGAAGAAGGGACGTTGACTAAAACGTCACCTATTATGTTTATTTTTATTTTAGGGCCACAGTCTTATTGGCAAGTGTGCTGAGTTTTTTGGTATTATAGAATGGATTGCAGCAAGATTGAGAGAATCACTTATGAATTATTCGTGCAGAGTTATATGAATTGAGTCAACGAGACTGTAGAAACTGGAAAAAAAGGCCATGAGATATCATTTATATCGATCCACTGCTTTGTGAATGCTTCCCGCAGCTCTACTCGTCATGTTGATAACACGACCATTCTTCGCCGTTGCCGGTCAGCGTGGGTCGGTAAAAGCGCTGCGTCACCGCTCCCATCGGAGAAACGGTATGAGGTGGGGGGGGAAAAATAATGTAACAAAAATGTACCCCGTCGATCCTTCTATCCTTGAATCGAATCACGATCCCTGAATGGCGCCAATTCATGGAATCCCCCAGTGGCGGTGATGTTTGGCGACGGGCCACGACGGGCGGCGGGGGTGAATCGATGCGCGCCGAGTGCGCACTAAACCCTCGGCGCGTCTCGCCCGCGTCCGCGGGCTGGTGGGTAACGACGGGGAGAAGGCTCCCTCGGGCGTACGTCAGTGATGCTCGCCATCCATTCGGAATATCCCAGTTTCGGCAGGGGGGGGGGATGGCAAATACTGCTGCTGTTAGTGCAGCAGCGACGACAGCGTTGCCGGCTGTGGAGGGATGCGGGGGGAGCGTCAGGGGGTGGGTGGAGGGAGAATTTCAGACGTAATTGCTCCTTTCTTTGCTCGCGAAGCCGGTCGCGCATAACTGGGGGGCCCGGTCAATATATTTCAAGAAATTGCAGTAAACCGACTAAATGTTTTGCCTCTTAATAAGTGCCCTCTATTGAGCAAGTCCTACGACTTCTGTGGAAAGTCGGATAATAAATGGCCAATAGGTGGGGTGGGGGGGGGTGCTGGATTGGCCGTGCGTGTGAGAGCGTGTGCCTGGACAGCACGGTGCAATGAAATACAAATAGCCACTGTGGACGATGGTGCTCAGTGTGGAGGCTTCACGGGCAGGCGGTTCGATCCGCGTGGTGCCCAGAAAATGGCAGCGTTGTGAGCGTGAGCTGGCAAGGTGTGTATGTGGAGAGTGTTGGTGCAGCGGTTAGCACACTGCGGTTAGGAACAGAGCGACCCCAGTTTGATTCCCGCTCATGACCACCAACACCAGTGACGATTATCTGGGCCTCCCTATGTTGATTCCGCCTCGAATGATTACCTGGCGCGTTGTGTAAACAACGGCACTCACCACGTCGTGTGCCGTGCCGGCCATCGTAGGCGCTCGCTTAACAGCACTTGCCCCAACAGTTTGTGAAGAGTATATAGGGGATCCTTGTCTTTGTGGTGTGTGCGTGCGCGCATTCGAGGTGGCGTGGGTTGCGCGCTGCACTACAAACCCAGAGGCTTGCGTATGTGTCCCGGACACGGCCAACATCAATGGAAAGTGGTTTTCAGAACTCTGCCTGAAATGAGTGCTCGGTGTGGCTAGGGGGGGGCGGTCTTCCTCCAGCAGTAGATCGATTGTAGCCGATGGCGATGATGGTGCGATTTGCAAATACTGTACCAGTAACCGGAGGCCTAAATGCTAATTACACCCATCTCCTTACCGGTCGATTTACGACGGGGGTACCGATTTTACCGCGTACCACATTTACGACGTTCATATAATGCCACTGGTAGATCGATTTTACGACGCAGAAACGTGACTTGTACGAGTCGGTCTAGTTTGGTTGTCCGCCTCGTGATGCCGGTTGTAATTGGTGGCGAAACGTCGTACTCAGATTGTAAATGTTGTGGATTTGCTCTCCAACACACCGGTGTGTTGTACTAGAAACGAATTGGCATTGTTTTGTTTACGTAACAAACCTTAATAATTGGCTGTGTCGGGTGGTTGCGGGTTTAACGACACATTTAGATTTACGGGATTTAACCCCCCACGAAAAAACTTATATTATTATCGGTCTGGTTTTTCCAACGTGACTCGGCTGAATTGAAGTGGAGGAGCTTTCGTTGTTCTCAAGTGTCCTTTGTGGATTTTTATCTCGTGAAACCCTGTTGAAGTACGGCCGAGAAAAGGGAAAAGCGCGTCGGTGAGTGACGTTTCTCACTGTTTCTGCTGTCTGTGGGGAAAAAAGTGGGTCCGGTTTTAACGACGATGACGACGACGGGTTTCCGGGAATGCATCGTCGTAAGAGCGGGGACCACCTGTAACGTGCCTTTGTGTGCACCAGCTGTGCCCACTCTGACCCGGTTTCACCGCTGTATGTAAACTAAACTATGAAACACATTTTTATTTTATTTTACCAGGTAATGCCTACTGAGCTATACAGCTCTTTCTCATAAGTGACCTGGCCACAAATGATATCTCAACGAAGTGGTTTATCATCACGTGGACATTAATAGCATGTTAATTCTAAATGTGGAGGGGAAAAACCAGAGGACCGGGAGAAAAGTCCATGCCACCATGGGGAGAGAGACACGCAAACTGCAAATACAGGGTGACCCAAAAAAAACGGGCCCCAACTCTAATAGGCCCCGTGTGCACGGGCCCCGTTTTTTTTGGGTCACCCTGTATACACGTTTCAGGGTTGGAATTGAACCCACGACCTCCTGCATACCAGGCGAGGGAATTCACATCTCGCCACCACCCACCCCGTTTCCCCTCCACCAGCACCTGTCGGAGAATCTGGAGGAGTTCTCCCAGGACCTCTTCAACACGCTGTTCGAGGACCCTCTGCTGGTGGACAAGAGCATTCTGATGGAGGTGGACCTCACCCCGGCTCAACCTCACATCCAGGCAGAGCACAGCTACTCTACCCCGCAGTCTCCGCTCGCTCCACTCAAGCTCGACGACTTTGACCAGGGTGAGTCGATCGGGCTGGGAGGGAGCCTCCATCCCCCCCCCCTTGCTCGCCACTGACAATAGCCGTGGCTGGGTTCAGAGTTGCGGCGCATCAACCACCGTGCCACTGCTCGCTGCAGCGCCAACTGCGAGGGTAGCTGCGATAATATCGAAAGGACTATATACATCTCCGGGAGCTTCCCCGTGGTCCTTGCAAGCCTGCAGATTCACTCCCCGACTCTCTCGGCTGGTTTTGGCCACAAGATTTTACTGCTTGGGACCTGGCCCAGGGAATGCTGAGCCAGAGTTCATGGAGTGCCCAGAGTAGCGGCTGCCATGTGGCTCTCTCCTGGAACCTTGTGAGCTTATAAAGTAAGCAAATTCCTCATAATAAAGTTACACTGTAATTTTTATCTCCTACCATAGCAAACATGCAGATTCAATAATATGATATGAATTTTAATAAAATAGAATATGGTAAAAATCGAATAACTTGCAGCCCCGTGTCGGGCCACTGCTAGAAAAAAGTCACCATGCCGGGTCAGCCATGGGTGGTTGTGTGAACATATTTCGCCACTCTGGTTCAGTGCTGGTTGTCGAGGGCAGGATGGGGTAGGCCTAGGACCGGTTCGGATAATCGGCCGTCACCGATGTTAGCTTTGGCCAGGAATTCAACTCGGTTCACTGGGTTCATAGCACGGCAGGCTCGGCACTTGAACACTCCTAAATAAATTTCGATTTAAAGCTTTCGTGACTGCAGGGATTCATCTTCTTGGTTCTTTCGGTAAAGTCCTACTTACGTGACTTTACCGAAAGAACCAAGAAGACACTCCTAAATAAACAACACAGGAAGTTAATTTCATTTCAAAACGAGGCTATAGTTTTATCCTTTGCAGTGACATATTTAGTCGATGTAAGCGAGAGAAACTAAAAGCCCCCCAAATTCAATCGTGAGCTAAAACTTTCCGAGCTGGCGATAATGCGATGGAAAATAACTATCTGTGCGGCTTTTTTCGAGTGAAGCAAGCGGAATGTTGGCTTCTAATCCTGCCCACATGTAGGCCTGGCTCTGAGCAAATAATTTTATGCTTGGTGGGATTTCAGTTTGAGAAAGCTTTGATTGGGGATCTCATTATTCTTGGCACGCGGGCACGTTGTCGGTGTCGGCTTCAATTGTGCAGGCGTCGTTTGGCCTCTGCTCCACACGTGCGAGCTCTCGGTTGAACGCTTTTAAAGGAACCGGTTTGAATTCGGCGTTTTTGCTTTTGGCGAGAGACGAGAAGAGATGAAGATACCCCCCCGTGTGAAATCAACACAGATCAACAAAACAACTAACACTTGTTTTGTTGCTGCAATGTAATTTAAAATAATTTTATCACACATCTCATGTGTATGCTATTTATAATATTAGTGGACTGTGTGTGTGTGTGTGCCAGTATTGGGCCAATCGTGTGCAAAGAGTCCTACTTAGGAGACTTTTTTTGTAAATGGGCATGCACACTCACACAAAAGACAAAGATCCCCCTTGGAGCCTTAACATACTTTTGGGGCAAGTGCTGTTAGCGAGTACATATGAAAGGCGGCACGACATACGAGGGGGGAGACCCACACGCACCCGCTAAATCTATTCTACATTCAAATACATATTTAAATACTGCCCAAATCACGTTCATTCAAATAAGTGTACAATGCCAATTATTTACACAGGTAAGCCTGGCTGAGTCTCAAGACTCTTTTTTTGTTTAAAGGAGGAATCCAGATACATTGGGATGCCTGGCCAATTCTGTGCCATTTAATAATATGAGGGGGCTCCCTCCCCTTACCCCATGGGCACATAGCCTCGGGCTTGTTGTCCACGGAGCAACTGTATCATCCCTTTCCCCTATAGCTTGGTCTTTGTAATTGGCTCTTGTTCAATGAAAAAAATTTGAATTTTTTTTAAGTGAAGGGCTGATGCTTAACACCACCTCACCGCGTTGGCACACCGATTCATTGCAACTCCTTCAAGCAAATAATTTAATGCCAAATCGAACGATTCATCGCCATTGGCGTCGCCGCCATCATGATCATCGTTATCTCTGTAAGAAATGCCACCGCGTATGTGTAAAAAAATATATATAATGTGAAAGTCGTGGTGCTGATAATTTAGTGGATAATAATTGGGAGGAGACGCCGCCGCCGCCACTGAACCGGCGCGGCACAGACACGCGGGCACGCGGAGTGCTGCAAAACCCGAGCTCCCCCCGCTGATAGCTCTCCGTCGCCACGCTCGGCCAACTCCACCGAAATTGTGCCGCCGCTGTGGCCGGCTAAGAAGCGAGCGAGCTCTCTCGCAGTCCCGCACGGCCAAGCTCCCTGCCCCGTGCAGCACGAGCGTTTCTGGAGGTCCAGGGCACTTTGCATCACCGCCGCTCAACCTGCATCATATTCTTCGGTGTGAATACAATGTCCCGCGTGTGCGGGTCACACCCATTGCTCTTTTAAAAGGCCTCCGCCGTGCCCTTTGTTTGTTAACGCCTGTTCAGGCGTGACGGGGCCCGGGTGCGGTTCTCGTTTTCATTTTTTTTTCGTTATCGAAAAAGACAAAGCGTCGGCTACGCGGGGGCGTACCTGCGTGTCTTTACACAGCCTGCACGTTCTCGTGTTTTCATTTTTTGCCTCATGGGAGGTTCACGGTTTGGTGGGCGCTGTCTTTGCATAACCGGATTTGCGTTTGAAAGAATCTCCCAGGAAGGACGCCGCACCTGGCAAGAGCGAGCGAGCTCGTGCCGCGACTCGGTAACCGCGAGAGCGACGTAGAATGCCGGGACCGCTGAGACCCGGGTGGATGGGGGTGGTGTTGGTGCGGACATACAGCGGTGACGCCGGTCAGAGTGCGCACAGCTTGTGCACACGAACACAAAAGTCGCTCACAAACTCTTTAACTCGCTTATTTGCACCATCGCGAACCGCCACCCCACGACCTGTTGTTGCCGTGCTGACGGGCGGCCGCGTCCGGAATGATCTCATCAGCTCGCCTGGCTGCGCACCGAGCCGTCCGCTTCCTGCTCCGTGCCCTCATTTCGGCGATCAGATTTCACGGCGGCGCAGCACGGCCCTCGTCGGTCAAATCCAAGAGCGAGCGAGCGAGCGGTGGAAGGCCGTCGGTCTCAACACGGTCGGCTCCAGGCGTTGTTGGAGCGCTGGGGCCGCCACCGCTGGCATCCTGGGCTTTTATTTCGAGTTTCAAACACCAGGAATTGGATGGTCTCAGCCTGGTTTGCCTTTGGCTTTACAACAACAAAAAAACATAGATCTAAAAGTTAACTTTTGTCACTTAATTTGGCTTTACGTATTCCAGTACTAAGAATGAAAAAAAATGGTTTTACTGCCATGCGACAAAATAGTTTTTCTTTGCAGCAGCGGTGTGCGTGGGAAAGTGCTTCCTCCACAAGTCGCTAGAAGCAACCCCATGTGTGGTGTTCTCCGCAGGTCCCATACGGACTCTGTCTCTTGACTTGACACTCATCAAAACAAATTATCCGGTGATGCTGCTGATGTTGCTGCGTTGACAGTGGTGCAAAAACAAAGCTCAAAATATTTATAAGCGGCGATGTGTCCTGAAATGGCCCTTCTTCTCCTTCATATGCTCCTACCTCTTTCTCCTTCCTTCTTCTTCACACGTGAATAGAGAGACAGAGTTTATGACAAGAGTTGGGGGGATTGGACTTTACGTGATAGCGACGGCTCATTCCTGAATACGATTGGAGACGGCGTATCAATCTACGTGACTTTGCCGAAAGAACCAATCATATGAATATAGAAAAACAAAAACCTCAACAATTATCTGACACTCGTCGCCAAAAATGCAACCTGGTATCGCAAACCCTCCCGTCCCCCGTGGCAGCCCCCGCGGTGGCCTGCGCACGCAGCACCTTCGTAAAAGTACTCGCTGTTCGACCCCGACAGCCTCGGGTCCAACAGTCGCGTGAGATTGCCGCCCTTTAAACGTGCGGACGACGCGACTGCCCCCCCTCCCACCCCACCGGCGACGATCGGACGAGGCTTTACGATTCTGCCTCCGCGAGGAATTGGCAGCGTCTCAGGGGCAGGGTGCGGCCTCCACATCGTTTGATCACCGCTCCCGGGCAGCTCCTCCGTCCAGCGCCGCCACACCCAGCCTCTCGCATTTCCTCGACGGCCGGCAGGGGGTGAGGGTGTTGTGGTCCGCCGTCCCTGACGGCCGCATGCTCTCTAATTGAAAATGCCCCTCTTATTAGCCCGTGGCAATTTTGTTGTCAGTATGGGGACACGTGGCTTTTACGTGATTTTGTTCATCATCGGAATTCCGTCAGTGTTGTCGGTGATGTTCTAGCCACTGTTGGATGAAGCCCCCCCCCCCACTCATCGTGGCCCATGAGCTGATGTCATGGCATCGTCTCTGCAGGGGACGTACTCTCAGTTGGCTTCTCCCTCTCTTGGTGGCCATTCCATCGCCAGTCTCGAACACTGGCCATCGTTGCTTCTGGTCGTGTGTCCTGCTCATGGTGGCGAGATGTTGTTTCCCTCGCCTGTTATGCAGGTCGTGGGTTCGATCCCGACCCTGACGATGCCTGAATATTTTGAGTTTACAGGTTTCTCTCCCCGTGGTCGTGTGTTTGTTCCCCCAAATTTAGAATCAACGTGCGTTCAAGAATATTTGACCTGCTATAACTTTCCACATGATAAGCCACTTCGTCGAACTATAATTATAGCTCGGTGGGCCTTACCTGGTAAAAATGAAAATAGCTTAGTTTTTAAATAGTTTAGTTTACTTACTCTTCGTGACAGTCAACACAATGTCTCTAATTTGCATTCGTTCAATGTTTTTTTTTCTCTTTCGTTATCTCAATGTCGTGCCAACCACGCGTTCGGTTTTTTTCTCATCTAGAGTCCACGTGTGTCATCACGGAATGACAAATCTCTCGCACGCCTGCGTGTTGCTCAGTTGGCGTGAGGGTTTGCGTCGGTGTGTGCGTGCAGCTTCCAGTTCTTGCTATGCCACCCCCACCCACACACGATACAGCTCTCCGCGATTCACAACCGTCAGGTGTGTGCGGTGCGCAGCGGAAACATTTGCATGTGTAACAAAAACGAAATATTGGTATTCTTATAAACGAGGCGCCGGCTACGAGAACTGAAGTTGAGAAACGTTGATGTCGGTCTCCGAACATGACGGGGGGCACGTGTTAGTAGCCACATTTTGCCCGTGGAGTCAGGATGTAGCTTTCCTGACAATTGCCCCAATCTCGAACGTGTTTCCCATCCTAGGAGCTGTTACTTAAAACCTCCTAATCACAATCCAGGCTTCATTAGTGTCCAAATAGCAACCGCGCTTGGCTGGAATCCCGTCGCCAACGAGACCGGATTCCTCGCATTCTTGACCGGACTGCTGTTCTGCTTCTGTCGATTTCGTTCGTTCGAACGACGAGCCGTGGTGGGTGTCTCCTAGCCCGAGGAGGGGCCTCGTGCGAAAAGCGACAGCATTGCTGGGACGCTCGACCAGAACACGTGCTGAGGCTGACTGTCCCTCCGTCCGTCAGCGCCCCCCCCCCCCCCCCCCTTTGAACGGCCACATCCACTCCATCAGCAGCACCGCCGACACAGCGAGCGGCCTCGCCACTCTCCGAACATATTGTTTGGCGATACTGCTTTGGCAGTGGTGTACAGGCACAAATAAACAAAAGTAAACTCGACACGTGCGTAAATAAAACCGTGCTCTTAAAGGGAAATATATATATATAACAGGCGTACCTTATACTGGAGTTGGTAGTGCTGTGTATGAAATACAGTGAGGGAAAAAAGAATTTGATCCCCTGCTGATTTTGTACGTTTGCCCACTGACAAAAGAAATGATCAGTCTATAATGTTAATGGTAGATTTATTTGAACAGTGAGAGACAGATTAACAACAACAAAATCCAGAAAAACGCATGTCAAAAATGTTATAAATTGATTTGAATTTTAATGAGGGAAATAACTATTTGACCCATCTCAATCAGAAATATTTCTGGCTCCCAGGTGTCTTTTTCCTCACTGTATATGTCGAGTGAGAAATGAAGCCGTGTACTAGAGACCCTTGGTTGGCGTGAGGCTCGGAGCCTGGCGCACGCCAAACGGCGTGTCCAGGTGCGGCCTCCACTGAGCGAGCGCTTTCACGCGCCGCTCACGCCTTCCCGTTGCACGCGGCTCGCGCTTGCGCGCTCAGCCGCTCGCCCTCCACGCGGCGCCGAGAGACGCAAGCGCAGACAATGGGGCCTTTCACGCAAAACCTGGGGGCAGCCAGGCTTCGAAAAAATAGTGTTTTTGACACTTTTTATAATTATTAAAAATAAATCTATACATTTTTTGACATTTTGACCGCGCCGGCATGGGCTGCGCCGCTTCACGCGCCCCGGCTGCGCGCCGCCCCCCTCCTCGGGCCGGTGCCGTGGTCTTTAAGGAGAATGGTGGATGACGTAAATAAACGTCGCTCACGTTTCGCGTTCGTGCACCCCCGGACGCTCGGCAGTTAAAGAGCAGGAAGGTGTTGGGGCGTTGGCCGCGTGGCTTTATTGAGTCGCTGCTCCGTGCGGAATGCGCCCGGTCTAGTCGGATCCCAGGAGGGGCCGAGCCTGGAGCCTGCATCGTGCACGACTGGCCGGGCTGTCGTAAGAAAACAAGTTTTGTTCTTTATTAAACAAGATTGTGGAGCTGCACTGCGTGGGCAGCAGAGGGCGGGTGCGGCGGAATCTATCGTTGCAGTGAACGTCTAAGCTCCCCGTCTCCGCCGACCCCTGCTGCTGACCAGCATGAGGCTACAGTCAAATCGTCCCCCCCTCCAACTACAACGACCTGTGCGGCGTGGCCGAGGCCTTCATCCCTGATCCTGCAGTGGATTGACCCGAAGGGCTTTTACGAGCGCGCGTATGTACCAGACTGCGCGGGATGTCTCGCATTTTATTGTTTTTGGACGGCGAGAAAACGTGACGTGCGTCCGCGCCGCCGCTGCAACTTTGCTGCTGCAGCTGCATGCGATGAGTGGCACAAAGGAGCGGCGTTGTCGCCGCGGAGGAAATGCTTCCCTCCCGGGGTGGTGGAGTTGTCCTCGTCGATGGAATGCGCTTTTTTTTTGCCTCTCGCCTGGGTGGGGAAATCGCCGGGAGCGCAAAGTGAGAATTTTGTGACAAGGCCGCAAAACCCCGACCTACCCTTGCAAACGCAGCTGTGTGTGGTGGGGGGTGGGGGCAACGGCGGGTTTGCCAACTCCTTTGAAAGCGAAAGGTTGGGGAAGTGAACCTCACGAGATGTTGCGAGATGTCGTGAGACAGACCGACCAGTGTTCGAAAACTGTCGCGAGGCCATCGATCAAGCACGATGCGAAGTACGTTGCTACGGGCTCCTTAATACGCACCTGAAATCGTGTCGCCGGACACAATTTACCAGCTTCTTAGGTTTTTTCGGTAAAGTCACATTGGTAAAAAAATTTAAATTAATAAGAGATTTGTCAAGTAAAATAAAAAATAAAATAATAATAATATAAAAATATAAATAATTTAAAAAATAATTCCTACGTAACTTTACCGAAAAAAAACCTAAGAATATGAATCCTTGCAGTCACGAAATCTTCAAATCTAGAATTTACCAGCTGTTAAACATCGTACACCAATACAGGATCCTTAATGCGCACCTGGAATCGCTCCTAAATCTGCACAATGCTGTCTGCGGTGAATAATAAACAAATTAAAAAGCCTCAACAAAATATATACCGTGGCCTTAAAGGGAAAGAATATACGGTATATGTAAAAGGCATTTTAGGCAATGGCTCTTCTTCGTAGCACATCGAGAGAGTGGCCGGAGAGACGGGAGTGGATAACGAGAGCTGGAGGCTGCACTCGTTTACTCCATGGGGCCTGATGAGAATTACGTTAAAAAAAGTTGTTTTCATGACCGGTTTTAAATCGCAACAAACAGTAGTTATTGAGTTTACCGAAGACAAGCGCTTCATACGTCACAAAAAAGTATCGCCAAATAGACGCGTTCATCCTGAAAGTGAAATGATAAAATATCGACGGTCGCTATATTCGTCGGTAGGCACTTTGACTAAAAGTTGTCGTGAGGGAAAACCAAAAACAATCGTTAAAGTCTTGCAACGAAAACCGCTAAACTGGCACCAGCGGAGCAACAGGGGTGGATGGTGGAGGGACAGAGGGCAGCAGGGGGGGGGGGGGGCAGAGGAGTTGGGCAGCGACGGGTGGCCAAACAAAGCCGGCGGGAGAGGGGGTGGGGTGTCACGTGAGCGGTGGGTGACAGGATCTGAGCGAGGGACAGGATCTGAGCGACTGCATGCGTTTGGCACCGAGTACACAGACCCCCCTTTCATATCGGCACTGTGCCCTCCTCCTGTTTGCTCGGGGACGCAGACACCACAAAGGGATGGGTCAGCGGTTGTGTGAAGTCGAGCCACGGATCTACAAGGCATGTCAAAATTGAAATAACAATAATAATATGTAATAATGTTATTATTTTGTCCATAATGGAGGGTTTTTTTTGGGTTAGATCGCGTAAATATAAATGTGTCGTTAAACCCGCCACCACCCGACGCAGCCAATGAGTCAGGTTTGTCACGTGAACAAACCATGCCAATTATACGCTGCTATTATTATGACTATAATTATAGGTGATATCGATAGTTTGAGTGTTCCCAATAGTTAGTGTCGCGAGCCTTGCCCCTCGTTCTGCTCGGGGGCAGGGGGGGGGTAAACTCTCGATGAGCATCGATGGAGAAGATGACTACGAGGATGACGATGATGTTTCTCCGGTGGCGGTGCTCATGCTGGACGGTTTGTGTGCGCCCTGTTCTCCGTCGCGCGGAACGACTTGACGCGCTACATCTGTGAACGCAAGTCTCGCGAAGGAAAGAGTCTCGCCTCAATGGACCCCCCCCCCCCGCACGTCAAAAGACAACACGTATAAGGGGCGAGGTTTCCGGCAATGGCCCGTCTTCATGGCACGCCGTATCGTATTGTTTAATCGCAGAAAAAACAAAACGAAAGACAGTGGAAATATAAAAAGTTTAAAAAGGTTAAAAAAAGGTGGTGCAGGTGAGGTTGGAAACCCAAGAGGGTTTATATAGAAAGCCACAACAACAAAAAAAGAACTATGTATGTACAAAATTGATTGATCCATCAATTAAATAAAGCATACTATTTACAATTAAACATGTTAAACTCGGTGTTCAAAAAAGCATGTTTGTTTTTGCGTGCGTATGTGTGTGAGAGTTAGGCTACATGGAGGAGACTGCTGCGTAGTTTGGCTCATTAGGCTGACCCGTAGTCTATGCTTGAAGTTATTGAAAGATGATGATACATTGAGATGTCAAAAAGGTGGATGAATAGAGAGAGCTGCTTTTGAACTAAATGCATTTCTATTGAGGCCCTCCGGTCAATGTGGTCTTGGTTGTCATTTTGGTTGTGGTATTCGTTGAGGTAGTTGCCGGGGGGAGGGGGGGTGCGTCTGGGATGCCCCGGGGTCTAACTTCTGACCGCGCGCTTGTTTGCTTGCTGTTCCGCTGACGCCGTCGGCGGTGCAGACCTGGAGGACGGCGTGTGGGCCCTGGGAGCGGAGCACGCTCGCGCCGCCATCTTCAAGCCGGAGCCGTTGCTGCCGTCCGACAGCATCGAGTTCGACGCCCCCACCGCCACCGCCACCACCGCCGCCGCCCTCCCGGACTTCACCGCCACCTCCGCCAGCACGCAGATGCTCGCCACGCCGGCGCTGCTCCCCCAAGCCGGGCCGTTCAACCAGAGCTGCAAGAATGTCGTCGGTGGCGGCAACAACAACAACAACAATGGCGGCACAATGGCCGCCCAGCACACGAGCGGCGGCGCAGTCCCCGGCACCAGCGCGGGCTGCGGCGCCGGCCACAGCAACGGCGGCATCGGCAACAACGGCAACCGAATCGGATCGCCCATCCCCACCAACGTGACGCAGGTAGACGCGGGCGAGGCGATCCGACGGGGCGCATGGTGCGAGCGAGTGGGCCCCTTGCTTGCCCTCGGTTGAGAAAAATAGCGGCTCGTTGTTTTTCGCGAGAGGAGCGCGACGAACGTTCGTCCCGTTGGGGAAGGGGGGGGGGGGCTTCGTCCGCTGCAGCTTTGCTGTTAGAAATGTAGCGAATAGATTCGCTGTTTTATTTTGTTATTTTTTTATGTCGTGGAGTTGTGGAAAATGTCGATGAGTGTTGGAGGATGAGAGAAGTTTTGACCAATATCTCTTGCTCAACATTTTAGGTGCCCTTATCCTAAATGCTCCCTTGTGCCAGGCTCAAAGAAAATTATTAATTTTAATCCTAGCCGTATTGATGACGGTATTAATTACCATGAAAGTGTTGTTGTTGATTATGAGAATGCCAATGGTGAAGATGACAATGATGACGATGTTGGTGATATCTATAATGATGATGACGACAATGATGATGACGACAGCGACATCGATGATGATATTGACGATCACGACAATGAAGATCGGCCGATGATGATGATGATGGTGGTGATGACAGAAGCATGTTGCATTGTTTCAGATCAAGCCGTGCCCGCCCAAAGTGTTGCCAAAGATCAAGATTGAGCCAAATGACGTGGAGCAGTTCCTCAGCGCCAGTGCAGCAGGTGAGGGGCGCCATGGTGGTGAGATGTTAACTACCTCACCTGGCATGCAGGTCGTGGGTTTGACCCAGACTCTAATGCTTGTATATTAGGAGTTGTCTCGGGATCCTCCGGTTTTTCCCTCCACATTTCGAAATGTGCGCTTAGGGCATTTGGCTGCTAGAAGTTTCCACGTGAAAAGCCACTTTGTTGAGTTATCATTTGTGGCCAGGTCACTTCTGAAAAAGAGCTACATAGCTCAGTGGGGCCTTACCTCCTAAAATATATTTAGTTTTAAATATATTTAGTTTTTCAAATCTCTCCTGATGCCACACATCGAGAATGTTGTTTGGCATGAAACGCGGATGCTCTCACCTCTTGCAAGATGTCTGACTGGCGTGGAACAGTAGACCAAAATCCTCTGTAGAGGGGGTCTCTTGTTGGAGACCATTTCACGAGCAGTCACATGAGCACGCAATTGCAGGGCTGTACCTTTAGATTTCATGTTATTATTATTATGCATTTCCTAATTTGTATTCCCTTCCTATGAGTGATGCTGTAGCTATCGCCACTCAGCTCTCAGGCTCTGAGGAATCGACAATTAGCCAGAGTGGGCTCAGGGGGGATAAGTTAATCCGCCTCATTATTCCCACTCGCGTGCGCATGCGCACACACACACGCGCGCGTATAATCCATAGCAGGTAGAACAATGTTCCGTGTGATATGGCGAGGTGCTCTGATCCGAAGAGGAATGCTCGCGTGTGCACGTTCGCCAGCGTCGCTGGGTTCCGCTGCGCGCCCCCGGGGCTGTTTTGTGACGAGCGAGCGGCCCACGCACGTTTCCATAGAGACGCAGGCCCAATGCCTGGCTCGCTCATTCCGCCCGCTCGCTTCTAATTGAGCCGGGCTCCGGCTACAATGGCTTTTATCACCTTTTTGCCGTCGCCACAGAGAAATTCTGTAATTCTCGAGGAGAAAAAAAACAAAGCAACCCTTAAATTTCTTGATTATGGTTAAGTGTGTGTGGTGTTTGTTTTGGACTTGGGCTTCCAAAATGGCTTTGTGACAAGAGGACAATAACGCGTGAGAGTGTGCGTGTGTTTTGGCGGCGTTTAATTTTGTTAATGCGATTCGTGAGGAAAATATTGCCAGCAAAGTGTTGTTTTTACTTTTCGCAACGTTAATCGAGCGGCGATGGCAGTGGCTACACAACCACCCGCGCCAAAGACCGAAGCGTGACTGGCTGCGACGAGACAGAATTACTGCAGCTCGCTCGTCTGAATGGACACGCAGCCGAAGACGCATTACGAGACTTAGTAGAGGCTGCCTCGCACCGAGGAAAAGCAATGGGGCGGGGGGGGGGGGGGGGGGTTGGGGGGGAGAGAAATTGCCCGCCTCCTCGAACTGACATTTAATGAGGAAGGTCAAGCCAGATTTTTTAAAGATATTTTTTCATGAAAGTATTTTACCTGGACAGCTCCCGCGAGAGTGTCCCTTCCCGGGGAGCGGGGGGGGGGGGGGGTGTTTGTTGACGAGATGGGGAGAGGAGTGACGAAATTAAATCGGCAAACTGAGACTTGGGTAAACTTCCACATGACGTCTTCGGCGAGCTCCGTGGTTTTTAACCTTTACTGCAGAATGCAACTTCGGAAAGGGCATCTCGCACCCCCAGGGGGTGTGTGCACCCCAGGTTAAGAACCACTGGACTAGCCTGATACAGAAAAAAAAAATACGTACTAATTGTAATTGGTTGTACCATAGCGTGGCATAAAAAAACTAAAATTCCCCATGTCTTACGATGACACTATGCTGTTCTTACAGTATCAACGCATGGACCTTCTCACTGGCAAAGTAAAGCGGATGTCGAGTGAAACGTGCCGCGTAGCGATCCATCGCGGTTGACGTGAAATGTGTCCGAGGGGCCACAGCAGTGCAGTTGAACATTTACATCACGGACGCATCGCACGCACAGCGTCCAGTTCATTGGGGTGATGTTGCGTGCTAACCTGCTGCATGTGACGCGAGTGTTGGCGGGCAAATTGAATCCTCATAATTATAGACGCACGATGGAGTTGAAATAAAATCATTTGTCCTTAAAATGTGGGCACCATCTGAAAGGAATGTTTTTTATTTTACTGCTCTGCAGACTTTTTCCGTTGTGCTGCGCTGCCCTTTGGGGGTTCTGCCGTGCGTCCTTCAGCGATTCGCTCCGTCTCAATTATTTTCAGCTCCTGAAGAAGCTCCCAGCGCACGGAGCGAAACGTCGGGACACCCCTAGCGCTCCCTTGCGTTTTTGGGTTGCGCCACGTGTCGTTCGGCACGACGGGGAAAATCCTAAGGACACCGTGCCGAACAACCCGAAAATGCAGCTCAGAGCTGCGTGTTTTTTTAAATTATAAAAATCTACTAAAGATGGTGTGCACGCGCGCCCACGTGTACACCCGCCCACGTGTACACGCGCCCACGCGCGTCGGTGTAATCGCACACACGCGTGCCGCTCGTCAAAATTCCGTGCGTCTGCCTTCTTCTCACCCTCCCTCACCCCACACTCCAGCGCTGGACAGGGTTCACCTCCCGCCCACGCCCCCCAGCAGCCACGGCAGCGACAGTGAGGGCTCGCTGAGCCCCCGCTCGCTGCCCCCGTCCAGCCCCGTGCGGGGGGGACAGCCGGGACTGAAGGTGCCGGCACGGGGTCCCTCCTCCGCCCTCTCCAACACGACGCTGCTCACCGCTCCCCATGTTAGTGCCGCCGCGAGCGCCGCCGATGATACGATCTGTTTTAGTCTGGGACGGAAGTTAATTTGGCGCCAGGTCGCATACATCTCTCGGCTCATTCTGCCCTCGTAGGGAACACATTGGTCAATGGCGTTGTGCGGCCTCAAGAGAAAACATATATAATAGGGGACGTTTCAGGCAATTATCCTTCTTTATACCACGTACAAAAATTAAATGTGCTGTGAAGAAAGGGCCATTACCCAAAACGTTAAGTGTGGCTACTCCTACCTCTTGCAAGACATCTGTCCAGCATGGAAGAGTAGGCCAAGTACCTAGTGAGCAGTTAATTATGTGTCCATCGGCCGATGGGTTTGGCCATATTTAGTCATCATTCCATGATCAATCCACTGCTGGACAAAGCCATCAGTAATTTGTTAGTTAAAGCCCTCCTTGTAATTATGCGCGTTTATTATCAGTCGCGTGCCGAAATTAAACTCGTTTTGGAAACTGCGACTTTTGATTTGGCTTTACAAATCTTGTATTTCTAAGTTCGTTCGTTCATTCGTTTATTTTTTCAGTCCGCTTTTCCTGCAGCGGCCATAGATTTCAGTTGTGCAAGTATATTTTTTATATCGCGTTTAAAACCAGTACTGAAATAACAACGGAGAGTATGGCATCGGCCATCGGTGGTGGCGAAACAGTCGAGGGAAGGAACTGAATCTACGGGGGGGGGGGGGGGGGGTGACAGGAGGGGGGGTGGTGATTGATGGGGGGGTGGGCGGTAGAGTGGCGAGGGGGGGTGAGCGGTGGGGGTCACTGGCAAAAAACTACAGCCTTGGAGGAGGCCCCCCCCCACTCGAACTTGGTCCGGCCTTGACAGAGTGGCGCTGACACGTACCGTTGTACGTACGCACGTTGAACTCCCTCCCGCACCGTGTCACGTAGCCTGCCCCGTGCTAATCGGGGGTGCGACCGTTTGCAGAAGCTGCAGGGAGCGGCGGGTCCCCTGATGCTGACGGAGGAGGAGAAGAGGACCCTGATCACGGAGGGGTACCCCGTCCCCACCAAGCTGCCCCTCACCAAGGCCGAGGAGAAGGCCCTCAAGAAAATCAGACGGAAAATCAAAAACAAGGTTGCTCGCCCACGCACGCTGCCACCGCTCGCTGCTTGTTGCTAGTTGCTTGTTGCTTGTTGCTAATTTCTTGTTGCTCGCCGCTTGTTGCTAGTTGCTTGTTGCTAATTTCTTGTTGCTCGCTGCTTGTTGCTAGTTGCTTGTTGCTTGTTGCTAATTTCTTGTTGCTCGCCGCTTGTTGCTTGTTGCTTGTTGCTAATTTCTTGTTGCTCGCTGCTTGTTGCTAGTTGCTTGTTGCTTGTTGCTAATTTCTTGTTGCTCGCCGCTTGTTGCTAGTTGCTTGTTGCTAATTTCTTGTTGCTCGCCGCTTGTTGCTTGTTGCTTGTTGCTAATTTCTTGTTGCTCGCCGCTTGTTGCTTGTTGCTAATTTCTTGTTGCTCGCTGCTTGTTGCTAGTTGCTTGTTGCTTGTTGCTAATTTCTTGTTGCTCGCCGCTTGTTGCTTGTTGCTTGTTGCTAATTTCTTGTTGCTCGCCGCTTGTTGCTAGTTGCTTGTTGCTAATTTCTTGTTGCTCGCCGCTTGTTGCTTGTTGCTTGTTGCTAATTTCTTGTTGCTCGCCGCTTGTTGCTAGTTGCTAGTTGCTTGTTGCTAATTTCTTGTTGCTCGCCGCTTGTTGCTAGTTGCTTGTTGCTTGTTGCTAATTTCTTGTTGCTCGCTGCTTGTTGCTAGTTGCTTGTTGCTTGTTGCTAATTTCTTGTTGCTCGCCACTTGTTGCTTGCCGCCGCTCCACCGCGGTGAAAGCGTTTGCTTTTGCGGAGGGCGGTGTGCCCCCGTCACTTTTCCAACTTTTACCGAATTAAAGAAATCGGCCCAAATTTTTATTTGAAATAGCCTCATCCGCCTCCCTTACTTGGAAGACTAAGGCCCCATTCGCAGGAGGGTCCTGCATTCGCATTGCGCCACGCAGGGACAGCTGCCACCGAGGGTGGGGAGAAGGGGGGGGGGGTCCCTTGGCTAAACAGCAGCAGGGAAGTACAGATTCTCTCACCCTTTTAAAAAGGGAGAAAGGCATGAAGTTGGTCACTGTGTATCTTGGCCGTTTTGTCACAGCCATGGGTCTTGAACTGTTTGTTTATATTTTTGCAGCGGCCATAGCTTTCGATTATAAAATGAGTCATCGAGTAAATGTTCAACAATATACCCTGTTGGACTGCTCTTAAGGCGCCTTGATTGAAGCACCAGCTCCCCATATTTTTTTCGTTACATTTTGTGATGTTATTTATTTATGAACGTTGTGGTTCTATTTTTGTTTTGAGATCGCGTGCCAAGGTATGCACATTTGACTTTGCGCAATAATAATAAAAATAAATATCTGACCGATCCAGATTTATATTTCTCATTCCAGCTTAGTGTTTCGGTTCGATCAGCATGATCGTCCGACAGTCTCTCTCCACGTGCTGGGAGCTTCTTCAGGACCTGTTTATATTCGGGTTCGGTGCCTGGAGAAGCCCCCAGCAGATGGAGCGAATCGTCGGAATGCCGCCCCCCTAATAGAACCCACGCGCGCGGTACATCCCGAACCTGCTCCGGAGAGCCGTACAGCGACGGCTGCGAAAACGAACGTTGACCGTTTTAATACCGCTTTATTTTTTTGTCATGTTTGCGCCCTTCAGATTTCAGCACAAGAAAGCCGAAGGAAAAAGAAAGAGTACGTGGAGTGTTTAGAGAAAAAGTGAGTGCATTCATTCGTCACATTTTTCGGACAAGGCCGTTGCACTACAGTGACTGGAATCGACGTGGGGATGGCTTTGGAAAAAAAAAACACATTTTTATTTTCCTTGAGTCTTTCGGTAAAGGCACATAGATAGGTTCAAAGAAAATAACAAAAAACTATGACGTTTCGATCGCAACACAAGCGGTGACTTTACCGAAAGAATATGAATTCCTGCAGTCACGAAAGCTTTACGTCAACATTTTAATTTTTTTATTTTATTTTCCCAGGTAAAGCCCACTGAGCTACACAGCTCTTTTTCAGAGGCTACCTGGCCACAAATGATAGCTCAACGAAGTGGCTTATCATCGTGTGGGAATGTATAACAGAACAGCCAAATAATCTAAACGTGTGATGTTCATTTTTAATATTGAGGGAAAACCAGAGGACCCGGAGAAAAATCTACGGCCTTCCGCATACCAGGGCGAGGGAGATACCATTTCTCCACTGAGGCACTTAATCAGATAAGATCATAATATCTATGAAGCTCTTTTTCATAGATGTCCAGTAATTGTAGCAGTGATAGATCATGGCCTACGATGATGATGACGACGACGACGACGATGATTTTAAACAAACCGCCAAAGCTTGTGAGTAATTGTGGGCGACCGTGTCAATTTGAGGGGCCCCCACCAGCAGCTGGTCTCCGCCATGAAACATTCACCTCCCATCGTTGCCCTCTCCCTCGTCCCGGACCCACCCCCCGCACCCCCTCCTCTCCAGCCCCCTCCCCTCTCGCTGTGACGCGCGCGCTATCTCTCTGCCGGCTCCGCTAATGGAAAAACAGATCCGGGCTCTCAGTGGAAAGAGTGCGCGTGCGCACGCGTGTGCCACGTTACCCTGAGCTTCTAAGCATATTTAAATACCGCGGCGGCGGCGGCAGCGAGATTGTGGGAAATGTGGCCCGGTCGGCAGATTTGGGAAACGCTAACTCGCAGGTCAGGTTTTGTGTACCCGAGGGCTTTTTCCCATAAGTGACCCAATGCTAATGGGGCAGTGTGTCTTTCCGAGAAGCACTCGCTTCGCCGTGGCCTGACCCCCCCCCCGCCCCCGCCACCCCCGTGTGTGATAATAATCCACTGCTGGATGAAGGCCTTCCCCACGCCGTGTAAGGTCACAGAGTTCGTTTGACCGTACCTTGCCACTCTGCTCGGTGTGGCTCAGGGGCTGGTTCGGGTATCGGACGGTTAGCCCATCGCCAGGAATTGCAATGGGGTCACCAGGTTAGCGGGCGCTTTGCGATGACCCCCACAGCGCCACTGCTCCACATTTGTGCATCGTACGATGTTTTCATTGCTCGGGCCTCGCTTCGTCTCAAACGGGCTCTCTCACTCGTTGCAAATCAAAGTGTCTCCTGCGTCTGTAAGCGTCCCCTTCAAAATAAGTGAGATGAATAAAAGTTGTTTAGAAGCATGTTTTTTGCCCTGTCTGCAAATTGTATCCCGATTTCATCGTGAAAATTGACCAGTTAGATAGAGCAAATTACTCACGTGAGTATATGGAAGTCCTTATTGCAGATAAGCCTTGCGCATAGCTCTGTGTGGAATTACTTGGAAGAATTTACACAAATTCTTAAAAGGTTCTTTCACTTATTCGCCAGGTCGGCCGTGAGCTTTGATCTCTTTGCTCTTTGCCTTCTTCCTGTTGTTCCAGCCGGCCTTGGCCACATTAAACACTCAACCAATGTTTACCGATGGATGTCGAAAACGATTGTTTGCGAGGTTGCAGTTGTGAGGGTTTTAAGCCAGGAGCTCACGGGTGGTGTTACGTCACTGTTGTTTGACAGACGCACTCACCCCTGGAGCCACCAGCAGGCCCTGCACGGGAATATTAAATCTCCGGCTCGGTGGTGGCACAACTCCTGACTTTACTGCCTGCATTCGATGCGACAGACGCTGGCTAATCACACTCAAATCATCGTCTTAATTTGCTCGAGCGTTAAACAAGCACACTTGTGTGAAATGTCAAATTGCGCTTTGTTACAATAATACAAATCTCATAGTCCTGTGGGCAATTCACCGCTGGATGGTGAAGTCCTCCCAATGCTGTGTTAGTCATGGAGGTTATGGAACAATACTTCACCACGCAGGTTGGGGAATAGGGGGTGCAATTGGCCTGGGTCACCGAAATGACAATGGCAAAAATAACGAGCAATGACTTAAGGAAATCGGAAACCCCCCAAAAAGTTACGAATAAAAAACACTGCATCGCACGAGGAATCGAAAATATTGTTGACACAAGTCACCGTTAGAGCGAAGCTAAACGCTAAATTCGCCGCGGCGCAAAATCAGCTTGGGCAGCGGTTGAGATAATCGGCACTTATGTGAGCTATGGCCGGAAACCGAGCTCCGATGTTTGGATTCGTAGCGCAGCATTGCTAACCCCTGCGGCAGCGCTCCCCGCCATTCCTAATGTGGGCGTGTTCGTAATGGTCACTGGTTTATAATCGGATCATCGGTACATTTGGTAGCGGCGCTGTCATCATTCTTCCAGCGCCAAGGAGGGCGCTGCTGCGACGTTACACCAACGCAGTCTGCAGGAGATTCACACCAGGGCGGTTATGTTGCTATCTTCGTCGTCTTCCTCGTATGGATGTTGGTGTTGAGCAACAGCTGCAATTTTACATCGAAGCCGTTGAGCCGGATAATTGCGTGAGGAGTGGCGGAGTGGTGAATCGCCATCACGATGCCTCCTCCTTCGTATTTGTGCATCGATCGTTGAGTCGCGATACGATCCCTGGCCTGTTCTGGGTGACCAGACTCCGCACACAGGAGAGTTTTTTTAATGTTCCAATTATCCATCAAGTATCCGCAACTGTTGCCCGCCGCCATGGTCTGTGTGCGGATGCGGTTTGGGGGTTGTGGCCCGCCAGAGCCTTTGCTGAAGATCAGGGCCCGAGATCTTGTGCGTTTGGGGGTCTTTCACGAGGTGATTTTTTTTCGTGGCCTCGTGTTGCAGTATGCGGAATCACGACCGAGCAATTGGTAAATTTGCGGTGTCGTTTCTCGCCCCGCCTCGTTCCGTGCTTTTAGAGTGGAGAACTGCGCGTCGGAAAACAGCGAGCTGAGAAAAAAAGTGGAGACGCTTGAGACTGCAAACAGGTACGATCCGGTCGCTCGCGCCATTGGCCAAGCCACTCGCCATGTGACACTCTCGTAGCTGGCAAAGCATTCTGCGAAAATGCAGGCGAGGTCAAGATGTAATTAATCTCCATTCTGCCTCTCCGCATATTAATTAAACAAAAAATGTGCGAGTCTATCGGCCTGTTGGCTTTCACATTTTCACACCCTCCCTCTTCCACAAAAAGAAAATCAAGCCTTTGTGTTACAAATACAGCAACATATGCGTTTGTTTGTTTGTTTGCTTGAAACAAATGAAAACGGTCGTTCTGCT
This sequence comes from Lethenteron reissneri, assembly GCF_015708825.2. NCBI lineage: Eukaryota > Metazoa > Chordata > Hyperoartia > Petromyzontiformes > Petromyzontidae > Lethenteron > Lethenteron reissneri. Next base: position 2,698,445 of record NC_083811.1, read on the forward strand.
CGTATTTGTTATCACCCATGGTAACTCCCCACGGGCAGCAAGAGCAACGAGTTCGTGCAGAGGTCATTTAAAATGTGATTGTCCAATGAAGTCAGTCGAGTCTTCAAGTTAAATCTACGCCGTTATATCAGCCACGGCAATTCGATGTGAGCGTACGATATCGCATTGACCCTCCGCACACGTCACTACACTACTGTATTCAGGTTTTGTCCTCATTCGTTCATTTCTATCGATGAGATTAGAGTATATCCGGATTATTCGAGATTCATAGAAACAGAGGCGGTGGTGGGGGGGGGCGCTGTTCTGAGAAGGGCCCCCCCCGCACTTGGTGAAGGAAATAATTGGCACGTTTGTGTTGCTTATTTTTTTTGGGCCGCTCGTTCCCTTTTACGAGCAGTCAGTCGCGTTTTCACGACGCCTCTCCCCCGCTAACGGGGAGGCAAAAACCTTCGCGGAACGAACACAGCAAACGATGAACAACGCATGAATACCACGATTAGTCCAATTTTTAAGCGGCACGCAATGGAGGCATAGAAACATCGTCACCTGCGCCAGAGCAGAAATTCGGTTACCCCGGAGGTGGCAGATATTTCGCGACATCAGTCTGTATTTATGGCTCCGAGAGAGGGTTATGGGATCATGTACTTATTAACCAAGGTTATAGCATAATTCACTCTCTTATGACGCAACTCAAGCTTTGCCATCGCGGGTAGCAGCAGCAGCGAGTAAAACCCTTGGCCTGGAGGTCCACGGAGTAACGAATGGAGGGGAGCGATCCGGTTTCTGTCTCGCAGCTGGGGGGGGGGGGGGGGTTGCCCGGGGGGTTTCAGGGGGGGGGGGTTGCAAAGGGGGGGAAGGGGGGCGGTGGGGGGGGCGTCAGGGCACAATGACCTCATGATGACTGGGTGTGGGAGAGTACACGCCCGTGCGCGGGCCCCATTACGGACACAATCCGCCTGTGTCTGGCGTTTCGCCGTAATGCCTTCCATATGTCCAAGGGTAGCAACGGGAATTGGAGGAGAGGCGGCGGTGGGGGAAATCCTCAGTGCGACGTAGTTTGGTATTTGACGAGGGTGTTTGAAGACGCGGAGTAAAAAAAAAACACCCGCGTTTAGTTGAGACGGCGTGGCGCTAATGCAGCGTCAAGCCGGGCCAGAAAGTTAAATTAAAGCTTTGTGCCACCACATGGGAAGTCGAAGAGTACTCCGGTTATCCTGTAGACCGGTGGTTCTTCACCTGGGGTGCACGCACCCCCTGGGAGTGCGAGATGCCCTTTCTGGGGGTGCGAGACGTGGCCAGATTTGTTTAGAAGGTAAATCATCGAAAACACAAACTAAGCACGGGCACGTAAGTTACAACTACTTTGTTGCATCAAAGCCTCTGCATCTATTAACAGTATAAAAAAAACATAACGATTGAGAACCAAAGGGGTACGAGGCTGCAGTAGAAGTTAAGAACCGCTGCTGCAGACAGACTGGCTCCCTCCATGTGAACGTAAAATTTCCCGCCAGGAGCCATCGATCGGCAGGGCGGGGGGGGGGGGGGGGGGACGAGTGTTGGTTGACGGGTACTTGGAGCGTCCAGAGGTTGCCATCGCGTCAAGACGCAACTTCGCCGTCGTCGTAGTAGAAAGAAAACATCTCGTCAAGGCCCTGCCAGAATTCGAATTACAAAACCACCCCCTTGGCCTCTGCTGGGCTCTGAAGCCCCCAGCGCATTTTCTCATGCGGGGGCGCCCCCGCGTGGCCACACGAGAGACGCGCACACAGTGGGAAGGCGGCCCATGTGGCACCGATGGTTTCTTCTGGCTGAAGTTGACAGAACGGTTACGCGGTTTAGAAGGTGGAACGCTCTGGCCAATTAACAGTCGAGCCCTGCTAGCCACTAACACTGTCTAGCCACTGACTGTTACATCCCTGATGGCCTCGAGCAATTACCTCCCATTGACCCCAACCACCATAACCAACAAGCCTAGCAGCCAATATGGTACGGGCCGTCCTAATAACCCTGACATTCTACTTAACCAGTGACAAATCCGAACACAAACTGTAACCAACAAGCTCCAAGTGCTACTGGTCCTCCTATTGACCCAACTAAGCTACCCTGGTCGCCAGCACTCTACGTCTACAAGCCCTGCCTTGAACTCCAATCAACTGCGCAATTCGACACTAATAGCAGCCCTGCCGTTGACTCTCACCACCGGCACCAGCTCTGCCCAATCCATCTGGCCAACTATAACCACAAGTACTCGGTCACGGTTGGCTACGTGCGGTGTGAAAGAAGTTCAACGTACAGTACGCACTGACTAACCCTTACCACCCTAACTCTGCCGGGGTGGGAGCCCCTTTTCACTTTTAGTTTGCTGTTCCGGGACGGCGGTGGCAGTGGCCGTGGCTTATCGCGTCTTCTCGTTCCGACTCTACCCCCACCCCACCCCGCAGGTCGCTGCTGCAGCAGCTGCAGAGGCTCCAGACGCTCGTCGCGTCCAAGGTTCCGAGGCCCGGCAAGGTGGCGACGACCCAGACCAGCACGTGCCTCATGGTAGGCGACGCGTTCCGCCCCGGCACAGGCACCCACGCCGCGGCGGCCTTTACTGGGCGATGTCGCGTACCGAATGGGGGGGGGGGGGGGGGGGGGAGTGGAGCGGTGGTGCTGCGGTTAGCACGCCGTGCTACGAGTCGGACGACCCGAGTTCGATTCTCGCTCACGGCCGCCAACGCCGGTGACGATTATCTGAACCTGCCTCCTGAGCCTCCCCTAGGTCCACTCAGCCTTAAATGAGTACCTGGTGTGTGAACATCGTCGCTAGGGAGACAAAGGCGGCCGGGCGTGGTGCTGGTCAGCCCCCCTCTTCTTGGTTGCCGTGCGAGCCTTCATAGGTGCTCATTATAACAGCACTTGCCCCAAAGTCTGTTAAGGCTATACGGGGGAGCCTTGTGTTTGTCTGGGTAGGTGAAGTCGCGGACGTTGTGTGGGAGGAGCTGCCGCTGAGGGTATAGGAAAGAGAAGCAGCTTAGTTTAAGACGCGAACAAAAGCATCCCCAGTGCTGCAGCGTGACCTACTTATTACTCGGTGTGCGATTACTCACAGCAGCAGGAGTAGCGACAGCAGGAACATCGCCCTCTGCTGCGACAAACTTGGCAAGACCCCCCTTGTGAAAAAAGAGTCTCTTGAGACTCAGCGAGGCTCGCCCTGAGTAAAGAAGCGGATCAACAAGAACAACAACAAGAACAAATAACAAGAACAACAACAAGAACAAATAACAAGAACAACAACAAGAACAAATAACAAGAACAACAACAAGAACAAATAACAAGAACAACAACAAGAACGAATAACAAGAACAACAACAAGAACGAATAACAAAGCAGTCTGCGTGTCCGCAATGCGCGGAGGGACATTCGCCGAGATGGAAACATGCGTTTAGATTATTTTGCTGCTGTAAATTTCCACGTGACAAGCCACTTTGTTGGACTTTTATTTGTGGCCACGTCGCTTATGAAATATAAAGCGAATAGCTCGGTCGGCTTTAGCTGGTCAGATAAAAAAAATTTAATCTTTTTTTAATTGTCATTTTTAAAGTGTTTTAATTGTCTATATTTTTTAAGTGATTTGGTTACCTTTCCTATACTTTACACTCCCATCGTGTTTTTTGTATCGTTTGTTGTTGCAAAGTTGTGACCTCTTCCGCTAATGGACATCGGTGGAACAAGAGCTTTATAAAATAATAAAAATAAAACATAATAAAATAATTCTCACGGCGTTTCGGCCACAATGCAAGCAGCCGTCCTCAGGTGAAGAACCGGTCTGTCGGAAAGACAGTGATTCAGAGAGTGATTCAGACACTGTCTTTCCGACAGACCTGTTCTTCACCTGAGGACGGCTGCTTGCGTTGTGGCCGTAACGTCGTGAGAATTATTTTATTATGTTTTATTTTAATTATTTTATTATTCCCCTTCTACGTGACTTTACCGAAAGAACCAAGAAGATGAATCCCTGCAGTCACGAAAGCTTTCAATCGAAATTTAAGAGCTTTATAGCTCCTCGGATTCCTCCAGGATAAAATACTGATTCTGATGGTTCCTTGCCCCCCCTCCCCTCACTCTCTGCCTCTCCACGACAGGTCGTGGCTTTGTGCTTCGCGTTGGTGCTGGGCGGCCTCACCCCCAGCTTGAGCCCCCTCACCCCCTCCTCGCTCGCCCCCTCCTCGCTCGCCCCCTCGTCCGGCCACTCGGAGGAGGTGGCGCTGACGGGCAAGGATGCGTACACGACCACGCGCAGTGAGTGCCGCCTCCTCTGCGTGTTTGACTCCTCTATTCACTCACTCACTCATTCGCTCCCATTCATTCACTCATCTGCTAACTCACTTATTAATTCACTCGTTCATTCACTCATCCCCTCATGAATCTGCTCACTCATTCACTCATTCCATCATTGGCTCATTGGTTGACACTAGTTAAGCCCATAGAAATTGCCTGTCTCTCTGTTGCTTACTCAATAATTTGTTGATGTACATTCATTCATTCAGGGCCATTTGAGACTGTCTCTGGTAAACTCATTTGTGTGTCCTCTTTAAAGGACAAATTAATTCAATCGTTCGCTCACATATACTTTATTTAAGGCTAAGTTGAGAGCTTGTGGATTCCCGGTCTGTTTCATTTACCCATTCAGTAATTCATTCCTTTTGCTCTCGTTTAGAATCGGCCTACAGCCCGGTGATACCAACCCCACCTCGAGTTAATTCGTCGCTTGTTTTACTAAAATCCATTTGCGAGTCCAACGCAGCTGCCTGGGCAACTAATTCTCTCGCTCGTCCTGCTGCTAAAGCGTTGCATCTATTCATTCGCGCACGTTTACCGTGAGCAGGTCTCTCGACAACTGAGTCAAACAAAGCAAATACAGTAAGCATCTGGTAAAAAAAAGTCAACATTAACATTCAACACACTGAAATAATAATAATACGAGAACATTGAGCCGTAATAACAACGGATCATTAACATTTAAATAGAGCTCAATATTTCAGCGAGATACATTTTAAATTAGATAAGATTTCAGTGGGTGGAGCGGTGGCACAGTGGTTAAGCAGCATGTCCTTTTAACCTGGCGAAGCCGAGTTCAATTCTTGGCTCTGGCTCATGGCAAAAGATATCTAGACTGGTCCTGGTTCCCCCATCTCCCCCCCCCCCCACCTACCCCCCCCCCCCACACCAAACTGCGTTGACCAGTGTGGTGAAGTATGGTCGAGTGTAAGATTGCTTACATTCATCGTTACCAAGCTGCGAGTGCTATTTCCTATAACATTCTGAATAAACAAGGGACAATTGCTTTAAAACCTCCAACCGACAGGTGCATCGTTAAACACACAGCGAGCATCGCGGGTAGAAACCAGTTTCCAAATTCGGTCGCAACTCTTGGAACACCGCGCAGGAATTTCATCACCGATCGCCAGCGCACGCTCACCCCCCACTCACCCCCCGCTCACCCCCCACTCACTCCCCACTCACTCCCCACCCCCCCCCGACTCACCTGCCGCTCACCCATTGTGCCCGTGTGTGCCGGTGGCGGAGCAGTGCGTTCCCGGAGCCTCCTCTTCTACGAGGATGGGCCCTCGCTGGAGGACGCGTCCGTGGTGTGGCCGCATGAGCGGGAGGAGAGGCTGTACGACGACGGCGCCGCCGCCGCCGGGATGCCCGCCGCCCCGCCGGTGCCCAGGCCCTGGAGGCACGGGGCCGGCGAGCGGCACCCGGAGCCGGGGAGCGACGCCGTCCGCGACGGGGACGGCAACGGCACCTACAACAAAATCACCGTGCCTCACCGGTATGTGCGGACGCCACGGGCGGGGTAGCATGGGTGGCACGGGTGGGGGAGCGTTGGTGGCACGGGCTGGGTAGCGTGGGTGGCACGGGCTGGGTAGTGTGGGTGGCACGGGTGGGGGAGCGTGGGTGGCACGGGCGGGGAGTGTGGGTGGCACGGGCGGGGAGTGTGGGTGGCACGGGTGGGGTAGCGTGGGTGGCACGGGCTGGGAGTGTGGGTGTCGCGGGCTGGGAGCGTGGGTGGCACGGGCTGGGAGCGTGGGTGGCACGGGCGGGGTAGCATGGGTGGCACGGGCGGGGGAGCGTTGGTGGCACGGGCTGGGTAGCGTTGGTGGCACGGGCTGGGAGTGTGGGTAGCACGGGCTGGGAGTGTGGGTGGCACGGGCTGGGAGTGTGGGTGGCACAGGCTGGGAGCGTTGGTGGCACGGGCGGGGTAGCGTGGGTAGCACGGGCTGGGAGCGTTGGTGGCACGGGCTGGGAGTGTGGGTGGCACGAGCCCAGAGGAATTAATTGGGCCGCTCCCACCACCCCCCCCCCACATCGCTGGGTTCCATCGCCCGTTCCCTTTCACCGTCCGTCTACAAGGCTGTAGGCGGAGACGCCCTGAGCAGATGTCAGTTGTCATTGGGGGAGAATGACATCTGAACCGGTCCTGTATCCCCCCCCCCCACTTTCCCCTCTACACAAAACTCATACTCACTAGTGTGGTGAAGTATGGTCAAGCAACTCTCAGAGTATTAAAGGAATTAAAATAATGTTTAGTTTTTATGTAGCAATGTTAGTCATGAAAATCGAATATCACGATCACTGAGGAGCCACAGACACAGCTGTAAGCCAGGCAGTCAGCTGGCGCTAACAATTTCCCAAGCGCCGCAGTCCTCCGTACATGAGATGTTTCCGGCCAGTTAACGAGTGTTTATACGCGACTGACACGTGGCGGGGTGGGGAGGTCTCGATCCTGGAGCAGATTGACACGACTGCAAATGATTTCAAAATTAGTATTCACGTGCCATAGCAGGGTACGAAGCAAGAGCACGCTCATGATTAATAGAATACTGGTGCCTATTCTAATTGAGCGTTTGCACCACGCTGCTGTTCCCTGGACGAGCCGTGCAGTGTGCGAGCTGGGGCTGAGAGTTGTCGACTTTTCGAGACCAATATGTGCGTAAATTGGTTTGTGGCGACGTGCTTCGAAGTGGGTCCAGCGGAGAGTCTATTTAAGCACGGGACCCGCGCACGAGGTCACGCGCGCACGTGACGGAGCGAGTCGGGTACGGCGCAAAAACAAACAAACCGTGCAAAGCGGTAACGAGAAATACGTAGGGACAAAATGCCGCAAGCGTGAATAATGGAAAAAACTCAAAATTGGGATCACAATTGTTGTACTGTGCTCTACAGCTCTACACCCCTATGTCATGCCCCCCCCTCCGCCTTCACTAACTCGCACTGATCGGCATGGTGAAGTATGGGCAAACTAATTATGATTATTATTATGTGGAGTGACAAAGGGCTGGAAGAATAATAAAAATGATATATATTCGTTTGAGATTCAAAGCACGGTCACCGATGTTAAAGCTCTTTATAATAGTTCATGGAATTATGTTATTAATTTGTGGAAAAACCCTGCAAGGATTTTTTGTTAAGGACGTCAACTGTAACGTGTAAACACCGCGCAGAAATGTAACTTACAAATGCCAAAATTGCGATGAAATTAAACGGGGGTCACCTCCTGATAACAAAAAAATCGATCCAATTTCTACAGTGGCCAGAAAAGTATCCTCCTTGAGAAATCAAATAAACCTCCAACTCTGAATAACGCGTGAATAATAACATGTGTGAGGCTTGTCAAACACGAATATGAACATCGGTCGCTGACGTCGCGTGGATTCGTAGGCCCGTTACCCGGGCACGTACAGTCCAGTTAATGGACTCAATTCCACCCACCCATTCGGCCGTATGAAATATTCAAAAACGTGGCCGTGACATTTTTTGTGTGTGTTTTAAAGGCGCATTCTCTCCGCTCCTCCCTCCCTCCCCCCCCTCCTCAGGGAGGCGCTGAGGCCTGGCTCGAGCGTGACGGCCGAGCTGGCGCGCGACCCAACGGTGAACGCCACGGCGTGATGACAACGACGACGACGACGACAAACGCAGGACCCTCGACTAACCCGAACGCAAGATTAAAGAAGAAAAAACGGCTTGGAGAAATAAAATACTATTGTTGTGAACCATTGTACATATTTTAAAAAAAACGTCTATTTCAACTTTATGAGCAGCCTTAATGTATTTTTTGGACAAATATTACAAAAAAAATAAAAATATATAAAACTATTATACAAAAAAAATATTAAATTTATATTTAGAACTATTTTGTAGCGTAGCGCTAGACGTGGCCTTAGGTTAGATGAAAACAGATGTAATATAAACTATTTTTTTCTAAGAGACTAGGCAACAAAACCCGTACACGTATATAAAAAAAAAATCTGTAACAATAAATGTCGTCTAAATGCAGACCGTGAATCGCTGTGGGCTCGAGGCTCGTCTGTGTGCGGTCGTGAACGGCGACGACCCCGATGTGTCGGCGTGTCGCGAGTCGTCCGATGGACGTTCGGCGCAAATCGAGGGAAACTTCAGAGACATTCCGCTCTTCAGCTTCGCCGCCGCTGCGCTGCGCGCTGCGCTGCGTACGTCCGCTCTCTCGCTTGTCGTGTGCGCGTGTAGGGGAGCGGTAGTGCAGCGGTTAGCGCTACGCTGCGCTACGCTGCGCTACGAACCCGGCGACCCGAGTTCGATTCCCGTTCACGGCCAACACTGGTGACGATTATCTGAACGGGTCCGGGGCCTCCCCTAGGTCGACTCAGCCTCAAATGAATACCTGGTGCGGTGTGTAAAAACATCGCTACTGGGGAGACAAAGGCGGTCGGGCGTGGTGCTGGCCACCCATCCCCTCGTGTGCCGTGCTGGCCTTCATAGGTGCTCGCTAACAGCACTTGCCCCAACAGCCTGTTAAAGCGATACAGGCGATCTTTGTTTTGTTTGTGTGTGCGTACGTCCGTGTATGTGTGTGTGTGTATATGCGTGCATTCTGCTTCGAAACCCCCAGTCGTGGTGCCCCCCCTAACACCCCCACCCCCCCCCCGCGCGGCCCGTTTTCTTTCCGGATCGCACTGCCCCCCCACCCACGACGCTGTCATCGCCGACAGGTTAAAGAGGCTGCTGCAGCCACCTCGCGCTCGCCATCCACATGCCCCAGATCTACCACGAGCTTTGTTGACAAATGTGTGCCCAGTTATGTTTTGTATTTTGTGCCTAACCACCACATTATTCAACCAGACAATAGCAGTGACCTTGGCCACAGTTTCCATCCAGACACTACCCTGCCACTGACTCTAACCACACCAGGCAGCCAAGACACTACCCCTGCCATTAACGCTAACCACACAAGACAACCATACCCTAGCCCTTTCTCTAACCAGACAGCCAGACTCTCGCCCTGCCGCTAACTATACGAATCAGACACTAACCCTAACCACACCATTCAATCAGACGCTATCCTTTCCCTGGTTCTAACCAAACCAGACGCAAACACGTGCACCTGCCCAGGTCTATCCCGAACATTGATTCCACCTCTGCCACTTTGCCCAGCCTCCGCCTCCTTCATCCACTTGATACGCCTTTCATGTTAGTGTTTACGGTACGGTGCCTTGTGATGCAAAAACCCCGCGAAGCCTCCGGAGGGTAGTTAGTGCTGCAGTGCGTTTAGTTTGTGGTTGTACGCGTGTAGTGGTGCGTGTACGCGTGCGTGCGTGCGTGTTCGCACGGACGTACCCACATCGCTTCTTTCAATGGGCAGGACAAAAAACAAATATTCTTCGGCTCGTCGCATGTAAATAATCGCACAGTTGTAACGCTTCCGATGGGAAACATTTTATCCAATTGTTGTTTATAAAAGCCTGTGTAGTGCGCGATTATTATTATTATTATCATCAATATCAATATTCTGTCTGAAAAATGCAAATGACTCTTTTCAATGTATGTCTCCAAATAAAGGCAGGGTTTAGCAGCATATGATATTTTGCACCCCGCCTCCCTCGCTTCCTACTTTGGCATCGCGATGTTATTGTTGCTCCGTAACGAGGGCAGAATATCTTTCTGCGGTTTAGAATTCGGCACCCAATTATCCGTGACGGGTCTTAAGAGGCCGCACAAGAGTGAGCCCTCTAACGAACTTCCCTCTTCTCGTCGGCACGGAAATGAAAATCGTCTCCGGTGGGATTTTTTCCCCCTTTTTCTTCCCGCAAACCCTCCCTGACCCGATGATGTGGATGCACTTATCTTGCCGACTTGAAAGACTCAAGAATAAAAAAAAGGGGCAAAAGAGACGATACGAAGCTGCACTCGCACTTGATGGCAAAATAATGAAACGTCAAGGGGGGGGGGGGGGGCGTGCTGTGGCACCGGTGGACATGACGAAGCCGCCAAAGTTTCACCACTTGCATCGTGAACATTGTCTCATAACATTTAGTTGGCTCACGTTTTGCGATGTGACATCAAATTTTTGTTATTTGGCAATGGCCATTCCAGAGTAAAAGAATGGGATATTCCCTGTATCATTAGCTAACTGTATAGTTTTTTTTGTTCATGCTGCAAAGCCACGATAATTAAGAACTTGGTGTGATATTTTTTTTTGCACTTTTCCCAATTTTATTCTGGGTGTGCTATCGGTGTCAAGAAATTAATTCCCTTTCTGTTCGGAACGCTCGGGGCAGTTTTATCATCGTCACTTTGTGCTCAAGAAACTCCCCAAGTTCGTTACTTCCGGGACGTTTTTAAGTGACCTCTACAGTCCACAACATTTCTAAGTGTCGCGTCGCAGTCAAACCGATAACATATAATTTTTACTCTCAGGAGATGGAATTGTTTTTTGTTAAGTCGACGCAGACCGAGACCATCAACTCTCCCATGCTCGAGGGCCTAGTTTCATTATTGGTGATTGAATTCTGGATTTAAATCCAGGGTATATGCGGTGCCAACTCGGTAAATTTATCGCCGAGCCTCTAGGGCATATCGTGGAGGGGGGAGGGGAGGAAAATGGTGACGGGGAAATAAGGATGTGCTACAAAATTTAGAATATTTTTTTTTATCGTTCACTGGCACGGATCCAGTCTATCACGAATGCGCGCCGCCCGAATGGGCCCCCGTGGAATAACATCGCTCTGCGTTCAGTCTGCCGCAAAACTGACTGGGATAGGAGGATAGATCGTGAACATCTTCCACCGCTGGTAACCGAGTCTCCCTCCCCGATGGAAATGCGCTGGCCGTATCGCTGCGCAAGGTTTTTTGTGCGCGAACGTTGGGGGCTTGTGAGCCACGGTCTGAAGGGTCAAACGGAAAAGGCGACGAACGCTTTCGGCAGGCGACGCGTGGCTTGTGCGCGCGGTGCCCTCGGCAGCGAGGGCCTCGCGTGTTTCGGAGCCTTGCCTCGCGCCGACGGAACGAATTCTGACGGTTCGAAGCGAGCACTCGCGCAGGTGACCACGGCTGCAATTGGGGACGATTGCGTCGCCGTTGAAAAATGTCACCGGTTGCATGCTCGGGGAAGATCTCTCTCCGAGCCTTGCGGCTATTTTGCTGGGAGGTCCTGCATCTGAATGTTTGGCCAGTGCCCTGAATGAGAAAAAAACCGGTGGAGGGGATATAACGGGCGAAGCTCTGCGTGCAGGAGATTTGTTTTGAATCTGTGAATCATTGAATGCGTGTCCGTGTGTGTGTGTGGACTGAAACTATTCCTGTACCGCCATCTCCTGGCTTCGTCGTCAGCTCAACGCCGCGGTAAGCGTGAATTTTAACAGCAAAAATATAAATTCACATCATGCTGTTATTTACCAAATGAAAGCCTCACTGGGTCTCGGGACACTTTTTTGTTGGAAGGTCGTGCATCGATTGGGTTGTCTTGGTGTTTTGTCTGACTCCAAGTGGCAAGACCTTCCTGAGACTCGGCGAGGCTCTTTCAGGTCAACGAGCGGAATCGTCACAATAGCCGTGGGTCGTGTGTGCTGCATGTACGTTGGACTTCTTTCACACCGTACGTAGCCAACCGTGCTAATCGGAGGTGCGGGACGAAACCAAAATAACTCCACCCCCCCCCCCCCTCCGGGCGAAATCCTACAGCAAAAAAAAAACCGTTCGAAACTCCGCACAGATGGGTTCACTCCACAGGCGCTCGATCGCGCAATCTGCAATGCGCCAACGGAGGCTCGAGGTTGAGAGAATCGACCGCTGACGTTGCGAGGCTAACGAGTGCTGGGGGCCGGGTGGGAAGGGGGGGAGGGGGTATAAATGAGCTGTGGGGATTGAACGCAGTAAATGCCTCCCGTTTCCATAATCCGACCGCATCAATTTCCGCGGAAGAGCGGAGCGCAAAGTCTTTTGCAAAGAGGCTCCGGAAGAGGTGGCAGACAGCCCTACGTGGGGTAGAGGAGGAGCAACCCTGCAACTCATTGCTTGCATCGACACAGTCCTTGACCTCTGAAGGGTGATACAGAGAAACTTCCCCTCCCCCCACACTCCTCAGGAATCTATCTGGTATTTGGCCTACTCTTCCACGCGGGAGCACCCACCACACGCTACCGAATTGCCAGTCGACGAACTGCGGGCGCGCCACACGTTGACGACACTCCTTGCACCGATGAGTCAACGGAGGGGATTGGGGTGGTGGGGGGTGGGGGGGAGTTAAACACGAGCACATGCTTTCAATTGGCCGCGCCGGGAGATCGAATGTGTCGTGCGTGCTGACCAAATGTCCACACGACGATAAGCCACTTGGCCGAGCTACCATTTGTGATGGCCCCAGGTCGCATCTGAAAAATATGCTGTGTCGCTCAGTTGGGAAGCGGGGCTTACATGGTTTAAAAAAATCAATTGCTCGCTTCAATTACACCTCGGCAACTACTGGCAGAGCCAGTGGGGGGTGGGTAGCACGTGCCCCCCCCCCCAATTATCTGATCGAAATCCTTAATTTCGATCGGATCATTGGGGTTTATTAGTAATAAATCGGCATTTTGCGACCCCCACTGCCACTGTGTAGCATATTATTACGGGCCAGGGACTCTATGAGATGATAGGACAATAGTCTGAGTCCATAATTAGCAATAAGTAACGGCAAAGCAGTTATAAGTGACTCAGAATTGTGCGCAGTTGCGTATACAGTGCACGACTTCCCTGAAGGCATTCACCTTAGCAGTAATAAAGGGAGGGAAATTTGGAGAGTATATTGATGATATTCATGATATTGATGTAGTTTATATTTCAGTTTTTTACGTGGTTTGGCTGCTGCAGCTTCTTACTATTAAAATGTCCCTCCCTTTATTACTGCTAATCCTACTTCCTCCCTTTATGACTGCTAATCCTACATAATACACGAGCATAATATGACTTTGACCACTCCCACACCACCTACACATTCCACAAGTAGTGACTAATCCCATAACTGCATTTTCCATAAATATGCTAAATTCCTCTGTCGATATGTAAATTCCTTTGTCAAGGCGCTCTCCTCCCCTAACCTAGCTTAAATATAGGCTGCCAAGCTTGGTGGTGTTCATTCGGACGCTGTCTTTCCAACAACCCTGTTCTTCACCTGAGGACGGCTGCTTGCGTTGTGGCCGAAACGTCGTGAGAATTTAATTTTATTATGTTGAAAAAAATATATTTTATTATTTCCCTTCTACGTGACTTTACCGAAAGAACCAAGAAGATGAACTCCTTACTTACTAACAACTCCTCTATCATTTTTCATTGCTGGAGGGGTTGCCCCCCCCCCCCTACCTGAAAATCCTGGCTCCCCCATTGTAGGCAACAGCAGCAAGCATCGGCAGCATCACGGAAGGTGGTAGTAGTGGTGGTACAGACGCTGTCTAATGGAGGCTTGGTACTGTCGAGGGGGGAGGGAGAGGCGGCATTCATCACCGCGCCCCGTAGTGGCTGCTGCCCGGTGGGATGGGTGGTGGGGGCCCAGGGCTCTGGACGATGGCGCCCTGAATCTAATTGAGTGTCCTTTTGATATTGGCCGAGAACGACAGACGCCGGGGCTGCGTGACAGGCGCGAGGCGCATGCCCCGGATTCTGCACGCGCTGTGTGGCTACACGAACCTTCCCCAGTCTGGGGAGATGAGTCTCACTCGAGCGACCTTGGAAGCAGCTATATATATATAAACTTACACAGTGTCAGTTTTTTTTAATTGTACAAAATGTACAACCAGTAATTATTTGAGGAGTGAACGAACAGATTTCTTGTAATCCACGGGTTTTTTAATTATATACTTGTGTTCATTGCTCCGCTGCAATGGGTTGTATTATAAATTACAATGTCAGAGTCCCATCATTATCAACCATGATCTACACACTGCTGGATTAACTCATGTCTCCATGTCGTGTCGCCATCCCTAACGGTGCTGCGAAGCCACGATAACACTGGTCAACACACTTTTACTGGCAACGGTTTTAATGTAATTTTGGGGTGCTGATTCCAAATCTGGCATCAGTTTTTGTCTATCACATCAGGTTTTTGAGATATCAAATATTGCATTTTCAATAAAAACTGCAGAAGAAAAATATTAAATAAATGTGGATATCTACATAAAATGATATTATAAACACACTATCCTAAAAATACAGCACCATATTTTAACACTAAAGCAGTCACTGACTCGCAACAACTTGCAATCATAAGTGACAGAGTTAATTTCGGGTAAAATCAATGAAAATGGGGTATGCCGATAGCATAAAAATGAGATGTGATAGAGCAAATCTGAGATCAGATTTGGAATCAGCACCCTGAAATTAGTCTAAAACAGCTGCAAAAGTCCAGGCCAGAAAACAATTTTTTTTTGTTGACCAGTGTAATCAATCTGTCTCTGGCATATCATTTGATTGCATCGCTCCCATCATCATCATCCCATCATCATCATCATCCCATCACCAACATCATCCCATCGGTCGCCTTCTCGACTCTGGCTACCATTCCGTCCCCGGTTCACCTGCCACCTATCACCGATGTGTCCAGCCCAAGCCCATTTAATGTCCATGACCATCATCAACACGGTGGTTTTAACATTGTATTTCCGCCCCCCACCTCTCCCTAATCCACGTCTTGTGATATTTCAAGAGGCTTCGGGTATCACAATTACGCTGTTGCGTTAAATGTTCATCGTGAGTTTGCGTAATTAGGTCGCATAAGCGGCGGTGGAAGCTAACAGTAGATTGTGTTCATTACAACGGTAGAAAATGGAATGTACAGGATGCTTCAAAAACATGTTGACACTAATATGGGACTATCGTTATTGGAAAAAGAATGGATAATACTCCGTAACATGATAACAAATGTATGTTAATAGCTTCGAAAAGTCAAAGGGTCTCCACTTGTTCGCCAGCATTGTCAACGCGTGCCTTGAATCTTCTCCAGGTGGTCTCCAGAGCCTGGAGGCACATTTCTTGCGGTATTGCTGCGAATTCTCGGAAGTGTAAACATTTTTTTGAAGCACCCTCTATTTGGCTTCATACAGCAAATCAATGTGACCGCATCGCAAGAGCGAGAGAGACAACAAACGAGCAGAGTGGACGACGTTTTTTTCCCTTTCTCCAACAAACAGTGCGAGAGAAAACCACGAATTCATCACCGCCCTAACGAGCAGGAACCTGGAAACTTCCCCGTGCCCCGCACTGAATTAGCACGGCTCATCCAGCCGCAACTGCCACGGTGTCACTGTCACGGGGCTACTGCCAAGGAGCGGAGAGGATCCGTCCGTGCTCCTTCTCGGGCATGGGGCTCCCCGGCCTCGTCTGGCCGAGTCTTCAGGGCCCAGGGTCTCAACGAGGCCGATTTCGCCACAGTCCACGGCAGTGGATTCTTCTTAACTTGGGGTGCACGCACCCACTCGGGGGTGGAGGGGGGGTGAATGCCCTTTCTGGGGGTGCGAGACATGGCCAAATATTTTTGTGTGTTTTTTGGAAAGTAAATAATCGAAAACACAACTTCAGCACGGGCACGTAAGTACAACTGCTTTGTTTTCACCAACCCTCCGTGTTTATTCACATTGTAAAATGTTGAACGATTGAGAACCGAAGGGGTGCAGGGGCTGCGGTCGAGATGAAGAGCCGCTGGACTCTGCAGCATCGCGGCCCCATTACCCGTCACGAGTTGACTTCCCACCACCCGGCAGGGCGCTCACGACAGAAGCCTCCTCCGCCTGACAGACCCCCCCCTCCGCCACCGTCAGCGAACAATCCACAACCGACTGTATCTTGATTTGAAGCTTTCGTGACTGCAGGAATCCATACTCTTTGTTTTTTTCGGTAAAGTCACGTGGGTAGAAATACAATAAAATGCAAATGCTGAAGAAGGCTTGCTGTGGTTGTTCCACCTGATGAAGATTGCTTGTGTTGCGATGGAAACGTCGTGATTTGTTTTATTGTATTTCTACCTACGTGACTTTACCGAGAACCGACTGTGGCTCTCGCACAAGATCACCCCGTACCCTGCAGCAGCACGGGACAAGCGCCGCACTTCATCCTCCACTCAATCAACAGCATCGCTCTCCCCGTTAGCACCAACAGCCTCCATACAGCACGCCCCACCCTGTCACACCGTTCACTCAATAACACCCCCCCTCCTCCTGCTATCACGCGCACAACGACAAAGATCCCCCGTGTAGCCTGTAACAGACTGTCGGGGCAAGTGCTGTTAGCGAGCACCTCCTATGAAGGCCGGCACGGCACACGAGGGGACGGGTGGGCAACACCACGCCCGGCCGCCTTTGTCTCCCCGGTGGTAACGCTCAAGCACCGCACGAGGTTAGTCACTTGATGCCGACCGATTTCATATAAATCGTCAGGTCGCTGGGTTCGGAGCGCAGCGCGCTAACCGCTACGCCACCGCTCCCCCTACACACACACACAAGAGCGCCTACAAGTCAATAGCACCACCACCACCACCAGTCAATAGCACCTCGGATCCCCCGATCCCATAGCACTCTAGCAGTAACACGCGCGCCTTTAAAAAATAAAAAAAATAAAAAAACAGGGAATCGGTTAAATTCGGGCGCCTTTCGGTGTGGATTTTCTCTTCTCTGCCCCTGCTGGGCGTGCGTTTCCTCCGGGTTCTGCAGTTTCCTCCCAGAACTCTCAACAAAACCACCCCCATACAATGCAACCGGTATTGGCAATCGCCCCGATGCTGAGATATTTACCTGCGGACCACTTGAATTGAGTTGGCCGCAGCATTAGCCCCCTGCTGCGATATATTGGCAGCACCCTCTCGAAAAAGTGTCTTGAGACTCAACGAGGCTTTGCTGGGTAACAAAAAAAATTAGAATTTCCATAGCACCTAGAAACCAAGAGCACCCATCTAAATAGCATCTCCTAGCTCACAGTACTTTCTACCCAACACATCTCGCCCGCTCGCTCGACATATTATTACCCCCCCACCACCGCGCCTCCCCCACCACCGCGCCCCCAACACCCACGCCCGCCTACCCTGTCCAGCACCCCGCCCAACACAAGCAAATAACAGCCCCCAAACAAACAACGACACCCCCCCCCCCCTCGCCACGGAGTCCATCGCTCTCTCCCGCACGCGGCACCAGCAGACGCATCTCGCACCAAACCCTCCGGTTGCATTCACCAGAACCGCCCCCCCCCCCCAAGCCGTGCCCCCCCCCATCACCCCGCGCCGCCAGTTCTGTGCAGGAGGTGTGGACGCCCGGGCCCTGTTGGCTGCGCGGTGCCTCGGGGTGGCGCGCACACTCACGCGCGCTCGCCAGCGCGGGGTGCCTCCAACAGACTCGCAGCGCCCCACGCGCCTGATCCGTTTTCATTCCGTCCGCTCGGCATCTCGCTCGCACTGCAGCAGCAGCATCAGCGGCGGCGGTCGAGCGGCACCGCCTTAGCTTGCTGACAGCACGGCAGTGGGATAGGGAACAGCCCACTTTGAACGGTTGAGAGAGTGAGAGCGAGCGAGCGCGCGTGTGTGTGTGTCAGCGAGTTCGGGGAACAGAGAGAGCGAGCGAGCGAGAGACGCGCGCGTTGTCAACAGCCAGCGGTTTATTTATATTAATAAAAACACCATCCTTTGCGAACGTGGTAGATCTCTTTACACACACACACCACACACACACAGACAGACGCACAAGCAGCAAAGACGTCGGAATGGCTGAAGCTGCGCCAAAGAGCGGAGGAGGAGAAGAGCGAGGCGAGATGGCGTGGCGCGCCGCCGATGTCCCAAAGCGGCCCGGTCGCTCCTCCGCGTGGAGCTCGCAGGGAGGGCTGGAGGACGTCCCGGAGGGTCGACCGCTGGAGGAGACCGCGTGCGTCCACCAGTTCGTGGGTGACCTGCCGGACATCACCATCAAGAAGCAAATGTCCTATCGGTGAGGCGGTTTAGAGTTCAAGTGCTGGCTGTGAGTGGTACCTCTGGTGGGGGGTGGGGAGGTGAACTGATGTTTTACGGGGGTTGGTGGGTGAGTCGGGGAGCGAGGGAGCTGCCCTCATTGTCAGAGCTGAAGGGCCCGGAACTGCGCGTTACAGGTGAGTTTACTTGGGGCAGGTGCAGGAGCAGCAGCAGGTGCAGTAATAACAGCAGGTGCAGCAGCAGGTGAAGTAGCAGCAGCAGTCGCGTTGATTGGAGGTGCCTCGTGTCCGACTCTGGAGTTGGGTGTGGCGATTGCTCTGCGTGACCCGCACTCGTAAGCGCTCAGAGCAGTGGCTGAGTAACTACATTACACTCTGCAACACATTTTTTTTATTTTGTTTTGTTCCTGGGTAGTAAGTGTTATTTCCTAATTGAGTATGCCTCAAAAGTACATAAAATGGCTATTATTCCCCACAAGCTTTGCTTTTGTGACCAGGACAGTGATATTTTGAAATTTATTTATTTTCCAGAACATTCCAGATAGATTCAATGCTGAGTAAACTTGGAGTAGCTTCTATAACATTCTAGAACTTTCCAGTAATATAAATAGTAGCATAAATACAGGGGCCTTAAGCCCACCAGTTCAGTTTAGTTCCAGCTGCCTAAGTGAATACATACCTGGATTTTCCTGAGATGGCATCAAGAGGCTGCAAACATCCGGCAGACGCATTTTTCTACGTCTGCGGCCAATTTATCAATACAAGAGTCAAAAAGTACTCTGTGGAAGCATCTGCTATGATGTGTGAGGCCTACAAGGCATATTTCGGCATGCCTGTCTGGAATGAAGACAACCCCTGGGAATCTCATTTCACCTGCAAGCAATGCTAAATTGTTGCTGGGAATTTGATGTTGTAAAATGTTTTAATTGTAAAAGTTCAAAAATATTCAATGTTTTACGATTTTCAATGTTATTGAAAAAAATATATCATATATAAAAAATGTTGTGAGAATCTCTTACACATTAGTCTTTGGTGAAATAAAGTTAATTTTGTAGGATGGTACAAAAGGGAAAAGAGAGCCATGAAGTTCGCGATCCCAAGAGTTTAGCGGGAACCCACTGACCACTCAAGCAACTGCTACTTCTACATGGTGGACCCTTCCAAACGTCGGACTGGCAAGAATGCACCTGCTATCACGTATCCGGGCCTTCCTTCATCCATCGCCCTGGTGCCACACTGCCATGAGCTCCCTGTACCCACTCCTCCGGAGAGAGAGCAGTCGTCTTTAGAAGAGAGCAGCAAGTCAGAGAACGAGGAAGACGTAGATCCAGATGACAATTTCAGAGGTGGAGCTGAGGAGAGAAACCCACACTACCCCAATTAAAAAGACCTCAACGACTTGATCAGATATCTTGCTGTCAACAAGTCCAATGCCGAGCTTTTGACGTCTAGACTCAAGCAGTGGAACTTGTTGGATGAAAGTGTGCAAGTCGCAGATCAGAGGACGCGTCACCAACCTTTTTTAAACTTCTTCACCCGACAAGATGGGCTCTGCTTCTGCCACAATGTGACCAGTCTGTTCGAGGTAATCGGAATCGCCTGTAACCAGAATGAGTGGCGCCTCTTCATTGACAGCTCATCCGGGAGCCTCAAAGCCGTGCTGCTCCATGATGGTAACAAGTACCCGTCTCTTCCCCTGGCTCACTCGGTGCACCTCAAAGAGGATTTCAACAGCATCAAGACCTTGCTGAATGCCTTGAAGTATGATGAGTACGGCTGGGAGGTCATTGGAGACTTCAAAATGATGGCATTCCTGATGGGTCTCCAAGACGGTTTCACCAAGTTTCTCTGCTATCTTTGCCTTTGGAACAGCAGGGACACCAAGGTGCACTACCACAGGCGAGATTGGCCACAGTGGACCGAGTTCTCTGTGGGAAGGAACAACGTCAAGTGGGAGCCACTGGTGGACCCCCAGAAGGTGCTGATGCCACCACTGTCAGAGCCGTAGATAAGGAGTCGGCAGCCTTCAAGTACCTTCAAGACTTCTTCCCTAAGCTGTCTGAGGCAAAGGTCAAAACCGGTGTCTTCGTCGGACCACAGTTAAAGAAGATCCTGGAGTGCAATGAATTCCCCAAGATGCTCACTAGTAAGGAGAAAGCGGCTTGGGACAGCTTTGTCGCAGTGGTTCGTGGCTTCCTGGGCAATCACAAGGTCGAAAACTATGTGGAGCTGAATTTTGATTTAAAACTTTCATGACTGCAGGGATTCATCTTCTTGGTTCTTTCGGTAAAGTCACGTAGAAGGGAAATAATAAAATCATAATAAAACATAATAAAATACAATTCTCACGACGTTTCGGCCACAATGCAAGCAGCCGTCCTCAGGTGAATAACAGGTCTGTCGGAAAGACAGCGTCTTTTCTGACTTTTTGTGAACGGAAATACACAAATTCGCCAGTTTACTCCTTGAAAATAGGTACATTTCAAAATACAATTGTCCTGGTCACAAAAGCAAAGTTTGTGGGGAATAATAGCCATTTTTTAAATATTTTTTAGGCATAAGCAATTACGAAATAACACTTACTACCAGGAACAAAAATTGTGTTACATAGTGAATTATCAGTGACGTAGTAACTACATTATCAGTGGCGTAGTAACTACATTATCAGTGGTGTAGTAACTTCATTATCAGTGGCGTAGTAACTACACTATCAGTGGCGTAGTAACTACATTATCAGTGGTGTAGTAACTACATTATCAGTGGTGTAGTAACTACACTATCAGTGGCGTAGTAACTACACTATCAGTGGCGTAGGAACGACGTTATCAGCTCAGACGTTTTTGTTGTATGCCACTGTTGTTGAAAACAAATCTCACGGTTGTTGTCAATGGGGGGGGGGGGGGGCAACTCGTAGCTTTGGCCACCAGGGAGGGGGGGGCCCAAGACACCTCTGCCAGCCCCACGCGAGCGACGCTACTGGCTCGGGGAATTGCAATGGCATGAAGGATAGACTCGACGACGACGATGATGATGATGCCACGAGCAATATTTCAAATTTACCCAGGAAAGCCTCGCGGAGGAGGCCTCACAACACCCTCAAAATTGCCCTGCCGCATTGGGATATTTGGTCAACGTCGTCAATTCCCCGGTGCTCCCTTACGAGAGAGCAAACGGGACTTAGCTGGAGATGCTCCGCGAAGTTAGATTTGAGACTTAATTTTGGAGCTTTCGTGACTGCAGGAATTATTCTTTGGTTCTTTCGGTAAAGTCACGTATAAAGATAAAATAATAAATTTAATTAAATAAATTTCTTTATTATTTTATCTTTATACGTGACTTTTTCGGTAAAGTCACGTATAAAGATAAAATAATAAATTAAATAAAACATTCTTTATTATTTTATCTTTATACGTGACTTTACCGAAATAACCAAAGAATTAGATTTGAGAGTCAATCGGATAGACTCGTCGTCTTCACATCAAGAGATTTGAGCGCACAGTGTGCAAGGTGCCGTTCAGCACGCACGGTGCTGCAGGTGAATTAACCGCAGCGGTGCGTATCTGAGGACCGCATTCATGATACGGCAAGCTCGCGCGGACAGATGCGTAGGTTGACGAGGCATTCGTGTTTTAGACTTGTGCGTGAGAGGTTGTTGGATGACAAAGGTTGGCTTTTAAAGCTACGCGCCTGGCCACCTGTTGTGATCCAATTAGAATTTAAAATACAAAGCCATAAACAGCATTGTTTGCTGTTGTAACGGTAACGTCTCCCTGTTTTCGAAGCCTCCGTTTGGCAACCCACCGCTGGATGAGCACGCGCCCACGTATTGCTGATAACGGCGATGGGAGGGTTATCTTTTGGCCATACTTCGCCACGCTGGTGAGTGCGCCTCATCGCAGAATGCGTTGCTCGGGGAGGTGCGGATCACCGACGGAGGTCAGCTGTACTGCTCCTCAAAATCTCACGGCACCGACTACACCTGCCTGTTGTTCATCCATCACGCTCGGTCACCCATCGAAACACTCCTGCAAGCTCTTACCCCCCCCCCCTCGCGCAGTCTCCAGAGTCGTGTGCGCAATGGGGCGCATTCCAGGGGGGGGGGGGGGTGATTTGGTCAGATGGTTTTCATCGCGTGTTTTCCCATCCAGAGAAGAATGCGCTGCGGCAAATGCATCGACCCACTTCAAGCCGACCCTAGCAAGAAACCAAGGCGCAATCAACAGTTGTTGGAGTGGTGAAACAACAACAAACCAATGCATTCGCTCCGATGCCGGCTCGTAACTTGACACTCTGGCTATTACCACCATCATCATCATCTTCATCATCTCCTTCCGTGGTGCTCTTGCTGCAGACTTTGACAATCGAGACGGGCCCGTCCTCTGCGTGACCGCCCTTGCCTCTCGGTGCGTGCAAAGACAAAGATCCCCCGTATAGCCCTAACAGACTGTTGGGACAAGTGTTGTTAGCTAGCACCTATGAAGGCCGGCACGGCACACAAGGG
The DNA here is from genome assembly GCF_015708825.2 of Lethenteron reissneri. Taxonomy (NCBI): domain Eukaryota; kingdom Metazoa; phylum Chordata; class Hyperoartia; order Petromyzontiformes; family Petromyzontidae; genus Lethenteron; species Lethenteron reissneri. The sequence goes on from NC_083811.1 coordinate 2,721,162, forward strand.
GGTGGGTGACCAGCACCATGCCCGCCCGCCTTTGTCTCCCCAGTGGCGATGTTTACACACAGCACCAGGTACTCATTTGAGACTGAGTCGACCTAGGGGAGGCCCAGGACCGGTTCAGATAATCGTCACCGGTGTTGGCCGTGAGCGGGAATCGAACTCGGGTCGCCGGGTTCGTAGCGCAGCGCGTTAACTGCTGCACCACCGCTCCCCACTCGATGCACGCACGGACGCACGCGCGTAGCGTAACGCACACCGCGGCGTCAGCTAAATGCCCCTTGCTCCACAGCAGAAATTACGTGCCCGTGTGTAATGATGTGCACAGGCGATCGCTGTGATCGCCTACCGGCCCAGTGTACAGTAAAACGGGGTCAATGCCCACCTCCCCCCGAGGCCAATTAGTTCGGGCTCGTTATTGAAGTGCGCCGCTTGCTGTGAAGTGGATTCCCGACGATGGTTGCGACGGATATCGGTTGAGAGGGGCCTCTCCCGATTACACTGGTCAACAAAAAAAAAACATTTTTTTCTGGCCTGGACTTTTGCAGCTGTTTTAGACCAATTTCAGGGTGCTGATTCCAAATCTGATCTCAGATTTGCTCTATCACATCTCATTTTTATGCTATCGGCATACCCCATTTTCATTGATTTTACCCGAAATTAACTCTGTCACTTATGAAAGTTGTTGCGAGTCAGTGACTGCTTTAGTGTTAAAATATGGTGCTGTATTTTTAGGATAGTGTGTTTATAATATCATTTTATGTAGATATCCACATTTATTTAATATTTTTCTTCTGCAGTTTTTATTGAAAATGCAATATTTGATATATCAAAAACCTGATGTGATAGACACAAACTGATGCTAGATTTGGAATCGGCACCCCAAAATTACCTTAAAACCGTTGTAATACCTTATGCCAGAAAAAGTGTGTTGACCAGTGTTATTCAAGTCGCCCATTACTCTTCCGAGTGTCCTCCGCTCGATCACTCGACTCACCGGATGACACGAACGTAATTGGGGGGAGTGTTTCTAACCTCCGATTTCCACGTGTGCCCCGCCAATTCAACTTTCCGTTCAGTGTGTGTCGCTGGTCGGGAGGTGTGATAGGGGGCCGGGGACTCGGCAGGGGTAAACCCGCCGTTTATCTAAAGGCAACAGAGTTAAATCCATATATTGACAATGACCCACTTCTGCCATAATACAGGGTTTTTTGGGTTAGATTGCGTAAATATATAAATGTGTCGTTAAACCCGCCACCACCTGACACAGCCAATTAGTAAGGTTTGTCACGTAAACAGAACGTGCCAATTCGTTACTAGTACAGGGCACCGGGGCCGTTGGAAAGCAAAGCCACAACATTTACAATCTGAGTACGACGTTTCGCCAGTAATTATTACAACTAGCTTCATCAGGCGACAGCCAGGTTTAACGACACATTTATACGTACACGATCTAACCCCCCAAAAAACTGTATTATGGATGATATCGGTCGCGAAAGCCTACCACATGTTAAACTGACTGCTCTTCATTTATCCAGTCTAACAATATCGTGCAAAATCAATCGCTGTCCTCGTGTGATTAGCCAAAGACATGACCAGCGATGAGCATTGAGCCGGCAATTGGTTAAAAGGAAAGACGGCGAATTAAATATTGAGGTCATTTGTGCCTCCCTAAGTGACGCGCCATCTCAACGGAGCGCATCGTGCAGCCCGGTAATTTATCTTCGCGTGGTCGGGGAGTATTTCGCTAAATTGTGTTTTTTGTTGTTGTTGCCAAATGGTATTATCCCTGACGATTTTTTTTAAAACCAATTCTGCAACGCATCTCTGCTGCTGATGATACGTCGTCATGCATCTGCTCTTCGCAGTCCCTTCAGCTTTTAGCCGGCGGGATCAATTTAGTCAATCATCTTGCAGCGTGACCACGCCGCCCTGCATCGGCGTATTCATCGCGCGCGAAAATAAAATAAAACAAAAAAACAACCTCGACGGCTTTGGTATCACCGGGTGCAGCTCGGATAGCTCCGCCAACTTTCAAATGTCACCAGTGGGGGATTTCAGCACGGCCTGGCCCCGGGACCTGCTGTTAGCTGCTGTGCCCATTGTTGCCCCGAAGGTTTATCTCCTCGTCAGCGCCTGTTGAATACGGCGGCAGCAGCAGCTGTTGTTGTTGTTGTTGGTTAAGGGTGACGGGGCGGGGGTAGCTGTGACTTATTGGTGTGGATGGTGGGGGTTATTTTACCGTGAACGAGAGGCCTCACAAAAGGTCTGGCTGGTGTCCTTGCTTTTGTGTCTCGTTCTCTCTCTGCCTCACTGCTTGTTGCTAAATAAATACAACTTGCACGGTCCAATTTATCTTCTGGAATACATAGAGCAGGGGCATTGACAAAGGGTTCGCAATGTAATGTGTCTTGTTATGTAAACGCGCTCAAGAGCAGTAACCGTTGAAATATGACTTTTTTATGGCGCATTCTTTAAAGGGTATTGCATTGGCTGCAGCATTTCCATATCACCTAATTCAAATAATATACTGTACTCTTTGGTTTTTTCGGTAAAGTTAGAAATAAATTAAAATTAAACAAATCACGACGTTTCGTTTGCAACACAAGCGATCATCATCAGGTGGGATTGCTTGTGCTGCAATCGAAACGTCGTGATTTGTTTTATTTTTATTTATTTCTAACCACGTGACTTTACCGAAAGAACCAAAGAGTATGGATTCCTGCAGTCACGAAAGCTTCAAATCAAGCATGCTGTACTTGCAAGATTTACATTTAAACAAAAAAAAGTAACGACAGGTATGGGAAGGTTGGCCTTGTTGAGTGTCACCCGCGAGTATGCATGGGTTCTGTTTCGGGAGTCTGGTTTACAATCACACGCCAAGCACGCACTCATGGAATGGGCAAAACAACTCCGGAGAGATCCTGGAGATTCGGGCTCTTCTGGTAAACAATTGGCAAGTGCCTCCCGACTCAAATTAGCAAATGGGGTGTTTTTCATTGGTGGCACCGAGTAAGTGATGGACATTCCACATTCCCATGACAGTTATTTATACATACACAGGACGGCCACTGTTATAATGTAACGTATAACATGGGAATATGTAAATACAGTTATTACTTTCATCATTGTTTCAGTTAAACCAAATTTGACTTTATGGACAACTTCCAACAAACCGATGCCACCGATGGTCGATTTAATGATCGGTCAGAGGTGGCTGGAAGTGGCTGGGTGGCCCAGGGGTCAGAGCACTGAGCCAGCTCGAGTGAGACGCTGGGTTCTCACGTGCAGCGAGTCGATGGGCTCAGCCTGGTCACCGTTGATCGCAAATATATTTTATGTTCACTTGGTTCAGCTCTGAGATTTAAATAAATACAAGTGCAGTTTCGGTGCCATGCGACGGACATGTTTGAAACGGGGTGTGTGGGGAAATCTCAGCGCCCGCTCGTGTGGGCTAGGGGCCATCCATTGAGTACGTACGCATGGAGGGGGAGGGGAGGGGTTAACCCAAATGCGTAGCTTGCGTATGGGGGGTCTGCTGACAATGTACATACGCGTAGGAAACGTGGGGGGGGGGGGGGGGGGTGGTGAAGCCTCGATAATAACTTGTCTACATTGGTCTTCAAATGAGTTTGATAGTCCGGCGGTGGATTAACTGTTTGCTTAAAAACGTTCATATTATTAATTCTTGATCGTTTCTGTGTGGATTCAATATCAGCCGTTCTATAGGATTCGGGGGGTGGGGATGGTGCGTCAAGTGTACGTACGCAGGTGGGGGGGGGGGGGTGTAAAAAGTACGCGTGCGTACAGGGAGGGGGAGAGGGGTCAAATTTTGACATCTTTTTGCGTCCGTACTAAATGGATGGCCCCTAAGAGGTCAACAGACAAGATTTCAGAAGCGGTTCTGAAATATCTCCTTCCACGGCCCATTCTCTAGCATGCGATGACGCATTGCTGTGCGAGAGATCACAATGCCAATTGTGTTTGTCTCATGACTGCGCAATCGGAATAAAATTGGGAAGAAGACCAAAAAAAAGATATTTTTTTTAAAAATGAGGCACAAGACAGCTGAGCCCTTTATCCTGTCTCCAAGCGACACGAGTGTTGCCCTGGTGGCATTTAATGCTCACGGCGCTGCATAACCTCCTAGACACCGCCCTACGGATCCTATGGTACGATCCAACGCCCCCTTTTTTTAAAAGGATGTGTTGATGTAAAGGCACCCACGCACAGAGTGCTTCGGCACTTGATGTTCCCTCTCTGTCGCCGCACTTAATGAAACCAGTGCGAGGCATCTGTTCTCGCTTGGGAGGATGCGGCTGGCTCTGCTGGGGGGTGAGCAGCGGGGACATCCCAGGATTAAAACGGCCACCTCCTGAGAACAAAGTTCCTCCTTCGGAATTCCAGTCCCGGGCACAGTGCTTCATCAGTTGCTTTCTGCAAATGACAGCACGGAGCTTGCACGGAAGCCACACAAAAGTGAAAGACTTCGCGTGCATTGATGGTGTGGACCGTTGGTGGCTTGCGGCTCTGAGGATGAGGAGGCTGTGAACTCCACTCCGTGTTTTCCCATTATCAGGCGGGACGTGCAGGTGGATTCAACGAATCGCCTTAATGCGATGGCAGTGGATTTATAATCAAGCACTGTGGCATCGTCATCAATGATCCGCACTCGCTGCCTCTACATTCTAATTATCAATTAATCCGCCTGCACGCATCATCTGAGACTGCAAAACCCGGAGTGGAGTTTTTACGCTGGAGCCACAAGCTGCCCACGTGTGTGGCTCTGCCTTCTAAATTGAGTAATGTCACCTTGTGCCGCACAGGGACAGCTGCCACTGCACTCTGGCTCGACTGCAGCAAAGAATAGTAATGTTTGAGATGTGATGTTAAGGCACTTGGAGATGCCGAGGCATTTAAGGGCCATATAAATGCAAATTAAAATCCGGACCCTTGCTTGCACTGCGCTTGTTGTCTACGAAGCAGTGGTATGGGGCCTCTGCCTCAACACGTTTGGTTGAACGCCCCCAAATTCGGTTGAGGATTTGCTTGGGTGATATTTCGTTTTATTTTTTATATTATCTTTTTGATATAATATTTTAGACATTTTTTAAAATGTAATATTTATTAACATTATATATATATTTTTTATATAATATTTTTTATATTATACTTTAGATATTTTTATATATATAATATTTTTAACTATTTTATTTTTTTATCTTTTTCCTATTATATATTTTATATTTTTTACATTTCATTTTGTATATATTTTACGTGATATTTTTTGATATTATATTTCGATATTATATTTTTTTATATTATATAATATTTGTGATGTTATATATTTGCTTGCTTCCGCCTGGTCAGGACTTGAAATTTAGCCCGAAGCCTGTGTGGGTCTGCGACTCGAATTTATTTTTTCCACCCGACACACCACGTCGAGTATACACTCCCGCCCCCCCCCCCCCGTTATGGCTGTGGCTACTTATCATGCGACGCATAATCGCCGGTCTCCGAGAGGGCCTGAAAAAAACATTGTTCAGTGAAACATTACGTGCAGCGTATCTACGAACTACAGACAGACAATGCAACAGGCCCTCTGCAGCGCGAGTGTGCTACAACCTGCGGCCCCTCACTCAGCCTTTGCAAACATTTCGATTCCATTGCAAGAATCCCAAGAATAGCTTTAGCCAACAGCTGCCCCGTGACTCCCAGCTGAGCCAAGCTGGGGGAGCCCTTTGCTGTCAACAAAGAGATAGCGACTGCGAAAAGATGTTGCGAATGCGTAGCTTTTTGTTGAATAGATTTTCCACGTGAGTGTGTGTGTGTGCTTGTAATTGCACTTGCCGCTTATAATTTGCACGTGTACATCAAATGCATAGTAGGAAGTACTCATTGCTGTGCAATTACTGTGCGACTGGATGAAGAACAGGGCATTGGCTTGATTGGTATCGGGCTACGTCGAGTATGTTTGTATGTATGTTGAACTTTTTTCGCACCATCCGAAGCCAACAGCGCTAATCGGTGGTGCCGAGTCTTCAGGAGGGCGAGCGGCATTGAGCGAGACCCGTCGATCAGATGGGATCATGGCCGTTGGGCGAGAGTGGTGACGGAAGAGCAGCCAAATGGGTGGAGAGAGGATTACCACTTAGGAGACGGAGTGATGAGAAGGTGCATGTGCAGGTGCGGGATGGAGTGTGACACCAGGCGACTTTGATAGATAGCGATGATCGTGGTCGGGGGGGGGGGGCGGGGGGGGGGGGGGGTGAATCCATTAATCCATTCATCCAGCAGTGGATAGAACACGGCTGATATCAATTATGACGACGATGATAATGTTGGATTCTTTTGCTTTTTTTCTGATAATCAATTCGTTTCATTATTTGCTACTGCTGCTTCTATAACACGAGGCAGCATATATTATCGGGGAAGCGTCTCGCATTACATATTTATAGCGTGTCATTAACACGCATTCACACAAAAAATCCATAATTCGCGTTTCGCGTTCTCGTGAACACCGCGTTCCTGCTGATAGGATCGTGACTCGCCGTCCCATTATGATGTGGCGCCAACAGTTGGATGCTCAACGGACGCTCAATTAACACAAATATTATCACAGCACAGCAATGGATTCAGGAACAGCGTGCCCGCTCGCTGTGCCGTCTATGATTCTGCTGGATTTTATTTTTTGCAATACAGGAAAATAATGTTGGGCGTATGTTTTTTGATTCAGGGCAGAACGATTTTGACGTTTCGAGGAATGGTTTGCGGATTGGTGTCGCGATTCCATTCGAAGAATCGAATCTTACCACCCCACCACCACCACCAACACCACGCGCCCACACGGTCAACATTCAAGTGAACAGTAGCGCCTCTGGTGGCTGCAGGGGTTACGTAAACCCACGGATGTAAATCAAGTACGAATAAGGAACGCGAACGGTTATTCCGTGTGTGCGTGGCGACCTTTAGAAATCCGTACTCCGCAGTGCAATCGACAAATCGATGCGTCGTTCCAAGCCGTAGTTTTCAACCACACGTTCATTTTTAAATCCTTTATATTAAGTTCACTTGCTTGCTTGCTTGCGCGCTTACGACCGTGCAAATCTTTCGGTCGCTTTATAACCCACTTCCCGTGATCCAATCGAGCTGACATTTTGCACACAGACTCGTTGTGCGAGACAATTTATTTTCGTGAAATTTGTTTACAAAATTTTTAGGAAAAAATAAATTATATTTAATTATGTTATATTTAATTATATAATTATATTTAATTACCAATTGCTTAATGCTGCTAGGCAATCATCTGACCCATAGGTGGCAGCCATCTCAAGCCAGAGGACTCTAGCCGCCACGCATATAAAGGATTTATAGTGAAAAACTTTGTTTTTACGGGTTAATTTTTTTATACGTCTACCATTTGATGTGAACTGGGTGTGAGATTGCAGCGATTCCATATGAGTATTCGGTCCCCGATGTTTGCAACTTTGCTGCGTGAACAGTATGTGTTAGTGGCTTCAGGGGTGATATCAACTATTGTAATAACACGATAACAATACCGTTTTATAAGTGGAGCTGGGTGGAATATTCCGACGCAATGAGACATGTTTCACAAATAATTGTGTTAAGTCACAGCCCTGGGAAGGGAATTCGCACTACGGGGGAGCTTAACTGCCCAAGAAGATATTAAAACTGAGGAGAAATATTGCGTGACTCTGGAGTGCAGAGGGCATATTGTGTTGATATTATTACGTAAAATAAATATACATTTTGTGAGTATTACAGGATCTGTATCCTGCCAGTTATTTACCCAGGTATAAAAATCCCTCACTGTGGGTATCAAGACTGGCCGGGAGTGTTTGGACAATTATTTAATTGGCGAGAAATTGGCTACGTGTCGGAGGAAATTGGGGGCCAGTCCAGCAGAAGGCCCACCGCGCATTTTTGAAGTAACACTCAGCACAGCCATTCCCTGGACGCACTTCGCAGCCGCACGCCTACAACACCCGGCAAGCCCCGTTCTTTACCCATCCAAGTAATGGCCATATTTAACTCTGATTAGCTGCGGAGATCCGATGCGATTGTATGCATTTTGAATGATTTAAAACGAGTGAAACAAACGTACAGAGCCGGAAATCTATTTTGGCTAATAGTTGCAGCACAGTCATTTTTTTCGGTAACATTTAACGTTATTTCCACAGTAAATCTGCCAAGGTTTCCCCCCCCCCCCGAGAAGTATGTTAACGTAGGGGACGATATTATTCGATTGTCACTTCTGTGACGTTGATTTCGCGTGCCGGTGACATTTCAACGCGCGCGCCTCTGAGTCGGTGGGTAAGGTTGCTTTGGCAGGCCCCTGAGATAAAACCAAATAAAATCTGAAAACCAAGAACACACACACACACTCACTCGCGTAAGTCACCTGCCGATACAGTAATGAAAAATGAGACGGAGCTGCGAGCTTAGTGGTGACCTGGTGACTGGTGAGTGGACCGGGTCACCACCCGGGCAGCTCAATTCTGAACATCCATCACCGTGGCTTTCCAGGAGTGACCTTGGCAGTGATGATGGAAGGTCGCCCGTTGTTTGTGTAGAAGGTACCGAGAAGTGTTTCGATTCGCTCCCGCCCCCCCCATGCCTCGGGGTCCACGTTCAAGTCAAGAGCGACTTTACTATTGTGGTCGTCTCGTGTTTACCACCTCCTTGGGCGACTTTCTGAAATGTTTGTCTCGTTCATATAGGAGTGGTGTGTTCGCTCCGTTAACTTAAATGTTGACTTTGGGTAAAAATTACATTAAAAAAAACACGATTCTCGCGTGAATTATTCAATGCACGTGTCACGAGTGTTGGAATCGATTTTAATCACGAGAAGCGAAGGGGATGGTTCCATCAGCGTCGCGCCTCGTGAGTCCGTTCTGAGGAAGCGCCAGACCTTGCCCTGGGGTGTTCAAGTCTCGGGGGACAACGTGGAGTTGGATTCAATGATAAACTAAAATTATTTGCCAGTGGCTCTACAATCAATGCTTTCTCACGTAGACTCACACAGAGACCCACATGATTCACAGAGACCCGTAGACTCACATAGAGACCCATAAGACTCACACAGAAACCCATAGACTCACATAGAGACCCATAAGACTCACACAGAGACCCGTAGACTCACACAGAGACCCATAAGACTCACACAGAGACCCGTAGACTCACACAAAGACCCATAAGACTCACACAGAGACCCGTAGACTCACATAGAGACCCATAAGACTCACACAGAGACCCGTAGACTCACACAGAGACCCATAAAACTCACAGAGAGACCCGTAGATTAACGTAAAGACCCCGATAACCCGGAATGCGCTGGTAGAGGCTTTATCATCAGCGTTTCGTCGCATATAGACCCACAGACTCTCACAGAGAACCCATAGATTCACAGATTGACTCATAGATACTCGCGGACTGTCATAGAGACACACTGATAGACTGGAGCGTGTGGGCAGTGCCTTCATCGTCAGTACTTCTTTTCGATGTAAAGCTTTCGTGACTGCAGGGATTCATCTTCTTGGTTCTTTCGGTAAAGTCACGTAGAAGGGAAGTAATAAAATAATAAAAATAAAACATTTATGTTATTATGTTTTATTTTTATTATTTTATTGCTTCCCTTCTACGTGACTTTACCGAAAGAACCAAGTAGACGTCAGTACTTCCTCCAGCAGTCGAGCGCTCGCAACCCATGCAGCTTTCCAGGAGATTTGGTCTGGTGGAGCCCAGCATTGATGCAGGCAGCACCCATGTCACTTCAGTCATCATCATCGTGACCCTCAATTGAATCAAAGCCATCGCTATTATCAAGCGTGATGCAATTGTTATCACATCGTCAATTCGTTCGCAATCATCGTCACTCATAAATTCAGTCATCGTCAGTGTGTCACTTTCATAATCATCATAAGTAGAAATGTACCAATGGAAACACCACTAATTCAATCATAATCGTCATTCAGTTATCATCAATCTAGTTAATCATTAATTACCACCATCATAAAAGCACGCTGCCTTCGCGTTTCCAATCAACGAGTTCGCACCCTGCGCATGTAATCACCTGAATATGGAAAACCTGGGGCGGAGTTTCTAACTGGATCCAGGAGCAGCCACTCCAGCTGCTGCCTAAGCCGTGCATCTTATTTATTGTATTGTGTTTTTAACCAGGTCAGGCCCACTGAGCTATATAGCTCTTTCTCAGAATCGACCTGGCCACAAATGATAGCTCAGCGAAGTGGCTTATCGTGTGGAAATGTATCGCAGCCAAATACTCTAAATGCTTGACGTTGATTCGAAACTTGGAGGGCAAAACCGGAGGACCCGGACAAAAATTCACGGGGCCACGGGGAAAGAGACACGCACACTATAAATATACAGCGGGCGTTAGGGGAGGGATCGAACCCACGACCTCCGGTTTACCAGGCGAGGTAGTTAACGTCTCATAGCCACCGTGGCAACGGGCGAGTTTGTCCGCCTGTCTGGCGCGGCGTTCCCGGCTGCTGGATGAGTGAAGGTGACCTCGCCATGGCTGACGACAGCGCCGGGGGGAGACGTGACGGAAATTATTTTGCGGCGGCACTGATTCGGACAGTTGAACGATGCGCCAATAAACACCGGCAGGTTCATTTCCACTTTAGTGTCCCGGAAAAAAATATTCGCAAAACGCGGGAGAGCGAGTGTGTTAATTTGCATCTCTTTTAAGGTCCACTGTCACATCAGAGAGATTCCCCTCCCCACCCGCACAAAAAATAATCTATTTGCATCGATGTTGAAAATGAAAATGTTTCTTAAACTGTTTTTTGTTCAACATGCGGATGGGATTTTTTTGGAACAACGCAAAATTGTGGGTGCCGCGGTGGCTAGGAGATGTTAACTACCTCGCCTGGTATGCAGGAAGGTCGTGGGTTCGATCCCGACCCAGACACCTGCTGCTGTATATTTAGAGTTTGCAGGTCTTGCTCCCCGCGGTCGCGTTGATTTTTCTCCGAGTCCCTCCCACGTTTAGAATCAACGTCACGCGTTTAGAGTGTTTGGCTGCTGTACATTTCCACGCGATAAACCACTTAGTGGTCAGCCCGCTTCTGAGAAAGAGCAGCGGGCCTTACCTGGTAAACTAAAAAACATTGTAAAATTTAATATTCCATCGCGGATTTGTGAGATGGTAGTGCTTTGGTGGAGCCATTAATCCAGCAGTGGATTTTTCATCTTTCGTATGGCATATTTGGGATATTGCAACAGATTATAAATCGGTTTCATGTAGTGGATTGACCTTGACAGATGGTGACGATGATGGTGGTGATGCCTAATTGGATTTCCTCTGACCAAATAACCCATAATGCACCTTTCTCATCAGATCTCAGACACTAAGCAGGCCTTGATAGTGCTTGGATGGGCGACTACATCCATAAAACAGGTGCTATAGGTTGCTGCGAGGATACATTGCAAGCGGCAGAACACTGTGCAGCAACGTCTATTGTTGTACTGTACGATACTCCCTGGTCTATGCTCTCCACCTCCCTCGACCCGCACTGATCAGCGTGGTGAAGTTGCTATTGTTTTAATCAGTTATGACTTCCAAATGCTGGGCAAAGGCCTCCCACGTGTCCATCAATTCCTTCCTTTCGCCAGTTGATCCTGTCCAATAAACGACTTCCCGACTCTGTGATTTGGTCTCGCTGCTGCTGTCTCTCTCTGGCTTCCGCTGTTTCTCATGTGTCCTCTCAGTCTCCACTCCCGAGTCAATGCTGTCCGTGTCTCGTCATTCGTTCCCCCCACCTGACGTGTCCCTGCATTGTGTAGTTTGGTCAAATAACCCCCCACCCCACACTCCGCACCAAAGATAACCCGTATAGCCTTCACAGACTGTCGGGGCAAGTGCTGTTAGCGAGCTCTGCATTAACCGCTGCACCACCTCTCCCCACCACATCCCACATCGCCAGAGGTGATGACACCCACTCAGACAGCAGCGATCTGACATAACGGCTTTTCACATTGCCCATAATGAGGATGTCATGCAGCGCGTGATGGTAAACTGCCGTGATGATCTGTGCGGCTTGATAGCATCGGTGGGAATGTGTCGTGTTGCTGTCGCGAGAGACTGTGGGTTCGATGAGACTAGGCGCACGCCGTGACCCACCGTTACAACAGCGTAGCGATACCGCCACTGGGATCAACCGCCACGGGCCACGATGCGATTGAGAGATGGATTGGCGCGTACTGACAGCGACGGGAGATGGATTTTATTGTTGTTGTGACGCAGCGTTGTTGATGTTTAAGACGGGTACGGGGTGTTTTTTTTTTCCTCTTGCCAGATCTTGCAGCTCGAATTTTAATTTTGTCGCCCCCTCCCACCTTCTAACCATCGTGGAGTCGATGGCGACGCAATTAAAACTCCACGGGGGGGGGGGGGAGGGGCTTATTTATGTGTGGCATCTTGCGTCTCCGTGACTTACGAAGGCGTTATAAGACGCACATTGCACACACACACATAGTACACACACAGTACACACACACTACACACACAGTACACACACAACGTTGTCCCACGTCCGACCGCATATCTGTGAACTCAAACCCCCATAATAGAGCGAATTTTGGGTTGACAGAGGTGAGCCGCATATACGCAACATCGCACAAACCGAATCCGCATAGAGCGAGGGGGAACCCTCCATTGTGACGAAGCACTCCTCTTGCGCCATCGGCCATGCCTGTCAACGAATCGCATTGATGTCATCATGGGTTTACGCATGTGCCGATTTGTCTGTGTGTTGGCCTGTGTATTTAGCACTGCATATCACCAAATGGCCCCTCAATCGCCCGATCTCTCCGGCAGCCGACAGCTAAAAGCAGGGATTTGTGCCGCGACGTGCTAGGATGGGTCGACCGCCATGCACAAACAGGTTGGCTTACTGTGTAACTAGGTGGTTGGGGCATTGCAGCTAAATGCATTGTTGTACTCTACTTCTATGCCCCCCCCCCCGCCGCGTCTATGCTTCTCGCCATCACCGACTCGCACTCAGAAGCACGGTGACCACGAAATGTCAAATAAACCCCACAGCCCGGCACGGCGTGGGGGGGGGGGGGCGTCATCCAGCAGTGCATGTATGTGTTTATCTATAAATACATTTATTATTCTCGCTGTTATATCGTTGTGTGCATCTGCCCTTTACCTCTTCACTTCTGCTCGCATCCCTCCCTCCCCCTTGCTCTGAGCTCGGCAGTGTCCAACCGAGCCTTAATCGCGACACTAATTAGATTTCCGCGTGTGCGATCCCATTTGCGATGCAATCAAGTGGCAGGCGCGGGCGTGCCTGGAACCCTCGTTACGCCGCGATTATCCACGCGGAATTGTGCGGGCCTGGCGACACTGCAAATCGCTCCCCCAGCCAGCACGCCCACCCGCCCGCTATCCGGCCGGCCAGCCATCCCAGCCAGCCATCCCGGCCAGCCAGTCAGCCAGCCGGCCAGCCAGCCAGCCAGCCGGTCAGCCAGTCGGCCAGCCGGCCAGCCAGCCAGTCGGCCAGCCAGTCAGCCAGCCAGCCAGCCGGCCAGCCAGTCAGCCAGCCAGCCAGCCAGCCAGTCAGCCAGTCGGCCAGCCAGCTAGCCAGCCGGCTAGCCAGCCATCCCGGTCAGCCAGCCAGTCAGCCGGCCAGCCAGCCGGCTAGCCAGCCATCCCGGTCAGCCAGCCAGTCAGCCAGTCAGCCAGCCAGCCAGTCGGCCAGCCAGCCAGCCAGCCGGCTAGCCAGCCATCCCGGTCAGCCAGCCAGTCAGCCGGCCAGCCAGCCGGCCAGCCACCCAGCCAGTCATCCAGTCAGCCAGCCGGCCAGTCAGCCAGTCAGCCAGCCAGTCAGCCAGCCGGCCAGCCATCCAGCCGGCCACCCAGCCATCCCGGTCAGCCAGTCAGTCAGCCATTCAGTTACCCCTCCCGCCCGCTCGTGCGCCGTCACGCCGGACCCAGATGCTGTCACCTGTGGTCAAGTGGCGCTCTGTGCCACGACTGGAAACCCCAGAGGTGGAAGAACGACCGGGCCCGGGCGATTTCCGGCCCGTGCCGCCCTCCTCCACGGCAGCGTGGGATCGCGCGGAGACAAACGTGCCAGGCGACGAAGTTTGAGTGGATTTGGCCACTGTAAGTTTCCACGCGACAGTAAGCCACTTCGTTAAGCAATCATTTGTCGGCGCGTCGCTTACTAAAAAAAGAGCTAAATGGCTCAGGGAGCCTTACCTGGTAAAATAATAATAGTTTAAGTTGTTTATCGTTTTAAGTGTAGTGGTTTAAAAAATATATATTTTTCTCCACTTCCTTCCCAATTGTTTTTGTCCTGATTGTGCTATCTGCATCAGGTCCAGAGGTGAAGTATCACTTCCAATTTCTGGCGCAAACATTCATAATAATGCTTAATAATAATAATTTTAACTTATAAAGCGCGTTTCGTCCAGAGGTCGCAAGGCGCAGTGGAACCTATTTGGTGTTTGAGAATGGCCAACAGAAGCGGATTATCACAGAGTTACTTCTGAGATCCATGAACGTGACCTCCGGTCCACACGGTGGTGGGTGGCACTTTCCCACCCACGCTGCGTATGACCGCAAATATTCGTTCCACAATGGTCAAACTGACATATTTATTCTAGATTTGAAGCTTTCGTGACTGCAATGATTCATACTCTTTGGTTTTTTTCGGTAAAGTCACGTAGGTAATTTTTAAAAATAAATAAATGAAAACAACTAACTTAAATCACGACGTTTGCGCAGTCTGCATCAGCAGGAGGCCATGCTTTCCCATCTGATGACGGACGCTTGTGTTGCGTGATTTAATTTAGTTGTTTTCATTTATTTAATTTTTTACCGACGTGACTTTACCAGAAAACCAAAGAGTATGCCATATTTATTATCTGTGGAGTAATTCAGCCACATTCAATGCGGACCCACATATAACCTTCTGTGTCATATTGTCTCAGTGCAGCCATTGGTGACCCATCTGAGGCCGCCATCACTTTGTATGTATGATGTTGAACTTCTTTCAAGCCGCTCGTAGCCAAGCCGTGCTAAATGTGCAGGCGCACTTGAGAACCCCGTTTAATCGCAGGCGGCCGCCGCCGCTTATTTGACCCCACGATCAAATCTCAACACGTGCTGTATCTCGGTGCTTTGACCTCTGGGAGGCACGCTCGCCTACTCAGCAAAATTAAAAAAACAATGTATTGCGATCGCAACGTGCTTGATGGGTGATATAAGAATATATATTAATATAAATAAATAAACCCACACCATGATGTGGCATGGCAGAGAGAGAGAGCGCGAATTTCCCACGCGTTAAAATTAGCCTCGCTAGCACTGAGTGCCTCGTAATGAAACTTTAATTTGCCATTCCGTCTGAACGGCGGGATATAATTACAGTGGCCTTTTGTTCCGTGACACGTGACACGTGGGCTCGGCGGCGTGCGTGAAGCTCCCCCTAAATGTCGGTGAGTTTGACCCCCTGCCCCCCGGTCAATTCATGGAAACTTTGAACTTTTGTTTTACAGTTTAGCTCGAGCGCCTGTGCAGAGGGCAACGATGAGACAAAATATCTCGTTTTGTCTCTCAATCGACAACATCCTTGTTTCGATTTAAAGCTTTCGTGACTGCAGGGATTCATCTTCTTGGTTCTTTCGGTAAAGTCACGTAGAAGGGAAATAATAAAATCATATTTTATTATGTTTATTTTTTTCCCTTCTACGTGACTTTACCGAAAGAACCAAGAAGATGAATCCTTGTTGTTTTTCCTTAATTCAAATCAATCAACCCTCAGTGACGCAAGTTTAAACGAGCGGCATTCTTCCACGGCTTTTGGCATTCGCTTTCTTTTGTTGTTGTTGTTGCCAATTCACCGCCGTCGTGTGTGTTTATGCCGAACTTCTTTCGCACCGTACGTAGCCAACCATGCTAAACCGGGAGGTTTGCGTGGGAACCACGCCGTTTCTTGGATAATGACGGGAGACTGCGGCTCGGCTCCACTTACTGCCGCGCCGCAGATCCCCAGACGCGTCGTCTCCCCCGAACGGGTTAACACCACCACCACCACCACCTCCCCCACACCCCCCGCTCACCCTTCCCCGCCTTGTTACAGACGAAAGATGTTTTTAATTGACAGCTTCTCACACCAATCACTCTTTCGCTTCATTGTGAAAACGCAAGGGGTAAAAAAAAAATTGGGAATTATTGATGTCCTCGTCCGTCTGAAGGGATTTGCGGAGAGATGCTGCTCCTTTGAGGTTCTGCAGCCTACGAAGAGAGAGAGAGAGCAAGGCCAACCCTACCCCCCACACCCCCGGTATTTATGCCGGGTGCAACTTGAATGGCGTGGTAATGCGCGGGTTTCTGGATCAAGGCACAAGCCGTTGCTCACGAGCCGACAACATTCGGGCCATTATTCCAGTGTCACGTCGTGTCGCCCGCTAATGTGAAATTGCCACCAAGATGACTGCTTGCAAATTTTTCGATTTAAAGCTTTCGTGACTGCAGGGATTCATCTTCTTGGTTCTTTCGGTAAAGTCACGTAGAAGGGAGATAATAAAATAATAAAAATAAAACATAATAAAATAATACAATTCTCACGACGTCTCGGCCACAACGCAAGCAGCCGTCCTCAGGTGAAGAACAGGTCTGTCGGAAAGACAGCCTCTGAATGAACACCACCAAGCTTGGCAGCATATATTTAAGCTGGGTTAGGGGAGGAAGAGCGCCTTGGTGGTGTTCATTCAGACGCTGTCTTTCCGACAGACCTGTTCTTCACCTGAGGACGGCTGCTTGCATTGTGGCCGAAACGTCGTGAGAATTGTATTATTTTATTATGTTTTATTTTTATTATTTCATTATCTCCCTTCTACGTGACTTTTTCCGAAAGAACCAAGATGACTGCTTGCAAATTATTCGCGGGCCCGCGCTTAAATTCGCGATGCCACGAATCGCTTCCATGAGTCGGGGAAATAAAGCCGCTGCGAGTCTCAGCTCGTGCCTTCGATCGGTACTATTGCAAGTACTCCTCTCATCCGCGGGCCTATTTATTCCCATTATGCCGCGGTTATCCGCTTTTGTACCCGTAATACTTATAGCGAAAGCGGACTTCCTAATACTCGCGTTATTTTTCCGTAAATAAGTGGAGCTGCGCGGACAATTCATCAGCTCACCAAAAGGTTATCAGATTACACACGGTTAACAGATTATCCACGGTCATCAGATTACCGGTGGCTATCAGATTACCCGCGATCGTCATATCACCCGCGGTCATCCGCGATGGGTTGTTGCTTCACCTTGCAGATGAGAGGAGAGAAATCGCGGATCACTCCGTGCGATGCTGATCCCCCATGTCACCGCGGAAACGAAGATCACTCCTGCGTCTATTCTCTCGGCGTGCAAATGCTGCCTACGATTGTGGATTTCGAATCGACTCAGGAATTGTGACCCCCATTTCTTCTCGTTTCCTCTTGACCATCTCGTTTGTATATTTTTAATTAAAAATAGATATTCTTATCTCCCCCCCCCCCCTCCCGATCGTACCATCGGTGTCGTGTCAAGAGACCGTGAATCAATTCACAGCTCTCGCAGAGTGGCGAAAAATCATCGTGGTTCAAGAATAGCCCGTTGGAATAAGGCACCGCGGAACTGGTTATGGCGACACGAGAGATCCGTCATCATCCTCGCTAGGGGGCAGCATTTTCCCACCGGACCTGCGACGGAAGAGACGTTTTCATCCCGCTGAGTCAAACCAATGTTTGTAATTATCAGAGTTGAATCTGAGCCAACTTAAGTGTGAAAACCCACATCTTAGTGGATGGTTGTCGTGCACAGCCACTGGCGACTCGCCCGAAACTCTCAAATCGCCACACCTGAGAAACCCTCTTTAACCTCATATTTGTGTTATATTTATGATTATTCCATGTTGTTTATCCATTTATAATACACGCAAAATGTCTCCTGACCTTCACTGAATCAAATGTAACCCCCTGCGGAGGGCACACGTTAGGATTGACTAAAGGGTCGTACACATTAATGTCCGTATCGCCGTCACGTGTGAGTGCAACGCCCCAAGGGAGAAAAAAAATCCTCCCTCCCAAACAGTTTATCGGTACCAACTCTTAATTTGGCCACAGCCCTAAATTGTTGCATTTATGATGTGATCTCTTGGCCACGGTAATTTACATGCATCGGGCAGTCCATGCTGCTGAAACAGTAGTAATTACTCGAGTTTAAGGAGCAGGCTCGTTGCGTCTAACGGCTAAGAATAAATACATACGTAAAATATGACGACATTCTCGATAAATATACATTGTGCTTAAATTGACCGTAGTTCCAAAGCTGGGGTCAGTGCTTCACCGCGTTCGGGATAAATAAATAAATATGTATACTGCCCTTCTCATTAAAATACTGTATGCATTACACTTTGTATGCACGGAATTTTAAACACCAGACTTGTTCAAAGTACGTACGAAATTGTACGAATTCATGAATACACAAATTATGGAGACCTCATTTAAAATACACATTTTGCTTGCATTCACAAGCCATACTTTGTGATACGTTTGACGAGGGACATTCCAAAAGTCCATGTACCTCATTTACCACTTCCTGGGTGAGCTGCATCAAAGTTGGCACGAATTTCTGGCCACAGCATCACCACCATCATCATCGCATGCAATTAGCTTTTCAGGAAGCTCTCAATGAGCGGTCTTTTTTTTGCGAGCACCCCGCAGAAACCGCACATGTGCGAGAGGGCAGTACTCAGAGGGCCCCACACACACACGGTGCCGCCGTTGCGAGATATTTACTGACTGCCTGCTCTGCAGAAGGTCATAGGTTCGATCCAGACCTTGTGACGCCTGCTGCATATTTGTAGTTTGCGTGTTTCTCTCCCCGTGGTCGCGTGGATTTTTGTTCTCAGGGTCTTCCAGTTTTTCCCCCTTCACATTGAGAATCAACATCACGCCTTTTGAGTATTTTGGCTGATATACATTTTCCCGAGATACGTCACTTCGTTGAGCTATCATTTGTGACCAGGTCGCTTCTGGAAAATAGTCGTATAGCTCAGTGGGCCGGGCCTTAGCTGCTAAAATACAAACGAGTTCAGTTAGTTTAATATGTTCAGGAATCCACTTGCCTTACCTGCCATCTCCTGGACACCCTCGCTGCCCAGCATGTTTTGAGAAGTCTCGCAAAATCTGTGAGTGATACACCAACCCCTTGGCGCGCGCCACAGTGCCCCGTTGCATGAAGGCGCTTGCCAGAAAAACCGCTCTTTTGCGCTACACGTGGTTCCGTGGAAATAAGCGATTTTGTATTTCCCCCGGCCCCATACTCAGTTGACATCGACTCATTATGGAGTCCGGATCTTTTGTGCGCATGTTGTTGTAGACGCGACGCTCCACTGGGTGCAGACGCATCGCAAGACGCCTGTGCGCGCACGGACGTTCGTGGATCATATTGCCCTGCAGTGCTCATTTTGTACCAATTATTTGGCCATAAAAAAAACGATAAGCCAGGTGGCGCAGTGCAAACCTGCGTTTTGGTTTTTTTCGTCGTTGTTGTTTCGTCGCCGCTGACTTACATGCGGGCAGGAGGGGGGGGGGGGTTAGGGCCTCAGTTTCTATCGTGACATTGGACAGATGCCCTTTTGTCGGTGCATTGTTGGAAATAAATGTCACGAGGGTGGCCTGACAATATTCCGTGCTGGTCTGCGCGTTTAGGAAATGGGGTGTGGCTCACGAACGGCTCAGACATCACGTGGCCTCGGAAGTGACTCAACTCGGGTTGCAAAGTTCACAGAGCGCCGCGCACACCGTTGCCCTACCGCTGCCCTGATGAGTATCTTGATAATCATAATCGGCCTCTTGGTCGTTGGGGTTGTTTGACCGTGCTTCACCACGATGGTCAGTGCGGGTTGGATGAAGGGCACACGGTAATAATCGGTTTCAGACACCACTCCCTGCCGAAGTTAGCCGTGGCCAGGAATCGAACTCGGGTGGCTGGGGTTCATAGCGCAATGCACGAAATAACCACCGTTCCACCGTTTTAGCTCTTCCTTAGCAAGCCTCGTATATCGCAGCAAGGTGATGGGCAGCAGAGGGCGGCACAGCAAAAATCTAACTATATTTCCAAGTCTTCTTGGTTCTTTCGGTAAAGTCACGTAGAAGGGAAATAATAATTAAAGTCATATTATGAAACCCCCCGCCCACCTCCTACGCATTTCCCATAAATATGCTAAATTCCTCTTGATATGCAAATTATTTTGTCAATGCGCTCTTCTTCCCCCTCCAACCCAGCTTAAATATACGCTCCAAGCTTGGTGGTGTTTCATTCTTCACCTGAGGACGGCTGCTTGCGTTGTGGCCGAAACGTCGTGAGAATTATTTAATTATGTTTTATTTTTATTATTTTATTATTTCCCTTCTACGTGACTTTACCGAAAGAACCAAGAAGATGAATCCCTGCAGTCACGAAAGCTTTAAATCGAAATATACTTCCAAGCTCCCGTATCTACGCTCCTCCTATCATAAGCCAAGCTCGGTACAGGGAGGCGCGCAAAGCAACGTCCACAACCCCGCACCAATGTGGTGGCGCCCTCATCCAGCAGTGGATTGACCAGAAAGAGGGGGGCTGTAAGCGTGCACGTTATCGTTGCAGTCGTTGGCATTGCTCGCCAATGCAGGCGGTAGGAGCACGGCGACCTGCTCTGTCGAGACTGACTTCACAAGCGAGCTGAAGTGGAAGGATTCGGGGCATCGTCTCCACCCCCCCCTTCCCCTCGTGAGGAATGAGATGATGCCGTTGCCGTGCCCGGCTCTGTAAAGTGCGCCTTCAAAGCGAAGGCGGTGATCGTTGCACCAACTTAGCTTTGTAATGAAGCGCCCATGCATAACGTAACATGCGGCTCGAAATGCGAAAGCGGACACTGGGGCAAATCGGAGGGAGGGACCCGCAAACTCGGTGAACGTGGGACGTTGTCCCCGAACGCTGGTCCAGCGGTTCCGACCAAATGCCAACGTTCAGCGGACGTTGACCCAACGTTGGAGCAATGTTGAGCCAACGTTGGACCGACGCTGGTCCAACGGTTCCAACCAAATGCCAACGTTGAACCAACGTTGGGACAACGGTTCCAGCCACATGCCAACGTTCAGCTGACGTTGAGCCAACGTTGGAGCAATGTTGACCCAACGTTGGACCAATGCTGGTCCAACTAAATGCCAACGTCGAATCAACGTTGAATCAACGTTGGTCCAGCATTGCAGGTTTACTGGGAAGCGAATGTGAAAGAGAGGAGAGAGAAGAAGCAAACGAAAGGCGCGAGCCACGTGGTTGTAAGAGGACAACGTTTTCTGGAGAGACTTAAAAGCAGAGAGTGCGGTGGGGAAGGGGACACCAGGAGGAGAGAGTTGTGTGAGGAGGAGTTGGAGGAGGTAGCTCCAGAGCAGCGCTCCTCATTGTTCTCGCGGAAGCGTTCCGTTCCCTGGCTGCCACTCCTTCATCGTGCCTCGGCCGTGGACCATCATCCTCGCCAGTAGTCCACGTCTTCTCCCCAAGCCCATTTCGTTTTTGCTTAAATGTTTTGATTGTCTCACAAGACGACGTGCGTTCTCGAGTCCACGTGTTCCTCGAATCTGTTTTCTGCAGAGAGCACACGTTAGAAAAACGCGCAACACAATGGTCAATGTCACTGCGGTCTTTATGTATACACATACTAAAAAATAGGATGCGATGGCGACGTTTTAGGTAATGGCCCTCATTGACAGCAACATAAAGAGGCCAGAGAGGTGGAGATGCGCTGTGAAAAGGGTCAATTGCCCGAAACGTCGTTTTTTAAATACAATTTTGTTGTTTTTATGGCCGCAGTGTTATTATTGTTGTTGTTAATTGTGCTTTTGCACCACTGCCGAAGCAGTAGCAGCGGAAGCATCACCAAACAATGAGCTTGACTTTGAATGAATGCATTGTAGTCTGCTGATTTATTTTTCTGCAATAAGCTTTAAAATGTTTGTGCTAACAATTAACAATATATATGACAGATGTCAAGATTTAAGGAAAAAAAAGTGCCATCTCTTGTGGGTGTAAAAAAATAGTTAATAGCGGTTTGAATACGGCTTAGCAAATTATATTAATCCTCAAATCTGGGAGGGTGTTGACACCTGTGGTGGAGTAACGGCGTTAGGCGACGCCTTGCGCGCACGGAAAATAAAAAATACAATCTCACGCTTCATTGTTGATGTTCCCATTTGTGCGAAAGTTCAGAACATTCTGAACACTCGCGCGCACTTTAACGTCGCTTGATTGTTACAGCGGAGCGCTCCCTAACCTGCTGACGTTGCTGCTTCTATTGCTGCTGTTACTGCTGCTGTTACTGTTGCTGCTGCTACTGTTACTGTTGCTGTTTTTGCTGTTACTGTTGCTGTTGTTGCTGCTGCTGTTGCTGTTGTTGCTGCTGCTGTTGTTGCTGCTGCTGTTACTGTTACTGCTGTTGTTGCTACTGCTGTTACTGCTGTTACTGTTGTTGTTGTTGTTGATGCTGTTACTGTTACTGCTGTTGCTGCTGCTGTTACTGTTACTGCTGTTGCTGCTGCTGCTGCTGCTGTTATTGCTTATGCTGTTACTGTTGTTGTTGCTGCTGCTGTTACTGCTGCTTGCTTACTGCCTCACAATACGAATACCATACGAATGGTTTGTGATGTAGGGGGCCTGCACAACATCAGTTTGGCCAACAGCGCCTCCACAACCGAGGGAGCTGATCGCCAGTGCCGAGGGCACGGTGGGAAGTAGGGGCGGCGGTGGGGAGTTGGATCGGCCACTGAGCGGCATGGCGAGTTACTTCCGCCCGAGCTTACGAACAGTGAGGTCTCTTTCATTGCCTCGGCCCACCTGGGACTCTGGTGTCGAGCTACCTGCAGTGGCAGCCACCACCCCCAGCAGTAGCGTGAGCAAGCAGTTGCAGGGTTGCACCTTTGCCTGCCGACCTTTTCCCTTTAAAACAACACACACACACAACAACTAGCATCTCACACGTCCTTTTCACGTGTCCGTCTGACTCGGGCCAGCAAGACTTGTTTTGCTCATCGTAAGAAACCAAACAGAACGTCGTCGCAACGCGCGCTGGTGCTGCAGAAACGACAACAACAACGATTAATCGTTTAAAACGATTAATCGATTAATCGTTTAAAACGATTAATCGTCGTCAAGACGGTGGCGTTCGTGTGATCCGCATCGATTTGGTCCGCTAATGCACCGGTCCGCATGGGGGACACACGCTCGGGTCGCACTCATCCACGACACTTTACGGAGTAGACCCTCCACCCCCCACATAGCTCCCAGAGAGAGCTCGCGATTTGAACACGAAGCACATCACCGGGCTGCGCGTTTTAAAAATGTGCGAGAGCGCTGTTCTTGACGGCGTTTGTTTCCTTTGCACGGAAACGACTCCCCCGCGATGAACGCGGCGGTGTGGGGAAGCCTTAATCCAGCTGCGATGGGTGTAGCGATTCAATTGTCACCATTGCGCAACAACATTGCACGCTTTTAAATGACGTCGAGAAACGATGTGGATCTAGAGGGGCACCGCAAAACGGAACGTGGATTTGGGCCTGACGCGTCTTTTGCAAGAATTGCGTGGACAGGCCAGGAGAGTGAAGGAGTTTGCAGCTGAGGAATGGAACGAATCTCAAAGAGCGTGACGAGCGGATAACGGTGACGAGCGGATTTAGGGAGGCCTTCATCCAGCAGTGTATTGACGAAGGCTGATGGTTATGATCGTGGTGATGTTGAACTCGTGTATATATGATAATTGGTTTTTTACCCTTTTATCTGGCAACAAAACGGACACCTTTTTTACGAGGAGTCATGTTTGCATAGACCACAATACCTGCAGTCATAATGCAAACAAAAAACATAACTCTGATAATGTATGCACTGTCCTTGAAGTTGATTGGTCCACACCCGAGACAGCTTTCCTTAGAGCCTAGTCTCACACGGTGTTGGACCAGATGACGCAAAAAAAAAGGTGTCAGTTTTGTTGCCAGATAATAGGGTACAAAAGCAATTATCATATTTTTCTATTAGCAAATGAGGTTCCAATGGTCGTGTATATATATATTCAGCACCGCGTTATTCCATTTTCTGTTCAGAAATATGGTAAGAAAATATGAATGTTTACGAAATTAACAAAAAAAAGTTGGTGAACTGGTTGAGAAAATGGTCGTGCGGCTAGGCACGTAGAACATAGTAACAACACATATACAAACGTGACATTGTGGTTGTGGTTGTATCACTCACTGGATATTTGCCAGTGTAATTTGTGATGTTATTTCAGTAAAGATATTTCGCGTCCCTCCTGCTCCTTTCCCTCGTAGAAAAATAAAAATAACTTTGACATCTGCTGCGCTCATGTCAAGCATTGGGCGGCACCCTGATATCTAAAAGTAAATCCTTCCAAACTTCTCGGACCCTTCGCTAAACACGACTGCATCGCCATCATCGTCGTCTTCATCAATAGCCATGTTCAATCCGCTGTTGTATGAAGGTCTCGACCAGCACAAAACCGTAGCACTCCGTTTACCTATTGTCGCTTGCAGCATTTTGACGAACTGTATGTAGTCGACAGCTGTGACATTTTAAATGGTAACATTTTTACATGGTAAAATGTGCCAAGAAGTATGTATGTACTGCAAAACTTATTTCGCACCGTCCGGAGCAAAGCGTGCTCATTGGAGGTGCAAATTAAACGAAGCGCACGTCAACTAGGCCATTAACCCGATTTGTTACAGCATCAGATATTTGCCACATTTGAGAATGTACACTCGCAAATCAACTCGGCGTCGCGGTTAGCAACACCGCGTCCGACTGGCAGCCCGATGGCTAACTTAGCAGGCCGTACGCTGAGCCACCACCTCGTACCGCACAGGGGCAGCTGCCATCAGGGGGTTCCCCTAGGCCAGTGTTCTTCTTCTTCCTCACCTGGGGTGCACCCTGTCACCCCCTGGGGGTGTGAGACGTGGCGAGATTCTTTTAGAAGGTTAATAATCGAAACGCAAATTTAGCACGGGCACACAGGTACAACTTACTTTGTTTCAGCAAACCCTTTGTGTGTATTAACATGATACATGTTTTGTTTTACGATTGAGAGCCAAAGGGGTGCGAGGCTGCAGTGAAGATTAGGAACCGCTGCCCTAGGGTAAAGGAAAACAACAGAAGCTACAGCGGGAGCATTGTAACGATTGAGGTGGCGTGTGATGTAAGGAGCTTTGAGAATTGCTGGGAGGGGGGGGGGGTACTTAAGCGAAGCTTCATGCTTTGTTTTGCCTAAACAAGCGAGCAGAGACCGCACGAGATGAGGGTGAGTGAGAACGTCTCATTGCGCGAGAGTGACTATGCGACATTAGCCCGCCAGTAGGGGGGCGATGATTGCTATGCACGAGTTCCAATTGGCGTGGCGTTTCAAATCAAATGCAAACAATCAATGACAGTCCCAACCTAGCAGTTTAAATGAAAGAGAAAAAAAATAATCAAGCGCGCTGTACATGGAAATTCCTTAAGTGTTAACGGGTGGCGTGGCTGGTTAGGACTGCCCCAGCCGTCTCTCCTTGCTCTGCAATGATGTAGCAATCCCTCGCATCATCAGCAGTACCACATCGCGGGCCTGCTGCCATGTATGGTCAGCATGTTCTTGTTGTAGCTTTAAAAAAAAACCCACACACTGCCGCGTACATTATTTAATTCACAGCAAATAGGCTTAGGCGGAGCAGATGCTGGAATACAAAATAATTGGGCACGCGCGACAGCCAGAAGTTTGTTAAGAAATCTTCGTCCGATCTTCATACGCACCACCCCCACCACCACCACCACCGATCGATATTGGTATATGCCCCGGGTCTCAGCAACTGAACGCCGATTCAAACGATGATGGGAGTCATCGAAGCGTGGAAGAGCCGCTATGCAAGGGGCCGGAGGTAATGCGCACTTACGGGTGCCACGCGTGCGCGTCTTTTGCGAATTGTGACCGCGCGCAGCACGGTGAGTGTGAGCGTTTGTTCGTGGCAATCGTCCCAAGCTGCTGCTGCTGCGGTAGTGGTGGTGGTGGGTGTCAAGTCGCGTGGCCTCCGGGTGCCTTCGACCGAGAGTGACGGGAACCCCCCCTCGGCTGTGGGCAGCCGTGGTGAAGCGTGCTGAAGGGATTGTTACACCATCTGGGTAATGTGGCCCCGTGAATCAACCGCGTTGTGCGCGTGCATAGCTGCACGGTGTTTAATTTGACAGGTTTTATATATATATATGGTTGTATATATATATATATAACATGGTATTATTACTGTGTATGTATTTACAACCAAAAATCTGTTTTTCTGACAATTTTCCAAATGATTTTGATTGTAATCTGTTGTTGAACGTTCTCACTTTTTTTTTTAGCTGATAACGGTGAATTAACGTAAGCGCGTGTTTCTCAAATAAAACTCGAATTGCATTGCATGTTTTTTTTCCATCCCAATGTTTTCAAGTGCACGTTCTGGTTTGGAAATTAATCAAATGTGTACCGAGGGCAAACTCGAGCTAATTTTCCGATTGCAACTTAGAAGTAATATTAATTGCGTGAAGTACATCGGTTTAATGCCACATTTACCCCGATTCTTTGCAAGAATATACGTGTGGAGTGTTTTTTTGCCACAATTTTAAAATCCACCGATAATTTCTGTCTTACATTTTCGCAAAGCTTTCAAATCACAAAGAGCAATCGCGTAAATAACCGCGAAGGAAAATGCACATTAACTATAAATGTAATTCGCACGCTACGAAAACTAAACAGAGCACAGTGTGCCAAACAGGAAACATAATATTAATTATTTTAAAAATAGCTTTTTTATTTCGCAAATCACAATTGCTGAGCACAGGCCCACATGCCAAGCGGCCAGCAACACACAGCACTATTGATGGTGAGACATGTGGACCAAAACGCTGTCTATATTTTCCCTTTTAAGGCCACAGTGTTATTGACGAATGAGTTAATGGTTCTTGATTTGAGCAATGTTGGAAGGGCATGGGGAGGAATCCACTACAGGAGGGAATTCCACAGTGGAGCAGTGCGAAGGAAGAAGCAGACAGAGAAGTATGGTGACCTGCAGTGTGGTGAGTGGGTGTTTGAGTTGGTGGGTGACTGTCTTGTTGTTGCCTGCAGTGCGGTGAGTAGGTGGGTGAGTGTGTTGTTGTGACCTGCAGTGCGGTGAGTGAGTGGGTGGGTGGTGAGTGTGTTGTTGTGACCTGCAGTGCGGTGAGTGAGTGGGTGAGTGAGTGGGTGGGGGTGATTGTGTTGTTGTGAACTGCAGTATGGTGAGTGAGTGGGTGAGTGAGTTGTGACCTGCAGTTTGGTGAATGAGTGAGCGGGTGGGTGAGTGTGTTGTAACCTACAGTGTGGTGAGTGAGTCAGTGAGTGAGTGGGTGAGTGAGTAGGTGGGTGAGTGTATTGTAGTGACCTGCGGTGTTAATTTTGGTTTAACAAATTGTGGTTCGTGAAGCAAAACAGTCAGTGCCTGGTTGACACCAGTCCTCAACACGGGTGGAGGAATCCATGAGCAGAGTTCACGTTCAAGTCGAACAGAGAGCTCACCTGTCTGCTCTCACTTCACATGCCCTTCCTCTCGGAGTCTGGGCCAACGTATGACGAGAGAGTCACCGTTATGGCAGCGCCTGCCAAGTTAACAAACTTCCGACTGCCGCGCAATTAGCGATGTAGGGGAGCGTTACTTGTACTGCGCTAATTAAATGCTGCCTGCCCACGCGAGCTGATGTAGAATGTGTGTGTGTGTATGTCTGTCTGGTGTAGCGGTTAGCGCGATGCGTTATGAACCCGGCAACCCGGGTTCGATTCCCGCTCACGACCAACACCCAGTGACGATTTGTCTGAACCGATCCTGGGTCTCCCCTAGGTCGACTCAGCCTCAAATGAGTACCCGGTGCGGTGTGTAAACATCGCCACTGGGGAGACAAAGGCGGTCAGCGTGGTGCTGGCCACCTACCCCGTCGTGTACCGTTTCGGCCTCCATAGGTGCTCGCTAACAGCACTTGCCCCTACAGTCTGTTAAGGCTATACGGGGCATCTTTGTCTTTTGTGTGTGTGTGTAACGTGCTAACTAACAAGCACTTGCCCCAACAGTCAAGGCTATAAGGGGCTCTTTGTCTGTGTGTGACGGTAGCGTAGCGGTTAGCGCGCTTGCGCTGCGCTACGGACCCGGCGGCCCGAGTTCGATTCCCTCTCACGGCCAACACCGGTGACGATTATCTGATCCGGTCCTGGGCCTCTCCTAGGTCGACTCAGCCTCAAATGAGTATCTGGTGCGACGTGTAAAAAAAACATCGCCACTGGGAAGACAAAGGCGGTCAGCGTGGTGCTGGCCACCTACCCCGTCGTGTACCGTTTCGGCCTCCATAGGTGCTCGCTAACAGCACTTGCCCCTACAGTCTGTTAAGGCTATACGGGGCATCTTTGTCTTTTGTGTGTGTGTGTAACGTGCTAACTAACAAGCACTTGCCCCAATAGTCAAGGCTATAAGGGGCTCTTTGTCTGTGTGTGACGGTAGCGTAGCGGTTAGCGCGCTTGCGCTGCGCTACGGACCCGGCGGCCCGAGTTCGATTCCCTCTCACGGCCAACACCGGTGACGATTATCTGATCCGGTCCTGGGCCTCTCCTAGGTCGACTCAGCCTCAAATGAGTATCTGGTGCGACGTGTAAAAAAAACATCGCCACTGGGAAGACAAAGGCGGCCGGGCGTGGTGTTGGCCACCCACCCCCTCGTGTGCCGTGCCGGCCTTCATAGGTGCTCGCTAACAGCACTTGCCCCAACAGTCTGTTGAGGCTATAAGAGGTTATTTGTCTTGTGGTGTGTAACGGTAGCGTAGCGGTAAACGCGCTGCGCTACGAACCCGGTGGCCCGAGTTCAATTCCCGTTCACGGCCAACAACAGTGACGATTCACAGCACTTTCCCCAACCGCCTGTGAAGGCTACACGAGACAAGGGGGGGGGGGTGGTTTGTCTTTGTGTGTAAATGTTGCTTGCTGTGGGGGTGTTGATAGCGTCGCTGTGAAAAAGCAATCATTGGAGGGCCCCTGCGGGTTTGACGCGCTGCCAGAGGGAGGGGTGGTTACTGAGGCTGTCGGCAGATGACACGGATGTATACAATAACCACACACGTAACAATATGTCCGTAATTATCATAGCTGTCAACCCAAACGGTTTACCCCGTATTCTTGTACGGGGAAATTGAGATTTCAGGTCCATGCGGCGCACAGACGTTTAAATACGAGGCAAAAATGAAAAATGAAGTTGTTTAACCCTGCGTAGTATGCCGTGTTTACTGTTGTACATTTACAACACGAGTGTGTGCATCAGCATCAGCACACACTCAGCAAGACCGCAGACGGTAGCATGATAAGTAGCAAATTACCAATGATCAAAATTAATACATTAAAGAGTTTTCGTTGCGTAAAATATGTTTTGTCTATTTGTTTGTGTTTCTCACCCGTGATGGGACTTTTATGAGGACACGGATGACCAACGAGGCACTGATAATAACGGGTTGACAGGTATGAATTATCATGATAAAAAATATATTTCATATCTTGTCGTGGATATTGCAAGACAAATATCGAGTGTGCTGTGGAGTAGCCCCATGTCTGTCTAGCCACGGCTGTCTTGGTCATCGTGGTGGGTTGGTGGGGGGGGGGGTTATTTGACCATACTTAACCACGCTGGTCTGTGCGGGTTGGTGAAGGTGGCAGAAGGTCCAGGGTTGAGTGGTCGGTCATCACTCGCCACTGATTGACGTTCGCCGTTGACAGGAATACAACCTCGGTTGCGGGTTTTTATAGCGCAGTGTGCCCGATCAATGTGTTACTCCACCGATACAATTCGAACGTTGCACAATCTCTCCGTGTGTATGTGAGTGTCGGCGCATATCGAGGTCTGATTACGGATAGACTGCCCCCGTCATGGGAAGGTGGAATTTTGACTGCTGGTCGAGGGTCAGTCGTTCGAGCAGGGACACTGGTTGCGTTTAACTTGGGCGGCCGGCGGGCGCGGTGGTAACACGTGTTCCCCACGGCAGCTTGTATGCTCTCCCCCGATTGTGCATGCGTTTCCTCCAGGCTCACCGGTTGCCGAGCCGTAAGCGTTCTTCTTATTTCGTACGGCTGATGTAGATGCGGAGCAACGATTGCAATCGTACATTCAAGGTGGTCAAGCACAGACGAACCGCGCCAGGAGCAGCGGGGGTGGTGTATTATCGTCGCTGCGATGTCTCCTCCTTCGAATTTGTTTGTCGGGGCATTGTGTCGTTTTACACGTTGTGCGATCTGTTCCGGATGACCACGGTCGCACACCACCACTACTGGAGAGGTTTTTGTTTAGATTTTTAAGTTGTGCATCGGGTATCCGCATCTGTCATGGTTTGTGCAGGGGGTGCGGTTTAGGGTGGACCAGCTTTCGTGGACGATCACAAGAGCAGGCAACGTACAAGGCCACTGGGACTCAATGCTTCGAAAATTGCCTGCAAATGACTCAATGAGGATCACACAGCAGCATCGCAACCCCCCCCCCCACCCCCCCAACTATTGTGAACACTTGGCAGGACCCTCCTGAAAAACAACTCTTGAGACCCGGTGAGGCTACCCTGGGTAAACAAACGCGGTCATAACTTTGACTACAGCGCCAAAACACCAAGGGCTAACGTGAAAATCACGAATGGTTTACTAAACTAATGCCAACAGAGTCCATCTGTCGCGTTTGCCAACGGCTCATCGTATATACCTTTCCCGTTCGTCGCTAACGCAGCACTGCATCCCACCTGATGACTTGTGGTGCCTCCGAAACGTCGTGATTTTTATTATTAAATTTTATTAGTTTTAATTTCAATTTTTATTAACCTACGTGACTTTACCGAAAAAACTAAGAGTATGAATCCATGCAGTCACGAAAGCTTCAAATCTAGAACTGCATTTAAAGTTTAGTTTTTTGTTTGTTACGAGCATTCGTTTTTAAAATTTTAAAGTAACGAAAAAACACACACACAGACCCCTCCACATACGAACGAAAATCTTGTGAGCAGTTTCAACTTGACGACAGGAATGACACACACACTTGGAAACTTTGCTTATTCCTCTCTCTCTCTCACATTTTTTTCTTTCTGTGGCGTGCACTGTGACCGCTTCTGCCAAAAATAACACAATTTTAAACCGTTTCTATTTCGGGGCTCGCCGTGTCTTGACGTCAAGGAAGTCTAAGCAAATTTCTCTCTGCCTCTGCTCTCCATATATGGCAGTCAAACGTTAGCCACCTCCCTCCCTCCCTCCCCGTAGAAAAAAAAGTCTTCGGCTGAACACGCCTCAGGGTCAGTCCCCATAGGAACGCGAGCCCCTCGTTTCGCTTGGCTCAAAACAAAAAAACAACGAAGGGCGCTTACCTGTGTCGAAATGTTGGAGGATGCAGTAGGGCAAGTGGGTTCCGTAGAACGCGTCCGTTTCGGTGGGCTGTTGTTTTAGGGAGTGCTGGTCGGCCCTTATTTTAGTACGCACGAGTGGCGGATGGAGCGTTCTCCGTGCAATTCCCGGCTTCCGTCTCAGACGAAGCCAAAACTACATTGGCCGGCCCGATGTCACAGAGCCGAGACTATTTTTGTTTGTTTGTTGGAAAGGACGGGCAACACCGGCAGCTGCTGGCAACACGAGTTGATTCCATCTCTCCGTCTCCTCGGTGGCCCGCCTCTCGGATCTGTTCCATTCCTTGGCCGTCGCTCCGTTATTCCGTTCTCGAGCACAATTACAGAGTGCGAAGATCGGATGTTACGGTAGACGGAGATTGTTTTGTGCGCGTGCAAAAAATCTCGCGGTTATTTTTGTTGTGTGGCGACAGGAGACCACAGGTTTTGGGCAGAGTGGAGAAGGCTGACTTTGTCCGATTTGAGAGTTTCAACTTTTCTGCCGGTTTGTTCATTTTACCCATCGCGAAATAAAAGCCTTGATACATTGGGGTCTGCGGGTTTAGCTTGCTCCCAGCAGCCTCTCTGGCGACCGCTGGCAAGACTGGGTTGGTTGTGAGATTCATAGAAATGCCTCGTTGAGAGATCCACATTGCATGAGAGGACTAAGCGGGCCCCAAATCAACTTTCAAAGAATGACGACAACGTGGGTATTGCTGTGGTGTACCGTAGCTGGAAATACCTGAATAGTACGTCAATAAGATCATCATCATCATCGTCGTCGTGGTCATCTCTTCCTTAACCGTAATGATCCCGGAGGTGCCACTTACAATCTTCGGCTGCCAACTCTCTCGCTCTCTCTCACTCCACGTTCCCCGGTCGTCTTCCGCGGCCTCTGCTGTTGGGGGTTGTTGGGGGGCTGGCTCGTGAGTGCCCGTTGCCACGGTTGTCATCCCGTCGATCTCGAGTCGCCCGCTCCAAATGTTGTCCTCCAACCCACGGTGCCCTGTAAGGCGACGTTGGATCGCAGTGCGCCGTTCCGTATGCGTCGTCTCTCCAAACCGTCGCAGCTTTTGAAATACATCGTGCGTAATTGATTCTCAAACCATCCTTTCCCTCGCTGTTGTCAGTTTCAGTTTTTCAGTTTCATTTATTTGGTATTGCGCTGTGAGCCATTCGGCTCTTGAATCGGGTGCAACCTCAACAAAAAAAAACATAAACAAGAATACATCTTCAAGTGACAGAGGTGTGTGGTTTTTCCACCGTGATTTCCGTGATTTCAGCCAGAACGTATTTAGTTTTCTTTCTGCGGTGAGTTGCGCGCGTGTGGTGTTCGTTGCAGTCTTTTAAGGTATCTTCTCACCTCCGATGTGAGTAATCTTCATTTTTTTCTCTGTCAGCCGTATCGAGCGTCCGTGCCTGTGCTCGTCAACGTTCTAAACTTTTGGCAGAACGCCGTTCGACGTTCCCGTTTGCCGTAATGCGTCTTGCGTAGGTTCGTCGCGACTGCTGTGCTGTGCTTGTTACTGCTGTTTGCCCCCAATGCGTTGTCACACCGCGTGCCGTTTTGCTCCGGCACGCGGCAGCAAAAACCGTCGGACATTGTGCGAGAAAAAATGCCACGCGGTACAACCTGGGAAGCTTTTTTCATATTTTTAAAATTATTATTACAAAATAAGATCTAATCACCTTTTATATACTTTGATGTTCCCACGTCAAAGACAGCATCTCGCAGTTTATTCTTGCGCGAGGGTCAGCACGTCGGGGAACCGGGCGCGTGAACAACGCCTGGCTTCATCTTCTTGGTTCTTTCGGTAAAGTCACGTAGAATGGAAATAATAAAATAATAAAAATAAAACATAATAAAATAATTCTCACTCTAAGTCTCACTGTGAGAATTATTTTATTATGTTTAATTTTTATTATTGTATTATTTCCCCTTCTTGGTTCTTTCGGTAAAGTCACGTAGAAGGGAAGTAATAAAATAATAAAAAATAAAACATAATAAAACAATTCTCACGACGTTTCGGCCACAACGCAAGCAGCCGTCCTCAGGTGAAAACCAGGTCCGTCGAGGCGACAGAGTCTGAATGAAACAGCACACGGGCTTAGAGCATATATATAAGCTGGGCGCATTGACAAAGGAATTTGCATATCAACAGGAATTTAGCATATTTATGGGAAATGCAGGAATGTAATTAGTACTGCATATGCATGTGCATTATGCAGGATTAACAGCATCAAAGGGAGCTGCAGTTACTGCTGCTGCAGAAGTTGCTGCTGCTGCTGCAGTTTCTGCTGCTGCTGCAGTTGCTGCTGCTGCTGCAGTTGCTGCTGCTGCTGCACTTGCTGCTGCTGCTGCACTTGCTGCTGCTGCTGCTGCACTTGCTGCTGCTGCTGCAGTTGCTGCCTTATCCATTTTAATATAACACTATGTATTATTCTACCCACCCTAATGTGTATCATACTGCTATATGTTTACTGTAAAATGGATAAGGCAGCAACTGCAGCAGCAGCAGCAAGTGCAGCAGCAGCAGCAGCAAGTGCAGCAGCAGCAGCAAGTGCAGCAGCAGCAGCAACTGCAGCAGCAGCAGCAACTGCAGCAGCAGCAGAAACTGCAGCAGCAGCAGCAACTTCTGCAGCAGCAGTAACTGCAGCTCCCTTTGATGCTGTTAATCCTGCATAATGCACATGCATATGCAGTACTAATTACATTCCTGCATTTCCCATAAATATGCTAAATTCCTGTTGATATGCAAATTCCTTTGTCAATGCGCCCAGCTTATATATATGCTCTAAGCCCGTGTGCTGTTTCATTCAGACTCTGTCGCCTCGACGGACCTGGTTTTCACCTGAGGACGGCTGCTTGCGTTGTGGCCGAAACGTCGTGAGAATTGTTTTATTATGTTTTATTTTTATTATTTTATTACTTCCCTTCTACGTGACTTTACCGAAAGAACCAAGAAGATGAATCCCTGCAGTCACGAAAGCTTTAAATCGAAATGTATTATTTCCATTCTACGTGACTTTACCGAAAGAACCAAGAAGATGAATCCCTGCAGTCACGAAAGCTTTAAATCGAAACACCTGGCTCGTTTGGCGGGTCGTCTTCACCACGGTCACGCACGACACACGGCACGAGCGCGCTCCGTGTGCTCAACAAAGCCACGTGCCACGCGGCGTTGCTGCACGTGCGGAGCGCACACGCTTTGCATGAATCCACACGCAGCTCATGTACGCACGCATTGGACAGACAACGCGATCCGGGAAGCGTTGTGAGAAGGGTGTTGAGTCCTAGATTTGAAGCTTTCGTGACTGCAAGCATTCATATTCTTAGGTTTTTTCGGTAAAGTCACGTAGCTAAAAATTTGTAATTAATAAAAGTAAAATAAAACAAAAATCACGACGTTTCGGAGGCAACACAAGCTTCCGTCTTCAGGTGGAACAGTCACAGCACGATAGCTGAAGACGGAAGCTTGTGTTGCCTCCGAAACGTCGTGATTTTTATTTTATTTTACTTTTATTAATTTAAATTTTTTACCTACGTGACTTTACCGAAAAAAACTAAGAATATGAATAAGAGTGTTGAGACCGAGCGGTTTTGTTTTATATTTGGGGTACGTTCAGGAGCGTTGTCGGTATGCGTTACGTTAATTGCACCACCGCATACGTTTGTTGTTTCTGCGATGGAAATAGGATGAGTGCAAGCCCCTTTTGTCAAGGCCTCTACCCATGCAGTGTTGGGTCAATGGGTTTGTTTGTTTGACCATACTTCCCCACGCTGGTCAGCGCGAGTTGGTGAAGGGGATGTGAGATGGCTCGGGGCTGGTTCTGTTATTTCGCTCGCCACCGATGTCAACCATGGCCCGGAAATCGAACCCAGGTCAACCTCGGGTTCAATACGCACTGGGTTAACCACGTGCCACTCGCTCTACAAATGATACAGTGATATTACTACAGAATACTGGTTTATATATGGGGGCGTTGTAACAATGCACTGATTCGCCAGTTTTGCATCAATAATTAATCAACCTACATATAGTACGAGCAAATAATGAACGTACCATTTGCATAAATCGTAAAATAATTATTCTCAAGCGCATAAATTTGATGCGTGTATCGTGAGCATAATGATTTATTACGAGCATGCGCACGCCGACGATTTAGCACGTTTGGCTACGTACGGTGCGAAAGAAGTTCTCAAAATTCACAATTACTCATTATAAAGGGGTTTTCAGTTAGATCGCGTACATGTTAATTGTGTCGTTAACCCACCACCACCGACATATCCAATTAGCAAGGTTTGTCACGTGAACAAAATGTGCCAATCAGTTACTACTGAGTTAACGACACATTTATATTTTCGCGATATAACCAATAGTGGTCGCGAAAGCCTACTTGTTAAACGTTCACATAAGCACCCTCGTGTGTGCCCTGCAGCGGTGGATGCGAAGCGGGAGTAGGTGCCACGCGCACGTTGTGACCACGTCACCAAGAACACGTCCGATGAGCACGGTTGGCTATGTACGGTGCGAAAGAAGTTCAACATACATACACACACACACGCGCCCCGTCGAGATGAATTAAACGAGATGAATTCCCAGCAGCACGTGGCTTTTTATTGTTGTAAGCATTTTGTTTTAATTGTCATTTAAGGAACCCAGAATACAGTCGGAAATTAAAAAGTAGGGAACGACAAGAGATACGTGAAAATAATGTCATGTCACATAATGTAATTCATGCAATTGCATCCCACAACGCTGCACATCAATGAGCCAGTCCCTTACACAGATGACAGAAACACAGAACCCCACTACTTAGCGAATCAAAGACGAAAATGTAATACATATATAACGAGAATATATAACAAGCTATCTAGTAACGCACCTGCGGTAGTGGTAACGATTGGGAGCAGTGTGGATAAGGGGGGGGGGAGGGGGAGAAAGGTACGGGAAAGAGGAATACTTTAACCAGACAGTACCCAAACGAAAATCACAGAAACGCGACGTCCAACAGCATTTTTTTCTTTGTATCTATCCACAGGAACAATATCACAAATATTACCACACTCGCCGTCGGCAGCCCTGCCACTATCCACTGCCGAACGAAGCACCCCCCCCCCCAACCCCCCCCCCAACCCCCCCCCCCCCCCCCGTGTGCCGCTTGCCATCCGTCGTGCTCCAGCGGTGGAGGGAGTCCGTCTCGCTCACGCACGCGAGGGGCAATCTTCATGGTGCAATCACTTGCGGGGGTTGTGCCCTTTGGGGGTGCTTTCTCGCCACCGGCTGCCATTCCCTCGCCAGCCTCATCCGTTGTGAGCCATCGTCTCTTGGGCATTGTCCAAGCGCACTCGCTCGTATTAAGGGTCACTTGGGGTGTACGTACTCTGTGTGCGTGTGTTGGGGAGCGGTGGTGTAGCGGTTAGCGCTACGCTGCGCTACGAACCCGGCGACCCGGGTTCAATTCGGCTAACACCAGTGACGATTATCTGAACAGGTCCTGGGCCACCCCTAGGTCGACTCAGCTTCAAATGGGTGCCTGGTGCGGTGTGTAAACATCGCCACTGGGGAGACAAAGGCGGTCGGGCGTGGTGCTGGCCACCCACCCCCTCGTGTGCCGTGCCAGCCTTCATATGTACTCGCTAACAGCACCTGCCCCTAACAGTCTGTTCAGGCTATATGGATTATCTTTGTCTTGATCTTGTTTTCGTTGAACTTCTTTCGCACCGTACGTAGCCGGTCGTGCGTATCGGAGGTGCGGGGGGAGGAGAAAAGACGACAAGCTAAACACAAAAAGCAGTTCTAAAGACTTTCGTTTTAAATTTAGATATAAAAGTGCATAGCTCCAGTGGCTTCCTGATGTCGGAAGAACGTTCCAGACGGCCGCAGAAGTGCATCTGACAGCGCGCGATGCGGTGCCCGTCAGGGCTCGACGGTGAGCCAGAGATCGCGTGATGGTTTCGGCTCCTTGACGAGACCAGCAGCGATGGTATTGCGGTTCATTCGTGATGAGTGGCGACCGAAAACAGCGCATTTCGTTCGGTAACCAGAATCCAATGCAGCACGGCGAGCTACCGGACCGACATTGGGAACTCGCCTGAGAAGTTCTGCATCTCAAGGCGTGTGTTTGCTCACTCCATCGTTTCCCCGTCTCTCTGTCAGTCCGAGCACGCGTCTCCCCACCCACGCTCGCGCCCCTTTGAAGCTCATCTTGCATCTTCTTTGACAGTGTCCTTGGTTTTTTTTTATCCACCTCTTAATATGCACCGCTTGCAAACGGTTTATATTTAAGCCCCCCACCTTATTGCAATGTTGCTTTTGCTTTGCCAATTCAATTTTCCCAAAAGCATCTCGTTCTGATATTTCATGCATTGTTACATCTCCATATATATAAAAGGCAAACTTGTGAATATGTGCGTCTGTTCAAAATGTTTGGCGTACTTCCCGACATGCAACAAACTGGAAATTTGCCATGTGGGTACTTTCCAGACTGTACACCATGCAAAAATTATAAAAAATACACTTTTGGGGGGGGGGGGGGGGAGCTCAATAATGCATAATTTTTTTGCACAGCAAGTGAGCTGTGACGTCAAATCTGTCATGTGACCCGCGCATGTGGAAGCGTAACGCATTGTAGTGTAGTGGTTAACGCGCCGTGCTACGAACCCGGCCCTCGGATTAGCCGAGGTTTGCCGAGCTCTGCGATCCTACATTTACTTGAAAATTCCATCTCTAGCCCCGCCCACTTACCCTTGGGTTGTACCTACCACAAACCTTAATAACCTTATTCTGCAGTAGCTCTCTCGCTACATTCCTTCCTGCCTCAGCAGTCCGCCTGCTGTATTGTTTCACCTGAAGACGATTGCTTGTGTTGCGATCGAAACGTCGTGATCTATTAGTTATTTTTCTATCCACGTGACTTTGCCGAAAGAACCAAAGAGTTTGAATTCCTGCAGTCACGAAAACTTCAAATCAAGATTGAATACAACTAAATAAAAATAAAAGGGTAAAAATCTATATACTTATATAAAAAAACCCTACTAAGACGGGGGCGTGAGCAAACACAAATATGTTTTAAGACGCTTCTGGATAACAGCCCGTGGAGAGTGTATAGGTAGTGGTCGGCTTTTGGCGTTCTCTGGTCTAACGCCGGTGGTGGGACGATGCCATTAAGAAACGGATTAGTGTAGACTAATCCGTTTCGAAGACAATGCTCATCTAATCATGATCAGAGCATGTTTGTTTGCACGTTCACGATAAGTACTGTGTGTGGTTAATGCAGTACTTTATTCCCTGCAAGATATTTATATTTGGTGTTTGAACATCTTAACGCCTGTTTGATTGCCAGAAAGGGTAAAACCCGATTCTTATTTTTCATACCTTGATTCTGGCAAAAAGGTATCCCATCATATAGTTGCTCACCCCGAGCTAGAAATACTCTGATGCGTGCATTGTCTTTGTACTTCATAATAAAGTTTTTGGGTTAGATCGAGTTATTTATAAATGCGCCGTAACCCTCCACCACCCGACACGGCCAAACAGTAAGCAATGCGTCACGTTGACAAAGGACAAATAGGTCACTACTTTAGCCCACCGGTGTGTTGAAGAGTGATTCAACATCATTTACAATTTTTGAGTACGACGTTTCGCTGGTAATTACATCAACCAGCATCATCGGGCAATTTGCCAGAATGGTGAAGCCCTCCACTTGCTCCCGGTCTTAAATAGTGCAGCAGGGTGACGTCATAATTTAACCCAATCTGGTGCATTTATAAATAACGCGATCTAACCCAAAAACGTTTATTATGAATAATATTGGTCGCGAAAGCCTGCGTGTTAAAATGTATCTGTACTGTTCGCCTTTTGGCGTCCTCTGGTGTGACACTGGTGAGACGAGGCCCTAATGAAGGCTGCTGTCTCTGATGTAGACCAATCCGTTCCAGAGACAATGCCCATGTTTCATTATTATCAGAACATCATGTTTGTTTTCACAGGTCTTACTCCTGTGTGGCATTTAAACAGCACGTGTTAAGATGTTCAGACACCAAATAGAAAGCTTTTGCAGGGAATCAAGTTACTGCATTAACCGCACGCACACACAGTTGTTACGGTGAACACGCGAACAAAACATGCTCTGATCATGATGAATCTATGATGTATTGTCTTCGAAACTCACGACGAGGTGGCCCGACTTGCTGCTCAGGGCTGTGTCGACCCATCGATCGCAGCTTTCACACGAGGCGCGCTCAGGTGCCCGGAGTCAGTGATTGCCGCTCGCGCTCTGCTAGTGATCGGCAATCCACAAGCGGCTCTTGAAGTGGGGGGGCTGCTCCTTCGTGAGGTCGTGATTCACGAAGACTCTTCCCCAATCGTCTTCACCACCGCAGTGCACTGGTGGCTCTTGCGATATTGAGGGGGTTTTTTAAATTTTGTATTTTTTTACTGAATCCGACGAGAGAAAAAAAGCCTCCTCTGTTTTTTTTAGTTTCCGGCCTCTAGGCTAGCGACTGTTTACACAATCTGCTTTTGTTTCTATTTGCGTCCATCCAACAGTAATTATTATCCGTAAGAGGTTTTTTTGGCGGGGTTAGACCACGTAAATATATAAATGTGTCGTTAAAACCCGGCACCACCCGACACAGCCAACTAGTACTGCCCATAGGCTAACACTGGCCATAGACTAACACTGCCCATAGACTAACACTGGCCATATACTAACACTGCCCATAGACTAACACTGACCATAGATTAACACTGGCCATAGACTCAGCACTACCCATACACTGACACTGCCCATAGACTAACACTGGCCATAGACTAACACTGCCCATAGACTAACACTGCCCATAGACTAACACTGCCCATAGACTAACACTGCCCATAGACTACCATTGCCCATAGACCAACATCTATCAATTATAATTGCCTATTGACTATTCTATATGTTCAGGAGCTAAACTCCAATGTCGACGATCTGCTAAACACGACGAGAGGGCTTCAGGGTTTACTACTGCGCGGTCCGTCGTGTGGATTGTATGGCCACAATAGCCCTCCTCTTGTCTCAATGTTCTACACTTATTAAGCTGAATGCGCATATCGGCCTGTTGAGTTGGTATGCAAATCGCACGTGTATAATCGTGATTATGCAGGGTAAATGTATTTTTGACTATTTAAAATGTTTT
Source organism: Lethenteron reissneri (assembly GCF_015708825.2). NCBI lineage: Eukaryota > Metazoa > Chordata > Hyperoartia > Petromyzontiformes > Petromyzontidae > Lethenteron > Lethenteron reissneri. The sequence goes on from NC_083811.1 coordinate 2,761,847, forward strand.
TGAACTAAAATATGGTAACGTATTTTCGAAAGGAGATAGCAGTTTCCTGCGTGGTGTAAGTTTCACAACCTCCGTTTTACACACGATGATGGAGAACTTCCGAAATGGTGTGTGTGTGTTCAGTGTGTGCGTCAGCGTGTGAGTGTTTGTGTTGAATGGTGGCATAGGGGTTAGCGCGCTTCGCTCCGAACCTGACAACCCGGGTTCGAGTCCCGCTCACGTTCAACACCAGTGACGATTAACTGTAACCGGTCCTTGGGCATCCACTAGGTCGACTCAGCCTCAAATGAGCGTCTGGTGCGGTGTGTAAACATCACCAACAGGGAGACAAAGGCGGTCGGGCGTGGTGCTGGCCACCCACCCCTTCGCCTACCGTTCCGGCCTTTATAGGGTGCTCGCTAACAGAACTTGCCCCAACATTATGTTAAAGGCTATACGGAGAGCGGGAGTGTGTGTGTGCTTTTGCACACGTGTGTGAATTCTATTTTCTTTATATATTTTGGACTCAAAAAACTAAAAAAAACTTTTTTTTTACTCCCTCGATGTTCTTCAAACATGGAAATGAACTAAAAATATCCGACCTTTTTTGGGGGGTTGTTGTTACGATTGACGTCATAGAGGAATGCACAAAAACTATCCCCCCCCCCTCCCCCGTCATCGCTCATTTGATAACCAGGAGAGGGCAGCATGTCGTGGCGATACGCGGCACAAGTTGGCTCCTCTGCTCCGCTTGTTTACACGTACAGACACCCCCACCCCATCCCACCCGATGTGGGATCTGCTGCCCTCCCTGACTCCTCTCTCTCGCTTTCTCTCTCTCTCAACTCCACACGTGGATGTGCTGGGCCATCTTCTCCACGTCCACTCTATTACTACTATGACTATTTTTTAAGTTAACATTGGTCCCGAAAGCCATATACGTGTTATCTATAACAGGGGGGGGAGGTTTTGTTGGATTATATCGCGTAAATATAAATGTGTCGTTAAACCCGCCACCATCCGAGTCGTACTGGAATTGTAAATTGTTGTGGGTTTACTTTCCGACACACCGGCATGCTGAACTAGTAACGAATTGGCACGTGTTGTTTACGTGACGAACGTTATTCATTGCCCGTGTCGGGTGGTGGCGGGTTTAACGACATATTTACGCGACCTAACCCCTACTTCTATTTTTATTTCACCAGGTGAGGCCCACCGAGCGATACAGCTCTTCTTCAGAAGCGACCTGGCAATCACTAATGAAAGCTAAACACAGTGGCTTATCACGCGGACATGTTCAGCGGCCAAACACTCTAAACTCGTGATGTTGATTTTTAAATGTGGACCGGAGAACCCAGAGAATAAATCCACGCGACCACGGGGAGAGAGACACGCAAACTCAGGGTTGGGATGAAACCCACGACCGACCTCCTGTATACCAGGCGAGGTAGTTAACATCTCGCCACCGCGGTGACCCTACTCCACACGGGGGGTGGAGGAGGGAGGGAGCTGAAATCTCTCAGTTCGCGGCATGGATACCGTGCAAGAAAAGAAAATCGAATGTGCGTGGGGAATGTCAATGTCCTCGTTGCGGCACGAATACATAAGGTGAACTGAATGCCGTGTGACCACGTTAATTGGAGGCTTGGACATGCAGTCTCTGTGTATTGTGGCCTTAGTATTGAGGCGGGGTGGGGTGGGGGGCAGACGTCTTTTGATTGGGGGGCCACCTCACCACAAATGTTGACAAACGCCATATCCCCTTGTATCCCCTTGCCTTCCGATGTGCATTTCCTCATTTCTTAAGACGTGACCTCCGGTCGGTTATCCGTCAACGTTCAACAACAACAACAACAGCAGCTGTGATCATTGCTTCGTGTATATAATACATGCTGTTGGACTACATTTGCTGAAATAGAAAATATGAGAACAAGCTAAGCAGATGCAAGTTTTACAAAAATAGCCCAAATTATTCATCAGGCATCTCAGAACACATCTGGAGGCATTGCTGACATATCTCAAAATGAGCGGTGATTGTTACTATTATATTATGGACAGTGTGTGTGTGTAAAGATGGTGCGAATCACCAGATACAATTGTGTTGACGTATCTCTTCATTTTGGAGAGCTGTTTCTCATTCACATTTTTTGTACATAAACATGTATTTATTTCGCACAACTCACCGTCGCTGAGTGTTGCGATAAAAAAAGCCGCGGCTACATAGATCTTGGCATGGAGGTAAAGTTCACAATGGACAGCGAGATCGTTATTACGGACGAGGTGGAAGGAGTTGTGTTATTATCGACCGAACAGGATACTGACGTGAGCGAATATTTAAAATATTTATTTTGAGCTCTCTTTCTCTGAAGCCCCGCGCGTCATTTCTGCAAACGCCACCTACAAGTAAAAAGCCAGAGGTACTTCCTCTGCTATTGGGTTCATTGACGCTCAGTTGAAAGAATTACACTTAAACAAAAAAAAACACCACGTGGAAGGAGAAGGGGCCCCATTCTCGCACAGTCGCCGTTGTCCTGGCTCACTCCTTCCGAAGGAATAGTCTGGCTGTTGAACGTCAATTGTTTACGAACGAGCAAAGTGCCCCAAGATAGACTTCTCTCCCGTGCAGGCATGTCCAAAGAATTCCGTTTGGGAGGAGACGGGGGCTCAGGGGGCGGGTGACGGTGGCGAGAGTAGAACTCTGATTTACTCGTTCTGACTGCTTAACCGCGCAGCAGCTGTAAACAGTTGATCGTAAATCTGTGAAGGGGTGGGTGGGTGGTCAGGAGATGTCTGGGCGAATGTTGTTTTTTCAAACCGGGAGCGGGGAGGACAGCCGCTCGTCCAGCTCACGGCTCGCTGCCCCGTCTTTCTGCTCAAATTGATATTCAAAGTTGCACTCACAGACTCCCAGATCCTCCACGGACTCACCTCTACTCCCTTCTCCGATGGCGCTCTCTCTCCACTCCACTCTCCTACCTCTTCCCCTCTCGTCTCACTCTGCTCCCCTCCATGCACTCTCCTACCTCCGTCCTCTCGTCTCACTCTACTCGACTCCACGCACTCTCTGATCTTGCTCCTCTCATCTCACTGCTCCTTTCCATGCACTCTGCTACAGAAAACAAGGCTTTCTGTTCAACCCCCAAGTCAACTATTGCTCAATTATAAGTCCCCCATTCTCCCGTGATGCCCCCATTCTCCCGTGCTTATTGTGGCATGGTGGTGGTACCCCTAATATGCTTTGAGGCTGACAGCGGTCCGCTGGTCCAGAATGGTTTGGAACCACCGCTAGAATAAAACCCGCTCCCTCCAGCCGCGTGTGCTATATCCACGTCCTGACCCTGTTCAAGCACAGGCTCAAGACATCGATGTTTGACCCCGCCTGCCTGTCTCTTTGTCTCTTGTATACAATGAATATATACCCACTAGCCTTGTACCTCCGCTTGGCACGCTTGGCTACGTACGGTGCGAGAGCAGTTCATCAACATGCGAACGTACAGCGCCTCGAGCTGCGGTCACGTACATCCACATTGTCCTATTCGTTGTGATCTGCCTTCTCGCACCAGACTGGGATCAGATATTTCAAATGCCCTTCGGTCAATCCCAACGCGAGCAGCGCCAGCGCCGGTCGTCAAGCGGTGGAGAAAATCAGAGAGGGATCTTTGGCTTGTTGCACTTTGACAGATTGAAAAGCAGATGCGTCGCGCGTGTCAGCTGATAGGGAAGTTTGACTTAAATCTAAGTGCTGGCACCGCAAAGACGGCAATTTTATATATATTATTTTACTAATGACAGTATCAGCAAATGTCGTGGAGTCCCGTCTGAACGAGCAGCGTGCTGCAACGTTGACCGTGTTGTGCAGTGGCATCGCGAGTGATGCAATGCAACAACTTCGCTTCAGCTGAAGTCCGCCGACGATTAAGTCACGAATACAAAAGAAGGAAAATTAAATAAAACAAACTTTGGCCAGCTTCCTAATAAAACGTCTTCGCGCGTGGTGTGACAATCACGGGCTGCCTCCAGGCTTGAACCGCTCACAGCTTTACCGCTCGTGGCGATAGAGCTTTACAAACATAAATCCCTCCACCTTGTGCCCACTACTTCAATTCCGACTTGGGCAGTTTCCCAAGCAAACACAGAGATGTCGGAACAGGGTACGGATGCGACACTGCCGGCTAGCATCTCAGAGATTCGGCCGTGAGGCTACTCCTGAAGGCGCCATCCGCTGGCTCGCTCACTCACTCGCTCGCTGTCTCGCTCACTCACTCGCTCACTCGCTGTCTTGCTCACTCACTCGATCGCTCGCTCGCTCGCTCGCTCACTCGCTCACTCACTCGCTCGCTCGCTTGCTCACTCACTCGCTCACTCACTCGCTGGCTCGCTCACTCAGTCACTCGCTCACTCAGTCACTCACTGGCTCGCTCACTCGCTCGCTCGCCGATGGCGTAAACGGCGCCGATCGACTCCGCACAGCGGACGAACGAGGACAAACAGGAACATGTTTGGGGCAATGATGCGGGATTCTGCGGCTGCCGCGGAGGAAGTGTGCCACGCTTGCATCAGCGGAGCTGCTAGATGGTGGTGGTTGGGTTCGCTGGCGGGGGGAGGGCGCAGTGGGGTACCGAAAGGGTCAAGGAAGGGAGTTAGCGGTGGCGAGGGGGGTGGGGGTTGCGGTGCTGAGTGCCGACAGGAAAGTGTGCGCGCGCGTGTGAACGCTGCCGCTTCCTCCACCGCACCGTGGTGGCTGCGAACCTTCCTGCCTGACCGTGGCAGCCTCGCGGGGAGGGGAGGGAGGGGAGGGAGGAGGGGGGCGTGCGGGGGGGTGGGGGAAGACGACCGCGCGCACGTTTTATTCTTCTTCGTTGCGTTGTTTTCTCCCGGCCAAGCGCGAGTTGGGTTCTCTATTCCGATGGGGGAAGCGTCGAGCGCAGCGGCGCGGTGAGACGTCACGCCGATGCTGCTGCTGCTGCCGCTGCCGCTTTTCCTCGACCATGTGGAGGTCCAAGAAGTGGGAGATACCGCACAAGGAGCCCGGCAAGGAGTGGTACGTCGCGTCGCTTTCGCAGCAAAGTAAAAATAAAAAAATTGGTTGCAGAGCTTCGCCTCTGTTGTAGCGGTCCCGTTGCTATACCTCGGGGGAGGGGAGGGGGGGGGGACGCGAAAAATGCTTTGTCGAGTCGAGAGTTATTTACGTCGCCGCGATGTTTAAATTGTTTGCAGGGCTCAATAATAACAACAAAAATGTGTCAGCTGTCAGCTGCGAGCAATGTCACGGACGGTCACTAAACACGATCAGCAGCAGCACGCACGCGCGTCTCATGAACACTTCTCGTCGGATCGGACCGTGAATGCTTTCTCGCGCGTTTCAGCCGAGCTCAGAAACAACAACAACCAAAAAAATGCATTATCATGCGAGAGGTTGTTCAGTGAACGGCGTCGCGAATGTACAGACGCGGGCTCGGACTGCAAACGTCGCTTCCAACCGCTGTCTGGGTGTACAGACGTCGTGATTGGTGGTGGTGGTTGGTGCTGGTGGTGGTGGTGTTGTTGTAATGCGTGGAAGTGGCACTAACGAGGCCTCTCCACCGATCGTTGTCCCGAGGCTGGATCCAGCTCGATTCATTCCACCGCTGAGACGAAGTCTCACGGGTTTGGTGGTGGGGGGGGGTGTGAAGAGAGAGGGTAGAAGTCGGCGAGTGGGCAGGCTCGTGACTGCCGAGAAGTTGCTGAGTGATGACTGCATCAGACACCCGCCCGCCTGCCCGCCTGCGACATCTCGGTCTCAACCCAAAAGCAACAATTGTTTTGGCACCATGGCGGCTGTCGAAGACTGCTGGCTGGTTGGCACCGAAATACTCTTCAGGATTTAATGGCGGAAAAATAAATAGGAACGTTTTCAGACATCGAATGAATAATTGAAATTAATCGGACGAAAAGAGAGAGTGAGTCTGCAGTAGCTTTTACATTTTTGGTCGTGTATATTTGTTATTCTGTTCAGTTTTTATTTTTTACATTTTATTTGGTCTGCAATCACTTGCTTACTGAGTAATTATCTCAAATGCAATCTATTTTTCAACATTTCTTGCCCGGTGTGCATGTTGGGCGGGTGAGCTGTAAGACGGACGGCATTAATGGCGAAATTCACGTCTTCTGTGTTTGACCAAATCACCAAGACTTCCCCCCCCCTCCCCCTTCTTATCAACTCGAGATTAGCTGAGCAGGGTGCAGCCTGCACATTGCTTGCGTGAGCCTCGAGCATTGCATCACAGTGAATATATCAGCGAGCAGTGTAGTAGAGGATAAAAAACCCCACTGTTGCGCTGTACTTCTATGCTCCCTGCCTCGAGCAACCCGCACTGGTCAGCGCGGTCGTCAAATCACCCCGACGGGACCTACGCGGCGTGCCAGAGGCCCTCAATCGGCTGTGCCATGCGGTGCGCGCGCGTTCGCTTTAAGCTGCGGATCTCAAGTGCGCGGTCGCGTAACCGTGCGGGAATGGTCAGAATCTCTCATCCCCGCTTGTGCCGACGCTACCACCGCAGATTTCACGTTCGTATATCACCTTGCGGCTACGTTCAACATTTCGGCACTGCTCGGGATTGCTCGGGGGAGGTGTCTGGCGCTGTGGCACGAGCGTGCTGGCCTGCCCGCCCGTGCCACAGCGGGGGTCGCCAGCCACACCCTCGGCCATCAACATCAGCCACGATCCATCCACTGCTGGGTCACATATCTGACTTGCCGACCCGCCCCTACTGGACATGTGTGGTAACAAAGCCTCGTAGCTCATCGGATTCCTCCAGGATAAATGCAGGTTCCGATTAATTCTGGCTTCTACAAGGCGTCACCTAAATCCAGCGGTTCTTGGGGTGCAACAGCCCATCTAGATATACAATAAAATAAATCACGACGTTTCGATCGCAACACAAGGTGGAACAGATAGATATAGCAGCCCATCTAGCTCCTGCACATGGGTGACTTACATCACCGCCATCTTGAGTCTGACCATCATCCTCTTCCAGCGACATGTCCTGGCCAAGCGCACTCAACTTCGCCGCACAGTCGACGCGTTGTCTCGAACGTGTGCCCCGTTTCTCTCATCCACGCCTCCCTCTCACCGTCTCACGCAGCGGTTCAACGCGCGCGGCCACGCGGTGCTACTTCGTTCACTTTGTAGATTTTAATCTAGATTTGAAGTTTTCGTGACTACAGAGATCCATACTATTTGTTTTTTTCGGTAAAGTCACGTAGGTATAAAATGAAATAAATTAAATCACGACGTTTCGATTTCAACACAAGTAATTATCATCAGGTGGGAAAACCACGGCAATATTTTTTTCTTTCCCACTTCAGCAAAACATTTCTTGCGGTGGGTTTCCCACCTGATGATGATTGCTTGTGTTGCAATCGAAACGCTGTGATTTAATTGATTTTATTTTGTAGATTTTTTATATATACATAAAACAACTTTTTTGTAGATTTTGTTCGAGTTTTTTTTTCTTCTTGGTTCTTTCGGTAAAGTCACGTAGAAGGGAAGTAATAAAATAATAAAAATAAAACATAATAAAATAATTCTCACGACGTTTCGGCCACAACGCAAGCAGCCGTCTTCAGGTGAAAACCAGGTCTGTCGAGGCGACAGCGTCTGTTTGGCAATGTCCGTGGTTCCGACGCATGCGATCGCAACAACAACATAAAACAACAACACAAACATTCTTCAGTAACACCGTGGCCTTAAAAGGAAGAACCCCCCCCCACCCCCCCATATCTAATAGACGACGTTTTGGACAATGGCCCCTTCGTAGCACGCATATAATAAGGGCGTGACTTGTACTCTGATTGAAAATCTTCCACTCGAGGCATGTCGGTATGTTGCATCGGAGCTTTAACAACCCAAATAAGGCTGCGAGAGTGGTGGCCGCTGTCGAGCAGGCGAAACACCGCGGCTCAAGAGGCTGCTTCCTCAAGGGCTCGGGATACTGTCTCCGTCCGCGAGCGCGTGCCGCTTCGAGCGCCATATTCTTAGGTTTTTTCGGTAAAGTCACGTAGGTGAAAAATTTGAATTATTAAAAGTAAAATAAATATAAAATAAAAATCACGACGTTTCGGAGGCAACACAAGCTTCCGTCTTCAGGTGCTCTCACTTGATACAGCTATCGTGCTGTGACGGTTCCACCTGTAGACGGAAGCTTGTGTTGCCTCCGAAACGTCGTGATTTTTATTTTATTATTTTACTTTTATAATTTAATTTTTCACCTACGTGACTTTACCGAAAAAACCTAAGAATATAAATCCTTGCAAGTCACGAAAGCTTCAAATCTAGCTTTGAGCGCTGTTGGCGAGCTGAGATCTCGCGGCAAACGAAGGAGTTACACATCTCGCACGCGAGCTGCGAGCGGTGAGCGGTGCGTTGTCCACAGGGGTGGGGGGGGGGCTCTCCCAGAAGGAGATGAACAATAAGAGGCGTTGAAGTTCCGATCGAGGCGCGTCGTTGGAAGGCGACGCGTAATGTCGCGTCACTGCACGACGCGTTCAAAACAGAAATGGGAGCGATGTCATGCGGGAGGTCGCCAGAGCGATACGAATGGAATACCAGAGCGTGACTTTAAAGTCTCCGTGACTTTAAAGTGTCCGTGTTTGTTTTGTCTTCTCGATCATGAGGCTTCAAACTCGTGTCGGACAGCCTGAGACGAGATGTGTAGCTACAGGATAAAATTAGTTTTTTTGGGGGGTGGGGACTGCATATTCAATAAACGTGGTCGATTAAGACAATTTCATTAACTAAAGCTCGTAATCGGCTACCGCTCCCACATCCTGCCTCCCGAAGGCGGGAAACCCCCCACTGCAGGCTACAAAGCCACGCCCAGCGTGACGAGGCTGATGATTGTGACGTCACCGAGCCCCGCCCATCACTTCTCATCCAGCGGGCACATGTCGTACGAAAGTTTGTAAACTCCCACCCCTCCCCCCGCCAACCCAACTATTGTTGTGGCGTACGAGTAAATGGATCGAAGCAATCAACAATCGATAGGTTATCCGATCACTTACAAATAATGGAACAGCCCAGCAACGCACGAGGCTTCCGTTCAATGATCAGCATCTGTTGTTGCCCGCGGCCGGCGGCGCCGTTTCCTGTCGATTCCGCGACAACCTCTCAACTGCGCTGACAACGGCCCGGGGTCCTTCGTGCCGCGGTGAACGAGGTAGCTTGCGCGGCACGGAAACGACAAAGAACAAATTGTTACTGGCTCGCTGCAGATCCTTCCCATCCCCCCTTCCTCATCCTCATCCTCCCCCACCGCCGCTCCCGGTTGCCGCAGGGGTCACTCAGAGCGCTGTGGAAGTTGGGGAGCAGGAGAGGCGGGAGGGGTATCCGATTAGCGAATGCTTTGCGGCAGTGGATTCTTCTTAACCTGGGGTGCACGCCCCCCCCCCCATTCCCTGGGGGTGCGAGATGCCCTTCATGGGGGTGCGAGACGTGGCCAGATTTTATTTTTTTTAGAAAGTAAATAATCGAAAATACAAATTAAGCAGGGGCACGTAGTGTACAACTTACTTTGTCTCATCGTGTTTGCTAACATCATACATTTTGTGAACGATTGTGGCGCGCAAGGCTGCTATAATTGTAGCTTTAAGAACCACTGCTTCACGTGACCGTCGGTTACAGTTGCTGATAGGACGCGCAAAAGGTCACCCCTCCTCCCCCCGATCCGGTCACCCCTCGATCTCGTTATCACGGAGGAGCTGTGTTCTGCTGCACGGTGGTCGATCTTATCGAAGGTTGGCAACGGATTGCCGAGTCGCCACCGAGCCCGCTGGCCGACGCTCTGCTTTGTAATTAATGACTCCGTCATCGGCACAATCGGTAGTCAATGCCACATGGTCGAAGGTACGGAGACGCATATCGTACAGAATGTCGCGGGGGTCTTTCTCCCTCTCTCTTAGCCACCTCTCGACATATTGGCCTTATCCAGACACCCATGCCGCTGAGGTTGCCAGCTTGTCCAGTTTTGTTTCTTTCCCAGGACGTCCTCTGGTTGAAGGCAGCTGTCGTTGGGATTCTAAACGACTCGGTTATTGTTGGAAGACTTTGCTGTTTTTTTCCTGGATTTTTCTGTTGCGTGTTGTCACTTTAAGATGTTTCTTGTTCATGTTTTTGTTTGTTGCGGTTGCACCCGAGTCAAGAGCCGCATGGCTCACAGGGTTATCTCCATAGATATAAAAGGCAAAGTTGTGATTATGTGTCTGTTCAAAATGTTTAGCGTACTTTCCGACATGCAACAAAATTGAAAGTTGCCATGTGGGTACTTTCCAGACTGTACACCATGCAAAAATTATAAAAATAGACTTTTTTTTGGTGGGGTGGGGGGCTCAACAATGCATATATTTTTTGCACGGCAAGTGAGCTGTGACGTCACATCTGTCATGTGACCCACGCATGTGGAAGCGTAACGCATTGTAGTGTAGCGGTTAGCGCGCTGCGCTACGAACCCAGCGACCCAAGTTCGATTCCCGCTCACGGCCACCACCGGTGGCGATTATTTTAACCGGTCCTGGGCCTCCCCTAGGTCGACTCAGCCTCAAACGATTAACTGGTGTGTGAACAACGCCACTGGGGGGACAAAGGCGGCCGGGCGTGGTGAATCCAAGTCCCGAGCGAAGCCGGGTAGTTAAAGCTAGTACCTAATAAATGAAACTGAAAACGTATAAACTGGTCAGTAGCGTCACAAAAGCACACCACTCAAGGCAACGCACGTCCATGTCGTCCTTCCCTCTTCTGTCATTGTGAGATATTCTTCCCACGACACGTCCCTGGGGTTGGGTGGGTTTTTTTTTTTTGCACCACAGAGGTGGCAACTCTACCTCGCCACGTGCTGGGGACATGTCAGGAAGGACTGCCTGGTTGAGCACACCATGTTTAGTCGACGCTGTCACTGAACACAGCAGCAGCAGCGGTAGCAGCTGTAGAGTTTGCTGGCCGCCGGCTGAGCGCGGTCCGGAGGAAGTCAGAGGACCCGACGCGCCGCGTTTGGGACAAACCCGGCTTTTATCCAGAGTCTCTGAACGCTTCGGTTTCATTGGCGGAGGTGGCCAAGTTTACGATGCGTCGCTTTTTCGTCGTCGTTGTTGTTGTTGTCGGGCTCTCGTCTGCAAACCGGTCACGTGATGTCACTGAAATGCTTCTGTCGTTCGCGAACAAAGATGACGACAAAGATCCCTCGCTGCGCTGTTCGTCGACTGTGGGCTTGGGCAAGGGCTGCCGGAAACGCACTTGTTAAATCTGGCACGGCGCACCAAAGGCGTTTTTGCCGACTGCTCCCCCGGTGTTGATGTGTACACGCTGTACCGAGGATACTCATTGAAGGCCGAACGTTGTAATCGGAGGCCGCAGGGTAGGTAGGATCGGATACACACTTGGCATTCGTGTTAGTCGAGGCCAGAACATGAACTTGGGGTTACCGGAACTAGAGCACAGTGTGCTCACCACACACATGCACTCTCACCTTAACACGCGGACGCCCACTCACCCTCAACACAACACGCGCGCACATGCGCTCGCCTACAGATATCACACACCACGAAGTTAGCCATGCCCATATACACAGCCACACCTTTTACTCCTTTCTGCTTTTACAGGGAAGGATTGTTTTTGTTTAACATTAACACCGTGAGTTATACGACCAGGTGATTCCTCGCGTTTGTCAAAACCTCGGTCCATATTCTTGGTTCTTTCAGTAAAGTCACGTAGAAGGGAAATAATTAAAATAAAACATAATAAAATTCTCAGGTGAAGAAACAGGGCTGTCGGAAAAACAGCGTCTTTCCGTCAGCTCTGTTTCTTCACCTGAGGACGGCTGCTTGCGTTGTGGCCGAAACGTCGTTAGAATTTAATTTTATTATGTTTTATTTTTATTATTTTATTATTTCCCTTCTACGTGACTTTACCGAAAGAACCAAGAATATGAATCCCTGCAGTCACGAAAGCTTTAAATCGAAATAAAACCTCGGTCCATCACATGTAAAACACTCATTGCTTGGCCAATTACACCTTAATATATAGAGGACCGCAGAGCTGGATTTCTCTTCGTGCCTCTGAGTCGCCCTCTGTCTGTGAGAGCGGAGGCTGGCTGATCGGGGAAGGGATCCAGTGTTGTTAGAATGTCGTCTTGGTGGTGGAGGTGGTGACGATTTCTGGACCTGCAGTGCTGTCAACTCCTTCACACGAAGCCCGCCCCCCCAAAACGAACCTCTGAAAGTCGCGAAACGTTAAAGCTGTCAAAAAAAATCACTAAAGAATTTGACCAAGTATTAAACGGGGGGACTGATGAAATGATTGCTCGTGAAGCTATAACACGTGTGTTTTTTTTCCCCTTGGCGGTGGAAGTCGCTTGACGGGTCTCCGGTGTGCTTTGACGACGTTTCGTCGAAACTCTGTCTCTAGGGAAACCCAAAAAAGTCGCTAAGACTTAGCCGCAAAATCGCTAAGTTGGCAACAACAGCGCGGCGCCGTGCGCACTTGGAATCGGAAAGGATTAGGGTTTGCCTGGGGGCTGGTGCGGGCGGTGGAGGAGCCGGTGGAGGGGAGGGGGTAATTGGGAGTGAGGGGAAGCCTTTGTGTTCTACGTCCTCTCTCCGGGCATCTCTCCCTCCCCCCCCTCTCTCTCTCTCTCCCTCCCTTCCACCCACCCACCCATCGCTCGCTCGCTCCGACGAGCAGGAGGAGTAGCGAGCTCGAGTGTTTGTCCAAAAAGCCGGGCGTCCGTGAGCGCCGAGCGAGACATCTCCAAATGTCGCTACTCGGCGGCATTCAGTGCTGGTAAGAGAAGCGCGCACGGCACGCGTGCGTCTCGGCGCCGCTCGACCGACAGCGTCGTTCGGGGGTCTGGATTGAGGAGCAGCCCCCGGTTTCGTTGGTCGTGGTTGCCACGGTGTGACGATCCAACCCGCCCGCCTTGTTGTTGTTGTTGTGCTTCTGTGCGGATGTGCGGCTCTGCATCCTCGCCGCGCTGTGAAGGCGCGCGCGCGTGTGTGTATGTGTTGTACGTATGTATGTATGTTGAACTTCTTTCGCATCGTACGCGGTTTAACCTGGGAGAGCCTCGCCAAGTCTCGCGGTTTTCTTCTCGAGAGGGTCTTGCCAAGTGTTCGCAGATTTTCAGCGACGATTGCTATGTGGGGTTCAAATCGAGTCCTTTGCGGGGTCATCTTCCAACCATGGACAATTTTGGAAACGTGACCTCGGCACACGGTGGCCTCCTCCTGCGAGGATGTCACAGGTTCTTGAACGTTCACCGCGAAGCGCGTAGTATCATCCACCGTGCATAACACACCGCAGTTCAAATCAGGGCGGCTGCTGCTGCAATCGAACCGTGAACCTCTTGAAAGCGAATGCGCTCCCGTTTACGCAAGCTATTGTGACCGCATCTGTCGGTGAAGGATCGTGGTACGTGCCTCGGTTCTCCTTTTAAGCGTCGTTTGTTGCTGGTCCGCGTGAGTAAGTGTTGTGTCGCTTGGTGTTTTGAATTTGGCACAGATGGCGCTATCGATTCACCTAAATGGCATCGTTCATTCAGCGGCGGAAGCCAGGCTTTAATGGCAACTGGGTCTGCCCAAGTCGGCGACTCGGTAAAATATTTTCCGTGTCCGGCAGAACACATCCAGTATTCGTCTCGCTCTGGCTGTGGCTCCTAAGTAAACCACGTGCCACCAACTACTTCCACGTCTGCGAGCGAAGCGATGACTAACTCGGCGAGAAATTAATCCCCGCGCGTGATGCTTCGTGCTTTAATTTGGCGAGAGCAGCAGCACAGTTGGTTTACTTCATTCATTAGTGGGGGGGGGGGAGTGCGGGGGTGGGGGGTGATGTGAAAAAGGGGTCGACTAGGAGTTCAATCACGAAAACCCCTTCGCACTTACAGGATGGTACGATCCATGATCAATACGGACGCCTGCGCACACGGAATGGTCCATTAATGGGGTGGAATTAAATTTGAAATGGCAGTAACCTCTCGATTATCCTGATATTTTTACTTAAATTCATAACTGATGGATTTTCGCTTAAACCCAAATTAAGAATCTAAAAACAACTATACATTGATATCTTTGGAAATGTTTATTACAAGTCAAGCGCTTAAACCGGACAAACATGTTGCTCTGGTTAATCCGAAATCCACGTGATCGCCGCTACAGCGCAGTAGTTGCAATATCTTTCCAGCAGTGGGCGGAGTTTTATTGATGTTGATTGTCGTGGCTCTGCTGCTATCTTCTTAGTGGGCAGAGTCTTCTGCACTGGAGCTGAAAATATTTACTACAAATGTTTGTTTTGGTCATTTAACAAACTCAAATTGTTTTAACTTTTTACATTTACACATATTAGTTTTATTTTGTGGCATACAGATGGTTATATTTTTGGATTATCCGAGATATTTTATTATCCTCCCCGTTATTAGCGCGAGCTGGATATTTATTGAGTAATACAGTGGGTTGCTTTTCTATTTTCTAATTACACTTTCAGTATTTCTGATTTGCCACTTTGTTGTTTCTCCCCACCCTCCGCCCTGATGTGGTTACTTGTGGGGAATTATTAAAACAAAGATAAAGTATGCATTGCATGAATCACTCAATACAATCAATACAGATTGTTTGAAATGACAGAAGCTTTAAATCTACGCGAAAACACGTGTAAATGTAATTATGATGTAAACAATATGAATGTACACAAAGCATTATTTAAAAATTGAATACATGTCTTACCTGCTTTGGGTACTCGGTTTATATACCCTGAGTAATTGTTTAAAGTTTATTTCAATTCTGTTAAAAATACATACCATTTTCATACTGAGGTTAATAACATACTCTATCATTCAGGATTTAACCATACATTTATTCATAAATTCAATGACATTTTTAAGCTCAAGATACGGGCACCATATAACACATGTAGGCGTGGATCATTTTACATTCATATGCCGTGCATTTAATGGGTTCACGTGACCCCTGCGCCCACTAGAGACACTACCATTCACCACGTACAAAAATCTGATTCGAAGCAAATTGATAAATCCTTAAATTGTTATCATATTACCGCAAACAGATGTGTCAATCAATGGAAGTAACGGCGGTGTAAGTTATTTTAACAAAAGTTAATCACTATACCCGTTTTTCTTCTTCTTAGCTATCGGACGATAATTCAACGTGGCGAGTCCAACATCTCGGGCTCGTCAAAGCGATTTCTTTCTCAAATGAGCCCCGAGGCTACGCCGGACATTCCACATTCCTACGGTGCTGGCGGGGGGGGGGGTCTATCCCTCTCCCCCACAAAGTGGAACGTATTTGAACGAACCCCGGAGGGATGATGGGCCGAGTCAACCCCCCAAATCGGATTTGAACTCGTAACCTTCCGATTTGCAAGCCACTCGCTCGCCCTAACGCTGAGCGACCCGGCCGGACATCAGTGCTAATGCACCTGCATTTGTGCTGGATTAGTTACTAAGAGATCCCCAGATAGGTTCATTACTGGGAAGGCATTGGGTTGCAAAAATGTTGTGTTGATGCGCGTATCGATTTCAGACAGAAGGCGCAATGTGGACACGTGGCAGTGGTCAATTTTGGCAATAGATGGGGGAAGGGGGGGGCAGGATGGGATCCTACGGTACGATCAAGCGCGTGTTTCACTATCGCGTGGGAGCAAGCAACACCGTTTTCTCCGCGGTATATGGCACATTTCTCCCCCCCCCCCATCTCTCTGTATATTAAAAAGCAAACGTTGGGAATGTGTACGGATTATTATAATCCACTAGCCGTAAGTACCCGGCGTTGCTCGGGCGAAAAAGGCAGACACACACATGGACTTACACACAGACATTGACCCACACACATAGAAACACATCGACTTAGACGCAGACACACACATATATGGTTAAACCCAGGATGGATCGTTAGCAGGACAGCCTAAATGTTTCTAACCGGCGAAGATGTTCCATTAGGGGGGTGCACGTTTCGCAAGCGTAGAGAAGGGAGGGAATTACAAAAGAAAACGTTGGGGATGTGTACGGCTTATTATCATCCATGAAGTGTGTGTTTATAGATGGTTGCGTGTGTATGGGGAGCGGTAGTATAGCGGTTAGCGCGCGCTGCGCGACGAACCTGGCGACCCGGGTTCGATTCATGCTCACGGCCAACACCAGTGACGATTATCTGACCAAGTCGTGGGCCTCCCCTAGGTCGACTCAGCCTCAAATGAGAACCTGGCGCGGTGTGTAAACATCGCAATCGGGGAGACAAAGGCGGCCGGGCGTGGTGTTGGCCACCCACCCCCTCGTGTACCGTGCCGGCCTTCATAGGTGCTCGCTAACAGCACTTGCCCCAACAGTCCGTTAAGTCTATACCGGGGGAGGGGACAATTGTCTTCGTGAGCATATTTTAATAACTTCATTGACACCGGGCGCATACACGTCTGGGGTGAAACATATTTTCCGAGAGCGTGTTATAATCCGGGGAAAGTGGGAATAGTTTACTGCGTAGCTTAGTAAAGTTCAAACGTAAACGACTTGCTACGCAAACTGCTTAATGTCAAATGTATTTTTCGTGCAGCCTGGTTAATTGCTTATTCCCTTTGAAGTCGGGTCTCTTTGAACGGAATGCACATTGTGAACAAGCTGTTAACAGCTTGATGAGCCTCCGCCCTAAGCACCAGTTTTAATTGGTACACTTGTTCGTGAGTTATTAAAGTCGTTGATTGCAAGGCACGTGTCGATTCGTCAGTCAGAATTGATTCGTACACTCGCGATGCACGCATTCATCAAGCCATGCGTGTAAGAATCGATTGGTATTCAATGCTTATTGTATCGCATTGCGTGTTGACGCAGTGCACTGCACTATACACCTGGCGATCTGAGTTTGATTCGAGGCCGTGACTAACTAACATCGTTGGTGAGCGACATCAGAACCTAGCCTGTCCCACATTACCGGCCTGCACTGACCACTGTGGAGAGGTATGGTCATACAACAACCTCCATGGCCGATATGGAATGTGGTTGCCTTCGTCTAGCAGTAGATTGGCAAACGGCTGTAAGAATAAATGAAATAAAAATTTTACCAGGTAAGGCCCACTGAGCTATATAGCTCTTTCTCAAAAGCAAATGATAGTTCAACGAAGTGGGTTTATCACGTGGGAATTTATCGCAGCCAAATACTCCCAAACGCGTGTCGATTCTAAATGTGGAGGGAAAACCGGAGGACCTGGTGAAAAATCCACGGGACCACACGGAGAACACGCAAACTTCAATTACACAGCAGCACGCGTCAGGCTGGGGATCGAACTCACAACCTCCCGTACACCAGGCGAGGTCGTTAACATCTCATAGCCACCGTGGCGCCTTCAGGTGCTTATTTATTGCAAGGTCAATTATTCTCCTTGTCCTCATCGTCTGGAACTCTCTTCTCCCTGCTCTCCGTGCTGTCAGCTCCCTGCCCATATTCAAGTCCAATCTCAAGAACTTCATATTTTCCTCTGTCGATGACCGACCGGCTCTTTGTCTCTGTAAAATAAATATGACCACTCTTTTCTGTACAGTACCCTGCATTCATACGCAATGTGAATCCACATTGCAGTATGTTGCATTAGTATATAACTTGTCTCAAGTTAATAATACTTATATATATAGAAATATACAAGAGACACGTTGTTTTTTGTACATTGCAAAACAAATATTTGCGTGTCAATTTAAGGGTAGTTTTGGAACACGGACAAACTAACTAAACCAGTCGTAAAAAAAACTGAATCCAAATACATTAGCCACGTATCCAGGCTTGTGTGGCAAGCAGGGTGCCCGTGATCATTAAATAAACGACAGTTTGTGACGCATGTCCTACGGAACATGCGTCCCTGATTAAATTACCTACCAGATCCGTAACTCGATATGGCAGGTTTTTTTTGTTGCGCTAAAATCAGATTGCAAATCAATTTAACGGTTTGTTGTGGGGAGCGAGGACACATCCTGGGCTGCTCCATCGGCTCATGTTTTGGTAACTGGAGCTCGTAATTTTAGCCCTTTGAGAATGTTTTTTTTGGACTCTGTATTTATCTTTATTCACGATATTCGGAGACAAATTGTCAGGTACACTAACATCGCAAGCAAGTGGGTTGCGAGGGGGGGGGCGAGGGGGGGGGGAGATGCTCTTTTCATTCAGCAATTTTAGGCTTCTTGTGTAGAGGCAGATTCAGAGGGAGGGTGGCCAGGAACTTTCGAGATCCCCTACTTTAATGAGAGTTAAATAATCATACAATTATTTTCTCTTGGAAACATCAATAACATGTACATTTTTGGGGTCTCAATGAGGTTGGTATGAGGGAGGGAAGGGAGGGAAGGAAGGGAAGGGAGGGAAGGGAGGGGGGCTTTTTCCCCCATTACCGCCGTTGGACGGATCTGCCACTGAACTTCTCGATTTAATTGTGAGTACGTCCCCGAGTCTGACTCAAATGCAACAAACTCACCAATAGCAATGTTTTTCGCGATTACAACTGGTAGCTTCATTCCTCACGAAATACGTCCCAGGTTAGCTGTTGGTAGACTGCAGAAGGTAGCACGTGTCTAGCAGGAGGCACAGACATCGCGAGAGGTATCCTGGATGTGGTGCTCAGAGTGTGAAAGTATTTTATTTTTATTTTTCCGGTCATTGACCCGGGACTGACGAGGCTGAAATGAAGCCCTTGCTATAGCACAATGGCTGGGTTCATCGGCTTTTTCTTGACAATTCGTGAGCCAAATGCCCTTTTATGAAGGACACAATGAGTTTACGTGAACTTCTCGGGGTTATTAAGTGCGTCAAGGGAATGTGGAAATTATCGTCGTTGCCCATTTGTCCGTTTGTTTTAAAGATACATTCAGTTTACTTGAACTCTTACCAGCAAGTTTTTGTTTTTTATTAAAAAGTGACATTTTTGCTTCTGGGCATTATGTGTGCTCGATACAAAATCGTTTCATTATAGGTCAAAATAATAATGGTAATTTATATCAGTGTGCACGTTGTGAAATGGGATGGTGCAAGTACGACTTGCAAAAGTACAAAAAAATATTATGGGGCTGCAGGTTTGAAGAAGCAGTTGTATAATTATATTTTTGTTTCGTTAATTCGATGTCCCCCCCCCCTCATTCTTATTGAACTTTGATTTAATGCATTGCTCGTTATTGTTGTTTTATGCTGTATGGCAACACTAGTCACCTTTTCATCCTTAACACTTTTGTTAATCAACCTCTCTTCACCCCTTGCTGTACAACATCTAAAAAAAGAATACATTTAGATGGTAAAAAATAAATAACGTGCGGCCACTTTGTCAATCTCAATCCACTGCTGGATGAAAGCTTCCTATCCACGCCGTGTGGCTCATTAGTGTTGTTTAACCTCCCCGTCAACTTTCAACGCTTTGACCAGCGTGTAAGTGTCGCACAAACCCTCCCATGTCCAATCAAGGCGCGGAAGAGAACTTCACCAGCAGTGGATTGGCAATTAGTTGCACGGTACATACCTATCCACTTTCACATTCCTTACGGATTTTTAAGACTTGTTTCGCCTAAAGAAATAGCGATCGTAAAACATATCTATATAATCACTCTCGCGTCGTTATTATTGTACCCGAAAACGGAACGGAACGTCTCGGAGCGTAGTTTTTATTGAACTCCGATTAGAACCATGGCATTATTTTGCCATGATTTTTCTCTGCATGAGGATACCTTCATCCGGCAGTGGATTGACAGAGCGTGTAAAGTCATTATTGTTATTATCACCACCATCATCACCACCGCCGCGCAAAGAAGCGAGCGCGTGGAGTATCTGTTTCTCGGTGCAGATGTTTGACAACGTGAATATTTTTTACTTCTTCTTCCCACGACCTCCTTTAACTTTGCGCTAATGAGACATCCCCGGTGCAGGTGTTGCTAACGGAGTCCACGCGGCGCAGGTCGAGAGAGCGAGTGAGTGAGTTTGATCTTCCTTCGCATTATTCATTGTCCTCCTCCACTTAAAGCTTTCGTGACTGCAGCAGGGATTCATCTTCTTGGTTCTTTCGGTAAAGTCACGTAGAAGGGAAGTTATAAAATAATAAAAATAAAACATAATATAATAATTAACTTTCGATTTGAAGCTTTCGTGACTGCAGCAGGGATTCATCTTCTTGGTTCTTTCGGTAAAGTCACGTAGAAGGGAAGTAATAAAATAATAAAAATAAAACACAATAAAATAATATAATTTTATTGTGTTTTATTTTTATCGAAATTTATAAGTGTGTAGTTAAACCCGCCACCACCCGACAGGGACAATTTAGTGAGGTTTATCTTCTTGGTTCTTTCGGTAAAGTCACGTAGAAGGGAAGTAATAAAATAATAAAAATAAAACATAATATAATAATTAACTTTCGATTTGAAGCTTTCGTGACTGCAGGGATTCATCTTCTTGGTTCTTTCGGTAAAGTCACGTAGAAGGGAAGTAATACAATAATAAAAATAAAACATAATAAAATAATTAACTTTCGATTTAAAGCTTTCGTGACTGCAGGGATTCATCTTCTTGGTTCTTTCGGTAAAGTCACGTAGAAGGGAAGTATTAAAATAATAAAAATAAAACATAATAAAATAATAAAAATAAAACAATAAAATAATTCTCACGACGTTTCGGCCACAACGCACGGCTTCTTGCGTTGTGGCCGAAACGTCGTGAGAATTATGTTATTATGTTTTATTTTCATGATTTTATTATGTTTTATTTTTATTATTTTAATACTTCCCTTCTACGTGACTTTACCGAAAGAACCAAGAAGATGTCCTCCACTTACGTAACGAGTCGCAAGACACATGCTACGTCACCGGCTATGCAATGAATCACGACGGCTAGGAGCGAGCCGCCTGCAATGCGGAGCGGTGCCGAGCCGTGTGCTTCTGATGACTCCATCCCACCACGAGTCATTTCGTCTTTGTTGTTGTTGTTGTCCGCGGTTCGCGGGTGGGGTGGGGTGGGTGTCACGATTTGAATACAAGGATCGACGCAACTTCGTGCCCTTTCGTTCCGTCTCGTCCGCTCCGTTAGCCTCGAGGTACATTCAGCGGCGGTGGCGGCAGCGCTAGGCACAAGCAATCCAAGATGAAGACCTGGATTAATAATAATACTTTCATTTTATATCACGTCATTCACGCAAATTGCATCCTACAACGCTGCACATTAATTATATGTTCATGACCAAATAGTGGTGCGCCGCATATCATCTCATATTCAAATCATGATTAACATAACGCGTGGATTAACGTGAGCCCAATTTATCTCTCTCTCTGCTGCATCTAATCTGCCTCTCTCTTCTCTCATCTTACCGCATCTCTCTCTTTGCCTACATACATTTGTTTCCATCTCACTACATCTCTATTGTCCACATCTCTGCTGTCATCCGACTTGGCTTTTATTAACTGACAAAAAAGAAGCGAAGCTGGAACCACACTCGTCATTTCAGCTGATGGATCCCTCAACGGGCTCGTGATGCCTGCAGCTCTCTGACAAGAGGCGAAGACGGAGAGAGACTTTGACTCTTAAACAACTTTTATTGCCGCCAGCAGCAACAGCACTGGAGGCGATTCCGATATGAAATACACATCCAAGTCACCAGCAAACAAACGAATAAAACGCTATAAATCCACGCGCTGTGGCGCTAAATGCAGCGCGCACAACACGAAAGAAAAGTCACGTGGTGGTGGTGGTGGTCATCGCGCACGACTGAGAGAGAGAGGCCGTACAACCTTCACCGGAGTGACTTCACTCGTGGAATCCTCACGATCGTACTCCCGCACATCCAGTCTCGGACCGTTCCCTGTGAGTGTGTGTACTCGTCCATCAGTATGTCCGTCTCGATGTATAAGCAATGCAGTCCGCGTGCCTATGCGAGTCTACATCTCTATGCGAGTCTACGAGTCTATGTAAGTCGACGTATCTCCACGTCGGTCAATGTGGCTCCGTGTACGGCTGGGGGTCTTCTCCACGTGAGCCAACAGGCAACTTCACTCCGCGCTCACGCTCGTGTGCCCATCCCGGTCCGACCCTGTGACTCTCACGACTTGCTGACCCCTCTCTGTCGATGACCTCGTGCATCACGGCGATCTGACAAACATTCAAACATTCTCGTAATTATTTTCGCACACGTTAAGTGAATGGATATCTGTTTGTAAAAAGAATGAGCTTTATAGCACACCGGATTCCTCCAGTGTCAACACACACTGCGATTCTCATCACGCGAGCAATTCCAGGCTGTGCATTGTGAACGCAAGAATAGATTTTTAATTGACGAATCCTTACGCGCCCCGTCGAGGGGCGATCTCGAATCACGCACCAACAATCAGCATGGTCACTGCGGCTGAGACGAAGCGGTAGGGGGGGGTGGAGGGGTTCACTTCCCATTTCCAGGTCCCCCATTCTCATGGCCCATGATGCATTCTCGGTTCATTGTCGATCCCATCGACACGGCTGCCCCAACCCCATCCACACGGCTGCCCCAACCCCATCGACACGGCTGCCCCAACCCCATCGACACGGCTGCCCCTACCCCATCGACACGGCTGCCCCTTCCCCATCGACACGGCTGCCTCTACCCCATCGACACGGCTGCCCCAACCCCATCCACACGGCTGCCCCAACCCCATCCACACGGCTGCCCCAACCCCATCGACACGGCTGCCCCAACCCCATCCACACGGCTGCCCCAACCCCATCGACACGGCTGCCCCAACCCCATCGACACGGCTGCCCCTACCCCATCGACACGGCTGCCCCTACCCCATCCACACGGCTGCCCCAACCCCATCCACACGGCTGCCTCTACTCCATCGACACGGCTGCCCCAACGCCATCGACACGGCTGCCCCTACCCCATCCACACGGCTGCCCCTTCCCCATCGACACGGCTGCCTCTGCCCCATCGACACGGCTGCCCCAACCCCATCGGCACGGCTGCCCCTACCCCATCGACACGGCTGCCCCTACCCCATCGACACGGCTGCCTCTACCCCATCGACACGGCTGCCCCTACCCCATCCACACGGCTGCCCCTACCCCATCCACACGGCTGCCCCTACCCCATCGACACGGCTGCCCCTACCCCATCCACACGGCTGCCCCTACCCCATCGACACGGCTGCCCCAACCCCATCCACACGGCTGCCCCTACCCCATCGACACGGCTGCCCCTACCCCATCCACACGGCTGCCCCTACCCCATCCACACGGCTGCCCCTACCCCATCGACACGGCTGCCCCAACCCCATCGACACGGCTGCCCATCAACGAGTGCGGGGCAGTAGCCACACAACACACACAGTGTCGGACTTGCCACCCTCGCCAGCCATGTTCAATCCACTGCTGGATGAAGGCCCTTCCGAAGGTGTCGCTCTGATTTATTTTCCGGCGCGCAGCGTCACGTTCACTCGTTGCTTTGGGGCCGTCCATAAATGACGTCACGCACCTGGAGGGGGGGGGGGTTCAGACATTTGTGACGATGTGTTACGAGGCGGGGGGGGGGGGGGTTCAGACATTTGTGACGATGTGTTATGAGGGGGGGGGGATTGAGAAATATAACGTAACATCAAAACATGCGCAACTTTAAATAAATATAGACAACACGTTCTACATAATTAAATAGACTTTTTGATAAATGTTTTCTCCTACAACATCAGAGTGCAGCGCGCCACATTAAATACGCACTACAATGACAATAGTTTAAAGCGATTTGAAGCATGTTTTATTTGGGGGGGGGGGGGGGCAGAGCTTTGTGACGTCATATTTGAGGGGGGGTCTGACTTTTTGTGACGCCGTGTAACGAGGGGTGGGGGGGGGGGTCAAAAATCGTTCAAAATCGAGTGACGTCATTTATGGACGGCCCGTTAAGAGCCGTGCTCTTAGCCAACGTTGGCGATGTGGTGACTGTTTCGTTTGGTCGAGAAGGATGGAGAAGGCTCCAAGATGTGTGAGCGAAGACTCCGGGGTTTATATCGGTCACCGTGGGTTGTAACAACACGCGGCACAACAAAAAACAAAGATAAAGATCCCCCGTGTAGCCTTGGCAGTCTTTTGGGGCAAGTGCTGTTAGCGAGCAGCACCTATGAAGGCCGGCACTGTGGCACACGAGGGGGTGGGTGACCAGCACCACGCCCGACCGCCTTTGTCTCCCCAGTGGCGATGTTTACACACCACCGCACCAGACTACTAATTTGACGCCGAGTCGACCTAGGGGATGCCCAGGCCCCGGTTCAGATAATCTCGTCATTGGTAGTTGGCCGTGAGCGGGAATCGAACTCGGTTCGGTTGGTTCGTAGCGCAGCGAGGCTGACCGCTGCAACCAAAACCACACACACACGCGCCACACACAATGGGAGATTTGGCACCGTGAACAACAACAACAACAGGAAGTCATCGGGTCGCTGCGGCGTGGGCAGCAGAGGGCACTGCAGCAACACCCATTGCTGGCTGTGCCTGCGACGCCACCCGCCTTCGACACGCGCTGCCCACGAGCGCGCACTGCCCTCAACAGGGTGAAGTATGGTCAAACAGCCCTCGACAACCAGCATGGCATGGGGTGGTGGAAGGGGGGGGTGGTGGAGGGAGGAGGGTTGATCGGGGGGGGGGGGGGTCGCTCTCATCCAGCAGTGGATTGTGACGAGAGATAAGATGTGTGGGGGGGAGGAGGAGGGTGGCTGTAAATGTGCACGTGCACACATTGTGACCGAGCTAGAGGTCATGACCCCAACGAGTAGTCACACACGCACACAGCCTTATCTGTTGCAGGGAAGCAGAAGACATCGTAACCGCCCGCTTATCACGAGCCTCACTTTCACTCATTCGTAGTCAACGTGTTCACCTGCCCGGGCCCCTTGTACAGTGCTATTGCTCGTCCTCCCTGTCTCTCTCTCTCTCGAGGTCACAGATTCACATGCAAGGAAGGCGGTGGGGGTGGCGTTGTGAAGTTATCGTCGCTCGGACCGAAGTCGATCGAGAGAGGGCATTTATCAATTGACTCCCGAGTGCTGTGTCTCTCTCTCAGAGAGTCACCGCTGGCTGCTACGTTGCATCAGTCATCGCTCGCCGCAGTGGCATCTCGGGAGGGAGCTGCAGACAGCCTCTGACTGTCGGATATTGAGGCCCCCTCTCTCCTTCCCCTCCCAAATGTGTACCAACTGCTTCTATAATGGTCGAAACACAATCATGTCGCGCTATAATAATGATCATGCATATTTCTAACGCGCACAATTTTCGCTTTGCCGAAGGCCGCGACCGCGAGGTCGGAGCGCAGCTCAGAAATCCGCTCAGTAAAAGTCAAATAAAAGAAGCTGTTGTTTTGAGAAGGCGCTTGAAGGCAGGGAAAGAGTCAGCGCTGCGAATATGGATGGGGCGGGGGTGGTGGCGTTCCAGGTGGTGGTGGTGGTGGAGGGGCCGGACAACGGAGAAACGAAGCGATGGCGATCGTGGTTCCGACCCTCGTGTGTGGAGAGCAACTTCTGGGTCGTGGTTTGGGAGCGGGGCGTCAGAAGGTCCGAGAGGTAATGGGGGAGAGGGGGTGGGCAACTGATACCTGTAGGCGGTGTAACAGAGGCAGGCGATTTTGAAGGTGATTCTGATGGGGATTGGGGGTCAAGTCGGAGGTCAGAGACGCGGTTGGTGGGAGGTGAGAAAAGTGCGTGCGAGATGGTTTTGTGGGCTTTCGTGTCGTTGAAGCCACAGCACCACTCACCATGTGTGCGTGTCACTCCGTGTACGTGCAGATGTTAAAATAGGGCTTGTTCGTTATCGCATTGATTCAGCCTCCGACAATTCATCACATTTAAAAACCAGATAAGACTTCACCAATATCTGTATGACGTTCGAGTGTTTGGCATCATCGCGTATGGATGGTGGTAAAACAGTGTCTCCGTGTCTGTGTTTTGTCTCTCGCTCAAATTTAGCAATCTTTGGAAGAACGTAATCAACCAGGTCGGGTGTTGACTGTTATGTTAGCCGACTCTCTGTGTTGTATTGCATTATATTTCTAGGTTTACTAGGTTTGTTTTCTCTTTCATTTGTACCTGATGATGATCGCTTGAATTGTAATCTAAACGTCGTATGCTGTTATTTAAAAAAAAATCTTTTTACGTGACTTTACCGAAAGGACCAAAGAGTAAAACAAAGGAATTGAATATGAAAGGTTGGGGGGGGGGCGCACTATGACAGCCACGGGCCCCCCCTCCCCCGTCAAACTTTCAAGCCATCCCTGGCCACGAGCACTCTCTTGGCCGCGGTCAGGAGGAGAAGGAACGAACACCCCGGACAGCTGTACATCGAGCCGGAGCAAAGCGCGCTTTAAACGGCGACGCTTTTACACGCGCATTGGATCGCGCGCGTAAGAATTTATAGTTTTCGATTCACACGTGTTGTATGTAGTGGGGTTCGACGTGGGACTCCTTGGGGTCACCATTTCACACCGATAAATATATAACAATAATAAAATTGTACCGTAAAATTTAAATGTGATCCTGAATTGTAACAGCTCATAAGATCATGGGGGGGGGGGGGGGGGGCAAAAAGGGGGCCGTTTAGCATCCTGCAGAGCAGCGTTCTTCACTTATTTTCAGAGGGGAGCCACCTCCGCCGATAACGCATCATCAGTGTGAGGGCCGCCACACCACCCGCAGGGGGTTGTTTTCACATGTGTGTATTGTCGGCAGAGTCGTACGTCAGGGGCCGCACTAAAGGCCACCAAGGGCCGCCCACTTTGCACCGCGGGCCTTGCAGTGAAGAACACCGATGTAGAGAGAGGCGAATTTCAAACTAGAAATTAAGACGCGGTGGCGGCGTTCGCTGTGATTAACGCATTGCGCCATGAACACAACAAAATGGGTCTGATTCAGGGCCACGCCTAACATTAGGTGGTGAGCAATATTTGAATTGCACCCCCCCCCATCCCTCATCCTCTCTTCACCAATCCACGCCGACCAACTTAGTGAAGCAGGGTCAAACGATCCCACAATAGTCACCGCATGGCGAGGCATTCACTTCGACAGTGGATTAAACAAAGGGGCGGTAGGCATTGATGAGCGTATGGGCCAGGTAAGGACCGCTGGCGGTGGCCGTTGCAGAACATCAAAACGTGAACTTTGTCACCGCAGGTCTCGGCAGCGCGGTTAATGACCTCCCGTATCTCTCTGGTGTGGCTTTGCACCGTCGCGCTGGTGTTTCGCGTGTTTTAATCTGAGAGCGAGCAGACTTTGGATGTTTGTAAAAAAAAAACATTATTTTATTTTAATATTCGGGTAGAGGTTGGACGGAATCGCAGTCGCGTTTGCCGACCCGCGCGCGATTTACTGCAAAGCCCCAAATCCATACATGGGCAGCGTGCGTCGGCTCGGAAATATTACATAAATACATTTCAAACGTGTCTAAACCGTTTAGGGCTTTTTTTTTTATTCACTGTTTGTAATTACCGCGACATGCGCACCGTGATTGTAAACAGTTATGGGATTGAGAACGTGGGGGTGGGGGCGGGGTGGAGTTCAGAATACCAGGCATCTGGAAAGAGGTCTGGAAGCTTGTGGAGTAAAAAACTAACGAGCCCTTGATCATCATTAGTCATGATTTCCTTGCAAAAAAAAAAGACGCTGTTCCATTTTACCTGGTAAAAATAAGAATCTGATTTGAGTTAAGACCTGTCTAAATGGCCGAAATCTAATGCTCGGTGGGGCAGACGGCGTCCTAAATGTTTCAAGGGCTGTAATTTCTCTCTCGCGGGGTGGTTGGTTAGCTTGCTCTGCCGTGAACCTGGCGATCCGAGTTCGATTCCTGGCTTTGAACAACATCGGTGACGGGTGATACCAGAGCCGGTCCCGGACAACACTGCCCACTTACTCCATTCGTGATTAAAGAACCGGGATAAATTTTTAAAATACATTGTGATGAATGTAGCAGCCCCTAGTAGCTGGAGGGAGTCACATAAATCCATGACACGAAACATTCAGTATTTGAAAACGAATATAAATATATGTGTTCTTACACGTGCAATGAGGTGCCGTGTATCATAAGCTTAAGAATTTAGATTAATTGGCGTGGGACAAGGGGCTCTGCACACACGATTTCTATCCGGCAATGCTCTGCGGTGAAAGATTTATGGTAAAATGCAACGCTGCATACATTAGACCCGCAATGAATTTCTCCTAAGTTGAGTCTGTTGTCACGATTTGCGGTTGCGATGCAATTAAATCACTTTATTTCTTTCGTCTAATTTTTACCATCCCCTTTGTACAGTTTTGTTTGCTCAACTAGGCTGAAAGGTCAACATTGCCATATAATTTTCATGAATTGTAATTAATGCAGTATTATTACGCGTACGCTTTCGTGCAAGTATCTCAACCGTAATAATCAATCTTTATCGGTGAATCGATGCATCACGCCATGCCTAATATGCCTTATTTGACAAAGTCTTACTAACAAATCCTGAATGAGCACAGGGGGTGGTGGCGCAGTGGTTTGAGTGACACACTACGAACCCAGCGACCTGAGTTTAATGCCCGGCCAAGGCATTAATTGGTGCCAATTGATATTTGAACCATTCCATCCCGAGGATGTTCCGTGCTGTGGAAATGACAACAGTGGATGTGTGACAAGGGGAGAAATTTCGTTCGAATACTAATAATGTCAGAATAAAAATATTCATTTATACTGGAGGAATATGATGAATTACAACGCTTTTTTTTTCAAAGATCTCCAAGAGGGGCAGGTCAGAACGTTACAACAACAAACAATACAAAAACACAAGCTATTAGCTTATTTTTCTAAAGCGACATATAGCCACAAATGATAACTCAACGAAGTGGCTAATTACGTGGAAATGTATATCAGCCAAATAATCGAAATATTCTAAACGCATGTTGAATCTAAATGTGGAGGGAAAAACCGGAGGACCGGGAGAAAAATCCACGTGACCATGGTGAGAGAGAGAGACACGCAAACCCCAAATATACAGGCTTCAGGGTTTGGATCGAACCCACGACCTCCTTCATACCATGCGAGGTAGTTAACATCTGGCCACCGTGGCGTCGCCGGACAGTACTCGCTCGCTCTAGTAGAGAGAGAATGACTCCGAAGTGCGAGGAGGAGGAAACGCGGACAAGCAGGGAAGGCGGCCACGCAATTAGCCCATGCCAACAATTGCCCAAGGTTTGCGGTCCTTCATATACGAAGGCGTTCTCAACACAAGGTGGAATTGCAATGTAACAATGGTAGCCGTTCTGCATGTTTTTTTAAAGAAATGTAATTTAACTGGAGTTCTGTTTATTTACGTATTATAGTTACCAATTAGTCCTCTGGAGATTAGATAACCGTGTAAACATGCTGTGGAATATAGCCCCATTGAATTAGTACTGTGAAGTGGTCATCGTTAAAGACACACACACAAACCCATTGACGTGCATGTGTCTATTAAGATGAATACCAATGACCAAATCACTTTCCCGGAATCCGCCAAACCTCCTTAGATCTTAAATGATAAGTGGGGCTGAGTGTGGTGAGTACGTGGACGAGTGACCACCGGTGCAGTCCAGGTGTTGTAGGCGTGAGGCCGGTCGCAAATCGTATCAATGAATCAAATCTTTGGACGGAATCCTGTGGACGGAATCTCTCCGTGGGGATCTTGAGTGTTACACCCCCCCCCCTTCTTGTATGCGTGCGTTTGCCCTCGCTAAATAGTCATGAACAATATTGCCCAAACATCACAAACGGCTGGACCCTCCGGACAAACGGGGTTTGAGAGACTCATGAGGCTTTGTCGTGGGGTAAAGTGCGAGAGAAATGCTCTCTCGAGAGCTCCCCTCTAGCGGAGGCCCCCTTCCGCCAGCGGAGGCCCCCTTCCGCCAGCGGAGGCCCCCTTCCGCCAGCGGAGGCCCCCTTCCGCCAGCGGAGGCCCCCTTCCGCCAGCGGAGGCCCCCTTCCGCCAGCGGAGGCCCCCTTCCGCCAGCGGAGGCCCCCTTCCGCCAGCGGAGGCCCCCTTCCGCCGGCGGTGGTGCGAGCGAGCAAATTCAGGGGTGCGCCTTAACCTTTTACTCTTCATTAATTTTTCGATGATGTCAAGAATCTGCCTCTCTCTCCTTTCCGGAAGAAAAAAAATAGGGGACAATTCCATAGCTGAGTAATTGCCTCGAGTACGCCGACAACCCGCGTGTGTGCGGTCTGCGGGATTTCGTTTCACTTTTCGATGTAATCTCGATTCGCGAAATGGGATTATGGTGTCTTTAAACGAGTTTTGGAATGCGCTCTAATTAACAAGACTCGCAAAACATTGGGTTGGTGCCGTGCCTTGTTGGCCGCGCAGCAAGGCGAGATTGCATGCGTTATGGATCTCCGAGGCAACGGTGAACTGGGCACTCGAGTTCCATTTTTCTTGATTGAAGGCATGGAACCAATCGCAGGTGGAGTGAGTGTTATGTAAGGGCTCCGGTGACTTTGAGCCACAGTGTTTGGCAAAACATTCCACTTGTAACGAAATGTCTTTCGATGGGAAAAAAACTGTGAAGTCGGTCATCTCCTTATCACTCTTCTCTTGCTACTACCATGGCGACTGCTCTCATGAAATTAACTAATTTATTCCTTCACTCATGTTGAGGACCCGGTCTCAACTACGCTGTGTTCAACCACTGCAGGTCTCAACGACACGCTCACTCACCCACTCACCCACTCATCCACTCACCCACTGATCCACTCATCCACTCACCCGCTCACCCGCTCACTCACGCATCCATTCACCCACTCACCCGCTCACCCACCCACTCACCACACTGCAGGTCACAACACTTCTCTTCCTGATTTCCCCCCTCTTACTGCTGCACCATTAAAAAAAAAATCCCTCTCGTCGTCTCTCTCTTCCCAAATTGTCATAGCCTTGCTCAGTTCAATAAAAGTACGGACTTTTATGTATTTCACCTTTCGCCGTGCTGTTTATTGCTGGCCGCTTGGAGTTTTGAAAGTTTTGGTCTGTCCACAACAATCGTGATGAACAACAAAAAACCCGGGTGAAAGTTGGTGTTGGTTTCAGGCCACCTTATAAACTGTAATGCGACCATGGTCATGATGCTGATGATGGTGACGACAAGATAAATGCCACCCACACTCGCGACGCGGTGTCTGGTTCAGGGCCGGATTTTGACATTGCTGAGGCCATAATTTACGCCAAGCTTATGGAGGATTGCCTGTATATTTCTGTCTTATCGGAATGAAGATAACCGGTTTTAGAGTATTTTCCCCATTTCCTTTATTTTTCCACCGATTATGTAAAAATGTGAAACTTCGCGTGATATTTTGACTCGTATCTAGAGGCCCCTTCATCGGGTGAGGTCGCCGAGCTCATGCCTACATCCGGCACTGGTTTGGTTAAATTATTCTCGGTCTGAACGCGGCCGTTTGACAAATGTCCATGCACACAGCTCCCTGCGGTCCAGCATTCCACGTTTACCATCACTGCAATTGTTAAGACACGCACGCGTACGGCGGTGGGCTGATCGTGGCTTCGGTTGGAGAAGAAAAGTTACCTCGGGTTGTCCAATTTCTCACGCCCTACCGACTGAGAAACTGGACGAAGGTGATGGATGATGATGTCCAGTTGCATTGGACATGTGCAACTGAATTGATGGTTGCCACGTGAAGGAAGCATCCTCAGTCTGGGCCCACGTGGGTGACACTGACCCACGAAGAGTTGGAAATTTGTGGCGCCGCGATGGCGAGATGTTAACTCCCTCGCATGGTATGCAGGAGGTCGTGGGTTCGATCATGAATCTGACGCCTGTTGTATATTTGGAGTTTGCATGTCCTCACCGTGGATTTTTTACTCTGGGTACTGCTGCTTTTTTTTCCCCTCCATATTTAGAAACATGCGTGTAGAGCATTTGCCTGCTCTAAATTGCCACGTGATGAGCCAATTCGTTGAGCTATCATTTGTGGCCAAGTCGCTTCTGAAAATAGTTATATAGTGCGCCTTACCTGATAAAATAAAAAATAGGATTCTGGAAAATTGCAATTCAATACACAATACACGCTCTAGGTGGCGCTTGAAATATATAAAACCACACTTCCCAACACTGTACAAGTACAGTACTTTTAGAATGACAACTTTCGTGATTTTTTTTATAATATAATTTTCGGGCAATGTCCATTCGCTGCTGGATGAAGGCCGCCCCATACCAGGTGTGTCATGGGGGTTCTTTAAACATACTTCACCATTCTGGTCAGTGGAGGTTGGTCAAGGTGGAGGGGAGGTTTGGATGTCACTCGACATCGATGTGAGCCATTGGCGGGGATTAAACTCAGCTGTGTGTCGAGTTCATCGCGTAGAGCGATAACCACTTGAACCATGAGCGGAAGTTCATTTAAATCGTCACTTAAGAAACGCTAAATTGTGCCAAGAGAATGTCTAATGCGCAGCATTTGCCGTCTTGCCACGCTGCGTTCGATTCATTTGAAGTTCCCGCTTGAAGTGGCAAGCGAAGTCTGGCCACTGGGTTTATAGTGCAGTGCGTGAAGCAACACGGTTCATTTAAGCACATGTAGAGCTTGCGGTGATGCCTTAATGTGTGTCCGCACATCGTCTGAAATATTTTCAGGCAGTCGAGGAACAACTTCGAACGTGCAGGAAAGTCCTTCATAATTTCAGTCGAATCTGAATGGATACTGCCTGAACGTTCAGATGGGCTGCCTTGGAAAGGTCAATGCAGTCGACCTGAATGTTGAGTTTTCGCCGTATGAGCGCGTGGAACTTCAGGTGGACTTGCCTGCGGTTTTTGAGATTCTGTACGGAGGACTTAGACCAGGGGTCGGTGACCAAAATAACAAGAAGAGCACATTTTTATTTCGAATTCGGTAAAAAAAAACTCAATATTTAAAGAGTCGCCATGCACCTGAATACTGAGACGGTGGTTCGTAAATAGAGAACGTCGCGAAGCAGCCCTTGATGAGGCTTCCGACCCCTGGAATATCCACATTTGTACCTGTCCTAAATCGTGTCTCACCGATTACTCCCTCCGCATGCTCTGCTGCCCCTCGCCTCCCTTTACTCCCCTCCAAATGTTCTCCAACCACGGCAACCAACCAAGGCGTTCTGCAGAAGCCCTCCCAGTCAACCTCTGCTCAGTCAGAGATCGCTCATTCTCCTCTGTTGCCCTCATGGTCTAGAACTCTACCTCCCCCCCGTCACCCCAGCCCTCCGTGCTTGTTAA
Organism: Lethenteron reissneri; assembly: GCF_015708825.2. Lineage (NCBI taxonomy): Eukaryota > Metazoa > Chordata > Hyperoartia > Petromyzontiformes > Petromyzontidae > Lethenteron > Lethenteron reissneri. The sequence continues at coordinate 2,795,074 of NC_083811.1, forward strand.
CTCCCTGCCCCTGCTCAAATCCAGGCTCAAAACCTTCCTATTCCGTCTGTCGATGCCCATTTATTTATCTCTATAAAGTATGCCCAATGAGGCTGTATAGCGTATTGATACGGTCGCATGCAGACACTGCATGAATCAAAACTTTATTGCACCGTCATAAAAGAGCAAAGTGTACCACGGCACAAGAGTGTTTTGCAAGCTCACCTGCTGGTGGATATAAACACACGATTTGGTGTTTTGGGAAGGCTGAGTGTGTCCAAAGTACAGCACTCCAGTGTCATTGTTTTACTTCCCAGTTGCACCGCACACATATCGCACACGTGTGTACATGTTAACGGTGAACGACCCAGTCGCACAGGATGTACTGCGCATCCACGCGCGGACACTGCGAGCGCGTGTATTAAACGGGCAGCAGTTAAAAGTCACCTGACCGGAGAGTAGTCAAACAAATCCACGCGACAGCAACTTTACTGCCCATTTGTTTAGCCGCACCTCTGTGAAATGGCAATGGCACTCACTGCATTGGAGTGAAGCGCTGGGAATATTCGGGAATTACTTTCAGGACAATTTGCCTCGAAGGACATCATTGTCTGCAGACTCTGGGTTTCAGGGCAGTGGTTGCAGCTATCGAGTGTGGCAAGTGGTGCCAACTTGCACTGACGCCCACGGGCTGGATGACCCCGGACCTCTGAGATATGAATAGAAGATGAAACTGGACATGGGCCCCCCGCCTTTAATTCCTTGCGCTAGGACCCCATTGTAACCACACGAGGCCAATTGTGCCAGGGCCAGTAACATTTTCAGGGCCAGTTTCACGAAAGGTGAAATTTCGCCTCCAGGTGACCAGTTATTGAAGTGAGCTGATATTTTGAGAATTAGTGTTGTTCAGGACGAGCTTCTTAAAAAACGGAGATTTCAGGCTCGGTTTCTTGACCAGTATCTTTCGGGACCAGTGTCTTCAAAGTGTACAAACCATTCCTCTGCTGTATAGTTGGTATGCCAGAGCGGGCATTTTTTACGTTTCACAGCGAATTAACACCCACGGGGGTCAGTGCCAGATGAAGATAGTGCGGGGCCTGCAGTATATGTTACAAGGGGGCCCTAAAAAACTAAAACTTAAATATTAAAAACGTAAAATGTAAACTTGCATAGTAAAGTAATTGTATGTTTTCATTTGCTATACAGCCAGATAATACGGCAAATCGATAACCTTAAACACCCAGTCCTTCATAAAAGTCCAAGGCAGTATAGTACTATAGTAATAGAGCAAGTGCAGAATCACTGAACCTGAATTGATAGCTTGAAAGCATTTAGCGCTGGGCCCTTGAAAGTGCGAGGCCCGTAGCTACACGTGTAGCTACTTGTGCTACTCGGATAATCCGGCACTGACGGGGAGGGGGGGGTCCTGCATTCAGCGGCGATGTTGTTAGAGTCGCAGTGAAGTGGACGTCTCTCTCTGTCTTGGCCGAGGAGGGTCACGGAACCCGTCCCAACCCAGACACCCACCCCGACCAAACGAGGGGGCCCCCCTCCCGTGTGGAGTGGCTCGTCTCGGCATCCCCGATTGGGCCCCGTTCCGAGTCGGGGGCGTTCCTCCGAACGCGTTCCGAAGGGCCAATGGCGAAGAGGACGGATCCGGTCCTTCGATAGAAATTGCAACATTCGTTATCCTGGATAGCCGGACCGCCACTTCCTCCTCTGTTGGAGAGAGGGCGCACGCAGAATAGGGAAAAGGGGAAGGGAGAGCTGAAGGCAGGATAACAAAGGGGTGGGGGGGATGGAGATACCTCGACGACGATATTTATCAAGTTGTTTATGCTTGGCTGCTGCTGTTACGCGCACAGTATTTATAGATCAACAGTGAGCGCATGGACGCTGCACGGCACGCGTTGTGTGCGTGTTTGTGCTAGTGACATGCGGCTTGTGTAAATGTTTCTGCTTATCGGGAAGGTAGAGGGAGCCTCTCTTGTGCTGCCACTCGCTCTGTCCGGGCGAGCAACACAGCAGGGTGGAGAGAGGGGGGGGCTGTACTCTGTAAGGGACCCCCAGCGGAGCTACAAAGCCAGCGAAAGGGGGTATTGGAGGGGTGTGTGGGGGTAGGTGGAGATTCGGGGGGGGGGGGGCATTTGAGAACAAGACAGAGTGCTGTGATCATAGCCACCGTGTGAAGTCATAGTCGTCAGAGTGTTGGGGTTGTGCGTGTGTTCTACCCGTGTGCGCACGCGGACATCGGTCGCCAACATTTGATCCACGTGGTGAGGATGGATGTTAAGGGAAATGTTCCAGTTGTCTGGTTAAAAGTGAACCGAAATTCGTGGCAATACCAAAAATAGCACCAGCAACATTATTATTATAGAATCACTACAGTGACCATAAATACTATTGAACAACGGCGTGGGGGGAGGAGGAGGAAGAGGAGGAGAGAGAGGAGAGAGAGGGGGGGGGTAGAAATCTGCGTGGGAGTGTGCGGTCAGATTGGGAGAGCGGATTAACCTGGTTACGAATTCGAGCTGCATGCGGTGGAAGAGGCGGGGAGAACTGTTGGGGGTGGTGGTGGTGGTCGTGGGGGAGGAAAAGCAACTACAGCAGCAGCAGCTACAGCAGCAGCAGCAGCTACAGCAGCAGCAGCAGCTACAGCAGCAGCAGCAGCTACAGCAGCAGCAGCAGCTACAGCAGCAGCAGCAGCTACAGCAGCAGCAGCAGCTACAGCAGCAGCAGCAGCTACAGCAGCAGCAGCAGCTACAGCAGCAGCAGCAGCTACAGCAGCAGCAGCAGCTACAGCAGCAGCAGCAGCTCAGAGGGGCACGCATCAGCTGGCGAGACGGCCACGTGGACACAGAGAAAGCGCTGCTGCTGCTGCTGCGATACAGTGCGGGACAACCTTTGTCACACGGTTACGTGTTTTGACAGCTGCCGTCGAATAATCCATCATCATCATCATTAGAAGCAACAGCAGCAGCGTCGTCGTCGTCGTTATAACCGGCAGAAACCTCGTGGGCGTCGTCGTTATAATTTCCGTCCTATCATCAGCAGGGTCGTCATCATAGCCGTCACATCATCATCATCATCACCATAATCGGTCGTCTGCACCAAAGTTAAGTCGCGGAATGTTCCGTTTGTCGTGTTCCGGGTAGTCGGCTGCGCAAAGCTCTCGGTTAGGGGGGGGGAGGGAGGAGGGTGGCGCTGTTGGCGCGGGGAAATTTGAGTTCGCTGCGATCATCATCATCAGCAGTGACAGATCATCATCAGCGTCGTCGTGATCATCAGCAGCAGTGGCAGCAACATCGCCGTCATCAACGTCAGCAGCGTCAGCAAGGACAAGATCATCATCTGCAGCAGCAGCAGCACCAGCAGCAGCAGCGTCAGCAGCACCAGCAGCAGCACCACCATCAGCAGCATCAGCAGCACCATCAGCTGTTATCAACAGCAGCATCAGCTGCATCATCAGCAGCAGCGGAGCTATGGACGAGGTGGATCTGCAGCAGGAGGAGGATGAGGATGAGGGCAGCTGCAGCAACAACAGCAGCAGCGTGGGGGGTGACGAGGTTACCGACGACGAAGATACCTTCCACTCGTCGTGCGGCGGCGTGGGGGGCGACGTTCGAGTCCGCCCCGGGGGGGGGCTCTGCCCCCCAGCCGGGCGTGCCGCCTTCACCGGATTCTTCGGCAGGAGGTGAGGTTACGGGGGGGGGGGGCGGAGGGGAGAAACATCGATTTGTTGAAAGGATTCATTCATTCATCGTGCGCTCCTTCGTTCAGCCATTCAAGAATTTCCATTCATTCGTTTGGACGAGAAGTCGAGGTCGTGACGCTCGGTCAAGTTTGGGGGGCGGGGGGGAGGCTCGAGATGTTTGACTGCTGCAGCTTCTGCCACGAGAGTTGTGACTGCTGCAGCTTCTGCCACGAGAGTTGTGACTGCTGCAGCTTCTGCCACGAGAGTTGTGACTGCTGCAGCTGCTGACACGTGATGTTGTGACTGCTGCTGCTGTCACGTGGGTTGTGACTGCTGCAGCTTCTGCCACGAGAGTTGTGACTGCTGCAGCTGCTGACACGTGATGTTGTGACTGCTGCTGCTGTCACGTGGGTTGTGACTGCTGCAGCTTCTGCCACGAGAGTTGTGACTGCTGCAGCTGCTGACACGTGATGTTGTGACTGCTGCAGCTGCCACGTGAGTTGTGACTGCTGCAGCTGTCACGTGGGTTGTGACTGCTGCAGTTGTTGCCACGTGGGTTGTGACTGTTGCAGCTGCTGCCACGAGAGTTGTGACTGCTGCTGCTGCCACGAGAGTTGTCACTGCTGCTGCTGCCACGAGAGTTGTGACTGCTGCTGCTGCCACGAGAGTTGTGACTGCTGCTGCTGCCACGAGAGTTGTGACTGCTGCTGTTGCCACGTGGGTTGTGACTGCTGCTGCTGCCACGAGAGTTGTGACTGCTGCTGCCACGTGGGTGGTGACTGCTGCTGCTGCCACGAGAGTTGTGACTGCTGCTGCTGCCACGAGAGTTGTGACTGCTGCTGCTGCCACGAGAGTTGTGACTGCTGCTGTTGCCACGTGGGTTGTGACTGCTGCTGCTGCCACGAGAGTTGTGACTGCTGCTGCCACGTGGGTGGTGACTGCTGCTGCTGCCACGAGAGTTGTGACTGCTGCTGCCACGAGAGTTGTGACTGCTGCTGCTGCCACGAGAGTTGTGACTGCTGCTGCTGCCACGATAGTTGTGACTGCTGCTGCTGCCACGAGAGTTGTGACTGCTGCTGCTGCCACGAGAGTTGTGACTGCATGCTGCTGCCACGAGGATGGTGACTGCTGCTGCTGCCACGAGAGTTGTGACTGCTGCTGCTGCCACGAGAGTTGTGACTGCTGCTGCTGCCACGAGGATGGTGACTGCTGCTGCTGCTGGCTGAGTTGTGTGGTGGTGGGGGGAGCGGTGGCGCAGCGGTCAGCGCGCTGCGCCAACGACCCCCCCCGGGCTCACGGCCAACAGCAGTGGCGAATATCTGACCCGGTGCTGGGCTTCCCCCTAGGTCAGCTCGGCCTTAAACGAGTGTACCTGGCGCGACGGGGCGGGGGGAACTTTGTCTTTGTAGGATGGCCACCTCTCTTGGGTTATTTTTTTGTCCCCAAGGGATCTCCTTCTTTTTGATCAAGCTTCTGGGAAATTAAAGTTTTCGCCAAACATTGAACGCGACGTTTCCGCCCGGTGTTTGTGCACGCTGCTGTGCGCTGTGGCTCTTATTCCACTTCTTCTTCTCCTCCTTGCCACGATATCGTCTCGGTTTTTCCGTGCACCTTACAGAGGTTAGGTTGGAAACCCCGTACGCGTGGAGGGTCAGTGGGTGGTTGTGGGGAGCGGTGGCGCTACGGTTAGCGCAACCGCGCGGCTTATCTCTCCCGGTGTGTGCGGTTGGTGTAAACGATATCGGCACCGGGAGAGACAAAGGCGTTGTGAGCCCGCGCAGATTGCGCCCCAGAAGCACCCTCCCAGTCGGTTGACGCCACTCCACTCTACGCTGGATCACGCTGTACTGTGCGTGGAGTGGTGGTTTACTGCGCTGACCCGAATCTCCTGAAGGCGTAGGTTCAATTCATGGTCCACGCATCCCAAGTTCATCGCCCTTGCCCATTGGTTTACTCGTGTCTTGTGTGAGCTTTCCCCTAGGTCGACTCGGCCTAAAATGAGTGCAGCGCAGTGCCAGGCGTGGCGGCGACGGCCACACCGCATCAACAGTTTGCTCGCTCGGAGCAGAGCGCGTACCCTTGAAGTCCCTCTGAATCCGCTCGAGATGGGACCTGATGCATGGAAAGTGTGTGCCGTCATTTCTTTAGCCACAGGAGATGAAGTAAAAAAAGACCATCGAGATGCATGAAACAGCGTTGCCTCTCTTTTTGCAAGGGGTGACCTTAGTGGGAATGTAGTTTTTATTTAATAAATGGAAAAAAATTACAATTAATGGAACATTTTTTAATTAATGGAACATTTGTGAGCAAGTGAAATGCATCGAGGTGGCATCTCGAAAAAGGGTGATCCTCAGTTCAGTTGACAAACCTGTACTAGGCATGAGCTCTTAGAACATTTAGGTGCCACGCTCGTTTAACTTTTTTAAAATAATGTAATGGCTTAACTTGAGCAGTCCTCGTCATGTCTCGGAGTGATTTTGGCACGCCACATCCATCTCACCCTGTTTTATCCTCCATTACATATCGTATTTTTCCCCCATGGTCTAATAGGCATATCGGGGTACGATAATATAGTTGTATTATTAACAATAATATAGTTGTATTATTGTGGATAGGCGTACCTATTACTCTCGTGGTAGTGCCTTATGCCGATAATCCCATGCCACCGGCATTAAGCGACATTGCGTAAAAAACATATTTGGAGAAATTAACACGCCTATGTTATTTGGTGGGGTGATATTTCCCAATAGATGAGGCAACTGTAATGCAAAGCTGTGTTTTCATTATGTTGGCAGGGTTGAGAATTGGGGTGAGGGCGTGCGATTGTCTCTTAGAACCTTGACCCCGTAAACTTTGTAACTCGTGTCTACAATGCTCTCGTTGTTGTAGAGATACATTAACAGCATTTGCTGCAGTTTACACGCAAACATTATCCTCGTTATTTGAACGAATGTTGTTGCTGACGAGATGATGCGTGTTTTATTAGCACGCCACACCAGACAGTGGGATTCAAGTTGTCTATGTTTACTCCCGAGTTCGCCCCTAACTTAGAAGCTCGTATGTTGATTCCCTCTCTTATTAATAAATGTAACAGTCCAAGTAGTGCGCTGCAGTGCATGTAGTTGATCTCAGCCGGGCATTGGTGGCAATGTGTGCCACGGTGGCGAGATGTTAACTACCTCGCCTGGTATGCAGGAGGTTGTGGGTTCGATCCCGATCCCGACGTCTGTATATTTGGAGTTTGCATGTCTCTCTCTCCCCACGGTCGCGTGGATTTTTCTCCGGGTCCTCTGGTTTTTCTCTACACATATAGAATCAACATGCATTTTTAGAGTATTTGGCTGCTATAACTTTCCACAAGATAAGCCACTTCGTTGAGCTATAATTTGTGGGCCAGGTCGTTTCTGAAAAAGAGCTACATAGCTCAGTGGGGCCTTAAATTGTAAAATAAAAATACAAGTTTAGTTTTAGTAACCCAGCACCGTGGAGGGAGAGGGGTTGGTGGATTACAGCAATGTTGTGAAACTCTCTTCCCGTGGGCTTCGAGGAGAGGGGACCCACTATCCTGGCTCATCAGGGCAATGCAGTTCAGCAAATGTGGACCTCAGCCATCTGCATGGGATTGAGTGTCGCCTCCCTCGCACTCTGCGGGTTGTCTCCGCGCGCACCGGTTTCCTCGCACGTGTAAACACTCGTTAATTGGCCAATAACATCTTAATATATAGAGGACCGTTGAGCTTGGTGGGTAATTTGGCACCGGCTCGCCGCTTGGCTGCTGCTGCTGCTGTCTTCGCCGCTCCTCTTCTGTGGTTCCTGCTCCTGGAGCCTCTCCGAGTCGTCCGCCCTCTCTCTTTGAGAGCGAGGAGGAGTGAACGCCGTGCGGCGGCGGCAACGCAGTGTTCCAAGTCCAAGTCATTGTCATTATCTTGTTGCCAAAGAGAGATTCGTAATAGAGGTTTGTTGGGTTAGATTGCGTAAATGTGAATGTGTCGTTAAACCCGCCACCACCCGACACAGACAATTAGTAAGATTTGTTACGAGTTAAGCACACCGGTGCTTTGGAGAGTAAACCCAAAAACATTCACAATTTGAGTATGACGTTTCGCCGGTAATTATAACGAGCTTCATAACGTGACAGCGATATCGTTTAGCGTACGATACTCGCAGTATGTAGTTTTTTTCCTTGTTTATTAATGAGTTTGTGATGAATGTGCTGGTTTGCGTTCTGTATAAACCCAATGTAAATGTCGCAATCTTAAAGATCTAATTACTCCACAATTTTATTTCCGTTTTTTTTTATTTATTTTTAAATAACTTTTTGTGAGACTGTTTCACAAATTGTGCAGACTCGGTCACAATGTTAAAAATCATCGTTTTGAAGGTAACCGCTGTCTCCATAGTTTAATAATGGGTTGTGTTCTTAGAAGTCTGTGGTTTGACACAAACACGAAACTGAGAGGGCATCGCCAGCCCCTGGGCGTGGATGAAAAGTCATTTGGTTGTGAGCACTATACGTCCGACACCCACGGTAATTTTCGGGCGTTACTTTGCAAGAAAGGTGGACACGGTCTCCCTACCCAAACCACATTCCTAATCGTTTGACGTCCTATGACCTGGGTGTGTAAAAAAAAAGCCACTCCTTAATTATATTAACGATTAAATTAAACAAGCAAAAGAGTTTGAAATGTGCACGTCCGAATTCATGGAGCTACCCACCCCTGGTGTGTAGGCTGTGATGCTTCGCTTGTTTTATTGATGTTTTCCTTCCCCCGCACTTCCCATGAGCACGGTTGGCTACGTTCGGTGACGGAAATGAAGTTCTGCGATTCCATTCGTCATTATTTTTCCTTCGTATCACGTGAGTAAAATTAACTGTCTCCCACGAGTCAAGTAACTCGTGTACACCCACACAACGGAGACCTTTTTTTGTGGAAAATCCCAAAACACCAGCAACTGGAAATCCGGTGTCAGTGCCGTAGCCTGGTTGACATGGGCTCTGATGCAAGGGATTTAAATGCTCCCACCCACCTCTCCACCCACCTCTCCACCCACCCCGTGTCAAATTTATTCCCTCTTCGTAGGCCGGCCGGGGCTTGGGCTCCTTCAGCCTGTGGGGCCAGGTGCAATTTCACCGCCTGCACACACGATAGCCACACCGCTCTGATATACAGTACCTACTGGCCTCGACCATGTTGAGTTGACTGGCAACCGCTCTGGTGACGAATGTGTTATATGTTTGTATGTTGAACTTTTTACACACGGTTACGTAGCCAACCGTGCTTATCGGAGGTGCGGGGGAAGGACGACAAACTAAACACAAATAGCAGTTCTCAATAAATGAGTTTTCAATCTAGGTTTAAAAGTGCATAACTCCAGTGGCTTCCTAATATCGGAAGGAAGAGCCTTCCAGACGGCCGCAGAAGTGCATCTGAATGCGTGCGATGCGCTGACCGTCTTCGTTCGATGGCCAGCCAAAGGCCGCCGCCGCCGCCGCTGCTGCTGCTGCTGCTGCCCGGAGTTCGCCGTGTTGATGTGTCTAAACCAGAGGCCCACCACTTCTCCAGCGACGGGCCATTCATGATAATGATGTCTACGCGTTGTGCTGCACCACTCTACGAGTCTGGACTATCCACACATATCCTGCGTATAGCCTTCGCAGACTGCTCGGGCATGGCAGACGAAAGGGGTGGGGTGGCCAGCACCACGGCCTGCCGCCTTTGTCTCCCCAGTGGCAACGTTTCTAAACACCGCACCAGGTACTCATTTGAGGCTGAGTCGACCTAGGGGAGGGCCAGGATCGGTTCGGAGTTTCGACACTGGAGTTGGTCGTGAGCGGGAATCGAACTCGGGTGACCGGGTTCGTAGCACAGGGCGCTAACCACTGCAATAACGCTTTCCACATTGTATCCACCACACACACAGCACTGTTGTGTGTAGACACAGCAGTTGCAGCAGTAGCAGCAGCTGTTATTTGTTTATTACTGGCATATTGAATTAACTGTTGTACGTTACATTCAAAGGAAGAGAATATCTTGCAGCCGAGAGCATTGGTGGAAACCATGAGCGTTGTTCTTCTCTGACTTTACCTGTCAGCAATGTGACCCCTACAAAGGCGTGTCTGCTTACTTGCTGGGGGCGGCACAAGGTCGTATTGTAAAAGGGACAAACTCTTCAATCATATTTGGCGGTGAGGAAAAGAAAATACTGTACACATCGTTGGACGTTGAAAGAGGCATCAGTTCTTCGAGTGTGTGCGCGATGTTTACCCTCGCACTATCCTGTGTACACACACACACGCACGCATATTTGTACGTGCTGCGTGTGTGTGTGTGGTCGCGTTTGAGCGTAAAACTTTTACAATTCCGTTGAATTTAAGACTCGTATTAAATGTTGCGTCGCGCTGCCAGATAAGCAATGGCAATGAGCGACTGCGGGCATCGGTACCGAGAGATTGCCCCATCGTTGACCCCGCATGGCGAAGAAAGGTCGCAACGCCCCCCCCCTCCCGCCCCCCCATGACGATCCTGGCCTTCATCCAGCAGTGGATGGACAAAGGGCCGTGTGTTTACGAGTATCAAATACTTAGCGCAGCCTGATCATTTTGGCTGCACAGTTTGAGTGTGAAAATCGTGTCACCCCAACACACACACACACACTGTAAGCCGAGCACTTGAAGCAGATGTCTGGTGATGGCAACGCCTCATCTTCACGTCGACGTAAGTCTCACGATTTGTCCTTGTTAGGAACACGAATGGGTATTGTGTGCACTCGCTTCCTCGACCAAGAGATATGAGACACCCGACTCTCCACCCCCCGAACAGGTCCATACATTCATGCAAACACCCTACGCACCTCTCGCTGTTGGCCCAAGTAATTGTTAGCAAGCACCTCTTGAGGCTTTCCTCGTGCAATGACCGGTGGTCGTGGCGAGCACCACGCCCAGCCACATTTGTCTCCCCAGTGCGGATGCTCTGCACACCGCACCAGTCGTTGTGAGCTGTGTGGAGCCTAGGGTAGGTCCACGTGCGCTTGCCATTGAGGTTATTCATAGCCAGGTATTGAAACCAGGTTACTGGCTCATAGCACAGCATACAAATGGCAAATAAAGACGAAGATCTCCCGTATAACCCGAACAGACTTGGGCCAAGTGCTGTTAGCGAGCACCTATGACGGCCGGCATGGCATACAAGGGGGTGGGTTGCCAGCAACATGCCCGGCCACCTTTGTCTCCCCAGTGGTGATACAAATTACACACACACGATCAAAGGTTAACGCGCGCATGGACGCAATCTGGCAGGCACACACATTCACGTTCATCTTTGCACACACACACACACATTCTAAATATATACAAAATACTCTTTGTAGCATTTTAGGCTGTCGGGTAAATGCTGTAAGTGAGCACCTATTAAGGCCGTCACAGTGTGGTGTGCTGCCAGCTGCATGTCCGACCGGCCTTTGTCACGACAGCGTTGATATTCTTGGTTCTTTCGGTAAAGTCACGTAGAAGGGAAATAATAAAATAATAAAAATACAACAATAAAATGTTCACGACTTTTCGATTGCAACACAAGCAATTATCATCAGGTGTGAAAACCACAGCAAGAAAAAAACCGCCACTTTTTTCTAATTTTCTTGCTGTGGTTTTCACACCTGATGATAATTGCTTGTGTTGCAATCGAAACGTCGTCAGAATTTTATTGTTTTATTTTTATTATTGTACTATTTCCATAATCAACGTTTTTTCATGATCAACGTTTTTGGGTTTAGATCGCGTTATTTATAAATGTGCCGTAACCCTCCACCACCCGACACGGCCAATCAGTAAAAAAGTGTCACGTTGACAAAAGACAAAAAAACGTTGATTATGAATAATATGGGTCGCGAAAGCCTACGTGTTAAACTGTATTATTTCCCTTCTACGTGACTTTACCGAACGAACCAAGAATATGAATAGCCTGCAGTTACGAAAACTTTAAATCGAAATTTCACAGCGTTGATGTTTACACATCGCACCAGGTACTCAATTAGAGCTGAGTTGACCTTGGGGAGGGGAGGCAGTGGAGTTCAAATGTTCGCCACCGTTATTGGTCTTGAGCGGGAATCGAACACGGGTCACCGGCTTCATGGCGCAGTGCGCTAACCACGTTCGCCCTAGCGCTCGTTGAGACTCGCTCGTCTGCTCGCTCACAGAGTGGGACCTTTAGCCACTGATTCGTGCCCTGGGCATCACAACAACAAACATGTAAAAAAAAAATTGCCGCCGCCGCCGCTCGTGATTTCAGCATTAAATCCAAAGGGGCTTGCTCGAGCCCCTCCGTGGATCGGGTAAAAAATGTACAAGCGGCTTACAAGCGCGTTTGCACAGGATTTAATTCTTCCATCATGCACACTTGCGTCACAGTCCACTTTCACCGAATGCAACGAGCCCCCTGTTTTCCACCCCCGCTTGCGTAAGAGCTTGACTATTTATAGTTTTCTCTGCGTTTGTGCATGAAGAGGATGTTGTGGGGAATGTTTGTAAGGTAACAGAACATTGAAAAAAATATATATTATTAAGATCATTTTGTTTTAAAAATACACTCCGTGTAGAGATTGGCTCGTGTGCGCTGGGCGGTTCGCTCGCAGGCCCGAGGGCACGCGCTTTTTAATCAACGCCGCCGTCTTCCTCGTCGTGATTGCCCCGTGTTGACCAGCGCACGTGGATTGTGGCTCGGGCAAAGCCGCCGCGGGGGGCAATACAATCAGTGTGTCGGAGCTATCGCGTGTGCAGGCGGCGAGAGTCGCAGCCAGAGACCACTGGGGCTGGAGGGGGCCCCAGGCACCAGGCTACGAAGAGCGTGGGGGTTAATTGGGACAGGAGGCCCCGTTTAATTCCTGGTACCAAGAGGGCCCATGACTGTCCACGCTGCTGCCACCAGCACAATCATTGTTTCACTGTAGAAGCCGTGCAGTGGCTGTTGCGTTTTTCGGTAATGCGTCGCGTCGAGATTTTCGACTTTAAAGAAATATTTCAGGGACCGACGTAAATGTTGCATCATGTATACGATATCGTCAATGACGAACACCGGCTTATACTGTACTGAAATATGCATATGATAGGGATGGAGCAGTGGACGCAGTGGTGATGCCGTCACGAGTTAGATTCCCGGCTGTGGCTCAACGGTGGTGGCGGGTGAAATCTGAGCTGCGTGTGCCTCGTGCTGGGCTGGTTCATGAAATATTTAACGAAGCATAATTTTTTTTCTAAATCCGTCACGATCCCCCTCCCGCCATCCCACGCCGGCCAGCGTAATGACGTGTGGTCAAACAGGAGGCCGCGATCGACACGGCGTGGTGAGGATTTCTTCCAGCAGTGGAAATGAAAATGGGCCGACAATCATGACAAAAGGAAACGTGGGCAAAGGCCGTCCTTGATCTTACACTCTGCGTAGTCAACCTACACCCAGCGGGAGGTCATTCCTTCTCCTCTGCTGGCCATTCGTGTTGCAGACTCCCTACTGATGTTCAAGTGCAGCGGTGAGACTTTTCTCGTCTCTTATAGCGATATCTTTATAACCGCTGTGAAAAATATCTTCATGGGCTCATCGGATTCCTCCGGTCTCAATAAAGATTCAGATTCTCACTATATATATGAAAGGGAAATTTGTGATTATGTGTGTCTGTTCAAAATGTTTGGCGTACTTCCCGACATGCAACAAACTTGAAATTTGTCATGTGGGTACTTTCTAGACTGTACACCATGCACAAATTATAAAAATACACTTTGGTATTTTTTTTTGGGGGGGGGGCGCAATAATGCATATATTTTGCACGGCAAGTGAGCTGTGACGTCACATCTGTCATGTGACCCGCGCATGTGGAAGCGTTACGCATTGTAGTGTAGTGCTTAGCGCGCTGCGCTACGAACCCGGCGACCCGAGTTCGATTCCCGCTCACGGCCACTGCCGGTGACGATTATTTGAATCGGTCCTGGGCCTCCCCTAGGTTGACTCAGCCTCAAACGAATAACTGGTGTGGTGTGTGAACATCGCCACTGGGGAGACAAAGGCGGCCGGGCGTGGTGAATCCAAGTCCCGGGGGAAGCCGGGTAGTAAAGCCCGTAGAGTATGTAAATATTTGGTATGTATTTAGATTGGGAAGTGGCGCAGTACTTCGCCCGCTTCACTATGAACCCGGCGATGTGAATTTGATTCCCAGCCACAGTTAACTTCAGTGGCTGGTGATATCTGAACCTGCTCCTAGGCCAATGCCTTCAACAACCTCTCACTCGCACTGACCAGCGTGGTGAAGTATGGTCAAACAACGCACATGACCGACACGGTATTGTGGTGAGGTCTTCACGTAGCAGTGGATTGACAGAAGGCTGCAAAATGGTTATGTGATTTTGTACACCATCTTGAGATGCAATTGCATTTTGGAAGCTCTGCAAATACAGAATTTTTTTTTCGTGAATCGTGTCGCATTTTGCATCATTATCTAAAACATGAAGTAGCAATTGTTGAAAAAAATGTAAGAAAACTGATCATATTCAGTAGACGTCCATTCTGTGCGCCTGGCGCGTGCATCATTTGGCGCATTCGTGTCGGTGTCTGATGACCGGTAGCATTTACCCTTAACAGAGCAGCAAACTCGGCGATGAGACATCCTCGACAAATACTGCAACACGGATACACAAAAGGAAAGGGATTGCGCATTGACCTGCTGGGGGGGGGGGGGGGCCTCGTGACACGCCAAGAGGAAACGTTGGATAACTCTCATTCTATTTCCGTCTATGTGACTCAACGGTTAATGAAATGCATTAGTGTTCTATTGTTTGATTACGCTGCTCAAATGATCAACGCCGTTCATCTCTCCTGTCGTGACACTTTTTTTTCTTTCTCTCCCCCTGCTCGCTCGTTCGGTGCCACCGTGCCTGAAGCTCGGCAGCGGTGGCAGCCGACTTTGAGAATTCGCTCGTCGCCGCAGGGTTCGCGTCGCTTAGACCACGCCGCCTCGCCGTTGCCAGTTCTCCGAGCCGAGAGCGAGATCTGGTGATGGGGACGCCTCTCTCCTCTGCGGTGGAAAGTAAACGGCGGCAAAAAACGCACGGAGCCGGTGCTCTGATCCCTTTTGAAGGCGGCGGATTTTTTCCCTCTCACGAGATGGAGGGGACCCTTTCGGTCGTCTCGAGCCATCTGGTCTGGCGTGGCTTTGTGGTGCGCCTTGCACAAAGCCACTCTTAACGGAAAAGAAAGCAATTTTATCGGCGTTCGTTTTGTTGATATCGGTCTGATCTTGTTAAGGCCATTTCTTTTTTCCTCAGCCCAGAGTGTGTGTGTGTGTTGGCGGGGGGGGGGGGTGATCACGGCAGAGACGAGTTGTGAGCTCCTGCTTGCCCGTGAGGCTTCAAAAAATAAATGTCACAGCACTTGTGGAATTTAAGATTATTACAAGCCCAGGCAAATCTTGGGACGCGAAATTATAATTGAGAAGGGGGTGGGGGGGGGGGGAGAAAAAAAAACACTCTTAGAATCGTCGTTGTGTGCGGCTCAGTCGGGTTCATTTGATCTCTTTGATTGAGCTGGCCGTGGAGGTAATCCCACTGAGAGATTTGTGTTTAAAACGTGGCTGGAGCTGAGGTGAGCAACAGTGAGGTCCCAGTTGCGTGCCGTGTGTGTTAAACCAGGCACCCGCTCGCTTCCACTCGGCCGGAGCGGCGGTTGCCACGTGACATTTATCCGACGGGCCACTAACCTCTCGGCTCTTTCCACCCTCTCTTTGTTGATTACAGATACCTCGTTTTGCCCTTTGACTCGAGCGTCGCGGGAAAGCGTGCGCCAGTCGGAGTTGTTCTTTCGCAGCAAACAAACCGAAATGAGCGTCGTACAGATTTAATGGGACAAGTGTGGCTCGCCCGCTGGCAGTAAATTTCATACGTACTGTATATTTTTAACTCCTCCGTAGGGCTCGGCGGGGCTGTCTCCTCACCGTTTTGTCGATCGACGCTACCGGCCTGGAATCTGCGCGCCGCACGGAGGAGCGTGTCTCGCCGTGCCTCGACACGCCGCGATGCGTCGAATCCCGCGTTGGGTGAATTTAAAAACACGACGTGCCGGCACACGAAATTCTTCCCGATGCGAAAACGTTCGCCCGCTTGCAAGGCGGCGCAAGAGTGCACGCGCGCACGCACGTCTCGTCCGCTCTTCAGGACCTGCGAGCGATGTCAACGGGAGCCAGCTTCACCGCTGTCGCATAACAGAAATAAATTAATCTGGAAATGTATTTACACTGGAGGAATCCGATGACCTACAAAGCTCCTTCTCACAGATGTCCAGTGTGCCGCGGCGGAGCTAGCGAGCGTGCTACTGCACCGGGGTTCATAGGCTGGAGGGGCCCAGGTCCTGCGCCATGAAGGAGGAGGTGGGGGGGAAATTGGGGGGGGGGGGGGGCGGTGCTGACATTGTGTATGACATTGACGCGGACAGTTGGGTTAGGTGGGATCAGGTGAAGTCATGTGGGATCAGGTGAGGTCAGGTGGAACGAGGTGGGATCAGGTGGTGCAGGGTGGGGGTTGATACGTGGATCAAATCGTGCAATTCTCTTCGATGAATTCAAATTGTAGTACATCTGTTGCGTAGCGAGATCGTGCGAGCTGTGGTGGTGGCTTGAGGCGGCCTTCATCCAGCAGTGGATTGACCATGGCACAATGGTAAAGATGTTGATTCAAATTGTAATGGACACTATGCAATTGTTACTTTCAGATAAAAGGAGCAAGCTAGATAAACAAAAGCTACCGTAAAATGAGACAGAAAATATAATCGGTTTTTGCATAGGATCGTGGGTTGCAGCGGGAGATCGCAGAGGGAGGTTTTACGCGTTCTGGGCACTGTGCCCCATCACTTCCTTAATGCACCATCATTTTACCCACATCAACAGTCCCAAGAGCGACATTATAATAAAAACAACATTATTGATGGGTGATTCATTCAAAACGTTTCTGCCATTCTGAATTCGCCAATGCGATGAAGGCCTCATGCTACGTCGGTCGTGAAGATTGTGGGGGGGTTGGGGGCTATGCGCCCCCCACCTCCTTCGTGGGGGAGCGGTGGCGCAATGATTAGCGCACTGCGCTACGATCCGGGAGACCCGAGTTCGAATCCCGCTCGTGATCAATAACAGTGGCGAATATTTGAACCGATCCTGGGCCTCCCCTAGGGTCGACTCAGCCTCCAATGAGTACCTGGTGTAGTGGTGTAAAAAACATCACCAATGGAGAGACAAAGGCGGCCGGGCGTGGTGCTGGCACAACCACCCCCTCGCGCGATGTGCCGACCTTAGGTGCTACTCGCTAGCGGCACTTGCCCCTACAGCCCATTAAGGCTACACAGGGGATCTTTGTCTTTGGGGGGGGGGGGGGGGGGGACCATATGCCACCAGACCGGACAGTGCGGGATGGTAAAGGTGGCGAGGGGAGAGAGAACAGAATTGTTGCCACTTGTTGCCACTGGTGGCCAGGTATTGAACTCGGCTTGCCGGCTTCATAGCGGAGCGTGCTAACCTCCGTGCCACTGATGATGACATTTCAGCCTCGCTGCTGAACGAAGGCCTCCGCACGGTGTGGAGGCGATTTTACCGTACGTCACCGTGCTCGTCCGTGTGCGTTGGCGAAGGAGGAGGCTGGGGACCAGTTCAGATACCATTCGCCACTGATGTTTAGCTGTGACTGAGAGTTGAACTCTTGACAACTACAACACAGCCACCCAATGTAAGTCTGGGGGTCTGCATTTCAATCTCTGGTTCTCTATGTAAGGCTGTACAAGAATATTGATTTTCTGTGTAAGACACTGGGTCTTTTAATGCAACACCATACACTGCACTAACAGCTGTGCTTCCCATGCACCTCACTCTACCCCACTTTAGCCAATAATGTACATTAATTCAAATCATCGTTTGTTGTAATCCTATTTTGAAGCATGGGATAACGATTTATAAAATTTAATATTTAAATGACTCAGAATCATCAGCCATGATCAATCCACCTATTTAGTATTATTTAAAGCCCTTGGTTAATCCACTGATAGATGAAGGCCCTTCCACATGGAAGCGATATGTTAATTACCTTGCCTGGTATACAGGAGGTCGTGGGTTCGATCCTGACCCTGATGCCTGTTGTATATTTGTAGCTTGCGTGTCTCTCTCCCTGTGGTCACGTGTATTTTTCTCCGAGTCCTCCGGTTTTCCCCTCCACATTTAGAATCAACGTTACGCGTTTTAAAGTATGTGTGTGCTGTAAATTTACACTCGATAAGCCACTTGGTTGAGCTATCATTTGTGATAGCCCGGTCGCCTCTGGAAAAGAGCTACATAGCTCGGTGGGTCTTACCTGGTGGAATAAAAATTGTTTAAAGTTTAGTTTTTAGTTTTGTATCGGTCATGGGGGTTGTTTGGAGACTGCACTGTATGTGATGGGGCCTGAAGAATATTAATTATTTTAAATGTTTTAAAGATTTGTCTATTGCTCAATATTATTACTCGATGTGCCAAAACAAATACAGTACAGGAATTTTTATTTTATTTATGTATGGATTGTGAGCGTAGGAATTGTTTTATAATTGATGAATCGCTGCATAGTCACATGCCTATAACAGATGCAAACCGTTCGATATTCGTTCTGAAGTGTGCCTTGGCTCAGTTAGCAATGAATAATAAGTTAAATCCTTTTGTCAGATTTTATGAATAATATATTGCCCCAGTTGAAGTTGTAAGTGGAGGGATATTGCTCCAGCAGGGATGCTGTGCACAGCTATGGCACGTACATACACAATGTGTGCGAGTTAGAGCTGGGCTGCAATCCGATTACCATTCGAGTAATCAATTACTTTGACCGGTTATCAGTTCCATTACTCGTCCAGTTGCAAAACAAGAAAATATTTGGGCCAAAAACACCTCGCCTCTTTTCCCGCATCTGTTGCTGCTGCTGGATGGAAGGTGATAGGCCGGGCTTGGTGATGTCATCAGCGTCATCATGCTTGTCGCGCTGGGCGTGGCTTGCAGGGGTTTCCCATCTTCGGACGGCAATTGATTTGGGCCGTGAGCATTCTACCACAAGAAAGTCAGTGATGAATATGACCTGATCAGTCAGCCTAATCGACCAATCACCCTCACTCTCGCGTGATCACGCGTGCGCTGGAAATACATGCACATGGGAGGGAAGCGGTGGCGCACCGGTCAGCGCATTCTCTGCGAGCCCTATCCAAGCTCGATTCCTAGCCACGGCTAATATCGGTTGCGAGTGAGATGTGAATTAGTCTTGGCCCCTCCACCCTTTTTACCAACCCGCGCTGAACTAGCACGGTGAAGTGTGGCCGTTGTAGGCCAAAATGACCAGCACGGCATTGGGAGAGCCTCGTGCAGTAGGGAGGCCTTGTGATCGTATTATCATAATTACGCAAATGTGGATGCGTAATGAAGTGCAAGTACGTTGCGCCAATTGTCGATTAAACGATCGTTAAGCTCTGGGTTTGCATCTGAATAGTGAAGCCACATTTGTTACGAGACACGCTGACGAAAGGTTAATTTTTTTAATGCACGTTCAGTCGACGAAGTGAATTATTAAAACACTTCACTGAAACGTTCAACAAATATTGCAATTAATCTCAATCGGAGGTTATTACTCACACACAATGATTGAACGTAATGGCCAATTTTCCATACACACAGAGTTGACAAATACTTGCATTCAGGATTGAACCTAAGGCTAATTGCGGTCGCTGTACCGCTCCGTTTCCTGACCGGGCGATTGGAGGTCTCGTTTGGATTGCTGCATGGACCGGCCAGTAAAATAAACCACTGTGGTATGCGCTCCTTCAGCAGAGGAATAGCGAAACTCCACGAACACCCTCTGGAAGCGACATTTGACACCGAGCTCCTGAACATATTGCACGGGATATGTTCCGGAGATGCTCGTGAATAAAAATTGTTTAAACGAATAACGGTACCTTAAATAAATACATGAAAAGCTATTAAATACGTGACAATGATAACACACAAAAAAATGTGATAATAAACATCAAGTGAATAAAAATGAATATTGAAGTATTAAATAAAAGTTGATTAATTATCTTACCTTAAATTACGATGATGCTGCACATCTTCATTTTGTCTAATTTTACTTAATCACTTTCTTGCATCGCATTCTCTCCCATCGCTTTATCTCACCACTTTCTCTCTCTCAATGCAGTTGTGTAAAGTTCCAGGTGCGATTGGCGGATCGCTAAAATCGCGGACAGCAAGTCCGTGAATAACGAGGGAATACTGGAAATACAAGAATAGAATGGTTTGCTGTACATGTATAGATATACAAACACAGCGGTAGTGTAGTCGTGGTTAGCACGCTGCACTACGAATCCGGCGAGCCGGGTTCGATTCCCGCTCACGGCCAACACCGGTGACGATTGTCTGAACCGATCCTGGGCGTCTTCTAGGTCGGCTCAGCCTCAAATGAGTACCTGGTACGATGTGTAAACATCGCCACGAGGGAGACAAAGGCAGCCGGGCGTGGTGTTGGCAACCCACGCCAACCGTGTGCCGTGCCGGCCTTCATAGGTGCCCGCTAACAGCACTTGCCCCACAGTCTGTTACAGACTCTACGGGGGATCTTTGTCTTTGTTTATATATGCACAAGGTCTACCCCACACCATGTGGGTCAACATTCTTGACCAGCGTTGGTGAAGTCGGCAGGGAGCATCGATGCGGGAACGCAGTGCAGTACAACAATGGATGTCGTTGCACTGCCCACAACGTAGCGGACATGTAGAAGCAGCCTAGAGCAGTATAACACGTGGGCTTTCGCGACCAATATCATCCAAATATGTGTCGTTAAAACCCGCCACCACCCGACACAGCCAACTAGTAAGGGTTCTCACGTAAACAGAACATGCCAATTCGTCACTAGTACAGCACACCAGTGTGTTGGAGACTTGGAGAGCCCAGCCACATTAACAATCTGAGCACGACGTTTGGCCAGTAATTACAACTAGCTTCATCAGGCGACAGCCAGATTTGTGGAGAAGTCCACCTGTTTCGTTCCTTATATAGAGGCGTAGATGTGGTGACCACGCTTCTGCGCTCTTGCGCAAAGGACCCTGCTTTAATTCTAGATTTGAAGCTTTCGTGACTGCAAGGATTCATGTACTTAGGTTTTTTCGGTAAAGTCACGTAGGTAAAACATCAAAAATTAATAAAAATAAAATAAAATAAAGATCACGACGTCTCGGAGGCAACACAAGTCTCCGTCATCAGGTGGGACCGTCACAGCCAGATTAGCTGCATCAAGTGAGGCAATGATTCAATCATCTTGATTCAATTACATCTTGAATCATTGCCTCACTTGATGCAGCTAATCTGGCTGTGACGGTCCCACCTGATGACGGAGACTTGTGTTGCCTCCGAAACGTCGTGATCTTTATTTTATTTTATTTTTATTAATTTTTGATGTTTTACCTACGTGACTTTACCGAAAAGACCCTGCTTTAGGCACGGTCGGTGGGCACCCATCCAAACACGATCCAGGCTCAAGCCATGCTCAGCATCCAAGACCTGACGGGATCTGAAGAGTGATGTGTTTCGTGGGTACTCTTTTGCGATACCGGGAGGAACATGTGGGGTAAAAACCCAGAATGTGTCGTGGTATTTTGTGTAGCTTCACAAACAAGCACTTCCCAAGTCAGGGCGAGCAAATACGTTGGTGGCTGGGCTGTATCAATTCAATTAAATTGTTTTTTTTTTCCCTTGACAATTCGTACCTGTGTTTAATTGAATTGTGTTTGTTTGCATGCGTTTGTTGCGAGTTCATTGATTTGGCGTTTTTCCGTCTCTTTTAAAGCAACACAAAAACGTCTTTGAGCAGAGGAAAGTCGACGAGCAAATAAAACAAGTGTGGAAGTAATGCGTTTTACGTTTACATTTTTTCAAAGTTGGTATTTTGTGTGTGGGCGTGCGGGCAGTGCGTGCGTCCGTACACTGTACAAGTGACAAAGCGTGGCCGAGTATTCTCATATTAAAAACAATTCTCAACACAAATTGTTTGTTGAATGTCACATCTTACACCAACAGCGGATCGCTTACGCGCGCTGGCCACTATATACAACAACAACACGCGTGGATTTCTAGACGTGCGGCCAAGGTAATCTTTCTTTTTTTGAAAAAGAGTGGGTGTGGAAACTGATGCGATCTACAGCTTTTCAAACGTTCCACTCGATGCAGTTCACACGCCTTCTCAGAAAAGGAAGCAGGAAAAGGGTGAATGAAGCGATTATTTAGCACCCATCTGCCACCACCAACGCGCTTCTTTCCTCTGCATCCCTCGCCTCACGTGCCCACGTGGATAGGTTTTCACCTCCTCGTGTTTGACCACTTTTTGACTCGCGAAATTGGGGTCGGTCGCATTTTTCTGGCTTTTGCTGTTCCAATTAACGGGAGGTGGGGAGCGGTGGCGCAGTGGTTAGAGCACCGTGCTATGAAACTGGTGACATTCGATGGATTCCAGGCCCACGGCTAATTTTCTGTGGCGAAATATCTGAACTGGTCCCCCCCCCCCCCCCATGCTTCCCCACCGCCCCCCACTCACGCCCACCACTCCCACCTTCACAAATCGTCACTGACCAGAGTGGTAATGTAAAGTAAAAACTAAAGCCCTCATGACCGATACTGTATGGGGGGAGGTCTTCATCCAGCAGTGGATATTCGAAGGGCTCATTTTTATCTTCCAAATTAATATTCATCTTACTTTTTGTGTGGATCTAATATAGTTATCCCCTGAGATTTTCTAAAGTTTTAAATGATATGATAAATAAGCTTTCTGAATTTGGACTTTTTTCTTCATTACCTACTATAATCACCCAGAAATGTCCGTCCGTCCCGCGTGTGACGTCACTCCACATGAGGCCCACCCCCGCGTGACGTCACTCCACATGAGGCCCGCCCCCTCATTAATATTCATGAGTGGGTGGATTTTTACACGAACGCACAAGAAGGTCGTGCACTCCACATGCTGCACCCCTCCCCTCGTTAATAATCATGAGCTTGTGACGTCACACCACATGCCGCACCCCTCCCCTCGTTAATAATCATGAGCTGGTGACGTCACTCCACATGCCGCACCCCTCCCCTCGTTAATAATCATGAGCTGGTGACGTCACTCCACATGCCACACCCCTCCCCTCGTTAATAATCATGAGCTGGTGACGTCACTCCACATGCCGCACCCCTCGTTAATAATCATGAGCTTGTGACGTCACTCCACATGCCGCACCCTTCCACAATAACCATGAGGGGGTGACGTCACTCCACATGCCGCACCCCTCCCCAATAACCATGAGAGGGTGACGTCACTCCACATGCCGCACCCCTCCCCAATAACCATTAGCGGGTGACGTCACTCCACATGGGGCAACCCCCCCTCATTAATAATCATGAGCTGAATAATTTTTCTCTTGAATATTTCTGATTTAATGCAATCTCCACCTGTCCTTGGCCGGGCAAACAAAGCTATAAAAGAGTTTCGTCTTGCCGTATTTGTGTTGTTGTCGCTCAGTACAAGCGCACCTTTGGCATCGAGGAGAAGTCATTTTTTTTAGAAATGTTCGCTGTTTCAACTAATCACGATCTTCATCATCATCATCCATGGTCAATAAACCGCCAGACGAGGGCCTGTCTCTTCACAAGCCAACGCCGTCATCTCGCTCTCTCTCGTGCACGATCTTGCATGCCACCGCGAAGTGGGGGAGTTGGCAGACATCGTTCAGGCACTCAAATCCAAGAGCCGTCTTTTGCTCAAATGAGACGCGTTTCGTAACGTTGTCGATTTTAGTTTCGTCAAAAAGGCAAATACAATGTTAACGTAATCCGCGAGAAAGGCTCGGTGCAGTCTTTGTTTCGTTTATTTGTATTCTTGGTATTTTTAGACCGATGCTGTATTTATTTTAGCGATTTTTTTTTTTTTGCAGAACTAAAATTCCACTCCCCCCTCCTGTCCTCTCCCCCACCCCCATCAAAATCCTCCGCCTTATTGGATTATGAGATAAGATCCCTGCTGAGAAGGTGGAAGGCTGGTGGTGTGGTGGTGGGGGGGGGGGGTGCCATACAGCCCAGCAGTCCGACATGCAAGACCACCACTATCCAATTATTTTAAGCTTTTCAGCGAATCCCCTTGCTCTGGTAAATTGGACCTGTGTTCCACTGTGGAGTGTAAAATTGCTCGCCCATTGTACGGAGATAAAATGAAGGCAGTTTTATTTTCTTCCTTACACATTACTCTACCGTATTCTCTTGATGATTCTTTTTTTCCGCATTATATTTTTAAGACGAGACCTTTCGTTTAAAAATAAATACAATTTTACGTTACTTTTGCATTTTGGTAACTTGCGTAATGTATATAACTTTAATACAATTACATTTTACATGGCAAGTCCATAAATTTGGCAACTTCACAGTTTCAAATGTCAGAATCGATATTTGCAAAGGCCTCTGTTACACGCAACTCCAGGAGGTCAAAATGTAAAATCATTTCCCTGTGACAGTTGATAAGTCAAGGAACTGTTCGGCTGTTCTACTTGATACAGGACCCATTTGCTTTATTTTGGCAACTGCTGTGTTTGTCTTGGTCTGCCTTGTACTTGACTTTGTCCACTCATGGCCCAAATTGGGGACCACCACTTGGAGGTCAGTCTAGAATGAAGTTCATCCTGTTTAACCGGTTGAGAAATCAAAGAACCAGGATGAGTGTCATTTGCAAAAGTGGCTTGGAGCATTGGTCTGCCATTAGGTGACACAATGGCTCCTGTGTGTAATCCCAGTTGAGTAATTTGCTGTGTATTTTTTTTAATGTGGCAAATATGGACAATCAATGCCTCGCTCTTTGCGAATGAATGGGTGCCACGGTGCTGAGATGTTAACTACCTCGCATGGTATACAGGAGGTCGTTGGTTCGATCCCAACCCTGACGCCTGCTGCTGTATGTTTGGAGTTTGCGTGTTCGTTCTCCCCGTGGTCACGTGGATTTTTCTCCGGGTCCTCCGTTTTTTTCCCTCCAAATTAAAAAATGTGCGTTTAGAATATTTCGCTGCGATAAATCTCCACACGATACGCCACTTAATTGAGCTATAATTTGTGGCCAGGTCGAGTTATATAGCTCAGTGGGCCTTACCTGGTAAAATTTTACGAGCTTAGTTTATAGTTTATACTGAGGACCTTTAACGTCCACTGTGAGTGAAAGCAGGTGGAGCATAGTGTTACAGCACCTTCGATTGGCGTGGTTGACTACGTAGGGTGCGAAAGAAGTTCAGTGTACATCCATACGTATGTTATGGTTATTACACCCGCAGGAATAATCAGGGTGGCCGCCGGATTTAGAACCGTGAACTTGTGCGACAACTTGTGGGCGAGTTACCGCTAGGCCACGTCCACCGCCTAATTGTTTTTTTTTGCTCCGGGGAAATACAACCACCGTTTAAGGGGTGTCACATTACACCGGTTGTTTCTACTTGTGTCGTGATTTACACCGGTAACACCGTTGATCAACACATTCCTGCGGAGGGAGCTGGTAGGAACGTTGGGTTGCTCGGTCAATGGCCAGGGTCAACGGCGGCGTGGTGTATTCCGCAGATATGCCCGACTGTGAGGGCGGGCACAAGCCGGCGTGAGTAAGTTAAACGTTGAGTTTTATAAGGGCACCACGGGGTGACCAGCCCCTCCCCACCCAGCCCCACCCATCCCACCCCCCACCCAGCCCACCCTCCCCACCCAGCCCCTCCCAAACCCTCCCAACCCAGCCGCACCCTCCCCACCCAGCCCCTCCCTGCACGACGGACGGACACAATAATCCCCTGTGGGCTGGTGTAACCAGGAGGTTCCTACCAGTATTCACGTATATTAAGGATGAAACCCAGCGCTGTGGAGGCAGCGATGATCGGTGGATCGCACACGGATGTTGTGCAACTCCCTTCCTGTGGGTGTCGAGGTGCCGCAAGGGCAAGCGGACGGGGATCGAGCGTTGCTCCCTTAGCCTCGTGTGTTTTGCCCGGGTGCTCCGGTTTCCTCCGACTTGTATACATGAATTGGCTGAAAACATCTTAAAATAGAAACCAATTCAGTGCGGCTTCCTGGATACATTAATAATAATTATTATACAGTAACAGTGGTGCTTGCAGTACCATGCTGGCCACATTGGATACACTTATATGTTACTGTTCACCTAAAATACTTTTTTGTATATCAATTAATGAATTATACCTTTCACAAAATTATTAAAATTAGTAAAAAAATATTTTTTTTATTACATTTCATTAATCAGGATTCCAGAGCACAGGTCCGAAGGCTCAAAAGTGCTGAGTGGCTAGCAACAGTTTTCACGAGTTAATACATTTCTTGAATTGAGTGAGATTGTGAAGAGCTTGGCGGAAACGGGACACTAGAAAGGACTTCCTACGCCAAACACGAACGTGCACTTGCGGCAAAATATGCGGCGTGTTTCAGCACAACACCACTGCCTCCTGACGTGCAAAATATTCCACTTCCAAGGAGCCAGCAGGAAGTGTGATTCCGTTCTCTTTATCGTGGTAATGCATACCTGCGATAATTGCGCAAAACCCTGAATGGCAGCGCCACGTTTTAAATTCTGACTTTGGAGTTGGCGAGACGCGGGACGCTTGACGCGGCCACGTCGGCTGGAGTCAACTCAAATCTCGCAGGACTAAATTTCGATGTAAAGCTTTCGTGACTGCAGGGATTCATCTTCTTGGTTCTTTCGGTAAAGTCACGTAGAAGGGAAATAATAAAATAATAAAAATAAAACATAATAAAATAATTTAATAAAATAATAAAAAGAAAACATTATAAAATAATATAATAAAATATTTTATTTTATTATGTTTTATTTTTATTATTTTATTATTTCCCTTCTACGTGACTTTACCGAAAGAACCAAGAAGATCTCGCAGGACTCTTTGCTGTGCGGTTGGCAAAAGCGAGGGCAGCTTCTGACAGCTCCCCGTCTTTTGATGGTGATCCTTGCTCCGGGCGTGGTGTCAGTATGCCGTGCTGGGAGCGCTTGATGGAGAATCACCGATGCCCTCCTCGAATCGCATTCGAGTGAAAATGTTGCAGGTTTTTTTCTCCCTCCCCTCCCCTCTCCACTCCTACTTTTGACGTCACTCTGCACTACCCGGGGCTGATGTGGATGCATTGTTGCCATGGCAACTGTGATCATTCTCGTTATATTACATTTCTTTTTTATTTGGTTGGACCCCGAGTGGAAATTAGGGTTTCATAAACGATTTATGGACATCTCGTGTAAATGTGTGCGCGTTAAAAGGTGCGCGCCTTGGAGAGACAACGTGTTTAATGTATTTGTTCCAGGTAATGACAGTTGCGTTACACGATCATTATTTGGCACCTTTAATATTGTTTTTGGCATCGTTATTATGTCTGGTCCGATGTGCACCGCTATAGCTTTGTAATACATTATATAACTTAATTTGAACTTTATGTAACGTGTTGCATAACACTCAGTCTCTTGATTGGAAAGTGGGTATAAAAATTGTACACCGATAGAGGGTATTTTTTTTTAAGTAAATCATTAATTAAGGAAGTCGCCTAATTGTGACTGCGGTGGATTGCAGTCAGCCATATGACAAGAAGAAGTGATGTCTGTCCCCTGAACGAGTTAAATCCCTTCAATTCGAGGGGAGAGAGACTCCTGTTTCTGCTGGTCATGCCAGGCAGTTGAGTATTGCTACCGCGCACACCGCTATGTCAGGTTTATTGATCAGTTATTGTGTGGGGTTTCTTTTTGAGCTTGTAAAATGTTTAGCAGGCGACTCGGGTTCGAATGCCCATCATTTAGCAGTCCATGTATACTTCTTTTTTTGTTGCAACAATGTGGAATGAATGATTACAAAAGCCCTTTTCACAAACTGCATAAATGCTCGGAATGCCAGGCCGGGGATTACTACGTGAACTACTGAATAATATAAGCGAGGACTAATCGGATCATTGTGTGTGGACGTTTTGTATGAAACACAGTTCATGCAAATTAAACTTGGATTAGGGGCATTTGTTGGCGGTCACGTGAAGTGCTTGGTAAACCAGCTTAACTGTCCCCATATCCTCCATGGCATCTGCTGTTAAATTGAATGGGAAATGCGCATCGCGAATGCAGCGCCGCTTTCATGGCTACCCGAACGGCCACGGGTTTGGCGCGTTGATGTGTTCACCTCTGATTTAGAACGTCTCCACGTGAGTTCGTTGCGGCAGCGATGCTAAATATTTTCCCGCGGAACAAATGTCCCCCGCGATTTGTTCGCCGAGTTTGATGGAGGTGTCGTACTCGGCCCGGCTCGCGGTGTGCTTGTCGCGCCGTGCCGTGCGATGTTTCGGCGCCGTGTCCGACGATTTCCTCCGCGTGCTGGAAGCTCCTTCGCGCCGCTGGAAGGGGAACGCGGGGGCGAGACGTCGGACGTCGTGCCGAACAGCACGCGCTCCGACCTGAAAACGTAGCACGGCAGCAGCGCAACCGCAAATCAAATAAAAACTCGCGCAGCAATGTTCGGCGTGACAGGTTTGAGAATTGTGATTTAGTTTTGCTTCGGAGAAGGATTCCCAGTCATTGTTTTCAAGGACACACCGCTTCTCACCCACGCCTGAGCCACCCTGCTTCAAACTTGGCCTGACGTTTCCCCTTGGAACACCGTGAGGCCCCACACCACGAGATCTGCACAGGAGATGGCTACCACATCTTCCTCGGACGTCCCCATCCTTGGGTGGAGCCCTTCGTGCTCCCATAACCGACGCAAAGACCCCTTTGCCGTTCTGCGCAACTGTCCCCTTGCTGGGTCTTACGTATGTTGAACTTCTTTTTCACCGTGCGTAGCCAACCATGCTCATCCGAGGCGTGGCCTGCACACTGCGAGAAAGGTATATTTAACAAACGTTTTGCAGGGCTCTTTAACATTAAGCAGCAGATTTCGGGATCAGAAATTGACATAAACGCTGTTGTCATTCCCCAACATAATCATTGCCACGATGGACTTCTGGGTGAAACGGGGGCGAATTCCAGAGTCTGATTCCACTTTCAAAAAAATGTTTTTGCTAGTGCACGTGGTGGGCAGGTCTCGATTCTTCTTCTTCTTCTCAGCCTGAAGTCCCATTGTGGGGCGTGACATTGCCGAGCGGTTGCCGCTCGTGGTTTAAGTCCGGCGGTCGCCCCAATCGGTACTGCCGGTCAATATGCACCACCTGGTTTCCAGTGGACGTTTTAAGATCTCGTAACATTCTGAAAGATCGGGATACCCGCGCTGGGTGACGCAGTTCAAATATGCCAAGTTTGAAATATTACACGTAAACTACTTAATTGGGTCAAACCGCAACGTGTAAAATCGCTCTCCCCAAGCGCCTGGCAAACTATTCTTGTATGTTGCATCGTGTCGCGCCTTTGTGTGATCGCTTTGCTCTTTTAAGAATGGAGCGAATGAATACTAAATGGGGGAAATTATTTTATAGACGTTTATCTTTTCTAGTCGGGATGGTAGTCGAGACGGAATGTCGGTGACTGTGCGATGCCCTGATGAGCGCGCGAGCGAGTGAACAGACTCGTGGGACGATGGAAATTTTGGAAGGGGCTGCCGGTTGTCCCCTAATGCTCGCCCTACATCTGGCCCGCTACCGGTGTTCCGTTTCAAGTCCATCCGATATGAGCACTGCGTCGCCGAGATGGGTGAAATGATTTCAACGGGGAGCAAACACGCGTCTCGCATCAGTAAAAATAGCCGCGTTAATGCTCGTAAATTGGCTCTGAAGCGTCGTTGCGTCAGGTGAATGATGCGGGAAACACTCTTGCCATATCCGGCGTCACCAGTGAGAGGAAAATATTGACAGAGGATAATTTGAATTCAATTGCATCATGTCATAATATTCACTTACAGGCTACTTTACCACCCGCGGTAAATGCAAAAAGCTATTGATTTTTAAACTATTTAGTTTTACTCATTTAATGCAGTGAAGGAAACAAGCCTGGCCCGTAGCTCTGTTGTATACAAACTCTTCAGAAGGTCTAAATCCAGTTCAAGGTTTGCTCGCTATCTCTAAAGAAAATGTTGCAGGACAATTTTGGCCTGTAAAAGCCAATAGGCCGATGGACTAAAACACATTTCATAATATTCAGAGACTCAGCATGGAGTTCGCATTATATCTGTTTAATTTTATCTCTTTTGGTAAGGAAATGAAGGCTTGTATTCTGGCAAATATATTTATTTCAAGAAAGAAAATTTTATTTTTTTCAGCGAGTGATGCCTAACATTGCACCGTCATGTGAAAGCTGTGTAGGCTGCACAGCATCATGGGAAATACCCACAATGCCACGCTAAAATCACCAAAAATGCATTCCAGAGCAAGCCGATCCAGCCAGTGGCTTAACATTGGAAAATGCGCTCCATGTTAAATCACTCCCGACGAGAGTAGGCTGCCCTGTGGATAAGGTCGTCGTGTGTGTGAGATCTTCAGGTAAGCTTTTTGTCGGTCACGTAAGGCTGCGGCCACTGATGCAACGCGGCTGTCATCATTACACATTGCTCAGCTCTCGATAGTATCAGCCAAAGCACGCGAAAGTTGCGACTTCCTCTTTTGCTGCTTTCTTCTTCCTCTCTATCGCTCCTCGTCACCAAGCAGCAGCAGCGCTTCATCTCTACGCGGGCTAAAACGCGTTCATTCACTTCAGACTAAACATCTTGCCAATTATCAGTTCAGGAGCGAGAGCTCTCCCTCTAAGCAGCGGCGTATGATTTCGGCAGTGACATGTGAAAAAATCCTGAAGTTGCATCACAAGTGCACAAAGGTGTGTGCGTGTACACAGCTGGTTCTGTTTGAAGGAAGAGTTTGGGTGAATGGTAACAAACCTCTGGGGGTGGGGGATGGGGGAGGGGGGACGAATGGGGGGGGGGGAGCCGTGTGATATTGGCTGCCTCACGCTAGCTCGTTAGATTCCCATTTGCGAGAGAGTGGCCGGGCAGCTCGGAGCTCATGGCATTGAGCTCAGCAATGCTGAGAGCCTGGGTATGAATCCAGGCTTCAGCCACTGCCCGTGATTCAGTTTGGTTGGCAAACGTCCGCGAGTGGACGGTCTAAACCGGTCACCGATGGCCGCGCACACACACACACAACAACCGCCATTCGCCACTAAGTGGCGGTGACGTCACCACGACGCTTGTGCCAGGCCGTGTGCACCTTGAGGCCACGTGAAGTGTCGAACGCCCACTGGCAGGAGGTCACGGGGCAGACCCAGGTGCCACGGGTCGACTGAATGAGATGACCGAGATGACACACAAACACACAACAACAACAACCGCCATTCGCCACTAAGTGGCGGTGACGTCACCACGACGCTTGTGCCAGGCCATGTGCACCTTGAGGCCTCGTGAAGTGTCGAACGCCCGCTGGCAGGAGGTCACGGGGCAGACCCAGGTGCCACGGGTCGACTGACTGAGATGACCGAGATAATTGACTGATGCACCACCTGTGCCCCCTACTGTGCCAACTTGCTGTGCTTTAGCCACCCGGCGCTCCGCTCGTTGTTGTGAGCGTCGCTCCTCCGCCCTCCGTTGTTGTTGGAGGGCGACTGCCTCCAACTGCCCAGTAGCGTCCTTCACGAGCCTCCTCCATAGAGGCCGATCTTGACACCGCTCGTACCAGTCATCGGCAAGTCCACTCAGCTCCACGTCCTCCTGTACCACATCACTCCATCTCTTCTCTAGCCCGTGCTGCGCCCGTTTAGCCCCCTCGATCCGGCCGAACAAAAAGCTGTTTCGGCATGTCACAAACACACACAAAACCCATGAGGTTAAATGTTGGCTCCGCCCTTGATTTGTTTAAATTCCACCTCTTGAGAATGAAAGTATCGGTTTGACTGTGGCGTGTCAAACATTGCTCTTTGTGGCAGGCTTGGTGGGAAACAGCTGCGCCATCTGCTTGTGTGCACAGAGGTCACGGGAAGGGACCCCAGGGGCCAGCTCTGAAGTCCACTTCTCTGGGCTCTTCTCCAACGCGAATGGCTGAACTGCTTCGCGAGAGATCCGAATGGACACTTCCTCTCGTGGCACGTGATGCCGACGACGCACTTTGGTAGAACATCGGGGAACGATGCGCCAGGTGTTTTGTAGGCGTGTGCCGTTGGGCTTCGGCCCC
This sequence comes from Lethenteron reissneri, assembly GCF_015708825.2. NCBI lineage: Eukaryota > Metazoa > Chordata > Hyperoartia > Petromyzontiformes > Petromyzontidae > Lethenteron > Lethenteron reissneri. Next base: position 2,826,962 of record NC_083811.1, read on the forward strand.
TGTACACGGCAGTTTGTGCAGCTTTGCCTGACCTGCTGTAGCCTGCGACGGCAGGCGAGACACTTGCTTTGCTGCGCTGATCCACATCGCGGCAGGCTTGACCAGGGAGTAACACTGCCGATAAGCGTGTTGTAGCTGGCATGCAGAGACATGCACGCGCGCGCATTGCCTGGCCGCTGCATTATCTCGGAGATGATGAGTGCGAGGGTTTTAAGCGGCTAGCACCGCCGCTGCTATTGCGTGGGTCTGGTTGGAGGCATTGTAAACTTGACAATGGGGGAAACTCTCAATTGCGCTGCACCGCATAGCAACCAGTTGTTTGCAGCTTGCGATGGCAGCAAATACCTGCTGCGGCTGAGGAGCAGGGGGGGGGGGGGGGGTTACCTCCATTGCACGGTTACAAAAGGCATCCACGGGCCCTGGTTGCACAGCGCCCGTGAACCGCCACAAAACACGCAACGGTGCCCCGCGCAGCCATACGTTTTGGCATGGGTGGAGGCGGTGGCGGAGATGGTGGGTGCGGGTGCGGAGGCCGATTAGGGGAGAGCGTGGGCGGTGGTCGGGGGAAGGCGTAAGGTCAAGCCGTTGGAGATAGATGCGGGTGGGGGGCACCCGGCGTCGGAACCGGCAAGGCGAGGGCGGCCGTTGTGGTTGTTCGTCCACACAAAAAAAAAATAACTCCCCGCGACGCAACGGCCGTCCGTCCGTGCTTAACGCTGACTGCACCGACACAATCGGTGCAGATTTCGCCACAAGTCTTGTAGCCCTGACACAAGTTGATGTGTTTGACCCGCGTGCGCGTCGGAACGAATAATCTCTCGGAAGAAAAATAATATAGAGCAGAAGAAATTACATTCATCTTCTGGAGGTGTGTTTGGGTGTGTAGTGCCCGTGGCGTGTTACGAGCCCCCCCCCCCCCTCCGGCCGCCGTAATTTTGTAGTTCGTGCTGTGTCCTGGGACTCCACAACCACAAGGCCCCTGGCTGTCCCTGCGAATACGAATGAGCTTTGCGGGCGGGTTCATGGCGGGGTCAAGGTCTTTCGGAATGAGGCCGTGCGGCTTCGTCCGGTGCCGCGAGCAGCTCCAGCGCGGACGGACTTGGTTCTCTCCGTGAGCGTCGTCTCAACGTGGTTGGTTTTTTTTGTTCCTCCGTAAAAAACAAAAAAGTCTGATGCCGGTGCGCAGCCCAGAGCTGGGCTCGGTGGGGGCCCCATGCTGCTGCTGAACCAACGAGATATCGATCTGAAAACATCGAGACTTTATTTTTGTTTTTCCACTTGCCGCCGGTTTGGCGCAGAAGCGATGCCTTCAGAAGCCATACGCGCACGCGCACGTATTAAATATAAAGCGTTCGTCGTTCTTTTAATTTTTTCGTTGAACGCAAGACATTTTCAGATGTTGCAACAGTGGGCCCCCCCCGAAACATTCGTAATAAGAAGCAAGCATGATGCTTGAGGGCAAAAGTAAAGCGTGGGCTTCGGTTGACATTCATCAGGTCCTCCTCTCCCCCCCCCTCCATACGGTTGACGTTGACGTAGAGCCCAGCGGTGGCCCACCGGCATCTCCCGAGCTGCATGCTGGGCCCTTTAATCCACCACGTGCGGCTCTACCGAAGGGGCGTAACCTCCAACGTACCGTCACAGTAGCAAAGAATAATGAATTAAAGTTGTACGATACGATGTTGTGTATATGCACACTTGGCGCTTTGCACAACTCATGGGATACTTTGTGGCGTTTTGGTCCGTTGAGAGGTTGTCCACCGACTTCTTCATCCGTTCGTACGTTCGCCACGGTGTAAGTGTACAGGTATTCCTTTTCGATTTAAAGCTTTCGTGACTGCAGGGATTCATCTTCTTGGTTCTTTCGGTAAAGTCACGTAGAAGGGAAATAATAAAATAATAAAAATAAAACATAATAAAAAAATTCTCACGATGTTGGCGTTGTGCCGAAACGTCGTTGTGGCCGAAACGTCGTGATAATTATTTTATTATTTATATTTTTATTATTTTATTTCCCTTCTACGTGACTTTACCGAAATAACCAAGAAGAGGTATTCCTTTTTTTTAAAAGGCAGCCTGATGAAATTACAGGTAATTCGTGAAAGTTCACATTTTTAGGCGGTTGCATGCTGACAATCGCAAAGGTGGACTTGACCTACTTTGACGACAGCACAAAAGGCAACCTTGGGGGCTGTGCAAGAAGGGCGGTTGGCCGAAACGTTGCCGATTGTAATCTTTTCCTTTCAGAAGGCCACATTGTTGCTGACAGATGTGTCGAGGTTTTGTTGTTTCGTTGTTTGTGCTTTTGCTGCCAACGCAGCAGCAGCAGCATCGACAAATATTTTGGTCAAGACAATACATGCAAGAGGAGGTGGGGGGGGGGGAATCTATACCTAGGCTACATGGCAGCTACTTGTACAGTGACGGCACTTTAACATTTATGGATTCCATTCAGTAAATTGTTGGCTCAGAATGAAGAAATTCTGTAACTTTGCACGTGCATGTTATTTATATATATTTGCTGTCGTAAATGAACGAAACCTTATCATCTGTCATTCAACTAGAATGGATAATGGAACCTGCGCCGCCGCTTAGAAACAACGGGCTACGCTCGCTCATAATGCACGCAACGAATGGGCCGGAGGGGCCGCGGGGATTGTCGCTGCGGCTGCACCGCGCGGCCTGCCCGCCCGTCGCGCTCAATGAAATTGTGGAACCGAAGGCCCCGTCGCTACACCGAGCTCGCTCCTAACTTGGGGGCTGCCGCCGGCAATCTGAAGAGGGAGCTTCGCCGATCATCGGTGCCCCCCGTCCCTTGCGGGGGTGGGATGGGGGTGGGATGGGGGTGGGGTAAGGGGGGCTGTTTAATGGGTGAGCATGGTTCTCTCAGTGGCAGGGGGGGGGCTAGAGATGGAGATTGGTGGGTGGGTGCAGTGTGGAGGTGGCGGGTGGGGAGATATGGAAGAGCCGACCATGACCTTGACACTAACCACTCGAAGCGATTGCCGTGCGAGTTCCCTGCCGGCTGCGGCGTTTCTAATCCGTGGCGATGGCTGAGGAGCGAGAGGCAGAGTGCTGTTTGTATGAGACCCAGACGAGTAAAACTCTTAGGTGAAGTAATGATGGTGGTAGCCTTAGAGAAAAGTGTCGATGTGTTTTAAGCGCTTTTGGCAAGACGACGTGTCTGTCCGCATTCACGTTAACCAAATATAGATGTGCACAGTGACGAAGATGGGTAATTTTTTTTAGTGACATTTTTCCATCACGAAACGCTTCATGTCATCAATCTATATTGTCGTCTTGCTGTCGGTGGTGGAAAATAGACTCTTCGATTTTGCACGAACACGCCGGTCCCGTCCCACCCCCTCCCCCGTGACGTCTTGAATGTTGAGTTTGTCGTCTTTATTTTCACCCTTGAAAATCGTCGCCAGAAAATAATTTGTTCGCGTTGTTATCTCAGCGATGTCCCTGCTCGCTGTGTACGTGCAGTCTCTTGGCAAGTTGCACACTGCACCTTCGCCTTTCCACAAAGGACATGGTTTCTGCCTACGGGTTGGGGGGGTTCGTGACTAAACAAAGAGTCCTCCCGAAGGAGAGAAGAGGAAAGATCTAAGAGTTGTGTGGAAACCCTCCCCGCAGAGGCGGTTACATCTCGACCTAAAGTATTCGTGACTGCAGGGATTCATGTTCTTTGGGTCTTTCGGTGAAGTCACGTAGATAGGTTGAAAGAAAATAACAAAGCTTTAAGTCAAGTTCTAGTCCTCCCGAAGTTGGGTGCGCGTATCACCTCCAGCGGGGGTCAGCCTGGCTGGCGACTTGCGTGAAAGGTATTTAACCAGAACTGATCCCTGAGTGAGTTCCGCATTCCTATGTGGCAATCGTGCAAATGATCGCTATTCTTTTGTCAGCAGCAGCAGCTCCTACGCTCGGACCTGGCCGGGGGTTTCTTTTTTGCTCACCGCCCCCTCCTCCCTCCCCCCTCGGGTGAAGGAACGCAAACTTGCATTGTTGAACCAACTAAAACTGCTTCCTTGAATACACCACCCCCGTCCCGTGGCCCCCCAACGAAAGTCAACAACATTGGTGACCTCACCGATGCCCCCTCCCCACCTCACCCAACCGCTCTTCGACCGCCGCCCCCTCTGCTTGTGGATGAGATGTTTCTTGGTACCTGCTTGGAGATTAAGTCCATCGATTCACTCAAAATTTCAATAAGCGGCCGCTGTTTTCGTTAATCGATTATTTGGGCCCCTTACAAAAATTCCCGGCCTACCTCCCGAAGGCAGGACAAAACCCCGACAAGCCAAGCACATTGTGAACTGGCTGATGATGCTGATAATGATGCTGATGATGCTGCTGCTGATGATGCTGATGTGGCCAAGCCCTGCCCATCGTCTGCCATCTAGCGGCACACTTTGGAACAGAATAGAGATCTTTTTTCCTCCCCAAACTATTTTCACATTGTCCCGATTAGTGGAGTCATCGAAACAACAATCGATGATCTCAATATTTCGGGTATCCCAGCTATCCTCGTGTGTGTGTGTGTGCTTGAGATAAATAATTTACGTTGCAAGGCAGCCTTTCGCGGCTATGTTCAGCGCTCTTGGTAATGCGTAGGAATGTGGCCCGGCATTGCGCAAGACATTGATTTCAACTTCTACGCATTGCAAATGCCTTTGTGAATATTAGTACGGGATGCGATTGTTTTATTCTTCTTAAATCCATTAGCAATCAACATGATGTGTTTCGTATGGGCTGATATTTCACGTTTGTCACTGTAGCTCGAGTGGCAGAGCAGCAGACGCTCGAATTGGTGAGACTGAATTCTTAATAAACATCATCATGCTCCTCCTGGAATCTGTAAAATAAAAGCCACCAGATGAGCTGCACCACTTAGATGGAAGTGACTGGCAGCTTTATATGCAATCTCCGGTCCCTGCCTTACTAATGTGGAATTTCACACGCGACCGCCAGCAGACGCAAGCAACAGCCTTGCTTTAGCATGCAAATGTTTTCACTCTCGATAACACAATTCGATTTTAATTGTAATAACGTACATCCCTTTGTTAATCCATTGCTCGCCATGGGGTTTTTTAAAGCCATACTTCACCACTCTGGTCAGTGAAGGCCGGTAAAGTTGTGAGCCCAGGGACCCTGTTCTATATCAAATTCTGGCGGCCGTGTTTACAGCGTAGTTTGATAACCACTGCGCCACCTCTCCACTTCCTTTTTATGTGTTTGTATATATGGGGAGCGGTAGTGTAGCGGTTAGCGCACTGCCCTATGAACCTGGCAACTCGAGTTCGATTCCGACTCACGGCCAGCACCAGTGACGATTATCTAAACCGGTCCTGGGCCTCCCCGAGGTCGACTCAGCCTCAAACGAGTACCTGGCGCGGTGTGTAAACATCGCCACTGAAGGTGACAAAGGTGGCCGGGCGTGGTGTTGGCCACCCACCCCCTCGTGTGTCGTTGCCGGCCTTCACAGGTGCTGCTGCTGCTGCTCACGAACAGCACTTGCCCCAACAGTCTCTACAGGGGATCTTTGTCTTTGTGTATGTCGTGTTCTTTACGGTCATTGTGACCCACATGTCACTGATGTGGTTAGGTGGCTCAGACTCACACATGTCTCTCTCAGGTCAGTGCTCGCTGGTCCTCAGCACATGGCGCAGGGGCAGCCGCTGCATTACGCACCCATTTAAGACGTGTTTCCGCCGTCGTCGCCCTCGCCGTACCGGGGCGGTAAACCAGCGTTCCGCTTGGGCGCTCGCGAGTATTAAAGATCCCTCCGACATTTATTTCGCGTGCCGCCGGCGATAAATTGCACCGCCTAAAAATAATAGCGGGGGGGGGGGGGAATGCGAAAAGGGGCGCGTGCGTGCGTGCGGCTCATGCTTCGCGTGGGGCTGCTGTGTACGTGCGTGACAAGACACACATATACGCGTGCGTGGTTTTTTGTTGTTACTCGCTCCGGTTTTCGATGACTCCTTGACGTCCGTTACAGCGAAAAGTAATTGCTTTGCGTGTTCGCGATCGCGCTTGTCTGCAATGAACACAAAAAAAAATTCGGGCGGAAGGTCTCGTAGCCGCTGGCTCTGTGAAGTTTGAGTTTATTCGTCGGCTCTATTCTGCCACGCTTGACTTGCCGGCACCTAAAGGTGACCCCCACTGCCCCCCCCCCCCCCCCCCGGCTCAATCTTCCGTGCTCATCGCCCGCGCCGGGCAAATGGCTTTCTCGCGTGAAAAAACACACGGTGCCCTTCACCGTCGTCTGTGACGGTCGGCGGCATTCAAAATCAATTCCGGCCACGGCCGAGCCGCTCCGCGTCTCCGCAGGTCAAGAAAGGACGTGGACGACCTTTTTTTGCGTTCCACCAGGGGGGCCGCGCCACCAGAATCATGCCCAGAGCGGCCGGTGTCCCGAGTTTTATTTGACTTTTCAGAAAATGACCACCGCGGGACCGCTCGTTCATTTTGTCCGTGTTGTCTCGACGCGGGAGGTTCGATTCCCGTCTCTTCAGCGTCGGTGCCACGCGCTGTGCGGTGGTCGAAGGGACGTTGCACCCCAAAGCGTTGGGTTTTTGGGCCCCTTGCGTCGGTGTCGCCTGCACCTGTGGCTTCCTTCGGGAATGTTGCGTGCCCGCGTGCCCCGCGCTTTATGGGATTTTTTTTGAGAGGCTGTCGCCCTCTACCGCGAGTTCTGTAGCTTAGCAGCACCACGGCGACTCGTTCACTTGGCGGCGCTGATGGCTGCTGCTGCTGCATTGGCAGTGTTGCACAGCCACAATGAACAATACCACTCGACGCAGTCGTCAATAATAACACTGTGGCTTAATTTTTTTAAAAATATATCTACGATAATTCCCCGGTTTACATCGGGGATGCGTTTCTGAAAGGTGCGACGGCGGATATTGAAACGACGCCAATCGAAGCTGTTTACAGGGTAGTTGTCGGTGGCGGAGGCGACGGATAACGAGAAAGGACGCGCATGAGTGCGGGTTTGGGGCGACGCAGATCGGCTCGTGGTGACGACGTACTTGCGAAGCGGCGTAACAAGCGTGGAGACGTAAATCCGGGTATGACTGTGTAATGGTCGACGCATAAGGCAACGGCTGTTGTTCGTAGCACAACAAGAGAAAGGCCTTAGAGACAGAGTGGATAAGAGTTGGAAGATTACTTTTTTATACCATGGGACCCGATAAGAACTCCGAATGATTCAGAACAGTAACGCAGAATGAATCATAATACACTTGCAGTACAACGCCCGTTATAGTTTGACTCAACACTGTGTGCGTCCCGTCGGGATCACGGCTTGTTTGTACGTATGTTTAACTTCTTTCACGCCGTACGTTGCCAACCGCGGCTCATCGGAGGTGATGAATGAAGTCCACGTGAAATCCGTGGGCATCAAATTCGTATTATCCCCCCTTCTTGGTTCTTTCGGTAAAGTCACGTAGAAGGGAAATAATAAAATAATAAAAATGAAACAATATAAAATACAATTCTCACGACGTTTCGGCCACAACGCAAGCAGCCGTCCTCAGGTGAAGACGCTGTCTTTCCGGCAGCCCTGTTCTTCTCCTGAGGACGGCTGCTTGTGTTGTGGCTGAAACGTCGTGAGAATTGTATTTTATTACGTTGTTTTTTATTATTTCCCTTTTACATGACTTTACCGAAAGAACCAAGAAGATGAATCCCTGCAGTCACGAAAGCTTTAAATCGTATTATCCCATCTGCATTTCGTGGCAGGCTAAATCGCCGTGAGCACGCGCGGTATTTTCAGATCGCGGAAGCGAAGCAGAGCGGGAGCGAGGTTAGTCCTGTACCTGGATGGCTGGCCTCGAGTGCAAGACGAGCTGTCGTAGGTGCAGAGGGCTGCGAGATCTCAGCGCTGCCGGTAGGGGGCAGAATAGCAATGGGCATGGTCCACAGATAGATTTGGTCCTCTCAGTAAATTGTTTGTCTCGGGGAATTAACTCAACATGCATGGGACTCTGAATGCTATCCTCGTGTGTGTGTGCGCAGATTTTCTCCAGGTCTCCTCCAGTTTCGCCGGTCGTGCAAACCACTCATGAATGGCATTGACCAAACGTCCCAATGCAGGACCCTCATACGAGTGGTCCGTGGGTAAATAACTGGCATTGTGATTGCTCGTAAGTTAAAAACGCGCACGGGGGAGAGCAGTGGTAGAGTGGTTACCGCACTGCACTATGAACCCAACCCATGTTAGCTGCAAGTGATATCTGAACTGGTCCTACCTCGGTCCTTCCATCATTTAAACTGCACTGACCAGCATAGTAAAGTCTGGTCACATAACCCCCATGACCGACACAGTGTCGGGAGGTCTTCATCCGGCAGTGGATGAAAATGTGATTTTCATTATTATTACTTAAAAACACAGGTACAAACACACAACACTACCGCTGGGGTGCCTCTGTGCACCATAAGCCGTAGGCGAGAAGGGATTTTACATTTCAGCTCATGCAGCTGCGCTGCCATGCAGGCCCCAAGCCAGACCCCAAGCCAGCCTCGCAACGCCTTGATGTAGCGCTCTGTTCCACGACGCGGATCGTATTTGGTGGGTGGACGGAGCCAGGTCTCCGATATCCCGAGACGTTTTTGCCGTCTGTTTCTCGGGTAGTGCCGAGCCGGCGAGGGAACTGAATCACTGTGGCACTTCTGTTGCTTGTCGATTTCCACCCCAAAGTGTTCCCTAATTCCGCAAGCTTCCCGAGGGTTGTCGGTCGATGGTGATTTGTTAGTGCCCCGTGCTTGTAAATATGATTAGACAATAAATATGTGTGCTGGGTGGGGTATATATGTATGCATGTTGAACTTCGTTTGCACTGTATGAAGCCAACCGTGCTAATCGGAGGTGCAGTTCTAAAGAAACGAGTTTTCAATCTGGATTTAAAAGTGTATAGCTCCGGCGGCTTCCGACTATTGGAAGGAAGAGCGTTCCAGACGGCCGCAGAAGCGCATTCCAAATGCGCGCGATGCAGTGACCGTCTTTGTTCAACGGCCAGCCAAAAGCTGCTGCTGCGAGGAGTTCACGTGACGATGGTTTACGGGGGAGGGCCGATCATGCAGAGAGCCATTTAAGTGGTCTCCACGAATCTGGCAACCGGGGGGAATACCGAAGAGCAGATGGTGGGATACCATCAGGACAGATCTTGGAGGTTGCGTGTCTTTACTTTTCAGCAGCTGCGCGATCTGGCGGAGGGCAGAAAGTGTTGGCAATGAGGTGTGGCGGTGACATGAAAGGCTTGAACAATGATCGTGACGCCGTGATCTTTGCTCAGTCGCGATGTTTACCGGTGGGTTTAAAATGTGGCTTAAAAAAAAAAGATGGGTTTACTTTCGAGCCTTCTGAGAGCAAATATATTCCGATTCCGCGTGTTTTCTGTAATCCAAATCCTCGGCAGGACGGTTCATTTAGTTCGTTTAGTTCATTTATTAGGTATAGCCCTGTGAGCAATTCGGCTCTTGAATCGGGTGCAACGGCAACAAACAAATACATGAACAAGAAACATCTTAAAGTGACTACGCGCAACGGTGAACATTCGCCGCGCGTTCACGGCTTCTTTTGGCTCGGTCTGCCGCGATCCGCTTCGGTCTTCGATTGCAAAAGTTTTCAGGAATGAGGAGCGTGCCTCCCTCCTTCATCATCCACCCCACCCCGCCCCACCCCGCCCCACCCAACCCCACCCCGCCCCACCCCACCCCACCCCGCCCCACCCCGCCCCACCCAACCCCACCCCGCCCCACCCCGCCCCACCCCGCCCCACCCCACCCGCCCCACCCCGCCCCACCCGCCCCACCCCGCCCCACCCCACCCCGCCCCCCGCCCCACCCCACCCCGCCCCGCCCCACCCCGCCCCGCCCCACCCCGCCCCACCCCACCCCACCCCGCCCCGCCCCGCCCCACCCCGCCCCACCCCGCCCCACCCGCCCCACCCCGCCCCACCCCACCCCGCCCCCCGCCCCACCCCGCCCCCCGCCCCACCCCGCCCCGCCCCGCCCCACCCCGCCCCACCCCGCCCCCCGCCCCCCGCCCATCACGCGCCGCGTGCGACTTGTCAGCGATGCAACTTTTGCTTTCAATGCCAAGAAATTAAGGGGCCGTCCATAAATGACGTCACGGACCTGGGGGGGGGGGGGTCAGACATTTGTGACGATGTGTGACGAGGGGGGGGGTTGAGAAATGTGACGTCACATCAAAATGCGCAACTTTAAATTAATATAGAATTGTTATAACAACACTAATTTGTATTAATTTTCATTATTAACTATTTGATTATTTAAATTTACTAAGGTCACCTTTTATTTATTCCATGAATGAGCATTTTTCTTCTCCATGGGAGAATGGAGAAGCATATATTTATAATTTCGTTTTTAATTATTGTTATTAAACATTTTGATTCTAATGATTCTACCAGGGCTTTTAATTCTGTGGAATGAATATATGATTGTTATAATTGTGCTTCGTTCTACTACAAAGTTTCAAGTATTTTTTTAATAGTTATAATTACTTTTAATATTTTATAATTATAAGATAAATTCAATATAATATTCTGAACATCTGCAGTTTTAGTTAGGATATTTTCAAGTGAATTTTATGCTAAATTTAGGCTTTCCAACGCCTCCTTTTTAATACGTGTTTTCTCCTACATCAGAGTGCAGCGCCACATTAAATACGCACTACAATGAAAATAGTTTAAAGCGATTTGAAGCATGTTTTATTTTCAAAATATAAATATGTTTTTGAGGGGGGGGGGGCAGAGCTTTGTGACATAATATTTAAGGGGGTGTCTGACTTTTTGTGACGCCGTGTTACGAGAGGGGGGGGTCAAAAATCGTCAAAAATCGCGTGATGTCATTTATTGACAGCCCCTAAAGATGCGAGTTACATAATTATCGAAGAAGGCACAAGATTGTTTGAGTCAATTACGGGCGTTTTTTTTTGTTTCGCGCGCGCAAATTACTTTGTCGTGTGCGCCTGCATCGTGCGGTGGAAGAGATGCCCCCCCCCCCCCCCGTTGTTGATCCCTTTGATCGCTCACGCGTTCGTTTGGTCATTGCTCAACGTTGAGCCAACGTTGAGCAGAATGTTCCTCGGCGTGGTACGTCATAATCTATGGAGCGATTTGCTTTTTTTTGTATTGAGTGTGCCACTACACCTGGCCGAACGCACACAAACAAAACGAATAGCGCTTCATGATGAACAAAATAATAATAATGATCTGGGTTCAAATTAATGACGTCCATTTCGCACGAGATGACGTTATCAGTTGTGTTTCAGGGTAACACGTGGACCACCGCAAGAAGCCGACCGTCTCCCGCCCACTCCACCGTCGTCTGTAAATCACACTGTAGTCCTTCAAACGGACGAAGATAAAAACAGAACTGACTCTCACTCTCTCTCCTGTGTGTCGAACTTATTTCGCGCCGTGCGTAGCCAACCGTGCTAATCGGAGGTGCAGAGTTGGGGGAAGGATGGAACCTGACATTTTCATTTCGCCTCTGAATGTAAGAATTTGATATTTTATAGCCCTTTGTCAGGCCACTGGTGGACGAATGCCACACGCTGGATGAAGTTCGTGAGGGTTCTTTGACCACTTTATCACCGCGCTGGTCAGTGACGGTTGCAGCTATGCCCATTGAATCGATGTTTCTTGTGCCAGGTTTTTAATTTCACGCCAATAAAGTGTGAGGTTGGCCAGCCCATTTTTTTGCGTGAGGATCTTGCGAGTATCGTAGCGGCTCACAGCCGAACATCTCCGACCAACCCCCCCCCCCCCCCGCTAACGTGGGGTCGGGTATATCTGTTAAGTTTTCTGAATTTCCATTTGATACTCCTCACCGTGGCCTTCGAGGTGACTTAAGCCGCTGGCGTCGCCGCGGACAAGTCGTACGAGCGCGTCGTGCGTGCGTGCGTGGGGGCGTGGGTGCGTGCGTGTGTGCGTGCGTGCGTGCGTGTGTGCGTGCGTGCGAGCGTGCGAGCGTGCGTGCGTGGGTGCGTGCGTGCGTGCGTGGGTGCGTGCGTGGGTGCGTGCGTGTGTGCGTGCGTGTGTGCGTGCGTGTGTGTGTGCGTGCGAGCGTGCGAGCGTGCGTGCGTGGGTGCGTGCGTGGGTGCGTGGGTGCGTGCGTGGGTGCGTGCGTGTGAGCGTGGGTGCGTGCGTGTGTGCGTGGGTGCGTGCGTGGGTGCGTGTGTGCGTACGTGCGTACGTGCGTGCGTGCGTGCGAGCGTGGTGTGCGTGCGTGCGTGTGAGCGTGCGTGCGTGTGAGCGTGCGTGGTGTGCGTGCGTGCCCCGTTCTCCTGCCGCCCGTCGTCAGAAGCCACCTGCGCGAGTGAGTGAGCACCGCACACTGCGTCCGCTTGGAAAATTCCACTCATCGACGCCCGAGTGGCTAATTTTAAACGGACGCGTGCGAGGCGCAACCTAGCAACTGATCTCAAAGATCCGACGACGATGGCTCATTAGTTTCGTGCGATTCGGTATTGACCGAATGAAAGTGACTTTTCCTTTGTTGTCGCTTGCGCAGCCGGGGGTAGCGTTGAGATGCCCTTTGATGTTCGCAACGGGCACGCGTGGCGTGTATGCAAAATGTCGCGCTACCGACGTTGCGACGGATGCCGCCAGCGCCCCTTTCTCATGCAAAAGCTCCGTCGTGTCGACATGATAAGAAAAGCGATCAAGCGAATGAATATGAATCGTCACTCTGATGTGTATGCATTTTTTTGTTTGTTTCCTCAACAAAGACAGAATCATTCGAACGGGAATTATTCATCGACGTTCATCCCGCAAGCCGGCAGTATTCCCACTCTCGCACGCACCGACGTCGGGCGGCCCCAGCGATCGAAGCGAGGCTGCGGCGTCTTCATCGATTTGCCGCGTTGTTGGCGACTGCCCGATGGGTGACCGTTGTTTTTCCGGGCCGACCTCTGCGGTGGCGGTAGACGCGGGCGGGGGTCGGGTTACCGTAACACGACCCCTGCCATCCCACCCCGCGCCACCCCACTCGAGACCCCTGCCATCCCACTCCGCGCCACCCCACTCGAGACCCCTGCCATCCCACTCCGCGCCACCCCACTCGAGACCCCTGCCATCCCACCCTGCGCCACCCCACTCGAGACCCCTGCCATCCCACTCCGCGCCACCCCACTCGAGACCCCTGCCATCCCACCCCGCGCCACCCCACTCGAGACCCCTGCCATCCCACTCCGCGCCACCCCACTCGAGACCCCTGCCATCCCACTCCGCGCCACCCCACTCGAGACCCCTGCCATCCCACTCCGCGCCACCCCACTCGAGACCCCTGCCATCCCACTCCGCGCCACCCCACTCGAGACCCCTGCCATCCCACTCCGCGCCACCCCACTCGAGACCCCTGCCATCCCACTCCGCGCCACCCCACTCGAGACCCCTGCCATCCCACCCTGCGCCACCCCACTCGAGACCCCTGCCATCCCACTCCGCGCCACCCCACTCGAGACCCCTGCCATCCCACCCCGCGCCACCCCACTCGAGACCCCTGCCATCCCACTCCGCGCCACCCCACTCGAGACCCCTGCCATCCCACTCCGCGCCACCCCACTCGAGACCCCTGCTATCCCACTCCGCGCCACCCCACTCGAGACCCCTGCCATCCCACTCCGCGCCACCCCACTCGAGACCCCTGCCATCCCACTCCGCGCCACCCCACTCGAGACCCCTTCCATCCCACTCCGCGCCACCCCACTCGAGACCCCTGCCATCCCACCCCGCGCCACCCCACTCGAGACCCCTGCCATCCCACTCCGCGCCACCCCACTCGAGACCCCTGCCATCCCACTCCGCGCCACCCCACTCGAGACCCCTGCCATCCCACTCCGCGCCACCCCACTCGAGACCCCTGCCATCCCACCCCGCGCCACCCCACTCGAGACCCCTGCCATCCCACTCCGCGCCACCCCACTCGAGACCCCTGCCATCCCACTCCGCGCCACCCCACTCGAGACCCCTGCCATCCCACTCCGCGCCACCCCACTCGAGACCCCTGCCTCCGCTGTCCACAGAGACCGTGGGCGTACGCCAGGGGGACCCACCGCCGACTTGTACGAACGCGACCGCGGTTAGCGAGCGACGCTTTGGCTCAAGAGGCGGCTGGCACCTGGGCATTTTCGAATGCCAACCAATCGGGCCGTTACGGCAAAGCTCTTTATCTCACCGTGTGATTGAGCTCACGTCTTTTTGTTGTTGTTGTTGCTTAAACCGTACCTCGCTTTCGTGTTTTTTTTGCGTCCGCCGTCGACTGCTGCTCGTCAAATGCAGTCACGATTGTACAGCCGTCCGCCTGTTTAGTCATAATTACTCACGAGATAATGATCAGCCAGCCCTCCGCCCCCTCCTGCTTCTCGTGTACCCCAACAAATCGCGCTTATTAACACGTCTGTCCGCACGCACACGGACGCGCGCACCCTCGTCTAGATGGGCCCCGTCGACAAAAAAAAGACGCGGGAGGAGACGCCACGCATTGGCGAGCGATTCCTGACCTCATTAGGAGGGCAGCTTTCTGTTTAAATGCGTTGCCCACTTTGTTTAAAATTGTGACGACGGGTGGAAAAATGGCCAGACAGACAGTGCCCTTTTCGAGACGAACCTTTGCTCGGGGGTGCGCGAGCGATGGGGAGTGACGGCGTGATATCCTGTTAAGCCAATCGAGGTTAATGAGAAACCTGGTAACGGGAGATGGCTTTGCTCTGGGCGGCCGCACGTAGAATGAGGTTTATTTTTTTTTATTACAGCCTCAAGTTAATGCCCTCTCCAGCACAATTAATGTCACCGCCCCGGGCGTGGTAATACAATTAACCTCATAAAATGTTACGACGGAGTGCCTTGTCAAATAATTTTTTTAAATTGTATATTCAAAACATGTATTCTCAATTAGGCAGGCGCTTCTGTTGAAGCGACAGAACGGTGATTGGCGCGCTCCACTATGAACCAGGCTACCTGAGTTTGATCCCCGGCTGCACATTACATTCGTGGTGAGTGATATCTGAACCAGTTCTAGGCTCGCCTTCCCTATATTTGATCAAATATTTATATTTGCTTCTTAATTCTGAGGCAAAGTTACTTATTATTTATTCTGTTTTCTCCGCGCTCTTCGAATTCACTGGTGCTCTTCTGGATATCAAGGATTTGTTATCTGTATCCTCCTGCCGTCCTTCCATCAGCGTTCAGAGATACGCTCCAATTTGCATTTACCTACTGAGGCTGATGGTAAACCTTTGCCAAGCAATTCACTGCAATAAGCCTACATGACCCAACCACCCACAATGTGCCAGTCCCATCAAATATCAGAAGCTAAGCAGATTTGAGCCTGGATAGTGTTTGCATGGGTGTCCACAACACACCTTAGATTAACACGGTTGGCTACGTACGGTGCGAAAGAAGTTCAAAATTACAGTGCAACATACATGGTACAGGAGTGTTGCTGTAGGCTGCTGCGATGCTACGTGGTGGTCAGCAAGGGACCGTGCTGCAATGCCCATTGTTGTACTGCACTCCTATGCCCACGTGGATGCTCCCCACCTTCACCAACCCCCACGACCTGCACGGCGCGGGGCGACTCCCATCCGGGCGGTGGTGGCCACACACGTGGCTCGTAGTCCAGCGCTGTGGAGGCAGCAGCGAGGGTTGTTGGATTACACGAATGTTCTGAAACTCCCTTCCCGTTGGCTTTCAAGGTGCCCACTCCCTGGCTTGCCAGGAGAAGGCAGTTCAGCAGAAATGTGGACTCCACCTGTTCCGTTTCTATGGGATAGAGCGTTGCCCCCTTCGCACGCGCGTGTGGGTTTTCTCCGGTATCCTCCAACATGTAAACGATGACTGATTAATTGGTCTATAACACCTTCACATATAGAGGACCGCAGACCTCGTGTGGGGGGGGGGGGTTTAATTCGGCACGAGCTCACCGCCTGGCTGCCTTTCCCGCGACTCGTTTGTAGTTCCTCGTCGTGCCTCTTCAGTCGTCCTCTCTCCGGGAGTGGGAAAATACTGCGCGGCGTGTTGTAAGTTGAAATTATGATTATTATTTTTATCCAGCAGTGGTTTGACAGCAGCCTGTTGCACGTAGACGGTGGTGTCTGTCGTAGTGCCGCTTGGTGATTGTATTTGTTGTTGTTTTCCTCGCGTACGTGGCATCGCCTGTGATGCATGATTAAAAGCAATGCGTCACTGGCGGAGAGAAGCGTGATGCATTTTGGCTGCAGCTAAAAGCCAACCCAAACATGACAGATTGCGCGTGAATAACGGATTGAGCCGCACAAATTATTCATCGGGGGAAATTTTTTTTCGTCGCCTTCCCCTTCTGCGTGCCCAGAAATGCATCAGTCGCAGAACTTCGTCACTCCGCTTCTCCCTGCCACCGTCTCGCTCTTGTCGCGGTGCACGCGTACTGCCCTCCCTTGCCAATCCACTGCCGGATGAGGATCTCCTCCTCGTCGTGCGGGACGTAGTCGTTATTGTGACGGTACTTCACCACACGCTGGTCAGCGTGGGGTTGTTGATGGAGAACACCCAAGCCTCGTGCTGATATCGCTCAGCCACTGATGGTGGCCGGGAGTCAAACTCAGGTCGCCAGTTTCATAGTGCAGCGAGCCAACCAATGCAACGCCGCTCCCACGTGTATTCATTTATTTACTCGTAATAATGTTCATAATAATCGCGACAGTTATGTAGCCAAGAAGGCCTCGGCGAGTCTTGAGAACCCGGAGAAAATCCACGACGCATGCGGACATAACACTCGAAGCTCCACGCGGAGAGACTTAATCCGCAGTAACGTTGGCAGGAAAAAAATAAACCCGAAACCCCTTTTGGCCTGTTTTAACGGTCGCATTTAAACGCTAACCTTCACCGTATCGCCGGTGACAAATTGAGATTGATCGTGCGAGCACGAGGGCTTAGGGAGGTGGGGGGGAGCCGCTGCGACCACCAAGAAGCGGCTCGCTGTACCGCTTCCACACACACGCGCGGGTTGCCACCTGTGCTGGTTTTCAAGGTAGCTCTCCTGGTAAATCCCTAATAAGTCTTCGCGGGATAATAAAAGTCCCGCTTATTGGTAGTTGCCTCCTCCTGCTCCTAGAGCCCAGCGGTGGCCCACCGGCGTGTCCTGAGCTGCACGCTGGGCCCTTTAATCCACCACGTGCGGCTCTACCGAAAGGGCGTAATGTCCAACGTACCGTCACAGTAGCAAAGAATAATGAATGAGAGTTGTACGATACGTTGTACGATACAATGTTGTGTATATACACACTTGGCTGTTTGCAGAACTCATGGGCACTTTGTGTTTTTTGGTTTGTTAAGAGGTTGGCCACCCGTCATGTCGACCGACAGCGATCATTTTACATTGAGGCGGTTGAGCCGGATAATTGTCTCGGGAGTTAACGGAGTGGTGCATCGTTGTGATGTCTCCTCCTCCGTATTTCGCGAATCAGGCGTTGTGAGCCATTGTACGCTGCCACGGTCTGTTCTGGCAGTTGCCTACGAATACACCTCTCACGACAATGCATTGCCATGCACTTCTCTCCCATTCCCAGTGTTGCGAGATATTCTTCAGCCCGTGACATCCACCTTTTATTTGCAACTCGGGAGGTGGGAACTCTTGACGCACACGCTCGCAGCCAGGAGCAACGCTGTGGTCACAGTTACCCTTACATGGCCGTGACTGCTGGCCCGGCAGATGGTGCATTTAAGTAACGAGTAACGGTCTCGGACGCTGCCGCCGCAGAGGAGACTAGGCGAGAATAGAGGTCTCGGGCACTACCACCGTCGGTCGGCCCAAAGTTTTTTTGAGGCGAGCAAAAAGGCTCGGTAACAATGGGGGCCTAATGGCGCGCCGTTTAAAGTCTGTTCTCAAGGCTCGGCGACGTTCGGTTTTTGATTGCGCTCGTGAGCATCGATCGTTTTGAACTTGCGCGCCGTGGAGATGGCCCGAAAGCAAGACGATGGCTTCGGAAGACCTTCACTGCTTGCAGCAGTAGATAGATCCTGATAATGATGACGTGTTTAACGTGATGAGCTTACATCCCCCTACCAGAGGTGTTACAGTACGCCACAATGCTAACAAGGAAATAAATGTTTTTATTTTACGTAAATTACCACAACAAAGTCGTGACAATCCATACACTCGAGGTGGGCGCGGTCAGGGTGGCGAGTTGTTCCATGTGTAGTGACACAGAATCGGTCACGTAGCAGCACAGCGCTGGCTGCTGGCAGGGAAGGGGATCTGCAGCTTGCAGCAGCCCTGACTGACAGCAGGCCACGTGATCAGACCAGACAGGGATCTCGGGGGAAGGTCATGGAAGGGGTCACATCGAGAACCCGCTGGTAGGTTCCAGAAGGGGGCGTGGCCAGGGGCGGAGCCAGGCCACGCTGACAGTAAAAGAGGGGCCCCGGGAGGGGAGCTCGGGGCTGTCGTGTGGAGTGGGGTCCCCGTCATGCTGCTGGAGTCTTCGCCGCCGTCTCCGTCTTCACCGTCTCGGCGTCGCCACTCAGGCAGTCCAACAGCTATCCTGACTGGGAGCCGTAGTCACCAAGTGTTAACTGTTAGGCCGTGTTAATAAACAGAGTGCCTCCTACTCTCAGTGTCTCTGAGTCAGTCGCTACACTACGTAATTGCCAATTTGCCAGCAGATGTTACTGAATAATGAGGAGGCCTGAGACAAGATTATCCCTGCAGGGTCCACGTCACCGCAGGCTAACGTGACCGCCCTGGTCATTGCGGATCGGTGAACGGGGGCAGGTGAGAACCAGCTTGGATATCATTCACCGCTCATGTTGGCCGCACGCCGGGAATCTGGTTCAAAGGAGGGCAGCGTTCGGAGCAATGCACCACCACTCCACCCACACAGGCTCTGTGCCACCACCGCCACAGTATTCTCTCCATTGGCAGACTTTCTCTGCCCGCTGCCCCAGACCATGTATTTATCACCCTGCCATCAGTCATCTGCGGGTACACAGCAGTGGATAGAGAATGGCTGTTCACGATTATCGGCACCTCCGATTAGCACGGTTGGCTGCGTACGATGCGAAAGAAGTTCAGCGTACATACATACATGATGGTACAAGTTTATACGCTCCAGTGTAAGCACACTGTTATTGGTGATCTTTGAAACAGTTGTGCTTCTTAATGCTGTTGGCGCTTGGAGACTTGTTGGATACTCGTGTGAGGTGCGATATTAAGTCATAGACGACAATGATGAGAATGATTTTAATGTTGGGCACAGCAGGCTAAAGTCTCACCCCCTTTCGTTGCTGCGGGTATACAGCAGTGGATAGCTGGTGGCTCCTGACGACGATAACGACGACGATGTGAAGATACGGTGACCTCCTTCGTACAGAAAGGCCATTGGCGGGGCTGGGAGGGGGGGGGGGCACGCGCCGTGCACGAACGTGGGGCCTTGGGGGGCACGGGGGGGCACCCACCCTCGGCCGTGTGGGAGGGAGCGCACGGCGATCAGCAGTGGGCCCACTTGTTTACGTTGCTTTGCAGTTGCCTGACCTTGCGACCGCAGTGGAGAGGGAGGGGGGGGCGGCCGTGAGTCATCCTTAAGCAGAACTCGGCAGCGATAAGAACCGGCCGCAGTTTTTACTGATACCGTTCGATATCTTTCGTACACCCCCCTCCTCCCCCCCACGGGGTTCTTGCTTTTAATGCTTTCGCTGTGAAATTTTTTTGTTTATAAAAATAATCAACATTTGTGCAATGTTAAAATAAAAAATTGGCGGCCGTGGAGCGGCGGGGCGACGTGGGGTTCAAGCCACCGTGCTTTGACGTCGTCGGTTCGCCGAGGCACGGTTGAGTGTCGGTGGCGAGCGATGACCGAACCGGTTACTCGTGGGCCTCCTATCGTCGAGCCGCGCTGACCAGCGTGGCGAAGTATGGTCAAACGCGGAGTCGGGGAGGGCCCCTTCATGCGGCAGTGAATTGACAAAGCATTATAAATTATTATGATCAGTTTGGACCATATATAGTACGCAACTCTAACCTGCGCTACTTCAACGGAGGAGGAACAGCAAAACTACACCAACTCTTTACTGAAGCCCTCTCGTCATGCCTAGCAGACCTCGGCATTGGTAATTAGCTCGTGAATGTATTGCCATATGCAAGAACAGAACAGATGATTATTAAACTTTCATAGTCTCTTTTTGCAAAGGGGGAGCTGGGTCACAAAGTAATATGTGGCACATGCATGCGAAACAGTCAACAACATCACAATAGCAAATAATTAAACTAAACAATTAACAATCAATGTAAGATGGGGCAACTCAACACAACACGTAACTTACATTTCCAATAAAATAAAGTTTGCCCACCTACGATCTGCGTATGTTTAGTAGCCTATTTGCGTACAGAATTAAGTTGTATCGTTTTGCGTCTGTTCCTATGCAGAATGCTATATTTGTTTTAAAAATAAATAACAAAAAAGCTGAGTGACGTTAGATGCCATTGGTAGCATCCTGGCATTGTAAAAAAAAAGACGTGCTCTGTTATTTTATATTTCTGATATTTTTTCCCCCATCTCAAATTATTCTAAGACAATTCAAACTCAACGGGCCAGTACAACAGTAACACAAAAATAATATTTCACTCTGGATTTTTGCGTGTTTCTTTACCGATGTCGAACATTTTGTACGAACGGTTTTTTTTTCTATAAATATTTTTGTTATTAGCCGAAGTGGTGTGCTGCCATCGGCGTTTAAGCGTCATCTGTGCGGGTGGAAAGAAAATGCAGGGTAAAGGCCATGCTGCTGCGTCTTCAAGCTTGCCTCTCGCACGATGAACGGTGACCTCTGTCAGGTTGTCATGTGCCAAGGGTGATCCGAGCATCATCAAATCTGAACACACCAACACGCTAACACCGATAAACTTTGCACGTTTAGTAAAAGCATCGATTTTTAGTACCAGCATTAAAGTTACTGAACTACATAATGCTGCACTCAATAACTTTTTATGGCCCTTTATCAATCTACGGCTGGATTTTAATGCCTTCCCACACACCTTATCGATCCTGAGTGTTGCTGACCATATTCTACCACGCTAAAAGTATCTGATTTGTTAAGGATAGGAGTGTGGGGAGGCGGCTCACAGAACGGGTTTCAGATATCACTCGTGACTGACGTTAGCCGTGCCCCTGAATAAAACCTAGCTGAACGGGGTTCATAGCAGGAGTGTGCATAATGCTCCCCCGCTCCATCACCCACTGAACTGCCTATTCAAATACGAACCAGCTGCAGTAGAGCCAACGATTTGTGTTGCAATAATAATAAAACCAAATGCTTAAAAAGAGGCTGGCAAATTTCACCCACACCGCTGTTTTGTTTTTTTCCACCTGCCCCAGTTGTTTTTCTGTGCGCACGCACGCACACACGCACGCACAAACATACACGCGCATGCACAACACACACGCGCACACACGCATGCACACACGCTCACGAACACAGCCTCCTGCACGCGTGTGCAATGCTTGGAAACGCGCCCATGTGTTCTCATGCCGCTCGTGTTTGCGTTCTCTCGTAGCCTTGCGATGGATCCCGCAGAGGGGCTGTGCCGAGAATGTTTTTTTGTTTGTTAGGATGCCAGTGCCCAGCTTGCCCTGGTAAAACAATTCCGCATGACCAGGCACAGCATGCAGAGGCTTTCATCCAGCGTATCTATAAATGGATCGCCCTATACATGCACTATACAATACTATCTTGTGGTTGTATATAGCGCTCTTCATGCAGAGCATTCCCAGGGTGCTTTGCAATAAAAAAACAAAAGACACCGGTCAATCAATCCAGAAGTAGCAAATGACAACAAAGATATGTTTTAAGATTTCATAAAAATTACGCCAAGCTGCTTTCATTTCTGATATGACTTGGGACGGACTTCCCATGGCAGGGAGCATAAACACCCCTCCTGTGTACAGAACCGAAGTGTTGAGGCGTTAGACGGCTGGTGCATAATTCAATAAAAAAAAGCCACGCATTTTTGACATCGCCCGGGCGGGTGTATTTTAGGATGCTAGGGCATGACCCACAGCTTGACACTCGGCGCCTTTGCTGGCTTCATTTAAAGCCACATGTGTTACCAGTAACCTGGAAGCGATGGTCTGGATTATTGGCTGGCCTGCGTGGTCACAGATACACCAGTTTGGCAAGCCACTGAGAGATGCCAGTCTCCCCTCCCCCACCTAGCCATTTCAGCAGGTCAAGCAATTGCACTTTGTCATTGCATGCAATGAACGTATGTATGTTCAACTTCTTTCGCGCCGTACGTAGCCAAATCGTGCTAATCGGAGCTGCATTGGAAGGACAACAAATTAAACAAAGCAATGGGAAGAAATCCCAAGCCTTCCCTTTTACCTGACCGGAGATTGCACATCGTGGTGAGTGATGCGTACTCAAAGTTTCGAATTAGTTCTAGGCTGTTCCACAAATTAGGCCACCTCACAGCCACAATGTGCATCCACATCATCCTAATAATACATGCGTGGAGCCATTTTTAAGGTAATTATTTGTAGTTTTTTTAATACTATGCCTTTTTTGCGTGCAATAAATGTTTTTTGTGGAATAAGGCAATTATTTGACTCAGACACGGAATGAATGCGCCATCCCAGTCAATTCATCTGACATGTTGGTATTTCATTTGCATTTCTCCCTTCGTGGGATATTTTCTTTAACTAAACTAACTATTTTACCAGGTAAGGCCCTCTGAATTACAGTCATAATATTTAACGTACAAGTGTCAAGTTTAAGACCACTTCGTGAGGATTACCCACCTTTAGAGTCACAAATGTACATCCAAAAACCGTGGGACTGCATTTCTTTCATTTTGTTATCGCGAACATTATTTGCTTTGAGACTCGAGTGGTATTAGTGGGCATACATTGAGACGGTGTGCGAGGAATTCATGGCCATTATAGGGTTAACCTTTTCCCGTTCCGATGACGCGCGTGTAAGTCATCAGTTTTCTTCCGATTCCATTCTGATGACGTACGTGTGCGGCGTTACTACGCCTCCTCTAAACTACGTGTACGTCATCGGAAAGGGAACCGAAAGAAAAATGTAGAATAAAATAACTTCATCTGTACCGAGGCTTCCACAAGGCGACACGGGGCAGGGCGCGTGGCACAGTTTGGCGCCGGCTCTCGTAGAGTGCAGTCGCGTCGCTACGGTTCTCTGCGGTGAGTAACGAGGTTTTTAAAAAGCACGGCGTTACTAAACAAAATGAACGCCGAATTGCTCGTGCGTTCCGAGGTTCAGCGGTGAACGGGACACCCCAGCCCGCAGCTTGAAGTCTTCTCGGAATGGTGAAAAGGTTAATTGGCCGAAAACTGCTGCTGCTGCCGCCTCTCCGCTTGCCCGCGGCTCCTCCTCCCGCCTCTGCGTCGTTCTCTCCGTCTCTCTCTGCTTGAGAGCGAGCGAATACTGCACGGCACGCTCCAACTTGTCGTTGTTGAGATCTCAAGCTGCACGAAACCCCGCATGGCAAACCCACATGCTCAAACACCACCTATAACCCATGCGGTGTGTGTGGGCTGCCATCCAGTACATGATTAACATTGAGCTGTAAACTGTTGTTATTATTATATTTTTTGTAGTGTTGAAAATGTATGCGGCGAGTTTTTTAAAAAAAATTTGCGCTTGTGCACCATTGCAAAAACAGTGCTTAATTCGTATTTATTTTTAAAATTGCAATGCTGTGCGCATTTATTCTACCCGGGTGAAAAAAAGAATATCTCGGTATAGATCTGCTCACGTTCAACATAACTTTCGTGATTTAAAGCATCACGTTGACGTCGAACTGCACCGCTGCACTTTTCGCGATGTTTACTGTGGGCCCGTCATTTCTCCCCCCGGCTCTTGGCAGCTGCTGGTGATGTCACTGCCAGCCACGCGCGTCCAGCACCGCTCGGCATACCTTTGCCTTAAACCGATTATTTAGACACCTCGACTCACGTTGACCTTCAGCAGACACGTGACGGTTAAAGATGTACGGAGGTAAAAGAATTGCGGCGGGGGGAAGTTTAAGGCGCGAGTCATGAGCGAGAGCTCTATCGGGTATTAGGGTCAACTCTTCTGCGTTGACCAGGCCTTGCTGTAAAAGGTGGTCGTGCCCACACTTTATCCCGCCGCACGCGACTAACTAACCGATCAACTAAACTAAACTTTTTTTAATTTTACCAGGTAAGGCCCACCGAGCTATATAGGTCTTTTTCCGAAGCTCAACAAAGTGGCTTATCACAACGTGGACATTATAGCAGCCAAATACTCCAAACGCACGTTTCTAAAATGTGTGAATTAATTGTGCCTCGTCCGTTAAAACCACCGCGTGGACAGAGGTGGTGGTGGGGTGGAGGGCATTTGAGATATTGGCACCAGGTTTTCAGCTGCCGAGCCAGGACATTGAATCGAACCTGCTACTTGTTGATTTCAAGTCCAGCGCGCTGCTCACTGATACACCCACGCCAGCAGCTGCCTCGCCACTGGAGCAAGCGTTTTTATTTTATTTTGCACGTCCTGTGCAGACGGCTAAAGGAGGGATCTTATTATTATTATACAAAGGAAATGCCCAAACATGAAAGAGTCGAACCACTACACGATTCAGATGAACATTCCTGCGGTCTGATATATACAAGATAGGGCACGAGGCGCTTATGCAACATGCAAACATACATTTCCCCCCTCTCTATGAGCCTCATTACACAGTTACTGGGTGTCCATTGCACAGAAGCCTGTGTCTGGGCTGACAAGAGACTGTGATACGCGTGTAACACCAAACTGGTAAACGCTCCTTCGGTTTATGTACACTGTACGTACTAACACGCTTGGGAAACTCTGGCGATCACTCTTATGTAAGCGACGATAAGAGAGTGCATGATGTGCCGTGAGAAGGGTCCCAACTACCCAAAAAGTCGCCGATTGCATATTTTGTTTAATTTTGTTGACCAACGCGTTGAGTTTTTATTTGGTTAATTGTGCTTGTGCGCCACTGCCAACGGACGCAGCGGCAGCAGCATCATCGCTAAATAGGAGGAAACGGAGGCGTCGGTGTGGTGAATGCTGTTGTTTGGGGTTCATGGTCATTGGAGCCTGTTGACATTTTTCACGAAAAGTTATGCGTGTAAGCTCACGGATCCGTTCGTCATTCCGAACCCACAGGTGGCCCGGCCGGCCGCTGCGGTCGTGAAACAAAACACCGAAGCTGTTTCGCCGCTCCTTATTGCGCGTGCTTGTATGGGGATCGGTGGTGTAGCGGTTTAGCGCACTGGGCTGCAAACCCGGCGGCTGGAGTTCAGTTCTCACTCACAGCCAACACCGGTGACGATTATCTAAACCGGTCCTGGGCCTCCCCGAGGTCGACTCGGCCTCAAATGAGTACCCGGTGCGGTGTGTAAAACCACTGGGGGAGACAAAGGCGGCCGGGCGTGGTGCTCGCCACCCACCCCTTCGTGCGCCGTGCCGGCATTCATAGGTGCTCGGGAACAGCACTTGCCCCAACAGTCTGTTAAGGCTATGCGGGGGATATTTGTCTTTGCATGTATGTGTGTGTGTATGTGAGAGCTTGGGCTAGGTCCCGTTTTTTTATTTACATTAGTCACTGACATTTCAGCACGTGGCTTTAGAATCTCACTGGGGCAAGAGGCATTTTTTTGCTCCATTCTGCGTTTTTTCACTTGAAGTGAAGTTTAAGGAGTGGACTCACGTCAATGCAGCCTTGCAGTACAACATCACGCATCCGACTTTCTGGGGGGACCGAGGTAGAGGCGGTGGTTGGTTGGTCACAGTGGCCGTGCGATGGGTCGGATATGCACGGTTGTGTACTGTACCTTGTTTTTGTGGCTCCCGGCCCATTGCATTGAGGCACGATGCTTTTTGGCAGTATGCTCATAACAAAAACAATCACTGTACACTGACTTTGTTGGGGCGGGTGGGAAAGACGCATCGATTTGCTGGTTCATATTTATCACCGAGCTCACGTTTACACGCGTTTAATCACGCGTTTCATGGATCGCTGCTGTTCACTTCGTAGACTTTGCACGAACTGTTTATGCAAGCGCAACAGGAGACTTCAACGGGGAACTCGTCTTTATTTTAATTTTTAAAGAATAACGATCGTAGAATCACACTATGAGATCTCTTTTACCAGTGGCAAAATATAATAGTAGGTTTTTACCCTTTTAAACTGGTACAAAACTGACACCTTTATTCAAGGCATCGTGTTTGCAATAACCACAACACAAGTAGTCAAAAAAGCAAACAAAAAGAAGCAACTCTGATCATGATAATAATTTGCACTGTCCTATTATCATGATCAGAGTTGCTTCTTTTTGTTTGCTTTTTTGACTACTTGTGTTGTGGTTATTGCAAACACGATGCCTTGAATAAAGGTGTCAGTTTTGTACCAGTTTAAAAGGGTAAAAACCTACTATTAGATCACAGAATCATTCCGTGATCGTGGTGTGTTTCATTTCTGTGTAAGTGTTCGGATGAATACATTCGCTTTATTTTGTTCAGCAGCTGGCTCACCGCTTCGGTTATACACTGCAGATAAGAAGGGGGCAGTTTTCTTTTTAACTGTGACACCTGGAACTTCTACACCCAAGAGACGTTTTGATTCCTGCGATATGTGGAACGTTACTTGTCACGGGTTCACATACAATGGCAAACATTTAGATGTCTTGTTAGTCGTTATTTTGAAGAGAGAAAGGGTCAGTCGTTGCGTAATGTAAAAATAATAAAAACAATACGATCGAATCGTGACCCCCAATGTCGGTAATATACAAATGAGACTAAATAGGTCAAGATTAAGCTCAGCCCTGCAATCACTTTCTCACAACACTGCTGGCAGAAGCACCTCCACTAGAGGGAGCTCTAGAGAAACCCCTAGAGGGAGCTTTAGAGAGTCCCCTCTAGAGGATAATTTGGCCGACTCTTTCCAGCCTGCCCCGGTGTCTTGGAAGAGGTGGGAATCACCCACACTTTACCACATGTAACCTCGCTGATCGACTTTTCCGTGGCGTCCACTCAGCAATTTGTAACTGTCCAGTGGAAAGAGTCGGTGAGCGGAATTGAAGAAACTTGAACCGTCGTTTCAACTGCCACGCCCGGGAAATGGAATCGAAACGGCGGAGGCCTCTTGATTTGCAAGTCCAGAGTGCTACCCATAGCAGCCGCACAGTTTCCCTGAGACATAGTAGATCACACAGTTGGTGAAGGTTATTTCATTTCATGGCGGTTCCACTGAGAGAAAGAAAGAAAAAAATTCCCTTTGATCGGTTTGCTCGACGACAAGAGAGAAAAATTTCGACCGGAGACGTTTTTTAGTCTGCGGGGCACATGGGATTGTGTGGAGTGTAAGCGGATGTTTTAAATGTGTACATTGCGTGGTGCAATTCGTTGTGGTCGCTAGTTTGCATAGGCGTTGTGATAGACGTTCATAGCGTGGGTGGTTGTTACGTTTTGAAATTATTTGTTGATTTTTAGCAACGTCTTTTGGGCAAAGCACGGTTTACAACATAATCATTTCACTGCAGTGTGCACACGTGTGTGTTTTTGAGGATTTTGTACATGGTATATGATCATTTGCAGCCACCCTCTATCGATCCACTGCTGGATAAACGCCTCTTGTGACCATGTCGGTGATGGAAGACTGGGGTTAATTTGACTATACTACGCCGTGCTGCTCAGTGTGGGTTTGTGAAGTGGGTGGGAGGGGGGCGAAGAACCACTTCAGATGTCTCTTTGCCACCGATGTTAGCCCTGCCCAGAAATTAAACTCGGGTCGCCGCGTTTATAGCACGGCGCACACTGCCCACTGCGACATATCTTCCCTATGTGAGTCCACGAATCTCCGTGTGAATCTATCGATTCGCCGTATAAGTCAGTAAGCCCCTGTGTGTGTCTTTGAGTCGATACAGCGCGGTACTGGATTTGCACAGGATCTCAATGCAACTGCGTCACAAGACGCAGGGACGTGGGCCGTTTATGGGGAAAGGGTTTGGTGGTCATTTATTTATGTATTTAATAAGGAACCCGAACTTGAACAGGGGGAGGGCAGAGAGCCAACAGCACGGATGGCTGGGAGATGTGAGGTTCCAGATTGTGGGGGACAGCGGAGGATCACGAGCAATCTCCCAAAGTGCACGGTTGGTTGTGTGCGGTGCGAAAGACGTTCAACATACATACATACTCAAGGTTGACTTGGGGTTTTGACAGAAAGCCATTGGCGGGTCGTCTGTGGAGGATATTGAAGATGGAGTAAGGGCCACCTTGAAGTTGATCTGTGATTTGGATTTCAGCCGACGGAGGGTTCGGAGGAATTGGGGTGCCTTGTCGTGTTTTAGAAGTCCAGCAGCGAGCCGCATTTGATTAATCTTGAGTTGGAAGGTGAGGAGGGATTTGGGGAGGCCTTAGAGGGGGAACAGAACGTCGCAGTTGTTGAGCTGGGATGTGATAAAGGCACGGATGTGGGTCTCAGTGGCAGCTTTAGTAAGGACATGGTGCATGTGTGAGTTGTTTCAGGGTTCAGGTATGTGGGTAGAGGACGAGAGCTCTTGATTAATGACACCTCTGAGGTTTCTTCAGTGTAATGTCAGAGTGTAGGAGGTGCAAGATGCAGTTTTAACTGGCTGTGGACTTCTTGGCAAGAAGTAATGCAGTTTGGCATCACTTAGCCTTGTACGTCTTTAAATCTGTGGGTGTCTATCTAGGCCTGTGTAAATAAATGGGTGTTTATGTTCGTTTCTCAGTCCGTTTGTCCTGGTGAGGGTTGCAGCGGCAGCGTGTTGAGTAGGACTGTCCAGACCTCCCTTTCTCTGGCGATAGACTCTAGCTCTTCCTGGGGAATTCCCAGCCGTTCCCAGGCCAGCCGAGCGACATTGTCCCGCCAGTGTGTCCTGGGCCGGACCCGGGGTCTTCGCTCAGTGGGACGTGCCGGGTAGAGTTCCACGGGGAGTCTACCGGGGGGGGGGCATCCTTACCAGTTGCCCAAATCCATTGTTCCACGACCGTTAATCCAAATTGTTCCTCCTGAATCTGAGGCTCGATCACCGGGTGGAGCCTCCGCTCCAGCACTCTGGCATTGGCTTTACCTGCGACGCTGAGGAGTGTGACCCCTCTGTAGTCAGGAGCAGACCCTCTGGTCTCGCTTTTTAAAAATGGGAACCACGATCCCAGTTTGCCAATCCAGAGGTACTGTCCCCGCCTTCCATGCAACATTAAAGAGGCGCGTTAACCACGATACTCCCACACTGTCCAGCGGTTTCAACAACTCTGGGCAAATTTCGTCCACCCCAGCAGCTTTGCCGCTACGAAGTCCCTCGACTGCCGCAGTAACTTCAGCAGGCGTGATGGATCCGACCACCCCCCCCCCCCCAGCTTTTTCCAGGGCTGCCTCCTGAGAGGAGGGCATGTCCACCGGGTTGAGGAGCTCCTCAAAGTGCTCTTGCACCTCTCGACTACCTCCTTAGTTGAGTTCAATGTGACTCCACCCTTATTGAGAATAGCCTGGGCCATGTCCCGTCGACTCCTCCTAAGCCGTCGGATGGTTTGCCAGAACATCTTTGAGGCTGCCCAGGATTCCCTCTCCATGGCCTCTCCAAACTCTTCCCATGCCCCGGGCTTTCGCTTCAGTAACTGCTGCAGCTGCCGCCCTCTTGGCGAGCTGGTATCTCTCCGAGCATAGCTCGGGAAAAAGCTCCTTCTTCAACTTGACAAATTCCCTCACCACTAGTGTCCACCAGCGGGTCCTAGGGTTGCCGCCATGACAGGCACCAACTGCCTTTAAGCCATAGCATTTCACAGCTGCATCCGCAATCGAGGTCCTGAACGTCGTCCACTCGGACTCAATGTCCATGACCTCCCCGGGAGTGCATCAGAAGTTTTCCCGGAGGTGGAATTTGAAATCTTTTTCCACTGGGTCTTCCGCCAGATGGGCCTTCCACGTCTATCTGGTCCAGTGCCCCAAGCATCGGATCCAACTTTCCACCAAGTATTGATCAGTTGACAGCTCTGCCCTTCTCTTCACGCAAGTGTCCAGAACATATAGCCTTTGGTCTGATGATACACCTATGAACTCAATCATTGACCTTCGGCCCAAGGTGCTCTGGTACCAAGTGCACTTAAGAGCATCCTTGTGTTCGAACATAGTGCTTGTTAATGACATTCCGTGACTAGCGCAGAATTCCAATAATTTCTCACCGTTCGGGTTCAGATCAGGAGGCCATTCCTCCCAATCATGCCTCCCTAGATATCTCCATCGTTTCCCACGTGAGCATTGAAGTTGCCCAGTAAGACTGTGGAGTCGGTAGACGGCACTCGTTCGAGCACTGCACCCACCGTCTTCAAGAAGGCCGAAGACTCATCATCATTTATAGCAACTCTTGTCAATCTACTGATGGATGTAGACCTCTATATCTCCATACTTTACCATGCTGGTCAGTGCTCATCGGTGAATGGAGGCGAGCGAACAAGTTCGGTACAGTGGAACCCACTCTTCACTACGGTGATTGTTTCCACGAAACCGGTCGTTAAGTGATTTGGTCGTTAAGCGAGTAGAGGAAAAACACGTTAAAGGCTTAATTCGTTCTGATAGCATCAAAGGTTACCGTTTTTCACCCAAAAAAACGTACTTTATCATATTTAAACAATGGATATTAATACATAAAGATACTAACAACATTATATGAACACATAAATAATTAAAATAACATAGTTAATCAATGCACTAATTAATATTTACTGTACTACAACAGTCCGTTGTGAACAGAGGAATGGTTGGTAAGCAAACACATTGGGCTCTATGGAGGCACTACACTACTATACACTACACTATACACTACTGTACACTACACTATACAGTACTGTACACTACACTATACACTAAACGTTGGGCTCGATGGAGGGCCATCGTTAAGCGATTAGTCGCTAACAGGAGTGGTCGTTAAGAAGGGTTCTACTCTATATTACAATACACTACACTACTATACACTACACTACTTTACACTACCCTATACACTACTATACACATTGGGCTCTATGGAGGCCTGTCATTAAGCGATTAATCGTTAACAGGGGTGGTCGTTAAGAGGGGTTCTACTCTATCCTATACAATACACTACTATAAACTACACTATACTCTACACATTGGGCTCTATGGATTCCTGTCATTAAGCAATTAGTCGTTAACAGGGGTGGTCGTTAAGAGGGGTTCTACTCTATATTACAATACACTATACTACTATACACTACACTACTTTACACTACCCTATACACTACTATACACGTTGGGCTCTATGGAGGCCTGTCATTAAGCGATTAATCGTTAACAGGGGTGGTCGTTAAGAGGGGTTCTACTCTATCCTATACAATACACTACTATACACTACACTATACACTACACATTGGGCTGTATGGATTCCTGTCATTAAGCGATTAGTCGTTAAGAGGGGTTCTACTGTATTCACTTCTACTGATGTTAGCCATGGCCAGGAATCGAACCCGAGTTGGCAGTTCTGCAGTACAGCCGAATATCCGCTACGCCACTGCTCGCCGTCCATTTCTACCGGCCTAAACTACCGTGCGGTGCACTAACAATATACTGCATCTAGTCTCTGTAATTTGTGAAGAAAAAATTGACGTTCACTCGATGCACACTTATGGCAACACCCAATCATAGTTGTTATAATCGCACGTTTAAAAAATTGAGGCCCCCCCCCCTAAGGTTCAAGGTTGGTTAGCCCTCACCCATAACCTGCACCCAAATGCCCTTTGGCAGTTGAGTAACTGATTATACGGTTTGCTGTTGAGCACTAAAATAATGAAATCCGTCCAAAGTCGGCCGTGCACAACTGCCAAAGCAAAATAATAATGTTGAAGGGCCTATTGGCAGCAGAATTCAATTTGTATTCACCAAACATTGTCTGTCTATTTTTTCCAAAGTACTTTAGTTTGAGTCAACGAAGCAGCAAATGGTTGTCATATATAAAAAAAATTGTTCATGAATAAATTATAAGGGTAACACAAATGCAGTTAACGTTATCGAGTCTGACAACAGCACTCGCCGCTTATGCCTCCCCTGCAGTAGACAGACGGGAGGAGACAGAATGGAAATCTTTGGCAAGTAAACTTTGATCAGTCACCAAGGATTGGGCTCAATTTATTTTTGTTTACCTCCACAAACCCGTTAACAAACTAGCCCCATAATTATCCCATAATTATCCTTGTGACGATGTTACACCCATTTTACTTTTCAAGCACCTTTTTCTCAGAGCAGTGTACAACCTACTCTCCCCCCCCGAAATAACAGCCATTCTTTCCCACACAGATCTGCACGTGTGTGAGCGACTTGGCCTCTAGTGACGATGATCTAAACCGGTCCTGTGCCTCCCCTAGGTCGACACGGCCGCAAATCAGAACCTGGTGTGTGAACATCGCCACACGGGAGACAAAGGCGGCCGGGCGTGGTGCTGGCCGCCCACCCGCTCGTGTGCCGTGCTCACGACCAAAAGCAATCACGAATAACCGAACTGGTACCAGGCTTCCGCTAGCTCTACTCGGCCTTAAGCGAGTACCCGTTGGGGTGTAAAAAACACCATCATTGGGGAGACAAATGCGGTCGGACGTGCTGTTGGCCACCCACCCCCTACACGTGCCGTGCCGGTCTTAATAGGTGCTTGCAAACAACGCTTGCCCCGACAGTTCAGTGCAGGCTATGCGGGGTCTCGTTGTCTTTGTAGCGGGGTTTTGGCCCAGCAACGCGCGGTAATTAGGGCCCCATCAGTCGTTTTTGGCGGACACCGACTCGGCCATTATCGCTCCTCCTGTTTTCATGTCAACGTTCGAGGGCACTTGAGAAGGTGCAACCACTGAGCCGATGATTTCGCATTTTTATTTTAGCCGGGTGGGTTATGTGAGTGTGTGCGTGTGCGCATGTGGAGGAGTGGTGGCCTCGTGGTTAACTGCGCTGGCTTCGGAACCCGATCAAACCGAGTTCGAATTCCCGGCCACAGCTTACATCGGTGATTGTCCAAACTGGTCCTGGGCCTCCCCTTGGTCAACTCAGCCATGAAATTAGTACCTGCTAAAGTGGTGCTAACATCAGCACTCGGGAAACCAAGGTGGATTGTCTACACCACTCCCTTGTCCGCCACGCCAGCTTTCATAGGTGCTACTCGCTAACAGCACTTGCCACAGCAATTCTTGCATGCTAGACACGAGATCTTGGTCTTTGTGTATGTATTGTGTTGGTAGCGGTGGCACAATTGTTAGCGTGCTACGCTACAAACACGGTGGTCCAAATTCGATTCCCGCCACGGCCAACACAGTGACAAATATCTTAACCGGTCTTGGGCAAACCCGAGGTCAACTCGGCCTATAAATGACCCCCTGGTGCGATGTGTAATCGTCGCCACGCGGGAGACAAAGGCGGCCGGGCCCGGTGATTGCCACCCGCCACCTCGTAAGCCGTGCTGGCCTTCGTAAGTGCTCCATGAGTCGTTTCAGGCTGTATGGGGGGGGGATCTTTGTCTTTATTGTACGTCCGTGTGGGACCTTTTTATTTTTGTTGCCTCAGGAGTGTTTTGTGTCGGAGCGGAGAGCGTTGAAACACCGCAAACTCTGCAAAGAGGATTTTTTGGATACATTTTGTTGTTGCTGTAGTTATTTCACTGGCCGTTGTGAGAGTTGGTGGGGGGGGGTGTTGGCTTGGTTGGGTTTGAGTGGAAAGCGCGCTCATCCCCACGTCTCTCTCTTAGCAGCGGCGGCGATGCCGCGCCTTCACCCTCCATCTCTCCCCTGTCGGTTGCCCCGTCCAGGGCTATTTCCGTCTCTCGGCATCGGCAGCAGCGGCGGCAGCGGCGGCGTGCGTCACTGAGCGGCGGCGGCAGTAGCGGCGGCGAGAGAGAGCCCCGGGGCAGAGCTGGACTCGACGCCGACCTCGCCGCTCTGCCTGCTGCACCGTAGCCGAGCAGCCCGAGTCCCTCCAGCGATCTCGAACGGCCGGCGATTGATAGAGAGACCCGTTTTGGCGTCGTCGTTGCTGCCTGCTGCCTTTTTACGGTTTTTTTTTGGGTTTGTTATTTACGGTCAAGCACCGTAATTCTTTAGCGTTCATTATTTATTCGCTGCAAACGAAGTAGCAATTGTTTTATCCCCATCCCCCCCCCCCCAGTCCGTACGTCCCGCGGTATATTTAATGTGCTGTAATTATACTTGCGTGCCATACACGGGAGTATATTTAGACGTACTGTATGCTCGGACTAAGTGAGTAAGCGCGGCGGGGTGCGTGCGTTTACTGCGAAGGGCTCGACTCAGAAGTGTGCTCTGCACATGAGCGGTCATAATAGGAAACACGCCACGTCTCGAAAATATTGCCGCAGAGACCGAACCGACTGCCCGTCTCATCAGAGTGTGGAAAAGACCTGCCGCCACCCAACCCGGCTCTTGTTGGAAAAAGTAACTGGCGAGTTGCGCGTTTCGGCGCAGTATTTTTGAATTGTCGCCGCTAATTCCGGACGGACGTTCGCGATGTGCGTGGGACGCTTACAGCGAGGTGAGTCGTGACATGTCGCTTGTTTTTTTGTGCGTGTGTGTGTGAGGTGCTCCATGTGCAGGCGCTTGTGTCATGTGCCCGCCGATTCTCCAGAACCGAATGATCAATACGTTCCTTGAAATGAACTCTTAATTTAGAAAGGCAGCTTTTACGCTTGAGTTTTTTTTTTGCTTTGACATTTACAGTCATCTCTTAGTCATGTGCTGTTTTTGGAGCCGATCCTATGGAAACTCGACGATGCTACGACGCTCGCTCGCATCTAATCGTATAATAATAATGATAATCCAGTGCTGCAGCAGTAATTCTAAATCGTGCAGGATTTTCCCATGTTTTGTATAACGTTTGAAATGGGTCAAAAAAAAAAGTGGTCTGCAGCTGCCTTGCCTGTTGCAGGACAGTGTTACTTTAAGCCAAAATTGAGGAACTATGAAAATAGAAAAAATGGAAACTCCCCCCTCTCTCACACTGTCGAGCATTTCGTTTATACTAATGCAGCCTTCATAATTTGGTCCACGTAGTTTTTCAAATAATGTACGTGCCGGGGTCCTTAAAACGTTACCCGAGGTAATTTGGGCTCTCGGCGAACCTTGCTTGCGAGCCTCACGGCCCGGCTCATTCCGAACGTCGACGATAAATGCCCGCCCTCGCGTCTTTTGTAAACACACATCCCCGTTGCGCAGTCGTTTTAAGTGCCTACCCTTGTTTGCCTTGGTATCTGGGCGGCTGTTGGCTATATTACGTTCGCGCGTTACTGCTGTGGACAATATCATAGCGGCAAGGAGCGCCAAAGACGCGGCCCGCCCGCCCGCCCGCCCGCCTACACCACGAGCGGTAATTGTGTGGGTGATTACTTTTGTAAAAATTCCAGGCCCAAATTTGGCAGCGTCCTTCGAAATACGGTCCTCCAGCGAGGCCGTGTTTATGCCTCAGGCATGCGAATTAAATGTGAAATAAAATATGCGCGCATGAGGTTTCTCTTTGACATTAATGGTCCTGAGCCGTTGTGTCGAGATCCAGGTTAGCATTTAATTTGCCTCGTAATTACACGGAATTTAGCCGTTCTGGGTTGTCACGTCCAAGCACATTTGGAGCTGGCAGTAAATGCTCAGAAATCCAGACGAGTGACATTTGGATGGAAATGTTTTAATTTTTTTGGCGGAACGATGGCCTTTGTGGGAATGAATGTCGCCCCGTTGTTCCACTCAGCCATCGGGCAATTTTATTTTACGTTTAAAAATCTGACGGCGTGGTCATAGCGGGCACTTTTTGAGTGTAAATACGAGCGAGGATAAGTGCATCGCATTGTCGCAGATCGAAAAGGGAGTGGGTTTAGAGCAAGGCTAGAGAGTGTTGTCTGTAGATAAATGTGAGCATTTTTATTAATGTATGTGGACCAGTTTATGCACATTACAAGTGTGCAGAATAAATAAATGTCGACAGTGTAAGTAAGTTTGAACACAAACTGGTGATACGTGTAATCGAGTAATCCAGTAATATAACTGAAACTAAATACCACGGCTGTAATAGATGCGCTTCTTTTTGGCATGGTACATTATTAGGAAATCCAAATGCACGGTTTATTTATTTTAATAATGCATTGTGAAACCAAACCCCCATTTACAAACAAAGCCAACGATTAGGAGCACAAACAAAATCAATATGTTACCTGATTAAAAAAAAAACACATTTCTGGTATTTGGCTCATTTTAAAAAATCAGCAAAAACATTTTGCGTTTCCGTTGCACTTCCGTCCGATCCCTCACGAGCGCTCTCCTTCCTCCAGTCTAAAGTCCAGGCAGGCGCCCGTCACGCTGGGCGCTCGCTATCCTAGATGGACGGAGGCCCTTGAACCTCCGCCGCTTCACTGCTGCTGCCCCCGAGAGCCATGGAGGCATTTTTCAAGCGACACATCGTGCTGCAGCTGCGACGGGCCTCCCGGCGCAAGCGGCTTCCGCCCGGCGCCGGCTGCAGCAGCCCCGAAGGCGAGCTGGCTTGCTGCAGCGGCGGCGGCGGCGGCCTTTCCGCGGGCCGCAGGCCCCTGTCGCAGGACCGTGTTCTGTCCGGGCCTCTCGCCCAACGGAGGCGCTGTAGCCTCGTGGGTCAGGCGCGCTACGCCAAGAGCAGGGCAGCCAAGGCGAAGGGCTCCACGCTGCTCTCCCGGCTCATGAAGTCGGGGCAACGCGGCTCGCGACAGCGCCGGCGCTCCAGCACGGCACCGCTCTGGGCTAACCCGCGCTTCCTCGTGCCGTCGCACGCCTCCGGCGGCCCCAAGAACGAGGCGCGCTGCCAGGGGCCGGAGGGGGCGCAGGACGACGCCGCCGAGGCCTGCCGGCGTCGGGACGCGAGCAGCAGCAGCAGCAGCAGCGGCAGCTTGTGCGAGAGCGACTGGGACTACGGCTCGGAAAAGGGGTTCGATTTCGTCCTCAGGACTAGAGCGGACGAGGGGGGAAACACACAGGGGGAGACGATTGGTCGCGTAGAGGCCCATCAAGGGCCGGCGAGTTCTCCGGAACCATCCTCGGCGTCTCCCCCTCCTTTGCCGTTTGCGACGAAATGTACGCGCAACCCTGGACAAGCGTCGGCGGCGGAGGAAACGGCATCGGGTTTGAGAGGAAAGCCCAGATGGAAGCTGGTCCACAAAAAGTCAGGCCGTTGCCTTAGACGTAAGCCGGCCGTGAAGTCGGCCACCGCCCTTTATGAGGCACCTCATGTTGTGCACAGGTTGGTGCTGGAATTTTAAATCAGTATTTTCCTGGTTATCGCTATAATTTGTGCAGCAATTGCCGGATATAACAATGTGTCCTTACATGTATCATCCAGTGCAAATTTATTATAGTTGTTTGAACGTGGTCAATAATACTAGGCACATACCCGCGCGCGCACACATACGCACTTGGTAGTATGAAGATTGCATGACACTAGTTTCATCCCTCCTTAACCTCCACGTGCCCACCGCGGCGTTGGCGACGCACGTCGCATCGAGGTTTCAGAGCGTCATCCCAGGTGGTGGCCAGCATCTAGGGCGCGTGAGCTTGCTCCGCGCGCCTCTTTCCATCGAAGATTGCTTGAGCGTTTTGGTATTTTGGGGTGCTGCAGCAGTAATTCCCAACATTCGACCACGCAGCTCAAACTGCTGTCCGATTGTAATTCCTTATTACCGTATGGGACCTCCGCAGACACTTTGTGGCTGTGGTGTTGAGGTGAATGCGGTCAATTGTGGAATTTATTTCAGTTGCTTTTTTGTCTCACGCTTTGGTCGAATTCTTCTGTGCGAAAATGCCTGTACTACTTGGGGCATAATAATTTAATAATCGTGGTTTCTTTTTATATTTCCCTTCCTTTGCCAAAACGTGTGATATTGTAATATGACCTCTAGCAGCCAAAATATACAGTACATTTCTACCCCCGTATATCTCAACCACGCAAACGAGTGTGCTTATTTTAGTCTGTTTCATAGCTGTCTGTTCTTTCCAAAGATGCAGTTCAAAATATCGTTCACGTTATTTGGACATGACACATAGCCACGTTGGGTTCCAGGTACATGTTGCCTATGCCTCGTACGTACGATATCTACTCTGCACTTTATGTGTGTGTGTGTTGAAATGCGTGATACGTGCATGTTCATATCAATATTATTCGTGGGGAACTGTGGCACGAGTGGTTATCGTACTGCACTTCCAACCCATGACCTGAATTCCCATTTGCAGCCATGGCCAAGAATATCTAAATAGGCTGTGGGCCTTCCCTAGATTAGATTCAGAAATGAACGAGTACCTGATGCGGTGTGTAAACATCACCATTTTGGAGAAATAAAGCGTTCAGGTGTGGCGCAGACCACAGTTCCGCCCCTCGTGCGCCATGCTGGCCTTAATAGGTGCTCACCAGCTGCAGTTGTTCCACTGGCCTATCAAGTCTTGATATCTACAACCACGGATGCAATGAAGAGAGGATTTTCCGACAAACGCTGGTATCTGAATCAACTGGGCGGCCAAGTTTCCCCAGCACGAAGTGACCATCATTAAAACGCACGATCAAATTTGAGCGTTTAGAAGTTTGTTATTTATTTTTGCCTATTGGTGCGAGTCAGGGTGGTGGGTGCGCTTGAGGTCGGTTCGTTCTCTGCTCACAGTCCGTGCATCCACGAGCAAGCGCCGTTGTGATCTGCGGACCCTCCAGTACGAGAGCTGGGAGCGGGTAATCTGACTTGCGTGCTGAGCCCGCACAAGCAGAGCTCGCTTCTCGGTCTACACATGTAAATACAAAATATGTCTTAGTTCGTTGGCCTACTGGCTTTCTGTAGACCATTTATGTTTGAACTTCTTGCACACCGTACGTAGCCAATCGTGCTAATCGGGATGCAAAACATTCAACAGCAGCATTTGTATAAGCCCGGAAACTCTGGGCCGGTTTCGACCTTCTGGGTCTCATCAGCAGTGTCAGGCTTGCTATGTAAATGCTGTTTGGCTACTTGACGTTGTTTAGCAAGAGCCCTCCATATAAACTGCTGTGGTCCTATTCAATACCAAAAAAGCACATGATACAAACTGTGGTGTGTTGTTGTGGAGCATTATGGCTAAACAGAATTTCGATCTGTGTCTCCACATATAGGTGTGAAAAAAGAAATGTTTTAGTCTTATGGGCCTAATTGGCCTGCCAGACCAATATCATCCAGCAGAATGCTCCTCACTTTGGCAGCCCTTCCACCCTGCGCTTTCAGATGCCCGTACGGGAAACTGTACCCTCAGCCGCAGGCTGCATGGAAACTAGCATTTTCATTGTTTATTAAGGAGGCTTAAAAAGAATGAGCTATGTCATCAGGGCCATTTAAAATTAATCACCGTCATTAATTTTTCAATCTCGTCTTGTGTGTCGCAGGTTTTCATCGCTCGCTCGCTCGCCACGCTTCTTAGCAAGCACGCGTCGCGACCGCGTCGGCACCGGTGGCGATCGTTTTCAGAGTCGCCGTTGAATGTTTTACCGTTCTCGCAGTCGCCCTCACGAACGCCCCCGTGCGTGTGCGCACGTTGGCAGGAGGGGGGCGGGAGGCGGCATCGTTGGGACCGTGCCCGTGGCCCGGCGTGGTATTTGCAGCGCGCCGATGTCTGCTGTCGGAGGAGCTGCGTTCGATCTTTGAAAAAGAGAAGCGGCCGCTTTCGGCTGTCACGGCTGGCTCGCGACCGGCTCGGCTGCGCATAGCAAGCCCCTCGCTTTGGGGAAGGGAGTAATCTCCGCCCCATCCTCGGGATGTCAGGAGTGCACCCGTGCGGTGTTTTGATTTACGTCTCGTTTGCGATTTCATTTATTGTTTAGTTTACTTTGAATGTTGTCACGCTGGTTTCAGTCTGGATGCAGATCGCATCTATTTGTCGCCATGTGCGCTTGGTAATAGAGGTTTTGGGGGTGGTGTTGCTTAACCTTCATGCGCAGTTTGTTTTGTTTTTGTAATTGCAATATCTGAGCATTAGTTGCGGTTTATTCGACTTGCACTTGGGATGCCGGCTGCAGCAGCTCGAGAATTTCGCTAACTCGTTGCTTAAACGAAAGACATAGTGCCGGTGATTACCTACTGATTTGTGAATACGTCTTTGTCCGTCTTTATATTGGTTTTAGTCATCGTGCAAAAGAGGGGGTGGCTCCGCTTTGGCAAGTTTTTTGTTTTTCATATCACGATTGCCGAGCATTGGAATCAGAGGCCCAGAAACGCCAAGTGGCCAGCAACAAAACAGGTGCCACACGTAGACGTTTAGATGTTTAGACGTTTATACGTTTCAACGTGGGGAAAGAAACGATGGGAGGCAGGTGGGCGGGGGGGGGGGTGAAGAGAAGCGTTTGGTTTTGCGCCGTGGTGGTTAAACCCGAAATCAAACGGCTCGGAGGGCTGCAGTTGGACAGGCGCGAATGAGGAAAGGAAGGAATAGGAGGTAATTGTGGGTGGCGGGGCCCTTTGCCCCGCAGTGGAGAGCTACAGGCTGACAACGACAACAAGAACATTGGGCACACGTCTGTAATCCAGCGTTGTGTGGGCGAGGGTTGCTGCACCGCACAAACGTGATACTCCCTTGCCACGGACGTCGAGTTGCCATACCCTGGCCCACCAGGAGAAGGTGGCACATTAAAGTGCAGACTCATATCATCTGTCCCTTCTGGACGTGGTGTTTTTTTCCCCAGTAACTGCGGTTTCGTCCCACGTGTGTAAACGCTCATTGATTTTCTGAAAACATCTGCATATGTGGAGGACTGCAGAGCTTGGGCGATTGTTGGCACCGTCTAAGCTGCCTTCCAGCATGTCCGTGGTTCCTCAACGATTGTGAGATGAATATTTCATAAGCGACACTTTAAAATGCTTATGCATTATTATTAACATTGTGTAGATTAACTGAAATCGTCCCACGATGTCTTCTTGTCCACACTGTTTAACCACCACACTGCAAGTCACTACACTTCTATCCCTGCTTCTTCCCCCGCACTGCTCCCTCCCATCGTCTTTTACCCGCAAGTGTTTGTAACGTTGTTCAACCTAAGACGCGTTCACTCTTTATCCATTACAACTGGGATGGGGCCGCTTTCCAGCTTGACGTTTTGATACCTTTTTGGGCCCTGTGCTCTGCAACTGTGTCGAGGTGCGAGCCGTGAGCCACTGGCATGTGAGCGCGAGCGAGCTGACGGTCGCGTGGGCGTGCGTGCGTGTGTGTGTGTGCCTCGCGCTGCATGCAGGAAGGCCATCTCTAGGTCGGGCATGCAGCACCTGGCCCCCGTGTCGCTGATCGGCCCTGGGCCCCCCGCCTGCCTCCCCTCCACTGCGCCCAAGGACCCCACGGACAGAGAGGCACGCAGCATTGTCGACTGGAACGTACGTCCCTCGCGCATTTCACTTGGCTACTTATCGGTGTGTGCGGGGCGATGTGGTCCGCTGCATCGCACGTTCACCGCCACGCGCGCTTTCAGATGCGCTTTCGCGGCCCGTCTGGAACGCTCTTCAATTCTGACGTTCGGAAGCCACTGGATCGGTGCACTTTTAAATCATCTAGATTTAAAACAGATTTCTTGAGAACTGCTCTTTGTGTTTAGTTTGTTGTGCTTCCTCCGCAGGTCCAATTAGTGCGGTTGGCTACGTATGGTGTGAAAGAAGTAAAAACAAACATGAAGCTGGTCATGTACGGTGCGAAATAAATTCAACAAACATACTTAGTGAAACCAGAGTCTGTGTACAACTAATAAACGGTGGCTTATGTGATAATATATCTGCTAAAAATATATATATTAACAAAATTTACTTCTTTTGGTAATTTTAAAGATGTTGGTACAACTAAAGCATTGTCATCTCAAGTGGTACCAACGAATACATTATTTGGACTTTGCCAATGATCTAATGAGATTTGTTCTGTTGGTGTCTGATTGACCAAGTAAGAACTGGGGTAGTCTTCATTGTTGTTGGTGGCCCTGAGCAATTGGGTGGAAAGTCCACGTTTCTGTGGCGGGCGCCATAGGAATGTGGAATGGAATGACCCTTTGTGTCACCGTCACTTGAGAATCAACGTGGATATAATTTTATATCCCGCTGCGTAGGTTCTCGCCGCTGTGCTGTCCGGCTCGTGTTTGCGGGTTGGTGCTGCGTGTTGTTTGGCAAACGATCTGTGGCACGTTCCGTTTCACATTCCTCGAGAAGCCAGCACGTGGAGAGCAGCATGTCCAACACGTGTGTGGCACGACCGGGAAACACATTGGAAAGGATCTGCGTAGACTTTCTAAATCTAGACGTATATATGATTGATTTCTGTTGGTGGGAGAGATACAGTGGAAACCCCTCTTAACGATCACCCCTGTTAACAACTAATTGTTTAACGACGGGCCTCCACGGAGCCCACTTTGTGTAGTGTATAGTGTAGTGTATAGTAGTGTAGTGTATAGTGTTGTGTATGGTAGTGTATAGTAGTGTAGTGTATAGTAGTGTAGTGTATAGTAGTGTATAGTATTGTAGTGTATAGTGTAGTGTATAGTAGTGTATAGGTTAGTGTATACTAGTGTATAGTAGTGTAGTGTATAGTGTAGTGTATAGTAGTGTAGTGTATAGTAGTGTATAGTAGTGTAGTGTATAGTAGTGTATAGGGTAGTGTATAATAGTGTAGTGTATAGTGTAGTGTATAGTAGTGTACTGTATAGTGTTGTGTATGGTAGTGTAGTGTATAGTAGTGTAGTGTATAGTAGTGTAATGTATAGTATTGTAGTGTATAGTGTAGTGTATAGTAGTGTATAGGTTAGTGTATACTAGTGTATAGTAGTGTAGTGTATAGTGTAGTGTATAGTAGTGTAGTGTATAGTAGTGTAGTGTATAGTAGTGTATAGTAGTGTAGTGTATAGTAGTGTATAGGGTAGTGTATAATAGTGTAGTGTATAGTGTAGTGTATAGTAGTGTAGTGTATAGTGTTGTGTATGGTAGTGTAGTGTATAGTAGTGTAGTGTATAGTAGTGTAATGTATAGTATTGTAGTGTATAGTGTAGTGTATAGTAGTGTATAGGTTAGTGTATACTAGTGTATAGTAGTGTAGTGTATAGTGTAGTGTATAGTAGTGTAATGTATAGTAGTGTAGTGTATAGTAGTGTATAGTAGTGTAGTGTATAGTAGTGTATAGGGTAGTGTATAATAGTGTAGTGTATAGTGTAGTGTATAGTAGTGTAGTGCTTCCATAGAGCCCAATGTGTTCGCTTACCGACCATTCCCCTGTTCACGACGGGCTGTTGTAGGTACAGTAAATATTAATTAATGCATTGATTAACTATGTTATTTAAATTATGATGTGTTTATAATGTTGTTAGTATCTTTATGTATTAATATCCATTGTTTAAATATTATAAAGTACGTTTTTTTTGGGTGAAAAAGGGTAACTTTTGATGCTATCACGACGATTTAAGCCTTTTACTTGTTTTTCCTCGACTCGCTGAACGACCAAATCACCTGATGACCGGTTCCGTGGAACCAATTATCGTCATTAGGAGAGCTTCTGCCGTATACAGGTCGTGACTTTTCAGACGACTGGGTTTCATTGGTCAATGCAATGAGATTGGCAACTGACGAAAAGAGTGATGTTAGTTTTTTTTTCATATGTAACTTTATCGAACACTTAGCCATGTGCACACAATGAGAAGACTCCGTTACACCTCAGACAACCCGCATGTTCACGGAACGACGTGATAAAACGAGAATCTCCGAACGCCGATAACTCATTGCACCCCCAGTGAGTCCATCATTTGACAGCACCCAACTTTCCTCCAAGTCGCAGCGCAAAGACAAACACACCCCCTATTACTTTAATAACGTGTTATTTTACGTTGTAAGTTCACTGAAGCGGCAACTTTGACAGATAAGAATGAAAAACAAGAATAGGTTTTAGTTTTTCTGGCAATAAAACAGGTCCTAAGATGTTCAAATAGATACATTTTTCAAGGCATCGAATCTGCGTTAACCACACGTACTTGTGGCAAAACATGCAAACAAAAATGCTCTGATGATATATGCATTGTCTTTGAAACATCTGTTTTGTTGCCAGGAAGGGTAAAACCTTTTTATTATTTTTCATTATTTTTTATACTGCCAAATAAGGTCCCATAGATTGACAACTAATATTTGTTTGGTTCCTGTGTCTTCCCCCTGCCCCCCTCCCGTCATCCCGCACCCCCCACCGTCTCATCTGCACGCAGGAGAACGCTTCCGTTGGGGAGCATCTGTGGTACGACGCCAGCGTGTCGGGCGACGTGTGCTACGTGGGAGAGGAGAGCTGCATGGCGAAGACAGCGGTCAGTAACATTGGTG
This sequence comes from Lethenteron reissneri, assembly GCF_015708825.2. NCBI lineage: Eukaryota > Metazoa > Chordata > Hyperoartia > Petromyzontiformes > Petromyzontidae > Lethenteron > Lethenteron reissneri. The sequence continues at coordinate 2,871,351 of NC_083811.1, forward strand.
CCCCCCACCGCCCCCCCCCCCCCCGTGTAACCCCCCACCTTATCACGTCGCACTCACGCGCACACACCCACATGATGTACGTGCCTTCGCCAAACTGACTCGGTTGTTTGGGTCGTGCAAATGGGTGCCACGGTGGCCAGATGTTAACTATCTCACCTGTTATGCAGGAGGTCGTGGGTTTAATCCCAACCCTGACTGCTGTATATTTGGAGTTTGCGTGTCCTCCCCGTGGCCGCGTGGATTTTTCTCCTGGTTTTTCCCTCCACATTTAGAAATGTGCGTTTAGCGTATTTGGCTGCTATAAATTTACACGTGATAAGCCACTTTGCTGAGCTATCATTTTGTGGCCAGGTCGCTTCTGAAAGAGAGCTATACAGCTCTGTGGGTCTTACCTGTTGAAATAAAACATGTTTCGTGGCTGCGTGCCGTTGCCACCGATACGGGCTGAGCGGGATTTTCCGTGAAACAAACGTTGTCTTTCCCCGCCCCACCGCACCTCCGATTAGGACGGTTGGCTATGTGCGGTGCGAAAGAAGTTCAATATACACACGTACATATTCTTGGTTCTTTCGGTAAAGTCACGTAGAAGGGAAATAATAAAATAATTAAAATATAAAACACTATTTTTTTATATTTGTATTCTTTTATTATTTTCCTTCTACGTGACTTTACCGAAAGAACCAAGAATATAAATCCCTGCAGTCTCGAAAGCTTTAAATCAAAATACACACGTACAGTTGATTTGAACAATCCACGCACTTCGACGGCCTCCACATAGCTCGCGCACAAAGTGTTTTCGGGTTGTGCTCTCGCGCGTCGCTCGGCACGGTATCTTACGTTTTCGCTCCACACACTTGGGAGCTTCTTCAGGAAGGGAATGTGAAGCGACGCCATCCGACGACGCGCTGGGAAGCCGTACGGCACAACATGTTTTGTCCGGCACGTCACACATGCTTCGAATACAATTATAAACACATCTCTCTCGACAATGCGTTAAACAGTCCTGATGTAAATCGCAAAGGAAAAATATTAGCGTACCATCATTACATATTTGTGTAAAGCAATTGAAAGTGCATAAATATGAAACATAGGACACTTTAAGCAGAGTACAGTATTCCAATTAAACCATCCATCTAAACACTTTAAATTTCAATTCCAAAAATGGCGATCGCTGGCGCGGGAAGGTAATTGGCTATGAAATGACATACAAATGCCGTCTTTCAGAATGGGTGCACGTGGAATGGTGTCCTGTGGTGCGTGACCCTCACACTTGCACATGGGAAAGAGGCGCCATCTGTCTTAGTTTCAGTGCTAACGGCACGCCGGCGTGCCTGGGATGTCTTCCAATATAGGACATCTGCAAATGTTTAAATGTCTTAAAGAGAGGGGTGACACACGCAGAGAGAAAACTAAATATCCGCGAGGAACTATTTGCCCGCAGCTGTAATACCGCTAACTAATTTTGCACCTGTGAAATAAAATATAGAATATTTTCAGAATCAGAATATTTATACTGGAGGAATCCGATGAGCTATAAAGCTCTTGTTCACAGATGTCCAGTAGTTTTCACAGATGTCCGCTAGATAGACTGCTGCGTTCACTTTCATTCCTAGCCCACGTTAACGTGGAATTGAAAATAAGCTAACAGGGCCCGCGTGGAGCTTATGGTGTCCGGGGCACGGCGTTGCTGTTGGTTCAACACGTGCGTGACGTTGTGCCCTTCGGTACTTTTGTCTTATCGTCTTGGAAAAGTGGCGTGCGGCGACACCCGGAGAGGCGGTGTGTGGGGAATGCTGGCCGCCACCGTCACTTTCGCCGCCGCTGTGCGTGGAGCACGTGGGCTGGAGCCGCTGTTTTCCCGATTGGCCGCTTACGCACCTCTCGTGCTCGGGTCACGGATTATAATTAAAGCTGTGGCATTTTGTTATTACGTAAGGGGCGCGGAGAGGTCACCGTGTGCCGAAAAGGTTGCCGCTCCGTTTTTTTTGGGATAAAAATAACAAGAAATCTACCCGTTTAATGTTTTCGCTCATTAGATACGCCTTTGCATAATTTTCGTGCATCATTTTCGGGAGAAATTACGCGCTTTTCACAACCGTAAGCTTTAATAAATATCGGAAGGCCTCTGTGCGTTGTTTGGCAGCCGTCGCGCGTATCCACAAATAAGATTTCGCCCCCCGTCGAATTCCAGCGTTAAACGTTACACGAGTGCCCTCTTGTGCTTCCTCCGAGTTAAGGCTCACGCGAGGCACCTGCGCCATTTCCACAGCATCCTTCTTCTCGAACAGCTTTTTCGTTCCCACTTGAGGACCTGGTTCGCATCCCGACTATATGGGCCGAATCGTGTCACCTGGGCGGTTTGTGTAGCTGGCGGTGGTGGTGTAAAATTTCGCGGGGTTCCCCCCCCCCCCCCGGAAAAATGGGAACATTCACCAACAACAAGGCATGGAGTCAGGTCTATTGTGTAAACTTGTAGCATTATTTGGTGTTCCCAGTGGGAGAATTTGAAATGGTCCCTTGCAGCCACGGTTGGATCGTTTTATGGCCTCAGGTGCCTCCGAGGTAAAGGTGAAACGTAGTCATTGTCTGCGTGTGCTTGGAAGTCGGGAGTCGTTGGTCGATACGTGTACAAACTCTTGTTATCGTCGCTCACCGTTGTATTTCTCTCCCCTTTGTCGTTTTTTAGCAGAAATCTCTGCCAAGGAAAAAGTGTGCCGCATGTAAGATAGTTGTGCACGTGGCCTGCATTGATCAGCTGGCCAAAGTGAGTGCTGTGTGGGGCTGCAGCGCTGCTCTGAGCCTCGGTGGGAATGCGTGTGAACCAGCGACGATTGCCATACCTGTCAACCCTTTATCAGCACCTACCTTGTTACAGACCAATTCAGACCTTATTGGTCACTCCGTGCCCTTATAAATCTCAACGTTCATCCTACCAAGTCCCATCACAAGAGAGAAACACAAACAAATAGACAAAATTATTATTTTGTGCCCGCATTGAAACGTCTGTACGCGGGTATGGACCTGAATACTAAATTTCCCTGTACAAGAATACAGATAAACCTTATGGGTTGACAGGTATAGATTGTCCCTGTGTCTGCAGTTATATAACAGATCATGAAATTAAATTACAATTCATTGTTTTTCTAAAATTAATTGCAGTTTAAAGAAATATGTTAAACTTGTTTAACAGTTGTCACTTTGATGTACAAAACATATCTTTGAATAATTCGATGAGGATGTCCACTGAGTCGCAGAGCGGTGAAATCCTCCTGCGGGTAAGTGCTCGGGGGTCGTTCCATAACACGATTGTGTTTTGTAATTTTTTAAAATAAATATTAACTTGATAAACGAGCGAGGTCTTGCAATACGAGTAGTACGTGTATACGCTTTGTCTGCCGAGCGTCACGTGATCACAACTGATATACGAGTGCTTTGGATTACAAACATGCTTCCGGAACGAATTATGCTCGCAATCCAAGGTTTTACTGTAATTGTATAACCATTTCTAACTGACTGTAACATCATTTCTCAACTATTCACCTCATAACACTCACATCATCATAATCATCCATTGACCTACAACTCGGCGTTCAAAGTCCACCCGCAACTTCTTTTCCGAACTCGTCTCGGGCAGCAGCGATGCTCGACGCGATGGAGATGGGCGGTCGGGCCGGTGCGTACGGAACCTGCGTCCGGCGGGGGCATTGTTAAGCGCGCGCCTTTGTTGAGCCGTCCTATTTGAGACGTCCGCCTGCATTCGGATGAGGAGGATGTGTGGGAGGCTCGGTGTTCTTGCCTTTTGTTTCCTGCAGATAAATTTCCGCTGCAAACCCACCTTCCGTGAAGCGGGCTGCAGGAACATCCGAGAGGTGGGTGTTGTGCGTCGACCCGCCACTCTGGGTGGGGGGGGGGCTGTTTGTGCCGTGAGTCATTTGTGCGATTTGTTACGCAGTAATTCCCCTCGTTATTTGTGAACTTGGGCTATCCGCTATTTTGGCTGCCCAGCGAATCGCATCTGTAACTCGACAAGGACTGCTGCGCTGAGAGAGGGGGAGAGGAAGAAAGCGATGAGAGATAAAGTGACGAGAGAGAAAATGACGAGGTAAACAGATGTGTTATTATGAAAATGTTCGCGTGTTTAATGGCGTATGTATTAATTTAAGGTAAGTAATTAATTAGGTCAATATCATTATCGGCGACATTTTCTATTCACGAGCATCTCTGGAACGTATCCCTCGCGCATAACGAGGGAATGCTGTATGCGCCGGTTTGTCGCACGCGTGATACGCTGTGCAGCTTCGATGCGTGCGCACGTTATTTTGTCTTCGTGTATGTGAAAGCGTATACGAGCAGAAATTCCGCGTCTCTCCACATGTTTTATTTGCAAGATATGTTTCGGTTCATGGGCCTGTTGGCTTTGCAGGCCAATTTTGTCTGGCAGTGTCGTCCTTGCAAGCAAGCAAGTAAGGGCTAGATCGGTTTTGACCTTGAAGTTCTCATCAGCAACATTAGGCTTGTTAACCGATATAAAAATAGCAGACATCATTGGGAAGAGCACTCTATTTAAAGTCTGGCAGTAGTTTACGTGCAGGCATTATTGTATAAAATGTAACCTGTATGTACGTATAGGCAATAGTTAGATTTAGTAGAATCGCAAAGTGTACGTATGTATGTTGAACTTCTTTCGCACCATACGTAGCCAACTGTGGTAATCGGAGGTGCGGGGGAAGAACAAAAAACCAAACACAAAAAAGCAGTTCTAAAGAGATGAGTTTTCAATCAAGATTTGAAAGTGTGTGTAGCTCCAGTGGCTTCCTAGTATCAGAATGAAGAGCATTCCAGACAGCTGCAGAAGCGCATCTGAGTGGCACTTCGTGTGACTAGTAATTCCCACCAATTCAGACTGATTCACAGGGAGGTAATGTGTCCAGATTTCCTGATAAGGGATAAGCGCTCACAAATTACCACGGTGCCCCACGTACTCAGACAAATGACTTTGCCATCCGCACTGGGATGGTGATGGGGAGTTTAGTTTTGTGTACGTGTCAAGCCGCTGACTTATTGCAGAAATAAGCAATGTTTTCTAAAAACGACGTGATCATCTGCAAAATTGCACCGCGTATTTGTGTTATTAAGATGACCAAAACGTTGACTGCGAGGTGGCCTCATTTGTGGGTCTGCCCACCTACGCTCGTGTTACGGGGCCTCATCTGCCAGAATGTGTTGGCAACAGCGCCGCTGATTTCTCGGGCCTGCGTTGGCAGCTGCGTTAGAAAGCGCAGGCTGGAAAGACTATCCCACCGTTGGCACCAATAAAGTCCGACTTAATAAGCCGAGCTATCGCGCGATCGCATTTTCCCACGAGGAGTAAGTGGAAAGGCAATGATCCGGGTCGCGAACGTGATCCCCGGTGGCGGCACGGTGCTCTTACAGGCTCGTGAAACGGGTCGCGTGAAAGGTGCGCTCGTACACGCAGACTCTACCCACGCAATTCACGGTGCAGTTTATGGATTCGGAGCGCGGCGTCGAAATGCGACCGTGTGTCAAGATGCTGCGCGAAAACGGCGCGACGTTCGTTGGGGATTGAAGAAAAGTAGGCGTAGGCACCCAGAGCTCTCTCTAGTCGGGGCGCTTCTATCCGCCGTGGCGTGAGTGGAAGGGTGGGAGAAGAGGAATATCTTAAACCTGGCCTTGAGTAACAACCAACATCGCATCCGTATAGCTCCTTTCAGGACAAAGGCCCCTGAAAAACTGGGATGATATAAAAACAACTTATTGTTCATAAAGATATTACAAAAAAAGACTTGTTGAACACACACGTTTTCGGGAGTGATGTAACGATGGACGCTGAATCTGCAGATGTCGCTGAGGTGGCTAAGGAGTTCTCAGGCTTGGGAGCCGAATATGAAACGGTTCGATCTGGCGAGCGCCTCGTCAACGGAGTAAACGGCTGGGGACGTTACGAGACGGGAGATCGGTTGGGTGAGGGGGAGAACTATTGTTGCGCATTGCGAGTTACAAAGTAGAACTTTGAAGGCGACTAAGAAGACGAAGGCAGATTTCTTAAGACTTTGTCAACAAACTCTGGCGGCAGCATCAGCAATTTGCACAACATGTAGCCGGTGCAATTTCTTGGTGGACATCCCAATAAAGAGAGCATTGTTGTGGTCACATTGGCATGAAACAAACGAGGGCCTACAACAAACGGTCGACAGCGTGGACGGCCGTTGGGAGGGAAGTCAGGGGCAGGAGAGCAGAGCCTGTGACCTCCTTAATCAGCGGGTCACTCCACACAACGTGTGCAGCTATAGGGAGGACATTAGGGGGGGGTTGGAGGCGGGATGGGGAACACGGCTTTCAGTTCCACGTTGTTGTTTGTGGGTTTTTTTACGAGGCGACAGATGCACACGTGGGCCGTCGTCGAGTGAGTAAACGAGACTGCGGTTCGAAGTGGCGTTTTTATCAAACCTGCTGCTGCCACCAGATGGCGGAATTGAAAGCCACGCAGCTCGTCTCGAGGGAAATAGGCTATTGCCTGGCAGCCCAGCGCTGTTACATTTGTCATCCGCAAATTACGCGTTGCCCTCCTGCCGGTTCGAGCAGTCAGTCGGTCGGCCGCGCGATTTTCCCTCTGCCGCCGCATGGGTATGGCTGCGAGCGTGGCAAGTCAGGAGCACGGAGTGCGTCCGTTTGCAAGCGGCAGCTGTGTCCATGAGTGGCACTGTAACCTTTTGCAGTTTTGCCGTTGCCCCACTGAGGAGAGACGATACAGCCGTTCCGGTTTTGTGGCGTTAACCAAAAGCACCTGATACAACTTGATAAAGTGCCACTGAAACCGTACACTTTTTTTTTTAAAACACCGTTTCCTTTTTGAATGCCGGTGTTAGCTGCCAAGTCGGCTGTGGCCCCTGCGGCTATTTGGGTATAATTCCCCTACAGCAGGGTTCTTCGGTTGACAATCCCACTAAGGCCAAATCTGGCTCGCGAAGGCCCTTGGGGAGAGGCCCACCAGCAGTATGTGGCTCGCCGAGACGCAGAGACAACAGATTTGGGGAGATGTAACCGAGATGACGAAACGATGGAGAGGAGGTGTGAGCTCGAGTGATGAAGCGCCGCCGCATGTTTGTGGCCAGGCGCGCAAACGTTGTGACGGCACAGCACCGTGTGATGTCATGACGTCCACATTTGACACTGCGATGTTCCGCGGCCTGCCAACGCACGCTTATTTTACGACGTGGGCACCCCCCCCCACTCCCCACCAGAGAATACAGCGCCGGCTGCCGCTGCAGAGAATTCCACCGGAACACTGAAATCTCTCGAGGAAGCGTCCGCTTGTCCATTTTACGACACATCTCACGCTCTACTTCTCCGCACCCAGTGACGTAGCGAGGGCAGGTCACAGGTCGGGCAGGGGAGGGTGGGGTGGGCAAGGCGTGCGGTGGGGGGGGGGGCGTTTCAGGCACCCCTTCCGGGGGGCCACTGCCCCCCATTGTGTAGCAGAATTGTTGGAAACGAAGCAACTTACGTAAAACTATACTTTTTTTTTATTTTGACCAGGTAAGGCCCCACTGAGCTACCATGTAGCTCTTTCTCAGAAGCGACCTGGCCACAAATGATAGCTTAGTAAAGTGGCTTATTGCGTGGAAATTTATAGCAGCCAAATACTCTAGACGCGTTTTGATTCTAAATGTGGAGCGAAAAACCGGAGGACCCGGAGAAAAATTCACATGACCTACAGGGAGAGAGACACGCAAACTCCAAATATACAGCAGGCGTTCAGGGTCGGGATGAAACCCACGAGCCTCCTGCACACCAGGCGAGGGAGATAACATCTCGGCACTGCCGCCACGCAATTGCTTTGGTGAGGCGCTTCTCTGTGCACCAGCGGGAATGAGCGTGTGTAGCCGATGGTGATTCTGGACGCTTGTTCTCCTGGATATTTTTGGAGCCTCCAATGGCTCATTTGGATGTTTTACAACGCTGCGTCCTGTTTTGAAACGCCGATGAAAACCAAAACCGCAGAACGTCTGCAAAAAAAGGTCCCCCGTTGGACAATCATCGTGCTAATCGCGCCGTGCGCAATGTCTCTGGCCTGCAAATCTCTTATCGCAATTGAGCGCTTGATGTGCACTGTTCCGAACGAGGCTCATTCCTCGAAAGGCATCGGCCAATTATGCATATTTTTAAAAATCTTCTATGCTCACCAGTACGACATGAAATCAGTGCGTACGTTACCTTCAAGTTGTATATCGCTCCCCGTTCAACCGTGGCGCTACCATCGCAATGTTGTCAATTCGCCAGCAGAGGGCAGGGCTCGCTGCTAATTTGACACATCCTACAAAATGCTGCTCCTGCACAGTATTGCCCTTTACAGCAATACTGTGCATCCCACGTCCCAATATATATAAAAGCAACAGTGTATTCAGCAGAACTCATTTGCAGTGGCTGTCTGTCTTAGCCTGTGACGTGTACTTATTAATGAGCTGGCCTTCCTTCACCAGTCTTCCTCAAGCCTGCCCGATGCCAAATCTGGCCTCCAAGAGGAAGACGTTTTTGCTCTCTGACCCCTGCCAGTCCAACTGTGGCGCTATCCGTGACCACACAACCAGTGGCACGAGATAAAGCACAGCGGCACTGACGATGCTTTGTGTGGTGATTTATGAGTCGATGATGGGGGGTCGTGGAGAGGCGGAGACCTCTAAGGTCGCATCTCCGAGGTGCAAAAAAACCAAGACATATCTTGGGAAGAAGAATATCTCGCTGTGCCATGAGAGGGGGAGAAGTACGTGTCAATGCATTGTCTTGAGTGGTGTATTATTGTTGTTATCGCCGTGCAAATGACAGAAACCGAGACTTTTAATGTCCCGGGAAGACGTAGAGATTTCCAACAGCTGATGAGATGTCTATTGTGGAAGCTGGGTGGTGTGATGGTGGTGGAATTGCTGATGAGTTGTGCGTTGTGGAAGCTAGGTTATTGTGGTGGCGGTGTGTTCGCTGATGAGATGTCTGTTGTGGAAGCTAGGTGGTGTGGTGGTGGTGAGCTTGCTGATGAGCTGTGCGTTGTGGAAGCTAGGTTATTGTGGTGCGCGGTGTGTTCGCTGATGAGATGTCTATTGTGGAAGCTGGGTGGTGTGATGGTGGTGGAATTGCTGATGAGCCGTGCGTTGTGGAAGCTGGTGGTGTGATGGTGGTGGAATTGCTGATGAGCCGTGCATTGTGGAAACTAGGTTATTGTGGTGGCGGTGTGTTCGCTGATGAGATGTCTGTTGTGGAAGCTGGTGGTGTGATGGTGGTGGAATTGATGATGAGCTCTGCATTGTGGAAGCTGGGTGGTGTGATGGTGGTGGAATTGCTGATGAGCTGTGCGTTGTGGAAGCTGGGTGGTTGTGGTGCGCGGTGTGTTCGCTGTTGAGATGTCTGTTGTGGAAGCTGGTGGTGTGATGGTGGTGGAATTGCTGATGAGCCGTGCGTTGTGGAAACTAGGTATTGTGGTGGTGAGCTCGCTGTTCCAGTGTTTGTTAAGCATATGGCTTTAAGCCCACAAATTGATCCACGCTGCTACGACGCTGAAATTCTCATCACGCAGAGATTGACGTTGAAGTGCAGTACAACACTTTTGTGCGTGCTCTTTTATTCGAGCAAAGCTGCAGCAACATGAGGCAACTGGCAGAAGTAGGGTCAAAATTCAACCAAACCCCCTTGAAACGCTTGACAGTCTAACATTCAACAATATCACGTGGTCGCAACAACAAACATTGTAAAGGAAAATGCATCTCGCAAACGCAAGTGAGACAAAAGACGAATAGAATTAAGTGGATAATATGTTACGAACAGTTTTCTCTGACCAGTAAACTCCATCTCGTGCCTCTGTGTCTTGCGTCGCCATGGCAACTGTTGCCGGGGTGCAGGTGACGTCGGGAGATGTGCCGGAGGAAGAGCGCTTACACGGCACGCCGTTTGTAAGCCGGCTCGATTTGTCCGAAGAGATAGCGCGCACACCCTTATAACGTGTCTCTGCTGCTCGCCGGATGTTAATAAGCCAGGCTTGTACTCCCCGTTAGCCGCTTGAACGGTCGGCACGGACAGAACAATGCGAGCACGTTGCCTGCCCCCCCCACACCCCCCGATTGATTCTCTGTGCAGTTTGTGGCGTTAATAATTTGTAATAATCCACGAATGTGGTTGACAATCGCAGCTCCGCTTAAGGTCGTTGGACCTTGTTGATCCGAGCAGAGGAGCTTGCGCGGACCTTGAGCAAAGACGGGGGGGAACCCCTTGTCGGTCCATCGACCGTGGAAATTGGAAAATTTCGCGAGTGGTATAAATTGACGCGTTGTTTCGTGAAATTGTAAAAGTGAAGAGTTTGATTTTTTCTTTTTCTCTCTTCATCATTTTATTTCATCGCAGCATGGGAATTTCCAAAACACGATTCGGTGTCTCGTGGAAAACAAAATTCTCATGTTATTTTTTTCTTTCATTTGCGCAACGTCGTAACAAGTGGGCACACGCATATCCGCTGGAGTTGCATCGAAAAGCCATCGACTTGAGTCTCTTTGCTCACAAGACGGCGCCTGTCACGATGAAAAAGGATGTGAAAAATATAGTCTTGGGTGATTTGAGATTAATGCCAAAAAAAAAAACCTAAGTTCTGCTTTGCTCGCTCCCCACGTTTCCGTAGAGGTTCGCGAAGGAAGAAAATTGTTGGTTTTTTAAAAGAACACGCCTACCCCTAATGCCTCTCTGCACCCTCTAAGCATTCATCTTTGTTTGTTTCCTAAAGGGCAACGTCGTATAATAAGGAACAAATTGTAATATTCCCAATGCATGTGTGTCAGAGTAAATTACGTTTAATTACTAAATTAATATTAAATTACCTATCGAATTACCCTGAATGCACCCGCCTCTTATCAGAGGTGGATTGAGCATGGTCATTGCCTGGATGGGTGACAACCAATGCATTACCACACTGTAGGCATATCGCTATGAGGGCCGGGAGATGGTAGTACAGCAATGGGTTCAGTCCACAAAGAGATTTGGTCCACTCACAACATCGAAGTCTGCCTGTGGATTAAATCCATCTGTGTGGAGCTTTGGGAGCCAGCCTCACGTATATTGCTTGGGTTTTCTCCCGAGTGCCCTGGTTTTTTCTCACATACCAAGCATTCATTAATGGGATCGGCCAAATATCTGAATGGTATGACCCTCCTGAAAAAATAGTTTTGGGGCTCGGCGAAGCATTTCTTAGAAATTCATTGCTGTTAAACTAGTGTGTGTGTGCGCATTGAATATCATTTTTTCAAGGTAACGTGTCAGTGTTAATTAGGCAGTGTAATTATTTACGATGTAACTGCATGTAAGCAGCCATTTGTCAGTCCACTGTTGGATGAAGAGTTCCCCACGTCTTGTCAGCCGTCTGGGTTGTTTCACCATATTTCACCACGCTGGCCAGGGCGGTGAAGGGGATGCGCCCAGGGCCGGTTGCCACGGTTGCGTGGATTTTTTTTCTCCAGGTCCTCCGGCTATTCCCTCCAACATTTAGAATCGACGTGCGTTTAGAGTATTTGACTGCTCGAAATTTCCACACGATGATAAGCCACTTCGTTGGGTTATCATTTGTGGCCAGGTCGCTCCTGAAAAAGAGCTACATAGTTAGTTGGGCCTTACCTGGTAAAACACAAAATTGTTTCGTTTTCATAGTTAGTTTTCAAATATCACCATCCACTGCTGTTAGCCATGGTCGAGAATGGAACTCGGGCCGACCACAGTGCCACCACTTCATCCCCATTCCGGGTACACACCACTTGTCTATGAAATGTTGGTAGATTTATCTCTCTGCATAGCAATGAATTCAGAGCTGAAACCATTGAGTGCATGCAAATTTACTTTTGTTGTCTTGCAACGTTCTTGTACCCAATTTGGCAAAGGAATGCTTTTAACTTTTAGGGACAGGAGCCTTCTGTGGTACATGGAATTCTTATTAGTAGTAGTATCATTGTCATTTATGATGACGCTTGTTTGCAGAGTTTCAAGACTTATTTTTTGGTTCAGGAGGGTCCTGCATTTAGGGGGAAATGTTGCCGCGTGTAATCCCAGTGGAGTAATTTTCAGCTAATTTATTTTAGATTTTGGGATGTTTGGCCAATACTTGTTACATTGTGTTTTTTGAAAACATTTTTTTAGCCAAGCCCTTGGAAGCGGGACTTTTTTTTTTATCTCATTGCACGTTTTTTTTTGTAATCTACATACACTACTTTCATGAAGTCCTCACAGAAATGTTGTCAGGTCATAATGCAATGCCCTCTCTTGGCAGGCAATTGCTTGATTGCCCCGAGCCAATACTCATGCGAAATAGCCGCGTATATCTGACATTCTAATGACCGCCGAAAGAGGATCAACTGTATCCCGGCGCATTACCCAAATGACGCGTAAAATCGCAAACGGAACGACCTCGGTGTAATTCTGTTTTAATTAACTGTGCCACTTATGTCTGCCACTGGGGAAGGCAAGAATAATACTAATTCGAGCACGATGTGTGTAAATGTTTAGCGGAGAGGGTCCAATGATCAGTGAAATGTCATTCTTCCAGCCATTAAATTATCGTGATGATCTCACAATGGGCAACGGGGATCATATTAATGATTTTTTTGCTAACCTGGTGCTCCATTAGTGGGGCCTGTAATTTTGTGAGAGTAATTAGTGGGTTGTCTTGCCCGTCGAGTTGACAGCATTTCAGCCAAATGATTACGGAATTAATATTCCGAGCGTGGAGCAATTTGGCTTCCGGCAAGCGCCAGCTTTGCTTGACATCGGGTCGTGTCAGATTTGATTCCCCCCCCACCAACCCCCCCACCTCCAAAAATATTTACTTTTATTACTTTTAATACAAAGTCCTGCTCCGATTTCATTGCAGCCATCCTTTGTGCGCCACCACTGGGTCCATCGGAGGAGGCAGGACGGGAAGTGCAAACAGTGCGGAAAGGTGAGAGCAATTTGGGCACTGTCACCCAGATTTGGGACATTTCGATGGGCAAATTTTAGCCTGCGGCCAAGAACGGGTCCGGACTCGCTCTGATGTCACACCAGGGTTATTTTTCCCATGAAGTGCCGGCTTGGAATGACGGTCGCCCCGAGGTTTGTATTTTTCACACTTTGACAAGCGCAAGTGAATTGGAGGTGGCACGTTGGTGGCTTGGGACTCGGGAGCACTGGAGCTTGGCCACAGCTTTGGATCCTTGGTTGTCGAATCTAGGATTTGACAAACTGGGTTCTCAAGTGTATGCGAATTGATGCAAAAAAAACCATCACGTTAAATTTGGTTCCTTTTTTAATGTGCCAAATTCCACCTACGATCGTTCTACAATTTTATTTGACTGACATTCGGCTAATACCTCCGTAGCGTGGTGTTGGGGAAAGATTTGCCAGCACTGTTAATGTATGAATTAAAAAAGGCAACTTTTTTGGGGGTGCACTCTCAGCAGTAGTTCTGTGAAATCCCCTTCTAAGCGCCCATTGTCTTAACGCGGGGTGACACACTGCTCACTGCGGAAGTCCCGTAGGAACGCTTTATCGCGTGGCATGGGCAGATGTAGCGACGATTGGAATACATTTGGAGGAAAAGACGAAGAAAAAAACACTGCAAATGAACATGATGTCGTTTTGAAGAAATGCTCTGAATACCGGAGCAGCCTGACGTTCTGCTCTGTCCCTTGCAGGGTTTCCAACAGAAGTTCGCATTTCACAGCAAGGAGATTGTCGCAATCAGCTGCTCTTGGTGTAAACAAGCGGTATGTATGGAGGGCCTTCCATTCGTTCACTCACCTATACTTCCGCGACGGCTACTTGCGTTGTGGCCGAAACGTCGTGACAATTATTTTATTATGTTTAATTTTTATTATTTTATTATTTCCCTTCTATGTGACTTTACCGAAAGAACCAAGACGATGAATCCCTGCAGTCACGAAAGCTTTAAATCGATACTTTCTGCTTCATTTCGTTAGCCCGAGTGCAACATTGGCCTTCCGAACGTTCGTTTTACGGTTTATATGAACACCGGATCGTGATTTGTTCTCGCAGGTAGTACGACTCAATGCGTGACTCTTGGTTGTATCAATTTAATCGATGGCATAATGCATAGTTTCTGCTATGACCGTGGGTTTGGCACTCGCAAAAAACACAGGGGTTTCAGCTTACCTTACAATCCTCACGGATGGCTCCCGTCTTCATCGCATTACTATTTAAGTGCGTACACGTGGTTAATTTCACGAAGTGATCGTAATTATCCTTGCTTACCTTGATACGTTTACTCCCACCGTTGATCGAGTGAGAGTGGGGTGAGCCAGCGAAGATGAAGGCGGACGTGTTCTTTTTCTGTGCTGCAAAATTTTCTATTTTTGGTCCAAGGATAATTAATGAATGTGTTCATTTTCCCATCTATTAATGTATAATTCGAATGAGGTTTTTTGATAAAGGAGATGCTATCATTCATAAGTCTTACACTCTCCTTTTCAATCATCTTCCCCAGAATTATAAAAAAAGATTCGGGAATTTGATTGATTGTGTCCATGTGCATATATTGAGATAAACGGTTTTGCCTGGAACTTTCCTGAGGCTACGTTGCCATGAAAGCTCCCGGTGTCGTTGGACCTCGGAAGATAAAGCCGTTTAAACCCTGACTTGATGATCGCCCGGCTGACCACCAGCGACAACCACGCGGTGCAGGCGTGGGGCCTACGAGGTAGCCACAAGATGTCGACACAGTCATGGGTTCAGTCCTCGAGATGATTCGTGAGAGAGACACCTGTGTGGAGATTTGAGATGAGGCCTTCCAGGGAAATAGATAGAATAATGGTTCAAATATAATGGTATAAAATATAATCCAGAACGAAATGGTTGAAACGGGTTAATCTAACTGGTTAAAATATAGTCTGTGTCACTTTGGCAGTGCACGAGTGCATGATGACCTTGACATGTCGTGTCCATCATGAGAGTTGTTCGACCATATTTGATCACATTACCCAGTGGGGTGTTGGCAAATTGGAGGGTGCAGGGGTGGGGGTGGGGGTGCGATAGGTTCAGGTGACCGCTCGCCACTGCCACGACCGGGAATCGAACTCGGCTCGCCAGGTCCGACGCTCGGCGCACGAACCTCTTCGCCCCGGGTCACGGACAGGTCCGTTGTCGCTGTGGCTGCGCGTGGCTCTTCTCCGTGTTGAATGCTGCCCGTCGTCTCCCCGCTCCGCAGTACCACAACAAGGTGTCCTGCTTCATGCTGCAGCAGATCGAGGAGCCGTGCTCGCTGGGAGCGCACGCCGCCGTCATTGTGCCTCCCACGTGGGTCATACGCATGCGGAGGCCGCAGGTACTAGAGTGCGCACGTGCGTGCACGTGTGTGCGTGTGTTTTCGTGTGTGTGTGTATGTGCGCGTGTGTGTTTTCGTGTGTGTGCGTATGTGTGCGTGGGTGTGCGTGGGTGTGCGTGCGCGCACGCGCGCATGTGTGATTGAGAGCGAGCGTGCGCGCGCAAGAGTTGGACCATGTGTGAGCGAGCGTGTGTGAGTGTGGGGGGGAGCGGTAGTGTAGCAGTTAGCGCGCTGCGCTATGAACCTCGCGATCCCGGGTTTTGATTCCTGCTCACGGCCACTAACACCAGTGACGACTCAAATGAGCACCCGGTGCGATGTGTAAATATTGGCACTACGAAGACAAAGGCGGGTGGGCGGGCGTGGTGCTGGCCACCCACCCCCTCGTGTGCCGTGCCATGCCTTCATAGGTGCTCACTAACAGCACTTTCTCCGATAGTATGTTAAGGCTACACGGAGGATCTCTGTCTATGTGAGTGTGCGATAGTGAATGAGCATGTTGTGACTTATGCAAGGGGCGATAGTGTAATGGTGAGTGCGCTGATCTTTTAACCTGGCAACCCCAGTTTGATTCCCGCTCACAGCCAGCATCGGTTATCTTGCATCAGACATCACATCCATATCCCCAAATCTAACTCTCCAATCCTGGTTTTCCTTATTTTCTTTTTTTCACGGTAATGTGTCTTAAGCACGTGCCTTTGATGCTATCTGTGGCGCCTCGTGGCCCCATTGTGGAACTTAGAATGCGCTGTAAATGATAAGATGTATCTCACTTGTGCCTACAAGGATTTTTTTTAGATGAATAAATGAATAATGAATTTGTGAATTGTAGTTCCGAGTCGAGCGGTGAATGCGAATTCCGTCGGCAAGGTCACTACGAAAATAACACCGCCCCGGCCGTCGGCTTGACATCCCAGCTGTGAAACATTTTAAATGGCTTTCCCAGCACGTGGAGAAAAACGTCGGACATCGTGCCAATGCAAACGCACGGCACAACCCGAAAACACGTCGGAGAGCCGTGCAGTGCAGCAGCGAAAACCTACGCAGCAGTAACATTTTGTGGTCGCATGGATTTTTCTCCGCGTCCTCCGGTTTTCCCCTCCACATTCAGTAAATTTCCACGCGATAAGCCACTTCGTTGTGCTACCATTTGTGGCCAGGTTCGCTTCTGAAAGAGATCAATAAAGCTCAGTTGTCCTTACCTGCTAAAATAAAACAAAAGAGATACATCAAATCGATCATTGCTGCTCTTGTTGCTTTTGCAGAACTCCTTCAAGTCATCAACGAAGAAGAAAAAGCGGACCTCCTTCAAGCGAAAGCCCAGCAAGAAAGGCATGGATGTAAGTGGGGACACGCGGCTGCGCTCGGGGGCCTGTTTACCTTCGCGCCGCGGTGTTACATGTCGATGAAGCGGCAGCTCATGTAAAACACGCCATCAATAATTCACACTCCCCCGCAGTGGTTGCAGTTAAATTATACATCAAAGTCAATAGGGTATCGTAATAAAGACGTACAATAATTTTTTCCCCGCACGCACGCGCGCGCGCGCCTACTTACAAAAAACAATCTGCGCGTGTCTGTGCATTGGAGGATCCACGCGGCCGCTTCAAAAATCTTGTGTTCGCCTGCCTGTGGTTTTTTGTTTTTTTGTGCTTTGAGGAGCAGGAAAGCAAGTGGCGACCATTCATCATTAAACCCCTCCCCTCTGCGCTCACGAAGCCCGTGTTGATTTTCATCAACCCCAAGAGCGGAGGGAACCAGGTAAGGAGAGTGGTGGATTGCTGCTGCTTTGCAGGCCGTGCTTTTGGTGTGGGCTGGGTCGCCTTTTTTTTTCTCCCCAAACGCGATTCCGCTAGGGGGCGCCAGCTGATCGTTCATGGAACGCGCACAACAGGGGACCGTGACTGGCTCGCTTCCAGAGGTCGCAAACGGGTTTTGATCCCTTATCCGTACCCGGCCGCACCAGGGTCGCAAACGGGTACCCGTACCTGGCCGTACCCGTACCCTACCCGTACCCGGCCGGGTAGTAAGGAGAAAGCAGCTTGGAACAGCTTTGTCGCAGTGGTTCGTGGCTTCCTGGGCAATCACAAGGTCGAAAACTATGTGGAGCTGGTTGAGACTCTGGTGAAGAACTACGGCACAATGGGCTGTAGGATGTCTCTCAAAGTCCATATTCTTGATGTTCATCTTGATAAATTCAAGGAGAACGTGATGGGAGACTACATTTGGGGGCTGATTCGTGAAAGTGATTTACAGTTTAATCGTAAATCTCGAAAAACTACCCACTTCTAAATCTTTAGTACTCATTTTTGCATTACTTTAGGATAAATACATGTTATTTTTGATTCATATGTTGTTTTTTTCTGACTTTATGTGAACGAAAAGACACAAATTCGCCCGTTTTCTCACTGAAAATAGGTAAATTTCTAAATATCGCTGTCCTGGTCACAAAAGCAAAGTTTATGGGGAATAATAGCATTTTTTATACTTTTTAGGCATAAGCAATTAAAAAAATAACACTTACTTCCCAGGGACAAAAATTGCGTGACATAGTGTAATTAATCGATGTTTTAAATACCCACCAGTGGCTGTGTGTTTGGTGGGGGGGGGGGGGTGAATATAAGATTGATAAGTTAAATGTTGCCATTATCCAGCAAAGTCATTGGCCACATTTCCTAAAAGTGATTAAGCAATTGAAATTGGAACAAGTGTTTTTTTTTATAACACGAACTAATCTTGTTGCATGTACGCTAGTGGCCTTTTTAAATTGTAAAACGTTAACGATGATTCATTTCAGTTTGCGTGGTTGCCGGCTGCCTTGAAATAAAATTAAGGGTTTAAGAACACGCGGCTCGCAAACGTAAAGTTACAAGTTCAAATCCCGGTCGGGGTTCAGGCCAGAACCCTTCATTCTCCCAGGGTTGAATAAAATAATTACCACTTTGAGGTGCAGTCAACAGCAGTTGTCCTACGAGTAGACTCGCCCCTGCCACAGGAATGTGGAGTGTCCACCGTAGGTTCAAGGCTGTAATACGCGGGAGGCGGGGCACGGCCACGTGCTCAGGTTGAGCAGGAGACCGCTTCCACTCGACTGCCACGAAGGGCGACGAGCGTCCTGACGCGCGGACACTCACCGCCACTGCGATCTGTTTTTGTGCCTCAGGGGACGAAGGTCATGCAGACGTTCATGTGGTACCTCAACCCCCGGCAAGTCTTCGACCTGTCAAACGGTGGCCCCAGGGACGCGTGAGTTTTGCAGCACCCATATTTTGTCTTTTCTCTCTCTCTCTCGCTGTCTCTCCTCACGGTCAACCACGACTTGCCCGCGAGCTCTGCCTGCCGGGTCGCGGCACGCACGGCTGCTTTTCTTTTGAAGACGCGCGAATCGCGTTAGCTCAGCCGGCGGGGGTTGGGGGGGGGAGGTTGGTGGGGGGCTATGGACAGTGATCATGCAACTTCGTCACGCCCCCTAGGAATTAAGGCGACGACGCGGCCAATCCCGACGCCCGTCGGAACGCCCCCGCGCCCGCTTCCTTTGAGGGGAACGTCGCGCGTCGCAACGGGACTTCGCCTCCCTTCACCTGCCGATCTTGTGGCTCGTGAAACGGCGATCCGGAACTCGGCCCCTGCACGTGACGGCGTAGCGTCCCTGCTGCTGTGATTTCATTAAGAGGGATTCGCCGTGCAGAAAATCAATTTGGCGCCAGTGCGTGCGCGTGTCCGCTTGCTCAATAAGCACTGCTGCTGGGCACTATGCCCAGCTTGCAAATAGCCACAGCCACGGGGACATCTGCTGGGAACGGGTGAACTCCCGTTTCAGTTTTCAATCAGTTTCCCCCCCCCCCCATCCGCAATTTAATGCGCTTGGCCATTATCCGTATTGCAAACAGGGCCCATTAGCAATTTTAATGACATATTAAAAGGTTAATGGGTTGGTGTGGAAGATAAAATGCATTAAAAAAGTAAATTGGTACATTAGTGTGCTCCAACCCACACTTAATATAGACCGCATAATTGGATCATATCGCAACTGTGCTAAATGCCGGAAGTTTTATTTGGCGCTAAGAGAATCGGCCGGCCCGAAAAAGAAAAAAACTTTTTGACGACGAGTTAAAACTTTTCATTGCCACATCGATTGGTAATTTCTGAAATTTGATACCTCGCTGCGGGAATAATCGTAACAACACGCTACGATTGTTGCCCACACCTCCATAGCCCTCGGCGTTCCGTGCGGTGTCTTTCCGTGCTCGTAATTAGCTGCGGGGCGCATCCTTGCAGTTGCCGTGTGTAAAGTGAGAATCACGAAGTTTATACCTAGCGAGGCCCATCGCCACCCCCACTGCCACCACAGCCACCGCCACCACCATCATTACCATCACCACCACAACTACCGCCGTAGCCACCGTCACGACCTGCACCACCACCGTCACCATCTGCACCACCACTACTGCTGATTGGCACAGTTGCCATGTATGATACAAAGAAGTTCTCCACACTTACATACAGCCACCGCTACCACCACCACCACCACGCTCTTTTATTTGCCGATAACACCTTCATATGTAGAGGAATGCAGGTTTTGAGGCGGCGGGGAATGTTGTGCACGCTGGCCGCGTGGGATTGCCTCTCTCAGTTATCACCACCAATGCCATCGGTAACCTCCACCACAATCACTACCACCACTATGACCACCAGGAGCAGCGGCGCCAGAATCAGCGGCACCAGAATCACCAGCAGCCGCGACCAGAAACTGAGGACCATTTACTATGAGAATCAACGCCACTCTTAACACCACTGCGTAGGCTTTTCGCAGCTATGACCTGCGGCTCTCCGATGCGTGTTTCGGTTCTACGGCGTGTTGTTTTACCACGTTGTCCGGTGTTTCAACTCGCGGTATTTGGAAGTTTCTTCATGGTCCGCAATTCGTTTCCTGAAGAAGCTCCCAGCATTTGCAGCGAAACGTCGGACATCGTGCCGAACAACAGCCGGTGCGACCCGAAAGCGCGTCGGATAAGCGCAGTCAGTTCGTCTCTTCATTTCAAAACTGTTGTCTTTTTTGTATCGCTTGGTAACAACGCGGCTCTGTGTTTGCTCAATTTTTTGGAAAGAAAAAAAAGCAGAGACGGCGCGGCGCGTGCGTCGAGGGGAAAGCGTCGCATTAAATTCATGCCGACTCGTGAGTTGCCTCTCGCGCCCATTAGTGCTCGGTCCATTTTTTTTTTAAAGGCAACAGCGGTTGCGTAAATCCGTCAGAATTGCCCAGCAGGATGTTTAAAACACAGCGGCAGATCATTTGTGAGCCACAAGAATTATGCCGCTCTAATTAAATATGTGACACTTTTGTAATGAGTCAGCATTTTTTGGCCTAATGGCTTTCTCCGTGATTCTGGCGTCGATGTCAGACATCCATTGCGTTGTCATTAATTTTACAGACGTACGCTACGCAAAGTAGCTTTCTACTTCTAATTAATTCACGTTTAAATTATTACCGTTAAACGTGAAGCTGACTTGATAATTAAGAGCTGTGAAAACAGTAAAAGGTTAACCATCGTTGTGTCGGCGTTCGCCGCTCACGACGACGTTGGAGATTAAACTTTTAAGACCCAGAAAACTTTACGTCTGAAGCGAGTGACATTAATAGCGCAGACGTCCAATAATAAACCCCGATTACAATTGAGCGCCTTTCATTTCTCCATTATTCACACCCCCCCCCACCCCCTCGCGAGCTGTTCTCTGCCGCCGATGACTGTCGTTTGTGCCTCTCGTGTCTCGCTGCCTTCCAGGCTTGAAATGTACAAGAAGGTTCCGAATCTGCGGATATTGGCTTGTGGCGGGGATGGCACGGTGGGTGAGCCTGCATGCCCTTCCGGCGGACGTTCTCTCTCTCTTTCACCTCGTTCGGTCTCAAGCTTCCCGAGGGGTTGTTTGCGGGGCGAGCGTGGTTTTCCGCGCTGGGTGGGCCGACCGGTCGCCCCTTCTTTCACGGCACTCCATGCTTGCTTGGGCGCAGATTTGACGCGTTTCTCGATGCTTCTGCCGCATATTATCAATGTTTGTCCCACGGCAAAATGCTTTTCCTTGCAAGTTGTTGCTTTTGTGTGAGAGAATAAACCAATACTCTTTGGTTCTTTCGGTAAAGTCACGTAGGTAGAAAAATAAAATATAACAAAAAATAATAGATCACGACATTTCGATCGCAACACAAGCGGTCGTCCTCAGGCAGAAACAATAATCCAGCAGTGGAACTGCTGAACCAGCAAATCAAGATAGAATAAGCCAATGTTACATACATAATCATATTTGTTACTAATACAACTAAACAAAGGCTCATTGAGCAAAATGCACAATTTGCTTGATTGGTTTTCTTGGTTCAAATGTTGACGTGAATATCCTGAAAACAAATATACCGAGGAGCGGTGGTGCAGTGGTTGTGCGCACTGCACTCTGAACCCCCAGTGACCTGAGTTTGACTCCCGGCCATGGCTAGCATCAGCAGCGAGCGATATCTGAATCGGTCGTGGGTCGTCGAACACCGCCGTACCGACCAACCCGTACCGATCGTCGCGGTGAAGTGTGGTAAAACAAAACTCCCATGACCAACACTGCATAGAGACGGAGACATTTTGTCCAGCAGTGAATTGGCAAAGATGCTGAACATGATTCGACTGAAGTTGTTGTCTGTATCCTGTATTGTCTTGGGTTGTGCTCATGCCATTTGTTTTGACCCAATCGTGAAATCCATCTCTCAATTAAATCCACTCCCGGCTTCCCACCACAGCCCTCACCGGAAGTGTCGCTCATGTTACGCACTTGGGAGGTATGATGGGCTGAGCTCATCGTCATTACCATCCGGAGTGGCTTCAGCGATGTCACTTTTTTTTGTAATTCCCTTTTAATAAAAGAGCAGAGTTTATCTTGTAACAAAATACTATTTGTATTTATCAAGAGTCTAAATGTGACTCCATCTCAAGACACCAGTCGTACGAGGGCGGAGGGGGGAAAGAGAGCCTTTGAAGGGTGATTGCTTCATATGTATGTTTTGGAGAGGGAACGGATAAAGAAACGGCGTTGGAAAAAGAGGCCAAGGAGTAGGAAAAACGAACGATGCTCCCTGACGACTCGAATGAGAGGCGAGGGTCCCTAGAGAGAAGAGGAGGAGGAAGCTGAAGATCAGGCAGGATGCTGGGAGCCAGAGACACAGCCTTTGAGCAGAGGGCTAAACAAGAAGAACGATAGAACGACAAACATTTTTCAAAGTTAATAAAAAAGCTTGCTGCTCTACTGTTCTCACCATTGACCTCAGCCGTGACACCACCAGTAATTCCTTGCAACGCCTCTCAATCTCGTACCTGTCTCATCCTCCTGCCGCTGCTGCTGCTCCTCCACCAGGTGGGCTGGATCCTGTCGGTGCTGGACCAGCTGCAGATGAACCCCCAGCCGCCCGTGGCGGTGCTGCCTCTGGGCACGGGCAACGACCTCGCGCGCACGCTCAACTGGGGCGGGGTGAGTGTCGCCATGCGTGGCCCACGCGTGTTCAGGGCCAGGGGGGGGGGGGGGTGGGGCTCTAAGCAGAGACTTAATTTGGGTGTATCGCCTGACAAGCTGCATAACTTCTTAATAGTGTCAGGGTTGTGCGAAGTAATTAGGGGAATTGGACTAGTTGCAATTAAGATAATAGTCCTAGACTTTTTGTGAAGTTTCACCTCGGTTAAATATGCAATATCAAGATGTCATCATGGCCAAAGCCGTTGATAATGATTATTATTACAACAATAATTATTTTTATTACATATCCATGATTCTTTTTCCGGCAGGGTCCTGCATTGGCTTGTCATGTTAAGGTGTGTTCAGCCCAACGCCGGGCTGTTTATGAATGGGGGGGAGAGAAACTGGAGCGCACGCGTGCCACCGCACCTCGCCCGTACTCTCTGCCATGTGGCAGATCCCCGCGGCTACCGTGGGGCGGACGCACGAATCTCCTAACGCTGTTAACGGTTTGCCGGACAGGGCTACACGGACGAGCCGGTCTCCAAGATCCTGTCGCACGTGGAGGACGGCCTCATCGTGCAGCTCGACCGCTGGAACCTCGACCTGCAAAGGAACCCCGACGTGGGCCCCGAGGAGTTTGACGACGGCGTCCAGAAGGTGAGCGGAGGCCCACGTGGCCGAGCCGGCCGGGCGCGCACTCCTGCTCGGCGAACGGCAACGTGCATCATCCGCCGCTTCGCTCTCCCCACCAACCCCCCCCCCCCCCAGGTCCGTAGCTCGGCCCCCCCCGTCGCCTCTTCGTGCTCAGTAATCTGCATCGCACTGATTGGCTGCATCGCTCTCGTCATGTCGCCACTCTCCCTTCCTTCCATTGTTCTCGTTTTTGCTCCGTAGCGCTCATTTTGGTTTTTGTCGCCCCTTGTCGGGTGCTGCGCTCTGGTTAGGTCCGAGCTGCCGCTAGTGCCGTCGACCGTTTTGTCTCCATCGCTCTACGCGCTCTGGTTATCTCCGTCACTTCCACGTCAGCTTCGATGCGCCCGTTAGCTCCGTCGCTCTCGGGAGCTGAAGTACGATTGTCCACCTCGTTGGGTCCACCACAATTGTTCGCTCCATCCCGTATGTAAGCTTCTCTTGCCCATTACCATCAGTTGTTGCCCGTATGAGATGACCCAACAGGTGATTATCCAAAGCTCGACACTTAAACAAGTTAACCGGGCTTAATGAAACTTGACATTTCACAATTTTAGGCACGTTATCACGTCCACAAATTACATCCCCGGTATAATTCTTTTTTTTTGTAAAAGCCATTATCTCGGTTCTGGCAAATCGTCCGATGATGCTGGATGTAATTACCAGCGAAACGTCGCACTTCTCAGATTGTAAATGTTGTGGATTTACTCTCCAACACACCGGTGGGCTGAGGTAGTAACGAATTGGCGTGTTGTTTACGTGACAAACCTTACCTGCTGTGTCAGGCGGTGGAGGGTTACAACACAATACTTACGCGATCTAACCCAAAAACCTTTATTATGAATAATATTGGTCGCGAAAGCTTACGATTTAACAATTTATCCGTATAAATGTAAAAATAAATCAATTAGACATTTTATTTTAAAGTACGGTCTGCGTGTGTGTGTATAGCGGCGGGTGGCGTGTACCACCTAATCTAAGCTGACGTGGCACTGGCCAAGAGTGTGAGTTCATTAGAGTTCCCCGTGATTCCGAGCGCTCGGTCTGTTCTCACGTCGCTCAATCCCTGAAGGACCTCGCAACCTCCATCTGCACTTCCGCCCCCACCTCCTGCTTTCACTGCTGCTGCTGCTGCTCAGCCCCACCATCCCCCACAACATCATCGCATCCCGACTCAGCTGCCGAGATGCGATGACGACGCGCCACGCATCCAAATCGTGTCTGCTTTGTGTGCTTGGCGGTGTTGGTGAGTCTAGGACACCCAAGTTGAAATTTTGGCCGTGTATGCCCCGTGGAATTGATATCGGAACGGGGCCTTCGGCTCTGCGTTGTATGTATGTTGAACTCTTTTCTCAACGTACGTAGCCAATCGTGCTAATCGGGGGTCAGCACGGTTGGCTGCATGGCACGGGTTTCTGGTGGTCAACAATGAGCACCGATGAGACTGAAGGTGGTGGCGATGCTCAATTCTAGCCTTGCCCCTCCCCTAGATCCCCTGTCAAATGCCACGCAGCCCATAATAGGTGCTCACAAACGTCACGTGCTCTGACAGTCTGCAAGGCTGTACGAGGGGGTGTGTTCGTCTTATATCCTGTCCGAACAACTTTGCCAGCTCAAAACGGTCTGATATTGGTTCTCGTCTTTAAAAAATCAACGCACGAGGGGGTGGGGAAATTAAAAATGTGGCCACGGCAAAGAGGCTGCGTCCCGCACGGATATAACACGCTCAATGACGTATTTGTTCAGAGAGGTGACGTTGTGTGGGGCGGGGGTTGGAGGGTCACACATATTGTTGTGAACGTCCCTTTCTGTGGTGGTCGTGGAGGTGATAATACCCTGGCTGCCCAGGAGAAGAGCAATGCAGCAAATGGGTTCATCTCCCATGAGTACCCAGCTGTGTAAGGGGATCGAGCGTTACCCCCTCTCACCCTACCCCTCGCACGTATGTGTTTTCTCCCGGTGGTCCAGTTTCCCCCCCCCTACGTGATATAAACGCTCATCAATTGCCAGAAAAAAAAAACCCAAAATAGCAGGACTCTCATGAAAAAGAGTCCTCGGACCCAAGTGTGATGTCGCCGGATACACTTGAAGTAGTCGTTGCTCTCATTCATTTAGTGAGGATTAGCAGCGGCGACAACATCCCAGGTGTTGCCATGAATCTGTCCGCAAGCTTTCCTTCGGTTTTACTCACGTGCTTGGTTGTAGCCGTCAAAACAAAGTTGCGGACCGTGCTGCAAACGAGCGCAGACCGCGCTCCTTCAACCGAGGCATAGCAGGACTACACGAACTCTCTCCCAAGAGCCCCTCTCGGGTCTGGCAGACCATTGGATCTCCAGGCCCCCGAACGCATTGCCACGCTTGAAGAAGAGGGATCCACGTGACGCAAACTTTGGCGTCGTGTGGACAAAAATATGGACCCTCCCTGCGGTCTGCGCCAATTTTCAATCTCCACCAAGCGTTGCGTCTGTGATGTTTGCCGTCCGCGTGTCAACAATCGCTGGCGTATCCCCCCTGCCCCCCTGCCCGCGCATTGTTTTGGTAATATCGAGCGGTGGATTTTGTCATCCATGGGCTTTTTTCTGTACGCGAAATTAGTGAGCAGGAGCTCCCAAAATTATAATTTTCCCCCGTCGCTGCCTCCGCGGAAAGTTCCACCGCAGGCAAAGGAACTGATGCATATTTCAGTAGCAATCTGCTCTTGATAGAGAATAAAATAAAAATAATAAGATAAATTCCCCCACCCCCCCCCCCCGCAGAGACGTGGTGATTGAGCCGTGCGCTCCGTATGCCCTCCCCCCCCTCACGTCTTGTCTCTCTGAGGCTCTCTGCCCTCTTCGTAGCCCCCTTTTAAATGCTTTCGATTTACAGTGTGTCCGCCTTGCGCGTGCCGCGGGCAATGCTGCTCACGGCGATTGAGTCGCTCTCGCATTTGCAACCCCCCCCCTCACCCAACTTATTACGCGCGGGCGGTTAGGTTTGGGGTCGCGGCTTTTAATCGGAACTCCGCTCTTGCATTTCGAGTTGAGGGATTTGCAATGCGCCCGTCGGCTTTATCTGCCCCACAGCACAACAAAGAGTACAGCTGGTGTTTGTGCACCTTGGTAAAGAGAAAAGGTGCACACGGAGCAAGCGTGTGCTTATAAACCTACGTGTTCCGTTTACAGTCATGTGATAGATAATGAGAGGAATGGCGACGGCTTGGAACGGCCTTCACTCGGCGGTGAATTGATCACGACTGATGATGACGACGACGACGACGATATGATATCATTGAAACAATATTCACTCGCTTGTCAAAGAGAGAGAGTCACCCAGCGGTGTGAGGAACTACAGACAAGCAAGAAGGCAGCTGCCAGACGTGAGGAGGAGGTGGTACCAACAATTGCTCAAGTTCTGCGGTCCTCTATTAAGGTGTTATCGGCCAGTTATTGAGAGTTTAGCACAGTTGGCTACATCTTGTACGAAAAAAGTTCAACATACATGCATACATGACGATGACGGGCCTTTGTCAAGCCACTGCTGGATGAAGTCCACGTTGGTCCTGCGGGTTCCTTGAGCATACTTCACCACACCGGATGTGGGTTGGTGAACAGGTGGGCCCACGACCGGCTCGGATATCATTATCCACTGATGTTAGCCAAGGAATACAACTCTTTGAAGCGTAGTGCGCTCAACATTGTGTCCCCTCTAATCCATCCGGTGTGGTACACGTAATACGCATTGTAAATTTGTACACGCGTGCATTTTTTTTTTGCCCAGAAAAAATGTTCAGCTTTCTATTTTATTTTAATTCACACAAAACAAATGCTGGGTCTGGCCAATGGGACCCTGGTTTTGGTCGGGATTTAATTAGAATCACTTTTTGATGTTGCCATTTCGGATGTCATTAAGGAGTGCACCAGTAGTTACCGACACTGTTAGACACCCTGGCTGGCTCAGAGTCTACCGGTCGGGGGAAGTCTTTCAAGAATTGGAAATGAGACTTCATCACAGCGTGCTGTGATTAATAATGCATGCGACTGCTTTGGGTTCAAATAGTCAAATAAAAAAATAAACCTTCGCGCATACAGACAGGCATACACCTTTTGAAGATTCAAAGCAATGCACAGTCCAGTCTGACAGGTGCCTTTAACCAAATCAACCGTAATGCGCTCCATCTCGTCACATCTTGGAAGCTAAGCAGGTTCAAGCTGGGATAGTGCTTGGATTGGTGACTGTCGTGCACAACAGGTTGTTGTTGTTGTTGCTGTGGGGCTACATCGTGGGAAGTGCAGCAAAATCCGTTGTCGTACTGCACTTCCACGCTCTATGCTCCCCCACCACTTTGACCAACCCCCACCCACCTGTATGGTCGTATAATTACCTGCACTACTGCAGGGAGGCTTTCACCCAGCAGCGGATCGACTAAAGGGCCGTCGGCGTGCACACGGCTGGCACTCCTTGTGTCTTATCGCCAACGTGTTTCCTCCTCCCCGCCTCAACGCAACGCGTTCCGCCACGCGGCTGCCCCCGTGCCGCATCTGCGCTCTGAATGCAATTTGCGTTGCGCGAGCGGGTGGACCGGGTGGGCGGGCGTGCGTGTGCGGCGGCGAAGCGGAAGATAGAGCGCTATCGAGGCGCGGTTTTTTTTGCGCGCCGATCGAGGCACACGAGCTGTATGCGTGTATGGAGATAAGCAGCCAACGGGACAATTTGTCGACTGTCAGGGCCTGTGTGGTTGGCAGGCGGGCGGTCGGGCGGACGGGCAGGCGAGTCGAGTGGCAAAAAAAAAAGAGAAAACGGTCGCCACGGTGAACTGTCGTCTTTCCCCTCTCCCCCCGCCCAACCAAAGCCTCTGTTAAATACGACTGAGATAAAATGAAAATGATGAGATTGACGGGCCTTTCCTGGCGCTTGGCAAATTAGTTTTTGGGTAAATTGTTTTATCTGCTCACGTGCAGTGTGTATGTGTGTTCGAAAGAAACTAATCCGCAATATTACAAGGCCACCTTGCGACAATGCAATGTTTTGTTAAATGTTTTCCGTGGTTGTAGTCGTGCGTTGGGCATCGAAGTAAATTTGGCCTTTGTCGTTCGTGTGTCCGTTCGTTACACGAGGAGTTATTGCCTCGGAGTTTTGTTTTTTTCTCTCCCAGAAATGTTTAATTCGGCAATAATTTACGTAGATGTGGATTGTGACCTCGCACCAGAGTGCACGTTCCACTCCAATGCAGCCACCTTCACCTTTTGTCTGAGCTGACAAAATAAGGAGGGGCGGAGGTTGATGAATCCATCCATTTCGTAGAAATTCACGATAAAAATGCGGCGCAGTAATGGCTCTGTTTATATTTTTATCGCTCGTACTGCGTTTATGTCCGGGGCACATAAGAGAGGCATTTGTGCTCCGTCATCAGTAACGTCGCGTACTATTTTGACAGCCAGGAGTGTAGAACCAAATTGCACCGCCACTTTGTGTACAGCTCTAGTGAAAACTTGCTGCTGTTGCCGAAGGCTTTTTGGCAACCAAAGGCCTCGCTGCAGCCCGTAGCTTGGAAGGAAGGTAGATAGTTTATTAAGTGTTCGTGTTTGTTCGCGTGAGGCTCAGCTTTGCTCGATGAAAAATGATAATAGAAAGCGTAAAACCTATTCTTATTTTTATTCTTTTTCATCATTCTTGATGATACTGGCAAAAAGGTCCCATAGATATTTATAATTAATTAATGGGATTAGCGCTGCGCCTCAAATTCATTTAATGCGTTATTTGACGATGCCGCATCGTGAATTGTGCACAATTACAAAAAAAATATTAATGTGTTCATATTCTTGGTTCTTTCAGTAAAGTCACATAGATAGAAAACAAAAATCGAAATTAAAAGCAAAAAACCCACGACGTTTTGATCGCAACACAAGCAGTCTTCTTCAGGTGGAGATGCGTTCATCAATTTATGAATGCATTCATCAATAACACTGTGGGCCTACAAAAGGAAAAATATGTAATCGGTGATGTTTTTTGGAAAATGGCCTTTCTTCATAGCACTTTGCTGAGTTTGCGTGTAATTCATAGAACCATAGAGCTTGATTACCAATCATCAGGTGCGTGCAGTGGCTTAATTGACAATCGTGTTTTTGCATTGTTTATTGTGACGTTCTCACCCCGCGCCTCTGCTGGACATCTGTGAAAAAGAGCTTTATAGCTTATCGGATTCCTCCAGTATCAATAAATATCCTGAGATTCTGAAGAATAAATTGGTGGGTCGCGAGGACTGCAGTTGAGAAACACGAGCCGAGTGGATGCCCATGCTGGGCACTTGCACCGATTGGCGAGTGCAGTTCTACTCGTTGGGCAGCCATTCGCCATGCCAGTGAAATCGATGAGCTGTCGTGATTTAGGATCGCGATCCATTTCAAGATATAGATTTGTTTTTTTACTCTGCGCGAAAGAGTAGTGCCTCTAGTGGCGGCAGGGGTTGACGTGACCCTCTTACGTACAACACACATATCAATACAACATATATATACGAAAAGAAAGAAAAAAGTACATTCTTGCGCACGCGATTTCATGCGGGAATTGTGAGCTCAAGAATGGGTGTAAATGGATTAATTGATGCATAATTCCACCGCTTACTTTCTCTCACCACCGACTAGTTTCTGCAAGTAGTTGCAAAAGTAAGTCCATAGAGACCTGAATCATTCACATTGTGTGTCGGCATCTGGGCCAGAATGATTAATTTGACACCTATGGAATTGTCCGTGCTCCGTTGTTGTCCCCTTGCGGAGGAGATAATGCGTCACAATCGCTTCCGACCGGGTTAAACACGAAGCAACACAACGAGCGAGAAGACATGGCTCATCTCGGGGTGTCGGAAGCGTTGCCGCAACGCCTCCGCGTGTGTTTTCCACGCGCCTCGCAGCTCGTCGCGAACCCGCCGTGGGATCGCGCGCTCGGCAAACGCGCGCAGTCTCGAGAGGCACAAAATGCGGTGGTGGCGCCACCGAGGATTTGCTCCTGAAGCGGGGGGGGGGGGGGGGGTGCGTGTAGTCTCGACGGGGGGATTACGTTGGCGAGCTCTCATTCTCGGCTCGTGGTGCCGTTCGACTCGCCGCCGCTGGGAATCGTTCGTTCTCGCACGCGCGACATGGAGAGACGTCTTGTGCGCGGGGCGGAGTGGAGCGGCGCGCCAACACGGTTTGCGACGCCGGAGAAGGCGTTTTGTGCCGCGGGCACAGCACGACGGTGTTCTCTGCAAGCACTTCACCTTAGAATAATGCAGGAGCTCGTCCGTAGTAATCAACCATTCCTTTTAGAGCAGGGACGGTTCATTTATTGAGTCAATTTTTCTAGATCAATTGCTTGAGCCTCTAAAAATGACTTCTCTGCCTATTGAAGGCAGGAAACTCCCCCCCGCCCTTTAACCCTTCAAGCCACACTCGGCACCACACAACCGAAGATGCAGATGGCATCACCAAACTCCCAGTCCATCAGCGGCACACGTGGGAGACTACTTCTCCCCCCCTCCCCCCTCAACTATGTTCATTTAATCCAATGAGTCGAGTACTCGAGCCGATAATCAGAAGAGTAATCGATAATTAAGTAATCTGAGAGCCCTCTTCTAGCTCTAGTTCACTTAGCGTCAACCAAAAAGTCCTCTGTGAACCCACCGTGACCTTTTAAGGTGAATTTATATAGGGGGTGGGTGGCGAAATCCCAAAGAATGTTAAGTTGATCGGAAATGTGTTTTTTTAAATGACACCAAGTCAAAGATTTCCACAGCAAGACACTGCCGCCAATTTGCCTTTAATCCACAGGGCACTACGACCCTGCTGGGAACGCAGCCATATGGTGTTGGTGGCCAACCAAGTGACCCCTTTTGGTAATTAGCCTCCAATCTCCACCGTGACGCTATGCTCGGAGTGGTATTTTTAATGGTTCCATGGGGTGGGTCGAAGGTAATTTGAAGTGAACATTCCAGAGAGGACGAGACAGAGGTGTTTCAAATTTCGGATTGCTGCTTTATTTATGAAAACATGAGAACGTAACGTGTCATGAATCGCGACCCTTTGTCAATGCCACTGCTGGATGAAGGCCCTCTCATGGCCCGTTTTTGTCATGAAGGTTGTTTGGATCATTCGCTGAGCTGTGCTTGGCAATCGTACTCTGGCTGCTGTGTTCATAGCAAAGTTTAGCGAAGTGTGGTCAAAACAACCGCCTTGACCAACACTGCGTAGGAAGGCCTTCGTGCAGCACTGGATTGACAAAGATTTGTTAGTATAAATTGTTATATATATAAAACCGTACATGTTACTGCAGGGTTATCGTTAGCACAATGCAAACAAAAGAACACATAAAAGCCCCCCCCCCCCCCCCATAGCCTGAAGAGGCTGTTGATGCCAGTGCTACATTCACCCCCAGAGGTCACGCAACTTAATAACGGCATGCTATAACTACATCTGTCAATATTAATCGATTAATAGATTCATTATTACACATTTGCAATATGCGTATATTGATTACGTTGAATTAATTTATTTTTAAACTTCCTAATCTCTTTCAGCGTTCAAATGTTTACTTCCTTCAGATCGGGATTCTGGAATATCAAATGTACGAGTTATTCCAGTCCATGGTATGCATAAAAAAGTAGCAAAAAAAGATCAAAAAATTGAGACGTGAAAAAAATATGATTACACATTTGCAAAACGCGTATCGATGGCGACCGGGACGATAATTGGAGAATGCCAGTCGTTAGGCAAACATTTATAAAACACTTAATAATAACGTAACAATAACAATGGATCGAAATTACATGGTAATGGTGCATCTTCAACATTACCATGTGTAATCCTGCCGGTAGCTGAGGCTGGGAAGACGGGTTTGAGAGCGGTGCTTATTAGCGCTTGAATTGGTTAATTAAAACGCCAGCTGCGAGGTGCTGGCAGTGGAAAAAACCTTTTGCCCGTTTCCAGGAGTGAGTAATTGATGGATAATGAGACAGCCGTTCTGGGCTGGGACATGGGGGGAGGTGTGCAAAAAAAAGGTTGCGAAATCAGGAAGGGTAATTAACTCGGCTGACTCGAGCATTCAGAGACAAAAACAAACAGCAGCAGCAGCAAACAAAAGTTGCCGCGGTTTTTTTCTTCCCACACATTGTTTATTTCCGATCCGTTGTTTATTATTACAGTAAAACCTTGGATTGCGAGCATAATTCGTTCCGGAAACGTGTTTGTAATCCAAAGCACTCGTATACCAAAGCACTCGTATATCAGGTGTGATCACGTGACGCTCGGCAGACAAAGCGTATACACATACTACTCGTATTGCAAGACCTCGCTCGTTTATCAAATTAATATTTATTTAGAATGTTTGCTCGTCTTGCAAAACACTCACAGACAAAGTTACTCGCAATCCAAGGTTTTACTGTATTTGTATCGTTCGTTTTTTGGGGACGCAGGCCTTCGGCGCGAAAGTTTGTTTGATTCACGCGGCCATTCGCAGCAGCAGCACACCTCGGGCCAAAGTTTACGGTGGGAGGATCATTTTTTTTTAGTCCTCCCTGGAGACCATCTCAAATGTCTTGACAGACGCAGCAGCATCCGTCGATAAAGGCGCCTCGTCCGCTTGTGAGGCAGAGGAAAGCGGAGGCTTTCTCCTACGCAGAGCGCGGATTTAATTTGTTTCCACATTTACGAAGCGACATAGCGATGCGTGCATTGATTTGGGACGCAAAACACAAAATGATACGAACCAAACCGATCGTTGAAAATCGTTTGTTGCAGCTGGGGTCGGATGACTAGAAAGTCGACTCGTATTTCTTGGCATGCGCTCGTTTAAAGGCTCCTGGATGATGGTTACATCCACGTTGCGTTCAAAGTTGTGAAAATTAAGTCACTTTTTAGAGTGTGTTGGTTATTAGAGTTCTAGCTCTCTAACCTGCTAAGCGATACAGGCAGCAGATGTGTAATTCAGGGAGCATCTGTGCACAGAGTGAATTAATTCATTGGCAGCAGTTGGAGAAGTGACTAGGGATTAATATAATACAACACACCCACACAGTTGCCCCAGATTTCTTAGATTTTAATTTAAAAGTATGCAGTTAAACAACGAGTGTACGCAGGCATGTTTATTTCCATGTTTTAAAAATTCAATAATCAATCGCCATTTTGTGAGTCCATTGCTGGTTGATGGCCTCCCCCGGACTGCGTTGGTTGTGGGATTGTTTGACCATACTTCATCACGTTTGTCTCACTGCAGCTTGGTAGAGTAGGTGCCCAGGGCTGGTTCTGATATCCTCAGCCATGTACATCAACTGCGACCAGGGATGGAACTCAGGTCGTTGGGTTCATAGCACAATGTCTTAAAACCACTCTCTGCTGATATTTATATGTCGACCTGTATATTGCATGGAAAAACACAGATGCCTCTACTTTCATATGTTCAGGTTTCTTCTGTGTAACCCTCATTTCTTTTTCCATAAATAAATGGCTTAGGCGCAAATGCCCCATAAAGCCAAATTCTCGCTCTCTTTCACCCGCAGTTACCGACTTTGTCTCTGCACGCGTTTCCTCCCTCTCTGCAATTGCATACCTCCTGGCCACAGTGTCACAAGTTAATAATTCGCTCCGCAGTGCTCTGTTTTGTAGTCATTTGCCGAATTTCCGCGTGGCCCCCGTAGGTCATGCACTCAGATGACAGGAACGTTGGCCCCGGCAGCGCATTTTTCTACCGCATGCCATTAGGGCTTCCACATTTGCACTAAAGCATCTTATAAATACCACCCGGCTCCGGGCTTGACAGCTCTGCTGACGTATGAAAGAGCATTGCTTTTCGGGGGGTGATTTTTTTTTCGCGGCCAAAAGCAACAGCATCTAAATGCCACCGTGATAAAAAAAAGGGGTGTGCGCACACATTTCGTTTCTCTCGCGGTCGTATGAAGTGCGGCAGCAGCATGGCGCTGTGCGTTCGGTTGACGTGTCACGGTTGTTACGACGGTTGGCTGAAAATGCACGTTTTGTTGTTGTTTTGTTTTCAGTGTTATTGTAAATAAAATAAAATCGATACCTCTCTGAGCTTTGAAACAGCTAACCCGGTACAGAGTGTAAATTAACCGAATGTCCCCACGTCGTGTGTCTGCTGTTACCAGGACTTAATTTCAAGCCGATCTGTCTGGGCCATTGATCCAGGAAACATGTCCACACCAGCACTCCACATCTAGCATACCTAACCCCCTATGGCTCTGGTTACCAGTAATTACATGGCACCTACCTCAGTCTACCACCTACCCCAGTCGATCAGCAAATTGGACAATATTTGGTGAGAATTTCAGAATCATAATCTTGATTTAGACTGGAGGAATCTGATTAGCTATGAAGCCCTTTTTCACAGATGTCCAGTAGGGGCAGGTCAGTAATTTAATACCTGGCTGGCACTGGTTCTGGGTGTGTGGATCAGAGATAGTGAGACCACTGCTCGATCCATGGACTGAGGGGTCAGAGGTCAGAGCACTGGGCTAGCACTGCTATAGTTTTAGGGTCCAAATCCAGGCAACTGCCTTGTGATTAAACCGGTGTAGTGCATTGGTGGTCTCAGCCCAGTCATCAACAACTACACACACAAAAATCATGCTTGGTCCGCATTTAAATTTGTATAAATTCAGCTGTGAGAATTAAAAATATCGGTTCAACTGTCATTCGACAGTCTCAGAGTAGAGTTTATGAGAAAGTGCATTCCCTCCTGTGTTCATAATTAAAAGGCTACTTGAAGGATCTTTCGGGAGATGTCATGTGAAAAATATCATCCACTCTCTGGCACATGGGACGTATCATCTGTGAGAATGCCAAGTGGATTTGAAATCTCGCGACATGGTGCCAATAGCATAATTGGAATACAATTGAGAGGGGAAAAACAACCAAAGCAAGAAGGGAAGAGCAAGTTTAATTCCCTTGACACTCCTCACTTTTCCGTACCCACCCACGACCTCCCAACTCTCGTCTTTATCTGTGACCTGCAAGAGCTCATTGCTGTAATTACCACATCTTCACGTTGATAAAATACTTAAATAAGTTCTGTCTCCTCCGAGAGACGTATCCTTCTAATGAGCATCGTAAAAATGTCCCATCTTCTGTATGTGCGCACATGCGATTTTGATTGAATGTATTTTTTGACAAAATGATGCCGTTTTAAGTTCAAGATGAACTTCACGTGGTCGCTTCCATCCAATCACTCGCAGTTATAATTGGGACATTGCTGTAAAATAAAATGCGTGCACCAAAGTACCCGATGTCAGGAGTGGCTGTTCGAGAAAAGAAAAAAAGATCCAATCGTTCCGTTACTCCAATGTATATGAAACCATTGTGATTTGAATAGTTTTGAGTTTATTTTATTTGTTACACGGATGGTCTGTGGGTTATGCCTCCTGCCCTTTCTTTAGAACTCAGTGTTGGCTAAATTATATGGTGATACATTTTTTACATATTTTAAGGCGGGTGTTATCGACAAACGAGTTGGGTTGTTTTAGCGTCAGTTCCATTGCTAGAGAAAACAAAATGGACACGTGAGCATACTTACCCAGCATTTGTGTGATCTTTACCATCGATAATCTTTATTTGTAATGAACCTCCCTTTAAAATAAAATGTTCTACTGTCATTGACGTTTTTTGACAGAACATTTTAAAACTTAATTGGCGTTTTCTGTTTACCTATTTGTCCTGAGCATGTTTTCAGTAACAACTGAAATGACGGAAATCGTCTGACCGGGCCTCATGATTTCTACACTAAGCAGAGTTGAGTTTTTTTTCTTCTAAGAGTTAATTGATTCATATGAGGAGAGGGGGTCCCATTAAACATTTTACGTGTAAGTTTTATCCGGACACTTCTTGCATTTTGGTGCTCTTCCTTAATAACAATAATAATAATAATAAAAACACATTTCATTCATCACCTCTCCATTCATCGATCGGCTCTGGAAAGAGACGCAAGCTGTCAACTGACAGGAACCTTTTGCCAGATGTCCCATCAGCTCCATTCACAATGTGCCCCGATGCTCGATGCTCGTTGCAAGTCCGGGCCAACTACTTTGTTCGCCAAGACTGAACTTACAATTCACAATGAATAAGTAATGATTGCAAAAAACCAAAGGGCCTCCTCCATTAAGCCCCTTACGCAGCTTCGTGAAAGTGGTCTACGGAAATTTGTAGATAATTTAAAGGAAACAAGGTTGTTGCTTGTTTTTCAAGTGCCGAATGTTCCACCGGTTTTCCAAATCTCATTTCCGGTAATTCTATTCTGTTTATGCGCTTGGCAACAATATGTTCATGAACTCAATGTCAATGTCAAGGTCTGCTGGCCACGACGAGCGGGCTCCAGGAGATAGAGTTCGTGTCGTTTTGCTATTTCCTCTTCATTTGAAGGAGCACAGACTACAGTGGTTCACTATACAGTCCATAGGATATGTTGCATGTCCACAATCGCACTGCTGTGGCTTGTCTTTCATGCATCTCTATCTTTGTATCTTTGTGTCTCTATAGGTTTACAATATGGTCTATAGGTTGGGTTACATGACCACAATTGCACTGCTGTGGCTTGTCTTTAATGCATCTCTATGTGTCTGTAAGCATTTCTATGGATTTACTTTATGGTACATAGGTTAGATTGCATGGCCACGATTGTACTCCGGTGGCTTGTCTTTAATGCATCTCTATGTATCTCTATGTGTCTCTATGTATCTCTATGTGTCTCTATGTATCTCTCTGTGTCTCTATGTATCTCTATGTGTCTCTATGTATCTCTATGTGTCTCTATGTATCTCTCCGTGTCTCTGGGTTTATACTCTTTGGTTCTTTCGGTAAAGTCACGTATGTGTCTGTATGTGTCTGTATGCAATAAAATAAAAATATATCACGACGTTTTGTGTTGCGCCCGAAACGTCGTGATCTATTTTTATTTTCTACCTACGTGACTTTACCGAAAGAACCAAAGAGTATGGATTCGTGCAGTCACAAAAGCTTCAAATCTTTGGGTTTACTTATACGTTCCGTAGTTTTGGGTTGCATGGCTGCATGGAAGTAGTGGAATACGCTTTCCTGAAGGAAGAAATAAACAATATATGAGGAATGGCATTAGTTTATTTCTTTGCTGACTCTGTCCAGCCACCGTCATGGTGTAATTTGTTATCCTGAGTTAAACCGCCGCGTGCGCCTATCAATCTGGGTAATAGTAAGATGCACAATAATTAAGTTATCGATTTTTTATTGTAATTAACCTTTTGAAATAGCCCCATAGCAAAGGCATTAAATTGATGATAAGAATAGTCCACAACTCAGATCGCTCTGCGATGTTCCACAGGGCTGCCTGTGTGCGTCGGAAAGTTTTACGTTGCACATTTCTCTTTTTTGCCCGCTCGTTTCCGTTGTTGCAATGTTTACAGTTCGTTTAAATTCGTGAGGTGGAATCTTATATAGAAGAATTTATTTTAGGAGCTTTGCATGTTCTGTAATATTTTACGGTTCATTTGATGCGTTGCAGACGTATTTGTGTAACCGTCGTTACGACGTTATGAATGCAAAAAGTTCGCCAAAGTGCATTACAGTCACTTTACTCGGGCATTACATTATTCGGTGATGGTGCTGCTTCTACTGCGTTGGCAGCGATGCACTAACACAATCAGCCACAACAAACGCAACGCATTTGTCAATAACGCTATCGTACAAAGAAAGAAGTGTACAGTAGACAATATTTTGGGAATGGCCCATCTTCACGGCACATAGAGGATGTGACGATGGTACGTTGCCACAAATTTAGCCGATTTCTATTTGTCTTTTCTTTTGAAGTCCACGGTGTTATTTAAAAAGGTGTTTGAGTGTTATGGTTACCCAGGTAATAAACATTCCGTGCACACTGTGTCCTATTTATGTTTAGCCTGCTGGCGTATACCACTTACATTGGTTGCATTTGCAGATACGCCGTATAATTTTAACAATCTAAAGCAGCCGTATATTTAAAAAAAACATACACATTCATGCTCTTAACAACAACAACAAAAAATACGACATTAATTTGAAGCCAAAATTAACGACATCGGCTATGAAAATTAACAAAAATCATTTGGCCATTCCAAAGAGGTTTTTCTCTGTGATGTTTCACCGGCTTGCGCGCTGTGTTTTCTCTTTCCGCAGCTTCCCCTGGACGTGTTCAACAACTACTTCAGCCTGGGCTTCGATGCGCACGTCACTCTGGAGTTCCACGAGTCGCGGGGTGAGCTGAGATTACTTTTAACTTTTAAGGGAGCCACGAGGCTACATATTGCTCCGGCTGGTCAATGTTACCTCCGTCCTTCTGTCCAAATGCTTCACATATTTCACAGAAAAACTCCCAAAGACATAATCCAGTTGCTTAAGAACTTAACACACATCTTGCCAGGACTAATGCCCAGATCTGTAAGGTTTTTTGGCCAAATTGGCAGTTAAATACATTTTTTTATCCTTTTTTATGTTAACATTATGCTGCTTAGCAGTGTGATTGCCACGATTCATTGGGGCAATGTTCAGGGCAATTGTTGGCAGCAATCGTCACCAGCAAAGTATTTACCATGAGAAACAACAGCAACTTGGTGTGGCAGTGGCATAGAGTGCCAGAATTACATTGAGCCAATGAAAACTGTTTTTTGAAAAGTGGCTTGATGAACAATATTTTTTTGTGCAGAGCCACGGCACCCACCTTGGGGAGTCACGTGACGTCCATCTGTAATCTGATTGGATACTGCCATACCAGTTTTCCACGAGGTGGAGCAGCAATGAGATTTGCCCAGATATGGAAAATATATATTTTCTGCAATGCTTATACAGATTATTTAAAAGTAATGGTGCTTAATGTTTTTTGGTTTCATTTACAATATTACATGGTGTTATGACGGTGGCTGGTGAAGATTGCCCTAAATTTTGCCCCAGCGCATTGTTGGCCTCAACTGACACGGCGGGAAGGTCTCTTCCACACCGCCTGCTAAGTCCCCTCCCGCCACTCAAGGCGCCGTCGCACGCACGGAACCCTGGTGGTGTTTGTTTTTACGTGCGCGCTCGGTGGTGTCGTCCTTCGCGCTGCGCT
Source organism: Lethenteron reissneri (assembly GCF_015708825.2). Lineage (NCBI taxonomy): Eukaryota > Metazoa > Chordata > Hyperoartia > Petromyzontiformes > Petromyzontidae > Lethenteron > Lethenteron reissneri. The sequence continues at coordinate 2,910,955 of NC_083811.1, forward strand.
ACGAACCCGGCTACCCGAGGTCCGATTCTCGCTCACGGCCAACACCAGCGACGATTATCTGAACCGGTCTTTGGGCTCCCCTAGCTCGGCCTCAATACAAAGGCGGACGGGCGTGGTGCTGGCCTCCCACCCCCTTGTGTGCCGTGCCGCCCTTCATAGGTGCTCGTTAACAGCACTTGCCCCAACAGTCTGTTAAGGCTATATGGGGATCTTTGTCTTTTATGTGTTATTAATTTCCTTGGATTGCCCGAACAACAGGGGAATTCTTCCTTCATGCACTGGAAGCCCTTACACTGGCAATGAAGCAGCCTCCGTAGAATTCCACAGCCCTGTTTGCATTGTGCTAACAATAGCCCTGCAGGGTTTATATGTTACAATTCATACTTTCGGATCTCTGTTAATCCAGTGCTGCATGAAGGCCTTCCTACGCAAGTGTTGGTCAAGGCGGATGTTTTGAGCACACTTCACCAAACTGGATAGTGTGTGAGGGGGATGGCGGGTGGACAGGACTCGTTCAGGAATCCCTCGTCGCTGATGTGTGAGTTTTGAACTCGGGTTATAAGGTTCACAGCGCGGTGTGCTAATCGCAGCTCCCGCAACTCCACCGCTTCACCCGCAAGTTAGAAAATGGAGAAGTCAACTGCACAAATATGGACCTGGCATTAACAGATGTGCACGAACCTGACTGGCGATTACTTATCGTGGGCATCTGCGAAAGTGAATTGTGGTCGCTGAAGCACATATCTACGAAATTGAACGGCGGTCGCTTTCTTAGACGTCCATGAAAATTATTCGTGAATTACGGTGACCTCTGTGAACGCGAGCATAGTTGCGTGTCGACGGAAGATGGAGCGTTTTCTTTTTTACCACCTCCTCGTCGCGGTGACCCCGCACGCGAAACCCGCTGGCCCTGTGTCTCCAAGAGAGGGCGCACACCCACCGCCCGCGAGTGTGACATCCACATTCGGCTCTGCTGCTGCTGTTGTTGTTATTATTTTCACAATGCATTTGCGGCACGTGTGCCGGGTAATAATAATATAATAATATACGACTCTTCATCGCATCTAGGATACCGTAAGCTGTCAAAGGTTATGATTTCCTCTCGGTTACAAATATTCCTTAGGCCTCGCCCCGAACTTCATTGTTCTGGCAACGGCACAGCCGGGGGAGGAAAACAAATAAGGCGGCGGGCGCACACAATCCGAGCGAATAAAAGGGCTGCGTGATCCGTACGCGGGCCTCCGAAATCTAAATTACATTTGAAGGAGCACATAATCAGCTTAGAGGGAATCGATCTGGGTTGTAAGGACCCTCTCCTGAACCTCGATTGAGCCCCTTTGTACCTCGGGGATTGGAGACCCCTACGTCAGGCCCCAGACAATCCCCCCGCCCCACTCCGAGGGGCCCTGGCCCCAAAGTAAGGTCACGGTGGGTGTGCAGCAGCGGCTTCTAAGCTAAAAACGATACACATTTGTTTTCTTTTAGCAGGTAATGCCCACTGAGCTATATTTAGCTCTTTTTCAGAAGCGACCTGGACGCAAATGTTAGCTCAACGAAATTTATAGCAGCCAAATACTGTGAATAGACGTTGATCCTAAATGTGGGGGGGGGGATCGGAGGACCTGGAGAAAAATCGACGTAACCACGGAGAGAGACATGCAAACTCCAAATATACAGGCCTCAGGGTTGGGATCAAACCAACTGCTTCCTGAATACCAGGCAAAGGAGATAACACCTCGCCACTGGGGTTCGCCATTGTCCCTCGGCTAAAGAGAGGGCCTTGAATCAATATTGATCGCCCGATCGCGGTGTCGCCCCTTTGATATTGAAATATTAAAGTGATATCGGTTGAGCGGTGTCTTTATCTCATTCCTGTGGCGTCGTATTTTAACGCGCCGTTAGTGTCGGGCCAAGTCACTGACATTTATCATTACGCGTTCGGAACAGTTATCTTAGCAATGCTTAAGTTAATGTTGCATCACAGCCCGGGTACAGTGTATGATATTGCAGCAATATATTGTATTTTTTTATGCTGATCTTAGCAGTTTGCTTGCTCCATGGTCTTAATGGATTGTTTTTGTGCGAGCTTTGAAAAAGAAGCAAAGCGAAGTGGAAAACAAGCATGCGGTGTGTTATCAGGTGTGCGGAGATGTTCAATGTTTGATTACGCATCTATTGATGTGCTCGTAACCACTGTGTGTATGGTATTGTGTGTGCGCGTGGAGTACAAGAAACAAGTAGATGTTCTCTCTAGCCGGTGGGAAACCAACGTTGGCCAAGACGGTGACCAAATGTCCCGACGTTTACAACGCGCATGCTCGTACATGTACACCTGGAGTTTAATATCAGGATATTAATTTATCCTGAAGAAATACGATGAGCTATGAAGCTTTTTTTCCACAGATGTCCAGTAGGGGCAGGTCAGAAAGTTACAACAACAAACAAAATATTTCAGATTATTTCAGTTTGATTTGTCTAGGGCTGACCTCCAGAAAATATTTCCCGCAGGGTCATGTTAGTTGGAGGTTGGTGGAGTGGGGGGCGCACCAAATAGCCCAGAAAATTATTATTTACAAATGAAGCCCTGGTGTGCACACTTAACCCTGACTAGGTTGGCGAAACGCAGAGAAGGGCACACTGCCAAATATGGGCGTCACACCGTCTAACGAGTGAGTGTTGTATTAATTGCGGAGGTCACACCGTGTCACGAGTGAGTGTTGTATTAATTGCGGGTGTCACACCGTCTCACGAGTGAGTGTTGTATTAATTGTGGAGGTCACACCGTCTCACGAGTGAGTGTTGTATTCATTGCGGAGGTCATACCGTCTCACGAGTGAGTGTTGTATTAATTGCGGAGGTCACACCGTGTCACAAGTGAGTGTTGTATTAATTGCGGGTGTCACACCGTCTCACGAGTGAGTGTTGTATTCATTGCGGAGGTCATACCGTCTCACGAGTGAGTGTTGTATTAATTGCGGAGGTCACACCGTGTCACAAGTGAGTGTTGTATTCATTGCGGAGGTCACACCGTGTCACAAGTGAGTGTTGTATTAATTGCGGGTGTCACACCGTCTCACGAGTGAGTGTTGTATTCATTGCGGAGGTCTCACCGTCTCGCGAGTGAGTGTTGTATTAATTGCGGAGGTCACACCGTGTCACGAGTGAGTGTTGTATTAATTACGGGGGTCACACCGTGTCACGAGTGAGTGTTGTATTAATTGCGGGGGTCACACCGTGTCACGAGTGAGTGTTGTTTTAATTGCGGAGGTCACACCGTGTCACGAGTGAGTGTTGTATTAATTACGGGGGTCACACCGTGTCACGAGTGAGTGTTGTATTAATTGCGGAGGTCACACCGTGTCACGAGTGAGTGTTGTATTAATTGCGGAGGTCACACCGTGTCACGAGTGAGTGTTGTATTAATTGCGGGGGTCACACCATCTCACGAGTGAGTGTTGTATTAATTGCGGGGGTCACACCGTGTCACGAGTGAGTGTTGTATTAATTGCGGAGGTCACACCGTGTCACGAGTGAGTGTTGTATTAATTGCGGAGGTCACACCGTGTCACGAGTGAGTGTTGTATTAATTGCGGGGGTCACACCATCTCACGAGTGAGTGTTGTATTAATTGCGGGGGTCACACCGTCTCACGAGTGAGTGTTGTATTAATTGCGGAGGTCACACCATGTCACGAGTGAGTGTTGTATTAATTGCGGAGGTCACACCGTGTCACGAGTGAGTGTTGTATTAATTGCGGAGGTCACACCGTGTCACGAGTGAGTGTTGTATTAATTGCGGGGGTCACACCGTCTCACGAGTGAGTGTTGTATTAATTGCGGAGGTCACACCGTGTCACGAGTGAGTGTTGTATTAATTGCGGAGGTCACACCGTGTCACGAGTGAGTGTTGTATTAATTGCGGAGGTCACACCGTGTCACGAGTGAGTGTTGTATTAATTGCGGGGGTCACACCGTCTCACGAGTGAGTGTTGTATTAATTGCGGAGGTCACACCGTGTCACGAGTGAGTGTTGTATTAATTGCGGGCGTCACACCGTCTCACGAGTGAGTGTTGTATTAATTGCGGAGGTCACACCATGTCACGAGTGAGTGTTGTATTAATTGCGGAGGTCACACCGTGTCACGAGTGAGTGTTGTATTAATTGCGGAGGTCACACCGTGTCACGAGTGAGTGTTGTATTAATTGCGGGGGTCACACCGTCTCACGAGTGAGTGTTGTATTAATTGCGGAGGTCACACCGTGTCACGAGTGAGTGTTGTATTAATTACGGGGGTCACACCGTGTCACGAGTGAGTGTTGTATTAATTGCGGGGGTCACACCGTGTCACGAGTGAGTGTTGTTTTAATTGCGGAGGTCACACCGTGTCACGAGTGAGTGTTGTATTAATTGCGGAGGTCACACCGTGTCACGAGTGAGTGTTGTATTAATTACGGGGGTCACACCGTGTCACGAGTGAGTGTTGTATTAATTGCGGAGGTCACACCGTGTCACGAGTGAGTGTTGTATTAATTGCGGAGGTCACACCGTGTCACGAGTGAGTGTTGTATTAATTGCGGGGGTCACACCATCTCACGAGTGAGTGTTGTATTAATTGCGGGGGTCACACCGTGTCACGAGTGAGTGTTGTATTAATTGCGGAGGTCACACCGTGTCACGAGTGAGTGTTGTATTAATTGCGGAGGTCACACCGTGTCACGAGTGAGTGTTGTATTAATTGCGGGGGTCACACCATCTCACGAGTGAGTGTTGTATTAATTGCGGGGGTCACACCGTCTCACGAGTGAGTGTTGTATTAATTGCGGAGGTCACACCATGTCACGAGTGAGTGTTGTATTAATTGCGGAGGTCACACCGTGTCACGAGTGAGTGTTGTATTAATTGCGGAGGTCACACCGTGTCACGAGTGAGTGTTGTATTAATTGCGGGGGTCACACCGTCTCACGAGTGAGTGTTGTATTAATTGCGGAGGTCACACCGTGTCACGAGTGAGTGTTGTATTAATTGCGGAGGTCACACCGTGTCACGAGTGAGTGTTGTATTAATTGCGGAGGTCACACCGTGTCACGAGTGAGTGTTGTATTAATTGCGGGGGTCACACCGTCTCACGAGTGAGTGTTGTATTAATTGCGGAGGTCACACCGTGTCACGAGTGAGTGTTGTATTAATTGCGGAGGTCACACCGTGTCACGAGTGAGTGTTGTATTAATTGCGGAGGTCACACCGTGTCACGAGTGAGTGTTGTATTAATTGCGGGGGTCACACCATCTCACGAGTGAGTGTTGTATTAATTACGGGGGTCACACCATCTCACGAGTGAGTGTTGTATTAATTGCGGAGGTCACACCGTGTCACGAGTGAGTGTTGTATTAATTGTGGAGGTCACACCGTGTCACGAGTGAGTGTTGTATTAATTGCGGAGGTCACACCGTGTCACGAGTGAGTGTTGTATTAATTGCGGAGGTCACACCGTGTCACGAGTGAGTGTTGTATTAATTGCGGAGGTCACACCGTGTCACGAGTGAGTGTTGTATTAATTGCGGGGGTCACACCGTCTCACGAGTGAGTGTTGTATTAATTGCGGAGGTCACACCGTGTCACGAGTGAGTGTTGTATTAATTGCGGGCGTCACACCGTCTCACGAGTGAGTGTTGTATTAATTGCGGAGGTCACACCATGTCACGAGTGAGTGTTGTATTAATTGCGGAGGTCACACCGTGTCACGAGTGAGTGTTGTATTAATTGCGGAGGTCACACCGTGTCACGAGTGAGTGTTGTATTAATTGCGGGGGTCACACCGTCTCACGAGTGAGTGTTGTATTAATTGCGGAGGTCACACCGTGTCACGAGTGAGTGTTGTATTAATTACGGGGGTCACACCGTGTCACGAGTGAGTGTTGTATTAATTGCGGGGGTCACACCGTGTCACGAGTGAGTGTTGTTTTAATTGCGGAGGTCACACCGTGTCACGAGTGAGTGTTGTATTAATTGCGGAGGTCACACCGTGTCACGAGTGAGTGTTGTATTAATTACGGGGGTCACACCGTGTCACGAGTGAGTGTTGTATTAATTGCGGAGGTCACACCGTGTCACGAGTGAGTGTTGTATTAATTGCGGAGGTCACACCGTGTCACGAGTGAGTGTTGTATTAATTGCGGGGGTCACACCATCTCACGAGTGAGTGTTGTATTAATTGCGGGGGTCACACCGTGTCACGAGTGAGTGTTGTATTAATTGCGGAGGTCACACCGTGTCACGAGTGAGTGTTGTATTAATTGCGGAGGTCACACCGTGTCACGAGTGAGTGTTGTATTAATTGCGGGGGTCACACCATCTCACGAGTGAGTGTTGTATTAATTGCGGGGGTCACACCGTCTCACGAGTGAGTGTTGTATTAATTGCGGAGGTCACACCATGTCACGAGTGAGTGTTGTATTAATTGCGGAGGTCACACCGTGTCACGAGTGAGTGTTGTATTAATTGCGGAGGTCACACCGTGTCACGAGTGAGTGTTGTATTAATTGCGGGGGTCACACCGTCTCACGAGTGAGTGTTGTATTAATTGCGGAGGTCACACCGTGTCACGAGTGAGTGTTGTATTAATTGCGGAGGTCACACCGTGTCACGAGTGAGTGTTGTATTAATTGCGGAGGTCACACCGTGTCACGAGTGAGTGTTGTATTAATTGCGGGGGTCACACCGTCTCACGAGTGAGTGTTGTATTAATTGCGGGGGTCACACCGTGTCACGAGTGAGTGTTGTATTAATTGCGGAGGTCACACCGTGTCACGAGTGAGTGTTGTATTAATTGCGGAGGTCACACCGTGTCACGAGTGAGTGTTGTATTAATTGCGGGGGTCACACCATCTCACGAGTGAGTGTTGTATTAATTACGGGGGTCACACCATCTCACGAGTGAGTGTTGTATTAATTGCGGAGGTCACACCGTGTCACGAGTGAGTGTTGTATTAATTGTGGAGGTCACACCGTGTCACGAGTGAGTGTTGTATTAATTGCGGAGGTCACACCGTGTCACGAGTGAGTGTTGTATTAATTGCGGAGGTCACACCGTGTCACGAGTGAGTGTTGTATTAATTGCGGGGGTCACACCATCTCACGAGTGAGTGTTGTATTAATTGCGTGTACGTACAGCATGTGGGCAAAATCTTGCTTCAGTGCTCCTCCAGCCAGGGTCAAGCCAGGCCCCACGGCTGTCTCTGCTGTAGGTGCTGCGCGTTTAAAGGTGCATTTGCTTGCGTTTTGGCCTTCCACTGCCAATATAAGTGTAGTCTATTCTTTTTTTGCAGAGCGTGCACTCCGTTTTGTTGGTGGCGCTGTCAGCCCAACAGCTGGAGGGCAAGGACTTCAACCAAAAAAAAAGTGCCATGGCCGAGGGAAATTACAAATCTGATTTGTAATGGCGTACGTCGGAGCAATAAGTGTCTGCGTCATCTCACCATATCATGCGTGTTTTGGCCCTGTCGTCTTAACATCAATCCAAGCGACTCAGTCACCCGGCCTCATGTGCGGTCAATTCTATTTAGTTATTTATTTCCTACTACCAGCCTAAGAGACTTTGTTGGGGTTTTTTTTTTGTCCGGTGGAGGTGGTAGGTTGGCTCAGGGGGTTTATATCAAAGCACTGAACCAGCACTTTTTATTTACTTGGGTTTATCACCGTTTGTTCACTTGGGTCACCTGAGATAATAACAGATTCTCTCCTGTGTAGTGAGTCTCTCAACGACCACACACCGAATATATATTACAACCCTTCTGTAATTTCACGAAAATTTGTCAATCCCATTTCCAAAGAAATAAAATGGCAGCATTCTGTAGGGATCCATTGTACAATAGATCCCTACAGAATACTGGGTGAAGGTTTGTGACATCCCCTCATGGTCATTCCTCGCAGTGATCTGTGGCTTCAGCTGGCACGATGGGGCTTACAAAATGTCACATTGATTTTCAAGAGATGCTAATGTGGTCCTACATGGTATCAACTGTGCAACAACTATACAGGGTCTGGCGGAAGGAAGTAAGTGATGGCGAAGTGTGGGTGACATCAAGGGCACTGGCCACAATACCCTTGACCTTGACATAAAATGAGTGATTACAAGCAAAACATTTAACGTGGTTGGTCAAAAAATATAAAAAAAAATCCAACATTTTTTTCCAAGCCATTATTTTATTGAACATACAAATACACAGCACATTCCCATCGCATAACCAGAGAAAGATGGAAACAAACACAAGAACGTACATTCAAAGAAAATTGTGTGGTCTGTGCAAATGTTGGATTAACACGGAGATGGCGAGTGCATGAGTGAGGAGTGTCCGGGTGGTAAGGGGAGCAGGTCCATTGTGAATGGTACAATAAAATGTAGCAAGTTGATCAAATAACAATATCCTAAGGATTATTTAATACAACAGTATATATAGTGTTTTGGCATTAAGACACTGTGTGAAAACGTGTCTGTGCATAATGTGGGAACTCACCGAATCCCCCCCCCCCTCCCCGTCTTTGCGCGATTGAATAATTCACACGATTGTCACATCGCAAAAAAATATCGAGGAATGAGATACCACGTCGTGGCACTTGCGCGCGATAGGTCTCAGCGGCCGTAACGCCGCGTTAATAATCACAGGCAGAGATCAACGGAGGCAAAGCTTCTACAGCACCCAGGTCATGTTTGGAACAGGCCCCATTGATTTGGTTTTCCATGCGCGCTCGTATTCTTTACGAGACATTTAGATTCTGACAACGTCAAGCCCCCCCAATGTACGTTTGTCCCTTGTGCTGCACAGGTTGTTCGCGAGCGGTTCGACGTGTGAATATGGGCCGTGTGGGGGTGGCTTCTGCCGTGGCGTTTACCTTTGCACCTGTTTCCTCTTCTCGTTTCAGAAGCGAATCCTGAAAAGTTTAACAGCAGGTTTCGAAATAAAATGTTCTACGCTGGTGTGAGTATTTCAATGTTTTCAATTGCAAAATTCTCTGAAATTGATCTACTGAGAGATTATACTACGATTTTGTATGATGGCTACGCTATGTGAACAAAATATTGTCAGTCTCCCAAAACGCTGGTCTAATGTTTTCTAGAAAGTTTTTATTTTGTATAATTGAAGTCCTGTCATAAATTACAACCATTTATCAAGCCACGACTGCATCAAGGTCTCCCCATGTCGCGTCGGTCAACGGGCTTGCTTGACCATACCTCACCACGCTGGTCAGTGTGGGCTAGTGAAGGTGGCTTCCAGGACCGGTTGCAATATTACTCACCACTGATGTTAGCCATGGCTGGGAATTGAACGCAAACTGAGGTTGCTGGATTCATGGCTCTGTAAGCAAACTGCTGCACGAACGTTCCAACCCTGTGTTTATTTTATGAATCTTCATTTGTTTTCATCCCGTAATGAGTTCATCACAGATCTTCATTGTTACCAACAAAAAATTAGGAGGAAACAGACACTTCTCATGATGCAGATTCTGCAATGTTCATACCTCATAGGATTTCAAAAGAAAAGTAACTTTTTTGCTCCAAATAAGAACATCGATAATGACTGTGTAAAATCTTCAGGAGACATTTTACTACTGTACAGTGTATATCTTGACAATTTTCTTGGTAATAGTAAACAGATGTCGTTTTAGTCGTGTCCAGTTGAGCAGAAAATACAATCAAGGGTACATTTTCATGAGGCGGCGATTTGGTTTTAGAAGCAAAGGCAGGGCAGAATTAAAAGCAATTATTGTTCCTGTCCACTTGATCTTGCAACAAAGGTTGCATTTGTGACCCTTGAGGTCTTCCGTCCGTGGTGATTTTATGGCTGGGTAGGTTTTGTGTCCAAATGTATTTAATTTTACATTATTTATCCTCGAACATTTACAGTGCTTCGATGGAATTTCGCTCCCCAGCGGTGAGCGTGTTATTCGTGCCGTCGTCTTATTTTTTGTTGTTTGTTCCCGGGGTTTCCAGGCTGCCTTCTCTGACTTTCTGCAGAGGAGTTCAAAGGACCTGGCGAAGCACGTCAAGGTCGTGGTAAGGCTGCACAAAAGCCGCTTATCGGTGCAGACTGTCGTGCGGATGCCACGCTTCGCTGGTGGACATCATTTTTTTTATTTAGTCACTCGTTTGATTTCTTTGTTGTAGATTTTTTTTTCCGTATTTCTACGCTTCCCACCCACCGTCACACACTGCCACTTCCCTTCCTTTTAGCCAAATCCTCCGCCAGAACTCACGGAGGAGATTCGGAGCCACGATTGTTACAATGTGCTTCCCCACGATAACGGGAGGGTTTCACGGGCCTCTGCAGCGAGGAAGTTCAAAGGTCATTCATATTAAAACAATAAAGGGGAAAAACATGTATTGTATGCTCTAAGTAAAATGTGGTGTTGTTTTATAATGGCATCCATTAAGTTATTTCATATAAAATGTGGACAGTATGCATATATGCTTCGCAAGTATTCTCTTCAAACAGAGGGCTATTCTGTTCTGTGAGCTCTCAACTAGTTTTAAATGTCGTCAGTTGGTAGTATCCACAAGGCCAGGGTTTTCAAACGCCAGCATTTGTGAGCCGCCGTGGAGAGCCTTGCCGTGTTTACCAATCTTATCCTTTCATATGAAAATTATCTCGGTAATTGGGTGAAAGCGGCTGCATGGTGTAGATATTTTATTCACTTGGAATATGCATTGCAATCATCGCCCTCTACTACGAAAACCTGCCAGTACTCCGATGTAGAAAGGGTCATGAGACCCGGTGAGGCTTTCCTGGGTAAACAAGCGTAATAAATATAAAAAGTGAGTCACGAGGACTGGCTTTTGGTGGAAACCCTGTGCTCAGCTTGCGCAGCGTGTGAGCAAGGGAGGCCACATCAGTGGATGCAGATATTCATAGCAGCGGGAATTCTAGTCCGAGCGGCGCCAAGATGGGAGGGCCTGCACTTGATAAACAAACATTCACTGTCAAGCAATTGTGTTGAATGTTAAGTAATACCTGGGGACCCACCGAATTAACTTGCATCCATAGACTGCGCAGTACCCACAGACATGCATAGGACCCGTAAACTTTCACCCGACTCCACAGGTATGCATCGGACCCATAGGCTTGTGCACATGAGCCAGCAGTAACTGAATGACAGGGGAACTCTAGGGGGAGGGGGTTCTAAGGTGGGAGGTGCGTTTCCACTGTGCACTCTAATTGTAGTCCTGTCTGAAATGCTCGCATGATGCAGGGCCGAGGCACTTTGTCTCAACACGAACACTTGAGGGGACATTGTTTTGTCTCATCCATGCCAGCTCCCTTAGCCGTGCATCAGCGGGGTGTGTTGCTGGGTTACGGTGTACCCATTGACTTGATACAATAAAAAACAATCTATTTGTAACATCTGATAAAAAGGAATGAACTCAGGAAGATGCACAGCAGATACTTAAAAGCCGTTGCCAAGGCTACAACCGATTGCAATTTTATGAAAAATGCTTTATTTTACTAGTTATTTTTTACGTTACTAAATGTTTGGCAATAACCAATTAATATAATCGTTTTAGTCACACGAGTCATTGCGAGCCACTGCTAATACCCAGCATGCAGTTGCTTTTGCAATGTTTTGCTCATTTTGTTTCGCTGTGTTTAACTAAAGAGGAGTAGCTGTATCGCCCAGGTTCATAATTCGATAGTAAGAAAAGAGACAACAGAATTGGACTACGTTGGGAATTTGTGGAATGAAAAGTTGTTGAATTAGCAATGCTTGTTAAATGTGTTGTTGTCGTAAAGACCGTGCATTGAATGAACCGGCGGTGGCGCTTGCAGCAAATAAAAACAAATATGACCTTAAACAGTAACCGTCTTAACGGAAATTAAAAAATATATATATAAACAAAGCTGTAAATATATGACAACTGGAAAAAAACAAGACATTACACTCGTAGGGTGCTGAAAATAATATTTTCCTAAGATTGTATTCTCGTCAAATGTGTGGAATAATAACGCGATGTTCGAATTTCACTTCATAAAAGAAAATAAACGTTTTGTCGGCAGCGCCATTTCCGCACGGTGCAGGATTTGAATGCAGTTTTTTTATTAACTGCTTGGAGAGTAATCTCGCCCTGTTGTACATTGCAGTGTGACGGAATGGATTTGACGCCAAAAATCCAGGAACTCAAGTTTCAGTGCATCGTTTTTCTCAACATTCCGAGGTCAGTTGCGTGAGGCAAGATCGTCGCTTGATCTCAACAGTGCCGTGCAAACGAAACGGGCCCAGCGCGATCTCTAAGTGTGAAACGATGCTTTGTTCGATCGGGCAAAGTCGAATGTTACACTTGTTGAATCGTGCCTGTGAATATACATTATTTAGGATCTGTACAAATGCAGTGGTTGTGTTACTTTTTGGCTGATGGAGCAAACATAGTGGTGCAAATGATAATCCCAAAATAAAAACCTGTAACAATACCCCTATGGAGGCTGTAAAAGTGGAATGAAAAATTAATTGTGACAATTTATCTAATCACTTTATGTGCCACGTATTATTTACATCTAGCGGTCTCCCAGGGCTTTATCAGAACAGCAGCTGTACCTCTTCTTGGTTCTTTCGGTAAAGTCATGTAGAAGGGAAGTAATAAAATAATAAAAATAAAACATCATAAAATAATTCTCACGACGTTTCAGACGCTGTCTACCCGACAGACCTGGTCTTCACCTGAGGACGGCTGCTTGCGTTGTGGCCGAAACGTCGTGAGAATTATTTTATTATGTTTTATTTTTATTATTTTATTACTTCCCTTCTACGTGACTTTACCAAAAGAACCAAGAAGATGAATCCCTGCAGTCATGAAAGCTTTACATCGAAATTTAGCAGCTGTACCGTTAGAAAACAGCATAGGGTGACCGCCATTCAGTCCGATTGACGCGACCGTCTCTCACAATCGTTGAGTTGGAGTAACAGCTGATTGGCCTCAAAGGCCAATCCTGGGCTGGTGTGAAATGCTGCGAACCACCTGGAGTTTATGGGAGCAATAGCAATGCTATTGGCAAATTGCAAAAATCGTGGGTGACCTCCCTTACCAGCTCGGTGACAAGTCCACTCTCTCATGATCCATCGCTTGCCGGGTAGTGACAGCCGACCTCTCCGGGGAGCCAAACTTGTGCGGTTGTAAAATGTTGTGGCTGCCCCTTCTGTTGGCAACAGGCTATCATTAGTTCGTGCCCTCGGGGGGGGGTGGGCAGGGGCGGGGTGGGGAGCGGGACTCTCTCAGTGAAAATCAGAAGTCATGCAATGGGGGGGGCGGGGGCTTAACAAGCCGAACCGGCACATGGCAGCCGCGTGCTAGAAGCTCTGTGTGTTCCTCAGACAAACCCCCGAGGAGGAGGAGGCAATGGTGCTGGACATCCTCCCAAAGTTGCTGTTCGTTTGACAATGCTTTAGAATGATGTTGCGTGTGTTTTTTCTCTCTGTTTGCCACGACGGTGTGTCGCGCGCACTCCTTTCCTGCCCGCATCCGCACAGTCTTTGGTAACCGGGAACGTTTCTGTGGTTGCGCACATCCCCACGCATCCCCCCAGGATTTTTGTTACGTCCGCCTCCTTGTTGACGATGTTATTGAAAGCTTAATTTATTAATTTAATCAATTGCCTTTACTATTATTAGGATGCGGGAGATGGTAGTGGTTGGTTTTCCACATTAATTGGGTTTAATTATTCATACAATCATAATTCACCGTGGAATACACTTCATCACACGGTTGTTTTTCTACTCGTCGTGTTAATATATAATGATCTTGATTGTGCGTGGCACACATCGATTTTATAGTGGGCTAATTGGCAGATGAATTTCGGTTTATTTCACATTGACCAACTGGAGTCGTGCATTGTTTGTGTGAACGTCACTCTTTGGAGCCGATAAAACATTCCTGAGTTGTATGTTTAAAAAAGTATTTTGTGAATGCACCCACTGCGTCTGTACAGAGTACAAATCCAAATTGTACCGTGCAGCAGTTTAGTACAAAATTATAAAATTAGGGGAGTGGCATGTTGGGTAATTGTTCAGTGTTGTGGTGTACAAAATTCATTATCGTAAAATTACTTTGAGCAAAATTAACAACTTAATAATTCTAACGATTCCAAACTTTTCGCATCGTGATCATAAATTGTATTATATTGTTATTGCACGCTGCAGGTAGATAAGGGGAAACATAAGACATTAGATGTGAGAACTCTGGTAATCGGTGCACGAAATTCGAATCTTGGGATGCTTGTAGTGCCCCGGCACAATTAATGTTCCGAAATTGGCTATGAAATTTGGATGCATGAGCGGTTTTAATTTGACACGGGAGAAATACGAGGTCTGCTTCTACCGAGAGAGCATCCAGCGCTGCTCATAAGAGGTGAAGCCGGGGCCTCCCGTTGGGCTACTCGGTAATCAGCTGGTAGCCAACATTCAAACTGCCCCCCTTAAAAAGCCATAATGGATCTGTAATCACCGTGGGGTTATGAGGTGGCTGATGCAGCCTTGCATTTAATGGCGGGACCTACAAGGCCGACAGCCACAAGGCTGAGGTCAAAAGCCACTAGGCCAAGGAAGAGGTCAAGGCCGGGAGCCTTTAGGTATAGGCCTTTGTCAAGGCCGGTGCCTCTTAAGCGATGTCCTCTGACCGAGACATTGTCCTTGAGCCGGCGCCAAGGCCTAGCAACAGGCCTTGGACTGGTTCAGTCCTAGGCTTTGGACCAGTCCTAGGCTTAGGACTGGCCTTGAGGACACCAGACTTGGCCGATATATCTGCGGTTCCTAGCCGAGCGTAAATTATACCATTTGCAATTTTGACTTTGCAAAAATTAGGCCACGATATCCTTGATTGGTGTCCACTGTTGAAATGCACCCCTAGGGACCGGGTAAGCTGCTTTACGGGCTGTTGGTGCAGTCGATATGAAATAAATGAAGACCGCACATTATAAAGGATTAGAGATTTAATTTTTTTTTTCTCCACCGCCTGTTGCCTTGAGGAGCCGATCAACTTTTACAAGTCACTGGGCACCAGTTCGGCCGTGCCAACTTTCGAGAAAATGATCGTCGATAATGAGTTTGGCAGAGTAAGCGATGGTGTGAGGGAAGTCGTAAAAATGACACGGTCCCCCCCGCCGCCCCTGCAGAAGTGAAGCTAAATTATGCAAAATAGGAATTGGGATTGTTCATTATGCGTGTATTAACTGCCACGAGTAATTGCATTAAATTTAAATCAGGAAAATGGGGGCAGCAATCTCGTTTGGCTTTCTCCCTTGTCAAGGGTTAAAGAAAGCTGCGTTTTATTTGCACAGAAAATGCTTGAAAAACCTGCGGCCGCCCGTGTGACTTTGTGTTGGTTATTTATTACCTAGAGATCTGTACAATAATCACGTAATTTGTGCTAATGAATACTCCGAATTAAGGACACACTGTGCTTAACCTATGTCCACTAATGGATGATTAGGACTGCAGAGATATTCCGAAGGGCCAGATGCCTGCAAATTCTTGGCGCTGAATGGAGAATGTAGAAATGTACTGGTTCAGGGAGAGGAACACATACTCACAGCATTTCTCATTCTTAACACTGCTTTATGGGAACCACTGTGGCAAGATGTTAACTACCTCGCCTGGTATGCAGGAGATCGTGGGTCCGATCTCTTCTATGATGCCTGCTGTATATTTGGAGTTTGCGTGTCTCTCTCCCTGTGGTTGCGTGGATTTTTCTCCGGGTCCTCCGGTTTTCCCCTCCGCATTTCGACACGTGCGTTTAGAGTATTTGTCTGCTATAAATTTCCACATGATAAGCCACTTCGTTGAGCTATCATTTGTGGCCACGTTGCTTCTGAAAAGTGGGTCTTACCTAGTAAAATAAAAAATATAGCCTTGTAACAAACATCGTTGGCTGACGTTTTGGGCAATGGCCCTTTTTCAGAACAAAGATATTATAATTAGAGATTGCACTTTACACTGGTGCACCAGGAGGACTGTAAAATTTGAAAGAAGTTGACATTGTGTGGTTTTGAATTGTCATAAGCAGTTTTTTTTATCGATAGACATCGCGTAGCGAACAAACCATTTGAATTTGTCATTTCTTAAAATGTTTCTCGTGTTCGCAAGGTAACGCAGTACAAGGTGCAGTGTCCAATTATCAATTATCAAGTCACTCATCAAAATGTCAGCTTATTGTTCTATATATATAATGTGTGTATGTACACAACTGCCAATACAGTCTCTGAATGTATTGTGTCATTATTGACTCACTTCTATATAAAATGTACACCTCTATGGGGCCTGTGTGTGTGTGCGCGATGAAGTGATACAATTGGCTCGTGCGCGCAAAACTCTGATCCATTGTTGCATCGCAAGATTTTGAGAGATGGCGACGGCCTCGGTAGGCCTACATTTTGCAGTGGATAAATCATGTCTGATGATGATATCTGTTGATTCAATACCATCATCGTCGACCACGATCTACAATCGTGGAACAACCGCACTGAGATTTAACAAAGAAGCCACCAACACGTATCGTTAATGGCGTCGGTAGAAGGGGGATGTGCTTTAACCATATGTCGAATCAGTCATCGATTAATTTTGCCTCTTTACAACATCATGACACGGTCATTATACACGTTACCTCTTAAGGAGCGCACAGCGTAATTGACGAAGGCATTGAGTTGTTTTGTTCCTCGACCCTTGCGCACCGCCACCAGCGCCGCGCAATTTGCCTCGCGAAGTTTTTGGACGCGGGAGCCCCCCGCGATCAACGCGCGCCACTCTCGAACGTCTCAGCCGTGGCCAACCAAAGGATGACCGCCCCCCCCCCTCCCCCCGCCACCTTGTGTGGACGACAGGTATTGTGCTGGCACAATGCCCTGGGGAACGCCCGGCGAGCACCACGACTTTGAACCGCAGAGGCACGACGATGGTTACATCGAGGTGATCGGCTTCACCATGACCTCCCTGGTACGACACCGCCGCCGCCACCGCCGCCATCACCGCCGCCACCACCGCGCACCTCTCCTTGTTTGAGCTCATTGCCTGACCCGTGCGGTCGTCTATGAAAATAACAACTTCGACTTTTTAATGAAGCGCCATTCTTATTGATGTATCTTCCTGTGACGCCACCGCGTGACTCATTGCTCGGCAGTATATGAAGCAGGAAAGATGGCCTTCCCTAATTTGTACGAACCGCCACTTCGTTGAGCTCTCATTTGTGGCCAAGTCGCTTCTAAAAAATAGCTTCGTAGCTCCGCAGGCCTTACCTGGTAAAATAAAAAAAATCGTTTAGTTTTAAAACTGCTGCGTTCGGTGGCTGGGCAAAAAGCGGTCAGTTCGCTTACCGCTGCACCGGTTGGCATCAACTTGGCAGCTTAATTTTCTCAGCTGCAAGGTGATGCAGCGGGACATTATCACCCAGGCTTGCCACCTACTTTAGAGAGGGCTTCAGACAACAGCCGCCGTTCACAGGTGCAGTTACGCGTCCCGTCTGCGGCCAGAATCTCAAAGTTAAAGATTGCCCTCAACTAAGTTGTGAAGAATATATCCGCGTCTCCATTGCAATGTGAATAATTTGGGTGTGAATATAGTCCATTAAAGTCGTTTTATTCACATAGTAATTCTGTGGGGGAGAGGTGGGGGAGCAGTAACACTGTGGTTAGCACACTACCTTCTGAACCTGCCTCACCTGAGTTCGATCCCCGGCCACGGCTAACATCAGAAGCGAGGGATATCTGAAACGGTCCCAGCCTGGCCCCCCACTGCCCCCCCCGCCATTCACCAACCTGCCCTGACCAACGTGGGTTGAAGTATGGTCCAACAACCCCTCTGACCAACATTGCATGGTGAAGCATAGCAGTGGCTTCACAGTAGGCTGTCACTTATTCATATGAATAATCCCACACGTGCACGTTGTGTTATTTCAAGCTTTTTGCTATTGACGCTGAGCTGCGCCCCCGTGCAGCCGCGGTCGAAGCCGTCCTCCGGCCGCTTTTTTGTTTTGTTTTCCGGTTCTCAAATTTATCGACAGCGATGGCAATCCAAAAACCCTTAGGGGCGCTCACAGGTAGAAACAAATGTTAATTTGTACCGGTGTCGGTGGTCGTCTCATTGTCATCTGGCCGAGTAATGACGAGGGGACGAACAATTCAACTGCCGCAGTACTTCCGCGGATCGACAAGTTGTCAATGCATTTTAGGGGTGCGATTCGATAAAAAGAAGCAAAGTAGTCCCTCAAGTGGCTGCGGTGGGTGACAATGCACCCATCGCATGCAACATGCACACATTGTAAAACAGAATTTCCCAAGCACAGTTTTGGTGCTTTTATTATCTGGAGACGAAGAATCAATTTAAATCGATGAATCCCTGCATCCCTCCACCCCTATTTACATGCCCACGCGATCGTTTTCAAGGCGACATCCGATAGCCGAGTGCGGTGCTTCACAGCCGTATGTTTTCATCATGGTGGGCAGGCGGGTGGGGGATCTCCCATCTGTGAGCCTGACAATGACGAATCCCTCTTTTTAACGCTTCTATTTTTCCCTTCGGTGCGGACAAACGATAGCCCCTTTCACCTCCAACAACCTCCCCCCGGCTTTACCGCACACCCTGCAGGCGGCGCTGCAGGTCGGAGGTCACGGCGAGAGGCTCCACCAGTGCAAGGAGGTGACGCTGACCACCTACAAGAGCATCCCCATGCAGGTGGATGGGGAGCCCTGCAGGCTTGCGCCATCCATCATCCACATCGCGCTGCGTAACAAGGCCAACATGGTGCAGAAGGCCAAGCGGCGCCCCTCCATGCCGCTCCTCAACGAGTGAGTGGCGCGGCCTCGGCCCGCCTCGCTTCGGCGCTGTCGCCCCGCCCGACGCGCAAATTATCTCGGGGATGGATTTTTCAGGTCATCGATTAGCGCGGTTCACATACGTACGGTGGGGAAGAAGTTCAACGTGCGTACGTTGAGGTCATCGTGACCCACCGCCCACCGTCAGCCCTTTCCTGATTACAATGGCAGTACCCGTTTGGTATAAGCTCGAGCGATGATGCCCCCTACTTGCGCTGCACGGGGACAGCTGCCACTGTAGAGGGTCCCCTAGGCTAAAAAAGCTGCGCTCTGAGACATTTCTCTCCGTCACGGACGCAGAACAGGCATTATTAAGCATGATTTACAAAGGTTTTGTATTTTTAAGGAAATTAATCCAGTTTATATTTTTATTGTGTGCTTCATCAAGTCTGTTCATTCACCGTCGGAAATTAAAAAGGGCTGTCTTCCGAGGGATCGAGGCCGCAAAGCGCGTCCCTGTAAAGGGTTAAATAAAGGCACTGGCACTGAGCGGCGATGTTCCAAATTTTTTTGATTAACAAACCTGACAACAGCGGTGAACCCCCCGGTGAAGGTTCTAATGCAATTTGGTAATTTAACTGCCACGATAAAAAAAAATAACCGTACGTAACCCAAGGCACGTGTACATTTGTGGCAGCGTGATTAATCACCCGTGATTTTGTGTGGCATGTTTTTGAACCCGTGACATTAGGCAAAATAATCAGGAACATTTTCCAGGGAACCGAAGCTTACCGGCAGACGTTTCGGCAAAGCGATCCAGCAACTACGTCGCATAAATTGGAGCACTCATTGTGCTTTGAAGCTTAATTTCTCATGTTAACGCTGACATTTTATATTGCTTTATAACAAGGCCCTTTAATTAGGCTCGTTGTTGTCCTGCCGCGTGCTCATTGGATGAATTAATCACGAGAAATTTTCAATACATCGCCAAGTACAGACAGATTTCTCGCACTGCTGCTCTGGCAGTCCCAAGTCAATTTAAGTTTTTGTTGTCTTTTTGGAACGGTTGACTTCCATTGGAGTATGCGAATTATTTATTCCCATAACTATCCTTTGTGGCGCTGGGAGCGGCCACAATCGGTGTTGGGAAGATGCCGACTGTATGCCCAAACGTAATCCGAGAGATTATTTCTGTAATTGCCGTATTCACATGTGGAGCTTCCCGTTAAATATCACGCTCGCTACACTGCTGGATTGTACGATGGTAAGCACAGCTGGCGTTAGAACAAGTTAAAGCTAAAGCTTACATGCAAAAATGTCTATGTATTGGCATGGAGAGGGGATTGAGAATTGTGCTGTGTGTCTGTGAGAGTGTGTATGCGGGGAGTTGTGGCACAGTGGTTGGCGCACTGCGCTACCAACCCAGCATTTGACCTGGGTTCTATATCCAGCCATGGCTAATATCAGTGGCAAGTGGTATCTGAACCTATCCTCGGCCTCCCCTAAGTTGACTCGGCTTAAAATTAGTACTTGGTGCAATGTGTAAACATTATCACGGGAAGACAAAGACACCTCGGCATGGGCATGCGGGCTTTAATAGATGCTAACAGCAGTAGTATGCATGCCTTGTTGTGTTTGTCGACGTTTATACGTGTGCGACTCGAACAAAGAGGGAAGAAACTTACGGGTTTAGAATAGGATAAACAACTTGCAGGTTCAGAGTCAGCACAAGCGTTGTAGAGGTTGCCAGGAAAAGGAGGTTGTGATGGTGGGGCCACGTGCACTACCCTGGGGGAGGGCAGCTCACGGAGACGGGCATCAGAGCGGCAGCCAGAGGGCAGCGATCAAGGAGGTGAGCTGAAGGCAACTGGTGGCCACGATGAGACTATAAGAGCTGCTCCTTGAAGGTCGGTCGGGTGTTTGACTTTGCGACAACCTGCGGGACCTCGGGAGAAGCGCGAAAGCGACGGCGCGGTGTTGTGGCATCAACGTGCGCGTCGATCCTGCGCGCGCGATTAAATCCTCGTCCATTTTTCATCGTATTCATTTTCTTTTTTTCTTTTGTCCGCAGCCAGCAGTCGCTCCCGGAGCAGCTGCGCATCCGAGTGAGCCGCGTGAGCATGCACAACTACGAGGCGCTGTACTACGACAAGGAGAAGCTGCGGGAAGCCTGTGAGTCCCCCACGGTGTCACAGTTCATGGCCTGGCACGCAAGCGCTCCCATGGTGTTAAGCTTCGTGTCTCCAACTCTATACCCACTCTATCTCTCTGGCCCTCTGTAGGTTTATATGTGTACGCGGCAGAGCCATCGTCTGAAACGTCGCCTATTGTATATTTTTTTCCTTTGAAGGCCACGCACGGCGTTGTTGACGAACGTGTGTTGAGGTTTTTTGTTGTCATTTGTGCATTGTGCGCCGCTGCCAACGCATTATTGCCATATCGTTTGTTCACTGCGTATCGCTGTATTTCAAATGTGGTGAAATAACAAGGTTTCAACAAGTGTATATTGCGGTTTAGGAACACACGTTCAGTGCAATGAAAGAGAGAATACTCGACTCTGGAAGCGAGTTGCACCCCCACGTTCATGATAACGCTTCGATTCGCAATTGGAAGACGTTGTCGTGAGCTTTTATATAATTGCTCCTCTTGTAAGCTTATGCAAATTACACTTGAAAACATTGGTTTCCAGAGTTAAGTGGCTGCGAGAAGTCCGTTTGTGAGCGGACGAAAAAGCAGCACTTGTTTGTGTCTTTTTTTCTTCTTAGTTTTTTTACGGCATCTCTTTGCCATCTATCGTAAGTTTGCCTCTCACCTTTAACTCGGTGGCTTTACATGGCAGACGCAGGTGCGCTGAGGACCGGTCCTCCTTCGCTTGACGATTTCCAAGTACGCCTTTGCGGGTTATTAGCGATTTTCCAAACATGGGTTTTGTCGGAACAGTGGGTGAAAGTGCAGAGATTGTGGATGATGGGGGCGAGCTTTTGAAGGCTGATTAAAAACAAAGAAAAACATGCGGACAAGCCAAGCGCATGATTAATTGCTGAATTTATGATCTGAATTTATGGTCTGTAACAAAAACAAAAAAAACCCCGACCTGCAATGAAGACGTCAAGAAGCTTTGGAAACTGAGGAAGACATTAAGTCGCGCATCGTTAAAAATTTGCACTCGCCTGCCCGCGGAAAGCCCTTGGTGCTTTGCTGCACCCATTGGAAACGCTTCATCGTTTGAGTTGACTTATGCCCTCCACTAGAACCATCTGGTGATGTTTAAGCGTGTAAGATTGTATATAATGTACACACAGTCCTCATGCGGATGCTTCCACGGTG
The DNA here is from genome assembly GCF_015708825.2 of Lethenteron reissneri. Taxonomy (NCBI): domain Eukaryota; kingdom Metazoa; phylum Chordata; class Hyperoartia; order Petromyzontiformes; family Petromyzontidae; genus Lethenteron; species Lethenteron reissneri. The sequence continues at coordinate 2,933,064 of NC_083811.1, forward strand.
GTGTAATAGTTGGCACACTGGACTTGCAGTTCAGAGGGTTGCCGGTTCGATTCCACCTTCTTGCGCGTCAGTCGAAACAAATAAAATGTGTTTCTTAAATCCTCTCACCACTGTCGGTCGATGCGGTGGGGTAAAATGTAGGTACTCCCTCGTCTTCCGAGACGTTTCTCTGGCTTGGAAGAGTAGGCCGAATATCCTCGAGAGAGGGGGGGGGAGACCCCTTTGCCAGCAGTGGCATTGAGCGAGCGCTTGCAGGGTTGCACCCTTGCCTCCCTCGTACGTTCCCAGGTGCAGCGTTTGGAACAGTTTATTCAATAAATCCGTGGCATGTCAAATCAATGCAATATTAGTTGCTTTAATTGTTAGCGAGTGGGAAATGGTGGAATCCAATGCATCGGATCTTTTTATTGATGGATTACACGCGCAAGTGCCGCAAATTACTCCCATCTCATCGTTATATTTCACAACGGGGGTAGGGGGGGAAATGATTGGGGTTCTGGAGACAAATTCGGTGTGTGCAATTTATTTTTATTTTTTTAATTGCATCCCATTGGAATTCATTAAGTGTTAGAATCTTGTCCATGGGAATTTCAGGTCTATGGAGAATGCACGGACAAAAGCAGTTTTTTTTGTTTGCGCCAGCTGCTATTGTATGCAGACAATTATAATGTGGATTCTTTTTTTTTTACACTTTTAGCAATGGAGCGCAACCCACAAATTGCATTTCTTTTACAGCTCAGACTGCTCGCCGGGGTGCGCGACCTCCCGTAGCTTAGTCCCCGTCGTCTCGTTATTACGAGTCTTGTTGGACAGAATGTAAGCCAGCGAACGGCTTTGCATTCGGGAGAGGCTCGCGGAGAAAATTGCGAGAGCGTTGTGTACATTACGGGCGCTTGATCACAGGAAAAGTAGAACATTGCCTTCACACGGACTTAACCTGCCTTAGACAAAGGGGGCTTATTTGCAGACGTTCGCGCAAGGCGTAATCTGATGAAATATTTTACACGGTCGCTGGCTGCCATGAAAACCACGGCGAGCGTGAAGATTCTTTTTTTAACACGTTTAAGGAGGAGTTGGCCGGGCGGCTCAGGGCTCCAAGCGCTGAGCCGGCGCCGCTGAGGTCCTGGGTTCGAATTCAGGCAACCGCCTTTAATTAATTAAACATAGCTGGAAACTGGCCAAATTAAGTGCAGAACCGCATTAACTGTGATGGTATATTTCTTGCCATTGGTGACCGGCCTGGGGCCATCAACTCACTGGTTTGATTGTCACTCGACGAGCTTGACGAACATATGCGGGGCAGGGTGGGACCAGAGGTCACCGCAAGGCATCTCGAAGGTAGCTCCCCGATACCCACTTTTCGTGGGCCGTTCTCGCGCACGAAAAGGTTTGCAGCGCCAGATGAGAGATCCGAATGGCTTCCTTGGCTCGCGACTACACAGTCGTTGTTGCGGCTCGTTCTTCGGATGACATGAAATGAGGGGTGCCGCGGGTGGCGTCTCATTCGAATTAAATCCGTCGCCCGAGCGGGTTGCAGCTGTCTCTATCTCAAAAGAGCAAAGCGGCGTGATTTAGATCGGCACATTCTGACCATCGTCACGCGCCAATGATTGATGGCCACGGTGAGAGCGGCTTCCTGTTGACGTGGAGCACGATGAGCGGGTCGAACGACGCTACATTTTTGAGCGACGGTAAAAGTTTTGTGCCGACGTCACCAGTAATGTGTGACCTCTGTCATTTGCACGTTTTTGTGTGTGTTAAATACGTTTTATTAGCGCCAGCTATAAAACCCTTGCACAACAAACGCCAGACTTTTCCTGCCATTTCAATGAAGTGGAAAGTGTGAATCTGCGGTGCTTGCAGTAGCGGTGGTCTGGGAAGCCGAGTTACATTAATGGATCTCAGTGATTGATAGATGGAGCACGGCAAGATATATCTTTGATTATAATGTTTAGTGTGCTGCCAACTTGTGCGCAGAATAAAAATAGTGATGATTAACTATGAATGAGCTTGCAGCTTCTGGGCAAAAAACAAACAAACAATTGGATGCTTTTTAAAATTATCTAAGATTTGGGAGAGTGAATTATTTATAACGCTTATTAATTGGCAGCTGCTGCTATTTTCATTGACCGAACCACACAGGCCATTAACTCACGGGTAGAAATTCTGACATGTTGCCGAATTATTTGACTGACTTACTTTCCATACTAATGTTTTTTTTTCTGTTCAGTTGTCCGATATGGCATTATTTCGACAGATATGTTTGATTCAATAGTAATTGCTTTTATAATGAGGCATATTATTTTTGGGAGTTACCATGCATATTTAATGGAGTGATATTTTTTTCTGAGACAGAAATTCCCGTGGCTGACTAATTGCCCCTAATCTGGGTCCTCCTCGTGTTTTATTCGCTTAATGGGCTTCTTGTTAGCGAAGTTCACGGTCAAGTTTCAAGTTGGCTTTTGTTTCACTCAAGAGAGACATGGGACGAGTGTCATTAGCTGGATTTGGCCTGGGAGGACACTGCAATGACAAAAGAAAAACCAACGAAAATAAAGATGGCAAAAAAAAGTAAAAATCAAGCAGAACAAAATCCATGACTAAAAACAAAAACATGCATCACACGAGGAATCGAACCCAGTGCACATGCATGAATCAACGTTAAATCAAAGCTGAATTTTTCATTTCCTGCAGCGCAAATTGGCTCGGACTAATCACCTCCACATTTTATCATAGCACATTTGAAACACTAGGCTACTGAAAGGTTAAAACATTGATGTATATTGAGTATAGTACTAATATGTAAATATGCAAGAGAAGCTCAATGAATGCATCATGCATTGGTATATATATATGTGTATGTTGAACTTCTTTCGCACCGTTCGTAGCCAACCGCGCTAATCGGAGGTGCGGGGTAAGGACAACAAACTATGGGTATCTGTGTGAGTCTATGGGTCTCTGTGTGAGTCTATGGGTCTCTGTGTGAGTCTATGGGTCTCTGTGTGAGTCTATGGGTCTCTGTGTGAGTGTATGGGTCTCTGTGTGAGTCTATGGGTCTCTGTGTGAGTCTATGGGTCTCTGTGTGAGTCTATGGGTTTCTGTGTGAGTCTATGGGTCTCTGTGTGAGTCTATGGGTCTCTGTGTGAGTCTATGGGTTTCTGTGTGAGTCTATGGGTCTCTGTGTGAGTGTATGGATATCTGTGTGAGTCTATGGGTCTCTGTGTGAGTCTATGGGTCTCTGTGTGAGTCTATGGGTCTCTGTGTGAGTGTATGGATATCTGTGTGAATCTATGGGTCTCTGTGTGAGTCTATGGGTCTCTGTGTGAGTCTATGGGTCTCTGTGTGAGTCTATGGGTCTCTGTGTGAGTCTATGGGTCTCTGTGTGAGTGTATGGATATCTGTGTGAGTCTATGGGTCTCTGTGTGAGTCTATGGGTCTCTGTGTGAGTCTATGGGTCTCTGTGTGAGTCTATGGGTCTCTGTGTGAGTCTATGGGTTTCTGTGTGAGTCTATGGGTCTCTGTGTGAGTCTATGGGTCTCTGTGTGAGTCTATGGGTCTCTGTGTGAGTCTATGGGTCTCTGTGTGAGTCTATGGGTCTCTGTGTGAGTCTATGGGTTTCTGTGTGAGTCTATGGGTCTCTGTGTCAGTCTATGGGTCTCTGTGTGAGTCTATGGGTCTCTGTGTGAGTCTATGGGTCTCTGTGTGAGTCTATGGGTCTCTGTGTGAGTCTATGGGTCTCTGTGTGAGTCTATGGGTCTCTGTGTGAGTCTATGTATGGTATGTAGAACTTCTTTTGCACCGTTCGTAGCCAACTGTGCTAATCGAAGGTGCGGGGGAAGAACAAACACAAGCTAAACTCTCGGCCATCCTCAGTCCACTGTTGGATGAAGGCCCTTTCACGCCAGTGCCACTTCCTGCGATCCTGTGATCTAATACTCCTCTGAGCTCATTTAATCGCTCCATCTCCCCAGTCCATGTCCTGTCCTACGCGTTCCATTCCATCATTGTCCTTGATCATCAGCCATCGTCCCTCCTTGTGATGTGTTCTGCCAAAGCCCACTTACATTTCTTAACAGTTTGAATGATATACTTAAACCTTCATGTGTTCTGTAATCCACGTGGTCCTTTGTATCTCAATGTGTAATTCCAAGTGTGCACCTTTAAACTTCGAATCCCCATTCTGTCATTGATTACCGTGCTTCTGAACCGTACACCACAGTAGGTAGTATGGCATTGATGCATATACAGAGCTTAATTCGTCAAAGCACTGTAAACCTAAACCCTTTTAGAATGAAAATGTTCACATTTTCTACTGAAGATTTATTTTCCCCAAATCATTCATGGTATGAAGTGCTGGCTGTTGAGAGTTCTTTGCTTAGTATTTTCATTTTTTGAGAACCAAGTTGGTTGTGTCTTAGCCCTCTTTACATCACAGAAAATGCATTGATTTTGTTCAAAAAGCAATGGAAATATATGAATTACAAGAAATTAATTAAGAACCTCACTAACGAAGGTTGAAAAGTTGAGCTCAAGATTATTTTTTTACGAGGTTGCCGGTTCTTTTATCGTCAATCTTGCTCCCCCAGTTAATTTTCTCATCATGGTCCTACCACCCTATCCATGAAGCCCACCTCCCTTTCTGAATACTGGAAACTGTTCTTGGAGAGAAAGAGTCCGTTATGGGCAGAAGACAAGCATGGACTTTTGGAACATGGTGACTTGACTTAGCAGGACAGATGGCCGGGGAACGGAATCCCAGCACATCCGGGCAGCAGCAGAGAAGAAGTGACCTCTGAAAGGAGCGGAGCTTGACTGGGGCCTTGCATAGGGATGCCTGCAAGCGCAGCGAGGGGGCGCAGAACGCGATGGAAGGTGAAGTGTATGGAGAGAAGAGAGCCCTAAACAATTCCAGTGTTATAGTGCACGGCGTGTCTTCATCACCGGTTTATAAATACATTTATTCTAAAGTTCCGATCGGCAAGGTGCACTTGGCATTGTCAAAATGTATTAAGTTGAGCTTTAATGCCCGCCTCCTTTAGCAAATGGCTGTGCAATACTTAATTATAGTGTCCTTGTTACAGTTTGTTTCACGGCGTTTCATTGTTTGAGAGGGCGGGCGGGCGGGCGGGCAGGCGCGGACAATTCTGCCACTTATTATAAATTTCCTGTCAACTGGGACTACAATATAAATACCGGCTTTGTCTAACCCAACGGAATCTCATTTGAACAATTTCCACCAAATAATGGGTTAACTGCTCACCTTAAACTTGCCCATTCATAAGCCAGGGCAGTGCTAGTGAATGTTTTGTTTGTTATTATTTATTCTCCGTGTTTTTAACGTAGCATTGGGCAATCAACCGCCGGGCCGTGTTCGTGGATAGAGAAACCGATATTAAACATGTTCACCAGCTGCCCGACTGGAGATAAGTACTGTTCACGAACAAAAAAAACAACAGGACAAATTGCCGCCTCATGCAGTCCTTCGCAGACAGTCCGTTAGCCATTAATAAAACAAATAATTGGTTTGTTTCAACATTTAATTCCCTCAGCAGGTGCGACAAACCGGGGGTTACCCGAATCGATTGCTCGCCGCCAACTCCAGCCACAGAGAGGTCGCTTTGCTGGTAATCTTGGCCCGCAAAGCCAGAGCCCTCCATTTTGTGCCGCTAATCCATTTCCTTGCGTGTTGTTAAAATAAAACAAAAATCCTCGCCTTTCCCAAGCCTCTTTTACTCCCCCCCCCTGCCTCGCATCTCCCCCAGTCAAGAAAAACGGGGGGGGGGGGTAGGATTTTATTTGTGCGTTTAAAACACACCACTTAGAATTGGGATTTCCGTGGATCATCGACGTGGGGATGGGGTTGGGGGTGTTAGCGAAATGGGCAAATTTTGGGTTGAGCTGCCTTCAAAGTTCATTTGTGGGGGGGGAGTGGTGGAGGAATTGAGTGCTGCGGCCGACTCGCTTGGCTATCAATGTGGAAAATTGCCTTGCAGGTGAATTGGCGAGCTTGCACAAGTGCACAACTTTTGCTCGGAAGTGTAAGCGGGCATCTGAATCTAGTTTATACACTTTCCGCCTGAAGGCGTCCGCATGCTTCGTTAGCCTCAAGGTGTGGTTGTTTGACTATACCTCACCACGCTGGTCAGAGGAGGGTTGGTGGAGGGCCGAGAGGGGTGCCGAGGACTGATTGTTAATACCATTCGCCGCTGACGTTATCTGTGGCTGGGAATCGAACCTAAGTTCACCGGGTTCATGCTGAGGTGTGTGCTAACCGCTGCGCCGCTGCTCCAGTAGATCGATCGTCGCGCAACGCACACTCCCGGAGCCTCCGAAGAGCACCGTCGGCTACGTACGGTGCGAAAGAAGTTCAACGTGCGTACATAAAGTACGGGATACAAAGTGAGCTCTAACTGCTGTGCGCACAAGACATGCAGGCAGGTTACGCTTCGATTAACGAGTTTTAACCGGCCCTTGGCGACCACCGGCGGATTTTCTGTAAAACGGTAATGGAGGCGCTAGAATTTAATGCGTTTTTTTTTGTTTTATAGGCCAGTTCTCCCCAGCATAGTAGTGCCCTCTGATTTATATTTCGTTTCTTGGCTTTTGTTCAAATGTTAGTGTACTTTTGTGTGTGTGGTGAGCGGTAGTGCAGCGTTCAGCGTGCCGCGCTACGAACCCGGCCACCCGAGTTCGATTCCCACTAATAGCCAACACCAGTGACGATTTAACACGCAGGCTTTCGCGACCAATATCCATAATGGAGTTTTTTTGGGTTAGATCGCGTAAATATGGACCAGTGACGATGATCCTAAACGGGCATTGGGCCTCCCCTAGGTCGACGCAGCCTCAAATGAGTACCTGGTGCAGTGTGTAAACATAAGCACTGGGGAAACAAAGGCGGCAAGGCATGGTGTTGGCAAGTCATGGTGTTGGCCACTCACGCCCTCATGTGCTGTGCCAGCTTTCATGGGTGCTTGCTATCAGCACGTGCCCCAACAGTCTGTTAAGACTATATGGAGGATCTTTGTGTAGTGTCGTGTTTAGCTCATTACTCCTGTACCTTACCTATGTTGATGTACATGTGTACCTGGGGCGGCTATGATGGGGAATCTTTGTTTTTGTGAGCTCACTCCACTACGAACTCGGCGACCTGAGTTCCTGACGACAGCTAACACCAGCGACACAATTTGATCCGGTCCTGGGCCTCCACTACATATACATAGCCTTGAATACGAGTAGCTGATGTGGTGTTTAAATATTTGCACTGGGGAGACAAAGACGGCCAGGCATGGTGCTGGCCACACATGCGCCGGGCCGCTCTGTCCTTAATAGGTGCTCGCCAACAGTGAGCCTCCAAACATACTTTCACGTGAAAAGCAGTGGCGTAGCGGTTAGTGAACTCTCTTGATTGCAGTGACACAAGTTCAAAATGTGGCCATGCTTATGACGGGACAATCGGCATCCGCAGCCCGTACGTCGTGGGGATCTGCTCGGCCTAAAATGAGCGCGGGACGCGGTGCATTATACATCACCATCATCGTCAGCAGAGCCAGGATTGATGGCCCTCTGGCCTCATACGACACAAAAGCCACAATAGCACAAGTGCTCGCTAACAGCTGGTTTCCCCGGTAGCCTTTCGAGGCAGACGAGTGAATCATTCTCTGTTGTTCGCCTGCTCCCAGACAAAGTTATGAGGCTTCGCACGGTGGCGGCGGCGATAATAATAATAACACTTGAAGGTCACGCATTCTTGAGGTTGTGTTTCCCAACAAGTGGCTTCATGACAGAGTGCGGTCGCGAAGCGCCGGGCACTCCCACTGAGTGCCTTGGAATGCTGTGCACATCAGTGTGTGTGCATCTTTCAATTCAGCTCGACGCTTCGAACCTCAGTGCGTGCTGCTGCTCAGGCATTTTTTGAGGGCAGCTGTTTTAATGCCGCTCACAATGCTGTGATGATTAACGTATTAAGTGATCGTTTACAGGTCTTTGTCAGTCCACTGCTAGATGAAAGCCTTGCCACGCCATGTCGGCTGTCAGGGTTTGTTGGAGCGTACTTGTTCGTTTGAGCGTACCGGATGGTGAAGGAGTTGGGCCCAGAGCCCATTCAGCTGTTGCTTGCCACTGATCTTAGCCTTTACCGGGAATCAGACTTAGGTCGCCAGCATGATACCCCAGCACTTTTCTTAACAACTGCGCCACGTCTCCACAATGCCATATCAGAGGTCAACTTATTGGGTGACTGTTGCAATTAATACGAATATTGTTGACCTTTTGGGCTGTTCTCGACAGCACTCTTGTCAATCCATTCCTGAGGTCCTCCCTGCGGAATTTATTTGACCATTCGTCACCCTGCTGGTTAGTGCATGCTGGTGAAGGCATTGGCATAGGAGCATAGAAGCACAATACAACAATAGCTTTTACTGCTGTCTTGCCTGTTGTGCGTGGTGGTCACCCATCCGAAAACACTGTCCAGGTACAAACTGCTGAGCTTCATTGATCTGATGACATCGGGCCCATTCTTGGTAATATGACTGCTGCCATAGCGCAGCGGCCAGCGCGCACCGATCCAGAGGTCGCCGGTTTGACCTCCTGGCGTGGCGGTTGAAACAATGGGCGCAAGTTTAAAAAAATTCTCCTCTTCCCCCGCCTGTTGCCCACTCAGCAGAATAAATGATTACACCGACAGATTACTCTCGATTAGCGGGTTTTGTCGTGTAGTTGGGGTTAAGTGTGGTTACTCGCACCTCTTCCTATATGTGTGGACAATGTTGAGGAGTCGGCCAAATAATAATAATAATGACATTTATAACGCGCCACATTTTGCAGACAAGCCAACAGCTCGAAGGCGCGGAGCCAAGCTCAGGGCTGCTCGAAAGCCTGGCCAAACAGATAGAGGCCTTTAGATATTTCTTAAAAGTCGGAGTGCATTTGATGTTGCCGATGTGCAAAGGGATAGAGAGTTCCACACCGAGGGGGCGACAGCAGAGGACCGATATGAGGCTGCAAAAGTGTGAGAAAATACCTGCTTGGAGCTCTCGAAAGCTCTCCTCTAGTGGAGGTGCTTCCACCAGCAGTGGCACAAGAAAGCAATTGCAGGACTGCACCTTCACTTCTGGCACCACGTAAAAAAAAAATCTGAATCATAAAAATATGTATTTAGTTCTTCTTGGTTCTTTCGGTAAAGTCACGTAGAAGGGAAATAATAAAATAATAAAAATAAAACATAATAAAATAATTGTATTATGTTTTATTTTTATTATTATAATAAAATATTATTATAATAAAATAATAAAACATTTTATTAGATTTTATTATTTCCCTTCTACGTGACTTTACCGAAAGAACCAAGAAGATGAATCCCTGCAGTCACGAAAGCTTTAAATCGAAATTTATGTATTTATACTGGAGGAATCCGACGATCTATAAAGCTATTTTTTTCCACAGATGGTCCAGTACAGCCCAGGTGAGAGCTTTGGAGGATTCTCGTTCTTTATTTCGGCCGCAGAGCGTGATATGAAAGCACCATAATTTCCCTTTCTCTGGGAACTTTAATTTGAGAGATGTATTACAACTGGGGCAATTACGTTGCAAGTGCTTGGAATAAATATGAAGAGTTTACAAAATTAATGAAAAGTTTTCCCCGCTTAGAAGTTATCTAGTTTTTTTTTTTGCAGGATCGCTCTCCCGGGGGAGATGGTTACATTCCTTTGTCACGGATTAATGCCGCCACTTTGCAGTAAATTCCGCAAACATTAATGGGCTCTCTTTCATTTACGTTATTTTAAATGCCAAGATAACATCGCGTGCAGTGTTTGTGAGCCGAAGAATTGTAGATCAGTGTGGACTGTGAGCTCTCGCTCTCTCTTGCATTGGTTTGATTGATTTTCAATTTTATATTGGGTACAGCATCACAGTGTGACTGGTGTGTCTGTTCAGGTCACACATCGATGTGCGTTAGGATCTGAGTTCTCGTGCATTCGCAGTCCCGCACATTTTCTGTTGACATATCCAAGTTTATTAAACACCGCTTTGTAAACATGCTATGCCCACGCACGCAAACTCCGTCACATTTTTAACGAGCCCTGAAGGAATTTTGCAGAAACATTTTAAAATACAAGTTATTAAATGGTAATCTCTACAAAGTGCCTATTTCACCACGAGGAGCCCCGTATAGCATTGTGAGAGTTGGTGTAAGTGCAAGCACTTTCAAGACAAGACTTGAGTCGATTTGTATGTTGCTGAAAAATGTTGTACAATGATGAATCTGCTTACATTAGTGTTGGAAGGATAGTTCATCACTTACGTTTTGGATTTATAAAGCATCTACGAGGGAGACCTCATCTCAAGATGTGCTGTGAAAAATAGAGCCCCTCTGCATTGCACTGGGTTTCCAGTTCGCATTAAATAAAATGTATTATTTGGTCGTTTGTTTCTCAATCCGTTTGTCCTGGTGAGGGTCACGGTAACTTCCCTAGCCATATGCGTTTTAAGACCCTGCTACAGAATCACGTCAGCCCATGATCGCTATGAATGCTCGAACCAAGTTTCGTTATATCTGAGGGTGTATACACGGTTTATTTACTTGCACCTCTGACAAGAATCAGGATCAGAATAATAATTTATACTGGAGGAATCCGATGAGCTATGAAGCTCTTTTTCGCAGATGTCCAGTAGGGGCCAGGTAAGAACGTTACAACAACAAACAATACAAAAACACGATAGGAGTGCTAAGTATGGGAAAGGTAAGCAAATCATTAAAAAAAATACAAATACAACTAATTTTTTTTTATTTTACCAGGTGAAGACCACTGAGCTATTAGTTTATTTTTCAGAAGCGACCTCGCCACCAACGATAGCGCAATGAAGTGGCGAATCATGTGGACATTTATAGCAGCACTGTTGTTAATTGGTATTTAAACACTCTATGTAATGTGTTTCCTGCTTGCAGTAAGTTTCGCATGTTTCACATGTAAATAAGTTATTTTTTGCTCTTGTTGGTTTGCACGTTCTATAAATGTTTTTTTATTTTTTTATTACCAGGTAAGGCCCACTGAGCTATGTAGCTCTTTTTCAGAAGTGACCTGGCCACAAATGATAGCTCAACGAAATGACTTATCACCACGTGGGAATGCACAGCAGCCGAATACTCTAAACGCACGTTGATTCTAAATGCGGAGGCGAAAACCGGAGGACCCGGAGAAAAATCCACGCGACCACGGGGAGAGACATACAAACTCAAAATATGCAGGATCGAACCCACGACTTCCTGAGTTAACATCTCTTAGCCACCACGGCGTTGTCCTCCAACTGCCGCCAATGGTCTTGGGGCCGTGGCTGTTGTTCTAAAAGAGCCACTTGGCTCGACGGGCCCAACCGGCTGAAATAGAGCCCGAGTCTCAGTGTAGCGGTTACAGGTGTGTCCACATTGTAACTGTGATTATTGGACAGTTTTCGTGACATGTAGCTTATTTCCAATAAAAAAATGTTTGCTGCATCCAAAATGGATTCACTCAATAGAACGTGAACCAAATTTACATGTGTTTTTTTATGTTATTGAGTAGTATAAACATTTTTTGGCAGGACATTTGAATGCTTATAAACATCCGATGAAACTCCATTTTTTAGAAAAAGAAAAAAAATCACTATGAGATCTCTTTTACCAGTGGCAAAATATAATAGTAGGTTTTTACCCTTTTAACTGGTACAAAACTGACACCTTTATTCAAGGCATCATGTTTGCAATGACCACAACACAAGTAGTCAAAAAAGCAAACAAAAGAAGCAACTCTGATAAGGATGATAGTATGCACTGTCCTTGAAGTTGATTGGCCCACACCCGAGACGAAAAATCAGTTGGAAACTTGGTTACAGTTAACGAAAATAACTGCCTTGCGGGAAGTGTGGTGACATTTGCGGTTGTTGTTCCTTGGCTCAATTCGCTTTCTACTTCTGCCCCCCCCGCTGCCCTTCACGTGTCCCCTCCAGCCGTGCCCTTGGGGGTCATTGTGGTGCCTGGCGATTGCGACCTCATGGTGTGTCGGACACACATTGACCGCCTTCAAGAGGTGAGCGCCGCGCCGTGCGTGCGTGTGTTCTTGCACAACTGCATTTGTAAGTCCGTGCGTGAACTGGAAAACAATTGGGCTCGTTTTTTTGTTGCCTTAAATCCTCGCGAAACCGTACGTTGTCAGCGCGAATCTCCGCGGCACTTCCCGCGCAGGTTCTCACGGCGATGCCGAACAGCTGTTTCCGTCGTGCCGCCGCGTGTCGCTCGGCGCGACGTCCGACGTTTCGCCGAACCGTTTTTCAGTTCCCGAGGAAGCTCCCACAGCGTGGACTCTTATTCACGTTCTCAAGAAGCTGGGGCAGCGCGCGGAGCGAAACGTCGGATGTCGCGCCGAACAACAACCACGCGGCACGTTGGGGCAGCGCTCCAACCCCGCCGCTCGCACGGAGTCGCTGCCGCGCCGATTCCGCGCGCGTCTCGGCGGTTGCGCCCGCCCGGGGACTCGGCGATCGACGGCGTCAGCTCGTCTGCGTTTGTTTCCGCCACTGGCGGGCGAGCGATGATCCGGCAGCCCCCTTGCCCTGCTGCGCTGTCACAGGGTCCAGCTGCGGGCGGTCAGAGCGGCGGCGGTGGCGGAGTGCGCACGCGTTCGCGAGCGCATGACGTTCTTCAAAACGCGGGCGGGGGAAAAAAAACGCACGAGACATTCAACGCGCTCGCGGCGTGCGTGCGTACGTGAATTCGTCGCGGGCTGCATTATTAGGTGGTCTGCATTCACCCGGGGTTTTTTTTTTTGCGTAGCATCAGGAGCCCCCGCGGTGTTCCCACACAAAAAGAACGTAAGAGGAGGGGATTGTGGGGGATGGTATGCGGGGGGGGGGGGGGGGGGGGGCGCAGAAAAAAGTAATCGTTGGTGATAGTTCTGATGCCACGGGGGGGCGGCCGCCATCAGCGGAGCTAAAGCAGCGCAGCGGGAGAGAATGAGAAATGGAAGGGCTGGCGTGAATTCTGAGCGCGCGTGCAAGGAAACGCAATCCTCCCTGCAGTTACGTCAGACTGGTCGGCTGCCCTTTTTACCCTGGACTCATTTGTCTAAACATATAACCCTCATGCTCTTAGCCACAGACCGTTTCCCATAACCCGGTGACTTTCATAGCTTGTCCTCTGGTTGCTAGGGGAGAGTTTTTTTTTTTAACCGCATGGGTTCTTTATGAGTACGAAATCCTCTTAAACATAGAGAAAATTGGAAGAAAATCCACGATTGATTTAATTGCATTTGCCGGAGGAAAAAAAAGGGGGGGGGGGCGGCATCTATGTTCAAACCCACGCAAGCAGCCCCCCCACTCCCACCCCCCTGTCCCCCCCCGCCCCCCCGCCCCCCCTGCCACTCCATTCCCCGCCCCGCCCCCCCTGCCCCCCACCCAACTCCAAAATGCAAAATTCTGCTACAACACTCGTGTTGCAGAGATGTGGTCTCACATGCACAGGGCACAGCGTGCGTTTGCCGAGTGGAAACTAGGCGGGGGTAACGATTTGTGCGGGGGGCAGGAGGGGGGAGCGCCGGTCCTCGCTATGAAAACGCTGCGATGCTGCGACGGGGTTTGTCCTGGCATTGATAAGAAACAGTCGGGGGTTCGAATGGAAATTATGAGCATCAATAAAAAGTTCTCGCTCTTCTTTTCCAACACAGCTCTCTCTGCGCATGTCCGAGCCAGGGTGAGTGCATCTGCTGGCCGGTGTTTAACTCCACGGGAGAGAAGCTGGCAGGAGCTGGGGGGGGGGGAAGGAAGGAAGGACCAGCGTTAGCTTCACTCTCTGGCTGCGTCGGCTTTGTTTCTCCTTGCAGGACTTTCCCTTTATCCCTCCCAGCTTCCAGCGAAGGTTCCAGGTCTGTCCCCCCCACCCGCCCTGCATCCCTCTGCATCCCAATCCTGTGCCATGCCCCCGTGTTTGGCATGCACGTTCACATGTGGGGCATGCGGTTGCGCGTGTTTCTTCGTGGGAAGCGGAAGCGTAGTGGTCAGCGCGCTGCGCTACGAACACTCGGCGACCCGAGTTCGATTCTTGCCCATGGCCAACACCAGTGACGATTATCTGAACTGGTCACGGGCCTCCCCTTGATCGACTCAGCCTCAAATGAGTACCTGGAGCAGTGTGTAAACATCACGACGAGGGAGACAAAGGCCGCCGGGCATGGTGCTGGCCACCCACACCCCTCGTGTGCCATGCGGGCCTTCATAGGTGCTTGCTAACAGCACTTGCCCCAACAGTTTGTTGAGGCTATACGGGGGAGCTTTGGCTTTGTTCGTCCTCAATCTTTTCTCTTGATTTTGTCGTCGTCGTGTCGCGTATGTGATTGCTGAGCTGCTCCGCTCATGTGATTTTGCATGCGTCGGCAGTTATTGGATTTTACACCAAATACACAGCACGTTGCTTACGTGGGCCCAGTTCAAAACGACGCGCCTGACATCGTGGACTATGCATGGCTTCCTGGTTGTTTGTACGACGAGGCTGTGATTGTGCTGCGCCACCGCTGAAATGAATATCGCGATTGTAATGAAATAGGGGAAGCTCTGACTCGTAGGCCACAAAATCTTCTCATCTTACGAATGGAACGATAACCTCCATCCCCAACGCGTACCACTCGTCTGCCCCCCCCCCTCTCTCTCCCCGTGCATCTCATACGAATCGATTTAATTTAATTAGCAAAGTTTGTGATATTCTTGGGTCTTTCGGTAAAGTCACGTAGATAGGTTCAAAGAAGAAAAAAAAAGTGTTTTGATCGCAACACAAGCGTTCGTCATCAGGAAGATCGAAACGTCGTAGTTTTTTGTTATTTATTGTTATTTTCTTTAGAACTTATCTACATGACTTTACCGAAAGACCCAAGAATATGAATTCCTGCAGTCACGAAAGCTTTAAGTCAAGGTTTGTGATTTTTCCGCGATGGTGTGGGGCGGCGGTGAGTACCTTGCTTGGAGGATCACTGGAATCGAGGTGTGACCGTGAACTGGTGGGTGCTGTGTGCATGTCCGACACATGCGCGCCACGTATTGAGACCCGCCGTCTCTCTCGTCTGTGCAGCAGGAGGGCGATGGCACCAATCCCCGGGTGCTGTCTTCCCAGCGTCTCTCGCCCAAGTGGTGTTTCCTCGACTGTGAGTAACATCGCCCGATCCGGCGACCAACGCATCCGTGCGGTGAAAATGCATCGTTGTCCTCTACTTCTACGCTTCCCCTGCACCCTTGTTATGTTCCCGACGCCTTCACCAAATCCGCGCCGATCGGCGTGGTGAAGTACGGTCAGATAGCCCTCATCGCCCAGGTCAGGCGTGGGGAGGCCCTAATCTGGCAGTGGATTGACAAAAGGGCTGTACATTTGCAAGTATAGATATCGATTGTTGGAGTATGAGGAATTACAACCAATTGCAGTTATGTTTTTGCATGGTCCTGTTGTGTTGTTGTGTAACATAATGTGTTTTGTTACATGTTTACATGTGAAACACTGGAATGAGTTTGTTTATTTTGAAATGAAAGTGTTTTTAACAAAGACTGTTTGGTATACTACTGTTTACACTATGAGACCTCCTTTACCAGTGGAAAAATATAGTAATGGGTTTTTACCCTTTCAACTGGTACAAAAACTGACACCTTTATACAAGGCATCATGTTTGATGGAGACTAGGCTCTAAGAAAAGCTGTATAGGGTGTGGACCAATCAACTTCAAGGACAGTGCATATCATTATCATCATCAGAGTTGTATCTTTTTGTTTGCATTTTGACTGCTTGTGTTGTGGTTATTGCAAACATGATGCCTTGTATAAAGGTGTCAGTTTTTGTACTAGTTGAAAGGGTAAAAATCCATTACTATACTACTGTTGTTGGCAAGTCCTTCCCTCTACACTATGGGCCGTCAATGCTACTAATAACGTATTATTAATTGTACTTGCTTTGTGATTATCATTTTTTTGTTCCAAGTTGGAATAGATTCATGTTCATCTTTACGTATTTCAAATGGTAGCGCGGTGGTTCAGTGGTTTAACTCAGCCAAGTTCAATTCCCACCCACGGCTAACATCAGTGGCAAATTATATCCTCACCTCGTCAACCCGCACTCACCCGTGCGGTCAAGTATGGTCAAACAATCCCCTATAACCAACGTGGTGTGGTGAGTTTCACATCCACAAAGGCTCAAAACTATTATCATGATTTAAAATTGCTACAAAATCACCGATAGAGCCTCGGTCCAAACATGAATTCAGTTCGGCATCACAGTGGACTTTATACAAACGTCAGTATCACAATGACTAATATATGAGCAAAGAATGTTTGTGTGTAACGCGCGTGACCTCACTCCACGTCGACCAGCCCCCCTCATCAATAATCATGAACAGGTGGGGTCCTCCACATAGACCTCCCACCCCCGTCATTAAAAATCATGAACGGGTGACGTCACTCCGCATGAAGAAGGTGGAGCGGAAACGAAAATTTGGTTACACAAATTAGCTTTCATTTCATTATGGAAAGTAAAGCTAATAAAGAAATCAACGCAGCAACTTATATATCGCGCCAAACAAGGCTGTGTGTGTGTCCCGCATGTGACGTCACTCCACATGAGCCCCCCCCCCCCCCCCGTTATTAATAATCATGAGCGGGTGACGTCACTCCACATAGAGCACCACCCTCAAAAATCATGAGCGGGTGACGTGAGGCACCCCCCTCATTCATAATAATTAGCGGGTGACGTCACTCCACATTGGGCACCCCCCCTAATTAATGATCATGAGCTGATGACGTCACTCATGTGGACCCCGCCCCAACCCCTCATTAGTAATCATGATCGGTAATAAAAATAAAGTTAATAAAAAATAATTAAAATAGTCAGTACGCTCACCCAGCTTAACCATTGCTACAGTCTACAGTATAGACTGCCAGTACACTCACTTAGATTAAGAACCAGGCTACAGTCTACATGAGTGGTTTTTGTTTTTTATTTAAATTTTTTATTCACTTTATTTTTATTTTTATATCTATGTTACTTTACCGAAAGAACCAAAGAATATGAATTCCTGCAGTCACGAAATTTTTAAGGCAAAATTTAATCATGAGCGGGTCATTATTTTCAATTTAATATTTCAGATTAACTGCAATACACCTCCTTGGACGGGGCTATAGCCTAGTCTCAAATATATGTCTTAATGCTTCATTAGATTTCCTTCCGTGTGTGTATACATCTCCCATCCCCATGCCTCCACTCCCCGTGAAATGATTCATTTAAAATTCTCCGGTCAAAACTTCCGGCTTGGCCGTGGGGCACATCAATTGCGTGACCTTGCTGAGACGAGGGACAGGCAGGTGAAGACCCCTGGAGTCTCCCGGGGGTTTCCCGACTTCAAGCGGGAACCGGACGCCCACGTTGTGCTCGTTTGCTCCAAGCCCCCTAGAGGACCCGGTGGCCTCATTATCAGAGATTAATTGACCGGCGGATCGACGCGGATGTCGCATCGATCGGACTTGTCGATGCCAAACCTCGTGTTTTTCACCCCTCCTCCCCCCCCCCCCCCCAAAGATGGAAATGTTCAAACAAGGGAAATAATTAACGGCCTGCTTACACGCGCCGTGCGATTTCCAACGCCGCTACAGCCGTGACTTGGGGGAGAGAAAAACACCCCGACACGAAACAACGCAGCCTCTTAACGTTACGACCACTTTACGTGATTTTTTTTTATCTTCCAGAGTAAACAGATCGCGATTAAAGACGCCTCGTTATGAAAATAGCTGCGAGCGACGCGTGAGAATTGGGCTCGTTAGGCGGCTGTGCTTCAGAGCTCTTGTGCCTCGCGGCATTTGCCTCGTTAGGCGAGGGGCCGGCTCTGCAAGATGCTTTTCGCGGCTGGCGGCCAAGGCGTCAGCTTCTTGGGGACGTCTGCATACAGGGTCGCCGCTCAGTGAGGACGCAAAGCTTCGCCTTCCGCGGGGTTGCTGCCCTGGCGCGTCGTGGTTCGCACGGCTCGTATTCGATTCGCCTGCGTCGCAGTTGCAATGATGGACAAAGCCCTCTTACCATCCGTCCCGGCTGCCCGCTCTGCCCACCCGGCCGGTTTCTATGGGGGGACGCCAGAGTCAGGCGATCGGGCACGGTGGTGTAAAGTTTGGGCTCTCTCCCACCTCGTCAATAAAGATGTCAGGCCAGTGTGGACCCAGCAGGCTCAAAGACCCTCCAGAAGGCTTCTATAGAGCTCCCTCAAGCAGAGGCACTTCTGCCAACCGTCATATAAGCAAGTGATTGCACGGCTGCACCTTTGCCACCTCGATCGCCTCTCCTCGTGCGAATGTTGCTACTGCGCTGATATTTCGTGCTGCACTGCAAGCACCTCCTCTTCTCTTCCCTCGCAGTCTGACGAGCGTGCCATGGCAGGATGCCCCTCCGCGATCTCTCACTCGACCCTAGGGCCGCGCCTCCTTCGCCGTTCCCCATGCAACTCGACGGACTCAGCACAACGACGCGAGCTCGTTAGCATGAGCAGCACGTGCAGCGTGGCCCACTCGCAAAAGCATCTCATTAACAATTATCCACCCACGTCCGCTCTGCTTTGTCAAGCCTTTCTAAGCTGTTGCCGCCGCCGCCGCCGCTCCATCAGTGATTCTCGCCTCAACGATTCACGTCAGACCCCGTTTCTGAATGGCGCGGTCCAAGATGTCCTGTCCGCTTTGGCGCATGTTTGCGAGGCCGCAAGGAATTATTGAAGCAACCCTGGGTTAGTTGCTGGCCCTGTCGAGAGCAGTCGTTTGGGTTTCTGCACCTGCCTGCCAGTCTGCCTGCAAGTCTGCCTTGTCCGTGCAAGCTTTTCTGTCAGAAGCACGCGATAGGCTTTCCACGCAGCTTTAGAGTCTGACTTTTGACAAAACGGCAAATCTACAATCGAAACATCATACAGTGCCCTTTATAGAACAGGACTTAATCCGGCCCTCTCCTGCCAAAACATTGCTGTGGAGCGATAAAAAAAACAAAGAAAATAACAAAACGCACATGCGCGCGAGCGAGCAATAAGAAATGTGTGTGTATATATTTTGCTCAGAGTGAACATTAAGAAACCACGTTGTTGGGTTCCAAACCACCCACAGATTTTTAATTTTCACCAATAACTCGTATTGTTTATCTAAGTTCTATGTCAACATAAAATACAACTATTCTAGCCCATTTGGTCCACGGCTGGATGAAGGCTACTCCTTGTGCCGGCCTTGGGGGTTGTTCAACGATACTTCACCGCACTGGGTTGGCGAATTGGGATGAAGGTCCTGGGAACGGTTTAAATGTCGCTCGCCACTGGAGCGGCGGCACAGTAGATTGCAAAGCCACGTGATGGATCTGGCCACCTGCGTTTTACTCTGGGCCATGGTCACCATCAGTGACGAGTGATACCTTTATTTATACTGGACTGGAAGCATCTGATGAGCTTATGATGCTATTTTTTCACAGATATCTGAACCGTTCCTGGCCCCTGCCTTCACCATTCATCCCGTAACTTATGTGAGACTAGGAGACCTTCATCCAACAGTGGATTCGCAAATGGTTGTCAATGTTTGTATCGTTAAATGCATACGTGTATAATATGTGTGCGTTCAAAACACCACATCGTCATCAGCCATGATCCATCCACTGCTGGATGAATGCTTTCCTGATTGGTTTGTGGTCTTGCAATTCAACAATCCATCTAGCACCTGCACTTTTGCTGATTCCGTAGCTCCATCCCAGCGGTGAACATCCTTTTTGGTCTACATTCCCTCCTTTGCCCGGCACTCGGGCACCGTTTTTGTTTCCCACACGCGTGTTTAAATACATTTATTCTTACACACCATCACGTTTTTACTACTTTGTGTTTCCAAACATCCCCCCCAAGAGTTACCGCGTGAGGGCTGATGTATCAGGAATGAAATTGAAGCATCTCAATCGATGAGCGGAGAGACAGTGTAAAACCAAGCATCAGTTCCCACCGATTGTTGCTGTCGCCAATTACAGGTGTGCGATTCCGGTTGTCTGCAAGAAAAATAAAAAACACGTCTAGACCGTATGCTAATTACGTTCACAGGGAGACGGTGGAGAGATTCCCTCTGCCGAGGAGCCCCGTGCGTTTCGCGTCCTCGATTTCCATTTCCGTGCCGTGCAAAAATGTCCCGCGTGCGTCGCTCTCGCCCCGAGTCATCACGAGCGCGCGCGACTGACGTGCGGTGCACGCGTGCAGGCATTCGCAGACCTCCGCGGCTTAATAACGAGCGGTGACTGTCGCCCCTTGTCAAGCACGAGCGTCGTCAGGATCGCTTTAATAGCTCCATTACGTGTAAGACGAGCCATAATATCTGCGGAATAATGGGTCTCTTTCAGCCTATTCTGCACACGGACATCAAAACCCGCCCCGTCCCACCCGCTCTCCCCCACAGTCAAGATATGCCGATTGACAGCGTGCCAGTGTGGGCTTTAACAAATGCGGTTAAAATAAACGCTATGTATATGTTCAAAGACGTACGGCCAAATTGCCCAGAATGCAACCCAATCTTGTTAAAATCTCGTAAAGCTATGCAAGGTTGAGGTCGGATAGTGTTGGGACGGGTGAACAATGCGCGAGCTTGCCGGGTGTTGTAGGCCAGGGTCTGGGATGTTGTGGCCAGGAGGTGGCGATGTTGCATGCCACTCCCTTTCTTCTGGGTACTACAGATTCCTTTCCAACATGAAGCCAAACACGCAAAAAAAAGGGATTGGGCAAATATCCCAATGTAGTAAGACTCTCTTGAAAAAGAGTCCTTCAGACTCTTGGTAAATAATTGTCACCATTATTATAGTCCATGATTGTAGGCCCTGTAGGCGATTTGGACCTGTTTTAAGGCTTGCAATTCATCGAAACGAAATTATTTCACGTGAGAATCCATGGGTAAGTGAGTGGCGTTATTATTGAGGCTGAAATTAGGAACTCCCTTGGAAAGAAGAGACGCTCCATTTGCCATGGCGTGACGTCGCTGGGCTTTGTGTTTTTCTCAGTTGTATTTCCTACACGGAGCACGTAACATTTTTACGTATGGCGGCTTTTTAAAGAACATAACGGCACTGGTTTTACCTCAAAGTCAAAGCAAATTCTGAGGCGTTGCCTTCCTTAACATTTCTTCCACTTCGAAGCGGAATGTGTGTTTTATAAAATTGCGGCATTACGCGTGACATTTGAAAAGAAGGGCAGCTTTTTGTCCACGTGCGTGCTTGCGTGTGTGCGTGAGTGCGTGAGTGAGAAGGGTTGAAGAGTTGTTGTACGGTGTTTGATGAAGTTTGTGCTACTCTTGTAGAATGGTAGGCTTTTAATGCAGGAAAAAAAACTACTACCCATCAACGAAGACCTCGACAGTGAACTTCGCCGCAGTCTCAAGTCCCGATCCCCCTTTCTGGGATTGCACTGCTGCTGTCACCATCCCAGAATCTCAGCCAGATCCGAAAGAGCACTACTAGCGAACAGCATGGAACGTCCTTGGACGTCCAGAATAAACCCTTCATTCGAGACCCAAACGTCATCGCAAGCCGTGCCTCTGACATTCCTCGATGCTGGCAGAAACATCAATGGCATCAGAAGACTAACAGGCCGATGCGAACATATCGTAGATGAACAGAACGTTAAAGACGAGTCACAGCGGTGCGACTTTGGTCATGCAACCCAAACTATTGACTATCATAAACCACTGTGGTCTGCACTACGTCGACGTAGGGACAGAAACACGAAACAAACTCTATCTCATATTCTTGGTTCTTTCGGTAAAGTCACGTAGAAGGGAAATAATAAAATAATAAAAATATGAAACAATAAAAAATTCTCTGGATTTTTTTATTGTTTTACCGAAAGAACCGAGAATATGAATCCCTGCAGTCACGAAACTTGGCTATCAGAGCTCGACATTGGCAATTTAGCTCCCAAACACATTGCTGCCATAACATGTGAGAATAGAATTGGATGCGGGAAATAATACGACAGCGCAGTATGGCTTCTTTTTTCGCGTGCTTCTTTTTGGCGCTGAGCAAAAACATCGGCGACGGCCCTATTCCCCACAGTGCCACTACACGCGTAGTGCCATTGGGCTGCGAGGCATTAAGTGCGTACAGTAATTCTGGCTTCTTGCTTCCTTTTATGGGCTGACCCTGAGGCTGTTAGAGACGGCAGAACTGTTTTGTAGCAGATGCCCCGGCACTGGGAGAGTGGACATAAATTATTGACTGCCTCCCAATTCAAAAACAGCTGTTCCTGCGGGCGGTGAGCGAGGATGCGAAGTTTGACATATGGCTCCGTCGGAGGCGTCACGGAGACACAAATTGTTTCCCGAGTTGGGGATAAGCTTTGTGGCGGTAGAGACGCGCAGGATAATTCTGCACTAAGGGCGCCGAAGTGGTGAGATGTTAACCACCTCGCCCGATATGCAGGAGGTCGTGGGTTCGATCCCGGCCCTGACGATACCTTATATTTGGAGTTTGCATGTTCTCTCTCCCGTGGTCGCGTGGATTTTTCTCCGGGTCCTCCGGTTTTTCCTTCCACAATTAGAATCAACGTGTGTTTGGAGTATTTGGCTGCTATACATTTCCACGTGATAAGCCATTCCTTTGAGCTATGATTTGTGGCCAGGTCGTTTCTGAGAAAGAGATATACAGCTCAGTGGGCCATACCTGGTAAAATTTAAAATAGTTTAGTTTAATAGTGAGTCTGCAGCAAACGTTGTTTCCATCGTTTACTAATAAGATCGGGTGCAGATGGGGACATTGTTAACTCCGCGCACTGTTCCGTTTTTTTTTTTAAACCAAGTTTTAATTATTTCCATCTTCCCCACTGTTTAGAATTTTTCGTTTTGTTTTAAGCAGCGACGAGTGGGTGAATTGTTTCAGGGATGGGAGCAGTGCTTCCTGAGCACACAACGCGTGTGCTATTGCGACGTGGAGCTAGGGTTTTTTTCCCCCCAGGATCGTCCCATTTTTTGAGGTAGCCATTTTCTCATGGAGAAATGTATTTAATTCTTCTTGCGACATTAAACGTCCCGATTATTATTTTTTGCCAGCAACAGAGCAAACGAGAGGAATGCATTATACATGTGGCTCTCCCCTAATTCTGGTTAAGTCAGATACGCTTCTGCTGTTTCCCCCATGATACGTCCCGGTGTTGTTATGTTTTTGTTTCTACCACAGAGGTAGCAACCGGATCTCGTTCACCAGAGTCGGTTTGCATTTCTCTCCACGCGCGATGCCCACCGCATTTTGGCGATGCGGGGGCAGCCCGCGCGTCGTCCAGATAAATGGGGAATTCCCACGGTGATTTACGATCTTGACCCCAGCGCCCGTCGTTTTCGTCCCCGAGGAATTGGAAACTCCCGGTAGTGATCGAAAAAAGCTCTGAAAAATGGAACGGCACTCCACGGATTTCACAAATCGCACGCCCCTCTCACTTGATACCACTGCGTAGGTTGTTCTTGGGGTTCTCCTGTACACATCTGTGGTGTGTTTTATTATGATTATGACGTATGTTTTACCGGGAAAGCTTTGCGGAGTCTCAAGACTCTTGTTCAGGAGGGTCCTGTCCAGTCTTTGCAATATGGGGTGATGCTGCTGCTGTGTGTGGTTCCAATTGAGTCATTTCCAGGTAATTTGTGGAGCATTCGGACATTTAGGCCACTTACCAGTTGCATTGCACGGGTGTTTTTTTTTGTTTAGCTATGGGACGAAATCGTTGAATCTGGAGGAGATCCATGCAGAACAGGGGGAGCGCATTCAAACTCCACACAGGAGGAGGTGGTGGCACTCTTGGCCTATGTGAGGAGCTGGTGTTTTTGCCGCCTATGTGTGATCATTCCCTGGATTTTCTCCTGCCAGGAGCTCAAGCGTTCCCCCATCGCTCCTTCTGGTCCCCATGTTGTTGACTTCCGTTCCCGTGGACGTGTGTGGTTTTGTGTCTCTGCAGTGTTCTCGTCCATTTGTGTATGTTCTGTAATCTATTCTTGCGATGGCAATACGTCCAGGAGCTAAATGCCAATGTCGAGGTCTGCTAGCTATGCGAGTGCTTCAGGAAGAGTGTCCATCGTATTGAGATGCAATTTTCACGAATGACGCTCTATAAAAAAATAAAAAATATTACCACATCCTTGAGTCAGTGGTGGAATTGTTCACATGCCAATGACAGGCACTAGAATTGCCATAGGAAAACCACTGTTGGCTTCCCCACAAAGTGGTGTAACCGTTTTATCATCCCTGGAGGGATGATTGGCTGTGTCGATCCACAACCCTCGATCTGATTTCGCAATCTTCTGACCGCAAGCCGCTCACTCTGCTACTGAGCCACCCATCAGGATACGTGTATGTTTACCGTATTAATGTTTTTGTATGATTCACGTACATTATAAATCCTGTACTTTGTCTATTGCTCTTTGTTCTGCCACAAGTGTGCGTTCGCCTGCGCACACAGTGACACTCTGTACACACTGACACACGAGTGCTTTCGACATTAGCGCCCTCTGTGTTTGTGCCCCACAATGGAGGAAAAAAAAACCCCATTGAGTGAAACTTTAAAAGTAAAAATATTTGCTCGTAAATATCCACTTTATTTTAAGGTGATTTAAATCTTTGCAAACAAGGTTGTGGATAAGGGCAGATATTCGGGGTGATACCGCTGTTTTTTTTTCGGTTAATCAAATTTCAGGGGACATTTGCTGCTGCTGCGGCTCGAATTGAGAGAAACGTGCCCAAGTGCCTCGCCTGACTGAAGTGTGTTACTTTTGTCGTTTATTTTACAGCCACATCTGCCGAGCGTTTTTTCCGGATAGACAGAGCACAGGTACGTAACTTTCCTTTGCCCCACGGCTTGCCGGGCCATGCTGCTGTCATTTATTTTCCCGTTCGCAAACCTGCCGTTTTCTGGCGTCTGGCATCTTGTTGCGGCTGCACAGACTGGACGGGGTGGAATGCAATTAAAAATGTCCATCGCTGGGCCCGCCGCACGTGACCATGAAGATCGTTTAAGCTGCATAAGAATCCCCAATGCGGCAACGGCGGCGGCAGAGGCAGTAAATGTATTGCACTAAAACTTGTAATTGAATTGTAAATCATGCAGTTGGCTAATGCACTTGCGCGGAGGAGAATTGAGTTTGCCCCATTAAGGAAGGACAGAAGGATCAATATTAACGCAGTTTAAAGCCCCATGGATTGCTTATTTGACTCATAATAGAGAGGAGTCTTAACAATTAATGTCTCGGTAATCCTACATTTGTATAGTTGACCTGTAGGTTTGAAACTCCTCGCATGATCGCGTGTTTAAGGGGCCTCGTAATGAAGGGCATTTACTCCAGGGTGGCATGCGGACCCATTCTTAGACCAAGTGTGGTCGCTTTTTAATTTTCGCCTCTAAAAGATGTTTTAGAAATCGGGTCATTTAGAAGACAAAGATCTGCATTCATAATTCTGTTGCGAGAAGAGCCAAGGAAGGCCCAACCACTCTGAAGAAAAGCTTTTTTGTGAATTCTATGCTGCCTTGTTTTTCCCAAATTCGCTGGGTGAATAGAAGGACCTCACTGATCGGTGACCTTAGCTGGCCAGCCTCCTGCCTGTTTCAAATAGCGGTTGCTAGACGACGCGGAGGGCAGCAGCGGAGAATGCAAGGCAGCTTCCTCGCGGACTGTGGGCCCCTCAGCAAGGCAGCTTTCATCGCAAGAATGAGCTTCTCTTTAACGACCGCAATGATCTAATGCTTCAGTAACGCTCTTTGACTGTATGGATCTGCCGCGGCATCAATCTGGGGGAAGGGGGCACATTAACAAAACAAACGTGCGGCTTTGCGTCTAAACACTTTATGGTCGTGTTTTTAGAAACTCTGATTGCAATATTTACAAATTGTGGGCTTTGATCAGCTATGCTGACGGAACAGTGGCGTTCATATTAAAAATAAAATACCGTTTCATAAACAGGCCATCTGTTGTGATAATGTGGTACGATGATGTGCTGATTTGTTTTTTGTTTTCCTTCATTTTACTCTTGATAGCCATTTGCCGGCACAATCTGTATGCGGCGAGCACAATTAGCGCTACGCTAACTTTTCCACCGTGGAGGGTTTTTTTTTTGTCCACGCGTCGGGTGCTTTACACTGGCACACCGCAATCTGGCCGTTACCCCGGGGCACTATTGGAATGCCCCCCCCCCCCCCCCACCTGTAATGGGACTTTTAAAATTCGGAATTTTTTCAGACGGTAAAGGCAAGTGCAGAGGTCACCAAAGTGATCTTTTGCCGCTTCTATGATGTTATCCCACTGAATGCTTTGTGCGTTTTTTTCTTTACTACGCAGATGAAACAGACGTATTCACATTTGATGTATGCTTAATAGGTTGCGGCTTGTACCAAAAAAAAAAAAAACATTTCTCCCAAAAAATGTTTTTCGCCGGTCCTTGGTGGCGCCTCTCTCTGCGTACTCGGCATCGTGCCCGGGCACACGTTTCGCAAATGTGGACATCCCGATATCCTGTTGAAATTACCTCTCGTATTTGAGGCGACTGCGAAGGCTCAGAAAGACATAATCTGCGTGTTGGAGCACCGAGCCACCGCTTCTGAGGTGCCAAGTTCGATTCCAGGCGCGCCACACGGTTTAGCCTGGTTCTCGTGTGACACGAGTTGTCGTTGTTAGCACGGTTGCCAATGACTGCAAAGAAAAATGAAACTATTAAAATGTTTGTTTGTCACTTAATTTGGCGGGTGCAAGGTCTGAGGACTAAACACATTGCTTTGATTGCTATGCCAGTTAACTCTTTGCTACTGGTGCGGTTAATAAGCTCGTGAATGCAATTGCGAAAGTGTATTCAGTAGCATTAAGATTCCGTCCTTCCGATTCGATATTCCGCACCTCCGATTGGCACGATTGGCTACGTATGGTGCGAAAGAAGTTCAACATACATACAACGTACATACAGGTGTTCTCGGCTACTGCGGGGCTACACTGTGGGCATCAGAGTGGTCAGTTGCTGAATAATCCATTCTAAGAGTGTATTATGCTGCCATGTCTTTGCTTCTGGCCTTCACCAACCCTCACCGATCAGTGTGGAGTATGGTCAAATAACCCTCACGACCCACACCGTGTGAGAAGGCCCTCATCTACAAGTGGAGTGACAAAAGGGCTGTACGTGGCATGGTATCGACAGCGCTGTTGGCATAAACTTGGGGAGGGGAATTTATAAGAAAAAAAAGAAAATCCCTTGAAGACGCTCGGCCGTTTGCGACGTCACGCGATTTTTCCCTCTTGAACCGGGTCAACTCGACCGTCGCGCTGTGGGCCTTGCAGGAGCACCTCCACCTGGTGGTGGACACCTCTGTGGACGAGCTCTTTGTGCTCGACCCGGAGCCGGTGACATGTGGCGGCCTCGCAGGGGAGGGGTCGGCCGGCGGAGGCGGCGGCGGCGGCGTGACGGGGGCCGGGCCGGGCATGCCGGACCTCGTGGAACCCACGACCGGAGGGTGAGTTGAGTCGCGCAAGCCAAAAAAAACAACAACCCTTGTCCATCTCTGCCCGAGCCGCTCGCCCCGCTCGCTTTATCTTTATCGCGCCCGCCGTTTGCAGCGAGGTAAGCATGAAAAAACCTTGAGAACCGTACGCTCGTAAGTGCAGGTTCTGCGGTACCAGGGCTTAATGTCTGAGCTGGCGGGGGCTTGAACAAAGCGGGTGTTCATTCCCCCCACACCCCCCCCCCCTAAGCCGTCTCACCTGACTGCACACAAATTCCATTCCCCTGGGAGGCAACTGAGAGCTCTCAAATGCTCAGCCATCTAGCGAGCATCAAAGCTTATCCCAACAGAGATATATAAATAAATAAGAACCTCACCAAAAACACAGCTGACACACGAGGAATTATTGGGCGTAAACGTTTTAAGCTTTTGCAAAAGAAAAAAAGAAATAAAATAAAGTAAAAATTGCGGTTTTTACTTGTCACATTGAGAATGCGACGTCTTTGGCAGCCGCCCACGAAAATTTTTTTGTTGCGCCGGATCGTGGACTGCAATTAATTTTAATCTGACTTTTGCCAAACTCATACTGGCCTTCACGTTCGAGGTATGGTCAAGCAGACCTTGTGACTTGCATGGCCTGGGGAAGTCTTAATACAGAAGTGGATCGACATTGACAAAGAGCCGTACGTTAGTTATGTGTTTTTTTTACTGTACATACAGCACGCTTTGGTGTGTAGCGACAGCACCGTGGTTTCATGAACTGTGCTATGAACCCGATGGATGACCTGAGTTAAATACCAGGGCACGGCTAACATCAGTGGCAAGTATGATATCTAAACTGGTTATAGCCCCCGCACCATTTCACGAACCCTCAATGACCAGCGTGGTGAAGTACAGTCACACGGTGTGGGGAAGCCTCAATGGTGGGTTGTGCAAGAACTGTAGAATATCATGATCAAAATGAGGCCTGCGCTGCAAACAACCTTCGCGTGTTTTTTGTTGTTGTTGACGCTGCAGACAAAATTATTTTCCTCAAAAAATACAAACAGTTGGCCAAGCAAACTCTATGTGTTCTCTGCTGGGCTGCCATTGAGTTGCCCTTTATGTCCCGTGAAAATGTCCACGTTTACTGCTAACGTTCAGGCAGAGGCATCAGACCTAACACCCTTCGGGAAATCCGTTATCCCCGTGACTTCGTTACGTGCCCCGGCCACATTAGTGAGGCCTAACACTTTGAAATGGCCCACAAGACGATATTTACTCGTCACTGCAAGAATCTTAGCCCCCCCCCCCCCCCGCCCACTAAATCGTCTACGAGAGGGGGAATATTTTCGACCCGGCAACAACTGTGTTTTAAAAGTTTTCCTTTCAGAAGTCACTACAGGGTGTGTGTGTTTCTTCATGTTGTTCACACTCACGGCCAACACTCAGTGACGATTATTTTAACTGGTCCTCGGCCTCCCCTAGGTCTACTCAGCCTCAAATGAGCACCTAGTGCAGTGTGTACACATCACTACTTGGGAGACAATTGCGGCCGGGCGTGACGTTGGCTACCCACCCCCTCGTGTGCCGTGCCGGCCTTCATAGGTGCTCGCTAACAGCACTGGCCCCAACAGTCTGTTCCAGGCTTGTACGGGAGATCTCCGTCTTTGTTTTTGCGTTAATGTGTGTGGCTGCTCGCCAAAGGCATTTGAAAGCCCTGTTGGGCCATCGGTAAATTAGAAGGTTCCCCACCCCTGCTATAAAAGTGGAGTTTCCTCGGCCACCCTTTCCGCGTGGCCGCTTTTCATCGCCGCCGCCACCGCCGCTATGGAGCGGCACAACGGAGCGCTTAGTCGTTTTCTTTCCCCCGTCGCCTCGTGCGCGCACGCTCGCAGAACGTGCGCGCGTACCCAATTGGCAAGTTTGCTTGTGTTTTTCCTTCGTCAAACTTGTTCGCGGTCTTGAAAAACATAATATCCACCCGTGGTCATTTTCACGCCCTTTGGATGCGTGTTCGTTAGTATTCCGTGCCAGTAAGCCTGTGGTACGTTCATGCACTCAAGTGAGACTGCCTATTCCATCACCCGCCCACCCGCAACCCCCCCTTAAGAATTGGCTGAGAGTTAGTCAAGGCAATTTGGCTTAAGAGTCCAGAGAGCAATCTGGAGAGACATTAATGCATCTCTGGCATTCATGTCCTAGTAAAAATTGTCTGAGCTAAAATTGAAAATCTTGAATGGCTCATCATTCTCATAATCATCAGCCATGGTCACTCCACTGCTGGTTGAAGGCTGCCCTGAGAAGCCGCCACCTCTTACGATCCTGCCCTGTAATATTCCACGGAAGCTCCCGCACGCGAACGGATTCCATCGCTCCGTCTCCCCGGTGGACGCTCTCGCGGGCAGGTTTCCATTCCAACTCGCGACACAGCCTCCCTAAAGCCCACGTGATTTTGTTTTGTTACGGTTTGGATGATTTAATTCACCTGCGTATGTTTCCACGTGTTCCGCTTTCTGTCTGTCGGTGTAATATCCGAGCACGCATCTTTCCGTGCTTTTTTGCGCTTTTCCAGTTTTTTTACTGCAGAGTTCCGTCACCGTGCGCCTGTGCTGCAGTCAGCACGCACACGCAAACACGATAAAAAATATAATTGTTATTTTGTATTTTTTTTGGTACCCACAGTGATGGCAAACGACTGCTCAAAGGCGTGTCTATTGTAGGTTTCTGATTAACCCCAATCTTTGTCTTTGAATCGCATTCGTTGAACGTTTGACGCATTTGACGCTGGGACACGCGCCGCGGTTTGTAAGCACCGTCCTCCAGAAACCGATTAGCAGATCGTCGGCAAATGAAGGAGATCTGAGCAAAAGGGCAGGGCTGTGTAATTGGATGGATGGTTGGTTGCTTTCTGGAAAGCTGTCCCTTGTATCGATGTGGATAAGATTCAGATATTGGCTGTATTTTCTTCAGTCCCCTGATGCCTGTTCAATACGTGTCTCCATAGCGGTGCTTAGTGAAAGAAATGTAGAGTGAAGGGTGGCTTTGTTAGTTCGTGCGAAATAGGATCGAAATGCCTCCACGAAAGCTCAGATTCATCAACGTAGTTGTTATAGGCCCTTTACCGACTGATAACATGTCAAAATTAACAAACATTTTATACCCCCGCCTATTCTTCACTTGCATACAGTTTTTATTACGATCGTTAAACGCCTACACAGTTTAACCCTTGCAGCTAGAGACATCCCAACGTAACTCTATACAGTCCTTCAGTTCTGTTTTATAACAGGCTAAAACTTCGTGGAGCTGTTTCCACCAATAACTTTCCACTGATAACTTTGTTATAACATCTGGTCCCCCTTCTGTCACGATGTCCACAGTTTATTCCATCTCATCCACAAGCCTCCCTCCCCCCTTTCGTTTTCATACTGAGAAGAGTAGTGGTTACTTTTTCAAGTGTGATGTCTGGAATTTCCTTCTCACAAAATTGATTCATTTCCTGGGGCGTATGATTATTTTTTCCATAGATATATTCATAACATTCCTCCGCTCGTTTTTATTATTCTGTTTCTATCGTGCAATAGGGTTCCATCCTGACGTCTTAAGTGCTACTTTTTGCGATGTATCAATCCTCGACTTCTATTTTTACGGCTCCCATTGTTTGTTGTGGTCTCTGCAATCACTTCACTGTTGTGCAGTCCGATGTCTTTTCTCACTCTTTTCTTCACGTATTCTTTTTACAAAGTTGAGACTTTAAATACCTTGCCTGGTGTACAGGAGGTCGGGGGCTCTATCACAACCCTGACGCCTGTATATTTGAAGTTTGCGTGTTCTCCTCGTGGTCACGTGGATTTTTCTCCAGGTCCTCCGGTTTTTCCCTCCACATTTAGAATCATAGCGCGTTTAGAGTATTCAGCTGCTATAAATTTCTACGTGATAAGCCACTTCATTGAGCGATCATTTGTGGCCAGGTTGCTACTTTAAAATAGCTCTAAAGCTCAGTGAGCCTTACCTGGTAAATACATTTATTTTATAGTACAGTATTCTATGGATTGTTTGGCATTTTCCTCTCTTCATATTGCTAATTTTCTTGACTTTTCCCCCCAGCTTCAATGCACACTATCCATTATGATGAAAAAGAACAACAACATTGCCTGTCATAAAATCACAAATGATGGTTCTGCATTTCAAAAAGGCTTTATTATTCATATGTTTTGCAAGCCAATATAAGCAAGGCGGACAAACAGACAAAATAAAACCTTTTCATCCATTATTTATCATTGTAAAATGAGCCGTTGAGAGTGGACATGAAAGATCGGGGGGTGCCTTACGCTGGCGGTGAGAGCATCTCGGCTTGTGCATGGATTTTAGCCAAGCCATTGGCCCAAATCATCTCTCATTACCGGCGGGGTCAGACGTTCCCTGCCGGGACGACTGCATCCCTGTGTGATGCGATGCACGCCCACGCCTCTCTGCCCATCTAGCCTTTGCTGTGGGCTCCTAATGAGATCTCCCCTCACTCTCAACCCTCTGTTGCATTCGCTGCCGACGCTTGCCTCGTTTAAGCGGCTCGGTCGGCGGCGTTTCCAAGTCGCCTCTTTCCATGTGGTGATGGGTTCCCTCGTCGTTAACAGAACGCGTAGGGTTTGAGTTATGTTTTACTTCAGGCGGGCACCAATGGGAGGTCCCCCCCACCATACTGTAGACTGTAGTGGTAAGCCCTCTGCTAACGTATGTGTCCTGCCAGAGAGAGATGGCGGCAATGCAAGATTGATGACTGTGCTGATGAGTCCTCATTAAAAACGAAACCAGCCTACGGCTTTCGATTTAAAGCTTTCGTGACTGCAGGGATTCATCTTCTTGGTTCTTTCGGTAAAGTCACGTATAAGGGAAATAATAAAATAATAAAAAGTTAAATTAATAAACTTCAGGCTCTGTTTTTTATTTTAGCAGCCGTCCTCAGGTGACAGACCTGTTCTTCACGTGAGGACAGCTGCTTGCGTTGTGGCCGAAACGTCGTGAGAATTATTTTATTATTTTTCGATTTAAAGCTTTCGTGACTGCAGGGATTCATCTTCTTGGTTCTTTCGGTAAAGTCACGTGACTTTACCGAAAGAACCAAGAAGACAGCCTACAGCCTACAGCTGTCTCTGTGTTTCAATGCTGCCCCGTTGGGATGGTCAAATTATTCAAGTCTTGTTTTGAGTTGCAGATTGAAACAACGATACCATACGACCGCACGTTCAGTTCTATCGAGCTGGTGGCTTAGACAAGGCCAAGAGAGCATTGTACATGCAATGTGGTGGTCATATGACAAGCCATGGTGGGAGGTGGTGGCGAATCCAATATGGGGGGGGGGGGGGTGCAATCGCCTCTTGCCTCCCCCACCTTGACACCCTGCAAATGTATGTTTTATGAATGTTTTTGTTTACTAATGTAGGGCCCTACTTAAAATGCTTGATATTTTAGATCCACCCCTGGTGACAGTTGTGGCTGCCCGCTGTTTGTGAGCACACCTAAAGAAATGCGCGTTGTTTTAATCTACGCGTGTAGGCTCAGCGCCGTCGCGTTCGCTCGTTGCAGTGCTGCGTGACGATTTATCTGCGAGCGAGCGGTGGTTTGGCTTCCGAAGCAACACTTTTTTTTTCCTCTCACGGCGTTCACCTCCTTCGAGCGTTGCCAGTGCGACAGACATGTGGCCGCTCGTCCTGATGGCCTCAAAAGATCCCGAGATGTCGCGTGCCAGAGCAAAATCTGTGTCTCCTTGCAACATGCCCACGCATGCGTCTTTAAGCTCAAGTGCGGACAGAGTTTTTAGAGGTGGGTGGGGGGGGTATAAAGAGCCCTCGATTCTCAAAGCTGCTATACGTAGCGATACGTTGAGTGTGTCCGTACGCGCTTCACTTTTTAATTTATTTTCAAAAGCATTCCGTGAGAAGATATTTCCACGAGTTGGAGACAGACGTGCTCTAAGTGGGAGTTATTAATGTGTGGGCTGTCATTGCCTTGAAATGTATTATCGTGGGCAAAACAAATATTTCAAATTATATTCTCATCGTCTGGCTCATTTTCCCCTGGAATGTTAACCCGTTGCAGGTGTCACGATATGTCTAAAACGATACTCACCGTTTCGCTCAAAAGCAGCATCACCGTTTTCCACCGTGACACAAATGAATGCTTCGTCTCTTAAAATACAACGGCAATTGTGAACATGGTTCCGGGATGTGCCAGCACTCCATTCGTACTTCCACGTGCCTATGCCCTTGACAGCAGCGGCAGAGAAAGGCCGGGGGGGGGGGGGGGGGGGCGGGGTGCAGTGAATTAGGACAATCATTTCCAGAGCTCAGCCCCAGACAGCTCCAGTAAGCCCCCTTTTCTGCGCTAATGTGTCATTCCATGTGGCCGTGCGAAGCTCAAATTTGGCGAGAAACGGATTCGTCAAACAGCCTGCGCGTGTTACGATCTAGCCTGGTGGCCGTGTCACCAGCAAGGTGGACGGGTTCGGCTGAAGGACGCCACGTTGCGACCATTGTAGCCCGTTCTCCTCCCGCTCTTCTTGCCACTAATTTGCGTTTCATCTCGGAGCTTTTGCGCAAGATCACTCAGTCGGCTGTGGCGTCTGCCACACCCGTTCACTGTTATCTGCCATGGGTAGGTAATACAAATCCAACATGTGTCGAGTTGGATGGTTGTGGCTCTGGGTAGCAGGAGGGGTACGTGGAGATGGATGGTGAGGCAGCAAAAATCACTTCACTCTTCGCGGTGTTTATTTTTGTATATTATTATTTCTCTTCTGTTTTTTTAAAGGTTAATGGTGTTACAAAGTGCGGCGTTATTGCACCGCTGTTCTTAAGAAAAGTGGAGAACAAATGCACTGCATGGAATTGATGGCAAATTACAAGAAAGGCAAAGACGAGTGCCAGGAAGATAATGGTGATGGAGAAAATCTGGTGTGCACGAGGGTGCTGTGTGGAAGCTGCGGTTTCACATCACAAGCACTTCCATGGGGCTGTATTTAATGAGGCCTCTCTCTCTCGCTGTACACTTCAACGCCGAACTTTTTCTCTTATTTTTTTTCATTCAAAATGCTAAATTTATTTCTTGGCAAAGTTACACCGAAATTTAATTGGAAATGCCGTGCCTTGGTTCGACCGACAGTTTGAACAACAGCGGGAAGAGTGCTTTGCGGACGATTTTCGTGGTTGTGCCACACGCGACGCAGTATGGATTTTCTTTTTTCTTGGGTCGTGCCGCTTGTTTGTTCGGCACGCGATGTTCGCCGACATTGTGCCGAGCAAATAAACTTTAATTATTATTTTTACCAGGAAAGGCCCACTGAGCTATTATAGCTCTTTATTACGGAAGGTACCTGGCCACAATGGTAGTTCAACGAAGTGGCTTATCATCACGTGAACATTTACAGCAGCAAAGTACTGTAAACGCACGTTGTTAAATATGGAGGGAAAAACCGGAGGACCCGGGGAAAAATCCACGCGACCACGGGGAGAACATGCAAACTCTAAATATACAGGCGACATGGTCAGGATCGAACCCACGACATACCAGGCGGGGTAGTTAACATCTCACCACCCTGGCACCCACACGTGACTCCCGGCACATGGAGTGGAATGTCAGGCATCATGCAGAACGATACGTGCTACAACTCACATCTGAGAGCTAAGCAGTGACAGCATTTTGTAACTTTTTGTAATTTCAGTCTTGATTCCCAGTTCAAACAGTTTTCTGTTGTCGCTTCGATCTCAGATCAACTGAATTTTTAATTGGTGAAACTGAACAGTGCGATAAAGTGGTTAGACCGTGAAAAAATATGCTGTTTGAAGCAAATCCCTGATGTAGTTTGTCCCGAGGAAGATTGCTATGTCGCCCAGTCTTCTCACGCGCTTCAAGCTGACGTGGCATTGATTATTATGTCAGTGTGCTTGTCAAAATACCAGCATCACAAATTCCCATCTTGACCCTCTTCTGATTCGGTGCGTTGACTCTACTTTCCGATTCCTCCTTCTTCCCTTCGCCCTCGGGTAATCACCGCAGCGAGCCGATTGGCTGGTCGTGCGCGGTGGGGTGAAGCGTGGGTACGCCCACCTCTTCCAAGACGTCTGGCCAGTGTGAAGGGGGAGGTCAAAAGTACCCTCCTCGAGGAGGCTTTCGAGACACCCTTCGAGTCTATGTATGCTCAACTTATTTCTCAACGTGTGTCGCCAACCGCGAGAATCGGAGGTGCGGGAGGAAGGACAATAAACTGACTACAAAAAGCAGTTTTCAATAAATTCGTTTTCAGTCGAGATTTTAAAGTGCATCGCTCCAGTGGCTTCCTCATATCGGAAAGGAAGAGCGTTCCAGATGGCCGCAGAAGCGCATCTGAAAGCGAACGAGGTGGGTTGTGCCAGCCAAAAGCCCGCTGTTTAGAATGACCGGAGTTCACCTGATTGTTTATGCCTCTTGACGAGATCAGCAAGGTATTGTGGTTCGTTTGTGGCGAGCACTTTGTGTGTAATGAGTGTGCGACATGATAATGCATGCATTCGCCAACTGGCAACGGGATGCCAATGCAGCTCAGTGAGCTCTGGACGGACACGGTCGGATCTGCCAGCAGTGGCTTGAGCGAAAGCATTTTCAGGGCTGCACCTTTACCTTATCTTAATCCTCCTCACTGAGCTGTCGAAGACCCCCACATCGACAGACACTATGCGGCTGTCTAAACCACCCATGTGCACGGACACTTAAGGGCTCCTGCAGGATTAATTGTCTGAAGCATTCCTGAAATGGTTCTCCGCTGCTGCACAGAATCCAGCCCCTTCGGGTAGTTTTTGCTGCGTTATTTATCGCCATTTAATTAGACAGCGAGATTAATTTATCGTTCACTGGATAAGCTTTACTAGCCGTAGGAATTATGCTATCTAATGAGGTAGAAGTCTTTTTATTCTGATTAATTTTGTAACGTTTGACATATTTAATTGTTTAAAAAAACATGACTTAAAAAAAATCTTCAATACAAACCAGAGCAGATTTTGGAATAAAAAAAAATCTGGGGAAACTTGCACCGTAGCCAAAACAATGAGATCTATTTTTTTATAAGTAATTTTTTTCAATTGAAAGTAAAAATTCTAAGTTCTTTTTTTTGCAAAATGTTGCCGTAGAAGCGATTTAAAAGGGGCAGACTTTTTTGTGGTCACCAAAATTAGGGTGGAAAAAAGTTCGTATTTTTATGATAAATAATAATTCAAACAATTTCAGAAACAGATGTGGCGCCGTGGCTGCGTGCTGCTTCTATCGCTTATTTATATTTGCTACATTTAAAGCCGATTCTGGTAAAGCAGCACATTTGAAGTGGTGTAAATGACACAATTTGATAATCTCCAAATGTATAGACATTTACACGACTGTTTGATTTGTTTAAACCTGGCTTAGAGCAATAAACACTTTTATTTATTGAACGTGACAAAGACGCCGTTGTTCTCAGCTGTTTGGCTCCAAATAAATTATTTTACTCACAATGAGTCACAGCCACTAAATCAGAATGCATTGTCATATTACAATATATTTACATGCACACATCCTCAACGTGCAAGGTTCAGGCCTTACCACATTGTTCTGATCGTTTCAGAAACAAATTATTGTTGTCATCATAATCATCAATCATTATCTCAGTTCTGATTCTGATCCTATTACATTTCCGCAGATCCGATTTAGATTTCGAATGTTGTGCTCAACTCACCCAGTTATCCCATGCTATACGATGATGATCCACTTACGAACAGAAGAAATGGTACACCCGTAAACAAATACATGCACATGTACAGGCGCTTTCTGAATGCACTGCCGGATGAGGGCACCTCCACCACACCGTGCAGATCGTGGGGATTAATCGACCATACCTCACCACGTCGCTCAGTGTGGGTTTGTGAAAGGCGAGGGTAGCATAGATCTCGGAGCGTAAAAGTAGAGTACTGTACAATGGCGATGTTTTCCATAATGCCCTCTCCTGCACACCACATAGCCCCACAGCCTATACGAACCTATCGCGCATCATCGTCGTCTGTCCAAGCAGTATCCCATTTGAAACCTGCTTGGCTTTTACGGTGGGACGAGTTCCGATGAATTCCAGGTGATCTGGTCAATGTTCATGGTCCCCACCCCCCCACCCTCCGAAAGATATCCATCGCGCTTATTGGAAGTAGGACTTTGGGTGCAGGACATTGAGACTGGAGGTGGCTCCTTAACAAAGGAGGGGGAGAGGGAGGGGCGAGGAGGGGTGGCCGGGGGGGTAGCATGGGACTGGGTGGGTGGCCGAGCGTAACGGGAATTCCGCTGGCTGTGGTCATCCCGCGCGGCTGCGTCCCACGGGCCCTGCTGGATGGAAGGTCTGCGACGTTTTGTGACGTTTGTATATGCCCTCCCGTCCATAATGCGATCCCGCGGCGCTTGTGTTTCCACGCCACCGAGTATCCACCGCCCCTCGCGATGTGTTAAGGATCCCGCGCGGAGTACGGGGGTAATTTTGGGGGGCGGGTGGGCGTGATGGGGGTTCCACCGAGCCTCACGCTGCATCAAGTGTCCCGTGTGTGTGGCAACACTGAAGAATTTCGAGGCAACAAGAATATTCCTTCTTCTATTCATGTAAGCAACGTGAGCACCTCTTCATTCCCCTCCGGCAGCATCCTCCTCTGTGAAATGCGGTTGAATTTAGAACCAAATTTGTGTCTGGGTTTTATTTTTGTGTTTGTGTAGAGGACCGTAGCCTCGAGACAACTTATTATTTTTTAAGCATTGGCTATATCGATTCAAACTTAAATGGTCAAAATGTGACGGCTTCCCAAGACGCTCTGCAGAGCTCTACATCAGTGATATTTATTTTACAGAGAGAAGAGGCAGTCGTTCATAGGCAGAGGAAAAAAGGAAGGTCTTGAGCCTGGCAGTGAGTCAACAGCATGGATGACTGGGGAAGGGAGTTCTAAACTATGCTGTCAGCAGAGGAGAGTGAGTGCCCATCCAAGGAGAACAACACTAGACTTAATGTACATAGTACGTACATATTTAGAGGGGCAAACGGTGACTAAGTCAGCTCACTCCGGTTCCTCAACAACGGACTGTCGCAAGGCACACGCAGCACTTGCCCCAAGAGGCTGTTCAGGCTGTACGGGGGATCTTTGTCTTTGTTTTGTCTTTGTGTTGCAGTGCGATGCAGTACGTTGCAGTGCGTTGCAGTGTGTTGGTGTGCCGAGAATACAGTTTGCATGAGAGGCACCGCGAGTCCTGCAGGTCGGCACATTCGCCTTGCGGGGCAGATTGCAGCAGGGCTCAGAATTAGATTCCCAAGGCTCTGCTCGCCCGAGTCTTCCCTTTCCCGAGCTCTCGCGTGAGCCCTCACCACCGAAATAAATGACATTTGTTGCTGGCCGTGGCAGCGGGGGCTGTGATCAATCCACTGCTGGAAGGAGGGCTCCCCCCTAGTCATCGCCTTCTGTGAAAATAATCCTGCGATGAACATATCCACCTATACTAACATCTGCAAATGAGCTGATTTCATCGCTCCATCTCAGAATCAAAATCAGAATATTTATTTCTACTGGTGGAATATTTGACGTTCTTTGTCGCAGATGTCCAGTAAGGGCAGGTAAGAAGGTTACAGCAAATAGTCCAAAAAAGTTATAGTAGTGCAAAGTACAAAAAAGACAAACAAATGACACGAACACATACAAATATAAACTCCTTAAAAATGTTATATTTAAACAACGGTTTTATTAACAACTTCGTTTAACTCACGGTCGAGAAGTACGTCAATGATGCGGCGCCTCTCCCACATCAACGCTTACTTGAATTAATAGATTACGTCTGTAACTCGTTCTCACGGAGCAGGCGATTCGAAAGTTGAGGGACCGCGGCGTTATTTTACCTACACAAATATATATAGAAAATTGCTTTAAAGTAGCGAATTAATTTATTAATTGATGCCGATTTTGATACAGGCATGCGTTGTCACCGAATCTGAGTACGTGTGCAAAATTTTTAATTGATTGAACAGGAAGTAGACTCAATTTTGATTACAAGATTTGACCACGACAAACATAGGAGTCAAGTTAAGTAAAACCGTTGAAAAACTAAACCCATCCCCATCCTACCAGGCAAAGCCCACTGCGGTATTGAGCGACCTGGCCACATACGATAGCTCAACAAAGTGGCCCATCATTTGGACATTTATTGATTCTAAATAGAATGTTTACATTAAAATGCTTTTCCTTCTCTCTTTATCCGCTTCAGACTCTTTATTTTCCCATACCCTGCCAAAGTGTTTTGTTTATCCTCATCTGCGAATGAACGGACATTCCCACTAGTCATCCAGTTACGCTATTGTGGTGGTGCTATTACATTTCTTCGCATAAAGGTTCCAATTCAACTTGTACGGGCATTTGTCAATCGTCCGGTTGATGAAGGCGTCCACGCGCCGTTTAGATAATGGGGGTTGTTTTTGCTCAACCATACTTCACCACGCTGGTCAAGGCGAGCTGGTGAAGGGTGGTGGGGTATTCCCAGGACCGGTTCGGATATTGCTCACCAATGCTGTCAGGCGTTGCCCGGGACTTGAACTCACAGCTGCCGGATTCAGAGCACGGTGCACTAACCACTGCACGGCCACGACATAAATATTTCAACCCGATCTGGAAAATGAGAATGGACGCCGCCGTACAACTCTCGTTTTCTCCGTCCCTTTCCGTCATCGTGCGCCCGTTTGAGTGGGGAAGGCGAGCGAGCGAGCACGCTGGCACTCCGCTGTTGTTTTCAGGACCCCTTAAAGCCTCGAGCTTAAAGTTGGCCAGAGGAAAAGGAGCTCTCAAGTCTTTGCTTGTGGCCAACTCTTAGGATTTGAGCGATTGGGGCTGATGACTCTGGCTTCATTGTGTTCTGCCTTCGGCACACTGCTGTAATGAAGTAGTAGTGGGAGTAGTAATAAAAAGCATGCCCCTTGTTGATCCAGGAAAATCTCATTGGGTTACAAGGCATCTCGTTTCAGGAGGGTCCTGCAAATGGCATGTTTGACCATATCCATTAATTAGCCTTTGGCTTGTGGTAGCTATCCACCATGTGCCTGACGAAAACCAACTCGTACAAGGGGGAGAGCACTCAAGAGTTCCGTACAGTTTCATTACATCCACTTTTGCTGTACTGCCATCTGGGAATCTCACAAATCTCCACGTGATCCGCCAGCCCTCGCCTCCCCAACCGTTGAATCACAGACCCGCATTAATGTAATTATTACTGCGTAAAAAAACTAAAATACACTTTGTATTATATAAGGACGAGTTCATGTATTCAATCACTTGGGAATATTTGCACTAAGGCCTTTTTTAGATACCGCACGTGAAAAGTAGTGTGCCATGCTCCAAGGCGAACAACGCACCTGGCTTGCAGTGTATTTACGGCGTACGTAGGCGCTAAACGTATACAACGTGGCCTCTGTGGGAGGGAAACGTGTAAGATATTGTGCCAAATTGCCTATCCGACGCAGACACGCGCTGATGGCAGTTGGCCACCTGTCAGGCAGGCTGGTAGCATTTGTTGGATTGTGGTTCCACTCTGGCATTGAAAAGGGTCCTCAAAAAGCTTTCCAAATTGGCTCCGCAAATAACTCAAACCACGGTCCGGCCTTCAAAACGAGCTGTACATTTCCAGATGACAAAATCACCAGCAGTGTGTCCCAAATTTGTCAGACCTCGGAATCTAAGCTGACCTAATCCTGGATAGTGCGTGGATGGGTGACCTCCGTTCGTAACAAAGTTGTTATAGGCTCACGTAATGACGTATGATTAAATAACGCCCACGACACATGTTGCCGTGGGGAGGCCCTCATTCAGCAGTGGATTGAGAAAGGGCTCAGCGTGCACGCATGACGTGTAGCGATTCTCAACTTCCCCCGGCAATTTTATTGTCACGATTCTTGACTCTTGCAATTCGATTCCAGAATAAATATTTTTTCATCAAATGTTTACCCTATCGTTGGTATTCATTGCTTGTTTATTATTATTGTTTATTATTCCTCTGTACAGTTTAGGCTAATGTATTGTTACATGCCTGGTTGACATAAGTCTGGAAAAACTGATTTGACTTTAAAAATCTCTGATTTTTCCGTGGAACAGAAAATGTATTTATTTTACCTATCACCAATAATGCTCGAAGGCACCCGAGGATTTGAGCAAGTAGGCAAGTTAGAGTCATTGTTAAGTAAAGTGAGTGTGCTTGGGCAGGCCTTGCCATGGCGAGCGGGGATGGTGGTGGTCAGTGGTAGACCCCAACCAGCGGTGGCCACCAGGGCGAGGAAACGCGGCTGAGAGGACGTCCACCGTGGAGAATCGGCCGGTGTGCAGGTCCTCTAGATGGGACGCTCCTCGGGCCAGGTCCTGCGAACTCAACCTAGGATGTTTCATTCTACGCTGGGCGGTAGTGGTCGCAGTCGGGGCCTTCTCGAGTGTGGTGCCTCAGATGTGGAGAACTCTGTTCTGCCGGCCCTCAGATAGACTCCGAGCACCGAACAAACATTTCGATTTAAAGCTTTCGTGACTGCAGGGATTCATCTTCTTGGTTCTTTCGGTAAAGTCACGTAGAAGGGAAGTAATTAAATAATAAAAATAATTTAATTATGTTCTATTTTTATTATTTTATTACTTCCCTTCTACGTGACTTTACCGAAAGAACCAAGAAGACCGAACAAACAGTTCAAGACTTTTTTTCTTTTAGCTTTTCCTTGAGTAAATCCTCTC
Source organism: Lethenteron reissneri (assembly GCF_015708825.2). NCBI lineage: Eukaryota > Metazoa > Chordata > Hyperoartia > Petromyzontiformes > Petromyzontidae > Lethenteron > Lethenteron reissneri. The sequence continues at coordinate 2,975,314 of NC_083811.1, forward strand.
ATTTTTATATTTTTACATGTGTCTTGATTTTATAGGTAGGAGGACTACCTTCGTTTAATGCATCCTGTAAAGTATTGCGATGCCCTCTTTAGTGGGGGCGAGTTTTTACTCAAAAAATCAACTGAATGAATGTTACATCGCAGGACCGTGAGAGATGAAAAGCCTTTAACCAGCAGTGGATAGATCATGGCTGATGCTGATGATGATGGAATGCTCGACGACAACACTCGCAGTGAGGGGGAGCGCGTCACGTTGTTTATGTTGCATCGTCGTCGTTGTTCAGCCAGGATGGCAGCAATGGCGATGCACGGGCAGTGCAAGACGCAGCGTGCCAAATGGCTGTGTGCGTGTGTGTCCGCTATGCTCACGATGTCTGTTATCAGTTCTCTGCCCACCCACTGGCTCATCCGCCAGTGACCGCTATTCAGCCTCTGCTCCTGCTGAGATCACGGACAACGTCTTGGATCATACAAACAATTTATTCTTTCGTTTCTAAAAATCCTTCAAATAATTCTTAAAAGTGCTCATTTTTGATGAAGGTTTTTTTTATTTTTTGTTGCACGTTCATAACGAGTTTAATGACAATACAATGCCCTTTTCATCCACCGCTCGATGAGGGCGCTCCCCAACAAGTGGCATTTCTGCTCTAGCATTGGCACAAGCGTTGGGTGTCACGTGATGCCCCGTGTGGGTGCACGCGTTCTCTGTAGGTGCGCGCATGCCGTGTGTGTGCGCGCATGCCGTGTGTGTGCGCGCATGCCGTGTGTGTGCGCGCATGCACTGTGGGTGCGCGCATGCCGTGTGGGTGTGTGCGTACGGCTATGACGGACAGATCAGTCCCACTCGCACAATAGCGGGAAAAAAACCATGGCGTCACCAAAAACAGCTGTCGGCTTTAGGCCCGCGGATGCACTTAAGTGCTCTGTGTTTGCATTGCCCCTGGTTTTTTGTCTCATTTCATCAGTGCCCATCGTGTACAATGTAAACTGCGCCCTATCTGGAAACCGCTAATCTCCGTGCATGAGTGCCTGTCTGCTTGATGACGCACTTGTTTATTAATGTAAAGATTGGATAAAGGGGAGGGATAGCTTTTGTATTCCTTCGGACTAAATCCAGTTGACTTGTCTGCAAAATCTGGCGCGTTATAAGCGTCATTATTCTTGTTGCAAATGGTCAAACACCACTCGGTCAGCAGGCGCTTGGTTGGCAACTCTAAACCGAAGACAGTGTCGCGTGTGTGTACATCAGGACCTATACCCCTCCACCGACCCCTTACGCCTCCTCCCTCCCGCCACTCTTCTGGGTGGAGATGGGGGGGGGGGGAAATCTGACACGGGCATTACGGCTACGTCGTCACAGGGGATTTGTTTTGACAGCGAGCCCGCTGGCGCTGGCCCGACCTGGCTCAGCTCGCCAACGTGGACGGGACACAAACGCGCACCAGCTGCTGCTTTCGTTAGACAATCCCTTTCCTTTCGGTCGGCGGCGCCTTTGCCAGATGTCCGCTCCGTCCATCGGACCGTCGGTCGGTCGTCAGTCCATCAGCCTGTCTGACCGTCAGTCTGTCTGTCTGTCTTTGCAGCAGTACGTCTGCCCATTCGTGTGTCCATCAGTCAGTCTGTCCGTCAGTGTGTCTATCTGACCGTTCATTGGTAAATCAGTCAGCCCGTCCGTTTGTCCATCAATCGATCAGTCTATCGGTCCGTGGGTCAGTCTGTCTGTTCAGCGGTGAATCAGCCCATTCGTGTGTCCATCAGTATGTCCAGTCTGTCTGTCCAGTCTGTCCGTCGCTCAATCCTGTCCGTCCATGCGTCAGTAAACTCAGTTCATCGGTCAATCCGTCCATCCGTCGGTCAGTTCATAAGTCAGCCCATCCGTCCGTGAGTCCAGTCCAGTCTGACCAAACCTGCACGTGCCTGTCAACAGCGAGTGTTTGCTTGACCCTGTCCGTCCATCCGTCAATCGCCCGCCGCCCCGTGCTCAAATTTAAATTGGCTTCGGCCCTGGGCTTTCCAGCGAAAACAACCGAGGCCACTCTCCCCCGTTAAGCTGAGTCAACAAACTGTGCACGTGCTTTTTCTAAAGTTTACCTCTTCTCCTGCCCGTATTTCCATGACAATTAGCCGTGGTCCGTGAGGACTTTTATTTACCCCCACCTCCCCTGCCTTCTCTTCTCCCAGCACAGCGTTATTAGACTTAAACAAGCACTTTGGTTCAATTAGCACGTACTGTAATGGGCTCCTCAAGGCATTTCGGACGAAGGCGAGTGTACGTGTTTTGTATAAATAAACGTAAATGAGCTCCGCAAGTGGGCCGATGGTAAACAGCGGATCGTTCTGCTTTTTAGCGTTTTGCCCAAGGCGGAGTGTGCCACGGTGTGGCTTCCAATTTATAAACGTACACGCGTGCCGATTGTCATTATAAACGTGCACATGTCGATTGTGATTAATAACGTATAGACGCATCGATTGTCATTATAAACATACACATGTCGATTGTCTTTATAAACGTACAGACGCGTCGATTGTCATTAGAAACGTACACGTGCTCCGATTGTTGTTAACGGGATGCGTTTAAGCTTCACGGCGCATGGTGGAATCATTCCGGTTCTTGTTAATGTCATCGTTTGGACGTATTTATTGGTGCGCTTGGAGTACTCACAATATACAATTAACGTTCACGTTCCAATTAGAGCCTTTGTTGTTGCTATAAAAGTCAAGGTCCGTACGAGCTCGGAAGGCTCCACTCATCTCCATTGGCAGCGGCGGTCCAGGGCCAGTCGTGAACAATTTACACATTCCCAGAGATGGCCTCAGTCTCTCCCTAGGGAGACCGCTGTCCACTTCCCACATATCGGCAATTAATTTTCCCATTTTATCGTCTCGGAAGCTAAGCGGGTTCGAGCCTGGATTGTTCTCAGGTGCGTGGCTACTACGTCGGATGAAACCGGGCTGCTACGGGCCTGCACTGGAGACAGCAATGGGTAGTGCACCAAAAAAACATTCTTGTACTGCACCCGTACGCTCCGCCCACTCCCCGCCTATATCAAAAACAAACTGACCTGCACGGTGAGGTATGGTCAAATAACCCCCATGACTCAAAAGGCATGGAGATGCCTTAGTTCAGCGGGGGGGGGGGTTGATCGCGGTTGCCGATGACCTCATCCGTAATTGCGTACGACGACGAGGATGACGATGTTCCATTTGCTTGACCTGCAGGCCGGAGGGAGCAGTTGCTGCGGATGATGCAGGTGACCGATTGGAGGGAGCTGCATCCGCTGGTGACCAGTTGGTGCCGAGGTGCCTCCCGGAGAACTCGTCCCACGATCAGGCGCCTCCCCTGTACGTCACCTCGCACGCTCACAGCACGGTCGTTGGGAATGCCGCGCACATTGCGCGCGCACGCACACAGTGTCCCCCATTGGTAAGCTTCGTTTTTGCTGCCACAGGTATACAGGCGGTGGGAACAACCAGACTAAAACCTGCTGAGCTTTTGAGATCCGACGAGATCTGGAACATTCCCCGGGTGATTTTTGTAATGGGCATTCGGAGAGGTTAGTCTCTTCGAAATCACTGGCGGGGTGGTTGGCTCAGCCCGTCATTACCGTCGTGGAGTCGATTCCGTGACATCAACAATGGATCTCCTCGTGGTTGGACATTGCATTTGCTCCTTGGGTTTCTTTTTCTTACCTGCCGTCGAGAACAAATTGGCTACAATTTAATGGTGGTAACAACCGGGAAGACGAAACGATCTCCACATTTATTTGGCCTTTAAGATAACTTGCCCTTAACCCTCCATATTTTTCTTTTCTTTTATTTACCCGACCACCCACTTCACTCCCAGTTGAACCGATCGTGGCGGTTCGCCCCGGGGGCGAGCGGGCGGGCAGGCGGGCGAGCGAGCGGGCGATCGTTTTTTTACTTCACGGCGCCACCCTTCTTGTTCGCCCGGCACGGCAGATGTGGCCCCCTTTCAGAATCACCCCCCGCAGAGTTGAGGCTGATGGGGGGTGGTGTGGGGTAAGGGACAGCAGTGGCCGAGCTGAAAACCACCGGGAATCGGCGTGGCCACGCGCGCCGCCCGCTGACATCGGTCACCGGCGGGGTGGGTTGGGGGGGGCTGTCGCCGGCTCGCTCGGCAGTCGCCGACGTGAACGTCATTACGGTGAAGTTTGGTCAAATCTGGATGGACTCTCTGCCATGCGAATAAAGAAGCGTGGCTTTCACCACCGACGGTTGGGGGGCGGGGGGACGAGGGGTTGGGGTGTGCCACCCGATCTTGTTCAAGCTTCTCAGGGTGGTTGTGGTGTTCACAAGAGAGGTCGAGTGTGTGTGTGTTGGTGATCTCATATGTGTACCTTTGTACGTAACTATATAACAGCAATCTCTATGCCAAGTGCATAGACTATATATATATACACTATTACTGTATTGTATTACACTTGGAGAATCATATGGATAGGGTCGAAAATGGAAATTGGGGACATGGTAAGCAAGTGGGTTTAATGGACCATGGGCGAGTCTGGTCACAGAATGTTAGCCGAAGGATGTAATGCACGCCCAAGAGAGTGACCACTGCAGAGATGAGGCGATTAGATCCAGAGTCATACAGGGACGAGATGGATAGCGGCATTGCGATTCCGCGAGGGGTGGTGACAGCGTGGGGCGGCAGTGGATAGAGCATCGGTGATAATGCTGATCGTGATGTTGATAATGTATCAGCTGATTTTGGGGATGCGAAAGTAACATTGTGCACAGACTCGCCGCCCGTTTGTCCCTGTTGTGACTATTTTACAAAAGTCACCTGGGTATGCGACTTCAAATTTCATCTTAAGCAATACATCGGTATTGACAGACTTGTGTCATCTCAGCCGAGGGAGCTGTAAGTATGGTTTTCGTTGTTTAGACTTTGCTGCGCGGCATCGCGTAAGCTGAACATCGTCGCGTTGGCGACAACCAGCGTGATTCCGCGCGCTTTCCCGCGAAGCTAGCGGCCTCGCGAGCGCTACGCGCTAGGCGCACCACGAATTATTTACTCGTGGAACGCTCTCTCCCCCCGGAGCTCTCGCCAGCCGGTGACAAGATCGATGCCTGTGGACGGGTATCCGAGATTGACCGGTGGCGGCTCAGGGCCAAGAGCTGCGGCTCGTTGTGGCACGGCCGAGGCCGCCCGGCCGGCCCGTCCTCGCGTTGCCAGGCGTGCCGGGCGTGCCGGGCAAGGGGGAGTGATTCTGAGCGTCGATGCTCTGTGACGGTAGCTGGATTGATGGCCTTGGCCGCTCCGTCCGTCCGCCGCTTGATTTTGTTGCCTCGTCACGTCTGCACTCGCACTTGAGCCGAGGGGAGAGAGGAGCTCCGTTTGGAAGGCGTGACGCCGGCGTGGCAGATGGCCCGAGACTTCGAGCGATTACCCGACTTCATTCATTTTTCACCGCGCGCTTCATTTCAACTTTTTCGAGGGGAATGTTCTGCTGAGAAAGGGGCACAACTGCAGATGCGGCCATCTGTCTCCGCTGGAGCAGGTGGCATTGCTGCATTTTTTAATCATGCCATTATAATTTTAGCTTACAATTCTATTCCGTGCTATTCCGGGGGTGGATGGGAATGCTTTATTATCGAAAGAATATATACAGTATTTGTAACAACAAATGTGAAATGCTGTAACATGCTGGGAGAGCAAAAATAACCTGGACTATATGTTATCAGCTTTTTCCAGATTGTTCACTGCATACTTTTTTTCAAGTAAAAACATTAACATTCACCTCCGCTCTCCTCTATTAACGATAGATTGTAATTGCGTGATCGTGCAAATGAAGAGTGAAATTAATTGTGGTGCAGGTGTGTTTTCTTTATCAGGTCAAACAGCTGCTTGTAGACTCAATCTGTTGGCAGTGCAGTCTCTCCTGATATGTGCAACACGAAAGATTTCGAAGGCATCAGTCTGCCCTGCTGGGGCCTGCAGTTGTGCAACCCGCCCTGCACACAAGTCAAGCTGGCACCGGTTGCCATGTGAATTTGGGGTATTACAAACGGATAACAAATTCACATTGGTGGCCATCGAATTTGAGTTTCAAACACAGAGCAGGCAATTATTTTCCGTGGGCAAAAGCAGGGATAGAGTAAGAGCGGAGAGGCAATTAAAATACTACGCTTCGACTTTATTCGTGATATTTGTGCCCATAGCGCATTTGAGCTACGTGGGCTATTGCTTCGTCGATTAGTATTGATTCCTGTGCTTGCGGTGCATGCATCATATCTTGATCGTAACCTGCGGATTGAAACAGCGGGGAAACATCCTTACATTGCCACAACTCTGTCCACCCAGCTGCGTAAACGGATGCGCCGCAGTTAGTCGTTAGGCAGGATGCTTGTGGTGGGGTGGAAAGTTGTGGTTAACCCCCACCACTTCTGAGACGGCTGGCTTAGGAGAGTAAGCAATGCAAAATCCCTGTCGAGGGGATTTCCGGGGCTCTTATCGAGTGGAGGAGCTTCCGCCGTGAGTGGTGTTAAGAGAGAAATTGGCGTCTTCAATTTGAATTGGGACGACGAGTTGCGATCGTTCGTGGTATCGGGAAGGTTGTGAATCGGTGAATCCATTGCTGCTGAACCAGCTGGGCAGGATGGCAGTTAACAGACATCCTTCTGAAATGCCCGTGGGCTATGTTCGTGATTCTCGAGGATGCCGCATATGCGAGTGTTCTTTGCGGTTTTCAGGATATGCCTGACCACGTGGTGATGCCTTGGTGAGCTGCAGATGCTTAAATTCAGTAAATACATTCCCCCAGCTTGAGTACGTGGAAAAATGCTGATTCTCCACAGCTCACTGGCATTGACGGATGACTGTGAGTTCAGAGAAGGGTAGTTGTTCATTGTGCTTCTAATAATTTACTGCTGCCATCCAGATTTATTATTGAAAGCAAGTTCCACATGGCTAAACAGTTGCCTTTTATTTTTGGCCTTTTGAAGCACGATTTATTCAATTGAGAAAAATATTTAGTGGGATATTGAGTTACTTGAACAGCACGCTTAATTATGTATTTAACAAAGAAGAAGAAAAAAAACACGAGTTATTCCCAATATGTACTTCAGTTTAAAAGTTAAAAATGTGTCGAGACTGGTTACGTACTTTTTAATTTCATCAACAGTGTGATCGCTTGAATGCAGTCAGTCATGGGATGTCATGACCAACTGCATTCTGGGTGAAATGAGGGAGTTCCTGTCGCACCCTATCCTAACAGCGTGCGCTATAGATGCTGAACGTTCCACGTGGACTGCTGTCGCCTACATTGTGGCGGCTCTATTAGGAGTGTTTGCGGTTGGATTTATAGACCGTTGAAATGCAGCTGCATCTCGCCATGCTGTGCAGAACAGTGGACATTTTATCAGGAGAAAGAATCATTCAGTCAAAGGCAGAGGGGGAAAAGGCAGGTCTTGAATAGGGGTGGGGAATTGACAGCACGGACGGCTGGGGGAAAGCAGCAGAGGAGAATGAGCGACCTCCCACTAAGCAAAAGTGGGCTGGGAAATGTTATAGAAAGCCTTGGTTGCTGGAGCGAGTGTGGTGGGCAGTGGAGTGAGATGAGAATTGAGAGATCGGAGAGTGCATGGAGGTGAGTAGAGTGTGGTGAGCGGTAGGAGAGTATTTGGAGGGAAGTAGATCAAGATGAGGAGGGAGAGAGGTAGGCAGGGGACGGGTACTTGGAGGAAATTGAATATGCTGATTAGTCCCATCTTGAAAGTTTCTTGGACTGGATTCAGTGCCGGTGGGAACTACGATGTGAGTTTTGCAGTGATGAGGTAACGTTTACGAGTGAGTTTAGAGATGAGGGATTTGGGACGAGCGTGAAGGAGACCATTTGCTGTCGTCCAGTCGGGATGTGGTGAGCTCAGGTCTCTAGGTTCATAGTATGATACACTACCCAACAGCAACATATATATATTCTAATTGTTAAACATAAGTTGTTAGAAAGCATTTGGAATGCAGGTATTGTGAGCTTGAAAAATCGATAATTAAAGTCAATGAATGGATGTGCCATTACTCCCTCGAGTGTGAGCTCCCCAGCTAAATGAAGGGTAAACTTTAAAGTCTGGCTCCTGGTACTTGTATAACTGACGCTAGGTCATAAAGTTCCAAACCAGCGAGACGTTACCACCGTTTCTTTGTCTGCTTTTCTTTTTCCACGGAAGTGTAAATTAGGAAGCTTTGTTGTCGGGAGAGATTTTTTTTCTTCCTCTCTCGAAACGAGCGAGTGTGCAGATGCAGGGCCGCGCTGAGTTTGTTGTTTCACTGCAAGCGCCTCCAACCTGGCCCTTGCATATACATATATGTCTAGTGTGCACCGTACGCGAGTTGAGATTGCACTTTTTGCCCCGTTTAAATGTGGCCACACTCCATCGGAGCTCCTCGGGCAAACTCAGAGCTGGCTCACCCCACTCCTCCAGCCCCCTTTGGCTTGAGTTCGATGTTTTACCCTGGGACTCTTTTTCGCGAAGTGATCCTTTTTTGAATCTACTCAAAAAGATGTCAGAATGATTGGCTAAACATTGTCACAATCAACATTGGCTGATGTTTCGAACAATGAAACGCTACTTGTTTGTAAGTTGGGCATAGATGCTGTTTATGAAATTCAGCCTCACTGAATCAACTTTATCTATAGAGTTGACACATTTTCTGCCTTCCTTTTGCATGAAATTAAACCGAAATGCATTCCACCTCCAACCACTGAGAGACCGCATTAAAGTCTCGTTTGTGGAACACTTACCATTTTTTTTTGTTTCAGCAAGCGTAGTAAATTCTACGATGCTCATTTTTCTTTTTTTGCTGAGGACGTTCTTTGGACCGAAACTGTTTAGCGTCACTGGAGTATCATTTGCAACCTTTATTATGCCAGGAATGGGACGGGTGATGGAACACACGCACCCTGAATGCATTAGGCCAATTCGTTGCGGCTGCAGGGAATGCGGAGGGACCCCCCCCTCCCCCAACCAAGTTACAAGCACGGGGTGGGGGGAGTGCAGCTACACTGGACGTGGATGGTTGTCCCACTAGCGGCGAATGGGGTCCTGTGGTTATTTTTTTACAATTTCAGATGAAAAAAATATATAATAGGGATCATTTTTAAGCCATCGCACTTAAATAGAAGCCGGGGAAGTAGGAGTTCTTCCATAATAGAGGTTTTTGGGTTAGATCGCGTAAATATAAATGTCGTTAAACCTGCCACCACTGGACATAGGCGATTAGTAAGGTTTGTCATGTAAATAAAACATGCCATTTGGTTACTAGTACAGCGCACCGGTGTGTTGGAGAGTAAACCCACAACATTTACAATTTGAGTACTGTAACGTTTCGCCAGTAATTACAACTGGCATCATCAGGCGACAGCCAGAGTTGTGGAGTTCTTCATACGTTGGTGACCGCTCTCAATGTTGTGTATCGCCAATCCTGTTTTTGTCTGGCCATCGAACAAGGACTGGTCACCGCGTCGCGCACTTTCAGATGCACTTCTGGGGCCGTCTGGAACGCTCTTCCACTGGAGCTGTGCACTTTTAAATAATCGTCTAGATTGAAAACTCATTTCTTTAGAATCGCTTTTTGTGTTTAGCTGGTCGTCCTTCCTCCGATTGGCACGGTTGGCTCCGTATGGTGGTGCGAAATAAGTTCAACAATGCTTAGTTTAAGATTTACAGACAAGGTCGGAGAAGTTGCACCTCATGACCTCATCATGGACAAGTGGAGTTCGACCGCACCAGAATTGTATTCGGGGCTTAATTTGTTTGGGAATATTTTCTAGGGGTCCCCAAACTTCCTGGATCCCCAACAGGAGGTCGGGCACGGACATATTTATTTTCTGGAGCTCAGCCCTGAACAGCTCCAGCATCAAATGAAGCCGTAACTATATAAAATCCACACGACTAGAGGCTGCTCACTCGGGTACCGAGTTTCCTGCCTGCATACAAACCGTGTGTTTAACTCTACCCCGTGAACGGCATAATCAGCATTTTACACGTCTCCTCGCAGGAGGGGAGGGAAAACGCTGACCCTGCAATGGCAGGAGTTTTTTTTTTTTTACCCCCAAAGCTAAACATGTCGTCGGTGTCCAAACACCCACGACACCCGCGGTAGCGCAACGCAAGTTGGGCCTGGCAACGTCTCACTCGCTCGCCCTCTCTCCGTCTCTGGCTCTCCGCGGGAGTTTTGGTTTATTACCGAGCTATCCGAGGCAGGCTTTCTGCGTATTGTTACACCGTGACAGTTTAACGGGCCTCCTTAAGCTCCGTAACTGCATTGGAATTTTTGTCCTGCAAAAGCTGCGTTTTTTTTCGTTTAAAGCCTCTCCCATACGTCCACACGGATCGCTGGTGCCCGCCGATCGTTGGCATCATACACCGGCGGCTGTTGGCGTGCGGACAGAAAAGCTTCAGCCAAGAGACTTATGGTGTGGAACGCGCACCAAAATGCGCGGCCGTTGAATACAATAAGCGTTTAATCGTCCCCCTAAGCAGAATAAATTATCAGTCATAGTTTTCTTGCTGTTAGGAAAATAAATAACGCCGATATGCCTTTTTTTTGTCCTGTCTTAAAGGATTTAAGTTGGCGTTGGTCCATATTTCAGCGGAGTAAATTATTTATCATGCAATGCGTGATGGGTTAATGCTGTAATTGCTATGAACATAAAACGTTGCACGGTATTAAAATGTACGTTGAGGTTACGTTTATTAGTCAGTGGTGGCACGCACATTTTTGTAGTTCTATACAAACATTACTGGGAACAACAGATCATCATTTCCCCAGAGTTTGTAGTTTGCCAAGGTTTACACAACAGCATCGCGGCAATACGTTCTTCGTTTAACTAAAACTTTTTGTTTGTTAGTTATTCATGTTAAAGAAAAACATAATTAGCTCCACTTGCATCATTAGAAGCTCGTGCTGCCCCATTTTAATGTGCGTTGTTGGTAATGCGTTGGCCATTGACTGTCCTCGGCTTACACAGACTCAAAGTTAATTAAGCTAACACAACTGGAAAAGGAATCCCACTGCATGTAAGTAAATTGCATTACAGGGCACCTGCGATCCGTGACCCAGGTCAGCTTTCCAATCAGTTACCAGTTTGTTTTACCACTGGGCTGGGGAGTCTGGGTGGAGGGGGGCCAAAGTGGTGGGGTGGGGTTTGGGGGGGAGGGCGCAATGGACAGGGGGGTTAGGTGGGGGGTAGGTGGAGAGGTAGGTGGGGGGGTAGGTGGGGTGGTAGGTGGGGTGGTAGGTGGGGTGGTAGGTGGGGCGTAGGTGGGGGTAGGTGGTGTTTAGGTGGGGAGTAGGTTGGGGGTGGGTGGGGGTAGGTGGGGGTAGGTGGTGTTTAGGTGGGGAGTAGGTTGGGGATAGATGGGGGGTTGGTGGGGGGTAGGTTGGGGGTGGGTGGGGGTAGGTGGGGGTAGGTGGTGTTTAGGTGGTTGGTAGGTTGGGGGTGGGTGGGGGTAGGTGGGGGTAGGTGGTTTTTAGGTTGGGAGTAGGTTGGGGATAGATGGGGGGTAGGTGGGGGGTAGGTGGGGAAGGAGGAGCACTTTGCTACATTTCAACACCTCCCGCACGTGTGCTGCTGCCGGTGTAATGTTTCAAACAGCCCACAGAAACATGTACAAACGTCGCTCGGCCTTTGTGCCTTTTGAAACAACCACAGACAGGCTCTGAAGAACTCCACTGTGGTCCTCTTAGGTTCCCATAAAAAACACATTTTTAGCAAATGTGACTGTCAGCAGCAGCGATACAGCGATGGACAACCGTAGACTGGTTTTGTCCTTACTAGGACTCATCAGAACAGTTCAGTCACCAATGCTGACTGTGGTGTAATGGTTAGCGCGCCGGATTTGCAATCCAGAAGTCGCTGGTTCACTCCGATCTCCGCCGCGTGGCGCCCGAAACAGGGGGACGGTTTCCTCTCCGTCCACCCGGCACGCTCTGAAAGGATGCGACTGCGGTCCGTCAACGACCGGCAGGTCGTGTGTGAAAGGGTTTGAGTGTGCCTACTAAGCCCCCCAGCCTTTTCCAAGAGCACGGCTTCCACGTTGGCCAAATGCCCTCCAGAGGGATTCTCTCGAGCTCGCTCTCACGGAGGCCCTTCCGACCAGCGGTGGCACGAGCGAGGGATCGCAGAGCGCGCACCTCCTGCCCTTTCGCACGTGGGCACCCTGCCCATGTGGAGTCTCTGCTCTGTGCAGGGCGGCCGATGGCGTTACAGCCAGGCAGTCCCCGTTCATTGTAAGTTATCGATTGCTCGACCCGATTGTCGTTAATATTATTTTGGGTTCGATCGCTCGACTAATCGGATTACACGTAGAGTGACGGGGGACTAAGGGGTCCCCGTGGCCTGTTCCCGTGCGTGTGTGCCGGCGCAGTGTCGCCACCGGCGTCGTCGGCCGCGTCACGACGGGCATGGCGGCCGGGAGGGGGGTTTCCTGCCTTCGGGAGTCAGGACGTGGTGGGGGGAGGGAGGGGGCGAACGCCTTTCTTCACAAGAGGTTCGAGGAATCGACCACGAAGAAATACGTGGTCGATTGCACTTTTTAGTCATTAATCGACGAGTAAAAGCAGCTGGAGGGAGTGCCATCGCCCCTTGGCACGAGAAAGCGGTCCTTTCTCATGCCCATGTCCCAACTTTGCCACGCCACCCGTCCCCCGAGAAAAATCCACGCGACGACGGGGAGAACATGCAAACTCCAAATATACAGGCATTGTATATTTGGATGAAACCCACGACCTTCTGTATACCTGGCAAGGTAGTTAACATCTCGCCATCTTGGCACCCTTAAACTGGGTTCTCAAGGATACCGAGTTGATGGTCTCAATCTGGTCAATTACTCCACAACAAAACCATCAGCTTAAAAAAATACAATCTCGCTGTGAACATTAAGTGACAATCTCATAGTGGCGTGTGTGTGGGAAAATGTGCCCCCTGTTGTGTAAAGATTTTAAAAAAGTCACTTGAAGGGTTTTTCAGAAGAGAAATTCTTTGAAGATATTTTAACGCAGCCGTTCTCAGATGCGTGGGAGTCTGCGCTTGCTCCTCTGCAAGACTTCCACGAATAAAGTCGTGAAAAAATATGCATTTTTATAAATTCGTGATTTGGTATAACATCTTAAATCCTTTAGTCCAGGGGTAAGGGCATTCTATTAAAAAAAAAACCATAAAGCTGGGGAAAAAAACTCACAGACACGCCGTCTGCCTCTGCTGCACACAGATAGGCCACTTGGAATGTTTTATTCCGTAGCAAAATTAAGAGTTCTGTTTCCTTAACCTTCCAAATCACATTTGGCAATGAATGTATGACGACAAAAAACGCAATCCAAAAAGTCTATTCAAAACAAAGTGCGATGTTACTAAGTGTCTGTGGTCCTCTGCTCCTGGCCCAACTTGTACAGCACGCACATCCATCATACAGAGAGGCAGTATCTGCACGTAATCCTCCGACACTTGATAAATTCTCGCCACTTGGTCGACCCATGTGGAATTAGCTGGAAGGGAATACAATTAAAAGAGTCCCCGCAGAGTCATGTAAGTGAGATTGTCTCAGGCTGCGCATGAGCTGAGAAACCTCCAAACTCGAAAAATATTTTTTTTTGAATCCTCATGACCCCTTTGGTGCAGCAGCTGCTTTTTGCTCGGTTGATACTGAGTGGTCTGTATTTTTTGGGGGTGGGGAACGAGAGGTCGGGGGTGGGAGGGGTGGATTCGTGATTTCTTTTGCCAAAAATTCCTGGCAAGAGAGTATTTTGCTACGTTCAGTTTTGACTGAGTTGAGCAGATTTAGAAGGTTCGAATTAAAGAGTTAAATCTGTCGAGAGACAGACAGACGCCCTGGTCTGAGCCATAATTCTTTTGTAAATCGAGTACGTGCGTACGAAGAATCGTGCGCAGCGCAGCGCGTTGCGATCGGGTTACACATCTGGTTTTCGCTCCGTGAAATTTCCAGGGCTAGGACTCGGATTCCGTCAAGCCATGGGTTGAAGCGCTTATAATGAATCGTGAAATGTAGGGGCCGAGAGTAAATATCATTGTAGCTAATTGCGGCCTTTGCAGTAATTGCAGTGGTAATAATTTGGTCGTTTCTCCCAAATAACTTAACACTGTAATTACGTTTCGTGAATTGAATGTATGGAAATCGGGGTTTTAACTTTTTTCTTTCCCAAAAAGCTTTTAATTTGAAATGCAATTTGGAAGGTGTCACTGCGAGTTGTATTGAAATAATTAACTTATAAATGTCACGGAATCCGAGCCGGCAGAAAATGAGGGGGCATTGTCCTCAGGTTGACTTTTGACGGTTCCGCACAATCGCCCCCACAACCGATTGAGATGTTTCTCCCGCGCAGTTAACCTGCCCACGCGCACGCGCCTGAATATTAAAAACTGAGGCGCGTGCGCCCGAGTTTGTCGCAAATCGGTATCGGCGCTCTGTTAATCGCCGCGCTTTCCTGGAAATGTGCGAAGAGAGGCCGCCGGATCGGGGTCACGCGGCGCCAGACGATGCCACGAGCACGCCTAAACAAGCGCGGGCCCCTTTTCCAGCGGCTCAAGCTTCATTAACTGTCTCCGAGTTGAATGGAGGTCGAGGCGGGGAGTGCGAGCGGGCGGGGGGAGGCGGAGCGCGAGGGAGGCCAACCGTTCGCCCCCTTTACACATGCAGATTCGCGTCGGGATCACGAGCGCGCGAGCGTGGCTTAAAGTGCACGCGCTTCGAGGCTCTCGCCCGTTTTTGGACGCCAGATTAATAGCACTCTACGTCTCCTGGGAAACGCACGAAAAAATTGGGCTTTAAAAGCCCATGCTTTCAGCTTGATTTTTGAGTTTCACTTCAAGGCTTTTTGGTGTCATCCATTGTGCCAATCTTACTGTTTTATGTCAATCCACCCCTGAACGCCCCCCCCCCAACCCCAATAGAAAAAAAATTACCGCAGAGTCGTTTGTGGTTGTTGTTCCTGTTGCTGCTGGCTTTGTGTGGCGTTTGTGCCGGTTGTCCATGTTTACGTGATGCCCTCTTGATGCTTTCCTTTTCTTTACATTTGTTTTGGATTTTGCATTGATTATGTATACATATAGGTTACTTATCTATCAGCATGGCGCAGCAGCTGTAGGCTACACCGATTTCATGATAGATTTGCGCAGTGCAGCGTTGTGAAATATTCCTAATTGACCATCAGAAAGATACCTGTTGCTACATCTTGTGAACTCATTGTTTTTTTGTTACTCTTTGGTTCTAGGATTACATTCTCTTCTGAAGACTCGGGTAAGACTCTCGTTTGGAAACATACACATTTGCCTTCGAACATGATGTTTCATAATCCGTTTCGTAAAACCGCGTGTTTTTTGTCCTCAATGTAATTTCTTTCCACCCTTCGCACACCTCTCCCCCCGCCACCACGGTGCAGGTATCATGTCCGCCGCGAGGATAGGAGACTATGAAAAGGTACACCGTCACCTTTTTGTTCGACTGACACGACGCACGTAGCTTGTACGCACGAAGCACTGGAGGCAAGGGTTAGTGGATCGCACAGATGTTGTGAGGCTCCCTTCCCCTGCATGCCTGGGTACCATACCCTGGCTCGCCAGGAGAACGCAATATTGCAAATGTGGCCTCTCTCTGTTCCATCTGTGTGGGGGAGAGCGTTTCCGCCGCTTGCACGCGTGGATTTTCTCCGGGTGCTCTGGTTTTCTCCCACATGTAAATACTCATTAATTGGCCGAACACATCTTCATACGTAGAGGACTGCAGAGCCTGAGTAATTGTTGGCGTCGGTTCACCCCCTGGGTTGCCTATACCGCCTGTCTGTGGTTCCTCCTCGTGCCTCGTGAGTCGTTCTCTCATCGAGAGTGAGCGAACTATTATTAAGCCGGACCGTCAGGAGCTCCTGCGAGCTTGCGAGTCGTTTCCCCGCCGTGTCCTTGGTCCGTCGGTGCCAGCGTCTCCCTCCTGTCTGCATTACAGTTCCTTGATGCCTACAAGAGCGGCGAGGCCATGCTGACGACGGACTCGGCCGGCTGGACGGTGTTGCATCACGCGGCGAACCTCGGGCACAAGGATCTGGTCCGATTTATCCTGAGCAGTGGTAAAAGTTACATTAATAACGAGCAGCGGCAATCTCCGCGAACACACACTTCTGAGCCCTAACTCTTCAGAGTCGTAGTCTTCCTTCTAGCAGTTGTTGGAATGTTTTTATTCCACCTCGGTTTTTTATTTTTATTTTATTCTTCATTCTCTGGAGCGAGGTAGGAGAATAGATTATGTCGAAAGAGAAAGCGACAGGGCCTTTCGTTGAAGTCTGAATAATTCACAAGCGGCGCCTTCGCGTGCCCTGAACATTTTCCACGGCAAAGGCTGTTTTATCTCTCCCCTTGTGGTCTCGTGTGATCCGGACCATCTTTATCGTCCTCTCTCATTACCTTTCCTCTTCCTGTATCGCCTTTCCTCGTCGCTTGCCTTCGCAGCTGTAGATCTCGTTTGGGCCCTATGTTCGTTTCCGTTTCTCTGTGCCTCCGTGCCATTTCTGTTTCAATCATTTCTGCACATTTTCTTTCCTCCCCCCCCCCCCCCCCCCCCACAAAAGAAAGAAGGGGCCCCTGGGCAGTTTTGTTCCTCTCCAATCACCCCCCCACCAACCCGCTTTGGTGGCCTAAATAAAAGCCAAATCAGGAGCCGCTAGATCAGGCTCTCGTGGGATACACGATCACAATGCCGCAGACGTGAATGGGTTGTGGGGGGGTTGTTGGGGGGGGGGGGGCGGTGAGGGAGGGGTTGGCACGAGAGGCACGTCTGCGGGAGGGGCTCTAACTGGCAGGTGGAATCGGAGAGATTAAAGGCAGCAGGTCAAAGAAAGAGTGTCGCAAGCGATCCGTCAGCATCCCGGCAAACTGTCCGGGACGTTTCGCTGCCTCGCGCTTCCTCCAGTGAGGCTCTTGTTAATTTAACTTGGGGGAGGGGGGGGATCCGTTCCCGTCGTCGCTCAAAATTGTTTTGGCAGACGAAGGTAATCCTGGAAATAAAGCGTTGTTTGTTTTTGTTCAGTTCTCTCTAGTTCGGCGCTTCATTCCACAGTGGCTTAACCGAGGTACCTCGCCGCCACCGCCTCGTCTTAATCTCTCTCTACTTTTTCTGTAAAAGTCCCGCCACAATTTTGGGAAATTATTTGAAGCTCATATAAGGATGAGGATTTGCTTTTTAATAAATGTTTAATCACGGCTCGGTATTGTGTTACCTCAAAAACGCGTCTCTATTCTATCCCGTTAGTTTGAAATATATATTTAAATTTTACCGCAATGAATATTATTGCCACTTAACAAAAAGTGCCTGTTTAAACAAACCTCTGGAAATCCTGTGAGAAGTGGAAAAGATTGTTGCGAATTAGGGTACGAACGAATGCCATGCATACGAATGTGTCTATTACCTCATTAACTCATTTAGATGGTCACATGACTCATTACTTCATTAAGATGTCACGTGACCAGGTATGCCTATTTAATGGCACACCCTATTGGGTGCCCAGCACAATGAATACCGCAGGGAATAGATGGCTGCCTGTGCCTATTCTTTGTGCTGCACAAGTGTATTTGTGCCTCACTGTCATTGTTGAAAAAAACCACGTTGGCCTTACAAGAATTGATGTGTGCTTCTGTGTCTCTACAAGTACAACAGTAGCCGCTGTTTGCTACGAAGCAATGGTGACGTCACCACGACACTTGTGCCAAGCTAGAGGCACTTACAGGCCACGTAAAGTTTGGAAGGCTCGCTGGCAGGAGGTCACAGGACAGACCGAGGTGTTATGGGTTGACTGACTGAGATGAACGGCTAAAACGTGCTACTTTTAGCCATTTCCTGCACCTCCTATTAACACGGTTGGCTACGTACGGTGCGAAAAAAGTTCAACACATGTATGTACATAGCCACCCGGCGACGAGCGAGCGTCGATCCATGATCGGAACACAACAAACCTTTTTATCTGTTTCTAGGCCCGTCAGAGCTGTTGGACATGGCTGACATGGAAACGTAAGTCAATCGACCGCATTGCGCAGAACAAGACACGAATGGGTGCAATTATCATACCACCCCCCCCCCCCCCCCCCGGTGTAATATTTAAATTCACGGCCTTTAAGCTGATACACGGTTTCCCCATCCTTGTCCATCAAAATCATCAGCGCAGTAATTGAACGGCGGTTATTGTATTTTGTTAGATAACGGTAATTGGTCTTCCGTTCATTACCGTCAGCAGATTGATGTCGCGACGACGGCGTCGGGCTTTGTGGTCTGTCGCCCCGTTCATTTTGAAGCCACAGCGTGAACGTGGCTTCGCTGTCGAGGCCAGGGATGAGAAACCTTTCCCCTGCGGGGAGGGCTGCAGTGGACTTGCAAGTCGTGTCCATACGAGAGGGCCCTTACGGCGACAGAAGCGACTGTGAACGTGCTAAAATTAGAAATGGCTTTTGTATGCCAGATCGAAAATATTGCCCTCTAGTACCCGATTAGCGTGGCTGAGATGCTTTAAGTGATAAATAAATAGAGTTTTCTGAGTGGTAGCCCTCACGTGACCCCGGGGGCAGTGTGTAATGCAGTTGCGGGCCACAATCACTCCCGTGAGCCGTATAGTCACCAACTCCTGGACTAGGCCATGTGCTAAGTATCATCCATGTGTGGGTGTGTGTACACCTATCCATCCCACCACCGTCTTACCACTTTTTACAAACACTCTGTATCCATGTTTCTCTCTCTCTCTGTACAGAATCAGAATCTTTATTAATCCTGGAGAAATCCAATGAGCTATGAAGCTCTTTCTCACGTATGTCGAGTAGGGGCACCAGGTCAGCAAGTTGCAGTAACACTCATCCCCTGCCCCTCACTCCCCCACCGCACCCCCCTTTTCCCCATTCTCCCCTTCTCCCGGCAGTGGTGAAACGGCTCTGCACAAGGCGGCTAACCTCCACCACCGGACAATCTGCTACTACCTGGTGGAAAAGGGTGCCTCGCTCATGAAGACAGACTTACAGGTGCGGCTTTCACCATCAGCGGTCATTTACTGAGCGTGGAACGATTTGGTTACCCCCCATCTCCCCCCCTGCTCTCGCCGCTTGGTGAATGGTCGTGGTTTGGCATTGTGAGTCAGCGTTTGTAGAATCGATTGTTCTTCGTTGCGGTGAATGCAGTGCAACAAGTGGCTGGAGCGATCACGTGAACCAATTGCGTATATAATTCAGATGTATGTGTACAGTCTTTTATCAATGCACCTCCGATTAGCGCAGTTGGCTACGTGTGGTGCGAAAGAAGTTCAACATACATACGTATGTACAATGCACTGTTGGATAAAGGCCTCCTTAATGTAGACCGTTTGACCATACTTCACCATGCTGGTCAGTGCGGCATGGTGAAGTCGGGCAGTTGGACAAGGACTGATTCAGACATCGCTCGCAACTGATGTTAGCCGTGGCCAATGAATGTAACTCGGATCGCCAGGTTTATCGCACAGTGCGCTAACCACCTCCTTTTGAAGCCTTATTCTAAACTAATATGTCACTGATGCCACTTATAGTTTTATAACGTGCATATGATTAAAAACAGAAAAGTGTAAATATTTCCGCTGGCTTCATTTCCTGAGGAGGACCAGCTGGCCGAAAGAGATGGGTTTTGTTTTTACAGACATATCCATTTTATTTGCTCGTTATGAACTTATGCACAATCTGCTGAACCGGCAAAAACCTTCAGGTCCGGCATGTGAGGCAGAGTTTTTTTTCCTGCCGAGCCAAAGCGGCGGCCGCGGACGTGAGGCGACGACGCGCATCGCTCCCGACAGGTTTAAAAGCATCGCTAACTCACGAGCCAGGCCAGGCGACGGTTCCGCCGTGAATTGACGCGGGCGATTCCGGGCCGAGCGTCGTCCGCCACCATCGGGATGACGCCGCAACCCAAGTGCGCCCGCTACCTCCGTTCAGTGGCAAAAAAACCACCGGCGCCGGCCACTTGCAGGCCCGCGACGAATCCGGCACTCGTTTTATTTTTTTGCCGTCGACCAAAAATCTCTCCCCGGGGGAGCCCCATCGGGTCGTATATCTCTGAAGCTGAGCACCGTCGAGCGCCGTCGAGCCTGGTCAGTACTTGTGTGACACGGGAGACTGCTTGAGTATGCAAGCTGTCGTAGAGGCCCCGGCTAAGAAGCGGACGGACAATGGCAGTGCAGCGACACGATTTCCTGAATCTGTCTTTGCGCAGCTTTGAGTGTTAGCTCCTCGTGTGCGTTGGGTGTTTTTTTCTGCAGGCCCTAAAATGTTCTCCCACATGAACCCAAGTGCTTGTTAAAGGAAAGAGCCAGACAGCCAGATGCAGGACCCTCTTGAGAAATTATTCTTGTGATTCATTGAGACGATCTTACTGCAAATAATGGGCATTGTGAATGCTATTTTAATTGGTGCTGGAGTATTTTAAACCTCTCTGATAGGATAATTACATCGCTGTAAGAAATACCTACACCTGTGCGCCCAGCTGCTATTCGAATTGATTACTGCAATTTATACCATTTATAAAATTACAGTACTCAAAATGCCGAATTAAATCATTACGCCCAAAAACCCAAGAGGATGTAAGTAACCTATTGCTCGCATTAAAGTCGTGGTCTTGAAGCTAATAGACTGTGAAATTAAAAAACATGACACAGGGAATACGAACCGGACCAATTGAAAACAAATGTGACCTGCCTGGAGAAAAGGCTGAAACAACTTCCTGTCTGAAAATTCTAGCTAATCCGGCGTGACAACAGAGCAATGGGGCTTTATGTCATTCTACAGCACCCAGTTGTGCGCTTTCCACACGTGTATGTATTGCATATCACGTGTTCACTGAACGCTCTGTAAAGGCGATTCACCATTCCTCTATGGGACAATGTTGAACGAACCATTGTGAGGTTTTTTTTGTTTGGCAAGAAAAACGAAAGTGCAAGAGAGAAGTTGAGATATAACATTTAACCGTAAGTTCCCACGAATGAATGTACCCTGGGGCGACGATCGAATGGACAGGTCTTGATCTCGTTGAATGCGCACGAGGGTGGAAAATGACATCGACAGATGTGGCTCTACATGGGGTAGAGGTGGGGGGGGGAGGGCATTGGACACAGTTCAGCGATCACACATCGTCGCTGTCCCCGTCGTCTGAAAGTTCAAGCAATCTCTCAAAAAGTCAAAGTGATTTGCTGCTCAAATGAGCATCGAGGAAAGTCCTCGTCTCTCGTTTGCAGCCCTGAGCCGCTCGTGGAGATTCCACATTTCTCGGACGGGTGGAGAGTCTTTCCGTAGGACAGCCGCTGTGGAATTCCCCACACAGTGGTAATCATTTTATTGACCCCCAAAGGGATGATAGGATGAGGCAACCCCCCCCCCCGCCTCCCTCCGCTCAACCAGGATTTGAACTCTCAACCTTCCGATAGCGGGCCGCTTGCTCTGCCGCTGAGCCATCCGGCCGGATTGAAGCAAATCGTGACTGGAACTTTGGTGGGTGTTTTATTTCGTTAATGTAAAACGAATTACATCGTTAGACATCCATCTGCAGCTGATGTTGAGATGTCGAAAATGGCTTGAGACGTTTCATATTTCCCCCAGTGAAATATGTATTTGCCTAACCTTGACACAATGATGTAATAGAATCAATATGTACCAATGGTTTGTTGAATAACCATGAGTAATTACGTAAAATATGTAGTTGTGAAAGTTTTTTTTACATGGCCAGTTGACCCGCGGGGAGATCAGAGGGCCGAGCTGGTACTGCCAAGAGCCTGAGTTCGAATCCAGGTCTCATCCACCCTTGATAAAACCGGGTTCTCAAGTGTCGCGAGTTGATGATCGCAGTGTTGTCACCAATGACTGCACACACACGCAACATCATGTCAATCTTTTTTTTATATTTTAACATTCATATGACCGAATTTCACCCCCATGTGAATAAAAAGTATTTATTGGCTGACATGTAATGGTCAATCTTTGCAGGGCATATTTATATAACGCCTGCCCCGAGTCTGTATCGAGTTATTTTGACAAGAGCTCAGAAGCATTTCTGCGACATCATCTACTGGAGTCGTTCTCTGACACACGGTGATGCACTGCTTAGCTGCAGAGTTCCAAATGTTTTTTTTACGTATTGTGGAATTATGCCGATAGCGCAATAAAAAATAAAATTGTCAGAAGAGCACATTATTTTTAAACTATAAAACGATATATTTGTTGTTCTCTTGCATAAACAAAGAATACAACTTTGGAGACTGGTGACAGTGTGCAGAAGCAGATGCTGAACGTCCCTGGATAAAGAAGGGCATTATTATGATTATCATCATCATCATCATCCGTATGTTTTCGTTAACACTGTAATAACTCAGAAGCAGTGGGCCCTCTTTCAGCAACGTAAAAACTGCGCCCTCCTCCTCCCCCACCGCCGTGTCGTAACGATGGTTTGTAATTCTCCGTGGCATTCTTTTTCTGCTTCGATACCGCCTGCTAGGGTAACACGCCGCAGCACAAGGCTCAAGAGGCCGGAGACCCGGAGCTGGCCGCCTACCTGGAGAACAGACAACACTACCAGATGATCGTGCGTGAGGACCAGGAGACGGCCGTATAGCCGGCGGCGGGTGCCGCTCTCGCGAGGACGGACGTTCTCCATGATTTTTTTGCCACGATTGGGCAGGAAAAGGAGGCTGACGTTTTATTCAGAAAACGAGTGTATGTTACAGAGCGACGACGCGAGCGTTGGGTATAGTGAGACGCATGGTAAAGGGGAGCTGATTAAAAAAAACAAATTTAAAGTTTACATGTTGCACTCTGCGGTAGAATGGAAAATCACTCTTCGACTCTCCCCCCCCCCTGGAATCATATTTTAAAAATGGTGATGCAAAGGCTCTGATGATGATGATGATAATAATGATGGATGATGTGACTAGTTTATTTTTTAAACGAAGATTTAATCAATTTCCTCTTTTTACAGCAGCTTTTATTGATGAAATGTTGTATTTTTATTGCAATGGCGACGGAAGTAAAAACAAAAATGACAAGAGCAGCGTAAAGAATGTCAGTTCTCTTAAATCTCTCAGCATTTGTCGACAAAGTTTTGTTACAATATTCAGTGGCTTTTTTAAATTGCTTCGATATTTATGTTTATCCTGGTGTAAAGTTACATTCGAGTAGGCTAATTATGGTGTCATTATTTATAAATAATAAAGAATAAAACGATGATTTTTTTTAGGTGATAATTTTTAGATCGATTTTACAGTCATTCTCTACCTTGTGAAGTTACAGGAAGTGCGTTCGCTATGGTTTCGCACATTGCCTTTCAGGTATAGTTGAAGGATATATAATGTATTTCTCTTTGCCATAGCTACTAGTGTACGCTTTGGTTTTAAGAACGTTTGGGACCAGATTTATCAAAGGTCCCCGTTGTATAGTGTGTTGCACCCATGTACATTTTTAAAGAGTGGATTCACTTTTTAAATCTTAGCTTCTCGTCAATGCACATCTTCACTCGTTTTCTTTTAGATGTCTCTACGATTAATCCACGTCAATTTTCGGTTTGAAATCGAACAGTAAGTTATTGTTTTACATCAGAGAAGGAGAGAGAGGAGGAGAAAAAAAACCAAACACACTTTGAGATAACTTTGAGATAACTCAAAGTGTAAGGTGAACGTCTCGTAGCCAGGAGCAAGGAAAGTCAAACATTGGGTTTTCTGGTGGTAAACTCTTCTGCCCGGAGGAATCCTGGAAGCGCGCGGCTGGATGCCCAGGGCAGAATAACACACGGGAGGGAGGGAGGGGAGGGGTGTTCCTTATTCATGACAAAAATAACATACTCATTGTGGAGCCCTCTTTTGTGTGAGGGCCAGGGAAAATGTCTCCACGTCTATGCCCGCCCGCCGACCCTCTAGATGGGGCCCCGGTGACAAAGGTGCCATGGAAGACACTGAATTTTGTCAAGTCCTCAGGTGCTTTTTTTCTGCCGGCTCTTTAAACGCACGCCGCACTGGGCCAAAGACCATTGATACACCTGGGACGCTTTTCTGGCAATCTTAGCAGCCAAATCGTCACCGGCCGTGCACTTACTAATTAACAACTATAGCAACTTGGTACAGCATGGCAGAGAGTGGCAATGCTTTGAGTTTATTTGAGGAGTGTGTTTAGTGAGTAGAAAAAAATATTCGTCGACAGAGCACACAACCTAGGATTATCATGTGACCTCTGTGTGAGATGTGATTGGAAGTTTCCCACTGGGGATCCGCAATCAGATTCATCCATAATTGGGCAACTTTTTTTGTTTTACAATGCGATGCAGCAAACCATTGCCAGTGATGATTTTGCTGTCAAATATTGCCCATAAATTGCCTTCGCGTATTATGATTGTTTAGGCTTTCTTCTGACGCTCAATCTGTGCTGTGGTTAAATTCGAATAATTTCCAAAAGGGCACGGAAGGAGGGTTCTGATGATCGTGATGTGTCCAAATGTGTGACCTTGAGTGCAGCGAGGTGTGGCTTGCGATGGGGATTAACATGTGGGAGTCATTTGCTTTGACTCGGCTTGGGAAATCCAAGCAGATGGACGGAGCCCAATTTTCGTGGACTAGCGTCCATCACAGCGGGTGCTCACTACCGGCATTTTAAACATTGCAGTGACAGATGTTTATTCTCCTTTGTTGTCGTCATTGCCTTAAGTTGATTGGTGCATATTTAACTGCATATAACTATACACGCTGTCATTGGTTTTTCTGGGACTTTTCACGCATATTTTGGGGTTTGTGTCCTTGGGCGAGTGGTGAGTTTGGCGTTGCACGGGCGTCCATGGCTAAATAGAATTCAAGTTTGTAAAAGTAATGCCAAAAGAAAAAAAAAGAGAGCTACATCTGGGAGGGAGGCATGCTCCACCATGCTCTCGTGCCAGTAGCACCGTCATTACCACTCTCCTCAAGGCTTTGTTCCCGTGATGTCGCCGTCTCGAGATCGCCGAAGCGAGTCGTCGAGCGAACGATGAGCGAGCGACTTCGCTCTTCGGCGAGCCCCGCGGCTTCCCTCACTCTTCCCCCCCTCAAATCGACTCTCGGTTCCGTCGGATTCTCAATTGATGTTTTTTTTTTTACGCGGCTAAACCTAACTGGCATCACGTAAACACAAAATGTTTTAATTTAGAGCGAGCAGTTTGCGTCGTAGGTGGGGCGGGCGAGCGAGCGTGGGACAAGAGCGGTTTCTATGAGGTATTTCGTTGGGTTGTAAAGAGCGACTGGGTTGTAAAGAGCGACTGGCTTGCGGCGAACAGAAGGATCGACACCAAATCCAACGCCAGCTCCGTTGAGTTTGCTTACGTTGCTTCGCCCGCGAGTTGGCGTCGTGTCAACACATTTGATTTCTCGTTTACATTTAGCCTTCGGTTGCACATCATTCCCGCTCCTTGTGTTCCGCATT
The DNA here is from genome assembly GCF_015708825.2 of Lethenteron reissneri. NCBI lineage: Eukaryota > Metazoa > Chordata > Hyperoartia > Petromyzontiformes > Petromyzontidae > Lethenteron > Lethenteron reissneri. The sequence continues at coordinate 3,000,764 of NC_083811.1, forward strand.
AACACTCCCGGCTAAACGATTGTTGGACTGCATGCCCGATCATTGACGCAAACCACCTGTGGTGGCCTTTCTCTCCACCACCCTCCCCCTAGCGCAATGACTTTTTTTCTTTTAAACATCCATGTTAAGTGTTTTATTTTTATTTTATATGTGGTGCAATACGAAATGATTGCAGCTCTGTGGGCAGAGATTAAATGATATGGAGGAAAAAAAAAGTGGCTGTGTGTTTGCTGACTCGTTGGGAAGTCTGACTGGCATCTGCCCCGCCTCCCTCCCTCCCTTCTCTCCCCACTCAAAGCTCCAGTTGTGCATTGGAGTTTTGATTCGAAATCGCGCGCGTGTTTCTCTCACTCGGGGTTGCAGTGCTGACCGCACGTGGCTGTCGGCAACCGGGCCCCGGGAGAACTGACGATCGCCGACGTTGGGAGAGAAACGACTGCGATGTCGCTACGTCCCCCGATTAGCACGGTTGGCTGCGTGCGGGTGCGAAAGAAGTTTGGCGTACGTACATGGAACGTGCGTAACGAATAAGAGTTAGTAGCTTGCACGATCTGTCCCTTCTCCGGGGTAGGAGGAAGAAATATCTGCAACAAAAAAAAGTGTTTGCAAAAGAACTATTGATATTTCTAGTTTTTATTTCGTGTGTGAGGAGGAGGAGCAATATATTGAGAGCCACTTTTTTTCTAAAAGGTCGAAATGACCAAATGTTGAGGGGTGTTTTTGTATCCGCTTGTAAATGCCAGTGGAATATATTTAATGATGTTCCAGTTGACTATTGACAGAAATGTAAGATTTTTTCTGGGGATACTCCTAATATCCCATTTTATAAATGTGCGATTGGCATTTCTGGTGGTAAATATCACCAAGGCATGGGCCAGGGCCTCGATGTTGATTTTCTTCTTTCCAGCAATTTTTCTGTGAATATAAAACATTTTTTTATCGTAATTCACTACACATCCATAAACAAAAATCATCAAATGAAGGCTCGTTTTTTCAATTGCAATTGCACGTCTTTTCCACAGACTGTAGCTCATCACTCAATATTGTTAATTGTGTTGTGACATAACCAGTGAACTTAATAACAAATAGCTCTAAGGCTGCACAGATGACAACCAAAGCCGTCGGCTCAATGAATCGCTTTGACTTTGTCGAGTTTTAATCGTCAAGCAGCAACCCAGTAAGCATGGAACGTTAGTCCTACGTTGCCTCAACGCTGCCTCGACGCTGCCTCAACATTGATCCAACGGTTCCCCAACGACACGCAAACGTTAGCCCGACGTTGCACGTTTACTGGGAAGAATGCTAATGGATGTAATCTGTTGGAACCGCTTCAAGCACTGGGGCTAAGCCTTTTCACATCGCGTGTTAAGTGGTAGCATTTATTTTGACCTATTGGGAAAAGTGCCCCTACATTAATGGACTCTCCTCTGCCTATTTATAGGCAAAGCCGACTGCTGACCCCCTGCCATTCTGGATTTCGTGAGCGATCAGCTCAGCGGTGGCTGCTCCTTGCTTCTGGAGAGCTCACAATGCAGACGATTGTGTGGCTGATGCGCTGTTTAGATGTTGACAAAAATGGCAATCGGCAAAGATAGGTCAGTTTTGTTATCGTCGGCCATTGCTGGATTAAGGCCTCCCCACACTGCCACCATCCCTCACGGTCCCTTGTTTGCCACAATCTTATCTCGCTCCTGTACATCAGCTGATCTGTGCACTCCGTCTTCCTTGGTGGTCGTCCTCGTGGGTGATGTCTCTACTTTGGCTGCATTCTGTCGTCAGTCTCATGTATCGGCCATCATCCCATCTCGTAATAATAGATCCTGCCCTTTCCCACTGATTTTCCCGAGCAGTCATTGTGTCTCCAATGTGAGTTTCGTCCCTGATCCACATGCTTCTCTTTCTGTCTCTCAGGTCAACTCTACGCTTGCATCTCTGCCGTGTGGTTGCCACACTTTTCAGCATTTTGTTCCGTTCTTATTTAATAATCAGTCGTCATCGTGAGTAATATGCACTAATGGGGACGTGTCATTTAGGCACATTGATGTGTTTCTCTTCATTTTTCAAATTAATTTCTACAAATTCAATCCATCTTGGCCTTGTCCATCTCTTTATTTAATCATTATGCTTCTGATCCGCTTCTCGGTAATTTTATCTCGCTATTTATATTCTGCTATTGTTTTCCAGTTGTGTCTCCCCCAGATATTACTTTTGTCATTTATATTACCAAAATAATTATTGCTGGACATTGGAATTTTTTTCAAAGCACTTTTCATTACGTGGGCGCTGGTCAATCATCGACCGACTTGAACATTCTTACAAAATACTTGGTGGTGGTTATGCCACTGCTGCCGCTGCTTCTTCGTTGGCACTGGTTCCCGAGAACAATTAACATCAACACAATTTCAACACATTCGTCAGTGACAATGTGGCCTTAACAAGAATATATAATCTGCGACGTGATTAAGGTTACATCGAGTGACTTTGTGAAGTTGCCGTGATGCACTCTTTAGGGGTTGTTTCTGTCCATTACTGATGTTCGCAGCGTCGATGAGTTGAAGACGTCAGTTTAATTAAAAATAAGAGCTGTGGAAAAGAGAAATTGGCCTGCACGACTGAGAAAAAGAAAATTAATATCGCTATGCTTTCAGAAATTAATTATGCTCATCGCCAAATATATAATAGTCACAGCCCTTCATCAATCTACTGCTGGATGAAGACCTCCCCATGCCAAGTCAGCTATAGGGAGGTGGGGGGGGGGGTGTTTGACCATACTTCACCACACTGGTCGTGGGTTGGTGAAGGGTGGATTCGTCAGGAACCGATTCAGATATCGCTCGGCATTAATTTCATTGATGATATCCATGGTCGGGAATTAAACTCGGATCACCAGCTTTGAAGCAGTGCCCTAATCACTTCACCACCACTCCACCCTGATTAGTTCTCACGATAATATGAATTACGTGGCCGCCTCTTAATAGACTGCGTATGTAAGTGCGCCATTCGTTCTGATAGATGTCTCTGCCACTCATCTCACACCTCCGATTAGCATGACTGGCTACGCACGGTGCGAAAGAAGTTCAACACATACATCTCAAGGATCCGTCTCTTCTTGTATTCTTAACAGCAAAATTCTCACCGTTTTTTTCCATTTCCACCACGGATGGCTGTAGCTTCCCCCATTTGAGTCGCGCTGTCCTGTCTCGTGCGTTCGGTGGTCACCCGCCCAACCCCTGCCCCCCCTCCCGATACGTTCCATTCATTGGCTACCACATTCTGATAAGCTCCTCCCCCCCCCTCTCCTCCCCCTTAACTTGTATTTAAGAGCTTGCATCTTGAATCCCTGCCTCACTTGATGCAGCAAATCTGGCTGTGACGATCCCACCTGATGACGGAGACTTGTGTTGCCTCCGAAACGTCGTGATTTTATTATTTTATTTTTATTATTTTTTTATTTCATTTTTTACCTACGTGACTTTACCGAAAGAACTGGGAGTATAAGAGTATAAGTGTGTAAATCGTCAGTGCGTAGTGCCGTTAGCCCCTAGGGTTGTCCCCCCCCCCCCCCCCGCATGAAAGAAGTTGGACTCGTCGCGGTGCGGAAATCGTCAGTGCGTAGTGCCGCATGCCATGTTTAATGGGACGTCACTCAACTCGCAGAAAGTCCATAATAAATGGGGGGGGTGTTGGATCGCATAAATTTAAATGTGTCTTCTTGGTTCTTTCGGTAAAGTCACGTAGAAGGGAAGTAATAAAATAATACAAATTAAATAATTCTCACGACGTTTGCGTTGTGGCCGAAACGTCGTGAGAATTATTTTATTATGTTTTATTTTTATTATTTTATTACTTCCCTTCTACGTGACTTTACCGAAAGAACCAAGAAGATGAATCCCTGCAGTCACGAAAGCTTTACATCGAAATATAAATGTGTCGTTAACCCGCCACCACCCCCCCCCCGCCTTTATTATGGATAATATTGGTCGTGAAAGCCTGCAGCGTACTTGCAGTGCAGATGGAGAGCGAGTTGCCTTGGCAACTGCGTTGCTGATGCCTTCCCTCTCAGCCCCGACAGAGCCGCGGAAGAGGCTGTTAGCCATCGAGTCGATGTCTCTATCGGCGTTCAGGCCCGGACACGTGTAAATTAAACAAACTAATGGTTTAATCACTCTTGATAGATAAAGCACGGTGGGGAGGGTCCTTACAGCCAGTCCCCTCCTCTTCCCACTTAGAAGGCAGTCCAGCACTGGGCTCAGTCCACGTGGCAGTGTGGGTCATCCATTGGGTCTGGATTTAATATGTCTCTGTGTGTCTTTCGGTGTTTATCCCCCTTGTACGAGTGGTGGGTTTTCGTCAGGTACGCCAGTGTCCTCCCATCTGAAGCCAAACACTCGTTGATGACACTGGACATGAATCCCAATAGATGTAACTACACACAAACGTCTGCTGTGTTGCTTGTAGATATTTATTTTTAAAAAGTGCTCAGCGTTATCCAGACCGGTAGATCAGTAGAGTAGAGTCATCAATGTTCCCTGCTACCGTATGCCTCTGGGAGGCAGGACCCTCCTGAAAAAAAAAGTCTTGAAACTCGGTGACTTTATCATGGATAAATGCCACGAGTGCCATACAATTAGCAAAGCCTCACTGAACACTTCTTTGTTTAAATTAAATTGGTTACAGATCACAAGGTAGAACTCGAAAACCAGTCTCAGTTCTCCGTGCAGCGTTCTCTGGTAAATTATTGGGAATATCAAATATATTTTGCCTGAAGTCCATTGAGTGTTCCATCAATCATCACGGCTTCTCTGCTTCGCATTAATAAACGAAACTATTTTATTTTACCAGGTAAGGCCCACTGAGCTATTTGACTCTTTTTTCAGAAGTCACCTGCCCACAAATGATAGCTCAACGAAGTGGCTTATCATCACGTGGACATTTATAGCAGGCGAATACTCAAAACGCACGTTGATTCTACACGTGGAGGGGGAAACCGGAGGAATCGGAGAAAATCCACGAAGAGAAGACATGCAAACTCCAAATATACAGCAGCAGGCGTATGTGCCATTCACACCTGAGGTCAGATTCTGCGATGCGCAATGCGCTCACGTTTCATTATATCACGAGGGCACAGCGGTGCACGGGGTGGAGAGAGGGGAGGGGGGGTCGGGTGATGGTGGCAGAGGAGTGGAGAACGGTCCGCCAGCCTTTTTGAGAAACGCCACCTCCAAGCATCCGCTTAGGGATAATCCTCTGGGCGAGGGAGCGCCAAGACCTGTCCTTGACTGCAGATTTGACGCAAAGCTTGTGCCTGTCTCACTTCAGGTGACGGCTACTCCCTGCTCGAACTCCTTCTGTCACAACGTGGAATGGGGGGACCCCTCTGAGACATTTTCAAAATAGCCACATTTGTGACGCCTGCCTACCCTGCCTGTCAATATCAACCACCGTTCACTTCATTGAACAGTCATTAGCACCAACCCTGCATACGTATGTTGAACTTATTTCGTATCCTACGTAGCCAACCGCGTTAATCGGAGGTGTGGGGGAAGGACAACAAACGAAGCACAAAAGGTAGTTCTGAAAAAAATATTTTAAAAATTTCGATTTAAAAGTGCATAGCTCCAGTGGCTTCGTAATATCGGAAGAAAGAACATTCCAGACAGCCACAGAAGTAGATCTGAAAGCGCGCGATGCAGTGGCCGTCTTTGTTCGATGGCTGAGCAAAAAGTCGCTGCGAGGATGACATTATCCCTCCAGCTGTCGCTAATCTCAACCAACGACCATCATCCTCTCTTCTATACGTCACGCGTCTTGCTCAAGCCAACTCACTTGGGTGTCACGGTGGCGAGACGTTAACTACCTCGACTGGTATGCAGGAGGACGTGGGTTCGACCCCGACCCTGACGCCTGCTGTATATTTCTAACCACCAATTGATGAAGGACTCCACCACGCTGTTTTGGTCATGGAAATTGTTTGACTATACTTCACCACGCTGGTCAGTGCATGCTGGTTCAGGGAAGGGACGTTTATGTATTACTCGCCACTGATGTTAGGGAATCGAACTCGGCTTACCGGGCTGAGAGCACGACGCGCCAAACCACCGCGCCACCGTTCTGCGTTCCGCTGTTGTAGCTTTGTTACAAATCGGGGAACGCATCACTCAATGAAATGTAAATGACATTCCCTCGAGAAATTGATGCCGGAGGAATTGACCGGCGATCGCTCGAACCGCGTTAGGAATCGATCCCTGGTGAAACTGAACTTGCCGTGGCTTTCACGGGTCACGGTGGAAGTGGACGGGGATCGATGTTATGCACTGGAGAGAGAAGGAGGGGGGGGGGGGAGTTTCCACTGGACTCGCGAATAGTCCATCTCCCTGACAAGCTAAAAATCCGTGGTGGTGGTGGTGGCGGCAGGGAGCGGTAGTGTAACGGTTAGCGCGCTGCGCTACGAACCTCGGCCACCCGAATTAGACTCCTGCTCACGGCACAACACCAGTGACGATTATTTGAACTGGTCGTGCCCCCCCCTAGGTCGACTCAGCCTCAAATGAGTACCTGTGTAAACATCGCCACTGGGGGAGGCAAAGGCGTCCGGGCGTGGTGTTGGCCACCCACTCCCTCGTGTACCGTGCCGGCCTTCATAGGTGCTCGCTAACAGCACTTGCCCCAACAGTCTGTTAAGGCTACACGGGGGATCTTTGTCTTTGGTGGCAGGGACGGTCCTGGGTTTATCGAGGTGAGGCTTTCTGGGGGCCGATTAGCGCGCCCGACTTACGCATTCCGCTGCCCTCTAATTGTGGAAACGAGATAGGGGGGCCAGGGACTCTTCATCAAAGCCGATGGACACGTCGCGACAATGAACTGCGGCCTCGTGGGGAGAGAGAGAGGTTGGAGGCGGCGTGCGGGATTGACAGACTTGAGGTGCAAATGTCTTCTTCATTTGGTACGAACTTGAATTTGAATGCACGTTAAGGGAGCCATTCATTGCCTTGCGTGTCGCCGTTGGAAGACGCAAAACAGTGTTTTCGCGAAGGCTCCGTAACATCTTGATTTAAAGCTTTCGTGACTGCAGGGATTCATATTCTTGGTTCTTTCGGTAAAGTCACGTGGAAGGGAAATAATAAAATAATATTAATATCAAACAATAAAAATTCTCACGACGTTTCGACTGCAACACAAGCAATCATCATCAGGTGTGAAATCCACAGAAAGAAAACACTTTTTTCAAATTTTCTTTCTGTGGATTTCACACCTGATGATGATTGCTTGTGTTGCAGTCGAAACGTCGTGAGAATTTTTATTGTTCTATATTAATATTATTTTATTATTTCCCTTCTACGTGGCTCCGTAACATGTGTGTGTCAAGTGTTGGAGATTTTGTTTGTTCTTACATTTATTAGACAACTCGCTGGGGTTTCTATTACGATGTAGGAGAGCCAAACTCGTATAATTAATATCTAATGTATTATTACAAATCGAGTAACTTACAGAATCGTTATTCTGTAATGGTCAATAAAGACGTTTGTGGTCTGTGATCTCTGCGTTGTTAAAACAATAGCAACCTTATTGTGATTGGGTGAAATCCATCACATTGAGCTGATTTATTTTTAAGATCTATCACCGATTTTATGAAATATGTCAGGTGTGGCGTATTTCAACTTAAGACTCATTAACGGCTTCCTAAATGCATTTAATCAAACTATCATCCTGTGTGCAAGTTGGATACTGTGTTTTTTTAAGAATGTACACATTTTTATCCGTCAACACAATTATTTGTAGGGCATTTGGCATTGAATACACGACACTTACTCGAAATAAAAATAAAAACGTGAGTTGGAAGCCCAGTAATCATTCTAGTCCATGGGCCTGATCAGCCACCTTGGGTAGGACAACTTTATCGTAGTGGCTATTGGTGTTTATTTTGCTGTCGTAACTTGCAACTTGCTATCCGCCCACATTTGACATCTGTGAAAAAGAGCTTCATAGCTCACAGGATTCCTCCTCCTGCAGTCTAAATAAAGATCCCGATTTACATGGCAAATCGGAGTCAATTATGTGATAACCCATTCGTAACACGCGGTTATCACAGTTCACTATTAGTGGCCACGTGCAGACATTGGAACGGCTTAAAAGCTCTGCCGAATTTTGGCTGGCACCGACGAGTGAAAAATCCGCTCTGCACGGGCTCATGGACTGCAGTCGAATGTGCCACAATGTGCCACAGTGTGTCCGTGTGCACATTGTGCCTTGACAAACCCCGGGGGTCCCCAAAGCCCGATTCGGAAATCGCGGCTTCATATTTGATGCCGCCAACTCGACGTTCACGACGTGTAAAGCAGATTGCGCTGCATGCCGCAGCCTCAGGCTCCCCCGGCTCGTGTCGCCTCTGAACTTGTGGAACACGGAGGCAGAGGAGGAGGAGCGGAAGAGGCGAGGCAGGCACGAGGGATTTGAGTGTGGATACTCAGCGGCGCAGATTAGCTGGGTAAATCTTCCGCTGACCCCACCCCCCCCACCACCACCAAATCCTCGCCCTCGTAAATACGCATTCTACGTCATCGAGACAAGTGACAACTGGCCACCGTTTTGGCAGTGGCGCACAATCACGTGGTATTTATGAGTGCGCAACCGTATCGTGTACTCGTATGTTTGTATGTATGTGGAACTTCTTTCGCACCGTACGCGGGAAACGAGTTAGGGCACAGCAGCCCTCCTTTATTGAACTCTCCTTGAGATGTTTTCACCTGATGCAAGGACATAATCTAAATCATAATGATTAGCAATCAAAAATGTCCCCACCATCACGGTGGACCAAGCGGCTGAGAGAGAAAATTAAAGTTTTCGACATCGCCTTCTTTGGGTCTTTCGGTAAAGTCACGTAAATACATTCAAAGAACATAACAAACAAAAAACTACGACGTTTCGATCGCAACACAAGCGGTAGTCTTCTTTGAACCTATCTACATGACTTTACCGAAAGGCCCAAATGATATGAATTATTGCAGTCACTAAAGCTTTAAGTCAAGATTATTAGACACCGTCGTCATAGTAACTGTGAAATGAAACTACTAAAACAACTATTTTTATTTCACGAGGTAAGGCCCACTAAGCTGTATAGATATTTTTCACAAGCGACCTGGCCCACGAATGATAGCTCAACGAAGTGTCCTATCGCGTGGAAATGTACAGCAGCCAAATACTCTAAACACGTGTTTCTAAATGTGGAGGGTAAACCCGGAGGACCCAGAGAAAAATCCACGCGACCACGGGGGAGAAATATACAGCAGCAGGCGTCAGGGTCGGGATCGAACCCACGTACTCCTGCATACCAGGCGAGGCAGTGAACATCTCCTAGCCACCGTGGCACCCAAGTGAGTGAGCTTGGGCCGGACGCGTGATGGATAGAATAGAGGATGATGGCCGGTGGATGAGATTAGCGATGAGGTGCCAGTCGTCACCTCGTCGATATTTAACCTCCCACGCCACAGTCCAGATCGCTCCTGCACATGGAGTTGATCTCATCGCTCCAAGTGCGTTCGTTCCCTTGACTCGCTGACTCACCAATATTGGACATATGTGGGCAAAAAGAGCTTCATTGCTCATCAGATTTCTCCAGTCTTCTGTATGGTGTCACCAGTCTCATGTCATCCTTTCCAGCGCAGTGGCGAAGTTCGATCAAACAACTTCCACGACCCGCACGGCGCGAGGAAGAGGTCTTCGTCATCATCCAGCAGTGGACAGAGCAAAGACCAACACATTTACAATATATTGCATATAGACACAAAGACAAAGATCATCCCATATAGCCTGTAACAGACTGTTGAGGAAAGTGCTATTAGCGAGTAGCACCTATGAAGTCCGGCACGGCACACGAGGGGGTGGGTGGGCCAGCACCACGCCCGGCCGCCTTTGTCTCCCAAGTGGCGATGTTTACGCACCGCACCAGGTAACTCGCGTGTGGCTGAGTCGAGTGCACACGCGCACACATTGAGCAGCACTATGAGCCGAAGCAGTGCGCTCGCGTCTTGCGGGATTAAGCGCGGCTTGGCACGGAGGAGGCGCGGAGCATCGAGCGAGGTATGGTGAGGAGAGGGTGAGGAGAGGAGGAGAGGGAGGGAGGGCACAGGGGGTAAACGGTGGAAGGGTGGGGGGTGCACAGAGAGAGAGAAAGGCTGGCTGGGGTAAGGGGGTAAGTGGTAGGCTGGCTGGTTGGGTGGGTGTGGGTGAGTGAGTGAGGGGGGGGTGTAGAGGCCTCGGTGACGCACCCACGAGCACACACACGCTCACACACTCACTCACTCTCGCACACTCACTCCGCTCTGCGCCGCACCCGAGGAGACGTCGAAAGAACGTGACACTCCCGCGTTGAGAGAGGGCTCATTCGACTCAATCACAAACATCAACAAGTGAGTGACCTTTGTTTAAAACCTCATGTTCGCTTCGCTCGGCGTCTTTCTCCTTCTGTTGCGTGTCCCTCCTTTGTTTGTATGTATGTATGTATGAGAACGACGGAGTTCGATGCCCCGGCCACGGCTCACATCAGTGGCTCGTGATATCTGAATTCTGAAGCAGTTCTGCACAAACTGTTTCCCTCCCACCCTCGCCACTTCTCCAACCCGCACTACTGACCAAAGTGGTGAAGTATGGTCGAGCAACTTCCCACAACCGACACGACGTGAGGTGGGGGGGCATCCATCCAGCAGTGGATTTAATAAAGGTCTGCTGTGATTTGTACGTGCCTCTCCCCCAGGCAGAGCAGAATGGGGGGGGGGGGAGTTTTCAGGTGACCACAAACTTTTTTTCTATGAGACAATGTGACTTTGGTTGTGTTCGTTATTTTTTTATGGGCACCCGCTTCCAATTTGGTGGGTAAAAAAAAACCAAAAAAACTTCGATAGCCATCTACCGTCGTGGATGCGTCCCCGCAAGGAGTACAAGGGTTTGAGGTGTCTTGAAGAAACGTCTCGCTCGGCACTTCAAAGTCGGAGAGAAAAGTCGACCCCTTCCTTTCACCGCAGGCGCAGCGCGTCGCGCGCAACAAGTTTCCCGACAACTTTCGTTGCTGGTCGCGTTGCTTCATTATCCGCGAGTTTCGCTGCTGGGATTCTTCTCGACTTTGCGCGCGCGCGTGCGTGCGTGTGTTTGTGTGTGCACACACCGAGTCGAGCACTAACAATGTCACGTGTACCGTTCGTATACTTTAGCAAAAAAATAGTTTTTGCTGTGACGAATTCTGTGGCCTCCTGATTTATAATTGTCGATTAAATGAGGGAGGCAGCGGGAAGCTATAGGTCACTGGTGTCTGGTGAGCTGGGAGTGTGCAAGATGACAATGGTGCTGCATTTGGGCGTGAGGTAATGCCGTCTTGAAAGTTTAGTTCAACTTTTTACGCATTTGCGTAAAGTGTATTGAGCGCGGCATGTCTTCTGGTTGTGCGTGCACGCGGCTTGCGAAGTTACTTCGACGATTGTGAAGATTATTGAGAGCGTATTTGTTGTTTTTTGTATCACTCCCCTTCATCGATCAGTGCTCGGCTCGTTGGACATAGGATCGGCGTGGTGAGGATCAATGATGCCCATCTATCATGCGAATCGATTCCTTTTATCGGCCGTGCGCTCCTGCTTGCCTATCTCAAGTTTCCTCTTCAGATAGTCCTCCCCGCTACCTCCCTCCCTCACTGAAACGGGGGAGCGGTTGGCGCAGTGGTTAGCGCAGCACTTGCGCTGTGATGTTCCAGCGCCCTGGGATCGATTTCCCAGCGTACGGTTAAGCATCGAAGGCGGTGATCGCCTCGATTTTTTTCCCCCCACTAAGACCCTGAGTTCGTTTTGTTTCGCGTGTTGTATAACTGTATAGTTTGTCCTCGATGTAACACGTGGGTGGTTCTACCGTGCCCTCCCCACCAACCCCGCATATAATAAGAGAGGGTATGTTGGGGTGAGGAGGGGCGGCGGGGGTAACCAAAATAAATTGCGAACTTCATTTAAATAAAAAAAGAAGATAACCGCGCATCGTGAACAGAAAAAATTCCGACCGCGTCTCCACGCCGCCCAGAAACGCCACGAGCCTGGCAGTGCCCCCCCCCCACCCCCGTCTCTTGCTGCCCTCCACCCCCCGTCTCTTGCTGCCCCCCCCCCCCCGTCTCTTGCTGCCCTCCCCCCCCCCGTCTCTTTCTGCCCTCCCCCCCCGTCTCTTTCTGCCCTCCCCCCCGTCTCTTGCTGCCCTCCACCCCCGTCTCTTTCTGCTTCCCCCCCCCCCGTCTCTTGCTGCCCTCCCCCCCGTCTCTTTCTGCCCTCCCCCCCCCGTCTCTTGCTGCCCTCCCCCCCGTCTCTTGCTGCCCTTCCCCCCCGTCTCCTTGCTGCCCTCCCACCCCCGTCCTCTTGCTGCCCTCCACCCCCGTCTCTTTTCTGCCCTCCCCCCCCATCTCTTGCTGCCCTCCCCCCGTCTCTTTCTGCCCCTCCCCCCCGTCTGCTTCTGCCCCCCCCCCACTTCCTTGCTGCCCTCCCCCCCCGTCTCTTTCTGCCCCTCGCCCCCCGTCTCTTGCTGCCCTCCCGCCCCGTCCTTGCTGTCGCCCTCCCACCCCCGTCTCTTGCTCTGCCCTCCCCCCCCTCTCTTGCTGCCCTCCCCCCCCGTCTCTTGCTGCCCTCCCCCCCCCCGTCTCTTGCTGCCCTCCCCCCCCCGTCTCTTGCTGCCCTCCCCCCCCCTCTCTTGCTGCCCTCCCCCCCCCCGTCTCTTGCTGCCCTCCCCCCCCGTCTCTTGCTGCCCTCCCCCCCCGTCTCTTGCTGCCCTCCCCCCCCCATCTCTTGCTGCCCTCCCCCCCCCCGTCTCTGTGCCCTCCCCCCCCGTCTCTTGCTGCCCTCCCCCCCCCTCTCTTGCTGCCCTCCACCCCCAGTGTCTTGCTGCCCTCCCCCCCGTCTCTTGCTGCCCTCCCCCCGTCTCTTGCTGCCCTCCCCCCCCCGTCTCTTGCTGCCCTCCACCCCCCCGTCTCTTGCTGCCCTCCACCCCCAGTGTCTTGCTGCCCTCCCCCCGTCTCTTGCTGCCCTCCCCCCGTCTCTTGCTGCCCTCCCCCCCCCCCCTCTTGCTGCCCTCCACCCCCCCGTCTCTTGCTGCCCTCCACCCCCAGTGTCTTGCTGCCCTCCCCCCCGTCTCTTGCTGCCCTCCCCCCCGTCTCTTGCTGCCCTCCCCCCCCCCCGTCTCTTGCTGCCCTCCACCCCCCCGTCTCTTGCTGCCCTCCACCCCCAGTGTCTTGCTGCCCTCCCCCCGTCTCTTGCTGCCCTCCACGGCGCCACCGCTCCCACGCGGACTCCGTTCCCTTTAGCGGTGCTTGCGTTCACGCCTCGCTGTGGTGTTCGCACTATTTGTGCCCCCGACGGGTTACTGATTGCCTGAGCGCACACAAAACAATGATAACGTAAGCTGTAGCGATTGGGCTTGACGCTCGGTCTTCATGGAGATGACGGGGTTTTGGGTACGAATACGACCATATATTGTGGGCACCCCCACCCACCACTCACCCACCCACCACTCCCCCCCTCCCCCCCACCACCCACCCCCCACCACTCACCCACCCCCCACCACTCACCCACCACTCACCCACCTTCACTGCACGAGCCCAGCCTGTCGAGGTCGCGATGTATAAATGTGTGACAGTCGGTAGATTTGCGCAGCTGGATTGACGATGTCATCTTGACTTGCAAAGCATGCTGGGGTGGGTGGTGGGGCGTTGCAATTACTTCAATAATTATATCTTGATTTGAAGCTTTCGTGACTGCAGGAATCCATACGCTTTGGTTATTTCGGTAAAGTCACGAAGGTAGAAAAATAATAGATCACGACGTTTCGATCGCAACACAACCACAGCAAGAAAAATACTTCTGAAGTAGCTACTTCAGCAGTTTTTTCTTGCTGTGGTTGTCCCACCTGGTGACGATTGCTTGTGTTGCGATCGAAACCTCGTGATCTATTATCTCATTAATTATAATCAACAGTTTCCAGCGTCTGCGCCGCGTGTTTACCGGAGGAACGATTTCCTCTTCAGCTGATGGGCGCGGGGGAGGGGGCGGTGCAAGTGTTTGAATTGTGTGCCCGTGTCTTGTTGTGGGTGGTCACTCGCGTCTCGCGATCCACCCGTCCGTGACCAAAACTCCCCCTTAATGAACGCGCAGGTGCCCCCCCCCCCCACAACCCCCCCCCCACAACCCCCCCCCCCCCGGCTGCCGAGGCAGTGGCGCGTTGGTTTACCAATTAACGTCCATTTTCAATTAACGTCTATTGTCAATTAACGTCTATTGTCAACGTCTATTGTCAACGTCCAATTACGTTGACCGACGATCTTCCCCGTGCGTGTGTGGGTGCCAAGCACGCCTGTTCGCTCTCCGCGACTTGTCACGAGGAATCTCTAAAGTGCTTCCCGAAGCCGGCGGGGAAGGGGGTGTAACAGCGAGGACGCGCCTGAGGTTACCGGTTCGGTTAATTGTTTACCGGTTCGGTTCATTCTACTCCCGGCACGCGGCGGCCAATTGGAACAATGACAATGGGGTACGTTTATCAACTCCCCGCTCCTCCCCCCAATTCTGCTCTCCCCCCCCCCCCCGCAACTCTCTCCACGGTGGCGAGATGTTAACTACGTCGCCCGGTATACAGGAAGTCGTGGGTTCCATCCTGACCCTGACGCCTGCTGTATATTTTGAGTTTGCATGTTCTCCCCGTGGTCGCGTGGATTTTTCTCTGGGTCCCTCCGGGTTTTCCCTCCCGCTATACATTTCCACACGGTAAGCCACTTCATTGAGCGATCATTTGTGGCCAGGTCGCTTCTGAAAAAGAGCTATATAGCTCAGTGGGACTTGCCTGATAAAAAAAATATATAAAAAAAAGATGGGTTCGGTAATATATATAAGCACACAACGGTAAGTGGATCGGCAGGTTGCGCGCGATGGGGTAAAGTGTGGGTACCCCCACCTCTTCCAAGAAGCGGCCCTCTAGGATGACTCTCTGGATTTTGCCCTCTCGCGGACGCCCTTCTGCCAGCAGTAACATGAGCAAGCAATTGCAGATCATCTACTTGTTGAGACTTTCGCCCATCAATAGGAATGTGGGATTTTCCCAAACCGGCTTAGTTAGGGCTGCGAACAGTCGATGAACGCCGCTAAGTTCTCTTGCCGTGAGACATCGGCTCCCCCGGTGGCAGGCCTTGGTCCCGCCATGAATTAATTCATTGATATTTGACGCTCGAGATTAATGGCAGATAACAAAGCCAAACGACTGCCTAATGCACAGGGGTCACAACAACAACAGGAGGAGCAGCGGCGGCGGCGGAGGCAGCAACGGCAGCGCTTGCCTGCGATGGGTTTCGCCCAGGGGGGGCCACTCAAGCCTCGCCCGCTCAAATTCGACCGTCGGCTCGTCTTTGCGATGATGCACCCTTCACAAAAATTCCCCCTTTTCAAAGCGGAGCTTTTGTTTTGCGGCATGCATCCTCGCCGCTGCTGCTGCTGCTGCAGTCGATTCACAAAGTGAAGTCCACAGTCACGTTAATAATGACTCCACTGCGAGGGGTTCCACCGCCGTGCTGGGAACAGCTTCAGCAGCTCAATGCACTGGGTCTCAAAACTATTTTTTGCATTCCGTTTCCTGCATTCAGAACGTTTGGCCAATTCTAATAATTAGCGATGGCCATATGGAAGGAAACTGCAGTTCCTGAAGAAGCTCCCAACACGTGGAGCAACAACGTCGGACAACATGCCGAACAATACGAGGTAGAAACCTAAAACACATTGGAAGGATAGTAATTGTTTTGTTGTTGATTTAGGCACGAAAGCATTGTTGAGTCTCAAGACTATTATTCTGGTGGTCCCTGCACTGGGATATTTGGGCAGTTGCAGTGATTTGCACGTGGTAGGAAACAGGAGTTCCCGGATAATCCCAATGCATAAGAGAGGTGTAAGACGTATAGCTCCACGCAGGTAGATACGATTCTACGGATGACGCATTCCTCTAAATCATCTGCGCATTAAAATGGATAACTACAGAGAATTCGATCTATCTAGGGATTTAGTCTGTACAATCATTATCCATATGCAGTGTATTTCACGGAGCAGTACAATGACATGAAGAATAGCCACGAAGTGATGCCAATTTTTTCTATGAAAAACATAATCCGGTGCACTTTTAAAATGACTAAATGCATTCAACAGTTACAATACGAGAGAATCTTATTTTTTTGGCAGTGCTGAATACGATTAATATATTTATCATCGTACGAGCATTTCCAGCTCAGCTGCAGCTTACCGATGAAAACGCGGACAGCACCACTCCATGTTTTGGCTATTTGCTCAACAAACATACAACGGGCAGAGCACATATGTTTCGTATCTTTCGACCCGCTGTAAGCCAAAATAATTTGTTTGGAGAACAAGCGAGACGCTTATTTTCTTGTTTTGTCAAGGAACCCAAACCACCCCCACCCACACATAACGTGGGTTTCGCCATCTGGCAAGAGATCTGTTCGGAGAATACGGATAAATATTCCGAACTGTTCCTCCACGCACTTACTAAGCAAAGAAAACATTTGCTTGCGAGGTAAGAAAGTTGTGTTGGGCGTGGGTGGGGGGGTGAGATTGCAAGCCGTGTGCTTGGGTGCCCACTCGCTCCCCACCAAGAGATGTGGCTCTTCTGAAAATTGTTTTGGAGTGCAGGCTTTCCCTAAGTGCATTTGCGACCATGGGCTATGCAACATGTGAACCGGGGGGCGGGACGATGACTGGTGCTGAGTGAGAGAGGTCGTTCCAGCCCGCCGAAATGAGGGGGGTGGGGTGCATACAATGTCTTGGTCTCGTCTGTCGAGAGATTAGAAAATTCGCGAAAATTGGTGACGTGCTTGTTCGCTCGCTACATCCCTGGCCAAAGCAGAACAGTGTGGGTCTCTGACATTGTCTCGGCCTGTGGAGCGATTGAGAATAAACTCGTAGCCTCCTGTTGCTGCTGCTGCTGCATTGCTGTGACGAACGCTGTGGCCTCTTGATTTATAATTGTCGATTAAATGAGGGAGGCACGGAGAGCTATAGGTCACTGGTGTCTGGTGAGCTGGGAGTGTGCAAGATGACAACGGTGCTGCATTTGGGCGAGAGGAAATGCCGTTTAAAGCATCTTATTTCATCTTCTTGGTTCTTTAGGTAAAGTCACGTAGAAGGGAAATAAGAAATTAATAATAAATATTTTTTATTCTTTTAATAATAAATATTTATTTTTATTATTTCCCTTCTACGTGACTTTACCGAAAGAACCAAGAAGATGAATCCCTGCAGTCACGAAAAGCTTTACATCGAAATCTTATTTCGTTTCAAGGACAACTGCGATATCTCTTTTAACACAACATTTTGCACATGCTCACAGGGACCCAACTCCAGCCTTTAGGTGCGAGTGATCGCAGCGACATCAGCGTCACTTGTGAAACATCTTATGCCGCACTCACTCTCCTCCGCGTTCGTTGCTTGTTCACCACGTGGAGTGTTTTTCTTTCTTGCCGGGTGCAAGAGATTCGTGCACCACGCGACTAACGCCATCGACCTGAGTTTGATCTCCAGCCGTGGCAAGTGGTATCCGAATCGGCCTTGGAAGCCCCCACATTCTCGAGCCCACGCCGACCAGCGTGTGGCAGAGGTCGCAAACGGGTTTTGATTCCTTACCCGTACCCGGCCGCACCAGGGTCGCAAACGGGTACCCGGGTACCTGTACGCTACCCGTACCCTACCCGAAATGAGTGACAAACGGTTACTCACCGGTGACTCACGGCCTACCCGTACCCGGCCGCACCAGGGTCGCAAACGGGTACCCGTACCCGGCCGGGTACGGGTAGCCGGGTATCGTGTAGGGTACGGGTATCGGGTACCCGGTTGCGACCTCTGGCGTGTGGTGAAGTATGGTAGGACAACGCCCATGACTGACGCGGTGTTGAGAGGCCTTCATCCGGCAGTGTATTGTCAAAGAGCTGTCCTGTCAATGTTTATTTGTATAATAATTAGGATTATTTTACTTGCGGAGGATTCAAATGTTTCGACATGGGGGCCGGATGTTAGGGCATCTCGAACGGAACAAAGCAAGCCTGGTGTCATGTCGTGTTATTCTGACTTGAGATTGGTCCATTATAGTGCAAGACCACAGGCCATTACAATGTAACGTAACTTATAATGATCATATAACTATACGTGTGATCAATAGCAGCCCATATGTAAATCTACTGCTCGATTAGGGGCTACTCAATGCCTCCGTCAGTCAGTAATGGGGGTTGTTTGAACATATTTCACGCGGGCAGTATCGTATCGCTCTGTTGCTACGTAGCTCCGTGATCTGTTTTAATAGACATACCGCGCGACTGCAAAAACCAATGCAGCCAATATGTCAATGTATTCTGCTGCTAAATTTAAGATAAGTAAATAACCGTTGCTTTACTGAAAAAAAGAAATCATTAAAATAATCTCTTTGAAAAAGACCTATACTGCAAAATAAATAAATTAAAAAGCAAAAATTGGAGGCTAAAACGCATCTTATTTTATCACCATATTTGGCCCTCGCTGTGAGAAAACTGCATTTTTAGAGACAAAAAAAATGCTGGTCTCCGTGCACGTGTCTGGCAGCAATCACTCTCCACAGACACAGCGAGCCCCAGCAGCCTACCTTGGGACAATTATGGCTGTGTTTTATTTTAGAAGCCAAGATTGAGGTCTCCTTTTTCAGAGATTATAGTTCGGGTCAATCGTCGCTGCACTGCAGACACACAGATTCCAGCCAGTTCTGTGGTAACCAATCGCAAACGCCCTTCGCGGGCGTGCGCGGAGCCCAGCGTGGCAGGGCCCAAACGGTTCCCTGTGTGATCGGCCTTCCGTGACCAAGACGTGATCGCAAATCAGTGGCTTCGCATGGGAATGATAACAAAGTGGTGAGTTTTTATCGAGATTATAGTTTAGAAATGTGCACCGTGTGATTTTCCGGCCAAGTGATTCCTCGCCCCATCTGAAATTCCAGATCCGTATCTGCGTTGCGAAATTCAAATTTCGAGCTGAAGTTTAAAAACACATTAAAGTTTATTATTTTGTTTTATATATATCTGCACAATTCCTATCGGAAGTGTGCCCACTCAATCATGTTGCTGCCAAATCTTGCAACTGTGGTGGAGTTGTTGGATACACCGTCTCCAAGTCATTCGATTTGGGTTTTTTCACCCTGAATTTATAAAAAGTGGATAAGTTATTGAGAGGCCGAAGTAAATCACCAATTTGGTTTCAATGGAATGGTTATCGTATTTTTGTGACGCATGTAACGATGCATTCCTCATCCACCCATCAAATAAAACTGATAGTCTGTAAGTGTCGATCATTTTCAAGCTGTGCATGTCTTGTGTAATTATTTCACCTTAACCCTGCAGCCATTGGAGGGGCTTCGTTTACTTTTCAACAGCAATAGGACAATAATGTTTTCATACAATCGTGACTGAATTGAAACAATTTATCAAATCGTGCAGCGAAGTCACGAATTACGGAGCTTCTATTTTTCTCTCTGCAATTTCTTTCCCATCTAGAATTTCTGTGACGTCTGAACCAATTCCCCCCACACCCCTCACTAACTCCCACTGACCAGCAAAAATATCATCGAACAACCCGTATGACTCGCTCGTTACGGCAAGACGTTCATCCAGCAGTGGATTGACAAAGGGGCTTTCCAAATCTGTCCTTTGCACACATCCTTTATTTGGGGGACGGCCTGAGCAAATCACGCATGACCGTGGGCAGCGGTGCTGTAAATGCGAAAAACCTTCACATCTTGTCAGATTACGATCTTCAAGGCTGCCCGGCGCGCACAGAAATATCCGTCGCGCGTCTTTCAGCCACTTTGTTATAATCTGCCCATTGCTATGAAATGGCTGTGACGGCGCTACGTGTCCGAGGAAATTCTTTCGCCGGGTTGCCGTGCAGGCCGCCCATCGTCCGCTATTAAAATAAGCCCCCCCGCCCCTACACCCTCTGGCCAGGAGATGGTCTCGAAGCACAGCCAGGACTGACATCGTTCATGTTCGGGCGCGGATTACAAGGCTGACGTTTACATAAAGGTGGAATCGGGCAGAATATAAACTGACAAATGATTGTTGCAGTGAAGTGCACGTTTGCAGACGTTGTGATAAAAAGGGCATTTCCGATTTAAATGTGTTTTTTTTTTAAGGTCTAAAATTTAGACTGAAAAGTTGATCATCTCTGTTGCCCATCGTGAGGCACTTGCAAATTCCACATTCCCATGGAAGGTACTAGTCTTTCTATATGACAGCCTCTGGTAACTTCATACCAAGTGATCCTCCTTATACTGACCCCGGGAGATGATGAGACCTGAGTTGACCTTGGCCGAGATGTGAACTCATGACTGATGATCGGGGGGGGGGGGGGTCCTGAGGCAAGTCCCGATGTATCGATTCATCGATTGTACGTGAAAGAATCGATCTTCACACAAATAATGAGAAAGAATACAATCGAGGAAATGGTAAAAAAAAATTATCATGGCCATCAATCGTCACAATTAATCCATTTACCAGAGAAGGATGAATTTAGAAATACCCAAGTATTTTGTATTTTACTCTGAGCTGTTCCAGGCTGGAGTCACACGCGGGGGCGCGTGCATTGACCTGCGCGTCATCGTCTGCCACGACGCTTTGGGATTCTAAAGGTGGGCCCGTGCTGTGCGCCGTTGGCTCGCTTTCTGGACAATGTCTGCGCCGTGAGCATTCAGCTACGGGCGGGGGCCACCCAGGGAAGTCGCCTCGGTGCCTTGTGGGACACAAGAATGGGGCGTCCAAGCGTATTAGGAGATGGGAGGGAGGGTGCCGGTGCTAATAGGTTCGTAGCTGCATCGTCCGCATTCTGTCCAATAGCCCAGTAGTAAAGTGCTTTATGCCGGCCCGCAGTAAAGAGCTGTTAAGAAGCCCTAATTAACCCTGTGGTTAACTTTGCCTTTTCACCCCAAACTCTGCTTATAATTGAGGTCATTACAGCAATAGAGTGGGGGGGGGGGGTTAGAATTCTATGTATAAGTCCAAACCTCCATTCCTTTTGTTGTTGCAAAGACTAAGGGATGCTGTCGCAGCGGTTGTAATGGTTAACACACCGGAGTGGCAATCCGGAGGTTTGCCGATTCCATTATTTCTCACGACGTGACACTTAAAAAAATGGGTTGCAAGTTTCTGAAATCCTTCCCGGCCACCCACCCGCCCGCTCCTCCACCGCCACCCCCACGCATCTGTCCACCCAGAAACATAAATGCGTAAACGGTCAATCGTCAGGTTCCCACGTGTGGCCCTGGCGTGGGAGAGTCGGTCAAGTACCCTCCGGAGCCGCCCTCGAGTGGCGGCCCTTCCACCCAAAGTGGTGCGGTGCAGAAGAAATTCCAGGGCTGCACCCTTTCCCCCTCGCCTTTTGGCAAACATCGGCAAGGGACGCGGCAAACTGCAGTCGCTTGAGACAACGGCGTTGCCGCAGTTCTTGCTCTCTCGTCGCAGCGACGACATCGGCAACGGGGCCCTCGGCTTTGTGCGCGGTCGCTTGTCCGTGTCGAGGAGACGGATCGTGCGTGGGTGTGGATGGCCCGATGGGAGCGGTGGTAATCTTGCGCGCTGAGATACGGTTACTCGGACGCATATGATCGTGGTGTTGTTTCAACGACAACTCGTGCATCGAGAGTAAAGGGTTGTTGTTTTTTGGGTTAGATCGCGTAAACATAAATGTGTCGGTAAACCCTCCACCACCCGCCACAGCCACGTAGGAAGATTTGTCACGTAAACAGAACGTGCCAATCGGTCGTTACTTCAGCACACCGGTGCTTTGGAGAGTAAACACACAGCATTACCAAGTCGAGTTCGACGTTTCGCTGGTAATTACACAATCAGCTTCATAGGGCGATGAGCCAAAATTGGCTTATAACTCGTGCATCTTGCACATTTCACGTTTATTATGATGGTTCCTGTCTGAAGCCTCTTCACGCAGTTGCTATGAATGTTTTATTACTGTGTTGCCCATAACGAACTCAAATCCTCTGTTGTGAACTTGAGAAAATATATATTTAGATTTTAAATCCAGCGTCTCGCTAAGTTAATCCTCATTTCCTGCTTAACGTCGTGCAGTAGTTCGGAAATGCCGGCTGATACAAGGGAATAGAATGGTGGTGCAGTGGTTAGCATGCCATGCTACAAACCCAACGACCCGAGCTTGCTTCCTGGCCACGGTTGCCACCAGTGGCAAGTGACATATGAACCGGTCCTGGGCTAACCCTCTCTCCCCCCACCCCCCCCGATCACTAACCCCGCATTGACCAGCATGGTGAAGTATGGTCAAACAGCCTTCATTCAGCAGTGGATTAGCTGTGCATTTTTTTTAATTACTCGTTATAGGTGGGCATTTTACATTTTGAGCAGAGAAAAAACGTTCAATTCATTCGCGTGCACATGTTGCGTCTGGATGTCATCGAGACCCACCCTGGAGCCTTCGCCCGTATGAGATATTATCAGTCTGGGTCACATTTATGCTGGCCAGTGTGACCCAAAGTATTATTTTTCAGGCCCTCGGATCAGCGATGACTTTTCCATCTGAGCGGTGTTCTCTACATTTAGAGGCAGCTGTGACCAGATCGCAGGGGATGCGCTCGCTGTCGTCAGATCTCTGACGCTAAGCAGGGTTAGAGTCTCCTTGACACTTGGGAAAGGAGATTTCACTGCGAATACACCAGATGTTGTGGGGCGTGTGCGATGGCCAGTATCTGGCAGGGCAACAATTGGTGTGGGGCAAGGGGCAAGACTGGTTTCCTTTGCGATATCACACGGCGCTAATGTTAGCCGTAAGCCACGGCTGATAATCAAACTTTGGCCGGCAGGTTCACAGTGTAAATAAACGACACATCATTACACCGCTTCATCCCTATTATGTCTTGCATGTTTTTTTTTTTAATTCTGGGTGCTCCAGCTTCCTCCCACACGAAACCAAGCACCAATTAACCGGAACTAACCAAACGTCCCAATGACGCAGGACCCTCCAGAGTGGTCCTGATAATCGGCAGGCCCTCCTGGATATCAAGGACGATTATGATTATTATGATATGAGTCACGACTTAGCTTCAGGGACCCGCGCCGTCGTTGTATGCACGCACACCGGACGTGTGGTCAAACGGGGAGGGGGACGACGACGGGGGATCATGGGGGATGTCCACCTCTTGATGTTAAGTGGGGGCGATGCACCTGGATGGCACGGAGGCAGACGTATAAACGGTTGGCGGCCGACGAGCTTCGGGAAACCGAAGTTGTCAAATCCGCTGGCAGCGGGGGGCAGTTGCGGGGGGGGGGGAGCAAGCCCGGCCGCCGTTCCGCTTTGCTGCAAGGGCCAAAAGTCCCCGGGGGGGGGGGGTGCCGGCGCTCGAGATTAATGCCAGGATGTGTGGGCATAATGGGGGGGGGGTTATACTTTACGTTTGGCAGCAGGAGATGGGATTTTGCCAACAAAGATGTCCTTTCTGTCTGCGTGTTGAGTAAAAGAAGAGCCTCGGGGAACGCTGGCATGCTGGCCAAAGCCACACATGGCCACAACAGTGGCACCTTTCAAGACGTGGGAAAACATTGATGCGCGCGCATGTGTGTGTGTATGTATCTATGAACATATATACTGTGTATATATATGACTGGCAGGCCAAAGCTGCTCTTGGAATTATTTAATTATTAATGGCTCACAAATAGTAAAATTAAATATTAATTGATACCATAATGGCTTCATGTACAATGTTGTATTATTCGTGCGGCCTTGCGAGCAGCGGTGTCTGCTAATATGCCGTCTCTCATGGATACGGCTCACGTGGACCGAAGGAGACCTTTGTTGTGTCGTTGTAATATATTGACATTATCCGTCTTTTGCGCAGAGTACACGATGCATTATTTATCGCGCGTTCTTTTAATGCCCACCAAAAAAAACCCATCTGGGAATTAAGCGGAGCGAATAAAAAGGGGGTGGATGGGTGGTTGGGGGGGGCAGCGATCCCGTATTTGGGGCCTTTTTTGCGTTGGGAAATCAGCAGCGTTCGTAAAGACGATGCAGTCTTCACGAACGCTGCCCTCTTTGTCCTGAGTGGTCACGCAACTTGATCAAATTCTGCAAGAGGCCTGAACTCGCGGCTGCCGCTTTTTCAAGTAGCAACACATACGGAAACGGGGAGACAAAGGCAAAGTCGACCCCCCCCCCCATAGCTTTGACGGACTGTTGGGAAAAGTTATGTTTGCGAGCACCTACTAAGCTTGGACGGGCACACGGGAGGATGGGTGGTTCGCTCCACGGCCGGCTGCCTTTATCTCCCCAATTCTGATGTTATCCGCACTGCGCCATGTATACATTTAAGGCTGAGTCGACCCACGGGAGGCCCAAGACTGATTCAGAGATTCATCACTGATGTCGGCCGTGCAAGGGAATCGAACTCGGGTCACCGGTTTCGTGGCGTAGTAGACTCACCAACTACGCCACAACCGCTCCCCAAAAATAGGATGTGGGAAGCCACGCAAACACACGCACGCGTGGACACGCAGGGACACGCACGCGTGGACACGCAGGGGGCACGTACGCGTGAACATGCACGCACGCACACGCGTGGACACAAAATGAGAGTAACAAACGGGAAAGAGGGGCGAGGCAGGAGATCTCTTTTAAGCCGACGGGGGGAATGGATCTGCGCTTTGTTGGGCTCGGAAATTCTCGGGGCCGACCTCCGGCTGTCAGACGAGGCGCTGCGCTCGGCGGCGGCGGCGGCGGAGGAGGAAGAGCCAGCGTGAGGCTCCCTTGGAGAAGCCTGACAAGCGTGATGGATTAAAGGGCCGAGCCAACAGCGCCCCCCCCCCCTCCTCCTCTCAGCGTAGATCCGCACTACCCCCCCTCCCCTCCTCTCCTCCTCACGCCCCATCAAAACCCCACGGCCACCACCTCGCCAACCCCACCACCTCACACGGCGATTCCCTTGCACAATGCAAACAAGGGATAAGAAAAGACAGCGGAGGGGGTCAGGAGAATGTGGGGGGGGGGAGGCGGGGTGGGGGGGGGGGCGGTGGTGACGGCAGGGACGGTGGGGCAAGTTGCGGAGGGGAAGAGCGGAGCGGATTTCAAGGGAGCTGTTTATTTCAGCCTCAGTGCATCACAATCGCGGAGGATCAAATGAAGAAAGAGGAGAGAGAGAGAGAGAGGGGATAAAAAAAACAGCTTCATTGAACTATGCTTGAATTTCAAATGCTCTCTGGTAAACTGTCAATGGATCAGGCTCAACCCTGATGGGTGCACAGTCGTGGCGAGATAATTGCAGTACATTTTTCTCTGCCTGAATTGGCACACCGCCGCACGAAACAAACTGTCATTGTCCCCTCTTGATTTCACAGTTATCACTTTCGGATCCGGGGTTGAGGGGGGGGGGCGGCTAGGTGTGACCTTGTATGCCACGGGGTCGGGCTGCGATCGCCGCACATCTTCAAAACTGAAGGCACATGGGTGACTCGCAGAGGGAGCACCACTGCCCCCCCCCCCCCCCCACGATGAAAGCGCTGCCCTCGACATTAACTGTGTAGCGATCGCCTCGCTTCGAGTTGGGATCTGCCCAGACCAGTGTTCTACACTCATTTCCAGAGGTGGGGAAGGGGGGGGGGAGGCACTTTTGCCGAAACGACATCATCGGTTTGAGGGTCCGCCACACCATTTGAAACTATTTTTTTTTGACAGCACGATGGTGATGGGGGTATTTTCACATGTTGTGTATTGTCGGGGGTCTGCAGGTCAGAGGTCGCACTCAAGGCCACCAGGGCCCGCCAGTGACACGTGGGGCTTGCAATGAAGAGCACTGGCCCAGATCATCATCCTTACAGATCGATCAAATGAGACGTGCTTACCCAGTGAGCATGGAACGTTGGGCCAACGTTCGTCCAATGGTTCCAACCACATGTCAACGATGGAGAAACGTTGCCTGTGGGCTGCCATCGGTAGTCGTCATACGAATCGACTGGCCTCTGTCACATGATTTGGAATTTCCACCACTGACAAAGGCCCTCCAGTCAAAGTGAGTGGCTCCTGCTGCATTACAAGTGTTGCGCACACTTTCACTTGAACATTCGAATAATTTAGCTTTTCATTCATTCAACTATTGACATTTACGTGTCAGCCAACATGGCAGTGCAGGAGGAGGTGGAGCAGTGATGCAACGGTTAGCACACTGTGCTGAAAACCTGGCAAAACCCAAGTTCGACGCCCCCTGCCACAGTTAACGACAACGGCGAGCGACATCTAAAACCCGCCCTGCCCACGGAACGCACATTGTCCAGCACGGCGAAGTATGACCCAACAAACCTCTTGACCGACGCGACGTGGGGAGGCCTTCATCCAGTAGCGGATTGACACTGCGAGCTGTAACTGATTTTCATCATCATTGTAACAGTGCAGTGGCGTATTGCAGCGTTGTTCAAGAGAGGGAGGCGAGAGTGGTTGGTCGTCAATGTGACAACAATGGTTTCCTGTCCCGTCCCCCCTTTTATTTTGTGCGAGTGCCCTTCCGTGACAACTTTGGCAGCGACCCTGGGAGCCATTTTTATCCAGAGCGTGCGCAATAAGGTACACCATTAGGCAACCACCGTCAATAATACCCAGTCCGCTCGCGCGAACAGCCAGGCTTCTTTATGAGTGTAAAACTCAACCAAGTCAATCCAATTTATTTTTCCTTAACACGTGGCACCCTTCTGGCACAAATCTGCCACCAAAAAGCTTTTTTCCCCCCATTGCACTCCTAGATGTTAAATTTCGATTTAAAGCGTTCGTGACTGCAGGGATTCATCTTCTTGGTTCTTTCGGTAAAGTCACGTAGAAGGGAAGTAATAAAATAATAAAAATAAAACATAATAAAATAATTCTCACGACATTTCGGCCACAACGCAAGCAGCCGTCCGTCTTCACCCGAGGACGGCTGCTTGCGTTGTGGCCGAAACGTCGTGAGAATTATTTTATTATGTTTTATTTTTATTATTTTATTACTTCCCTTCCACGTGACTTTACCGAAAGAACCAAGAAGATGAACTCCTAGATGTTATCATCCGCTCTTTTCTTAGCTTGGGGAGCTGCATGTATGCAAGCCAGTGTGGGTGCAAGCTCACGGTGATTTTTCTATTTCGTCGTTTTTTTTTTGTATAATATCACGCTTGTTTCGCTACTTCTCGGTAGTGGGGCAAAGTTGACGTGAACGGCTGATATTCTTAGTGACATGCCTGCCAGGATGGAAATGGAGATTATGATGGAAACCGCTTCTGTGTTTTTTTATGGGGATTTAAAATGTAAACAAGCCCCACACACAATACTAGGAAACCGACTTTCCCTGTGCCCCTTCAGTCTGAACTCGCGAAAACGCGGTCCTTGAATAACTTCTGTTCTAAACTCATCCAACTGCCAGGGAGTAAGTAATTGACCTTTCTCTTAATGGGTTTCTCTCATCCCGCGAAGCAATTTATGATCTGTTGCAAGTTTGCAGACCTTTGCGGCATGCAGATCAATTTAAATGTAGCCGCAGACAATGAGTTATGTCATTGCCCCGCTATAAACGGTCTTATTCCACTGCGCTTTGGTGATATCTCTTGACCATGATGTACGTCCGTTTAACTATCAGAAACGGAAGCGTGTGTTAGGCTCAATGAAAAATGTGAACGCTGCAATAAATACTACTTTTATTAGGAAGCCACTCTTACACCCAGATTGAAAACCCATTTCTTTTAGCGCTGCTTTTTGTGTTTAGTTTATTGTCCTTCTCCCGCACCTCCTGATGTGCACGGTTGTCTGCGTACGGTGCGAAAGAAGTTCAACGTAAGAAAACAAAACTTTACAGTCGAAACAAACGTAGGGGCAAGAAACCCGCAATCGGTGGCAAGACTTCAACCCAATTCTGCGCAGCCCTAAGCACAAAAAGGCAACCCAATTGGTCGTTGTTTACTCTTCAGCTTAATCTGCAAGTAATCTGTCACGAAACAACCCCAATGATGGGATTTATCAGGCGCCAAAGCTCTTGCAGAACCGCCTCCCGTGGAATCTCCACATCGGCCAGTCTCCTCGCACGCCCCTGTTCGCCGATGATGATCATGCCGCAGACGGTTCCGATTAAACTCGCAGATACATCTCTTGGGGCGGGCCTTGTTCATCGAGGACGATGCCTATTACGGCGTCGCAAGCTGTGCTGGATCTGCTGCGGAGGGCCGCACGACCGACGGTGTTCGTGCGCCAGCGGCGTCGGCCGCTCTGCCGGCCGGCCGGCTCCCTCTCTCTGGCCGCTCGTTCGATCACGTGCCTTTGGCGTGCCACAAACTTGACCTCTGAACCATTTCCCACGTTGAATATGTATTGTCTTCTTCTCCCCCCCCCACCAAATTCATCCTCCCCGCCCCCCACCAAATTCATCCCGATTGTGCTTTACGCCACGTGACTGACGAAGAAGCATCCAATCCCATGTCTGGCACCAATCTCTTATGTCGTCGTCGTCGTCATCGTCAAGCCATTGTCTCTTAAAGCCTTCCTACCTTTCCGGTTCATTCCATCGTTCCAAACAACGTACTCTTACTGTCCTTGTTCTTGTCCATCCTACTACATATGTGACCAAAATAGTTGGCAGTTTCCATACACGCGCACAGGTGTACAAAAGCACACACACACGTGCACAGCGGGGAGTAGCTTCGGATGGATTGACGTACGGACGTACGGACAAACGCACTGCAGATAGATACATATATATATCATTATTATACATACACACTCGTGTGTTCGGTCATCTCAACCGCACACTCGACTGAATCGCACTTCTGTCTGGACGAGGAACAGCTGCACCCGGGCCACCTCCAACAGGCAAGAAGCGTGAATGGGACAGTAATAGCATCTCACGTTTATTGATTGCGTCTGGATTTGACGGCTGGGGAAAGGGAAGGGACTCGGGCAGTGTTGGCGGTGGCAGAGGGAGGACGTGGAATCGGAAGCTGTGGGGAGTGCAGAGGGAAGTTCGCGTCCTCGTCTGCGTCCGACCCTGTCGTTCATCACCCTGCCGTGTGGAATTCACACGAACGGTTGATAATTCACGAACCATTGTTAGCAAAAAAAAAGAAAAACGAAACCGTCGTCTCAGCCACTCCTCCTCTCGCTCGTTCAGCTTTCATCCTGCCGTGTGTACAACAGGTGACATTAAAGTGCGAGTCTGGGATTCATTGTGCATGCATTACGCCTACATGTTCATGTCCTAGGTATGCATGTTGAACTTATTTCGCGCCGTACGCAGCCAACCGTGCTAATCGGAGGTGCGGGGAGAGGACAACGAACCTAAACACAAAAAAAACCAGTGCAAAATAAATTAGTTTCCCCGTCTAGATGGCAACGTGCAATGCTCGAGTGGCTTCCCAATTGGCTTAAACGAAGCCCCATGCCTCCGTCGCGCTGCCATCGGGTGGCGAGGAGCCAGCGGCGATCCTCGCTCGGGGGGGGGGGGGTTTTGTGAAATATTTCGATGCGCCTCCTTGCCACGAGCGGCGACGCCGACAAGCTGAAGTCGGAGGCAAAGGAAGTCACAATGAAGAGGGCCCCGAATGCCTGGGCGGGGGGGGGGGGTGTGGGGGGTTAAGGACATTAGGCTCCCTCGCCGTGCCGGCTCGCCCCGTGGATCATTGCCGGCCACCGCCGCCACCTGCAGGCGTTCGTTACGAGCTTGCAGGCTTCTGCACCGGCACAGATGATGAGCCGTGCGGAGGAACTCTAATCAATTAGTGCAGCAGCAGCAGCAGGAGCGATGCCTCTCGGTTCACCGCTGGTGGAAAAATCCTGGCGCCGACGTCCGGCTCTGGTCCATTTCCTTCCTTCGCCAAATAAAATGTTGGCCGCACTCAATCGGCCGCGTGGGCTCTGTGCGCGCGCGAGGGCCACGGGCATTGCGCGCTGCTCGCTGATCCCCCGCAATGCGTGCAGAGTGAACGTTAGCCACGCACCCGCACCGCCGTTCCTCGTCCTCTCCGCACCAGTGCCGTTCATGGTTCTGTCCTGAGGTGAATCTAAGCGCCGTGTGCTGTTGTTAGGAACTTGCCATCGGCGTGGTGCCTTGCTCTGCATTTCCTTTTGTTTCGTTTCGAAAGGCTGAAACGATTTGAAGAGCGACAACGTTTCGAATGGCTCGCCTGGTATGTACACTGAAAAAATTAAATTCTGCGTAATTTTTTTCGTTACGTGTAGAAAATCAAGAATTGCAAACACCCTGCATGTGGTCACTCCATCTCCATGGTAATGGATTCACAGCGCGGGGGACAACCTGATAATCACAGAATTCAGCACGAGCGTCACATGGGATTTTTTTTATAATTTCTAAATGGCCTTGCATAGCAGGCCACTGCGATACATAAAAGAGCCCATTTTGTCTCCGTATCCATTAGGAGCCTGTGTTGGTCTTATAATTCCATTACCGACGAATGGCACGATATTAATGTAAGGGGAGCTAAGTTAAATAATTAAATAGTCCCGCCTATGGCATGTAGCTGAAAAAGCTCCCATCACGTGGAGTGAAACGTCAGACATCACGCCGAGCAACGCGCCACGTGGCCTGATAATACACCGAGGGGCTCTTACGAAATGTAAGAGTGGTTGTTTGTTTGTTAGATGACTTCTCAACGACCCCCCTTTGCCGGGCTTGACTTTCCACAAATTAGAAGACGTAACACGGCGAGCCCCGGGCATCACTGCGACGTGCCACACGTGCGCCACATCAGGCAGCGCATTCTGTACACCTGACTCCACGGCGCCCTGCCTTGGGATGAAGCCAGCGCTTCGCCGCAGAAACGCCATCGAATATTGCCGTAGGTCACCCACTATTCCTATGGCCAACCCCCCCCCCCCCCCCCCCCACATTATCCCCCAATAACCAAGGCACCGCGTACCAGAGGTGTGGACTCGAGTCATGTGACTTGGACTCGAGTCAGACTCGAGTCATGAATTTGATGACTTCAGACTCGACTTGGACTTGCATAACAATGACTTTGTCCCACCTCTGAGGTGTGGACTCGAGTCATGTGACTTGGACTCGAGTCAGACTCGAGTCATGAATTTGATGACTTCAGACTCGACTTGGACTTGCATAACAATGACTTTGTCCCACCTCTGAGGTGTGGACTCGAGTCATGTGACTTGGACTTGAGTCAGACTCGAGTCATGAATTTGATGACTTCAGACTCGACTTGGACTTGCATAACAATGACTTTGTCCCACCTCTGAGGTGTGGACTCGAGTCATGTGACTTGGACTCGAGTCAGACTCGAGTCATGAATTTGATGACTTCAGACTCGACTTGGACTTGCATAACAATGACTTTGTCCCACCTCTGCCGCGTACTCACTGGGTATCGATTCTGCCCCCCAACGTCAATATCTGGCCATAATGAAACCCAGCACCGCCACCTCTGCAGCGTTAGGCCTCTCACTCTCTTTATGAACTTTTTCACGCCATTGATTTTTCTGCCACGGCTAAAACGCCAAAGCCATTTCCAGGGCCGTGTTATTAATACAGACTCTCGCGCAAAGAGGGGGGCGGGGGTGAGGCTGCATTGGCCGCACTGCGTTTAAAAACAAATGCGCAGCGAGGGGACACTCGGCGTTTCCGTGACACGCACTTGCGAGACTCGAACGCATCCCGTTTAAGTGAAAGGGTAAAATGGCACCTGAAAGAATCGCGCTGGCGCGGGAAGAGTGGCCCACGCGTGGCTCGTTGCTGTGATGTCTGAATCGACCGCGGCGATCGAGCTGCGGATAACGGGGAATCCCGAAGGTATTTACCAAACGCCAGCAACGGACGGGAGCAGTTCGCGAGGTCACGAGAATTGCCTCGGTTACTTCACGGATATTCGTTACGTTTGAGAATTCGGTTGAAATTGGCAACCTTCCTTGAAAGGGAGATATGTTCAGTTTACCGATGCTATGTAGCACACGTGAGATTTGAATAATCACAAACACTGTTTACTGGCCAGGGAAATCCTCAATGAGGCTCGTGATTCTATTTCTGCGTGTATAGCCCTCTGTCAACCCACTGCTGGATAATGGCCTTCCTAAGCCATGTTAGCCATGGCAGATGTTTGGCCATGCTTTACTGCGCTGCTCGGTGCAGGATGGTAAAGGGGGCTTCCTATGATTGGTTCAGATATCGCTCGCTGCTGATGTTAGCCGTGGCAGGCAATCAAACTCATGTCGCCCGTTCAGAGTGCAACGTGCTATTCTTTTTTATTTTGAAGAATTAATTAAATTCAAGATTTTCACTGCCATTTCACATGTCTACAATCTACCCACTCCACTATGAAGTACAGAATTATAGTCTAGTTCGTGGTGTGCCCACTGCACTATGAACCCGGTGACCTCGCGACCTCGGTTCAATTCCCAGCTATGGCGAATAATGCAGCGGGCCCCCGTCACCAAACTAAACTGCTCAGCACAGTGAAGTTTGGTCAAACAACTCCCACGACCCACGCAGATGAAGCGAGGCCTTCATCTGACAGTGGGTTGACAAAGAGCTGTGAATATTTTTATTTTTTGTAAATGTGTTTGTGCTTATACTGGCCCTGAGTTGAGATGATTTAAACAGAGCAGAGCCAAACGGCTTTGTGAACATTTCTCTGTGGCCCGTGGCACGAGCAGATACGGCCATCATCACATCCCTGTACAAGCCAAATCCACTGCTTAAAGCCACTAGGGACCTCAATAAGCTGTGAAGCCAATTTTGACCACAACAACAAAATCTACCAACGATCATGAACGACAACTTAAAGCGTAGGTTTTATACACTGTAGCGTAACGATAACGATGCATATATTTAACACGTACGGTTTCTCTGTCGCTTGTAATCCACGTGCGGTTTTCGAGTTGGGCTTCGTGTAGATGCCCGCAGGAGTGCGTGGTGGTAACAGCTTGAGAGAAGAAACGGCCACTCAAAATGGCAGTTAAAAACCTGGAGAACCGCACTGGAATATCGCAACGAATCCAAATCAAAATGAGAATCTGTATTTATACTGGAGGAATCCGATGAGCTATGATGCTCTTTTTCACAGATGTTTAGTGGGGGTATACGGTAAAAACGTTACAACAACAAACAGTACAAAAACACGACAGTAGTGTAAAGTACAAGAAAGGTAAACATATCACCCACACGCAAATAAACTTCAACCAGCCCCATCCTACCAGGCAAACTCCGCTGAGGTATTAACGTAGTTTTCCAAAGCGACCTGGCCACAATTGATAACTCAACAGAGTAGCCCATCATTTGGACATTTATAGCAGCAAAATAATTAAATGGTACTGCTGCTGCTACGTTGGCAGCGGTGCACGAGCACAATTAACACGAACAACTACTCAACGCCGTTCGTCCAATAACAAACTGTCTGCACAATGGTGTTGCAGTGCATGAAAAAGGGCCAATGCCACAAAATGTCGCCGATCTTATCTCTTTTTCTTAGCTTGTAGGGCCAGTGTTGTTGACGAACGGTGGTCGCGGTTTTATTTGTGGGACGATGCAAAAGTAGATTTGTAAGGAGTGCACTGCGGCAATGCTTTGAGGTAATGTGGTTGTATTTTTGCATGGCAAAATGATGACGAAGCCACAATAGCTGTTGGAAGAAACAGTTTGGCTGTGGAGATATGTATTTGTAAAATGATACACTGTGGATGGCAAAGAAAAAAAGGCAATCATTGACGATCGTTTTCATACAATTTATGGGGTCGTTAGAAAAATAAAACACGTTTTCATTAATGTCACGATTATTGGCCACTCTATGGCTTTTTCTGGCCCTGCACAAGACTTGGTTTGCATCGATCAACAGTGACCCCCAGATTGGGCTGAGCTAACCTAATCGAGACATTTAACATTCATCTCGTAATTCAGGGTGACCATCGATAAAAGTGAACGAAAAACTATGACAGCCAAAAAAGGGTTGTCAGCTATTATATCAAATGTGCCGGAGAATTAGTTGCGTTTAATAAAGCCCTAATCTCAAAGGTGATGTTACGATGAATAATATCAGATATAACAATGTCAATTACTGCCACGTGCTCGCCAGTGTTATCGCTGACAATCTCCGACGTCCGGAGATTGTGACCGATTTCGGATCTGCCGTGACAATTTGAAACTCGACCTCAGCTGACCGTTCGTGGAACCAAGGCGCCGGCGTGTTTTGGGCCCCATCTCCGATGCGTGGCTCCTGCGGGGAGCTTGGCACCTCTCCCACTTGCCATCATTCCCACCTCCTCCCCCCGCCACCCCGTCCAATGCCAGAGAGAAGCGAGATCACCATTTTGTGTTAAGTTGAACCAGGTTTTCTTGACGTTTTGCGTTAGCTTGTTAAAGCCCAAGTTTATATTTGCTGTCGTTATTCCATATTGTGTGTGGTTATATATAGTTGTGTGTGTACATATGTATGGGGAGCGGTAGTGCCGTGGTTAGTGCACTTCACTACGAACTCGAAGACCCGAGTTCGATTCCCGCTCACGGTCAACACCAGTGACAATTATCTGAACCAGTCCTGGGCCTCTCCTGGGTCGACTCAGCCTCAAATGAGGAGCTAGTGCGGTGTGTAAACGTCGCTACTAAGGAGAAAAAGGACGGTCGGGCATGTTGTTGGCCACCCACCCCCATCGTGTACCGTGCCGGCCATAAATATGTTGCTCGCTAACTGCACTTGCCCCATCAGTCTGTAAAGGCTATATGGGGGATCTTTGTCTTTTAATATATATGTAATCACGGCACTGAATGACCTCTGCGAGAGATGCCATCGACAGCGTGCATCACTTCTGCGTTGACCCCTGTGACATCAAATCTGTTAACGAGGACAGTTCGGCTGAGAGAGGGGATGAGCGTCTCTCTGGGAGCCCCCAGTAAAGAGTTGAGCCATGCAGGCCCCGGTAGCAAGCAGCTCGAAGACTGCTGTGGGTAACCAGCCTTGCCCAGTCGACGTACCGGGCAAGCGGTCGCTGGAAGGCAGCGTTAGATCGGAGCCGAGCGGTGGGGCTGTGGCCGACAAGACGGTTTGACCAGGGCCCGATTAAGATTGTGTAGGCCCCTGAGCTACAGGTACTGTGATGCCCCCAGTGATATTTTCAAAAGGAAAAAAAAGTTAAAGAAAAATAAAATGTTCTTTTTACAAGGGCAACAACAAATATAATGCAGCACTCACAAATAAAATAACTTTTCACTTAGTCTCTGGAGGCCTTCCAGCTGGCGGAGGCCCTTGGCCTGCAGCCCCTAAAGCCCCCGTGCCTCAATCCGGCCCTGCGTTTGACGCCTCTGCTCAAGGCGAGGCCCGGGCAGCCGGTGAAATTAATTCACGGCGGCGCACGTGCATCTGCACTCTTCCATCTCCAGGACTTAATTGCTGGGTGCTTAAGTGCTGTGTCACGATCAAAGAGCGGACCTTTGTAAACCACACAAATAGACGGCTTTCATTTTCTTGTTGTCAGTTAGGCTTGGTCGTGTTTGTACATTTTGCAGCTGTGTTCAATGTCGTTTGAATTGTTTTTAGTGTTGCCTTATTTGGGTCGTGTTTGAGATAAATAATAAACTTTTAAAATGTATGTCCTGTGATGGCTGGGAAATGTATTTGAGGCACCATCAGCATTGGTATTTTAAAAAATCTATGCGTATATGGATTGTCTTTGAAACAATGTGGCAAAACGTTTAGATCACATGAACAGACCTTTATTTTTAGGTCTCTTGCAAATAAGATCTTTTAGGGGCCACGTACCTGTAGCTTTACAAGTGGAAATTTTCAACCATTTGTACCAAGAAAACATACTTTTTTGGACGCGTAAAACTAATCGCGAATGTGAAATGTTACATATTTCACCGTAATCATGAGCGTGGGAATGTTACTTCTTTGATAGAACCATTCACTTTGCAGCAGCAGCAACAGCAGGATTAACGTCCAACGCGGCGTTTCCAGAGTGAATAGACGGATACTGTTCTTATTTTTGGACAACACCGCTGCTGCATATTTTATAGGATATATTACAGGGGATGACAGCGTGTTGGCAACCGTAGAAAACATTGTATTCACCGCGAGCAATTTTATCTTGAAACACGATCCAGTCGTCCTGCCACCATGCACCGACCTCTCCCAGCCACCCACCCACCCACCCCCATCTTTACTTCACCAGTACGAGCCCTGCAGGCCGAATCACCGGAGGCCAGGCGCCGTGTCCGTGGCCGTGCACACAGGGGCTGATTGTGCGCTTTGGGGAGAAAGACTCTACTCTCGCCGAGCGCGCGCATTCCAGGTGCGCGCGTTTAACGGCGGGGGGGGGGGGGCAGGGAGGGGGGCTGGTAAACGTATCCGCCGCCAGGTGACTCGCCGGAGCGCACACCGCGGATAGGTGGGAACGGCCGCGGTGGCCGCCACGGTGGTGGCTGTGATGACGACGACGGTGGCGAGAGAGGATGGGCCGTCAGGAATGCCCCCCCCCCCCCTCGGGCTGGACGCGGCGGTGCGCACGGCACGCCGGGCGCGGCGTGAGCACGCAGAGCAAAGAGCCGACGGGCACCAAAGCGTCCCGAGGTGCCCCTTTCTGGCTTCATGAAAACAATGGGAGCAATGGACATCAAGATAATTATCCTTGAAAAAAAAGATGAATTCTCTCTCATCCCTATCTCGTCTGGTCTCTCTTCTCTCATCTCACGACATCTGTCCTTTGTCTACATTTTCTCTCATCTCACTACACCTTTATCTCTCGTCTATATCTCTTCTGTCATCTCACTAGGCTTCTATAAATTGAAAGGGGTCCCCAATCAATTGTTTTTTTGCCGAGCGCCCCAATCGGCCAGCACCACCACTGCGCACGCACGTCCAAGTCACTCACGCCGGCGCTAACCAATCACTCCCAATTGCTTAATGATGCTTTCCACATTGCCCTTAAGTCTGAGATTTCTACATCAAGTTTTAATCGGCCACGAGATTGATTCATGGCGATGTGTCTGGATGTGTTTTTTTTTTTAACACGGTCTCTTTGATCGTGCTCCGCTGCCTATCCTCATCGCAGAGCGCGCTGGCTTGATGGAGCCACGATGGCCACGTGTGCAGGAAAACATGGTGGCGAGAGCGGGGGGGGGGGGACATTTTATTCTGCCAAACATGATGTCTTGATTGGCTTTGTGTAATGTTACAATGTTATGGCTATTGGGTGAGCAGAGACAACGGCTGATAATTCTTTAGCTCACGGGTTTTAACCCCCACCCCCAGTTTAGCCTTAGTAAAGAACTCTTAAACCTCTGAAATAAGGGCTTCGTTTATCGTGGAATATTTTTCTCGGGGCCCCCCACAACGGCCCGGACCGGTGGGAGAAATGTGGGTTGTGGAGGGGCAGGGTCAGGAGAAGGGCCAGCTCCAGGCAAGGCAGCTCCACGGCTCAAATTCATCCCCGCTCTCAACGGCAGCTTAGGGGTTGGTTTGCATTAACACTCTGACACACCTCGTGGTAGGCCGAAACTTGGTAACGAAAAGCCTCCGACGGTTTCCCCCCGAACAATTGTACCCGTCGCGAGGTAAGTCGACTCGACCCTACGACCTGGCAACTATTGCAGGGATTAGAAATGTATGGCCCTTTGGGTATCGTTCAGGTGAAAACTCCGCAAAGCTCAGAGACCTCGGCCAGAATATTTTCGGTGATCGTTAGAGGGCACCACCATGTAAGTCCGAGACTAACCATCGCGGTTGTGCTGTACAACGGCACTCTGGCGTGTGTTATGGTTGTAGCACCTCCGATTAGCGAACGGAATTGAACGTGCATGCGTGCATGATGTCCGACGTTTCACTTTCTGAATTCAGTTCCCGAAGAAAATCTCCCGGCACGTGGAGCGAGACGGCAGGACATCGTTCGGAACAACGCGGCAAATCCAGCCAGACAACGAATCTGAGAGCAATGAAGCGATGCAGGATCTCTCTGTCTCTTTAAATACAATATCGTCAACTGTAACTTAATTGGAAGCGATTGAGCGGTTTGACCACTTGGAACATATTTGTGCTTTTGTTTCTCAGCCCCGATGGCTTTGTTCGCTTGCGACCAGGGGAGATTTGCCATAAGAAGTTATTCGAGCTTTCCTTCGAGATGAACAGATGCCCAATTAAAGGAGCAGTCAATTCATCCATCCATCACTTCGCAATCCGAGTGGCTCAGCCACACTGGGCCCTGATTAATGTGGCCGGCGACAGCAGCGGCGGCAGCAGCAGCAGCAGCAGCAGCAGCGCCTTGCCCGTGGCTCTGCCCGTCGTACTGTCGGCACTTTCTCATTATTCTCTTGAGCATCGGTTATTTTGGACATCCTAAAATATCGCCATGGAAACGAGCCTACGGCCATGAGCATATTTAAGTGTGGGGAGGGGGGGGGTTATGGCGAGAATAAGTGCGGCATATTGCACGCCCCACCAATGCGTTTCAAATATGAGATGTGCAATGCATCTGGACAAAACTACCCTTTGTCATATGCTTGAAATTAAGAGGTGGCTTGAGTTGGGTTTCCATCATCATCATCAGCCATGGTTAATCCACTCCTGCGGGATGTAGGCCTCCCCCAAATTCGTCACCACTGCCTCTCACGATATCGCGATGTAATAGCCCTTGCACCTGCGCGTGAACTTATTTAATCGCTCCATCTCCTTAGTAACGGGCCTCTCACACGTGTCCCATTCTTTGGCTGGCTTCCCATAGTATTTGAATAGATAATAATATTATAGTTTTAATAATATTAACAAATTATAATTTACAGCCGTCCGTCAGTCCAGGGAGACACCCATGTCCAGTCCAGGTATCACTCGCCACTAATGTCAGCCATGGCCAGGAATTGAGCTAAGGTCAGCAGGTTTGGAGCACAGTGCCCTAACTGTTGCAACACCACCCCAGTACCAGGACTATCATACGAAGCATACATCTCAAGAATGAAACTGGAAAGAAACAAATAGTTCAACTTATAACTTTTGAAATGAACCCACAATATGCAAAGTCATAGTCATAGGATATTGACTAAAATCCCCGCTTTAGACCTGGTCAAGATATCATTTGGATGAGTAAAACAGAAAAAAATTAAGTGAAAAGACGCTGTTTGCTATTTCATGTATTAGCCAGGTTGTTCCGTGTGAGTTTATCACACAAAACCAATTACGTTGTCTCTGACCTTCTCCGGTGACGATGAGATTCGGTGAAGTTGTGGCATCTGTTGAAAAATTCTATTACAAAAAACCCACGAAAGGTCATCTTATCTATCAATTACATACGAGCACGACAAAAAAACATCCCATCTGTTACAAAATACTCACCATTGAAATGTCTACAAATGCGCAATTAGCAAAACAAACTCAACACACTCACCAACGACATTGCTTTAAAATAATAAACATATATAATTTATTATATCATGGGCAGTGTTGTTGACGAGTTTTCAAGTTTTTAGTTTTTTGTGCTTGTGCACCACCGCTAGCAGCTGATATAATTATTTCAGGAGAGAAATGTGACCCAAATCACACTGACGAATGCACCACCCAAGCTGGTCAAAACTTGGAAGCTCAGCAGGATTTTGAGCCTGGATATAAGGCTGCCTGGTGACACCAGATCGTTATAGGCCAGAGGAGTAGCAAGAGATTACATCCATACATGTGTGTGGAATTTAGAGTATTATCCGCTCGTACGTATGAGCTTTTTCCAGGCACTCTGGTTTCAATCCACGTCCCAATCCTCATGAAGAAGAGTTTTTTGATTCGGTGAGGCTTTTCTGGATAGATGAATGGCATTATTCGTATTTTTCTTGTAAGATATCAGGGTGTAACGGTCATCACACTGGATTTGCAATCTAGAGGTAGTCGATTCTAACTCCTGCTGGGGCAGTTGAAACAATGGGTAGGTTACTTTAACACGCGACAAACATGATCAATAATAGATGTGTTTTTAGTTAGATCACGTCAATATAAATGTGTCATTAAACCCACCACCGCCTGACTCGGACAATTAGTAAGGTTTGTCACGTAAATTTAACATACCAATCCGTTACTAGTTCAGCACACCGGTGTGTTGGAGAGTAAACCCACAACATTTACAATCTAAGTACGACGTTTCACCAGTAATTGCAACCAGCCTCATCATGCGACAGCCAGAATTCTGGAGAAATCCTCCTCCTGTTTCGGTCTTAAATAGAGGAGGGGGTGGGTTAATGTATTCGTATTTGTTCCATTACTTTGATGTGAGCGTGTTGTTTATAAGCATGACATTGGTCAAAACCTGTGTCGCATATTGACCATTGATGCACTGTATTCTGGGGGTGATAAGAGAAGAAGCTGCAACTAAAATGTTAAGAAGGTTACCTTGCTGGGTTTCTCTAAATTCATTATGCATGCTCCGTGATCCCCGCACATTCTAACGGGATTAGAGATACGCCTAGGTTATGCGACCCTTCTAATGCGCTTACGCTCTATGTTTAGACTGCCAAATTTTTGAGAATGAGATTATACATTTTTTGGCAAGTGTTTTTTTTCCCCCGCCCATTTTCAATTATTTTGTTGCGACCGGAGATGGGGGGGAGGGTGGAGCTCATGATGTTATTTTGCAGTTGCCTGGAACTTTGGCCGGATTGTTTGGTTGTTGCCCAAAGCAGTGAAAGGGCCTTGCGTGTCCTGCACTGAAGCAGGTGGCGCCTGCTTACCTTGGAGGTCCGATGCCTCACCACCACAAGTGGTGGCTCCAGGCTGGTGCACAGCGCACACTCGCAAAGGACCCACCACATTTATGGATCCTATAAATGTCGAGCAATTGTTGTTTTGAAAAAGTAACAACTATTGTTATTATTCTTGGTTCTTTCGGTAAAGTCACCTAGAAGGGGAATAATAAAATAATATTCATATAAAACAATTGTTTTACTGTTTTATATTAACAATTGTTTATTGTTTTATATTCATATTATTTTATTATTTCCCTTCTACGTGACTTTACCGAAAGAATCATGAATATGAATCCCTGCAGTCACGAAAGCTTTAAATCAAAATTTAACTATTGTTATTATTTATCTTTTTTTTATTTTAGTAAACAAGAGTCCCCGTACAGAGCGCGGGCGACTGATATTCCGCGAACGACCGGATGCCCTCAAGGCAGGCCAAAGGGAAGGTGTTTGGGGTCACTGCCCTACTCACGTAGGGGGAAACGATCGGGTATATGATATTTTATAGGGGACGGGGTGGGTTGTAACAATTATGATTAATTTTGAATATGGATATATTACAGAACCATCGCCAACATCATCGTCACACTGTCGTCGACTTTTTTAACGTATGTTTATTTGTTTGTCATTCTGCTCATAACTCAAGTACAAGGGTGAGCAAATATACTGAGAAGCTGCCAAAAAACAGCATGCCCCCCCACCCATCCAAAATGCTAATTTGTATTTTTTGAGAAGCCACGTGACCTGACCTGGAGAACTGTGACGAAAAAAACATTTCAGTGGAGAGCACTCGCATCTGAGTTACCACGCCACTGTCACCACTGCCACCACCGCCACCACTGCCACCGTCGCCACTGCCACTACTGCCACCACCACCGAAGCAACAGCCGCATCGCGTGGACAAGGCGAGGCAGAGAGAGAGAGAGTGTAGAGGCTTGCGCCGTCATTCACCACCCCATCCGTTGCGGCAAATGGACGGCAACTTAGCGGGACAAGGCGATTGTAGAGAAATGGCACCAAAGTCACCGCTTAAGTTAATAATATCTGATATTAATAAAATATATATCTTGAAAGATGGATGAATAATAGCCTCCGAAAAATTCCCACCGCCACCTGCTCGCAAAGACGCGGAGAAAGCTCTAGGGGCCCTCTGCATAACTCGAGGCTCACTTTGCACGACGGCAACGTCCATTCACTTTGTTGCAGTCTTTCACCTCCTTCCCTGCTCCCACGTCCACTTCAGCCGACCCCTCGCCGTTGAAAGGAAGCCCTTTAAAAACACACACAAACACACAATTACAATGCACTTTTCAACGTAACGGTGCCGCGGGTCCTCGTGACCCAAGACGCGGCCTGGACCTCTCTCCCGGCAGCGTCGCTGGGCGAAGTGGGGAATGGCGTGGCGGAGTGCTTTCCTTTAGTGCGTGCTTGCTTATTTATTCATCGTTTGGGGAAGCTGTGTAATATGTGTTTTTTTATCTCGGCAAAGATTGTTGTCCGGTTCATCCAGCGTCACGTGCACACATGTTGGTGTTGTTGAGAGACTCGAATTTCCCGTTGCTTGGCTTCAAAGTCCTTGTCTATTTTCTCGAATTACTTCCGTTGCTCAGTTTTCTCTCCTGTCCAGTCGCGGGCCTCTTGAGCACCGTTATTTAGTCTTTCTGCTGCCATCTCTCCCACCCTCTCGCTCCGCTTCCCTTGGTACCCACTGGCGGAGTTCATGTTGTCCTGCCGTCAATTGTTGTCATTGTTGTTTCCTGTCCATTTCCACTCGATTTCTATCACCCTCTGCACACATGACCTGTATGCACACATTCTCTCTAAAAGTAAGCAAATGGTTGAGCCTCGTTAGTATGCGTGGCGGGTTTTCTTCTCCCATATGAAGCCAAGCACTCGCTATTATGATATTGACCAAACATTCCCCATTGCAGAACCCTCCTGTAAAAAAAAAGAATAACATCTGGAGGCTCAGTAAGGCCGTTCTCGTGGCAAATAATTTCCACTATCATCAGAACACGGTGATAACAGTTGTTAAGGCATTTCCGTGGCTTGAATGACAGAATGTTTGCATTCGGGACATTTAAAGTTCGCTGGAATTTCAACATATGCTTGGGTGCTGTCGCTTTGTGTCTGACACGGGTTAATCGCGAGGCCGCTTATTCCACGTCATCAGCTGTGATTCACTTTGCAGACGTGCGTGCACAACAGGTCAATTTAAAACTTCCGTTTAGCCGGTCCCCACATGCTTTGTATTATTTTTGGGTGAAAGGTGAAGGATGATGCATCATAGAGACCATTCTACAAATGAGGCACACTCGCGGTCGAGATGTCAAAACCCCTCCGGAAAATACGCATCGGGTGTCAGTTTGAAGTTGATTTCCTTCGATTTGAGAAAATACGGCTTAATTATGAAATACATCCATGGTATGACGTGTACACGAGACAGAATGCAACATCATCATCATCGTCGTCATCCCAGCGTGGATGAGATAGTTCGTCCGAGTGCATGCGACACCATCTCGACTCATGCGAATTTCTCCCTTGTGAAGGAAGGGTGGGCGTTATTTCCTGAGTTGCAGTCCTAAGCGGTTGACGTGCTGTATATGCTTAGACTGGCTGGAGAGAAAGTGGACGTCGACGACTCGCAGTTGTTGTAAGAAGCGATTAAAACCGCAGCGTCGAGGAGAAAAGGTGACGGCCGAGGGATCGCCAGGGCCAAGAGATCGATCGATAGGCGGGCCCGCGAGAAATGCGAACGAGAACGAGAAGGCTCTGTGGAGTGGACGTGGAAGATGATGGCCCAAGGCAAGCCAGGAGTGAGTGAGTGAGTGAGGAGAAACAG
Organism: Lethenteron reissneri; assembly: GCF_015708825.2. Lineage (NCBI taxonomy): Eukaryota > Metazoa > Chordata > Hyperoartia > Petromyzontiformes > Petromyzontidae > Lethenteron > Lethenteron reissneri. The sequence goes on from NC_083811.1 coordinate 3,044,369, forward strand.
GAGCAGAGTGGCAGTAGACCCCGTGAGTGAGATGCCAGGGGAACGGGGATAAGATCACACTGATGATTACACACGTCTTTAAAGTGTCCGAAATGTACGTCCGAAATTGTGCAACTTCTGTACCGTATTTCGGCTTTTTTTTTTTCTTTTTAGACCGTGGCCTTTTGCCTGGTCAGATGTGTGCATAGACAAGGGGGAGGCACGAGCCGTGCCAGCGATACGCACACTCATCAGCCACTAGGAGGCAGCACGTACAGGATTAACGACAACTTGCTAACAACAACAGCAGCAACAACAACAACAACATTCCACCACAGCGAGCTCTCTCGCGGAACAACCATTGCACTCAGTCTGCACTTGTAGCTCGCCTCTACTAACTATAGATCTCACCACAACCGATCTGAGAGAAGCAAACGCGTCGGTTAAATGCGATCAATGGTCGCGAAAGCCGACGTGTTACACGAAGCAAACGCTTGTTTTGGCTTGCAACTGGCCGCGTGGCTAATGCACACTGTGGCTGAAATTGCTTTTCGTCTTATTTTGCGTGTGTGTTTTGTTGTTGTTATTGTTAACTCAGTTCATGTCGACTGTCCAATCGGCATCGTGCCATGCACGAGACGAGGAGAGCATTCCTCCAAGTGGCCGATATTTGCACGATTTACCCAGTCAGTAAGCTGTTGGAGTAGTGACCCAACCATGTCGATTTGATGAATTGTCACGATTCCTGGTTGTGATTCGAATAAGACATCGTTCATTTGTCTCGTGCTTTTTTACGTCTCGTTTGTATTGTTTGTCGTTTTCTCTATCTCGGTTGCTTTCTCACTCGTTCCGTTAGCGTCAAGGGTTTATTCGTGAATACAATCATTATGGAACTGACGCGTTTGTTTTTGTTAACGTACAAATAAACACGTCTATTTTTTTGTCATCGAATGGTCACGTTCGTTCTGGCTTATCATAACCACATTGAGCCTGAGCCGCCCCCAACATTAAAGCGAAACGAAAACAAACACGTGTGTGATATTGCCTCGGCAGTTCGTGCTCGGGAACAAATAACAACACTCAAAACATTAAACAACAACACTGCCGATCGGGGCTATACACGTGGCCTGTATACTTCACACTGTGGAGGTAGCGAGGGTTGGCAGATCACAAACATGGTGTGAAACAATCCCTTCCCGTGGACATCGCTATACCACCAGGTAACGGCGGTATAAGCGAATGTGGACTCCATCTGTTCCATCTGCATGGAATAGTCTTTTGACCCCCCCCCCCCTCGCATGCGAGGGGTTTTCTCCGGCTCCTGCGGGTTCCTTACACGTCTGAACACCCGTTGGCCGACGACACGTTCAATACATAGGGGACCGCAGATCTTGGACAACTGTTGGCGCTGGCTGCCTTGTCCGTGGCTCTTCCTTGCACCTCTGAATCGTCTCTATCGTCGAAAGTGATGGAATACTGCGTGGCGCGTTACGAGTTGAAATTATTGTAAACGAGATGGGGAGCGGGGGAGTATAAAAAGGCAACTTTTCCAGCAACTGCCCCTCTTTGCAGCAAAAGCATTGCCCCGGGAAACATCGCCTAGAATTAGTTTTCTTTCACGGAAACATTATGGACGAACATGCGATGTTGTTAAAACCAAGATTTAAAGCAGGCGTCCTGTGCGGTGGGGAAATACTTGAACCGCATCGCAAAAGTCTCTTGCGGCAAAACCAATCGTGCGCAGGCGTTCATTCATCAGCCTCCAGGTTTTTCGGTTTGGCCCACTTGCGTTTGCAGGTTTGGGACTGCAGGTGATGAGTTAAAGAGAACGATAAAACACATATATATGATAAATACCTTTAAAATCCGCGTCGCTTAAATGCGATCAATGTATCTTATTTTACACGTTCCGACAGCTGTGTGAGAGAGAGCGAGAAAAAATACAATTTCGTAAGTAAATTGAGTAAGTTATTTTGAGTAAATTGAGCGGGTACGTTATTTGAGGTGGAAAGGAGCACCGGGCAATTGATTTAAAAAATATATATTGTGCGTTATGCCAGCAGAACGGCGTTTGCGCTCTGTGTTGTTGTGTTTCTATATTGTGAAAGCTTCGGGCATTAGCGATATCTTAACTGGAAATCTCGTGACATGGATACTGCTCGTGTATTGGCAAGGGCAGCCGTGTGTAGATATATATGGAGCGCCCTCTCTGGGGTTCAGTTGAATATTCGGTATCTCTCTCTCTAATTGTTTTGCCAGTGCGCGTGCGCGTTTGCACTGGCAGTAAATTACTGTAGCTACTACATAAGCGACAGCGGCCGATGATGAACATGTCCAATTGTATATATCTATTTTTTTAAAGCGTGCATCAGTGTTTTTTTTTACTTTAAGAGCTCCGTTGTCGAGTTGATCGTTGTTTAAAACAACATTACGGAACACATAAGAGTTTTTTTTTTGTATTAGATCGCGTAAATATAACTGCGTCGTTAAACCCGCCACCACTCGACACAGCCAATTAGTAAGGTTCGTCACGTAAACAAAACGTGCCAATTCGTTACTAGTTCAGCACACCGGTGTGTTGGAGATGAAACCCACAATATGTGTGATTCGAGTACGACGTTTCGCCAGTATTTACAACCACCCGACTTATTACGTAGCCCAGCTCTCTCCTCACATTTCTGATTCTTTATTTTTGTCTGGCGAGCTCCGTACGCGCGTGCGTCCGCGCGCACTCACCATAGACGGGCGCGCTCCTCGTGCAAGAGGAGAGACATCCTTGAGGAAGAGAGGGAGGATCGCCAGCGCCCGGGGGAGGGGGGCGGGGTGTGCACCCAGCTGCGACTAATGGAGCGCTCTCCTCCTCCCTCCTCCGCCCCCCCCCCTCCTCCTCCTCTGCCCCCCCCCTCCTCCTCTGCCCCTCCACCGCCCTCCTCCTCCCTCCTCTGCCCCCCTCCTCCTCCTGCCCCCTCCTCCTCTGCCCCTCCACCGCCCCCCCCCCCTCATCATCCGCCCCTCCTCCTCCTCCCCCCCTCCTCCTCCTCTGCCCCTCCACCGCCCCCCCCCTCCTCATCCTTTGCCCCCCCCTCCTCCGCTTCCCATCCGCCCGCGCCCCCTCCTCCGCCCCCTCCTCACCCCCCCCCCCTCTCCTCCTCCGTCCTCGATGGGCCTCTGCCACTCGAAGCAAGCGCGCGAGGCCACTCACCTCTCCGAAAGACCCGAGGGGGACGCTGCCTCGGAGCGCATTGGGGATGGTGTGGGGGGGGGGACCCCGCCAAATGCCTGGGGTGCAAATGGCCGCGTTGCGTCTTGCAGGAGGGAAATGCTTTGCCGTACCGGTATCACGCAGCAGCAATACGACGCGATCAATTACAATTCGGTTCGGATTTATGGAGCGTCTGTATGCAACCGCCATTCCCCAGACACTGGGGAATGGCGAGAGTTGGAAGGAATGTGCATCACTGGGAAAATAAAGAGTAGATACACTATTGGGGTGGGTGGGGGTGGGGTTCTTTTAAGATAAAGAAGAAACCGGTCAATCATAGGCAGAGGAGAGAGATGCATGTTCTTGAACCTGGACTGGAATCCTCTCCCTTTGCCTCCAGGCTGCAAATTCAGCTTGACGTCAGACGGCACAATTTCAATTGCTCAGAATCTACGGCGCGTTCGTGAGGGAAGACTGATCATGGCCCCGCGATCATGTGTTTAATCTTGTTGCTCCATAAAATGTAACTTTTCAAGCGTATTATTGCATCACGTTGGCTCCAAGGGGCAGCGGTGAGTGATGTCTGAACTGATCCTGCCTCTTACCTCCGCCAATGCGCGCTGAATAGCGTGGCGAGGTACGGTCAACATTTTATTTTGACTGACACTTCATCTGGCAGGGGATTGACATAAGAGTTCTGTGTTTTGTGTTGATTGCAATTTGCCTCGCAAGTGGACTCTGCTGTCAAACAGACTGTTGCTCCCGTTATTCCATCTGCAGATGCCCCCACAGCCCCCACCCTCGTCTCAGGGAATACGCCGCCTTGAGAATGTGTGCACCTCAGCCGGGTCACCGCGCGCGTTGGTTCATCACGACTGATGCAGCCGCTGCGCTGCACCCTGCGATGTCTTTTCGTGTCGCCCCAGCGCTCCTGTTTCGGCCTCCACGTGGTTAGGGGGGGGGGGTGAGGATCCACTTCTTCAGGTCCGACGTTTCCGCTTCACGTCGCCGAGGGCTATGCTTTATTTTGTTTTATTCCTTCACGGACAAGCAACTGAGCGGGCTCACTTTGGTTTCGCCTCGGTGCAGACGGCCGCTCTGGTTTGTTACGCCTCTTCGGGGTTCCCCTCCCCGCGGTGGTCGACGGCGTCGTGGCACCATTCGGCTGTTGGCAACGCCGCGCCACTGCGAGGAGACGCAGGAGAGGGAGAGCGGGAGAGAGAGAGCGAGAGAGAGGGAGAGAGGGCCCCGCAATTGTTCTTAACAATTCCTCTGTGCAGGACACACCGAGAGGATATTGCCACGTACGCGGCGGATGTGTTTTAATTGGCAAAGCTGCTAACTACATAATCACGTTAGAAAAATACTTGAATACCCGGCGGGTGCCTTTTGTAGTCTCTGCAGTCTGCATACTCGCAACACTGAGCCAGATTTGACAGTGGACACTTTGATTTCTGAAATTAATGTGCTCTGGGCCCAGCGTTATCCGAGTTAGATTCCTAGCCACGTCTGAATACAGAAGAGAGTGATACCTGAACCCAGTACAGGAACTACCCATTCATCAACTGCACTGACCAGCAGCTAGCATGGTGAAGTATGGCCAAACCAACCCGCAGGATGGACACTGCATGAGAAGGCCTTCATCCAGCAGTTGATTCACAAATGACTTGACGTTACTCGGTTTACGTGACGCCAATTATTTATCCATTAAATCATCTCTGAGTCTCAAGATTTGTGCAGTGGGTCCTGCTGCATTGGGATGCTTGATCAATACCAAGAGTTAAGTGTTTGGCTTCACGCGAGAGAAAGCCGGGGTTCTTAGAGAACCCCCCACCGATACGAGGTGGGCGTTCTTAGCTTCCAACATCCGGCGAGATCCGGGTGCATGCGCTGGGGTGATTGCGCTGGGGCAGTTAACGTTTGTGATAAATTGCATGGTGGAATGCGCGCGGGCGTTGGCGATTCAAACATCTCTTTCCATCACAGGCCTTGGGTTTCAATATCATCATCGGCACGATGCATTCAGGCGAATGCCGTTTCTCGCGTTTTGCCGCACGGTAAATCGAAGGGGGCGCGAGGAGGGAGCAGCGGATTTTGTTTGTTGAGTTACTTCGGAAGCGCGCGGCGAAGGAATGCGTCTGCGCACACAACCAGAGCACGGCGAGCTGCACGTGATGCGATTTAAGCACCGGGACGCTGGCTGTAGCGGCACATCCTCCACTATAGAGATGTCGTGGTGTGGCTTGAATAATTAAAGCGGCAGGAGGCGGCGTGTTTTATTATTCCGACACTCGTCTTTCTGTGTGCATCGTTGTCTATGTTTGTTCTCCGCTTGCAGTGAAGCAAGACGAAGCTCTGCTTTTCTCAAGTCAACAAACACTCTGTGGCTTAATAATACAGCTTACATATAACAGGGTCATTGCCTGAAACGTCGCCTGATATATTTTTTTGTTCCTTGTTCAGGCCACCGTGTTAGTCACTTGATACAGTAAATCTGGCTGTGACGGTCCCACCTGATGACAGAGACTTGTGTTGCCTCCGAAACGTCGTGATTTTAATTTCAATTTTTACCTACGTGACTTTACCGAAAAAACTAAGAGTATATAGTACTAAGATGAGTCACGAAGGTGTTGAGTTATTTTTTTTGTTATATGCACTTTGCGGCTTCGCTGCCAACGGAGCAACATTAAATAATGTTGCTGTCTCTTGGAGCAGTTCACCCTGTGAGTTACACAAAAACTAGGACCTGTCACGGGGAAAAAGAACATCTCGCAGAAGGGGGGGGGGGAACTTTGTCTTGAGTCGTGTATCATCATTATTATTATTACGCAACTGACAAAACTTTACCGAAAGAACCAAAGAGTATGGATCCCTGCAGTCACGAAAACTTCAAATCTAGATTTAAACTTCAGATCTAGATTTAAACTTCAAATCTAGATGAAAACTCAGCACTTTACATGTGCCAAGAGGACTTATGGACTTTCTCAGCACAAATGTTTATTTAAAAACAGGGCGATGATCCTGAGGAAACCAGGACAGGTGGCAACCCTCGCTTATGTTTCCAAGTCGGAGCCTTCGAAATAAAATTTCAAAGTTCGCGAAAAAGTCGGACACGAAGACGAACTCACGCACGGTAACACGATGCGACGAGACTGGTTCAGTTGAGACTAATACTACGCGCAAAAAAATAGATGATCTCTGGACAATTAAAAGAATCCACAATCCCTGCTGAAGTCCATCTTCGGTCCGTGTGTTCATTGTTGGAAAGTCTACCGTGCGTTGGACAACGTGGATAAAAAAAAACAAGTTATATTTTTAGACGGCAAAACACGCGATTTTGACCATAGGACCCGTCCTTCCAGCATGCATTGCATGTCACACGCCATTGGGACCGTACTTTATCATGCACGCAGCCTTCTCTTACTCCACCAAGATTCACAATGCTGGCCACATAATTTACGAGTTTCTCATCGTTTTACACCAAGCGCTGGAATCGACGCCCGGTCCACTTGTGCCGCAGCGTTAACGAGGGCAGCCCAACACCGATGTGTTTTGCGCGGACGAGTTTGTCATGATCGCGAATGGGTGGGTTGTGCCCTGTTGCAATGCAGAGGTCTGCGTTCAGTGTGAAGGGATAGATAAGTCTGAGTCGTGTACAAACCGACAAGGTTAGACTGGACCGTAACCTTCCACGTGCGGGCTGAGAACGAATTGCATGCAATATTCATGTATGCAGTGGAGCGGTGGTGCAGTGGCTAGCGTGCTGCACTCCGAACCCATTCACCTGAGTTTGAGCGAAAACAATGGTGCCAAGCGATATTTGAAACGGTCTTGGGGCCTTTCCCCCACTTCGCCAACCTGCAATCACCAGCGTGGTGAAGTATGGTCAAACAACCCCTTCAAGACTGATGCAGTGTGGGGGAGGGGGGGGGCTTCATCCAGCAGTAGATTGACTAAGCGCTCTAAATGAACATTTGTTATTTATTACTTATACATACATCAGCTTTTCGCAATCTCCTGCCTAAACCACTTTCTGAATGTGGTAGCAGTACAGCCACCAATATAGTGATTGAAATATTATTCTAAATATAACTGAATATATTTATTAGAACGTAATCTATTCCACTTATGTATAAACCACGTAACAAAGAAGAGGATGCGTCATATTCTATGGGTTTTTCGGTAAAGCCACGTAGATAGAAAAATAGTATAAATATCACGACGTTTCGATCGCAACACAAGCAATCGTCTTCAGGTGAGAGACGACTTTTGCTTGTGTTGCGATCGAAACGTCGTGCTATTGTTATTATTTTTCTATCTACGTGGCTTTTCCAGAAAGACCCATAGAATATGTATTCGCGCAGTCACGAAAGCTTTAAGTCGGTATGCGTCATGTTATCTTCTTTCCATTTAATTATTTCTCTCGCATCTCTTCAACGACGCTCGAACGGGGACAAATTTGAATTCCCCCGGGGCAGCCACCTTCCCACCGGCGTGCCAGCGCTCCGTCTCTCGCCCCCCCGAGGGATGGAAGCGATTTAAAAGGGCTGCGGGGACGGTGTCTGGGAGACGTGGGAGGAGGGAAGGAAGGGGGGGGGGCGTTTACGTGTCTCTGACAGCTGTGAAATATGACTCGGCGGGCGTGATCTCGGCGGAGATGGAAACGGGGTCGGAGACGTGCGCGGACGGTCCTATCGGGTGGACGTGGTGAGGATAAAAAACAAAAATTAGACGCCCCCCTCCTCCTCCCCCTCCTCCTCCCCCCCGCCGTTAACTCGCCGCGTGGCGTCCTCGCGATTTAGGAACGCTGAGGACGCCACGGAGGGAAGCGCATGGGCGATGGAGCTCGCGGCGGCGGTGGCGGCGGGCGTTGCGTGCCGAGGCGTGTGGGGTTCACTGCCATCCGCCGGATGGAGGGGGCACGAGTGGGGGAGACGGTCAAACAGCCGTGGGAACTTGTTGCCTCGAGCCGGTTTCTTGTTTAGTTTTTGTTCGACGCGGCCGCGGGGATGTCCAGAGTTTGTCGCTGCGCGGGCAGACGTAGCGACATTCCCACTTATTTAGGGTTTACGAATAATGTTCGTAGCTGGGGGTGGGGGGGAAGGAGGGGGGGGGGGAAATAAATAAGTAATGTTCCCCTAATTTGATTTTCCATTTCTTGTTATTTCTAAATTGAGCTATTTCTAGTAACATGACGATCTATGCTTTTAATTTGCCCAAAAAGGGTCTGATTAATAATACATATTTAAAAGTAAATTAATCATGTTTTTCTATATGTCTGCATTTGATTAATTGCATTAATTATGACTTGAACCGGGCCATCAGCAGGCATTAGTGTAGATTCATCAGGGTCGACCACGCCGCCGCACGCCGCCCCATGCCACCCACGCCCACGCCCACACCGTACCACGCCGCCAACGCCACACTACGATGCACCATGACCCCCCACGCCGGACCTCACGCCACGCCACCACGATTATTCCAAGAAACTCACGCTCCGCACATTTGTTCCCTTTTTTTAAGGTCCAAAATTAATTTTCTGACAGCGACAGCATACAAGTACAGTGTTCCCTGCGGCCCCGTGCACTGTAGTGTAGTTGCAAACAATTTACTGTACCCTTTCAACAGAAATGTACAATTCTCAATAGCATACAGAGATAGAGAGCTGCACCTGCCCCCACTGTCAACTGTGGGACAATCGCGAGTCTTTTGTGTGTGTGTTTTCTTTGGCAATGTCATTACCGCCACCGAAAGATTTTTTGCGTTATTAAATGACAAAAATAAATTGTTATTCCTCTTCTTCTTATTATTATTATTATCATAGCCCCCTATTGCTTCTACAGTGATGCTGCCATGGTCAGCACACCGGAGCGGCGATTCGGAGCTCGCCTTGCTCGATCTCCCGGCACGGCATTTGACATAATGTGAGCAGGTTTCTTAAATCGCGCCGGCCGCTCCGCGCAGCATTTAGCCGCTCGGGAGGCGACGTGCGGTCGGGTGAAGTGTGGGCACTCTCACCTCCATCCAAGACGTCTGACCGTCGTGAAAGAATAATCCAACACATACCCCCCCTCCCCCCCCCGGTGTTGTGTTCTTCATTGCAAGGCCCGCGGCTACTGGTGGCCACCGGTGGCCCAGACGTGGATGCCCATTTTGCCAGCAGTGGCAAGAGCCAGCAATTTTGCAGGGTTGCACCTTTAGCGCGCTGTGCCTTCTCGAAGCTGCCGGCAAAGTGTTGCTGTAGATGGCTTGTCCCTCAGCACCCAGCCCGTGGGAGGTGTGTATGGTTGATGGGCTGTTTCGCTTGCCATTATCACCCCTGATTGATAATACCACAGCTGTGAGAGCATAAAACATAAAACAGGGCCCTCTTTTTTTAAGGTGACATCGGTTCGGTATGGGGGCGGGGGTGGGAGGAAAAAAATGGATACAAATTTGAGGTTTTTTTCGCATAAGCTATAGGACCGCTGTCGTTTTTGGTGTACGTATAATTTAGTGTACTTGATTATAAACTCTTGCAGGCCTCACTCCGGCAAGGCTGCATTGAAGAAAAACCCCGCGATTGGTCTTGTCACCTTCCGCCATGAGCCGTATATCTCCCGCATCGCCGAAATCGTTCCACAGGCCGCCACAGTGAGTGAGGGAGCAAAATATGAACCGCCGTATAATTTGCAGCTCAAAGCCCTCCCCGCCCCCCCTGATAATACGTTACCAGGAACGTTGTTGACAGTCGGGCATCTGCTTGCAGATGTTAAACATCTCATTACACCTGTGCAAAAATAGACCTCTCCGTGCCACTTAAATCGGTCTAAATTTCGTCTTTGTATGTATGCATGTAAGAATCGCGATTTTGGTTAAATATTGAAACAAGGTGCAAAGGAACGGCGGTTCGTACGCTGCACTCCAAAGCCTGAGTTTGATTCCTGGTCGTGGCTACCGTCGGCGAGTGGTGATATCTCAATTGGTCTTGGGTGGGGTCCCCCTTTCACCACAGCCTGCCCTCATCACCACGGTAAAGCGTGGTCAGTGAATCCCATGACCAGCAGCGCCATGTAATAAGCGTGCATATGTAATAAATACATTAACATTTTATTAAATTCCCAGTAATTCTGTAACGATCACTGACATATCACAATTCAATTGAAGGGAGGACCATTGTACAAACCCTGCTGTGTGTGTATGTATGTTGGATTTCTTTTGCACCGTACATAGCCAACCGTGCTAATCGGAGGTGCGGGGGAAGAACAACAAACTATGGGTTTCTGTGTAAGTCTGTGTATGTATGTTGCACTTCTTTCGCGCCGTACGTAGCCAACCGTGCGAATCGGAGGTATGGGAATAACACTGTCAATATAATAATCGCAGTGTCATGCACAGCTCAAAATAACCCTTATAATTTGACGTTTTGGGCAACGACTCTTCTTCATGTGCTGTGTAAAAGAAGAAGAGCCATTGCCTGCCACACGTCACCTATTTTACGTATTTTTTTTTTAATGCCACGCAGTGCCACTGACGATTATGTCGAGTAGCTCGTTCTGTTCGCTGTGCTCGCATACCACCGCCATCGCAGCGGCAGCATCACCAGATAATTGACGCACATCACTTGGCTCACTGAAGGGGACACTTTCTTGACGTCAGCCCCCTCCGCACCCCCCCGACGTTTCGTGGTGAGACAAAAATATCCTGCTTTGTAAATTAATTCGAAAGCAAAAACATCGAGATGTCAATTTGGGCAGCGGCACGATGTTGCAACGCATCACCATACTCCGTGCACGGAGATTTCGGCATCACCCAAATGCCTGTGAATCCACACACAGGGTGATCCAGAACCTCACCGCGCAGAGGTAATGCCACAGTGGGAGGCTAAGAGAGAGCGGTTGAGGGCTGTTGCCCCCCATTTGGCGGAATGGGGGGGGATGACAATAGACTTGGGCTCAGAGTAAAAAAATAAATCCCGTTTACGTGGAAACTATGAAATTACTTTCAACATAAAAAAAGTGTAATTATACCACACTTTTAACTCGTACAATGTGTGCGTTTAACATATAAATTGTAATGTAGCAAAATTAAGTGCAATGAGTACTTGAGTTATGTATATGGTGTGGTGCTCAGTAGAGAGATGCTGCAGCCGAGGGGGTAGTTAAAAAAAAAGATTCAATGCAACCGGAGCTCGGGATTTGAACTTCTGTGTCCGTTGCATGTTTCAGTTCAATCCCCTTTGACTAAGGCTCTTCCGCACAGGAGGTGCCGATTTTAGTTTAGTTCCTACTTACCATCACTGAGTGATGCACAGCAATGCTTTTGCCCCCCCACCACCCCTCCCCCGACCCGCTCCCCTCCCATTCTTGTCATTTATCCCTGACACTCGTAAAATCGAAGGGCCACCCGTGCCACCAAAGTGCCACTCGAGAAATCACAAAGAAACGGGCGCCTTCTTCACGATCGTTTTTCGTCACGCCGCAAAGCAATTGTGACGTGACATCTGCTGGCGGCGGAGATGGGACCCGAATCGGTTTCTTTTTTCATTTCTGTTTGGGGTGAGAGGAAGGGTGGGAACGAAGGTCGGGATGGGAGTGGGACCCGAGGGGTGGGGGGGGGGCAGAGGGGGGCATCTTGGGAAACCGGCTAAGAACAGGAGGGGGGTCCACGTTGCTTGATGTGCACGTGTTTTTGATTTCTTCCGTACAATGCAATGGCGCAAAAAATTAGGTCGCCCCAAAAATAGCTGCAGATTGAATTAATTGGGGGTGGGGGGGGGGGGTCTTGTGGGTGTTTGGCAATCAATGTCTTTACGATAAATGTGTACGAGTTGTATTTTGTGTAGCGTCTAAATGCGAACGCATCTCGAGATGCTGCGCAGAAACCAGTCGGCATTTATATTTTATAGAGAGAGAAAAAAAGTTCAGCCTAGAGCCTGGATTTGAACAGGGCCAGGGAGTCCACAGCACCGGATGTTTGGGGGAAGGGGGTTACATACTACAGGGGCAGTAGAGGAGAATGTGTATGTCCATCATCCTGTACAGCTCCCATTATGTGCATTCACTGAGACACAAACCAAGTAATAAATGTCTCTGTGCTCATAAGCCGGTGGTGGTAATCATAATTGAGTGCCAGACTAGAATGAAATGAGAAGAAAACACTTCACTTCAATTAACAGCAATTGGCGAGGTAAAGATGTAAAAATACACAAAAAATGAAATCGATAAAGGTAAACAAAAAGAAACAAATCTGAAATAAAAAATAAAATAAAACTAAATAATTAAATATAAATTAAATAACTAGTAAAATAGAAAATCAAAACATCTGAAATACGAAGGGGAAAGAGTCCTGCTGCTCACTGTTGATGAGGCGGGATCCAGTTACACAGGTTACCTTTTTACGCGTCGTTATTTTGGAGCTGCCGGTGACCCAGAGATGAAAATGAAGAAATGTTTTTTCATTTAGCAACGGCACCTTGCACGGCGATGTCACTTTAAAATAAAAAAAACGATACCACAGCAAAGCCCGGCGCCGTTAATCCTCTCCATTTCCTCCTTTCTGCTTTTAATATTTTCTCTTTTTTTGTAGTTGTTGGCTAACAAACTTTCGTGTCGTTAATGCGTAATTCATGCACAACTCCTCTCGTGTACAGTTTGGAGAGAATTTGAAAGTGGCCGAAGCTGGGTTTCGTCTGTGCGTTATCGCGGTCACCCCAGGCATTTGCGAGCCCGTTTAATTTCCCCCGTGCCCGACGAATCGAGCCCGTAGCCCCCCACGGGAGCCCCCCCCCCCTCTCCCCACGTCCGCCCTGCTCCTCGGTGAAGAAACCGTGAATCCTCATCAGTCACCATTCAGGCCAAGAGGGGCGAATATTTTCTAAGCAATTTTGGAGCCCGTCCCACCGGTTTTTCTTTTTTTTTTTACAATGAACCAACAACAACAAAATCCGGAAGAGAACAAACAGGGCAAAATAAATAAATATGATGATGGTTTGGTGGACGGGGGTTGAGGCGGGGGGAGGGACGAGTGGCGCGTGTTGCAACAAGATAAATGCCACGTGATTTCGAACAAAAAAAATAATTAAAATGTCAAGGTCGGATCATTTGCATAATGTGGCGGTTATCAAAAATGTAGCTGAAAGAAAAAAAATGCCCCCCCCCCCTTCTATACAATGTTCTTTTACCGCCAAATGTTTCCCTTTATCTTGTTTAATTAAATGTACTCATTATTTATATATTTACGCGCCCGCCCCGTTTGTTTACGTCGTTATTGTGTGACGATGCCTACCGCCCCCTTCCCCCTCCACAGCTGCATCATTGCCTCGCTGCCACGCCACCATTGCAGACAATGAGCGATGGCTGGCGCCTGTAATGTACTCAACAACAAAGCGTTTGATAACAACGACCAACATTTTCGGCGGGAAATGTATTAAGGCGAGACGTTGATTCGGTGTGCTCTCCTCCTCCCCACCCCACATCCTTCAACTGGATATTTCTAATTCACCCGTCTCTTGGAATTATGAGACATCTCTGGCCGCCCCCAAACACTCTAGAGTCACCACGCCGAGCCAGCACTTATGGGTTCACGCAATCATTGGCCCCTGATTAATGAAAAAGCTCCCATTAATAAAAGGTGATTTCTCTTTTTCTGCCTTTGATTTCCGCTGAAGTTCTCCTACCAAAGGGGTAGGTAGCTCCATTGTTCAAGCTCCATCCCATCTCGCTCCCTCCCCCTCGGCCACTCCTCACTTCCCGACACCCACACTCCACAGGAAGGATATCTGCGGAAAAGAGCTTCATAGCTCATCGGATTTCCCCAGTCTAAATAAAGATTCGATTCTGATAGTTGAGGTGGGTTTCCCTTGCCTTCCGCAACAGCGTTCTTTTTTCATCGGTGGGGGTAGTTCTTGGATGGGTGACGACCACCAGGTCTTGCCGGTTGTTGTCGGTGTGGGGCTGAGATTCCAGTGATCCTAGTTGCACTCATTGTGGGTTTTTCCGGGGTTCTCCAGTTTCCTCCCACGTCGTTCATGGGTTGACCCTCGCGAATAATGATTCTTGATGGGGTTTTTTTGTTATTTTTAGATCGTGGCGATGAAGGTCTTAATTGCACACCCTCAGCTCGATCGAAGGTAGAAATTGGGGGAAGATTTGCAATCGGGGAAAATGAAAATGGTTCACGGTGATTTGAACATTTGTATGCCGCTGCCACCGCTTTTGTGAACCGTGAGGTGGCCGCAGCAAACATCGCAATGTAGGGGGACTGTTTCTGGGCAAATAGTTGACACATCCTGGAATAAACAATTCGCAAAACAAAATGCATGAAAATAAGCGAATCATTCAAATATTATGCAATGGAAATTAACCACTGGCTCAGAGCTCGCAGCAGCTTTCCACGCACGACCCTCTGCTAGCAAATCCACCCTCGTCACCACCCTCGTCACGATCCTAGTCACGATCCTAGTCACCACCCTCGTCACGATCCTCGTCACCACCCTCGTCACGACCCTAGTCACCACCCTCGTCACGATCCTAGTCACCACCCTCGTCACGACCCTAGTCACCACCCGAGTCACGACCCTAGTCACCACCCTCGTCACCACCCGAGTCACGACCCTAGTCACCACCCTCGTCACCACCCGAGTCACCACCCTCGTCACCACCCGAGTCACCACCCTAGTCACGACCCGAGTCACGACCCGAGTCACCACCCTCGTCACCACCCGAGTCACGACCCTAGTCACCACCCGAGTCACGACCCTAGTCACCACCCTCGTCACCACCCGAGTCACGACCCTAGTCACCACCCTCGTCACCACCCGAGTCACCACCCTCGTCACCACCCGAGTCACCACCCTAGTCACGACCCGAGTCACGACCCGAGTCACCACCCTCGTCACCACCCGAGTCACGACCCGGCATTCAGGCGCCCAAAACAAAGAACGCGTTTTGCAAAACGTTGCCGGAACAACGTTTACGTAACGCGCAGAAAGTGCAGCAAAAGCGACACATTTCACGCTGGGACGCGTCTCCTTGAATTATAATTTACGAGCGATTGAATTGAAGAGACGTGCCAGCCCGGGCAGGGACTGGGCCACGTAGCCGGTCCCGCTCGCGAGCCACGTTGGAAGCACGGGGGGGGGGGGGGGGGGGGGGCGCTAACGAGCAGCCGTTTGAGTTGGGCCCTGCTTCATTGCAGAGTCGGCCAGCGACGGGGTCGTAGGGGGGACGTCATTCGTTTAGGTGGGGTTGGGGAAACTCGCAGCCCCTCGACGTAATTTTTGTGTGGCCCACCACTTCGACAACGGGCCTGCAAACGATATTTATACACCGCCGCTGGCGCATTGTCTGCGCTAATCGGGCAGCAGTAGGTAGGAGTCGCGAAGCCGTCACGTGTCACGGCCCATCACCCTTATCCAGACCTCCTGGATAGTCGTGGTCCGCATCCTGATCGAGACAATTGGGTTACTCGAGGGGAATGTGATATAGGCTGGATATATACTCTGGCGAAGGGAAGGACACTGAAGCACTTCTGATACAAGCACGCTACTTTGAATATAAGCACAGCCGGGGTGCGCTTACATTCACTTTTGGTCGTATTTTCGACTCGGCAAAAACTTTGTCGTTCAAGCCTCGGGAACAGCACGGTCCCTCGAACGGTAATAGAAGCGACTCGATCTGTGCGCGGGGCGTCAATGTGTGATCGCCCGGCCGATGGCAGTTGAACATCCAAACCCGGTGCTCGGTAAGGACAAGCAAGGTGCCGTGGCCCCCCGGGCTGAAGGTGACAACTTTGTGAGCGTTGGTTCGGTTGACAGGTGCAGGACGTTCTTACGGAGAAAGGGGTTCCGTGGGCGGGGTGGTGGGGGGGGGGTACTCCCTTGGGGTGACTTTACCATTAATCTCGCACTCCTCCAAACCGTGCAACTTCTATAAAACGCAAGCCTTTTCCTTTTCACTTGGAAGCGTGCTGTGAGACACTGAGGTCCTTGTGTGCACCCTGGTTCTTCAGTGATCGAGATGTGTGGTCACGATTGGAGAGGGAGATACGTAAGGGCTCTGGCCAAGAGGGATCAGAAGTCTTAAATGTTGGGATTGGTGTAGTTTCTCGTGCGCTTACCGCTAGTATTAATGCTCGCTGCCAGAATTGGGATTTTCACAACTGCTTGGATTCGTGCCCCCCCCCCCCCTCCCGCTAGCAGTGGGGGCGATTGCATCAATCCATTGATCGATATCGTCCCTTACGCTACACTTGCGTCAAATTGTGTGTCGTAAGAAGTTAGCTCTTTAGATTCCCAGATGTTTTTGTTGTTGTAATGGGTTCGAGTGACCCCTGCAGTCAGCAGTGGCTGCTACCTCTTCTGGATTGCAGAACAAAACAAATAATCCATTAATGAAATTTAATCAACGACCCTGAAGCACAACAATTCGTCATTTTCAATGCGACGGTGTACCGCTCACCCTCTCGTTCTCTGAGTCAAGACAGGTTCTTGGCTCGTTCCGTCCATGTGGACACCCTCTGCAACTCACGAGCAGTGCCTTCTCTCCTTCTGCCCTCTTCCTGACCCCTTTCCCCCGGCATCCTTCGTGCGCGAGGGGTTGGCAATCCCGCCTCTTCAAGGACCGCTTCGTGACGTTGTTTATCGAGGAGCAACGTCTCGATATTCACCACGTGCATTGCGGCTCTTTCAATATTGAGGGAATGTTTTGTTATATATATATATTCTTTGTTTTTTTCGGTAAAGTCATGCAGAATGAAAGTGAAAATTATAAAAATAAAAAAGAAATAATGAAATTAAAATAAAAAAATAACCACGACGTTTCGATCTCAACACAAGCGGCCGTCATCAGGAAAAGGGGGTTAGCCTCTAAAGGCAAACTGTTTACAAAGGTGTAAAATTGGCGTAGCCCAAGTGTCAGCAGCATGGGCGGGGGGCAGCTAATGTTAATGTGAGTGATGGGCGATGGCCGGCGTTAAAAAGAAATCCCTCCTCTTGATATTCTCGTTTGCCCACCCACGGTTCTAAATCTTCCTTCGGCTGAGCGTTCACCCCCTCTTGACAATTTACCCGGACTGCGACGCTGTGCCCTCTCTGCGATGTTCCAACTTGAGTTTGCTCCTCCCAAAAGCCTGCTCCATCACACCCTCCTCCACGTTCCTCTTTCTCTTCGTCCGGATGAATTTCTCCTCGTGACACCGCACCATCAGACAATGTCTTCATGCGCTTGCAGAGGATGTTCCAGGTGTACCTAGCGTGATTGCGTCAATGATGTATTGTAACACACATATATATTACTCGCAACGTCGTACATGTTGTACTCATTGAATGGATACATACGTACTAGACGCATTGCGTAACAACGCACTTCGTATCACAAACCCAGCCTTGCAGCTTACAATCTGAAGGTTGTGAGTTCAATTCCCGGTCAGTGGTTAACATGACCCTTTATCCCCCAGAATCAATTAAACATGTGTGTCGTGTGACAAAAAAAACATTTCCCTTGCCATAGAAATGTGGAATTTACACCACGCGCTCAGGATTGTAATAAAATCCCATGCCCACGTGACCTGGAATCTAATCTGACTATTTTAACATGAGTACGACACAAGTGTGTCACGCGACAAGCGTGTTTGCGTTTGTTGTGGCAGTGCCTGTATTGCAGTCGACGTCTTGCGGATGTATGAACATCCACTTCGGATTCGGATGCTTTGCGAGGAAATTACAAGAGCAGGTGGCCGAGTACGCGCCCTGCAGGGAACAACACTGCTGTAAGGCACGCGAGAGCAACTGACGGGCAGGTGTGGAGACATTTCAAATATCGTGGCAGGAGTTTGGTGAAATCCCAAGCAAGTTTGAAGCTTAATGTGGCGAAACTTGGGAGTCAATTCTAATTGTTCAAGAAAGGGCAACGTGTTGGGGGGGATAATGCATATCGTGAGATAAACATTCACAGGCAGTGTTTTGTACGGCACAAAGCAGATGTGTAAAATGGGTTTTACGAGGAGCGGGGGGACAGCTTGGCTTCAATATTCCATATTGTCGGTGGAAATGAGATGCTTAATGGGATCTCGCTCTGGCCGAGGAGCGCTGATATTTGTGCAAGATGTGTACGCGTGTGCCCTGAATTTGCGCATTAGATTATGAGCTCTTCCATATTCAGTGTGGTACACATGTATAATTATAGTCCACTTTAGTATGGCAATCTAATGAGTTTTGTTTAATTCACTCGGTAATGCCTTTCCCTATGTACCATACATTAGATCCCATGCCCCACAAGCCTAATGAAATTTTTTTAAGGTGTTGCATTAAGGATTTTTAATTAAGTCACTTTAATATATCACTCAGTGAACCTTCAAATCTATTTATTTCGTCGCGGGAATCTGCGTAAACGACTTAAGCGAGAACTCAGCCAGTCTCTCGTGAAAAGAATCGCCGACTGTGAACCGTGACTTTTAACCCTTTAAGTTCCTTGTGGTGCCAAACTGCCTCGCCAATCTCTCCTCCCCTGGGCAATTCTCTTGCGCGATTCCCTCGCTGTGCGCACCAGCTCCTGTCGCTGCCCTGCAGAGCTGGCGAGTCTGCGGGAGTTATATAGCCCGCGCCACGTCGCGCAACAGCCGGAGACCGTGGAGATGCGCGGAGGAAAACAAGTGCATGTCACCAATGGCTTTGGTTCGTCCGCGCATTCAGTGGCTTGTGGGTACAATGGATAAGCTCTCTTTGAATGGGATTGACGGCCGTCACAAAAACTATGTCGCGTCATCCGTGAAGGTAATCAGGCTTAACAGGCTCCCGGAGTAGGAGACGATGTGAAACTTAGCAGTGAGAATTAACGATATATATTTTTTATATTTCAAATCAATCTCAACCAGTGGCGGCTGGTGGAGAGATGTTAACTACCTCGTCTGGTATGCAGCAAGTCGTCGGTTCGATCCCTACCCTGACGTCTGTCGCCTGTCCATTTGGAGTTTGCGTGTTTCTCTCCCTGCGGTCGCGTGGATTTTTCTCCGGGAACTCCGGTCCCTTCACAGTTAGAATCAACATCACGCATTTATATAATTTGGCGGCAATCAATTCCACGTGATAATAAGCCACCAAGTTGAGCTATCATTTGTAGCCAGGTCGCTTTCTGAAAAAGTAATAGAGCTCAGTGGGCCTTATTGTGTATAAAAAAAGTTTATAAATAGTATACCCATAATAGTTTTTTGGGTTAGATCGCGCAAATATAAAAATGTGTCATTAAAACCCGCCACCACCCGACACAGCCAACTAGTAAGGGTTGTCACTTAAACAGAACGTGGCCAATTCGTCACTAGTACAGCACACCGGTGTGTGGGAGAGCCAAGCCACAACATTTACAATCTGAGTACGACGATTCTCCAGTAATTACAACTAGCTTCATTAGGCGACAGCCAGATAGTTTTAGTTTAGTCTATATTGGTCGGGCATGAGAGTTTGTGGAGCAAAGCAGAGAGGTGTGTGGGGGAAGGAGAGCCACGGAGAGAGGGACACCTGTCTACACTTTATTATCTCTATAATGAGCAGGTAAGGATTCCTGGATTTGTTTTCTCTCTCTCTTGTTTCGCTCGTGGGGCCCGGTCCCACCAGCCCCGAACGCCGAGCCACCACTGGCCACAACCGCACGCTGCTGCCGCCACTGCCACTCGGCCCCGTGGACGTTTCTCACGTTCGTCGGGTCAGCATCGCTATTTATTCGCTCACATGGCCTCTCTGTCCGGCGCGATGCCAAACCGTGCCACTCGGACGAATTGGAAGTCGACGGGAGCGTGAGCGCAGGGTAAACAGGAAGCGTGCCAAGTGTGAGCAGGGCAAGCAGAGCGGCACTAATAGTCACCACCTCTGGGCTTCTGCTGCCGCTGCTGCCACTCGCAATTTGTGACGGGGCCGCGGACGCAATTATAATCCCAACTCTCCCGCACCGCCGTGCCTCCTCGCGCACGCGGATTTGCCATCAGAGCCGACGCGGTCCCGCGATCGCTCGCGTCGAAACGGTTCATCCCTCTCGTCGAGACACCGTTGTGAATGGGACAGGTGTCAAGTGTTATCCGGGTAAAGCCTTTCGGGGGATGATGAGGGATTTTTCGAGAGCTCTCCTTTAGCCACACGCGAGGTGCTAGTGGCCGATCGGGCGCATTAATTGAAGTGCGCGCGCGGGCGCGTGTTAATTCTGAACGATGCACACTGTCGTGAAGGTCGGGCGTGGTCGTCATTAGCACACTAAAGCAAAGGCTTTCGAGCCCCAATTAGCTCACGGGGCCTCGGATTCCGATCACCAATATAATGTCGTAATTCTAAAAACACAACGATAAAAAATAAAATCGCAATCGTTTACATTACCCCGATGTATTCACGCAACCCGTGATATAGTTAAATGATGTGGCTTATCCATCGCGTAGTGTTCGCAAGTCAGGTGACACACCCAAAAGTAGGGCCCCGAGGTGGGCTGGCACCACCGCCGGCCAAGGTAGTGCCATCAATCACGATCCGTAGTTGCAGGCGCAACCAGCAAACCTGCACTGCGGCCTTGCAAAAGTTAACGAGGTCAGAGCAATTGCCTGCTGCTCACGTGAGCATCGAGGTGGTTCTCGCCCCCTCTTCACAGCCCTGCAGAGGCAGTGGTGGAATCCCACGTCCCTGTGACAGGAGCGAGCCTGTCGCCGAGGACAATCACCGTGAACGTCTCCACAAAGTAGTCCTCAATTTTTCAACCCCTGAAGGGATGATGGGGCCGAGTCAACTCCCAAGCAGGATATTAACTCGCATCCCCTCCTCCTGCGAGCCGCTCTCTCTCTGCCACTGAGCTACCAGGCCTTGCCAAACGAATATATAATGATATAAGTATATGTCTGTTATAAATATCCCTCTGAATAAATTTAGCGGTTTCGGTGTCTCTAGAGTCCATGAAGAAGGGCTGAATAAATGACTGCCCTGTATTTTGCCTTCATCCCCAACATACACAATTCCCCAGTGTCTATGCTAATATTATTTAATGTGATTTGCCGGGATGGCAATGAGTTGATTTAGCTAAAGTAATTATTATTGTGGAATAAGGTGGGGGGAGGGGGGGGCATAGAGCAGCAGCGAGATTGACGATCTGAGTTCCATTCCTGCCCGTGGTGAGTGATAATTGAGCCAGACTTGTCCACCCCACTGTCACCGACCCACACTCACCAGTGTGGTGAAATTTCGATTTAAAGCTTTTGTGACTGCAGGGATTCATCTTCTTGGTTCTTTCGGTAAAGTCACGTAGAATGGAAATAATAAAATAATAAAAATATAACATAAGATGATGAATCCCTAAAAGAATAAAAATAAAACATAAAATAATTTATTTTATTATGGTTTATTTTAATTATTTTATTATTTCCATTCTACGTGACTTTACCGAAAGAACCAAGAGACAGTGTGGTGAAGTATGGTCAAACAACGCCCGCAACTGACACAGCAGTGTGGGGAGGGTTTCGGCCTGCAATGGATTTTCAAAGACTGTACATTATTATCATTAATCTTATTAAATGAAGTTGCTGGCAATCAATTCAGATTGTAACTCGGCCACACAATGGCCTGCTCTTGAAATATATGTCACGGGCTCTTTAAAGTCCACCGTCTATCACATGGAGCGGTTTCGTGTTATAGCTGCGCTTAATGATGATATAATTGTTGCATCGTGAGAATTGTAAACAGCTTGGGGGGGGGGGGGGGTGGGGGGGGAGAAAGCCTTCATCCAGCAATAGAAAGATCATGGCCGATGATGGTGACAATGAAATTACAAAAACTAGACAACATCAAAAACCGCCTACTCCATGGCACGTGAGTTGCTGGCTTTGTCTGGAACTCCACACACCCATCGGGTAAACAATCTACACGCTTACGACTCTGCGTAAGGTTGTCGCAGTGTCGCCGCGTGACTCCTCCGATTTATTTTACCGGTAAAAGCAAAGTGGTACAAGCCCCCCGGAAAAGCACATCGAATAATCTGCCTGAATGTCCTCCGATCTTTCCCAGTGAAAAACTATATATATATTTGAGAGAGAAATTGCGGTGGCGTTTAATATTGATTGAATTGATGACATTCTAAATGAACCAGACCACTTATGTTGCTTATAGAGAAACGTTAACCTTTGGCTTCAGAAGAAGCCCGGATTGCTTGCTCTCCGCGTGGTCCCTGTTTAAAAACTGCAACAAAAACGGCCGAGCGAGGCCACGTGAAAAGCCAAACGGGAATTATTGAAGCAAGCACAAACAAGTCAAAGAGCTAATTTCACCCCCCCCACCTCCCCTCCATTAATCGAGCGGAATAATCATAGTGCCCGTTGACACTCGACGAAACTTACACGGTTTAGATTCCATTTCCCGTCGCATAACCCGCCACATCTCTTAAAAAGGGGCACAAGTTGGCTAATAATGTCTCCGAAATAGGCAGGCCAATGCACACGCAGCTTGGCTTCACGCGGCTGCCTGTGTGGGCATGTGCTTCCGCGGTGAGCTAAAGCGAAATGCCTTACCGAGTGCTTACCATTCTGCCTGACGAGGCAGATAGAATGGTAAGAATTGTCTGAGAAGTGTCTGGACTTTGCAGTTATGTGTCTGAATTACTGGAGGCCACACACGCTCTCTGAGCCGTACCCATTGTGTGGTTAAGCCGAGGGTAGAACTAGCGCTTCCACCTGTCCTGTTTTCCCAGAATTGTCTCCACAAACGAGGGAGTGGCAGCTGCTATTCTGGGAAATCTGTCGGTTTTCCCCGGGACATTTAGATTCCAAGTTTCCGACAGACTTGGCGGAATAAGGATAATAATTCTACAGCAATGCGTGTTTACGTGTGGGTTTCCTCCTCTCTTCTGGTTTTCTTGCGAGATATCCTTCTCCGTCTCGTGACACGTCCTGGTTTTTTTTTTATAAAAACAGGGTGCTTTAAAAAAAAAAGTTAACACTTCTGAGAATTCGCAACAATACCATAAGAAGTGTGCCCCCGGGCTTTGGAGACCACCTTGGAGAAGATTCCAGGCACGCGTTGACAATGATGGCGAACAAGTGGAGACTCTTTAACATTTTGAAGCTATTAACAAACATTTGTTATCATGTTCGTGTATCATCCATTATTTTTCCATTAAAGACGATAGTCCCATATAAGTGTACAAAAAAGTAAGCACCCTATATATATACCTGTGAGGTGGCAACCTTTAGATAAGTTGCTGATTTCAGCTGAGCAAATGTTTTCATAAACGCGGCATTTTCCGCAGTCGAGGCTTCGTGAGTAGGCGTGCACCCATCTATTTGTGCGTACCTGCTATTTACACAGCCATCGCCACTTGATCTCGCCAAGGCGATTTCAGGCCCTGTACATTGTGCTTGTGTGTGTCTCTGTGTGTGTGTGTGGGGAGCGGTGGTACAACGGTTGGCGCGCCGCGCTACGAACTCGACGAGCCGAGTTCGATTCCTGCTCACGGCCAACGCCGGTGACGATTATCTGAACCGGCCCTAGGCCTCCCCTAGGTCGACTCAGCCTCAAATGAGTACCTGGTGCGGTGTGTAAACATCGCCACTATGGAGACAAAGGCGGCCGGGCGTGGTTGCTGGCCACCCACCCCCCTCTCGTGTGCCGTTCTGGCCTTCATAGGTGCTCGCAAACAGCACTTACCCCAACAGTCTGTTAAGGCTATACGGGGGATCTTTGTCTTTGTTTTTTGTATGGGGAGTGGCAGTACAACGGTTTGCATGCTGCCTTACGAACCCGACGACCTGAGCTCGATTCCACTCACGGTCACCAACACCAGTGACGATTATGTGAACCGGTGTTGGGTCTCCCCTAGGTCGACACAGCCTCAAATGAGTACCTGGTGTGATGTGTAATCATCGCCACAGGGGAGACAAAGGCGGTCGGGCGCTGTGCTGGCCACCCACCCCGTTGTGCACCGTGCCGGCCTTCATAGGTGCTACTCACTAACAGCACTTTCCCCAACATGTTAAGGCTACACGGATGATCTTTGTATTCCGTGTGTGGGTGCTTGCCTGCAGTCATCTCAGACCGATAACACCTGGATCTGTCCCGTGACTTCCTACCAGAGAGCATTGAACACTTCACGTGGCCTCAAAGTGCACCTAGCCTGGCACAAGCGCTTTGGTGATGTCGCCGTTGCTTAGGAGGCTAAGCGGAAGGTGGCAGTTGTTGTCCCTCCACTCCACAGCCACTGCGTTGCACATTGGCATGACCAGAGAGACGAGGGGGTCGGGTCACAATTCGAAATGAACCACCTCCAAGATTCTCCAAAGGCCATTGCGAACACTCTTCCACTGCCTCTCAGTATCGGCTTCTGAATACACAGCAGTGAGCATTGATGGCTTTCAAGCCACACACACACACAAGTGTGTAAAGAGCACTCCAGCCTCTTGTGCATTATGCAACGAACCCCATCAGCATTTCCTAAAGAGGGGCATTGTGGTCATCCTGTCTTCGAGTCGCCATCAAAATTCATTTGGGTTTATTTGACCGGCTGGCAGCAGAAGTAATAATACAGAGACACAAACTGTCGACCACTTTCAACGGCTTTTGGATGGCCATGGAACAAAGATGTTTACCACATCGCGCATTTTCGGATGCACTTCTGTGGCCGTCTGGAACGCTCTTCTTTCCGATATTAGGAAGCCACTGGAGCTATGCACTTTTAAATCATCGAGATTGAAAGCTCGTTTCTTTAGATATGCTTTTCAGACGCTGTCTCCCCGACAGACCTGGTCTTCACCTGAGTACGGCTGCCTGCGTTGTGGCCGAAACGTCGTGAGAATTATTTGATTGTTTTATTTTTTATTATTTTATTACTTCCCTTCTACGTGACTTTACCGAAAGAACCAAGAAGAAAAATATGCTTTTGTGTTTAGTTTGTTGTCCTTCCACCCCCGATGAGCACGCTTGGCTACGTACGGTGGTGCGAACCAAGTTCTACAAACATGCGTACATTACTAGAACCCTTCAGTACAGCGGAGTCACCAGTGGCGATTGCCTAGCACTGTCGCCTCTCCATCCTCTCTTCCCTCCGCTCCCTCTGCACGCTCCGTGCCACCAGCGCTGTTGAAGCCCGCGGAGAAAGCGGTGGCCGGGGCTGTCCGCGACCGCCCGCTGTTGCCGTTCGCGATCGCTCAACGGCACGCAGATAATTAAAGGCGCCGTCTCACACGAGTGGTGGGGGTGGTGGCGAGGGGGGGGGGGGACGTGACGGCGATGGCAGCAGGTGACCGCGCGTCGATAGCGGAATAACGTAATTAATGCTGTCGGTCATTGCCTCAGCGCGCACTTAAACTTGGGTAAACACGTCAATCCCGGGGTGCAGATGTTTTCCGTCTCCGTTGGGCAACGTGCGCCCAGGCTGCTGTGGGGAGATCGCGAGGTGCAGCTCTGCGGAGCGCTGCTCTGGTCGTGCCGCGTTTCCCTCCACGTGCTGGATGGTAACCTGTTCAGAAGGGGAACAAGCGAATCGTTCCAACGCAGTTCGGGATGAGAACTCGGCTGGTGAAGCAACAAAAAAACGAGACATCATGCGGAACAACACGTGGTGTAGCCCGGCTAAAAACCGCAGAGAAATTGGCCACTTACGATGTGGTCGCTCTCCCATGTGCTTTCACCTCGTTCTGCGTGAGGCCCGACGATTCGCTCCACGCACCTCTTCAATCAAAACTCAATTGGAACGAATCGCTCGGACGCGGTGCCGCACAACTCGAAAGCACTTGGGAGAGCCGTGCGGCGCATCCTCGAAAAGCGCCCTGCACTCGAAGATCGCGATGAGTCCGTGGACGCGTGTGCGTTTGTCATACTCCTCCACTGCGCGGCAACACCAAGGAGCGATGCGCACAACAAAAAAATAAAAACGTCCCCAACATTTCACCCCACGCCGCGCCGTGCCGTGCCGCGCCGCGCGTATCAATCTCCGGCCAGGTCGCGCTGCGGACGCGGAGCTGTTCCTTCGCAGCGACCCGCGGCGAGACCTCCGTCACGCGTGCACGCGGGGGGAGACCCCAGCGCCGTGAGAGATTTGTGTCGAGAGTTTTGAATTGCAAAGCGTTACCGTCGATCAGCGCCGGCGCTGCAGCCCCCCCCCCCCCCCCACCGAACGCGTTATTATCGAGAGCGTTCCCACGATTCGCCACCGCCGCAAATCCATCGGTGGCGTGGCACTCGTCCCTCGTCCTGCAAGGGGAGGTCCCGGGGCAGGTCAAGGAGTGGACGTGTAGCAGAGTTGACGTGGCAGAGGGGTGGGATCAGTACCGGATTATCCTCGTAGCAAAAGTAGCTGCTACATAAGTAGCTACGGGCCCTGCACTTTCAAGGGCCCCGCGCTAAATGTTTTCAAGCTATCAATCCCGTATTCTTGGGTCTTTCGGTAAAGTCACGTAGATAGGTTCAAATGAAATAACAAAAAATAACAAAAAACTACGACGGGTTTTTTTTCCTGTTGACGATTGCTTGTGTTGCGATCGAAACGTCGTAGTTTTTTGTAATGTTTTGTTATTTTCTTTGAACCTATCTACGTCACTTTACCGAAAGACCCAAGAATATGAATTCCTGCAGTCACGAAAGCTTTAAGTCAAGATCTATCAATTCCGGTTCAGTGATTCTGCACTTGCTCTAGTACTATACTGCCTTCAACTTTTACGAACGGCTGGGTGTTTAAGGTTAGCGATTTGTCGTATCATCTGGCTGTATGGCAAATGAAAAAATACAATTTCTTTACTTTGCAAGTGAAAAAAATTGTGTTTAAATATTTGTGTTTATTTATTTATTTATGGCCCCTTTAAAACATCACACGCTACAGGCCCCGCACTAGCTTATTCCGGCACTGGGGGGATAAGTGGGCCGAGCAGGTACCGAGAGCTTTCTCGCTCGGCTCCAGCGGGCCACTCGCCCTCGTCGTCTCCTGCCCCACCGCGCCTCTTGTGAGCAGACGGGGTGAGGTCGTGGTTGGGCGGCCAACGGGGGGGCGGGGGGGGCGTGGAAAGGGGGGCTCGGAGGTGCGTGGCGACGCTGACAGGACCGGGGTGGACAGCTCTTCGTGTTGCTTGGTCGCCACCACTGATCCTGCTCCATAGCAGGAACGAAATACCCATTAAGGCGTTATCGGTGCCGGCCGTTAATTGCAAATCAATATAAAGCAGGCAATAGGCTAATCCCTTTGTTTTTATCTGAAGCGCCTTTCTACGGGGATTAAACGTGGAATGTGCTCCCCCCCCCCCCCTCCTGCTTCGCGACACGCCGATATTGGACGTAAGCCACGGCGCTGTCACTCGGCGAGCCAATTTCCTTTGTATGACATTCACGTTGATGGAATCGGGGGGGGGGGGGGGCACGAAGGAGCCGTTGGGGTTTATCGAAATACCACGCAGCCGAATGCCACACTCCGGCACAGTGGCACGCAGCCGCGGAGAGAGGCAACAACAAGAAACCTCTCCCATTTATTTTGACATTAGCCGTGTACGCTTATCTCCCCCCCCCCCCCCACACTTTGCGCAAGAGCACAGAAGTGTGGTCACCACATCTACGCCTCTATCTATATACGGAACGAAACAGGTGGACTTCTCCACAAATCTGGCTGTCGCCTGATGAAGCTAGTTGTAATTACTGGCGAAACGTCGTACTCAGATTGTAAATGTTGTGGCTTGGCTCTCCAACACACCGGTGTGCTGTACTAGTGACGAATTGGCCACGTTCTGTTTACGTGACAACCCTTACTAGTTGGCTGTGTCGGGTGGTGGTGGGTTTAACGACACATTTATATATTTACGCGATCTAACCCAAAAAAAACCTCTTATGGATGATATTGGTCGCGAAAGCCGACGTGTTAAACCTCCTCCAATAAGCTTTATTACTGTCCGCGATGTTTTTAATTATTCATCAAATGTGACTCGTTTGTCATGCGAAGCTGATTATTGGTTTCATCTCCTGACCACCCCCCCTGCCCCCCCCCCCACCCCGGCGTCTCTCCTCTCGAACTGCCGCGTGAACGTCGCCATCGTTCAGAGGCGCTTGTCCTGCTCTGCGTGAATATCTCGAAGGTCTCCGCCGTGCCCTTTGAAAAGGAGGGGGGGCCGGGGTTGGGGGCGAAGTGAGGGGGGGGGGGCGTGAGGTGCGGTTGCGTAATCCTCCACCGCAGTGGGGATGATTTATACTTGGAACCAAGAACTCGTGTCGCGAGTCTATGTTGCCCAACGTCTCGGTCTGCGATGAGTGAAATCGCTGCAATGACTTTGTCGAACCACGTTAACCTTCACAGCGGTTAATGGAGAAATTATTTCCCGAGGCCTGCCGATGCGCTGGGACGACACTGTCCGTCGCTGCCCTTGCTAGCCCGAATGAAATCCGAATGTTTTTTTTATTTCTCGTTGCTTTTTTATGCAATACAACACACGTTATCTGGTCTGGTCAACACACGCAAGTAACGTTGCGCAGCTCAACAACAAGGGAAGCCGCACCGTGGCTGGGTGGATGAGTGGCTGGGAGGGTGGGTGAGTGGCTGGCAGGGTGAGTGAGTGGCTCGGTGGGTGGGTGAGTGGCTGGTTGGATGAGTGGCTGGTTGGATGAGTGACTGGAAGGGTGGGTGAGTGGCTGGCAGGGTGGGTGAGTGGCTGGGTGGGTGAGTGGCTGGCAGGCTGGGTGAGTGGCTGGTTGGATGAGTGACTGGAAGGGTGGGTGAGTGGCTGGCAGGGTGGGTGAGTGGCTGGCAGGCTGGGTGAGTGGCTGGTTGGATGAGTGACTGAAAGGGTGGGTGAGTGGCTGGCAGGCTGGGTGAGTGGCTGGCAGGGTGGGTGAGTGGCTGAGAGGGTGGATGAGTGGCTGGGAAGGTGGATGAGTGACTGAGAGGGTGGGTGAGTGGCTGGGAGGGTAAGTGAGTGGCTGAGAGGGTGGATGAGTGGCTGGGAAGGTGGATGAGTGACTGAGAGGGTGGGTGAGTGGCTGGGAGGGTGGGTGAGTGGCTGGGTGGATGAGTGGCTGGGAGGGTGGGTGGGTGGCTGGGTGGATTAGTGGCTGGGATGGTGGGTGTGTGGCTGGGAGGGTGGATGAGTGGCTGGGAGGGTGAACCAGTTTCTCGTCGAGTGGGTGGGGGGCTGTTTGGGTGGGTGGGTGGCTGGGTAGGTAGGTAGCTGGGTGGCTAAAATCCACAATTCAAACATGGGTTCCATCCGCCCTTTGATTAAGTCAGGTCCCCAAGTGTGGCGAAACGAGGGTCTCAGCCTAGTACCCAATGGCTGCACAAAAAAGACAATTGTATTTCACGTGTTTTCACTTAATTTGTCCGATTGCAGCTTGGTTTTACTGACAGGCGATGAACACATTTTTGCGCAGGGCGTGTAACCGGTGTACTCATCGTGTATATAAGCAGGCAGAAGTAATGTCACATCGTGGGACCTTTTTGCCAGTACCAAAGTATTAAAAACAAGAAGTAATGTTGTGACATCACCTTCTGGGACCGTTCTCCGGAACAAGGCAATGCAAGAGATTCAAATAGAAATGTCATCTCATAACATGACACAAATAATGCACTTGAAATGTGGTTGACAGGAGAGAGAAAAAAACGAGAGAAGCCAGAGACGCACATTCCTCTTTCTGCCTCAATGAGCATAATGCAGATACACATTCAGTCGATGTGTATTCCTTACATTATTCTTCTTCTTAACAATTGGAAGTGGAATCAATGCATCTCTTAAGGCATGCATGTCAGTTTTTTTTTAAAGCACGTAATATAAGCGTGGAATCCCACGCGGATAAGAAACAATTTCTCAAGAGCTACGCGCTGCGTGCAACATGTCCACCTCACCCAACGATTAAAAATAATCCATTCTTTGAACGAATCACGATTCTGGATGGATACCATTCATAGATTCGCTCCTGGAGGGGGGGGGGGTGGGTTGAATCCTTGAGCCCCGGACAGACGGAATCTCACACGCACATTGCCTGCGTTGCTTTCCGTGTTTTCTGATTTTCTGGGATTGCACCATGGCATTTGGCACGACGTCCGTCCGGTGTTCAAGACGATGCAAGTTTCAGAGCATTCATAGCTCCTGGTTGAGCAGTTAGTTATATCTAGTTTAACACGTAGGCTTTCGCGACCAATATCATCCATAGTACAGGTTTTTTTGGGGTTAGATTGCGTAAATACAGGGTGTTTCCGAGATTTTGTAACAATAAACACAAGAGATGTCGTGCCTCCGGGCTCTGGAGACCATCTGGAGAAGATTCCAAGCACGCTTTGACAATGATGGCGAACAAGTGGAGACTCTTTAACATTTTGAAGATATTAACATGACATTTGTTATCATGTTATAGTGTTTTATCCTTTCTTTTTCCATTAAAAACGATAGTCCCATATAAGTGTTAAAATCATTTGAAGCACCCTGTGTATAAATGTGTCGTTAAAACCGCCACCACCCGACACAGCCAATTAGTAAGGTTTGTCACGTAAACAGAACGTGACAATTCGTTAATTGTACAACACACCGGTGTATTGGAGAGCAACGCCACAACATTTACGATGTTTCGCCAGTAATTACAACTAGCATCATCAGGCGACAGCCAGATTTGTGGAGAAGTCTTCCTCCTGTTTCGTTCTTTAAATAGAGGAGTAGATTTGATGGCATCACTTGTGAGCACTTCTTGAGTGATGTTACATCCACTCATCACACCTTGGCGTTGTTCTCTAGCGGTGGAGACAAGGCCATGAAGAAGGTTGTCTCTGGTGTAGGCCAATCAGTTTCAGAGACAATGCGTCGATTTTGATTTAAAGCTTTCGTGACTGCAGGGATTCATATTCTTGGTTCTTTCGGTAAAGTCACGTAGAAGGGAAATAATAAAATAATATAAATATAAAACAATAAAAATTCTCACGACGTTTCGACTGCAACACAAGCAATCAAGAAAATTTGCTGTGGATTTCACACCTGATGATGATTGCTTGTGTTGCAGTCGAAACGTCGTGAGAATTTTGATTGTTTTATATTTTTATTATATTATTTTCCCATCTACGTGACTTTACCGAAAGAACCAAGAACATAATGCATAGATTATCGGAGTATGTTTGTATGCATGTTTTACACAAGTATTTGTGGTTAATGTACATTTGATGCCTTGCAAAAAAATCTATTTAGTGTTTGGTGTTTGAACATCTGAACACCTTCTGTTTTTTTTTGCCAGAAAGGTTCAAGCCTATCCTGTTTTTTTGTTTCATCACTGTCTACATTGTTGGCTTTGGGGCTTCAAATTGCGTCGATCGTTTTGTCTTTGAACTCTCGTCGTCGTCGTCCTCATCTCTCGTCGTCGTTATTGTCGTGCATTGCAGGAAGGATGCAGACGCGCTGGGCCGTCGCCTTGCTGTTGGTCCTCCTGGCCGTAGCCGCCGCGGCTGGGAAGAAGGACAAGCGTGGTGAGTGCTCGGCTCCCCGCGGTGCTCGCCGGCTCGGCGTTGGAGCGGACGAAGGAGGCGGTCAATCGTTGAAGGGAATCTCTCGGAAGCAGTTCTGTGACGTCCCCTTCAGCGGACCGTTCTCTAACTCGGGGTTGCTCGTACTGGGGGGGGGGGGAGGGGGGGTGGATAGTATCGCACCACGATGCGGACGGCACAAATTCAAATAAGATTTAGTATAATGATGACACGCTCGTCTAGGACGACGCCATGGGTGCCGTTCAGCCTCGAATTAATTCGCGTGTGCATTAATATTAGTCTGCACGTTATCTTATTTGGTTTCATTTGTGTGTCTTCTTAAAGAGGATTGCCGCACACAATGTCCATCCGGTGTAATGGAGCTTGGTCATAAAAAAAAAATTACGAGAGTACGCTGAGCCCAACATATTGCTGTGAATTATTTTGTCAAACCGTTCAAAATTAGGCACGCGTGGTAGATGTCTTTTGATGTGAATATTCCACAAAAATTGTCAGCAGAAAAAATACCCCATGGCGTAAAAATTCCTTGACGGGCATTTCTCTATTCGTATTTACACTTGTTAGAAAACCATTTCGCCCAACAAAGTTACGCTCATTTTGCACTTAAAACCCCAAAAAACTTTTACAATATAATTCGTTTCATAAGCTTGCTTTTCGAGACGCTCAAGCTCTCCTCTTAAGCCAAATGTCGACTGCTCCGCTTTAATCCATTCTCGCGTGTGCGCAATTATTCGCAAAATCTGCGAGGCTCGTGAAATGCATTCACAGCTGTCTCGCCCACGTGGCTGCTGTAATCGTGGAATGACGGCCCCGTCATATTCGCCTTCTTTTGTGCTGTCTGCTCTGCATTTCTTTAATTTCTCCCTGCAGGGAAATATGGAATGCAATCCCTGTGTGGCTTGAGTGGATGTATATATATGTGTGTGTGCGTGTGTGTTTACTGTTAACAGCCTGCCAGGTAACTCAGCATTACAGCGAGAGGCTTACAATCAAAAGGTTGCCTGGTCCAATACCGGTTGGGGGGTTCACTCATCATCATCTCTCCAGGGTTGATAAAATAGGTACCACTCTGTAGGGAGGTCAACAGTCAGAATCAGACTCTTTGCTTATACGAGAGGAATCCGATGAGCTATGAAGCTCTTTCTCGCAGATGTCCAGTAAAGAGTGGGTCAGCAAGCTACCCACAGTGGTTGTCCTATTGATAGATCCACCCCCAACATTGGATTGTGGCATTTCCACCACTGACTCAGTGCTGGGGGAAAGGTGGCGTAGTGGTTAGCGCGTTGCGCTATGAACCCGGTGACCCAAGTTCGATTCCCGCTCGCGGCGCACATGATTGTGCGTCCGCCTCTCTGTCCCCCAATCCACACACGCCGCACGCACGACACGCCGTCATCGTGAATCGTCAGCCACGATCTATCCACTGATGGATGAAGGCCTCCCCAAGCGGTTGCCGCCTCTAACGGTTCCTGCGATGCAAAAATGCATTGAGCACCTACAGACTCGCCGATTTGGTTGCTCTGACCTTCCTCGGAGGCGTCCGCTCTAGACCATGTGCCCTCCTTTGGCCGCCACTCCACCCTTAGTCTCGGCCACGGGCCATCAACCCTTCCAGTGACATTCGCTCCCAAAGCCCTGCTCGTTCACTCACTCACTTTACCTTTTCTTGCTGTGATGTTTTTTAATTGAACGCGAAACTGCGATCGCGACAGACGGCATAGGATCGTGCTTGCTTGGTTTGCATGTCGTGGAGTCGTGCCCTCTGGGTATTTCTTTCACCCCAAAAAGGGGTAATTGAAGGTATGTATGTATATATAACTTTTTTCGCACCGTACGTAGCCAACCTCCATACGTGTTCAACTATATGTGGCATTCGGCAATACCGAATGCCACACATAGTTGAACACGTATGGAGGCCAAATATACGTACGAGGACATCACGTCCATCCCGGCTGCAAACCATCCCGTGTATAAACGGCTAATGCCACCACTATCTGAAGATGCAGAGAGCTTCTGGAAGAGTGGTGGCATTTGGTCCCCCTCCCTCCCCTCGTGTACCCCATAGCACCCCCAGCCTCTGGCAGCTAGGCAAGTGTCTAAGACCATAACGCGTTTAATTAGCGAGGGCCCCCGGCAAGAGCACTGCGTACTCTCCGCTGCACCGGGTGCCAGGCCCAATGAGAGCATCCGTCCGTCGAAGCACAAGCGACACGCCGGCGGCGCCTTTCCGAGGGGCGCTCTGGCGGAGGAGAGAGCGAGAGGATGGCAGCCGTACTTCGCTTCGCGTCTGCGCTGCTCCGCGGCGAGCGATGCCTCAGGATGACGTGAAGGGACCGGTGCAAATGAATCGTGGTTCCGCGAGGAAGATTTGTGTCTCCGCAAAGGGGCGTTCAGCGACTGTTTGTACCTCCCCCCCGCCGCCGCCCCACCCCCAGGTTAGGGCAGTGGCGCGCAGCGTGGTTGAGCGTGGGTCCTGGTGCAAGACTGTGGCCTCCAATCCCCCCCCTCCCTCTCGTTCAACCTCTCCCCCCCTCTCACCCTGCCCCCCACCCTTCCCCCCACCCTCCCTCGTCTTATTCGTAGCCAGGCGCCGGGGCCCCTACAGCAGCTGCACCGACTGCACACTGGATAGCGACGTCTCAGGGTTGAGGGTTCGCAAGTGCTTCGCGACGAAAACTAAATAAAGAGAGACAAATGTTCCGCGTAACTTTTAGGCACGAGACGTCGACATGTCGGAAATTGTCGCCGTGCTCAAACAAGCGATGGGCAGCCCTCCAAACTGGTGACAGTCCCCGAGCCTCGTAGCTAATGACTGTTGACCGCAGGGCAAGCGTGGAAATGCAACGCAGCGCACCAGTTGTGTGTGTGTGTGTGCAGAATAAAGTGTTCCGTCGGCTATCTCGCGGATCGTAAGAACACGAATGCTGCCAAACAAAACGGACCGAAAGATGAACAGAGGACAAAGAAAGGCGCTGAGAGGGAGAGATGCGGCGCTCTTAAATTGTGCCGAGAGACAGAGAGCGTCATGCGCGGCTAGGAAGCAGACGCTCATCGGGGACTGACTGTTAGGTAGAATAACGGGGGGGGCGGGAGGGGGTGGTTGGCCCTGATGCATCGCCGGCAGGGACGATGATGTCCGACGGACGAGACTGGTGGCAGAATTGCAGCCAGTGGAGGGAACGCAGCCAAGAGGACGACCACTGGGATGAGATCAGCTTCGACGCAGAGCAGCATTGAGATGGATTGCTGCATCGCAGACGGCGTGGCACGCCTGGCGGCTTGCGGGGAGAGGGGAGCGCTTCATTCAGCAGCGGATAAACCATGGCCCACTCGTGTCCTTGGTGGGAGCTGAATGAGTTGCTGATGTTTTTGTTTTTTTTAAACCCTGACCGGGATTTGAACCCACGCTCTTCTAACTGCGCCTCGGGTGTTCTAACCACCGCACCGCTGGGCGCAATGCCGTTAATAAGGCGACTCAATTGTGTTTCAGATCAGCCGCCGGTTACGCCAAATGACGCGGGTATTTTACTTTCAGAAGCCACGCTAATGCAGTCGTAATGCAATAAAACCGGTACGCAAATGCACTTATGGGCAATAAACGGAAAGGGAGAAATGCCGAGCAAGAAAACAAAAAGACCCGCCTCTGCCCGAGCCCAAATTGGCGACAACTAATTTTGAAAGAGAGCTGCTCATGCCCCTCCAGCGCGGCTAAATGCCAAGAATTGCCATTTTCAGCGAGTGCTGAAATAAGTCCGACGAAGGGGGTGGCTGGGGTGAGGTGAGGGGTGCGTGAGGGAGGCTGGGGGGGGGGGGCAGGAGGTCGGGGCGTGGGGAGCTCACCCGAACGTGACGCCTTATCACCTTGTGTATTATGCATGGGGTGTGTGTGTGTGCGCGCGCGGCATTAATGAAGGCAGCGCGGTAACAAAAGTTCACAGAATGGATGCGCATACTTTGACATGTTTAATTCTCGAGTTGATTTTCATGCCGACCGAGCCATCCATTCTGCAACTAATAATAACCTCATTACAGCGCAGCTTTGATTACTCCATGCAAAGGGTAATAAACTATCCCCGCTCACGCAAAAGCCTGCACTTCCAATGAAAAGGAAATGCAAAACATAATTAAAATTTTGCGGGATATATTTTAATGCAGATTTTTTTTTCAGAACCCCTCCCAAACAAAAGCAAAAAAAAAGGGTTTTTATTATGATGCAAAATTTTATATTAAATAAAGTCACCGGGCCGCTACTGTTTGACCTCCATTCTATGTGGGTTAGCTAAGCTTGTTGCGAGCAATGTCCCCATACAGCTTCAGAGAGAGAGAGACCGAGCGAGGGAGGGAGGGAGAGAAAAAAACACCCACAGCCTTTCTGCAGATGTTAACATCACGACGGTGGCCGGGCAGACATGCACACTGAAATGTCACCGTGGGATTTTATACAGCCAGAGCCAAACCCGTAAACTTCGCTTGCCGACTCCTCCAGACCGTTGTTAATTACTCAGCCTACCAGACTGACTGTTCCGTCTCATCCTCACTGTGTCCAGCCACCCATACTTTCCAGTCATATCGCTTCTCGTGTTTGCTACTTCCCTCGACCCTGGAATTCCCTCCCCACGTGCCTATTTACATTTTTCCGAGTGTTCTTATGACATTGCTCAGTTCAAGAGACGCCCTTGACTCTATTGCCGACAATTTGTTTTTCATCCGTTGCCTACTTTGACGACGTTGATTGTCGCTGGCGTTTTGGGCCTTTTGCTCAACGATTGTGTAGTAAAAACACAACCACACGCACACACCAATCACTTCTAACGGGATGGAGGGACGTAACGCTTACAGTTAATCGGATCACAGAGATCTCCGCATCGCCATTGCCAGAGTGCCCGGCAGTACTGGCGCACGATCGGGTTGTGTGTTCACACGTGTTCGTTCGTGTCTCTGAGCGAGTGGTTCAAATTTGCCCATTTCTCTATAAAAGAGGTCAGGCAACCCCGTGGCACGACTGCTATTGACTTGCACTCGATTTAATGGCTCCAGAAAAATAATTGTCAGCTTTAATACGTAGGCTTTCGCGACCAATATCATCCATAATAGAGGTTTTTGGGTTAGATCGCGTGAATATATAAATGTGTCGTTAAAACCCGCCACCACCCGACACAGCCAACTAGTAAGGGTTGTCACGTAAACAGAACGTGGCCAATTCGTCACTAGTACAGCACACCGGTGTGTTGGATAATTGTCAGGATTTGAATTCGCAACCTAATGGCTATTTTTTTTTTCAGTCTATATTCCGATCGCCCTCGTGACATCATATAAAAAAGGTGCATCATCTCGTGCTGGGCAATGACCTCAAGAAGACAACATCACAGAACTGCATGTGAAATACCCTTCGATGGTCCTCTCTGCTCCAGTAGTAACCTGCAAAGGGTGTTCATTGCATGAAAATCACAGCACACAATTTAATTCAAATTTCAATGAAAGATAAAATATAATCTGATGTTTTTTACATGTTCATTGGTGACCGGGTGAAAAACTATCAAATCACTACACCCCATAGAACGCGGTTTGCTGACACCTGAATTGGAGCCTGAGATCTCTCAGCCATGGCGGTTCCGCGTTTTGACCTCTGACCCACCCGGCCACCTCGTGAAGGTTCATTTTTTTTTACGCACAAAAGACACCGCACTGACTTCTTCATATCGTTGTGATCATTGTGATTTAATCAGAGGTGGATGACACCTGCATTGAAATCCAGGGCTTCAGTGGCTCCTTCTCAGTCATTGCATTGACGCAGAATTATCCCCATGAGCAAAAGGCCACTTCGATGCTCAATGCTTTGAGGTGGCCGTGGGGTCTCGGACCTTTATCCTTTCACAATGACACTAACAGCTGCAGCATTTGATGAATTGCTTATGAAGTGGACCGGCACATCTGGAAATGCTATTCAACGAGGCCGTGATGTGGGCGAAATTAAAGGAATGGAATAAATAGGTAATTTAGCATAAAGCAAATTGGGTGTCCGTGTAAACAAGAGGCATGCCCCCACTAATGGGACTTTCCCACTGAGAAAGGCATTTTTCCCCCTTTCAGCTTGAACAACAGATAAATAAATAATGCTTGACAAATCTTCCCTTCTCTTTACAAGATTAGATTGGATTTTATGGAATATGTCGGTGGAAGGATGTGGAAATTGGAAAAAAAAACAGATGGGGTTATTTAAAATGTAATCGCACAGCGAGTTATTTATGCAGATCAGTCGGAGCCACGGTGTTTGCGCTCCTCGGCTGAGATGTATTTTTACATACTCGCAAAATAAAAAAAACCTTCCTCCATTAAGCCCACCAGAAGGAAAGTTTGACATGACCATATTTTCGGTCCGACGGCACAGCCATCCCTTTAGTGCCTGTCAAAATAGAGCGAATAAATAAATATCCCGATCACTAAATAAGGGAATTAAAGACGAGAACGCGTGCGCTCGCGAAGCCGCTCCCCTCCGACGTTCCATCGTCGAGACCGCGGTGACGTGCGGCGCTTAAGCGAGACAGCGGCTTATTTAGCCTCATCCCCCCCCCCCCTCCCCAATAAACGCCCGTCATGCGCCTTGACGTGGCACCGTTCGCAAATTATTCTGGCGCTCGGCGCAAGGTTGATTTGACAGGCAATGGCGGGTGGCGCGTGCGAGCGCGATATTCCGCGCCTAAAGTTGCGGCGGGGACGCCCTGTGAGTGACGCGGGGAAACGGAGACCGCCGCGGCTGGAAGGGGTGGTGGTGGTGGTGGTGGCGGTGGTGGTGGTGGTGGCGGTGGCGGTGGTGGTGGCGGTAGTGGTGGTGGCGGGTGGTGGAACGCCATTCTGTATCGCTGGTTCCCAGGCGCTGATGCCGCTCAAATTTATTGAAAGTGAAACGTATTCAACCGTGCAATCAATGGGCCTAAATGGCAACAAGCAGGCTTGGCATGGGGGTCACAGACTTGCGGTCGTGACGTGCCAGCTGTATATTTACTCGTGTTCCTTGCAGGTGCGACGACACTGAAAGCCGAAACTGCCGCCAGACTTTGCCACTGAGGCAACTGCTGCGGAGAAACTTGGATCCCGAAAGACGCTCCGCCCGTCAAATGAAACATTCATCTGTGTTTTTGTTTTGCGTACAAACACAACTTTTGTCCGTTGATTAATTTTACACGAACTATTTATTTTATGCGAATCCGACGACCATAGTTCGATTCCCGACCACGATGGGAAGAAGTGGCGAGGGACACCAGCCCCCCCCCCCTCCTCCTCCCCCCCCCCCCGTCTCCCATCCCACTCAATTCACACGCACTGACGTCGTGCGATATCGTAAAAAAGAAACGCGTCCATAACCGACGAGGAATGGGAGGCCTTCATTCAGCAGTGGATTGACTCAGAGCTGTAATGCATGTGTATGTGTGTGTGTCTTTATTATTGCGCAAGTACCACGTGTCTTCATATATTCGCAGTGCAGCCACAGAGTCCAGTTCTGGAAAAGCCATAAAAATGATATAAGTTTGCCTCGAGTATTATATATATATTTTTAAATTTTCTTCCGGTTACTTTTGAAATCAAATTAACACGTGGGCTTTGGCAATTTGACAAATCCACAACAGCCCAGGGAACAATTTCTATCCTCAACGCGGGAAGCAGCGCAGGGAATGAAAGAGAAACAAATACTGTGTATTTATAACCCTGCAATCCTTGTGTTTATCTGTGTA
This sequence comes from Lethenteron reissneri, assembly GCF_015708825.2. Classification (NCBI taxonomy): domain Eukaryota; kingdom Metazoa; phylum Chordata; class Hyperoartia; order Petromyzontiformes; family Petromyzontidae; genus Lethenteron; species Lethenteron reissneri. Next base: position 3,083,704 of record NC_083811.1, read on the forward strand.
TTTTTTTTTCTAAAGTTCTTGTGTTGTATATATTTGGTCAATTCCAAATGGGACAACGTATGTTGCTGGGATTGCAGCCACACTGTGGCTGAGACGCATCTTGCCATTAATTTGCATTAATCATCATCATCATCATCTGTCCCTTCAGCTCATTAGCAACGATGGAGCCGAAGTAATATCCAACCTGGTACTCTTGATTTAGCCAGCGAGCGCTACTGCCTCCTTCAGTCTCAATCCTCTTACTCTCTAGATCTTGTACTGCTGCATCTGCCCTCCGCATTTCCGATTCTTCCCATCCTCCCCATTCCGATCCATTGTTGCGTCCCAACACAACACCTCGGATTAGCACGGTTGGCTATGTGCGGTGCGAAAGAAGTTCTACATACAGCCATGGCCGGAAATGAAGCCTCAGGTCGCCAGGTTCATAGCGCAGTGGCAGAGAACCACTGGCATCACTGCTCGCTCAGCATTGGAAACGGGACGGTACAAATATTTACGATGCCTGCAATTTCTCCCCGGGATATATTCCATTTTATTGGCTCGCAAAGCCGACGCTTGGTGTACATTGTAGAAACGTATTGCTCGTGGGGTTGTTTTGCACCGCACAAATTTCTAAACTAAAAAAAAAGAAGACATCACGAAAGTTTTATCGCAGCTGGGAGGGGGGCGGCCGAGGGGGGGGGGGTCTCGCGTTTCCAAGTTTTATTGTGCCTTGAAAATTTGAAAGAACATCGAGTTATAACCAGAAATAAATTAACGAGGGTCGTTGGGTAAATCTTTATTTTCCCGCTCTAAGTTTACAGTGCATCCGCGTCGTAAATACTGCGTTATAATCTGCGTTTTTTTATTATTCTACGTCGTCTCCCCTTCATGTTTTGTTGCACAGTGGGGGGAATATTGCGCTCATTACCGCTTATTTCACAAGTGGCTGAATATTTTCACTCACGGGAAGCGGCGTATTTAGTGCCCGGCTGCCCAGTGAGAGGATGATGGTAGTCAGTTAGCGTGGAACAGCAGGCCGTACACTATTTGCATGCTTTAATGTCCGATTATCCCTTGCCTCGCGTTCGCAAAGCTTGGCTCCACCGTGATTGGTAGGCGATCAGAGATGGCTTTGAATTCTCATTTCTATATTTATATTTTTCATTATAAACCCTTAAAGAAGGAATTATTGTCGATAGACTTTTGCGTGTCTGTGTTAAGCAAGTCATCGTCGTCATCAGCCATGATCAATCCACTGCTGGATGAAGCCCTCCCAAGTCGTCGCCATCTCTCATGGCTCTGCGTTGCGACGATCCACGAGCTGATTTCAATGCTCCGTCTCCTCTGTGGACACCCTCTTTCATTCCTTGGCCGCTACTCCATGACTCATCTTGACCATTGTCCATCATCCCATTTAGTGATGCGTCCTGCCCAAGGCCCGCTTATTTTTTGAACGGCTTGAATTAAGTCTCGATTTAAAGCTTTCGTGACTGCAGGGATTCATCTTCTTGGTTCTTTCGGTAAAGTCACGTAGAAGGGAAATAATAAAATAATAAAAATAAAACATAATAAAAAAATTCTCGCGACGTTTCGGCCACAACGCTAGCAGCCGTCCTCAGGTGAAGAACATGTCTGTCAGAAAGACAGCGTCTTTTTATTATGTTATTATTTCCCTTCTACGTGACTTTACCGAAAGAACCAAGAAGTTGAATTAAGTCTTTCATCCCGCGAGTGAGTCACTCACAAGAGCTCGTCTTTGCCACCTCTCGAGACGCGGTACATGTCATGTGCCATTCCTATAATTCTATACATTATTTTATTATCGGAGGAGAAGCGGTAAAAACCCGTATGGCTTGCACACTTGGCCTATGATTCTAACGGCCTCCGTTCAATTGCCGTTAAAGGAGCTCCTTCAAGAGTGGAGGAATAGAAAAAACTACACGAATTCCCTCTCTCCCGAAGCCCTCTCGTGGCCAGCAGACCTCGATATTGGCATTTGGCTTCTGAATATATTTCCACGTGCAAGAAGAGTACAATGAAATTCCCAGCCACGGTTAACATCAGTTTGCCCTTCCTGCACCCGACCACAAGTGATCAAGCACGGTTAAAGTTTGATCAAACAATATGGGAGGTGCGGGGAAAGGGCATGGGGTGGGGAGCATCATTCCAGCAGAGAGGCTCGATAATAAAGGGGCTGAAAACTGTAGGTGGAACAAATGTTTTTAATTCAACATTTCATTTCATTTTTTTTTTTACAAATCTTGACAGCCGGCTCTTTGGAAACTTGAGATCTGTCATTCAGTGACATCAGCGAGGACAAATGTAAGCCGTAGGAGCCTTGCAAAGATAAGACGCCCGAGCACTTTTGTGGCACGTAAGCCCGGGAGCTCTGAGCACCTCCGAATTCGAGTTGCGAATTCTCTCGTGTGAGCTCCCATGCACAAACCCGATTACACGGCAACACATCCTCTGCACAAACCACCCCACGCTGGACTGTGGGCCGGATGCTGTCCCGTTGCATCTATAGCTCTTCCCGGGAAGTTATGAGCCCCAGTTTCTTCAAGATGCATAACTATAATAATTATCTTCTTGGTTCTTCCGGTAAAGTCACGTAGAAGGGAAATAATAAAATAATAAAAATAAAACATAATAAAATAATTCTCACGACGTTTCGGCCACAACGCAAGCAGCCGTCCTCTGCTGTCTTTCCGACAGACCTGTTCTTCACCTGAGGACGGCTGCTTGCGTTGTGGCCGAAACGTCGTGAGAATTATTTTATTATGTTTTATTTTTATTATTTTATTACTTCCCTTCTACGTGACTTTACCGAAAGAACCAAGAAGATGAATCCCTGCAGTCACGAAAGCTTTAAATCGAAATGTAATAATTAGTATCATTATTAATCATAATATTCCACTGAAGACGATGTATTTGGGTGTAGTTCTCCCCACTTCCGGTACTGCAAGATATTCTTCTTCCCGTGATGTGTGTCCCCATTTGTTGTAGCTTAGAGGTCGAAGCTCTAAGCCTCTCGCGTGCCCCAACGCCTCTCGCGTGCCTTTCCCTTCTTCTGCTGGATCTAAGAGTTTGGCTAAAATCTCCACAATCCCCTCGAGTCTCGCCCGCTTCGAGGTGCGAAGGCGAAAATAGCCTCGACTCCGCCGACTGCCGCGTTTTTGCAACAAAATTTTAATGAACTCCACAGAAGGGAAAGACAGCTGCTCGTTTGATCATTTGCGTCAGCGACCGGTGCGTCGGTGCTAACGTTTAGCATCGTAGTTTTGTCGTCTGGCGTAGCGCGCGAGTCTTCTTTAATCTCCGTTGGCACGACGCAGCAAGGCCTCGTTCATCGTGCGCTTGATAGCCGTGTTGGCTTATTGGTTGAGATGTGGCTAAGCGCCGGAGCAGTCGAGAACACAGGGCACCCGAGCGGTTTTTATGAAAAAATGGGAATGGGCCGCGTTATTTAGCAAACAACTATTGCCCTTTTGCCTATTTAATATTTTGTTGATATTTTCAAAAGTGCCAACGTAGAAATACCTCTGAGCTTCACTGTGGCACGCACACACAACCGTAACGGTAGTTTTAATCAAAGGCATAAAATAACAACAAAAAATCTACGCATTCGTCAATAACACGGTGGCCTTAAAATATCAAACAAATATCGAATGGGTGACATTTCTTGCAATGGGCCCTTATTTCATAGCACCCCATGAATGTACATTTTTTTATGCTATTTGTGCTCGTGCACCACTGCCAATGCAGTATTGCCGAATAATTTGTTTAATTTTGTGGCAGGGAAATAATCTTGCGTGGCTGTAACACGTCCCGTCGTCTTTGGGGACTCTTCTCGCTGTGCATGCACTATGGCTCGATGTCTTTTTGATGAGAGGAAACCGAGGCACTGGAATTACATATAAAAGCACGCGGCGTCATTTATATACACATATATGCACTATATAGATGTTGTATATAGTATACTCATTTTAATAAATTAAATATGTTTTATTTGGCTTGGTGAGAACGTACCATTTTCATACATAATGAGATGTCAAGCTTAGGGCTTCAATCCTATCCTGACCATGTTATTTTCTTGCACACAGGCTGAATACATTATTCTGTTAATAACGGAATTCTTTACACAAAAGATATCCCCGTCGCATTCACGCACAAGCCATGAGCCAATATTTTGTACATCGGTCTGTCACAACATATCATTAATCTAACTTACAGCCTTTTGTCAATCCAAACCGATTTGATGGCCTCCTCATGCCATGCGGGTCATGCAGGACATGCGGGTTGTTTGACTATACTTCGCCACGCTGGTCAGGCGGTGAGGTTGGTGGAGTGGGGTAAGGGCAAGCTCGGGCCGTCTTTAGATATCGCTCGCGCCTCGTGTTGGCCACGGTGCAGGAATCCGACTTCAGGTCGCCGGGGTTCATCGCGCCGGAAACGGCAGAACCCCGAATTAATAAACCGACGCATACCGGGGGGGGGGGGGGGGGGGGGGGGGGGGGAGAACGCACAAACTCGGCCGAAGCGGGAATCGAACCCCAGGAGGGAACTTGCTTTTGCCACGAGGCGCGCGAGCGTCACCAGCAGGGCCGCCTCCGGCGCGCTGATAAAAAATAAAAAAAACAACATTAACACGGTTCGTGAATTGGTTTTGCGTCGCGCAGGGGAGAAGAAGGCGAAGAAGTTGGACTCGGACTGCGAGAAGTGGAAGTGGGGCGCCTGCGTGCCCAACCAGCTGGACTGCGGGCCCGGCACGCGAGGCGGCACCCGCGGCGGTGCCGAGTGCAAGCAGACCAGCAAGACCCTGCAGTGCAAGATCCCGTGCAACTGGAAGAAGCCGTTCGGAGGTGAGCGCCGCTCTCGGTTCACGCTCCTCTGTATGACCGTTCGGAACGGCCGATGCTTCAAAAGTAAAATTGTATATTTTTACGAGGCAATTTACTCCTATGTGCGTGTTTTTGTTATTTTACCAGGTAAGGCCCACTGAGCTGTATAGCTGTTTTTTTTCAGAAGCGATCTGGCCACAAATGATAGCTCAACGAATTGGCTTCTCATGAGGATATGTATAGCAGCCAAATACTCTAAACGTGTGACGTTGATTCTAAATGTGGAGGGGAAAACCGGAGGACCCGGAAAAAAATCCACACAACCACGGAGAGAGAGACACACAAACTCCAAATATACAGCAGGCGTCAGGGTCGGGACAAACCCACGACCTCCTGCATACCAGGCGAAGGAGTCAACGTCTCGCCACCGCGGCACCCTTCGATATTTTAATCAATTCACTGCTGGATGATGGCCTCCCAATGCAGTGTCAGTCCCGGGGGTTGTTTGACCGTACTTCACCACGCCGGTCAGTGTGGACCTGGTGTCGGAGGCACCATCATTTTTTGGCTAAAGCTGTTTGGGCGTGTGGTGGCTGAGCATGTGGGCTACGTGACCGAGCCAATGTAGCCTCGCCTGCCGGTTGGGACAAGTGCTGTCAGCAAGAACCTATGATGGCCGGCACGGCATGCGATGGGGGTGGGTGACCAACACCACTCCTGGTCACCTTTGTCGCCGCAGGGCTGAAAATTAAACATCGTACCAGATGTATTAACGTGTGGTGGCTGAGTCTACCTTGGGGAATCATCACTGGTGTTGACCGTGAGCGGAAATTGAACCGGGTTTCCAGGATTGTAGCTGAGCGTGCTAACCACTACACTGTCGCTCCCCACAGACACACACACATTCACACATTGACACATTCACACACACACACATTCACACACATTGACACACACTCCCCGGGGGATGAGACATTGAGCCGCCGTCTCAGGCCGGACTGATCGGCTCTCACTATTTTGACGTTCTCCCGCAGCCGACTGCAAGTACCGCTGGCAGAACTGGGGCGAGTGTGACGCCACCACCAAGATGAAGACTCGCCAGGGCGCCCTGAAGAAGGCCATCTTCAACGCCGAGTGCCAGCAGGAGGTGACCGTGTCAAAGCCATGCGGCAAGAGGGGCAAGTCCAAGGCTAAAGGTGAGGGTCGCGGTCACCGCTGGTGAAATGCCGTCGGCCACTCAACCAACGGCTCATGCGTCTCGTCATTTGAAATATGGAGGGTTCAGTGATGCACTGCGATGTGATCCAGAAACTGAACTAAACACCTTTTTTAATTTTCCACGTAAGGCCCACTGAGCTATATAGCTCTTTTTAAGAAGCGACCTGGCTGTTACAAAATGACAGCTCAACGAAGTGGCTCATCACGTCGAAATTTATAGCAGCCAAATACTCTAAATTTTCATTCTAAATGTGGAGGAGAGAAACCAGAGAAGCCGGATAAAAATCCACCCGACCACGGGGAGAACATGCAAACTCCAAATATACAAGCGTCAGGGTTGGAATCGAACCCACGACCTCCTGCATTCTAGGCGAGGGAGTCAACATCTCGCCACCGTGGCGCTTTGGAAGCAGGGGTTGATGGATCACGTAGAGATGTGTGACACTCAGGAGGTGGACGGGTGGCTAGGAAGTCAGAGCGCTGACTTGGAACTGCCACGGTCGTGAGTTTGAATCCGACAAACGGTGAGAGTTTGATTTGGATTCTCCAGCGCAGTGAGTTGATGGTCTCAGCCCAGTCACCGAGAATTGCACAGGAAATACATCGCGCTTAGATTTGCTTTCGTGCTTCGTTTCCTAAATTCTAGCTCTGACAAATCTAAAATATCGCGTGGACTCTCATTGACAAACATCACTCGCTGCAGAAGGGTGGGTGGGAATGTGCTGCCCCCTCCTGTGGATAAGAGGTCACCTGAATGGATCTCAGAAGTCGTTCTGCGATATCTGCTTCTGCAGACCATTTTCTAACACGGTGTGCTGCACTGCTCTACGAGACGTGCTCGTGGATTCTTCATCTTGTCACATGATGCAGGTGTCACAATTGGAAGGCATAATAAAAAGGAACAGATTTGTGGAACTCCAAAATCCTCCGGGCTACAGGTAAGGCCCGGAGATGGGAGTTCAGTCAAGTGGATGTGTGAAGCCTACTGGGTTTTCTGCCAAAGTTATCCAAATATTCATCCACCATAATTTGCCAAACATCCAAATGCAAGATTCTCACGAAAATGTTGTGTGCGGTGGTGTATAGTGTGGGTACTCTCACCTCTAACCAAGATGTCTCGCCAGCGTGGAAGAGTAGGCCAAAACAAATCCTCTTTAAGGGCCATCTAGAGCTCCCTCTAGTGGAGGCCCCCTTCCGCCAGCAGTGGTACGAGCGAGCAATTGCAGAGCTGCGCTTTTACCTTTCCATTTCACGTACCGTAAAAGTGTATGCTTTCTCATGCTTCTCAGGTGTTTTCCCTCGGCATTTAGAAACATGCGTTTATAGTATTTGGCGCCCATAAATTTACATGCGATGATAAGCCACTTCGTTGGGGTATCATGTGGCCAGGTCGCTTCTGAAAAAGAGCTATGTAGTAGCTCAGTGAGCCTTACCTGGTAATATAAGAAAAAGTGTTTAAAATTGTTTAAATATATGCATTCTTTATGTATTTGCTTGTAAAAAAAGTAATTATTATGCATATCAAAAGTATTGCAATAGCTGACGGAGCTGAGGCCACAAGAATGACTTTTATTTTGGAGGACAGCAGGTTTTTGAAAGTACTCTCGTGCCCTCGCCATTATTAATTTATATTTCAAAATAATAACAGCTGGGATCAGGGCACTCATTCTATTATGTTATGTTATTAATACATGACAGGGCTTTAAAATGAAGCTCATGCTAGGTTGATTTGACATTTTAATTCACACTGTCCAAACTTTGCAAGCGCTGCGCCGAGTGTGCTGTCTGAGATGAAGACGTCACTTGCCCTACCTTCAAAGTGGAAAGTGACTTTCCAGCATCTTCGAGGTTTTTTGCACATTTAAACCACTTTAAGTCAATCTAGATCTGAAGTTTTCGTGACTGCAATGATCCATACTCTTTGGTTCTTTCGGTAAAGTCACGTAGGTATAAACCTCCCAGATTGCCATCGGATGTTTACGCTCTTTGGATTTTTTCACTTTCAGTGACTAAAACAACTATGGTGCCACTTGGGCAGGGATTGACTTTACCTGCTATGATCAGATCCCCTCAGTATGCCCGATCTTGTCAGATTTCAGAAGCAAAGCTCGGGGTTGAACCTGGTTCGTACTTGGATGGGTGACTACCTCCAGGGCTTGCCAGGTACTGCAGGTTGGACCTGCGAGGTGGCTAGGACATGGCAAGGCTGAGTGTCACCCACTCGTATGCACCTCTGATTAGCACAAAACGGTGAAAAAGAATTTCAACATACGTATGAGTGCTGCGTGTTGTCCGATTTCCTCCCAGTTGAACAAAAATTCATATTCATGGAATTGTCCAAAAATCTGACAGCAGGACCCACCTGAAAAAAGTATTGGGACTCAGAGAGGCTTTTTTGGGTGAATAATTATTCAGACATTTTAGTTCCGATTACAATCGTAACTAATATTACTGTTATAGGCAGTCACTACATTTCTAGCTATGATATTAGCTTAAGCGCTCGGTGGATTGTTAAATTGGAAGACTGTGAAAGATGGAGTTGGCTTGGGGTGACCTTATTGATCATGGCTGATGATGATAGCGACGAATCCCATTTGTATGCATTCAGCCTTTAACTGCTCGTAGAAAGGACACCTTTCAATAGAGGTGACTTTTAAAGGACGCTATACATTGTATGGAAGGATAGGGTAAGATATTTTCGCAGTTCATGAAAGAATGTGGCAGGAAAGCATCGTGGATGCATTCAGGAAGAGGTGGTTGTCATTGATAAGACACGTGTGCAAGGTGGAGGAGTGCAGATGGCCGAGGAAAGTATTTGGAGTGGTTACCAGAGGCTGGTGACCAAGCAGAAGAGAAGACCTAAATCCTGATAAGATGAGATGAGATTGTGAGAGCGGTTGTTGAGCTGAAGATGTCGACTTAACAACTACGGGATCTGACAGAAGAAAGCCAAGGCGAGGAGTGGTGGCATCAATGGCATTGGCCCTCATGACCTCTTCACCTCGACTTGGCCTTTATACGTATTATTTTATACGTGAGTTTAAATATGCACACAACAACAACCGCCATTCGACACTAAGTGGCAGTGATGTTACCACGTGCTTGTGCCAGACTATGTGCACTTGAAGGCCATGTGAAGTGTCGAACGCCGGCTCACAGGAGGTCATGGGACAGACCCAGATGCCATTGGTTGACTGACTAAGATGACTGGCCGATGCCACCACCTACCCCCCCTACTATGCCAACTCCCTGGTTATTCAGATATGCATATGTACATACATACATGCACTTATTGCACGTGTCCTTTCTTCACATTTTTGTTTGCACATCCCACGAATGCAATCAGCATCGTGGCACAGAGTAACCGTGGGTCACGTGACTTCTGGCACACAGGAAGAGTGGCCATTGATTGCCCCTGAAGAAGCACCGTCTCCTCTGTCGACAATCGCAACACACGAACTCTCCCATTTTTGCTCGATGATCAATTCACTCTGGGCCCGTCCACCTCGTGTCCGCCACGATGCTGGGCCGAATTTAATTGCAACCACATTTGTTTTACGTAATTGCTCATTGCTGTTCTTCCGCCCATCATGAATAGGCTCGATTGATGCCACCATTCTCAGTGAACACAAGAACACGTTTTGGACAGGGCTTGAACCCGGGTTTTGGTGGTTGCTGGTTTTGGTGCTCGGCTCCATGAGCGCACCCCGGCCACGTTCATAATAAAAACCCCCCAGTGATTACTCGAGGTTTGCCACAACAATCCTATCTCAACGCGCAGTTGTCTGCAAGCCAGCGGCAATTTTTTCTGAGCTAATAAGACTGCTCAGGATTTCATTCAGCCTCGCAAATAGAATACAAAAAAACACACACACGCGCACCTAGGGGCACCGATACAACTTAAAATTACCCACTGATTAGACTGCGAGAGCGAGCTGCAGGTGGTAGCGTGACAATTCTGGGATGAAAGATTCTGTGGTCCCTCGATACGGAGGCCTTACGCAAATCACGCTTTTTACTCGTTTTTTTAAATGTTGTTTTTTTTTGCCCCTGCTAGGATTTCGGGGGGGGGGCTCATTATCATTTGGTAAATAGCAGTCGCTGGAGGTTTTTGTTTAATTCCATTTCAGTTTTATTTCCTTTCACTGAGCGTGGTTAATGTGTCGGATGGTGATATTTCGTTTGTGTCTAAATACTTGGGGGAATTGCCGTTATGTCTAATGCGCCGCCGAAAATCAATCCTTGACGTAACGATGTGTTGTGCGAAATCCATGCACGTATTGATTGACATATTAACCTTATCAGTGGGAATACCTTTTTAAACAACTGATAATCACAAGAACAACATTAATAATCTCTGCTTGTCCAGGAAATTATGGTTGTGATCGTGATCATTGTTGAATAATAGATACTTTGTAAGATGTAACAAATAATCCCACACCTGAGCTCACACAATTTCCTTTTTTTTCACAAAATGCAAGCGCACGTTTTAATTAAATTTTACTTATTTATGGGGGAAAAATAAACTTAATTAATATATCACATTTCCGTGTAAGTTGTCATCGTTAATGGAACGTGATTTGAAAAATGGCTTAAATTTCCATCCGGCGGTGGGCGCTATACGTTGCTGAACTGACGACTTCACCGAGAGATGCTTGAGATGATTCATTACCTTCACGAGCATGTTCATCACTCGTGATGCCTTGCTTACACAAGCAGATGTCTAAACAACAACAACAACAACATCACCACCAGACCGCAAAATCGAAGGGTGGCTCTGTGATTCTAGAATATCTTGGCATCATACCCACGTGCGATCAATGCCAGGGGAGCGGTGGTGCAGCGGTTTTAGCGCGCTGCCTGCACTACAAACCCAGCGATCCGAGTTCGATTCCCTTGCCAAGGTTTATGTCAAGTGAAATCTGAATTTGTCTTGTCCCTTCATCAACTTGCACTGACCAGGATGGTGAAAGTACGGTCAAAGAACAAGGCCTCAATCGAGCAGTGGCATAACAATGGGCTGTAATATATTCTTATTATTGTCCAGACTTAAACAAATACCAGGCAAACACTGGTAGACTGGAATAGGTGGCATGTCACTAATAGCAACCACGGCCGCGGCGAGAGCTATACTTGATGTGGTGTGCTGGGTAGGGAAATATCTTTTGGGTCGCCAAACGAGACAGACCCAGCTGAAATGAAGTGCGTGGGTCTCTTAAGCGGCTGCCTGAGCATCATAATGATTATAACCCCAGCTCCCTGCTTGCTGCGGTTTTTCGTCAGCACACGGGAACGCATTGTTCTTTTCCCTGCCACGTACATAAATCGTCGCCCGCAAATATATAAATATATGCCAGTCCCACGCTAAAAGATGAACCTTAAACAATGGCGCCTCTTAATCTTTTTTTTTTACGCGCGCGCGCGTGCGTGTCGCCTCCGCCACTTATCTTGCGCGTTACATTTATGCCGTAAAAAAAAATCTCTAATAAAAATCCGCTCGTATTTTTTGTCCCGCCCAGTGGCAATTTTAAGTAATCATGTCCGTCTTTTAAGAGAAAAAAATCTTCAGGTGGATGTAAATAGCGCGCTCAAAGCATTCGTCGTGAAACTACGCGACCGTAAATCTTTGCTTGCAACAAAATGCAGATTCCGCGCGCGCATGTGGGCGGCGCGGTAAACACCACGACATTCTAACTGCTTTGCATGCATCTGTTTATCCAGCGTAAATGACCTTTGAACGCCCGTGGCCTCGAGTCAATCTGGAACGTTCCTGTTACGTGTCCAGGGAAGACGGAGAGAATGAATCACGAGCTCCACGGAGTCTCACAGCGGCTCAGAGATTTGTCCGACGTGCCCCCCCCCCCCCCCCCCCCCCCCCCCCCCCCCCACTGTGAGCACAAATTCGAAAAACCGCCACCTTATTTGCAATCTGACCCCTCACCAGTGACCCCTCTCTCGATCGCTCCAAAGTCTGCCCCCGTGTTCACGAGAGGAACATTTTTTTTTTGCCCAAAGCGAACGTAGCCAGGCGGACGTAGCCCGAGAGGGGAGGGACCGCCGCGCCAAACGTACATACGTTGAACTTCTTTTGCGCCATACGTGGCCGACCGTGCTGGCCACTGTTGGGGCCGCTCCCAGCGTGAATTCTCCTGCGCTTACAGCTCGGGCAGTACGAACCACGCAGCGTCCACTGCGGTGAGATGGTTTCGTCGGATTGTTCTTTGCGGTGTGCAAGAGGGGGAATCTGAGCCATGGGTCGAGATGAGCGTTCGCTGTCATTTAATTGATGGAATTAAAGATTTAATTCAATTCACTAAATGGGGTTCATAGCATTGATAGATATTGTTTTGCGTTATAGTGAATGTGTCATGGGACGTTTTTGCCAGTTTCAAAGTATGAAAAATAATAATAATAGGTTTTACGTTCTCTGGCAATAAAACGGGTGTTAAGATGTTCAAACACAAACTAGATACCTTTTTCAAGGTATCAAGTCTGCATAATACATGCATATATTATGAGAGAATGTTTTGTTTGCATGTTCATCACACGCACGTCTGGTTAATGCAGATATAATTCCTTCTGGTGTTTGAACATCTTGTCGCCTGTTTTATTGGCAGAGAGGCTAAAACCCCATTCTTAGTTTTTCACATATTCAACGTGTTTGTTCGTTTATTCAGAGAGAGATATATTACCAGTGGACTGGTTGTGCAGTAGTTCACCGCCAACGACCGCAGTGACCTGGGCCTTGTTCCCAATCTTCACCAACCGCAAGTAGCTTGCACGCCCCCACGAGGAATTGCGGCAAACGCCGGTGGCAAAAACGACATCTGAACAAGTTTACTGGGGGACTGTGTGTTACGAAGCGTCATTATCAACGTTAGCGTGTGGGAAGCAGGAGACCATTGACGGACATCGTCTTCGGCCGTGCAGTGGCGTCAGGGCGTGCCGGGTGAGCTGGTTGCACTGGCGGAGCCAGTGGGGGGTTAGGTGGCACGTGCCCCCTCCGAATGATCCGATCAAATCCCTAATTTCGATCAAATCATTGGGGTTTATTAGTAATAAATCGGCATTTTGCGAACCCCACTGCCACTGTGCAGCATATTATTATGTGCCAAGGACTCTATTAGATGATATGACAATAGTCTGAGTTCATAATTGGCAATAAGTAACGGCAAAGCGGTTATAAGTGACTCAGAATTGTGCGCAGTTACGCATACAGTACACGACTTCCCTGAAGGCAAACACCTTCAGCGAGCGCAATGCCGATCACATCGCCGCACACGCGTCGAATAAAAAGCAAGGGACAAGTCCTTACTTACTAACAACTCCTCTATCATTTTTCATTGCTGGAGGGGTTGCCCCCCCCCCCTACCTGAAAACCCTGGCTCCGCCATTGGCTGGTTGCCCTGCAAGTGCTGGCGGAGGAGACTTCGAAGGGGTTCTGTGGCAATGCGGGCAGACGTCCACTCGGAGAACATTTATGTATTTATCTGTATATATTTGTATTATATATCTGGTGTTTTGACCTGTGGGAAGTCGCGTGAATTAACGTTCGCTGAACAAAAAATTATATTTTCCGACAAAGAATTGACCGTAACCCCCAACATACATAGGTCGTCTAATCGTGAGCGCTCCTGCCGTTTGTGTCTCCCCGTCGTTCACGCAGCGTCAAAAAAGAAGGGCAAGGAGGGCAAGAGCAAGGGAGGATCGAACTGAACGCCCCCCCCCCCCCCCCCTGCGCCGTGCCCGGCCACGGAACGTCTTCACGGGGGTCAGGCCAACAAGTCCGTCCGCAAAATGTCTGGCCGACACTGGGAGAACAACCACACTAAAGGGGGCCCACGAGCTCGTCGGCAGCATTCGGTGATTAACGCTAGCACATTACACACACACACTGACATGCACGCGCACGCGCGTACGCACGCGCACATACATACGACGATATTTTATTTCGATTTTGTGTTTTTTCCCCCCGTCACGATCAGATCTTTCTCGTTGGTTTTTTTTTCTCGTCCCGAATAATCAACTGTGTAGATTTGCTTTAGTGCGCATGAAGCTGTGTGCATCCGAATGTTACCCCTGATTAAACCTCCTTTCCGTACCGCTAGGAAGTTCGTGATTTAGTTACGAACATTTTATATTTTAAAGGTTTCCCCCCCCCCCTCCTCCCTCGCCCCTATGTTTTTTGCTGCAGTATACGAAAATGTTCTAATTTGATTCATTCGCTAATTGATATTATTACCCAAGTGTATCTCCTGTATTGGGGTTTTTTGTACTCTTTAAATAAAATAAGAATAAAAACATTTAATACACTTTTTAAAATCTTGCTAGAAAACTAAATGTAAAAAAAAAATCAATGTTCAGTTTGTAGCTGAAGATAGAAACACACGGTATCCTTTTGAAGGCATACTTGAAAAGTGCTTTTCTTTAATAGCTGTTGAATACATACGATCTGTTTGCAACTATAATATGCTTCGGCCTCTGTGTATTGCCATTTAATCGACATTAAAATGGTGAAATGTTATAGTCCCCCAAAAAACAAACCCCACCCACTGTTGGTCAGTTTCTCTTTTTTGTTCTTTCACCGAGGTTTCACTGAATTCAGAGTTTCCGCGGTTTTTGTTCTTCCACGAATGCGGATACCCGATGCGCAAACGTAAAACATTTAAAACTCTCCAGGAGTCGTGTGCAACTGTGGTCGTCCAGAACACACCGTACAACGCATAACGATGCAATGCAAAAGGAGACATCACAGCGATACCATCCGCTGCTCCTGACTCGGTTGTCTGCCGGCTTGACCCACCTCAATGTGAACTCGGACTCGTTGCTCTGCACCTACATCAGCAGCAGCCGTACCACGACAAGAATGGGACTGCAATCGCTGTGCCTCACTCAAATGCAGGCTCTCCGCTCTCCAGCTCTATCTCTCTCTCCGATGCATTCTCGAGTCGTGCCGCGCGTTGTTCAGCACGATGTCCGACGTTTTTGCGCGACGTGCTGGGAGCTCCTTCAGAACGACGCGCGCGGTACAACTTGGAAGCCGCGCCTGGCAGCGATACAGCACGGCCGCGAAAACCGACTCGGTGCTATCCGGCCTCCGCTCTCCGTGACTCCCGCCGTCCGTCAGCTACGGCGTCCCGTCAACGCCGCCTATGGATGCACCTGGGCCCGTTTTCCTCTTTAGGCGGCACGGTTCTGCGTGTCGCACACGGGCGGACGAGGACAAAAAAAATCTCACCACCAAACCCCGACTCCCACCCTACCCCCCCCCCATTCTCCCCCACCACAACAGCTGGCATGCCTGCAAGAAAATTAAGAGCCTGGCGTGCATATGTTGTTGTGGTTTTTTTTTAAGATTGTCACATTATTTATTTATAAATGTTCTGCAGCGGTTTTATATAGGTAGTCCCCGAGTTACGACGGTCCTACTTACGATGGGGTCGTCGTAACGCATCTCCGTCGTAAGTAGAGGACTACCTGTGTATATAAAGGGAAGCACACAGCACAGCGGCCCTGGGCCTGGGCACGACGCATCCACAGAACGGGGGGCGAGGACCGCAAACGACGCAGCGGTGCAGCGCCGCAGCGCCGCAGCGTTCGCGTCTCGCGTCGCGCCGGCCACCCTCGTCTTTGTTTATTTGGCAGAGGCGACAATTGCAGGTACACAAAGACAAAGAACCCATCCCCCCCCCCCCCCCGACGTATAGCCTTAACAGACTGTTGGGGCAAGTGCTATTAGCTAGCAGCGCCGATGAAGACCGGCACGGCACACGAGGGGGTGGGTGGCCAGCACCGCGCCCGACCGCCTTTGTCTCCCCAGTGAGCGATGTTTACACACCACACCAGGTACTCATTTCAGACTGAGTCGGCGAGGCCCAGGACCAGTTCAGAAAATCGTCACTGGTGGTTGGCCGTGAGCGGGAATCGAACTTTGGGTCGCCAGGTTCGTAGTAGTGCAGCTCGCTAACCGCTACACTGCCGCTCGGTATATTTGGCAGAGGCGACAATTGCACGCGCACACTCACAGTCTACACCTTTCCCGGAGAGGCAACTTTGAAGTCTAATAGCGTCTAACTAGTGTGTGTGTGTGTGTGTAATATATTTTCACCGTGCGAGCTTTTGTTTATTTCCCAGTGCGAGGATCGAAGCCCCTTGGGGTTCCGCGTGTGAATCGGAGCGCACCAACACAAGCGTCTGTCGTTTTCGGAGCCAGAGAGCCGGGGGCGGGGGGGCAGGGGGGGGGGCGGGGGGGGGCGGGGGGGGGGCGGGGGGGGGCGCGGGGGGGGGATGCAACAACGTTCTTACGGGCGCAATGAAATGTTTATAGGAAAGTCTGAAAATGGATGCGGAGAAGCGTGGTGAAAGGTGCGCGCCTGGAATTACGCTGAGAGAACAGGAGGAGGAAACGGCACAAGGCTCGGAGACCAACAACAAATGGGAGACACGGCATTGAAAATCAAGAAAAGCGAATCGGCTTGGGCAGGACAACATTGCCGGGTGGGGATGATGGTCAATGGACGAGGCTGATGATGGAATGGCAGCCGAAGGAGAGAACGCGTCCAAGCAGATGGTCACCGCGGAGATGGAGCGTGAAATCGCTTCACGCGCAGGTGCAGGAGCGAGACGGATGGTGGCAGGCAATTATGTTTGAAGGTCTTCATCCAGCAGCGGATACAACCTAGCTGATGATGATGACGACGATGCATCTAAATGTGACTGCAAAACCCAAAATGGTGCACGGAAGCAGTGGGAAGGAGCCACTGCTGTCCACAGACGCACGGTGGTCACGTTCACGTTAACGGAGCTTCCCCGAGGCTCGCCGAGAAAAATCAAAATAAATCCGCAAGCCCAGGAGCCCTGGCCGCTGTGTCGGGGGTATTCCTCCTCTCGAGACTTGCCACCCATCCAACTTTGACCCCGGGCAGTCCAGGAATTGGCATTTGTGTCCGGGTGGCAGGAATTGTTTTTTATTATTATTATTAAAATAGTTTAGCTTCAATAATTTTCAGTTTAGGTTTGTACCGAGATCTGGTACCGATATTGTGTTGAATTTTGAACTAAATCGAAATTTATCGGAGAATATTGCACGGTTTTTGATAACAGACCTCGTGCTGACTTTTAAATATGTCCCAGGTTTGGTTTGCAGTGTAGAAGGTGGCAAGCCGACGTTATGACCTGCCCTTATTGGACATCTGTGAAAAAGTGCTTTATAGGTCATCGGATTCCTCCAGTATAAAGACATCGTATGATTCTAACTGCTTCAATGGTTTGGAAACCGCATCACAGCCCAGCGATCTAGGGTCAACAGTCGGTCGTCGATGGAAGGCATCGGTGGAAAGTGATATCTGAAATTGTCCTCCATTGACTCAGGCTTAAATGAGTATCCGGTTCCGTGTGTTGACATCATCACTAGGAAATAAAGTGGTGTCCAATGGATTGTATAAATGAATCGATTTAGATCGATTCTTAAGCTCACAGTACATGCATCAAATTAATCCGATAAGAATTGACTTTTTTCATTTGTATATGGTGCATGTGATGAGGTTCACGTGACCTCCTGCAACTACCAGAATGTAAACAAACCAAAAATCATAATTCTTCACGCGAATCTCAACAATTCATTGAATTGTGAGAGGGGGAAAATTACAACACGTGGTGATGTCGTCACCACCTCGTGTACCATGGCAGCCCCAACAGTGCAGTCTGCAAAGCTCAATGTTATATTTGTGTTTTTTTGCCTCTATTATATTTTTTCAGCAACGGTTGGAGTATTCTCTATCGCAGGGCAAGCTCTCGGTGTGATTGCATATCGCATTCGTAAAAGCTTACACAATCAGGCGGCCGCTCAACGGCAGGTCGCTCTTTATCCTCCACTGACCCTGTAGTCTGTCTGGCTCTCCCTTCCCCCCAGCCAGCCATCAGCGCTGACGACTCCCTTGCCCTAGGTTAATTCTAGATTTGAAGCTTTCGTGACTGCAAGGATTCGCACTCTTAGGTTTGTTCGGTAAAGTCACGTAGGTAACAAATAAATAATAAAAATAATAGAAATAATAATAGAAATAAAATAAATGCTGAAGAGGGCCACTTCAACATTTGTTTCGTGCCGTGGTTGTCCCACCTGATGACGGACGCTTGTGTTGCGCCCGAAAAGTCGTGATTTATTATTTTATTTCTATTATATTTCTGTTATTTTTATTATTATTTAATTTTATTTATTTTTACCTACGTGACTTTACCGAAAAAACCTAAGAATAAGAATAGGTTGTACCCTTTCTGGCGATTAAACAGTTGTGTTCAGATGTTTAAAGACCAAACTGAAACCTTTTGCGAGGAATGATGTCTGCATTAACCACATATGCTTGTGGTGAACATGCAACAACAACAAAACATGCTCTGGTAGTATATGCATTGTTTTTGAAACTGATTGGTCCACACCAGAGACGGCTTTCTTTAGAGCCTAGTCTCAAACAGTGTTAGACCAGAGGACGCCACAAGGAGAACAGCACAAGGACAATGCCACTATCAGGACATTGAGAGCGCGGTGATGAGCAGCAACATCATGGCACCTCTAATCTTATATTTTGATACTGGCAAGAGAGGTCCCATGATCACATGCCCTTTGTTTGAAATCCAGGCTTAAGGACGTCCCTCCTCCTCTTCTAAGACCCACGTCTCTTTCCCTCTTAAACGGCTCCACACAACGTTGCCTCAGGGCGCGGACCCACGTGCCGTCGTCACGTGCCACGTATCGATTTGGCGGTTGCATCTCGACGCCGTGCGAATCCCGATCGCGGTTGTATATTGGTGCCGACGGATTTTGGCTACTCGCGTATTTTTTTGTTTTTATGCGCGTTTATCGCCGCCGCTTGCATCGCGCGAAAGGGGTCGCGCGATGGGGCAATTTGCGATGCGTTCAGCTTCGTGAACCGGTATGGGAACAAAACCCCAAATAACTTCACGAGTCCCCGCTCCCTTCATTGCGGGCAGGAAGGGAGGGGGTGTGTCGATTAACAAGATAATGATTTGTCTTCGAAGCAGCGAACGCAGCAGAAACGAACGCATCCGCTGCCTTTGTAGCGCTCGATAATGAGCTTTAATTATGGGGTTAGAACTGAAATTTATAACATTAAAAAAAACGTTCCCCCAAAAATAACCCTTTGTTGTCGACGATCAAGCAAAGCGTTGGCCTTGATCTGTGTCGGTAACCATCCTTCCTTTCCCAGGAGAGGGAGAGAGAAAAAAAACCCGCCGCATTTTTAATATTTTCTGTTGTGCATCTGTGGGTTTATATATACACACACACACAAATACAAACGCATTCATCCTAAAATCTTTCAAAGGTACTGAAGCATGAAACGAAGCTAATTTTACAGGCAGCAGGCGCTCCGTCGCGAGGTGATGGCTTTCAAACGACAGCGTCGCCCGACGCGCCAGCGCACGAACGGGGGAAGGAACCTGGACCGCGAGCCTCTCCCCGCTCCGCCTCGCCTGGGCCACCGCCCTCATTGTCAGTCCGGGGCGGTGCCACCAGACAAGAGACACGGGTGCACACACGGACGGCGGTGGCGACCAGCACGAGGATGACGGCCCGCGGATGGCGTCTGAAGCTCACACTTCTCTCCTCCGCCGGCGACTTTACGCGAAAAGGGTTATTCATGCCGCGTGCACGACCCCTGTCGTGGCCACTTCAACAGGCGTGGCCGGCCTGTGTTGTTGTTGTTGTTGGGAGTTGTTGATTTTTTTTTAATTATTATTCAGGTATTAGAAATAACATGGGGGGGGGAGCGGTGGCGCAGCGGTTAGCCACGGGCAACATGAGAATGGCGAGTGATATCGGAACCAGTCCTGCCAACCCGCTCTGGCCGGGTTGGTGAAGTATGGTAACAGCAACAACAACAACAACAAAAAACATTGACACATTGTGAGATGGAGGCATTCATCCAAAAGTGCATAGAGAATCAATGGCGTTCACGCTTATTGCAAACCAAAAAAAATAGCAGGTGCTGTAAAATAACGGAATAAGAGCTCAGATCCAGACAGCCACGTTGAATTTAAGGCTTTGCGTGTTGCGGAGCTGCAAATGCAGTTGCCGTGCTGCAAATGCAATGTCCCGAGTTGGATTCCGGGCCACGGCAACCATCAGTGACATATGGAATCAGAGTTCTTCCTGGGCCTCCTCTAATTTAGCTCTGCTTCAAATGATGCATTGTGCAGTGTAAAACATTTAGCACGGGGATACTAGAGGTGGCTGGGCACGGTGTTTACTATGGCCACCCCTGCGTTAATAGGTGCTTGCTGACAGCACTCACCCTACAATATTCTGTGTGCCTATATGGACAGATCCTCGTATGTCCGTGGGTAAATGTTTATGTTTAAATTATTCCCGGTACGTTTCTGTCACGGCCATTTTAATTGGAGAGTGCCTTGATTTTTTTAGGTTTGAAAATACATAACAGTACCAGTCAAATTTTATTCATGGTCACCTAGCAGCGAGGCTGGCCATGAAACACGATCATTATAAGGCTGTGATTGCATGTCTGGATCCGACTGGATTTTTCAACTGGTTCCAGGAGTATCAAGATCAGCTTCTGTGGAGGAGGCTCGTGGGGGACATATTGGGCAGTTGGAGGCAGTCGCCCTTCAACAACAATGGGGGGCAGAGGAGCGACGCTCACAACAATCATAAGAGTGCCAAGCTGATAAACTTCAATTAAGCCAATCTCACTGCACATTTCAATAACACCACATTATATTTACGCATTTAATAGGCGACGTTTTCGGCAACGGCCTTTGTTGTTTTGACCCTCGTTTTTTTATCCACCTAGTTTTTTATAAAACCATTCATAGGATTATAGGAATATTGGGTACAGTAATAATGATTTTTATGGATAGGCAATTCCTTGTACTCTAGTGGTAGTGCCTAACCGCGAAAATCCCGACGGCAAATCATCATCCATGATCAATCCACTGCTGGATGAAGGCCTCCCCAAGCCGCCACCTTTCACGATTCTGCGATGCAAAAAAAAAGAATCGCCACCTGCCCATGTACTGATTTCATAGCCCCATCCCCCCGCGGACAACAGAGTAACCAACTTCCAGAAATGTTCAGGCAGTCGAGTGGGATTAAAAATAAATGTATAAATGGAAATAGATTTTCATTTTTTTAGTTTAGCCAATGCACCTCCGCACAATATATCACGCACATCACTCCGGCAAACCCCGCCACCTGTACCTGTGCAGCTGCTCTCCGTGAAACGAGACCCCTTCTTCTTCCTTCATAAGCGGTCTGCCCATTCCGATAAGCGAGGGGTAATCTTGACAAACATTTGGTCCCGATGTGCCTATTGAATAATTCGCCGACGTGGAAGCCTCTCTCTTCTCGACTTGCATCGAGGAAAGGTCATCAAATGTCGCGGCGTTAGTCAAACAAAGTCCATCGGAGCGCCAATTTTGCAGCCCCCGTGGCATCGAAGAGTGACGGCAAACCGGACGGCTCATCGCGCAACTGCTGCCGGCGGAGGTACCGCCAACAGGATGCGGCTATAGACAGCCTCTCCACGGAATTTTGGCCTACTCTTCCGCGCTGCCGAGTGGAATCGAGCAGGGGGTTTGGAAACCGGCGGCTCTTCAAGGAACTGCCTCGCGACTTTAATTGACGTGACTTGCGGGTCTTCAACTATTGAGTTGGTTGCCGAATTCGCAACAGCAAAAAACTGTCCCCTCTTGTTATTTTAGTTGACGGCTCCTGGACGAGAGCGATGATCGAGGTTGGGCGAGGGGGTCTTTTAGCAAACTGAATATTTGGTGAGGGGGGATGGCGCAAAATGATTTAACGTTATTCCGTCGGCGTAGAATCTCCTCCACCCAGCGCCCCCCACAATCGTCTTCATAAAATGACAATCGCTTTTGATCACGACAAACCCTCCCAACAACTTCCCCCACCCCCCCCCCCCCCCCCCCCCGATGAATCTATACATCTAAACTATTTGGTTCACGCGGTTAACATCAGTGGCGAGCGATACCCGAACCCACCGTGCGTCGGTGAGGCCCCCCGGTCTTCAGCCAGTCTCTTCGCCCTCCTAACGGGGGCATTACCGCCGCTAACTATTTAACGTAAAAAAAACAATATTTCGTAGCCAGCGTTGAGAACAAAAGAACCCGTGCTTGCGGCTTTAAATTATGAAAAAAAAATAAGATGAGGGTTTTACCCTTTCGGCCAATAAAACAGGAGGTCATCTTCTTGGTTCTTTCGGTAAAGTCACGTAGAAGAGAAGTAATAAAATAATTCTCACGACGTTTCGGCCACAACGCAAGCAGCCGTCCTCAGGTGAAGACCAGGTCTGTCGGGGAGACGGCGTCTGGTCTTCACCTGAGGACGGCTGCTTGCGTTGTGGCCGAAACGTTGTGAGAATTATTTTATTATGTTTTATTTTTTATTATTTTATTATTTCCCTTCTACATGACTTTACCGAAAGAACCAAGAAGATGAATCCCTGCAGTCACGAAAGCTTTAAATCGAAAACAGGAGGTGTTAAGATGTCCAAACACCAAATAGAAACATTTTGCAAGGAATTAAGCACTGCGTTAACCACATGTAGTACCTGTGGCGAACACACAAACAAAATATGCTTCGATACTAGCAAAAATGTCCCATTTTGGGGCTTTCAATTGTTCGTTATCCGCGACTCGATGAAGTCACCGACAGGTGACACGTGACAGCCACCGACACACGGCACCCCCGGGGTGTGAGTGATGTTCATTTCGGTTCTTTATAGGAGACGTAAAATATTTCCAATTACGCCAGCACCTTTTTCCACTATCCGGCCATGAACATTTTTAATTGTTGGTGGTTCACGTAGGCAGGGAGGGATGGAGGGGGGGGGGGTCAGCGAGGGAGGGTTGCTGTGTGCCGGGTGGCTGAGTGGTGGCGGAGCGAGAGGCACACACACAACTTTACCGGGAGACGGAAACACGCGAGCACCGTTTCGTTTTTCTTTTTCGCGTGGAGGGGCAGGGGGAGGTGGCGATTAAAATGCGCACGTGTGGCCAGCCGACTTCATTGCCATTGCACAAAGCCCCGCGGCGTCGTAAATCCGGGCAGAACAAACACACGTAAAAAAAAACACACACACAAGTGGGAGTGAATTGATGCACCTTCTGTCGCGTCTCTCGCAAATTTAGTGGGCCTCGGTCGGTCTCGTTCGCCGGGCTCGATATTGTCCACAGACCTGAGCTAACACAGTAACGCGCGTTATAGTCACACCATGACACGAGAGGCGAATGACTTCATTCGCCGATGATGAGTATCATATTTTTTTCCAATATAAAAGCACAGCAATTAGAGCAATTTGGAACTTTATATATTGACCGTGCCATCTATGAATAAATTATATCAATAAACCTCGTTGCAGTAATTATTGGTGCTGAAAATTAATGAAAAAGTAATGTTTTGAGAACCCCCCCCCCCCCAGTTCAGATTTGCATGACATATTGTATCTACAAATATTCAGAGGCACATCCTGCAGCGACTCGTTGCTTGCAGCTGATGATTGAAGTTTATTAAACTCACCCAGCGCCCCCCCCCCCCCCCCACCACAACACCCTTGTCCACACAGCGGTAGAAATGGGTAAGTCCACAGTCGATCGGCAGGTCTCGTAAAGTGTGGGTACTCCCCCCGCCTTCCGGCCTTGAAGAGAAGGCAAAATCACCAGCAGTGGCACGAGCAGGGCTGGAAGATGCTCGCTTCGCTGCGTGCCGTCGCGTGTTGTGCTCAGGACAAAATGTGGCCCACAATCGTTACGTGGCCAAAACCCCCAAAATGTTGTCACGAATTGTGTGCACGTGCAATTTCAACTCGTACCTTCTTCTCTCGGCAGAAGTCGTCGTGGTCGTCGTCTGTGCACCTCCAATGTTGGAGCGAACGGTCATAACCCTGTGGCGTCGTTCGCAAGCGCAGCGGCTCTCATTGTGTGCTTACTCTGCCACAGCGGTCTGCCAAACTCCAGTTCCTCCACGACCAAACCGAGTTGACCATTTTGTCGTTTGCTCCAATACCAAATCTAGTGCCTCCCAGCCAACGCGTCCACGGTGATTGCGAAACACATTCTCCGGGTGTACTTATGTATTCAATCATCGAAGAAAGCCACGCCGAGTCGTGTAACAATTGTTTCAGTAGAGTCCTGCATTGGGTTTTTATTTAAAGATGTTTTCAACCGCTTCACATTGTGGGGAGGAAACTGGATCACTCCGAGAAGACCCATGCCTTGTGCGAGTGGGAAACACTCCGCCACCGTACAGATGGAAACTGATGGCAATTAGACCGCTCGCTGTACCATTGTCTGCGGGCGAGCCATGGTTCGGCGCCTCCTCGACGCGCACGGGAAGGGATTTTCACAACCATCTGTGTGTGATCCACTAACCCTTGATGCTTCCACAGCGCTGGGTTACAGGTGTGCGACACTGCTGTCCGGCCAATTAGAATCGGCCTGTCTATGTCACGTGGGACACATGAACATATATGCAGGAGATGTCGAAATTTGAATGGCCAATATCTTTTCCAGATGCGGATATCGTTTGGCAAGAGAGAAGTGCTTTCAGGGTGTAACAACAACGTGATTGGTATTTGAACAGAGAAGATTGGTAAGGGCGCCACGGTGGCGAGATGTTGATTCCCTCGCCTGGTATACAGGAGGTAGTGGTTTCGATCCCGACCCTGACGCCTGTATATTTGGAGTTTGCATGTTCTCTCGGTGGTCGCGTGGATTTTTATCCGAGTCATCCGGTTTTTCCCTCCACATTTAGGATCAACATGCATTTAAAGTATTTGGCTGCTATAAATTTCCACGCGATAAGCCACTTTGCTAAGCTATAATTTGTGGCCAGGTCGCTTCTGCAAAAGAGATGTATAGCTCAGCGGGGCCTTACCTGGTGGGTCGCGAGGACTGAAGTTTAAGAAACCCGCCACTGACCTGGAGCAGCGGTCGTTAACGAGAAGTTAATTAACTACCGGTGAAGGCACATTCACGTGTTGTGTTATGGATACCAGGCAGATGCCGCACCGCCGCCCCATGGGATATTTTGTGCCACAATCCAGCCTTCATTTGACTCGAAATCCTCCTTCAGGGGGGCTTTTTGTTGTCTTTGTTTTTCCAACGTTAAAGTTGTGCTAAACGGGCCTTGTGTTCATGAGACGATACGTCAGTTCAGAATCCTCACCACATGACCTGCTACAAATAAATGTCACTCGCATGACAGTCAACCCCATTCTTGTTTCATTCTCAGAGCTGAGATTTTGTCAAATAAAATAATGGAAAGTCCCGACATTTAATAAAATGCCATTATTTTTATGCAGCCATGGATAACCAGCCTGAGATGATCAACTCACAATATTTGAGAACCCAGTTTAATCGGCCACCTCTATTGAGATAATAACTTTGAACAGAGTCAGCAGTATTGGGATATTCAATCCAGATCAGTTGTCTTTAATAACCAGCTGAGAGGTAATTGAAACTGCGAGTACTTTTTGCAAACAAGACCTGGGTCAAACGAATGCTGGCCAGCACTGAACTCTGCCAGGGACCATTATATATTCCATAGCACAACCGCTGTTGATAATAATTAATATTCAATCATACTGATACTCGTAAAAACACATTGGAGCGTGAATTTATACGACGATACTGATTTTATTCATTGACTCCATTGGAGGGGAATTTACCGAGTGGACAGACCAGCCCAGGGAGTTGAATCCTCAACCGCCACGATTGCCAGCCAGGCACCCAATCCACAGAGCCACTCGGCCAATGTGACTATCCCACACTGCCCTCTGTCAATGTACTCGAGCGTGAGGGCCTTCCCACGCCATGTTATTGACGGGGTTTGGTTGAAGTTTCGGGTTGTTTTTGTTAAAACCAGGTGAGCTCTCAAGTGGCCAGGGGCAGTCTCCGTTACACGAGCGACTTGGGTCACCGAAATGCCACCTCCTGAGGTGCAGCGAAAACTTGGACATATCATGGGGAAAAATTCCGCACAAAACCAGAAGTGGGGAGAACCGCATGGTAAATGCATCGGTGTTGAGCGGTGTCGCAATATGATATTAATATTGACACAATCGGAATAAAATCTGGCTGTCTTCTGGGAAAACCGGGACGGGTGGCAACCCTAATTTGTTGACCACACCTCACCATTGTGGCGAGTGCGGGTTGGTGAAGGGGGCTCCCACCCGGCGCTGCTTGAGGATATTGCTCGCCCACCCCCCCCCCCCCCCGTGTTAGCCGTGGCCCTGCACTCACACTCGTGCCCGCCGCTGTTCGAAGCACCGTGCATTCGCCCCCCTCCCCTCCCCTCCCGCACCGCCCCAATGACAATGAAATACGATCATGATAGGCGAACGAAGAAGGTCTGAAACGTGATCAAATTACCAAAAACGTGAGATAGGCAGTGGGAATTGGAGGAGCAGGTGGGTGTACCTTCTAATACGACACGGGGGGGGGGGGGGGACACCCACGTGTATCTGTAATCAGCGCAATGGAGAGCGTGGCTGCTCACAGTTGGCTCTGCCCATTGCGTCGAGACGTGTGATCGTAAGTGGCGCAGCGTGGCGCACGATACTTTGCAAAGGACGGATTTATGTATTTGAACATCGCTCTGTGCTCAATGTCATCATCATCATCGTCGTCGTCGGCGTCGTCGCCAGCCATGATCTATCCCCTTGCTGCATGAAGGTCTCCCCAAACCGTTGGCATTCCTCGCGATCTTGTGGCGTAAACGATCTAGTTCCTGCATCATCTCATCATCATCAACCGTGACGACGCGTGTTGCCCTGTGGCATTGCAAAGGAATAAAACAAATGTGGAAATACAGGAAAGCTTGAGCCTCGGAAAAACAGCTGGGAGAAGCCCTTTTGGTGCGCAGAGCTTATTTAATTCCAATCAACAAAATAGCTGTGGTCTAAAGTGGTCTTTAAGCAATGTAATTAATCCTATTGCAAGTCCGTGCAGAGGCAATCTTGAGGCTACTCGCCACCGGTAAATGAATGCGGGATTGCGCACAACAGGTGCCTATAAAGTCAGGATCCCAACTGAAGAGTGGAAGCCAGAAACCGCGGCTGAGAAAACGCGGTTCGTGTGTATCGACGAATGTTGGACTTTCTAGATTTGAAGCTTTCGTGACTGCAAGGATATATATTCTTAGGTTTTTTCGGTAAAGTCACGTAGGTAAAAAAATTATTAATTTTAATTTTACATTTTTTACCTACGTGACTTTACCGAAAAAACCTAAGAATATTAATGTTGGACTTCTTTCGCACCCTACGTAGCTAGCCGCCTCAATTCGGAGGTGCGGGGGGAGGACAAGGCCGGCCTGCAAATCTGCCTCGATCCCATGAAGCTTGAACACACTCCGCGATCATTGACGATGTCGAGATTCCGCAGGTGAGTTGAGCCTGTGGTCCAGTGCTTCCCAGGTCAGGATTTGTGCATCACGTCATGATTTGTGAGGTGTCCAAGCCCAACGGGATCCCAACGGTTGCAGTCCACGAAGTATGGGGGCATGAACACGTGTGTGTGTGTGTGGAACTTGTTTGATTGCTTTTGTCTCGTACACGTGGGATGTCCACGAGTTGCACCGGTTTGCTCCCACGTTACAAATTCTCCCTTACGATAGAATTGCCCAAACATTGGCATTTTTGTCCAAACAACCCAATGCAAATCCCCTAGATGCCAACATGTCGTCTTTAGACGCATTGGGAGGGCTAATTCGATACAAATACAATTTGTCATTTTTAATGCCTGCGACCAAATCATCTGTCATATCTCGGAAGCTAAGGAGGCTTTATCCTGGATAATGCTTTGATGGGTGATCGCCACGCACATAGCAGCCAGTGCGGGGCTACGTTGTTAGCAGTAGTGCAGCAGAATCCATTGTTGCTCTGTACTATGCTCCCGCTTCTATGCCCCCCCCCCCCCCGCCACCTTCAACCAGACCAGCACCGTGGGGTTTGGACCGATGACCCCCCCCCCACTGCCGCACAGCGTGGGGAAGGGCCCTCACCCAGCAGTGGATTGACGAAAGGGCTGTAGATGTAGATCTATTGTTGTTATTATTGATGTTTTGGTAAATTCGGCTGTGAGGGCTCTTGCGGTTTGAAACAAACCGATCGGTCCTGTTTGATTTGTGTGTTTTGTTTAAGAAGCCGTTTCTCTCGCTGTGGAAAAACAAAACCGAATCCATCTCGAGCCCAACTGTCTGCTCATTTGCGTCTTTCAGTGGTTCTTAGCTTGTGGTGACCGCAACCCCTCCGAGTGCAAAATGCCATTTCTGGGAATGCGAGATATGGCCAGATTTTATTTTTGAAGGTAAATCGTCGAAACGCATTAAGCACGGGCACGCAAGTACAACTACGCTGTTTCATCAAACCCTTTTGTACTTATTTACATTATACATGTTCTAACGATTGAAAACCAAAGGGCTGCAAGGCTGCAGTGAAGGTTAAGAACCACTGCTCTGTACGAATTAATAAGGCAAAAACGGTACACAAACTGCAATTGGTTTAGACGTGATCTGTGCCGTTTTCGCAAACGCGGTTCTCTATGGAAGATGTTGGTGAATGGGCCTGGAGAAGATAATTTTCCGTATTCTTTCGGATTATACGACGATGGGGTGCATCTTGGTACAATCCGATACACGTGTGTGTGTGTGCTCACAGGTAATACCAGCGACGATTATCTGAACCGGTCCTGCACTTCCCTAAGGTCGGTTCAGCCTCAAATGAGTACCTGGGTGCGATGTGTAAACATCGTCACGAGGGAGACAAAGGCCGCCGGGCGTGGTGCTGGCCACCCATCTTCTCGTGTGCCGGACTTTGATAGGTGCTCGTTAAGAGCACTTGACGCAACAGTCTGTTAAAGGCTATACGGGGGATCTTTGTCTGTGTGCGAGACCAAGATTTGTATAACTTTTTTGACGCTGGGCTTGCGTTTGGGGTGCGTCTTGCTTTCCGGAGAATACAAGAACTTGAAATGTTATCTGGTCGGCTGCCTCTCCGTACGAACAGGACTCGAAGCACAACGGCCGACCGGAGGTGCCCCATCGGCAGCAGCCATGGTCAATCCACTGCTGGATGAATGTCCTCGAGCCGCGGCGGAGATGTTACCTTGACTGTATTCATGAACTTATAGGACAATGGGAGTGAGTTTGCAACGAACAGTGCAGGTGAAGGAGAGAGACTTGTCATTTTTTCATGAGAAAAAAAATTGCTACTAAACTCGTGCACTTTCAGTTTCAAATTTTAATTTGAAGTCTTCCTTGCAGTGCAACAGAGACGGGGTTGTCTCCTGTACTCTCATTAATATTATCATCTCTTAACCATGATTAACCCATCGCTGTATGAAGGCCTCCTCAAGCCATGGATATGAATCACCCCATCATCATCAAAGATGGTCAAATCTACTGCTGGATGAAAGCCTCAAAGCCCTGACTAAATTAATCATCAGCCATGGTCGATCAACTGCTGAATGAAGACCCTCCCCATCTCAAATGTCTTGGCTAACCTGGTTATATTATAAATAAACCTTGTGCATGCATATATTCATGAGAGGTAGACTGGTACACCCGAACCACATTATTCTTTATTCATTTGTCTAATTAAAAACTGAAGATTAATAGTTCCGGCACTTAATTTAAAGACATTCCTATCACATAACCGCCCTCCCGTGCCCGCCTAGACTCCCCATCTGGGACGTGTTTTGTCGTTCTATGATAAAACCTCGCCAAGCGTCGACGTGGATTATATTTTTTTAGCGCTAGTGACCGCAGCATTTGGTCACTCGTGCGAAACTCTCTCGAGAAGTTTCGCTCTCCTGGGGCTCGTCAGCACGAGTCGGATTTGCGTTACAAAAAAAATGCTCTCGTTTTCCAGTTTTTTATTTATTCGTGAAGTCGTCGACCCCTCTCTACTTCGTGGGAATTTGCTCATAAAAGCTAACAAACATTTTGGATGTATTTTGATACGGCAAGGAGTCGCGGAATAAAAACAAATTCGCATGACGGTATTGGAGGAGTTTGCTTTTCGTCATGCGGCGTCTTGAGACTCATTGAGGCTTTTCTCAACGCATACATTCCCAACAATGTCAATGATGCGGGGCAGAGTGCTGGCAGCAATGGCTATAGGGTCATAATCGCAGCAGCAGCGGCTTTTAACTTCCCATCGAGCAAAAAAGGTCAACTGCATCGCGTGCTTTTGGATGCGCCTCTGCGGCCGTCTGGAACGCTCTTCCAATATCAGCCGCTGCAGCCATATGCACTTTATAAATCGAGATTGAAAACTTATTTCTTTAGAACTGCGTTTTGTGTTTAGTTTATTGTCCTTCTCCCTGTACCTCTGATTAGCACGGTTGGCTATGTACGGTGCGAAAGAAGTTCAACATAGTTATCCCTACGCTATGAATCGGGCACATGCGAGTTTCATTCACTGTTGACATCATTGGCGAGTGATATCTGAACCAGTCCTGGGCACTGCCTTCCAAAATAATCCGCTCTGAACAGCGTGGTGAAGTATGGACAACCCCACATGATCAACACAGCGTTCAGAAGCCTTAATTCAGCAGTGGATTTGCAAAGGCCGGTACATTTTAAATGGTGATTTAAAAGAACATTACACCACTGTATATTCGGTCGCAATGAGCTTCACACGATGCAGGGTCTCAATTTGTTTTTCTTGCGACCTGTATATTCAACCTCGTAATAGATTTTCAACAGTCTACAAATATAGCATGTAATGTTTAATACCGGATTTGGCGAGGCGTGGATCAGGTGAGCGCACACGTGCGCGCGCGCGTGTGTGTGTGTTTTATCAGCGGAATTATCTGGAACATTTCCAAATACTAGTGTGTGTATGTATACATCTCGACGGTGTGTAGACAATTTCAATTCGTCTACATTGCTCGAGAAGGTCCGCAAATGCATTCGTATGTTCAGCCTTAATCGTTTCGGTGTATACATAAGAATGGGTCAGGAGCGCAGTATGTAATGCATCGCATGGGAGAAAGATGCCTTTATCCAGAAATGATTTGACAATGAGTGATTATGTAGGGACTCGCAAGAACAACTCAACGTTGGGTGATGGTTTTGTGTGCGGGGGGGGGGGGGGTTGAGGTCACTGCAGTGAATCTCGTGCTGCTGTATTAACCCATTTATATCTGAGTTCAATTCCCAGTCACGGCTAACGTGACTGCCGAGTGATACTTGAACCGGTTTTAGCCCCCCTCTACCCCCCACCTTTCGCCGTCACGCTTAACCAACCCGCACGCACCAGCGTGGGGAAGTATGGTTCAAACTAAACATCATTGATCTTCAAGGTGTGTGTGGTAGAGGCCTTCAGTCCAACAATAGATTAACACAATTTACGTAAATGATGATTATAGTTTTTTTAAAGGATTGACGCCTCGCCATTCATCATCATCATCAGGCGCGGTAAAATGCTCTAACCTAAGGGGGAGGAGATGACTTGTTGCCAGCCTCAACGTCTACAACACACCCTTACAGGTTCGAGTGCGAGCGGTAAACAGTGGCGCGGATTTCACGGGCAAGGAATTGTTGCAAGGAATTAATTGGGTGGGGGGGCTGGGTCCCCCTCTTCAACCCCCCCCCCCATCTCCCGCACATCTTCATTGGCCATCGCCTTTAAACCAGTGTGTAGGTGAACCCGCCTGCACTCTCTTAAATTCCACTCGATGACAATGCGGTTCAGTGTGTGTGTGTGTATTAATGTGTGTATATATAATACAGTTGTATCGTTTTATTAACTCTTTATATATATAACATTGTACTATTGCAAAATATTTCACATGGCATAATACACACAACTCGGACGAGCTATAGTCTCGTGGTCACGGAAAACGTGTGCAAATCCACAGGTCAAAGGTATGGGGGGGATACAAGTCCCTTGCAAAAGCCTTTTTTTTTAATCCACGATATTCAAGGTGGGGGGTTAAATCAAAGTTTTGTAGTCGGCCTCCTCCTCCTCCTGCGTCGTCTTCTCTCCCCCCCCCCGCTCCTCCTTGAAGTCCATTGCCCAGCGGGACAAACGCCGCTGCCGCCTCCTCCTCCGCTGTGTAACGCGCGCGTGGCCAAAACACTCGAAGAAAGCCTCCGATAGCGATTGTGATACAGGAAATTATAGACGATCCCAATGTTAAGGGGGCTCGTGACGAGATTACTGTATTGCGAGCTCTTTGATGGTAAATACTGTGGGGTGGAGGTAATATAAAGGTGGGTTCACGACCATAGTGTTACGATACATTCAAGGTGAGCGCCCAAAACTTTCCTTGCGGTCAGCATCGAATGAACATCCCCTTTTAAAAGTTTTACTCACCAAATAGGTCAGAATCTACGTGCATTACAAATACCGTGTGTGTTGTGGATCGGTTTCGTCTTGCACGTATTACGCTACTTTTGTATTGTATACTGGCAGAGCTAGATGTCCGTCATCTGTGTAGGAGTTTGTGTGTGTGTGTCTGCATGGGGAGTGCTAGTGTAGCGGTTAGCAAGATGCGTTACGAACCCAGAGACCCGAGTTTGATTCCCGCTCACTATCAACACCGGTGACGATTATCTGAACCGGTCCTGGGCCTCCTCTAGGTCGACTCGGCGTCAAACGAGTATCTGGTGCGGTGTGTAAACACCAGCAAAGGAAAGACATATGACCGGGCGTGGTGCTGGTCACCCACCCACTTCGTGTGCCGTGCCGCCCTTCATAGGAATTCTCATACAGCACTTGCCCCAACAGACTGCTAAAGGCTATACGGGGGATCTTTGTCTTTGCATTTATATCACTCTATACGCCTTGTTAAATAGTGCCTATTTTTCTGTGTGTGTGTGTCTGCGCGATAACCCTTTTCTCATACAATGCAAAAGAAAGTGTGCTGGGTGAAGAGTGAGTGACTGGTGGTTTCAATGCGTCTGGTTTGAGAAACGACTGCATTCTTCTAAGAATAAATACATACACCAGGGAGCTGAGACGGAACGTACCTCCAGTTCAGCTACAACTGTAATGGACAGATTTCTGAAAAAGTCGGCCGAGGAAAACTCAATTATAGAATTAATCAACACCAGGGCTACGAGGAATGTGCCACAGCTATGGCAGAGGTAGGAACGACACGAAGCTACGTGTATTGTGGTTGGGTAGGCTATATGCTGTGGTTGGGGTTAAGTCGCAAGGCTTTTGAGGGGGGAAATATATATCTAAAAATAAATCGAGGCTCATGAATATCGATTGATTTCCAAGCGGTAACCCCTAAAGATAATAATGTGGTTACTGTAGTATCTGATTTGCAAGTCGAGATAGAATCCATTCCTTTCCCCACGTTTTATATCGTGAAAAAGTCTGTTTTGTCTAGAAACCGAGTGTCTATTTTATTTTTGATAGCATCTAATGTAAGCGGGCTTCTGCCGGACGCACCGCTAGAACTGTTAACTCGAACTCAACTTTTTATTTTACCAGGTAAGGTCCACTGAGTTATATAGCTGGTTTTCAGAAGCGACATAGACACAAATCAGAGCTCAACGAAGGGGGCTTATAATGACGTGGAAATTTATATCAGCCAAATACACTAAACGCGTGTTTCAAAAATTTGGAGGGGAAAACCCAGAGGACCCGGAGAATAATCCACGCGACCACGGGGAGAACATGCAAACTTCAAATATGCAGGCGTCGGGGTAGGGTTCGAACCCACGACCTCCTGTAATTCCAGACGAGGTAGTTATCTCGCTGCCGCAGCACACTGATGATCGATGGAAGGGATGATGATCGATGGGTCCAAGAATATCGACGGAGTGTCGGCCACGGAAGGGTGCGGGTGCGGTCTAGAGGAGATGGAGTGATGAAGTCGGCTCGTGCAGAGGTGGGATTGTTGCAACACGCGATGTGCAAACATAGGGGACGGCTTGGGGGAGGGCGGAGGCTTCATCTAGCAGTGGATTGATCATTGCTGGTGATGACGTCATGATTCATCAGGATGATCTCGGTCACAAATTCTCACACCACCATCATGATTTTTCACATTCCTTCCCACGATTTTCTCTCTCGCTCTCTCCCGCTCTCCTTCCACCTCCGAATTAGCACGCTTGGCGACGTACGGTGCGAAAGACGGTCAACATCCAAATAATATGCACCGAGATGCAGATTGTAGGTGCGGTAATTCTGCGTCTGATCGACAAAGGAAGACTGAAGCGTGGGGGGGGGAGGCGGGAGGCATTGAGAGCTGAGGAATGAGGGGACCACTCAGGTGGCAGGGAGAAACTCTGAACACCCACAGCCCCCCCCCCCCCCCCCCCCCCCCCCCCCCCCCCCCCGAGTCCGCTTAGGATGGCGCCTTTTTGGAGACGAGAACATTTTGGAGACTCCGAAACCCCCGTAATTCTATGCGAAGCGACCACGCGGCATGTCCCACTGTAATACCTGTAACGCGCCAAAGTTGTGTTTGCTGCTGCTGCTGCTGCCACGATAGCCACTGGATTAACCCGCGGCGCGACATCGATCGCAATGACCACGCGTCCTTTGGAATAAACCGCAAACTTTGGTAAGCGCAAGCGTGATGTGCTATGACGTCATGGCCCCGATGACCCCCCCCCACCCGCGTCCCTCGCTCTGTGCGAGTCGTCTACTTCCTACGATAATTGCGTCGGGAGGGATTACAACAACATTTTGTTTCCTGGTCGAAAAGAAACAATGCCCATGTCTTTTTTTTCGTTTTTCTCCCGACTGCGGGACACGTAGAGATGACATTGGTTTCAATCTCGGGCCAGATTCAGAACACGCAGGCCCCCCCCCCCACCCGCCCCGGGGTCTGCGCAACAATTTGAGTTTTACACATTTTCGATTCTTCACTTTCAGCACGCCCCGTGAGTGTTTTGTGGCCAACGGGGGACTTGCCACGTGGACCCTTTCCGGCTGCAGCGGTTTGACAGCCAACTATCGAGAGCTTTCATGCGGGAATCGAGAGTCTCTCTCTCTCTCTCTTTGGGGGTATTGTGCCGTGAGCGATCTCCTACGGATTTGCGTTGAGATGAGGTTTGTTGATGGTGGATGCTGGCAAAGTTGCTGGACTGCCTCGGTGTTTTGATTTCGCAATTGATTTCGGAAGCAAGCGCGCGCACTGCCTCGCATCGCTGGCCAGTGTCGAGGAGGAGTGTAGGTGTACCCTGATTTGGAGCGGCGTATACGCAGCATCCGTGTGCGTGTGTTTTATCTGAGGAGCCGTAGTGCAGCGGCTAGCACGCTGCGTGACAAATCAGGGGACCTAAGTTTGATTCCCGCTCACGGCCAACACTAGTGACGATTATCTGAACCGGTCCTGGGCCTCCCCTAGGTCGACTCGGCCTCAAATGAGTACCTGGTGCGGTGCGTAAACATCGCCACCTGGGGAGACGAAGACGGCCGGGCGTGGTTGCTGACCACCCACCCCCTCGTGCAACTCGGTAACTGCGCTTGCCCCCCCCCACAGTCTGTTCAGGCTATACGGGGGATCTTTGTCTTCGTGACTGGATAGACCTCCTCTTACACTGATTGAGGTGACCGTATCGTGGGTGGGGGGGGGGTATTGTCTGAGCAATGCCTGCACGGGGCGCCAGCGGCTAGACCTTGGACCACAAAGACGACGTCGCCTGCCGCTATCCGTCCACCCCGGCTCGCCCCCCGCTGGGAGTGTGTGGAGGCCGCTTCAGCTCCGTGTCAATGAGGCCCCGTGCAATTTGCCGGAGGCCGGGGGCTGGGGGGGGGGGAATTCTTCCGAAGTAATTGTGGCAATTTTCGGCCTAAAAATTCAGTTGCGTGACGCAGTCGCAAGGTAATGACCTCCTTTGACGCAACCATCACTGGGGGGAGGGGAGGGAGGGGGTGGCGAGGGGGGAGGGGGGGTGGCCTTGATATTACGCGCTATGCATCGAGACGCTGGAACGCCGTCTCTTCAAAGATGCAACGACGCAAGGCCAATCTCGGGCTTGGGTTGTTTAATGGCGATGCTCCTCGTCGCGACAGCCTCGTGGGAGCGTTGCGGTGGCCCCACAAAACCTTGGACTGGGAGACGAGAGAGCTAATGAGCCTTGCCACTCGCAAAAAAAAAATAAACACTGAACCTCTGTTGGGCTAATTTGTGTTCGTGAGCGTTTGCCTAATAAATCTCGAAGGCGGTGTGACGGTTGCTATTCCTCCCGAAGTAACAGATCAGACGCGCGCACGTTGTGTGTATTGGTGTGTGTCTTGGTCACCCACCCCCTCGTGTACCGTGCCGGCCTTCATAGGTGCTCGCTAGCCAAATGCGTCTCGTAAGATTGTCACGGGAGATCTATGCTTTTTTTGTCTCGTCTTCGCGAGCACGTAATGCATGGTGGACTATCATCAGTTGATGTAGTTGAGAGTTAATTTTCTGTTTACGTTTTGTAAGGATGCACGTGAAGGTGGAGCATGGTGATGATGATGCACTCGAACTGAAACGAGCAATCGTGTCTGACCGTTTTAACGAATAGCCATCCCTGCCCATCCACGTCAACAGTTCCTTGTTGAAATATATAACGTAAGCACTCTATAGATATTTAAATATATAAACGCCTTGTAATTAAACACATCACCAAGTGTGATACACTTAATTGCACGTTCAGCTGAGGAATCTTTTGATATGAACAAAAATAGATAGTTTTTTCTCCTGCCGCGCGCACACACTTCGCGTGATATATATTGCACGTCAATTATTTTTTTTTCTCTCCGACCTACCCTACGTAGAAAAAAATCTGCCTTTTTTTTCTTTTTTTTAGTACCGGTAACACCACCCACACACACGAGATACTGAAGCGCTCTTGATATGTTTTCGAATATGAGCAACACTTGCGGCATGATACGAAAGGGGAGAGGGGGGGATTGGGCAAGAAGAGAAAGAGAGAAGGAGAGAGATGGGGGGTCGGGGGGGGGGCGCCTCGCTCCAGATTGAATCTCTCGCCAGCGACCTCGCGTCCCCCCCTCCTCATCTGGCCTGCCCGATGTTTTTGTACTGACACAGCAACAGGTGCTTGAACGTCTTCTTGAAAGTGGCGTTGCAGAGCGCGTAGCACGCCGGGTTGATGGTGCTGTTGATGTAGCACAACCAGTAGCCGATTATCCAGACGGTGTTGGGCACGCACGAGCCGCAGAACGTGTTGATGAGCACCATCACGTTGTAGGGCGTCCACGTGATGATGAAGGCCAGCAGGATGGCGAAGATGGTCCGCGTCACCTTCTTCTCGCGCGCCGCCGCCTGCCGCCGCTTGCGCACCTGGCTCCTGGCGATGTTGGCGAACTTCCTCGCCACGGGCGGCGCCGCCGCAGCTGCCGCCGCCGCTGCGGCCGCCACCGTCACCTTCTGTTTGCTCTCGGCGGACTTGGCGGCCTCCTCGGTCGCCTTCGAATCGCCGTCTCCTGCGCTGCCACTGCCGCCTCCTTCTCCTCCAACGCCGTCGGCTTGTACCAGCTGCACCTGCGTGGAGCAGCCGTCGGCACCATCTGCTTTCGTGACGACTTTTACTTTGGTCGCCTTCGACGGAGATGGCTTTCTGAGCGGCTTTGCGCCGCTGCAGTTGGGCTGCTGCTGCTGCTGCTGCTGCACATCGTTCCCCAGCTCGTCCTTGTGGTGAGAGGGCACGACGCTCAGGGACGTCGACTCGTTGGAGAGGTCTTTCTCCTCCAACTCCGCGCCCTTGTCTCCCTCGTTGTTGCACTCGACCGTCCCGTTCTTGAACTTCCCCTGCTCGGCACGGACGCTGCTGGCGTTGTTCATCGCGGCTGCGGTGGCGGCGGCTGCGGCTGCTGCGGCGGCGACGTTGGCGACGTTGGCGACGTTGGCGACGTTAGCGGCGTTCGCGGCGTTGGCAGTGGCGGTGGGCTCGCCGTTGTTTTTGCGGAACAACCTGCACTTGCTGAAGATGGCGAACCTGGGCTGCCGCTCTTTCTTGTTCTCCCTCTTGTGCTCCCTCCTCACGCGGCTCTTGCTCGCGTACGAGATGTGGATGTACAGCACTGTCATGATGACCACGGGCAGGTAGAAGGCCGCGATGGCCGTGCCGAAGGTCACCACGGGGTTCGAGAGGAACTGAATGGAGCACTCCTTCTCCGGCACCGTCCTCTTGCCCACGATGAACTGCCAGAACAGAATAGCCGGCGCCCACAGGATGAACGAGAGGATCCACGCTGCGGCGATCATGAGCCCGGCCATTTTTGTCGTCCTCCGGGCCGGGTATGACAATGGTTTGGTCACGCAGAAGTAGCGGTCGAAGCTGATGATGAGCAGGTTCATGACGGACGCGTTGCTCACCACGTAATCCAGAGCGAGCCACAGATCGCACACGACCGCGCCGAGCGGCCACTCGCCCACGATGATGTACATAGGTGTAGAGGTTCATGGAAAACGCGCCGATGAAAAAGTCCGCGCATGCCAGGCTGAAGAGGAAGTAATTGTTGACCGTCTTGAGCTGCCTGTTCACCTTTATGGAGAGCATCACCAGGATGTTGCCCACCACCGTGACGAGGCTCAGCGAGCCGGCCACGATGGCGATGAGCACCTCCTCCACTGTCTTGTTGAAGTTGCTGCTGCTGCTGTAGGCGGCGTCCCCGCTCGGCGAGGTCGCGTTGGTCGAATTCGCGTCCGATGCGTTGTTGAGCGCGTCGCTGTCCATGGTGCTGGCAGAGCTCCTTTGAGCCCCGGGCAAGCGCCGTGGGTTGAGTACAACGGACTCCGATGACCCTAGGCAAGCCAGTACAAATGACAGCAAGGACAAAGATCTCCCGGTTTGGCCTTTAACCGAACGCCGGGGCAAGTGATGTTAGCGAGCACACACGTGGACGCGCGCGCGCGCGCGCACGAGCACATTCAGATATACAAATACACACCCAAAACAAAGACGAACATCCCCACGATAGCTTGAACAGACTGTTGGGGCACGTGCTGTTCGCGAACACTAATTTTGTCCAGAACAGCCCACGAGGGGATGGTGTGGCTAAATACTACACCTTGCCGCCTTTGTCTTCCCAGTGCTGGCGCTTACAAACCACACCACGTAGTCATTTCGGGCTGAGTTAATCTAGGGGAGGCCCAGCTCCGGTTCAGATATGCGGCACTGATGTTGACTGAGCGGACATCGAACCCGGGTCGCCGAGTTAGTAGCGCAGTGCGCTAACCACTACGCTACCGCTCCCCAGACAAACATACGCACGCACGCACGCGCACACGTACAGATACGCAGACCGATAGAGCGACACATGCACACAATTCAAAGATGCACATTCACACAGCCACAGTGACACGCACATTTCCAGATTTATTTTGATTCTCACAGGCGCATACGCACACACGAGATGCCGTGTTTAAGCGTATACAGTAGACTGCCGTTTGCAAAACACACTCGTTAAACAAACGCCATCACTCCGCGCGAAAAGGTGGTGTGGCTGGTGCAACGGTCGGCGGCTGCTTTTGTGATGTTCACACGCGCGCACCAAGTACTCGTATTAGCGCCGAAACGACCTGGGGGGGAGAAGGTTGGGTGGGTGAGTGAGTGGTGATTGGGAGAGTGGAGGGTGCTGGGGGTGGGGGGCAGTGGGAGGTGGTGGGGGGGGGCAGTGGGAGGTGGTGGGGGGGTCCCACAATGGGGAGGGTCCCAGAAAAAAACTTCTTAAGATGCCCCTTGCAACTGATGCCGTTCCCGGGAACGTGAATGCCACTGTGCACAAACTACGTCCCTAATCCATAGCACGACAGCCCTAACTGAAATCTTGTCTTTTTTTATATACTGACAGGAAACTTCAAGAATGCTCGGGTATCACGGATTTTTTTAATTACCCGTATAGATGTTGTAACTAATCATACGCTCGCCTAATTCCCCAAAGTCTCGCAAATGTTATAAATAGGTGACATTATCTATTAATAAAATTGATCCGAGCCTGCATATTAAACGGGGGGGGGGGGAGGTGGTAATGCGCCCAATGAAGCCGGTCACGCGCGAGTTCGATTCGCGACCACGGCTATCATCAAGTCTCCAGCGATATCTAAACACGTCTTGTTGTGGGTCACCCCCCCCCCCCCTTTCTCAACCACGCACTGACCACCGTGGTGAAGTATGATCGAACCATCTCCTACGCTCCCACCACACACCACTCCACGACTAGCATGGTGTGGGGAGGGCATTCGCCCAGCAGATTGACTTAAGGGAGCTGCACATCACCATCATCATATCAGCAATTACCACTTTAGACAGCGATGTCCCGTTACCATTTACGACGGTTTCCGCCTAAACAATGAGCAAACAACTACAGAACGGTACTTTATATTTCCATGAAACGCCTCCTCCGATAATTTACACGTTCTCTCCAGTTGCTTACATTTGATGAATGCGCAATAGTATCGATCTCGTGCTCCCGTTAGATCGACGCTGTTTACAGCAAATCGGTTTCTCCTCGTGGCGAGGCATTAACGAGCTGGGGGGGGAGGGGAGGGGGGAAGTCGTTAATCACCCTAATGTACAGACCCGCACACACTTTGCAAGTCACCATCGATCAATAGCCAATGGGATCCACCCACCCATCCCACCTATCCCACCTACCCCCCCCCCCCCCCCCCCCCCGCAGAGAGAGGTCCCACCCAGATCTCCATGCGGGGGTCTACCCAGGTCCGGCTCGACCTTGGTGGCTGCTGCTCCGAGTCTCCCGCCACACAAAACAAAAATCCCCTCCCCCGTATAGCCTCACAGACGTTGCTTATTTTGTGCAAGCGCTGTTAGCGAGTAGCACCTAGTGAAGGCCGGCACGGCACACGAAGAGGCGGCGAGTGGCCGGCCCCACGCCCGGCCGCCTTCGTCTCCCTCGTTGCGATGTTTACACTACCGCACCAGGGACTCATTCGAGGCCGATTCGATATAGGGGGAAGCCCAGGATCGGATCGGATAATCGTCACCTGGTGTTTGCTGGCCGTGAGCGGGAATCGAACTCGGGTCGCTGGGTTCATAGCGCAGATGCGATCACCGCTACACGACCGCTCCACACGCACGTAAACGCGCGCGTCCCATGCGCCAAGGACATCAGTGGTAGACGGAACATTGCTTGTCGGTTGCGAGGATTGTGCGCTTCTGTGAACGCATTAACGTCTCCGATCCTATAAAGCCGGTGTATTAATGTGCAGCGTGGTGGTTGATTAATCGTTATTCGTGGCTCGATGGTCGGAGAGAGAAAGAGAGCGCGCGCGATGGATGCTGCGTAATGAACCCGGTTCGCAGAGTTCAATTTCCGGCCACGCGTAATTTTCGTGGCGGGCGGTCCACAACCGGTTCGGAGTGATATCTAAAACGGTTCTGGTTCTGGTTACTTATCACCTTTCACTACCCACCCGCACTGACCAGAGTGGTGAAGTATGGTTATACAGCACCCATGACCCACACAGCGTTGTGGGTAGGTGAGCTTCGTTCAGGTCCCAGTAGTGGATGAACAAAGGGCAGTGATTTACGCGCGGTCGTAGACGCTTACGAGCTACGCTCTTCTCGAGCTCGTACCCACGGCATTTTCGCGTTTTTAATGTATTTGCGTTCGACGAGAAATATCGGTGCGTAGATAAACTGCGATTCAACTCTGTCCGAAATTTGAAATCGCCCTCGATTTGTCGGAACGCGTAGTGCAGAGAGAGAGAGAGAGCGATCGATCGAGGAGCACGCTCACGACGCTCACGACAACAGGTGTTACCGGTGCAGTAAGCGCGATCCGCGGCGTTGCGAAGTTGCTCACCTCGGATCGACGAAGTAATTAATTTATTAATTAGATCACCGGTGCCCGGCAAATTCCGACCTTGAATACGATGGACTCACCTCGCTGCGCTTCGTCCGACGCGACAGGTGGCGATGATGGGACGAACGCGATGTCGGATGGCGCTCCCCCTGTGCCCTCCCTCCTCCTCCTCCTCCTCCCCTCCGTGTCTCTACGATGCTTTTTTGTCTCTCTTCGTGCTCGCTCTTATGTAGAGCTCCCTCCAACGCGCAGCCACGACGATGGGACGCAGAGCGATGCCGCCGCCGCCGCCGCGGTCTTTAACGTCGCTATTTGACCCAAGCGCAGCCCATCCCGTGCGCCGCCTCGCGTCACCGCCGCCGCGGCTCTTGGCATCTGGGTGGCACGTGGGCAGCGCGCGAGTCCTCCACGTGGCATCGGGGAAAACCGTCTTATTAATTATCCCTTTCCTTCAAGGCTTGACGCGACAGCATCTGGCAGCCAGGGCTTGCGCATCGCGGTGGCTGG
Source organism: Lethenteron reissneri (assembly GCF_015708825.2). Lineage (NCBI taxonomy): Eukaryota > Metazoa > Chordata > Hyperoartia > Petromyzontiformes > Petromyzontidae > Lethenteron > Lethenteron reissneri. Next base: position 3,126,041 of record NC_083811.1, read on the forward strand.
AGAGGACGGCTATGAAGGGAAGGTCGTGCGCAAATCTATTCAGAAGCGGCAGTGGCATGTGTGTGTGTGTGAGCGCGTCTGGTTATAAGCGAGAGAGGGCTCGGTGATGCGTGCTGCCCGTGAAGCTTCGTTAGCGGCGGAGTTGTGTCTGCGGCGAGGGGAGAGCCCTCGACGGCTACCCGAGCATGTGCGCGTGTGTGGTGTGGAAATGCACAAGCGGTGCTCTCTGGATAAAAAGAAGAGCCACGCTGTCGCGTCACGGAGCCACCGAGCCAATGGAGTGGTAGCTACGAGCCAGAGGAACGAGAAAACTACCACCACGCGTCACCCTCTCTCCTCTCCCTCGCGAGCTCCCCACCCCGTCCACCACCACCATCACGACACCTCGACAAGACCCCCCCCCCCACCATCAACCCCTCTCCCAACTTCCCACCCACTCGTCTCTCCCTCCCTCTGTCCGTTATCCCCCCCTCCCCCCCTCCCATCCAGTCAACAGTCTGCTGCATGACCCCCCCCCCCCCCCGCCTCTATTACCAACGTTATCACAGCGACACGGTCCACCATTTCAATTGAGCTGCTCTCCGTGGGGTTATCCTTGATCTTCCCCGTTCACCCGTCTCTTCTAACCTCCCGGTCTCATTTTGCCCGTCTCTCTTCACCCGTGTTTCCCTCCCTCCGTCTCTCCTCCTCCTCCTCCTCATCTCTCCTCGTCCTCGTCTCTGCTGCACCACGATTTCTTTCAACCCCCCCTCCCCGCCCGCTTCGTCTCTCTGATCACCCATCTCCGTTCCGTCGCCAAATTCTGCACACCTTCATATCGCTCCTCCACGCTCGTCTCTCGTCACCCGTCTCTGCTAACCCTCGCATCCTTTCCCGGTCTCTCTACCTCATCCTCCCTCATCCTCATCCTTGCCTCTCATCATCATCTTCCTCGTCTCTCTGATCACACATCTCCGTTCCCTCGCCTCTCCTTGCCCACATCGCCACACGCCGTATCGCTCCTCCACGCTGGTCTCGCCACACTCGCCTCTGCTCGCCCGTCGTCCCACAGCGGGGGTCGCTGACCCCCCCCCCCCCCTCCACACGCCGTGGCGATGCAACAACCGTTCTGAATGGTCACGAAGGATCTGGCTGAGCAGGGATTGCGTCTCATCCACCAGAGATCTCGGCACATGTAAACACACACACATATATATATAGCGCCGACTCGATAATTGCCTCATGTGGACTATCGTGTCTTTGTTCCGAGATAATTGTAGAATAGTTTGAACATTCGGAGTGATTTTTGGATGCATTGGGCTGTATGCCGATACCATTTGAGGCGGGGGGGGATCTAGTAGCTAACGATTCTCAATCACACCACCACGATTCGATTAATTGTATCGTCACGAATCTTGATTTGAAGCTTTCGTGACTGCAGGAATCCATACTCTTTGGTTCTTTCGGTAAAGTCGCGTAGGTAGAAAAAAATAGATCACGACGTTTCGATCGCAACACAAGCGGTTGTCCTCGGCAATGGACCTGATGGATTATTTTTTCCGCCTGAGGACGACCTCTTGAAATTGCGATCGAAACGTCGTGATGTATTATAATTTGTTGTATTGTCACGATCTAATTAATAGATTGTTTTTGACTAACTCGCACGCTTTCGTTTTGTATCGTTTCCTCTTGTTCAATTCATGTCGTTCCCGTTATCCCCTCGGGGGCGGGGTGGGGGGTTATAGCGATGCCCATGGAGTCATTGTTAACGCAAGCCGAGTCATCGATCTGTGCGGCCCCGGGTTGACTGCGCAGCTCGCGTGTGAGGGTAACAATCGACTCGTCGATGGATGATAGTTGGAGGTGAGCGGGAGCAGACCTCGCCGACCTACTTTGACGTATCGACGAGGAGCTTGAACCATTACGCCAACTCGGATCATCCTCTCAGCAGCCGCGGTGGCTGTTGGCTGACCATCGCACGGCGCTTTCGGATGACACCTTCTCTGGACGTCTGGAACGCTCTTCCTTCCGATATTAGGAAGCCACCGGAGCTGTACACTTTAAAATCATCGTCTAGATTGACAAACGCATTTCTTTAGAACAGCTTTTTGCGTTTAGTTGGCACCCCCCCCCCCCCCGCACCTCCGATTAACACGGTTGGACTCGTGCGGTGCGAAAGAAGTTCAACATACACCTATTTTGGCCGACTCCTTCACGATGGCCAGTACTTCTTGGACGGGGTGGGAGTTACCCGCATTTTACCCCCACCGGACGTGACCTGCCGATGTAATTACCTGTCACGAGGTACCTATGTACACTGCTGTGGGTGGATACGAGCCGGCGTTGGCAGGATTTAAGAATCCTGCCAACGCCATTGATTCAACCACTGCCATCGGTCGATGGGGGGGATCGAACCGCGCCACCGATGGCTTCATGAACCCTATAAATACCACGACGTTATCGTCATTGTTATTTACTACAGGGATCATGAGTGTCGCTCTGCATTCAATTCCGCTCCGTGCTCCGGCCATCAGAGCCCCCCCACACACACACACACCCCCTCCCCTCCTTCACCGTATGGCAAAAAATCTGCGGGGCTCGCCCCGAAACGTCAGCTCCACCTCGCGAGACGCACCCCGCGGGGACACGCGCGTGCCAGATAATTGCCTCGCAGCACGAGAAGATGACATTTCGGAAAAGATTGCGCCACTAAATTGCTCGCTGTCCGCGGCAGAATTCCGTTATGCAACGTGCAGGAGAGAGGGGGCATTTTGGTTTATTGGCACGCTGTGTAAATTTAGCCCGGTGGAGTGGTGAGGCAGAGTGTGGGGGTTTGAGGACTGCGCTATGAACCCGGCGACATAGAGTTTGCTTCCAAAGCCACGGCTCTCATCAGTGGCGACTGGCGAGTAATATCTGTAACGGACCTAGCGCGCCCCCCCTCTTCCCCCCCCCCAAATCTCTTCCACCATCATCCCAACCTTTTCCCCCTTAACCAACCCGACATGACCAGCGTGGTGAAGTAGACTCAAACAATCCGTTTGACCAAAAACGTTGCGGCTAGGCCGCTCTCTTGGAATAGATTGACCAGTGGATGTTGTAATTGTTGTTGTGTTCACGACTGTATTATTGCTGTGCGCTGTTAGATGAGTTGCACGCTGTGAGCACGCCGACTAGAGGAGTTCGATTCCGGGGCCACGGCTGACATCAGCGGTGCGAGTGCATTATTTGAATACGCGCTGGGATCCCGTGCCCACTTCAACCCGCACGCGCCAAACGTGGTGAAGTATGGTCTTAATAATCCAGCAGTGGGTCGAGCAAGAAGTGTGCACGTGGTTTTGTTGTTACGAAGTACCGAATTTTCCTGATTTTTTTATACGACGGTGCAGAAAGTAAGGACGTACCCCTACCCCCAAACAAAAAAGTTGCGCCCGGTGTCAATAAAATTCTAATGACCTGGTCACAGGATTATGAGACTCACCGTCCAATGTCGCTTTTTATAGGAACAAAGAAGGTGTCCTTCATAAGCCGGAGAATATGCTAATGTCCTTTAACTGCCCCATTTCGGCCTTGTGGCTTGGTTGGAACGGCTTCATTGCGCACAAACGCTTGCCACGAACGCATCATTGGCAACGATATTAGTAGTAGGAGTATTGATTGTTTTCGCCTCGATTTTGCGTACGATTAATTCTCACGAAGTTGCTGCCAAAAGGCGAGGAGGAGGAGGAGGCATCGCCGTGCGTAGCGAGTCGCGGCGACTTTGTCAAACAAAGTTATTGGCTCCTGAGCTCTTGCCAGGAAGCCCTCGGGAAACATTAAACTTTCACAATTGACAGATGTTGCTATGAAAACAAACACTGGTGCAGTCATTCAGCCGTGAAACAGTATCCAGTCGCGGGGAATACTAACAGGTCCTACCTGTTTCACAATCATTGACATCTTGGCGCAATCTATTCAAACAAGCTCGATAATTCGGGGTCGTGTATAATGGAATTTGTAGACTTGCTGGTGGTGTTCGCGGGGCGCTCGTGCAGCGGTTTAGCGCGCTGCGCTACGAACCAGGCGACCACGTATTCGATTCCTGCTCACGGCCAACACCAGCGATGAATATCTAAGCCAGTCCTGGGTCTCCTCAAGGTCGACTCCGTCTCAAATGAGCACCTGGTGCAGTGCGTAATCATTGCTGCTAGGTCGACAAAGACGGCCGGGTTTGGTGCTGGCCACCCCAAACCACCTTTTGTGCCTTCGTGGGTGCTCGCTCTAACAGCACGTGCTTCTGAAGTCTGTTGAGGCTATACGGGGAATCTTTGTCTCTTTTTATTGGGCGGCAGGGTGGCTGGTACTGCAGGCCACGAGGTGGACAGGACATCGCAGCGCAGCACCGAGTTCAATCCACATGAATATAGATTGTATTTGGCCTGCCTTCTGGAGTGACTCTGTAGGGACCTCCTCTCAGTGTCATCATGTCACATGCGTCCGTTTTATCTGCGCACTCCAGTTTCGTCTCGCGTGCCAGCGACTCGCGAGGTGTAATTGGCCAAACGTCATCCCGGTTTGCAGGAGCTCCCCGTCAAAAATACATTTTGAGGCTCAAATCTCCCAGGGGTTAAAAACTTAAAGTGAAAACGCAAACAACAAGTGGGTAAAGGAGGCCTGCCATTGGCGATACCGAGGGGCAAGCTAGGGTCAGAGGTCGGGTTTGTGTGCTCGGGGGGGCCTGAGCCAGCTGGTTTGGGTGGCTCGTTTTGTTAAAGTTCGTTGAATAATTTGTATTAATGCTAAAGCATCTCTGGCGAGGACAAGCACGGTATAATACCTCCCTGGATCGAAGCTTCGCAAATGTATACCGTATTCTTAGGGTTTTTTCGGTAAAGTCACTTAGGTAAAACATTCAAATTAATAAAAGTTAAATAAAATAAAAATCACGACGTTTCGGAGGCAACACAAGCTTCCGTCTTCAGGTGGAACCGTCACAGCCACGACAGCTGTATCAATACTTTTATTAATTTTAATGTTTTACCTACATGACTTTACCGAAAAAACCCTAAGAATATGAATCCTTGCAGTCACGAAAGCTTCAAATCTAGAATGTTTACCGTGGCGGCCATTTTGTTCCTCCGAATTTACCGTTCACATTCATTCCGCTTCAATCGGTAATTGCGGATAGATCAATGCGATACATGCAATGCGTCATAATTGATGCTTCTGGAATTATCTTTTGTTCGTTCGCCCGAAATTACGTCTCGCGTGCACGCTTCTTACTCTGCCAAGGCGCGGATGGCTTCCGTCATTGCCCGCTAAATTATTAACCTCTTCGCCACCAAAGAAAAATAGAAATCTAATGGGGGGAAAAAAGTGGTCACACCTGTTTTTGAAGGTCCTTCAAGTGTAAATCTCCGCGTGGAGTCGCATCAAAAGGAAACCACCCCCTGAACGGATCAACTCTCTTTCGCAATTAATGACTTACCCCTTCCTCTGCCACTGAGACATCTTCCAGGGATATACAAAAGAGTGAAAAGGAAGCGTGGTGAAGAGCCAGATGCATGAATTGGTTTCGGTGTAGGGTCAGTGAGCACAGTTGGTGTAACATAATGATCGTCAAGATGGTTAGGGTTAACAGTTAACCTATTTATCTTCTTGGTTCTTTCGGTAAAGTCACGTAGAAGGGAAGTAATAAAATAATAAAAATAAAACATAATAAAATAATTCTCACGACGTTTCGGCCACAACGCAAGCAGCCGTCCTCAGGTGAAGAACATGTCTGTCGATAAGACAGTCAGTCTTAAAATTATTCTATTATGTTTTATTTTTATTATTTTATTACTTCCCTTCTACGTGACTTTACCGAAAGAACCAAGAAGATGAATCCCTGCAGTCACGAAAGCTTTAAATCAAAGTTTACCTATTTTTTTATTGTTTGGGGTAGGTTAGTGATATTGTTTCGATCCAGGGCAAGACTATAGTGTTAGACAGGCTAGTTTGTTATGGGTAGGAGGTAGGATTAGTAGTGCTGGTGGCCTGTTGACTAGATTAGTATGGTTAAAAGGTAGGGCCAGTGCTCGGGACCAATTGACTACTTTGTTTTAGGGTTAGGGATAATTGAAGTGTCTAGTTTGTTAGAGTTGGTGATAGATCATGAGCTAGGGAGGTGATTGGATGGTTTGAGTTGGTGTGTCACCTCCTGGGGGGGCCTTTCCACGTGATTGGCGAATGATTTCTTTCCGTCCGATTTTCTTTTTGGAAATCGCCATCCCGCGTTTAAAATCGCCTATCCTCGTGTCGTCGAATGCTGTCCTGATGTTGAAGTAAGAATGTCTTTATGCGCCGTTGCGATGGTTAATGTGTGATGGGCAATTTCTCGGATGGAAAAGGTTCTTCACCATGATTACATACAATGAATATTTGTAGCATCGTTTGTTTTCTGAGCAGGCAAACAATGCACTGGCGTCAACTTCGCCTGCTCATCAGCAAGGTGCGTCCTGTTAAACACATTGTGGTGTTACAGGTACGATCTTGCAGTATCGTGTCGTATGTTTACTTTCCAGTCGGCTTATAGGGTGCTGATGGACTTTCAATTCTATTCCTTTTGTTTATTTTATTTTTTACGCGGCATTGAATAAACCTCATTGATGTCTTCAGAGTCGTTTGCATCAAACAAGAGTCTCGTATCGGTTGAATGTTTGTAGAATATCTGCATTCAAGAGGTGTGTGCGAAATCGTACGAAGTGACCGACGAATGTTTAAGCGCGCCCCTGGTACTGCCAGGCAGACATTGAGGACGAGCTGTTCTCGAGACGAGTGTTATGTACAAAGGGAGGAGGAGATGACACATACATTCGAATACAATTTTTAAACTGAGATTTTTAAGGCCCACTAAGCTATAGAGCTGGGTTTTTTTCAGAAACGACCTGGCCACAAATGATAGCTCAACGGAAGTGGTTTATCATTTGGAAAATTATATAGCAGCCAAATACTGAAAAATGCATGTTTCTAAACCGGAGGACCCGGAGAAAAATCCACGTTACCACGGGGAGAGAGAACATGCAAACTCAAAATGTCCAGCAGGCGTCAGGGGTCGGGTTCGAACCCACGACCTCTTGCAAACCAGGCAAGGTAGTTAACATCTCACCACCGCGGCGGCCTCATAAATAACGTCCGCGAGAGCTATTTTTTTATTTTCTTTCCGTGTAGGGTCACTCGACTACCGCGTGTGCGCAAGCTATGCGGGTTACACGAGGCGAAAGGGGTTAGAGGCACACGCACATTGGTTTTCTATCGTCCTGGGGGGGCGGTGGCTGTGATTGTCTCTAATCGCCGGAACCCGATACAACAGAGGAATCCTCGTCCATTGGCCAGGCGCGGATGACGCGCGCCCACGGCCACTCTCTCGCGGTTATTGAGCTGCCCGATCCTCGATTGAAAGACAAAGACTCCGAAATGAGCGCTTTTATCTGGCGCCCTCCTGGGATGACGGGGGGCGGGAGGGGGGAAGCGGACGTGGTTATCATCGGTTGTTGTTGCGTACAATTTAATGCGCTATCATTTAGATGCATTTGTTTATTTCCATCGGCAGACAATAATGCGCTCTCCACACGGTACGCGCGATTGATTTTTGTCACGCGGGGGTTGATTGGGGAGGGGGGAGGGGGGAAGGGGCATGACCTCTCGGCCTAGCCATTCCTTCCTTCAACTTAAGAAGCAGCCCAGTAACATCGGCTCTTATTTTGTAGCTATATGCACATGGCAGCGCTGGTTGAATAAATGCGCAACCCAAAATATATTTTTAATATTGCAGATATCCCGGGCTGTGCGACAACGGTTTGTAACTTTCAACTCGTGAGAATTTAACGCTTTAACCTTGTGGGGCAAGCACGTTTTAAAACGAACGCTTGTTTTGTTTAACCACGACGGTTTAAGAAGCAAGACACCAGGATAGTCTCGCTTGCGATGGTGACCTGGAGTCACCAATAAATAAGAAAAAACCCTAAATAAAAACAAACGGAGACAATCGGAACATAAACAACCGCGTCGCGTGAGGAATTGAAGACACTGAATGGCATTGACCCATTGACGTATGTCTTCGTGTTACTATAATGCTGACCCACTGACGTCACCAGCGATGTGACCGTGGCTTTTAACTGTTTGTTTTCATTTACCGAAACGCCAAATAGTGCCGGACGGCTCAGAAACCCACTCACTCCAAGTTAAGCCACCGTTCGAGGAATCATAGACACGAGCCGGCCGGTGGTGGCTACGCACTTGGCCTGTAATTCTGCACGGGCGGAGGCTAGGATTGGTGGATCACGCACGCATGTCCTTGTGAAACTCCCATTCCCAGGGGCATCGAAGTACCATATCCTGGCTCGCCAGCAGAATGCAGTACAGCAAGTGGACTAATTTACATCTGTACGGGGATAGTGCGTTGCCCCCCTCGCAATAGTGTCTTTGATCTGGGTGCTCTGTTTTTTTCTCCCATGTGTACACACTCAAATTAGCTGAAAACATCTTATCATATTAAGGACCGCAGAGCTTGAGAGAGGCAAGAGGGGAGGGATGGATTTAGCGCCGGCTATTACCTCCCCCATTCGTCTGTGGTTCCTCTCCTCGCGCCTTTGAGTCGTCTACTCTCTCTCTCTGCGTGTTCCAGAGTGGACAGCGCTGCTGATACCATGGACAGCTCTCCCAGACGCAGTCTCGTGTCACTTCGCATTAGGGGCGCCCTGCTGCCCAGACCCCTTGGACGCGTCCGTGCTAATTCGGTTGAACATCAAAGCTGGGGCAGCTCGCGTTATAAACAAAAGTGCGGCGCTTTCGACTAAATGCTCCCGGGGGTAGCGCGCGTGGATGTTTCGCGTTCCGTCTGCAGGCGAGCGGACAAGATCTTTGCCTGTAACACATCCGATGTATGTATATAATTGTTTTACCGGTTCGTTTATTCATCTGCATACGAACATGTGCCCACTTCGCTGGCTGATGGTCATGTCTCGGATTGTTAACATTCGGACTTATTTGAATTACTTAAAAAATATACAGTTATCGGTTTTTCTACACAAATATCGACCAACAACGTGTACCATCTTTTGTTTTAAAACCTGAGAAACGAATGCAGATGTCCCATTGATGTAATGATTAGCAGCACACTGGACTTGCAACCTCGAGGTCGCCTGTTAGATTCCATCTACAGGCACGGCGGTTAAAACAATGGGACAAGTAAATTGTTTCATCCTTCTCCCGCTTCTCTCCGCCCAACAGGAAAAAATAGCAAATCACAGTCAATCGGACAGTCTCGTGTCAGAATCAGAATATATACTTTTTTATACTGGAGGAATCCGATGAGCTATGAAGCTCTTTCACAGATGTCCAGTAGCTGGGGAAAAGTGTGGGTATGCCCACCTCTTTAAAAAAACACGTCTGCTCCATGCGGAAGAGTAGACCAAATACCCTCGAGAAGCGGTTATTAACCTTTACTGCAGCCTTGCACCCCTTGGGTTCTCAATCGTAAAACATTTTTTTAATTTTAATACATAGTCAATCTTGATTTGAAGCTTTCGTGACTGCAGAAATCCATACTCTTTGGTTCTTTTGGTAAAGTCGCGTAGGTATGAATACACAGGTTTGGTGAAAAGAAGTAGTTGTACTTACGTGCCCGTGTTAAATTTTAGTTTCGATGATTTACCTTCTAAAAAAAATCTGGCCACGTCTCGCACCCCCAGGGGGTGCAGCGTGCACCCCAGGTTAATAAAAAGGACAATTGCTCGAAAGGGGGGGGGGGGAGAGGCCCTTTGGCCAACAGTGGAGTTTGTAAGCAATCGCCGGGCTGTGTGTGTACCTTTTACGCTTCAATCGATAAACGAGGGCAACTGTACCACGCGGTGGCTAGTTCGACCGGGGCCGTTTGTACGTTGGCACGTGCCGACCCGTGCATTCCCCGAACTAAAAACGTCACTGGAAGTTATCGCCTTCTCCTGCCTCCTGACGGAACCGGCCGTCGATTCTGAAAACGGTTACCGGTTCAGACTCGGTTACTGTACCGTTCTCCGGCCCTGTGCCTGGCGTCGGTTTTTTGTATTGCCTGGCAACAGCGAGAACCCTTCTCGTGGCGAAGTTGCCCTGTCGAGGCGCACGTGTTGACAACTTTGATGGGTCGGCGGCAGCAGCAGACAAACACGGCGAGGTTGGGCCCCGTAATTCAGACGGTTGGTGGCTTAAACTTGGTTTGACGCTTTCGTGACTGCAGGAATTACTCTTTGGTTCTTTCGGAAAAGTCACGTGGAAAGAAAATGAGTTAAATAATAGAATGCGACGTTTCGATTGCAACACAAGCAACCGTCATCAGGTAGAACTACAATTGAGAGAGAGACAAAACACATACACTGATGGTTGGTGGCTTGTCTATTGTAAAATGGGTTCGTGTGGGAGCCGCAATGCATCCTAGCATTGCAAGGGGCAGGAGGAGGGGGGTGGGGGGGGTTATCGAGTACATAAAGCGAAGCAAGTCCCATTTGATATCAAATAATATTACGGGGAGCAATTTCACTGCCGTTCGCCTTACCTTGATTACGTGCGTGCGTGGTCAGTGATGCGTGGTACAAGCCGTGGTAACCCACGCATGCCGACGCAGTACAGACATTAGACATTCATTGCGATGAGTTTTCTCGTAGTAACTAACAACTCCTTTTGCAGGATCATGCGAGCACCGAGATCATGGTGGGCCGTCTGACATACAAACAAACAAACACAAAACACGCCAACAACAACGACTGCTTATCCCGGCTCACCTGCGTGGCTCACCCGTACGATGTCGTGCGCTCACGGGCGCCGGGGAGACGACGAGGAGGGAGGAGGAGAAGGATGTGGCAGGGATCGGGTCGGGGATGTCTGCAGGCGGGGGGGGGGGGGGGGGGGGGGACTTCTCGCCTCTCTCGCGCGCGCGCTCCGTCTCTTCTCGCACGCGCTCGCCCACCCCGCTTGTCGCAGAAGACACTTTGTGGGCTAATCATCCGCCGAGGCAGTGACGCAAAGTGTCCTCGGCGGGGGGCTTGTCGGGGGGGAGGGGGGTGAGGGAGGGAGGGAGGGAGAGAGGGGGAGATGACAATGATCCCAAGGATGAGAGCGGGGGACCCAAGGAGAGGCTCTGCAGCAGCAGCAGCGGTGGCGGCAGGCAGTGTTTGCTCGGGAAAACAAAACTAGCGAGTGTTTTGACGGGCAGGGTTAATAAAGGGAGAGAGGGGGGCCACGCGAGAGGGAGGAATCGCGAGGTTGAACGCGAGATGCGTGCGATGAGAATGTGCACAAAGGAGAGAAGACAAATGGGTCTCGGTCCCTCCCGAGGCGAGTTAGGATGAGTCTCCACGGATGATGTCGCCTCGCCCCCCCCCCCCCACCAAACTTCCACCAGCCCCCCACCCTCGTCAACCCGGGACAGCGCGACTACATTCACGCGTTTAACTGGCACCACCTCAGCATCTCACTTTCTCCCTCCTTTCATTCCTCTATCCTTCCTTTCTTCTACTTTCTTTCCTGCCTATCTTCTTCCTTTCTCTCCTCTTACCTTCCCTCCGACGGTTCTTTTCGTACCTCCGATATTCCCTCGCTCCCTCTCACCCTCCCACCCACTCTCCATCCTTCCCTTCCTCGATTCACACGTAACCCTTTCTGTAATCATCGCTCAACATCTCCCCCTTCTTTCCATACCTCATTCACGTCCTTTCTCCATCTATATCTCCCTCCATACATCATCCCTCCCTCTTTCAATGCCCCCCACCACCACCAGCTTTCCCCTCCCTCTCTCCATTCCTCCCCAATCTCTCCATACCGCCCTCCCTATTTCAATTCCTACCTCACTCGATACATTCTATATCCATACCTTCCTCCCTCTCAATCCATACCTCCCTCCATACATTACACTATGTAATACTTTTTTTTGTTCCTGGGTAGTAAGTGTTATTTCCTAATTGCTTATGCCTCAAAAGTACAGAAAATGGCTCTTATTCCCCACAAATTTTGATTTTATGACCAGGACAGTGATATTTTGAAATGTACCTATTTTCCAGAACATTCCACAGATTCAGTGCCGAGACAAACTTAGAGTAACTTCTTGAAGATTCTAGAACTTTTAAGTAATATAAATAGTAGTATAGATACAGGGGCCTTAAGCCCACCAGTTCAGTTTAGTTCCAGCTGCCTAAGTGGATACATTTCTGTATTTTTCTGAGATGGCATCAAGAGGCTGTAAGCATCTGGCAGACGCATTTTTCGGTCTGCGGCCAATTTATCAAGGCAAGAGTGAAAAAGTACTCTGTGGAAGCATCTGCTATGATGTGTGAGGCCTAGAAGGCATATTTCGGCATGCCTATCGGGGATCAAGACAAACCCTGGGCACCTCATTTCACCTGCGAGCAATGCAAAAAAACTCTGGAAGGTAAGATGGACAATTGTTGCTCGGAATTTTACGTAATATAATTTGTAAAAAAAAATTGTTAAAGTTTTTAATTTTAAAATGTTTTACACTTTTCAATGTTATTGAAAAAATATAATATATGAAAAATGTTGCAAGAATCTCTTACACATTAGTCATGGGTGAAATAAATGTATTTTTGTAGGATGGTACAGAGGGCAAAAGAGAGCCATGAAGTTCGCTATCCCAATATTTTGACGGGAACCCATTGACCACTCAAGCAACTGCTACTTCTGCCATGAGCTCCCCGTACCCACTCCTCCAGATAGAGAGCAACTGTCTTTAGAAGAGCACAGTAAGTCTGAGAGCGAGGAAGACGTAGATACAGATGACAATTTCAGAGGTGGAACCTGAGGAAAGAACCCCATACTACCCCAACCTTAAAGACCTCAACGACTTGATCAGAGATCTTGGTCTCACCGAGTCCAATGCCGAGCTTTTGACGTATAGACTCAAGCAGTGGAACTTGTTGGATGAAAGTGTGCAAATCGCAGATCGGAGGAAGCATCACCAACCTTTTTGCAGTTTCTTCACTCGTCAAGATGGGCTCTGCTTCTGCCACAATGTGACCAGTCTGTTCGAGGCAATCGGAATCGCCTGTAACCAGAATGAGTGGCGCCTCTTTGTTGACAGCTCATCCAGGAGCCTCAAAGCCGTGCTGCTCCATAATGGTAACAAGTACCCGTCTCTTCCCCTGGCTCAAATGGTGCACCTCAAAGAGGATTACAACAGCATCAAGACCTTGATGCACGCCTTAAAGTATGATGAGTACGGCTGGGAGGTCATCGGAGACTTCAAAATGGTGGCATTCCTGATGGGTCTCCAAGGCGATTTTACCAAGTTTCCCTGCTATCTTTGCCTTTGGTACAGTAGGGACACCAAGGCACACTACTACAGGCGGGACTGGCCACAGCGGACCGAGTTCTCTGTGGGGAGGAACAACATCAAGTGGGAGCCACTGTGTGGACCCCCGGAAGGTGCTGATGCCTCCACTGCACATCAAATTGGGCGTTATGAAACAATTTGTCAGAGCTGTAAATAAGGAGTCGGCAGCCTTGAAGTACCTTCAAGACTTCTTCCCTAAGCTGTCTGAGGCAAAGGTCAAAGCCGGTGTCTTCGTCGGACCACAAATAAAGAAAATCCTGGAGTGCAATTAATTCCCCAAGAAGCTCACTAGGAAGGAGAAAGCGGCTTGGAACAGCTTTGTCGCAGTGGGTCGTGGCTTCCTGGGCAATCACAAGGTCGGGAACTATGTGGAGCTGGTTGAGACTGAAGAACTACGGCACAATGGGGCTGTAGGATGTTCCTCAAAAGTCCAAATACTTGATGGTCATCTTGATAAATTCAAGGAGAACATGGGAGCGTACTCGGAGGAGCAAGGCGAGCGCTTTCACCAGGATAAACTGGACTTTGAACGCCGCTACCAAGGACAGTATAACAAGAACATGATGGGAGACCATATTTGGGGGCTGATTCGTGAAAGTGATTTACAGTTTCATCGTAAATCCCGAAAAATCGTTTGTAGTCTTTTTATTATTTTAGAATAAATACATGTTAATTTTGATTCATGTTGGTTTTTTTCTGACCTTTACGTAAACGAAAAGACACACATTCGCCATTTTTCTCACTTGAAAACATGTACATTTCAAAATATCACTATCCTGGTCACAAAGGCAAAGTTTGTGGGGAGTAATAGCCATTTTCTATACTTTTTAGACATAAGCAATTAAGAAATAACACTTACTACTAAGAAACAAAAATTGTGTTCGTGTCATCTATCCCTACCTCCCTCCATACATTCTCTATCCATAACTCCCTCCCTCTCTCCATCCCTACTTCTACACATTCTCTACATACATCCGTCCCCTAAAGCTCGCTCCCTCCATCGCTTCCTCTCCTCTGTATCGGGCAGAAGACTCTCACTCGAGCTATGATTCCAATGCAGCAGTAAAAAAAATAGTTACGCGAGTGAATTTTGTAAATCCAGTCTGACGGTTGTCTACATAATATTGATTGCAGCCCCGCGTAGATCCATATCTGCGGTAGGCAGAGTTTTCCCTCTGAAGCGAGCAAAATCTGGTGACTTGGCTGAATTTAAAATCAAACTGAAAATGTCTCACAATTTATTCATGAAGTTGTACGTAAAATCATTTACTTATTAATAAACATTGATTTTCTTCCGTTTAAGTATTGCTTCGACGGTCTTTCATGAACTTCATCTATGTATAACTAATTATACTATATGCTTTTATTTATGTTTATGCCAGACGCATTCATTAATTATCGTTCCAAGTAAGTACATTAAGTGGTTTATTTTCTCGTACAATTTGAATCCCGCTAACAGTGAGAGGTCGCGCTTAGTGGACTGGCTTGACGGCTTGTTTATGAATTGCAATACGGGCGCATAGGTATTTCAGGATATTTATTTTTGTCGCTGTACTTCCAGGCACGTTGCATGCGCAAAAAGTAGAACTTACGACTCGGCTCTGCACGTTACATAATAATGCGTCAATAACGTACGGGTTCGCTGTTGGGGAGCCGTGCATTAAATATTAATGAAGTGAAGGTGAATGAGCTGACTGGTTACTCGGTGCACTGTGCCTCTGCCACGCGTCCGGAGTTGAAGGCTCGGGCATTTATGGAGGTGGCGAGGAGTTCGCGTAAGGCGACCAGCCGGGCAAGCTGCTCCTGGTTTCCCCGAAACCAGATGTACGAATTAATGTATGTATATATGTTGAACTTCTTTTGCACCGTACGTAGCCAGCCGTGCTAATCGGAGGTGCAGCGGAGGTAGAACAAACCAAACACGACAAGGACTTCGAAAGAAATGAGCTTTCCATCTAGACGATTTTTTAAAGTGCATCGCTCCAATAGCTTCCGAATATCGGGAGGAAGAGCGCTCCAGACGACGACAGAAGCGCATCTGCAGTGCGCACAGCCGTGCACTTATTTGAGGAGCGGTGGGGAAGGAACGTTTTTCCCAAGCCATGGGCAAATGGTTTCAAGTGCATTTGTTGAACCAAGAGGTGAGAACTCGGGAGGGGGCCACCATGAGTTTCATTTTCCAGGAATGACTGGGGGCCCATTCGTATGCCAATAGGCGAAACGACGATTGATATGTAAACTTTGGCCAATTTTGGACCGTGACACCGACACACGATGACCTCCCCTTGCAAATAGGGTCAGGTGATCTTTAACGTCCGGCGCGTGAAGCCGACTTGAGCGCAGTAAATTTCGATCTAAAGCTTTCGTGACTGCAGGGATTCATCTTCTTGGTTCTTTCGGCAGCTCCTTACTATTAAAATGTCCCTCCCTTTATTACTGGTAATCCTTCTTCCTCCCTTTATGACTGCTAATCCTACATAATACACGAGCATAATATGACTTTGAGACCTCCCCACCACCTACACATTCCACAAGTAGTGATTAATCCCATATCTGCATTACCCATAAATATGCTAAATTCCTCTGTTGATATGTAAATTCCTTTGTCAAGGCGCTCTCCTCCTCTAACCCAGCTTAAATATACGCTGCCAAGCTTGGTGGTGTTCATTCGGACGCTGTCTTTCCGACAGCCCTGTTCTTCACCCGAGGACGGCTGCTTGTGCTGTGGCCGAAACGTCGTGAGAATTGTATTTAATGTTTTATTTTTATTATTTTATTATTTCCCTTCTACGTGACTTTACCGAGAGAGCCAAGAAGATGAGCGCAGTAGCTATCATGGTTACCAAAACCGCAGTCTTAATCGCGACGACCACTGGGATCGAACCGCGAACCTCTGCAACAAGCAGCCGACGCCGCCGTCTGACCTTGCCGTCCAGAATCCATTTCCCCCTGGCTGTGTTTGCACTGCTTAAGACCCCTCCTGGTTCAAGTCCAGGTCCAAGCCCTCGATTGAACATTCCATGATGAATGTCTCTTCCCCCAATGAAGTCTACTCAAATCCCGCTGCTAAATTGGTAAATAATTACGGCCCATTGTCTTTAGAATTACTGTATAAAGGCCTCCCCCATGTTGCATTATCCCGGTGGAGTTCTGACCATATTTCACCACGTAGAGCGCATGTTAGTTAATCTCGGGAGGCCAAGACTCTATTAAATATCGCACACGGCGTGAGATATCGCGACGGAGCTGCATGGCTCCCGGTGTCCTCACGCGGTTTGCAACCCGCGGACACATCGGAGAGAGATTCTCGACAGTCACAAACGTCACCCGTGGCCAGGATTCTAACTCGGACGGCTCAAAATCCATAAGCACAGCGCGATGTTACCGCGGTGCCACCATCCGGCCAGTAGCGTCTTCCATGAGAGGCTGATCTTGACACCGCTAGTGCGAGCGTTCGAGAGCACACACGCGCACAACGCACGATTTTGCGTTGCGCTGATGTTCGTGATCAGTCGAGGCTTTCTGAGCCTCTGCCTATCCGCTCTCCCCCAGCTCTCCCTTTTCCCCAATTCCTGTCACACCCCCCCAACCCATGTCAATATATTAGCTGCGCCGCCTGGGATCATCCAACGTTTCTCACAAACATCTGTTGCACAAACACAAACACCGCCTGGTTACCGGCCGGTGAAAGCATCCCCACCCCCGCCTTCTTTCTTAGTGACAAACACAGCCGTGCTGTATCGTTACGAGGCCACATGAATCATATTTGCTCCGGCCAACTGGCAGATCTTAATTGTTCGCGATTCTAAGCCATATTCCGCCGTCGCTACTAAGAGCTTGATATTTGTTTATGGCAGCTGTATGCTGTGTATGTGTAATATAAACACAGGCAAGTGTGGAACGGTAGTGTAGCGGCTAGCACGCTGCGTTACGAATCTTGGGGCCCAAATTCGATTCCCGCTCACGGCCAACACCAGTGACGATTATCTGAAACTGCTCCTGAGCCTCCCCTAGGTCGACTCGGCCTCCGCGACGCCCTGATGACCGATGGAAGGGATGATGACCGGATGGGTCCAAGGATATCGACGATGAAGGGATGGGGGGGGGGGGGATCAGATTGTTAGCAATGACTGAGAATCTAACTTAGGCGGCTAGGTTCATCGTGCAGTGCGCTAAGCGCTGGTGCCACGACTCCCCCAAGAATGGAGACGTGAAATATACATAACGATGAAACCGGAATAATTATTATTATTATAATAATAACCTTATTACTCGTGTCTGTTGTGCATTGAGACATCACGATGCCCCCATTCCGGCAGACTTTCTTGTGACAGACGCAACTTATTAATATCGATGCGAATGTCCAAAGGAGCCTCCTTGATGTCGCCATAAACGCGTTTCATTATATCACTGGGGTGGAGCAGGTGGCGCAGTGGTTAGCGCATCGTGCTACGAACCCAGCGAAAGCGAGGTTCGATTCCAGGCCACGGCTAACATTGGTGATTACCTGAACCAGCCCTGCTGAGTTGTCACTTAACGAACCAGCCCGCAGCGACGAGCGTGGTGAAATATGGTTAGAAATAAAACCTCAACTGATACAGTGGTAGCTTGTTGACATGGGGATGTAAAATGGGATTATTAATATCGTAATGCAAAACATCTAAATGGTTTGTTTAGACACGTGTCGGAGGTAGGCACACATCTGGATAACACTGTTTTTTTTCTATGGACCAGGATCAAAAGATTAAATTAATGGGGGACAGGCGCGGACGAAATTGGATCATTTAATTTCGTATTGTAACTCGGGTATCGGTGGCTGTGCACGTGTCTGCTGTAATCCAGCACTGTGGTGGAGGCAGCAGCGAGGGGGTTGGTGGGTTACCGCACACACAGCCGTTGTCGTGGTGGAACTCCCTTCCCCGTGGGCATCGAGGAGGGGTCATCATACCCTGGTTCGCCAGCAGAACGCATTACAGCAAGTAGGCTAATCTCATCACTTTCCATCTGTACGGGGGACGGAGTTCAGTTTCATTTATTTGGTGCAGCCCTGTGAGCCTTTCGGCTCTTGAATCGGGTGCAACCGCAACAAACAATAAACAAAAACATGAACAAGAAAACATCTTAATTTGATTATGTAACTATGTGCAAACAGAAATTCCAAGAAAAGACAGCAAAATATTGCAGAAAAAGCACCGTACACCAACACTGTGTGCAAAAATCCCAGTGAGATGCAAGTCAAACGACAACAACAACAACCACAAGACACCCCTCGCGTGTATATTACAACACAACTCGTCATGAATTTACTGAAAACATCTTTTAAAATAAAACCCCAATGCAGCAGCAGGACCACCACCCCTCCTGAAATAGGGTCATTGTAATGACGGAGGGGAGAATCGACGGAGAGGACCGTCCAGGACGGAGATGGAGCCGACGAGGTCACGTTGTAGTGGGTACGGGAGGCGGCTATGGATGAACAGTTGGAATCTCGGGACTATTCAGGATTGTGTGGCGGCTTGGGGGGGGGGGGAGGCGGCCTTCATCGTGGTCGCTGTCGATGACTGATGAATACAAAACGTTACCGGACTCTGACGAGGCGCTGAGCAACAATGGAGGGGACACACGGGGGGGGGGGGTGGTGGTCCCCAACGCGCATTTAGTCACAAACCCATTCCTAGTCGAAGTCTCTCCTCTCCGCTCGTCGTCTTGTACACGAGCAGGCAGCTACCCCCCTCCCACTAACCCCCCCCCCCCCCCCACTAACCCCCCCACTAACCCCCCCCCCCCACCAGTCCATCTTCATCAGGCTTAGGAGCAGCGCCGCTGATCGCCGCGGTTTCACTTCCCCCTTCCAACAGCCCCCCCCCCCTGCCCCCGCCCCCCGCAAAATTCCTCGCGGAAAACCCCAAAACATCTCCGCATCGAGCAAGTTAATTAAACCCCAATTTAAAGTGCCCAGCCAAGCGATTACAATTACGTTGTAAAAAAAAAAGAAAGAGAGAGAGAGAGCCCCCGAAACACTGTATCCACCCCCATCTGCATAATGCACAATGCCAAAGGAGTAAGCAGTTTCGACTCAATTATCTGCCTCGTAGATCTTCACAGCCACTTGGCCGTGCTGCTGATGGGGCAGGTATTTGTCCGCAGGGGAACGCCGGGCATTGGCGTACTCAGTGGCACGGTGAAGGGGGGCGGCCCGTGGCACAGGGCTCGGATTACTTCACCGCCCCCCCCCCTCTGATTACCTCACTGCCCCCCCCCCCCTCGGAATACCTCACCGCCCCCCCCCCCTCGGAATACCACGCCGCCCCCCCCTCGTATTACCTCACTGCTCCCCCTCGGATTACCTCACTGCCCCCCCCCCCCAGCACTGAGTCAGTGGTGATGTTTGGTGGCCCATTAGGGGGGGGTTGGGTCCGAAGAAATTTTTTTTTTGGGGAGGGGGGGATTCCTCCCCCTCGCCCCCCTCGCCTCCTGTCCTCCATGTGTAAATTGTTAGTGAGGTGACAGAACAGCTGTAGCCCACATGGAGACGTAGCGAGATGAGAGAAGACGGACACGGTGAACTGACGCGCGCTGTGTACAGCCATAATAATAATAATAGTGCCCCGTATCTAGAAAAAAGCCTCGCTGAGTTTCAATACTTTTTTTAGATGAGGGCCCCTGCATTGGGATGTTGGACCAATTCCACTTTTAAACAATGGGTGTGTTGACGAAAGTTAAATTAAGCTCGTTTAGGATTCTTAGGGTCTCACGTCAATGCCTTGATCATCAGACGCAATAAAGGCACCTTTGGGATTCTTAGGGACTCGTGTTTAATTCGTCGGGCTTGGACAGCCAGAATAAGGCACCGGTTAGGATTCTTAGAGTTCAATGTTAATTCCTGGGGCTTGGAAGGCCGGGGCTAATGCACCCATACGCATCGTAGAGTTCTGTATGAACACCCCGATTCTCGTCGAGTCAGACAAAAGCACCCTTAGAAACTCGTAAGGTGTCATGTTAATTCACAAGGCTCTGAGAGGCTGGCTAAAGGGTTTAGAGTAATACCACGAGGCTCCGCAGAGCCAGCTTCAATAGCAGCAGTGGCTGCGGTGAATCTGCTACCAAGACAAAAATAAGAAGAAAGAGTAGGCTAAATTTCGATTTAAAGCTTTCGTGACTGCAGAGATTCATCTTCTTGGTTCTTTCGGTAAAGTCACGTAGGAAGGAAATAAAAATAATAATAATAATAAAACATAATGTTATTATGCTTTATTTTTTTATTACTTTATTAAAATTATAAAATAATAAAACATAATAATATCATCTTAATTTTGGAGCTTTCGTGACTGCAGGAATTATTCTTTGTTTCTTTCGGTTAAGTCACGTCTAAAGATAAAATAAAAAATTAAAATAATAGCATATTACGACGTTTCGATTGCAACACAAGCAATCATCATCAGGCATAAAAGAAATAGCAACAAAAATCTAACTAGAAAACTATAGACAGACATACAAGCAGACAGACATGTTTATAGTTTTCTAGTTAGGTTTTTGTTGCTATTTCTTTTATGCCTGATGATGATTGCTTGTGTTGCAATCGAAACGTCGTAATATGCTATTATTTTAATTTATTATTTTATCTTTAGACGTGACTTAACCGAAAGAAACAAAGAATAATAATATTATGCTTTCTTTTATTAAAATAATAAAATAATAAAATGATAGAACATACTTATGTTTTCTTTTTATTATTATTTTATTTCCCTTCTGTTTTATTTAAAAAAAAATAAAACATAATAATAATATTATGTTTTATTTTTCTTATTTTCTTATTTCCCTTCTACGTGACTTTACCGAAAGAACCAAGAAGAAAAAAGAGTAGGCTGAGTAGGCTGTGTGTGTGTTTTGTGTGAGAGCGATACACGCTGTCCATATTATGGGCCTGGAGAAATGAAGGATGACTCACGCGTCGTAGATGCATGTTCATATATT
This sequence comes from Lethenteron reissneri, assembly GCF_015708825.2. Taxonomy (NCBI): domain Eukaryota; kingdom Metazoa; phylum Chordata; class Hyperoartia; order Petromyzontiformes; family Petromyzontidae; genus Lethenteron; species Lethenteron reissneri. The sequence goes on from NC_083811.1 coordinate 3,147,336, forward strand.
GTACGAGGTACACACGAGGATTTTGAATAGAAAATAACAAGTCAATGTTCTCTCTATCCAGGTCATCATTTATAATGTTTATGTAACGTTTTTCCTTGCAGAGGAATATCATTACGGTGCTTGTGCATCTACACACGTGTCATTGCATATAAGCTGCGAATTGTCTGTGTGCATGGCATGCTCGTCTGGAAGACCGTACGATCTAAATTGTATTATCGGTGTATAGGCGCAGCTTATCTACTCAATCGTTGAGAATGGCATGGCACATTATGTGGGTCAACATTTTCTAAAATCGTACAACCGGTGGAACGTGTGTCCATCGGGGGACCCATGTTCTGTGTCGATATATTTGTACCAATTGAAGGCTGGCGACTCGAGACTCACACCGAGTCCGTCTTTGTCTCGTAGAGCGCTCACCGCCCTGCGCCGCCGCTCCCCACAAGTTGCTCGCTCACAGCACTTGCCCCAAACAGTCTAAAGTCTATACGGGAATCTTTGGCTTTTGTTTTTCGTATATTTGTGCTTCTCTGTAAGGGCAGTAGCGTTGCGGCTATACAACACACCGCTGTAAATTTAGCACTTAAACGACAGCTAATAACAACATTGCCTCGTGGGAAATCAAATTGCTGACATAGCATTTTTAAATAAAACATTTTCAAACTCTTCGTGTAAAATGTTTGCAGGATTAAAGATTTATTTTAAAAAATCTATTGAAACGAGCGGTCAATGATGTGTCGTCTATCTCGGCCTACTATCCAAGAGCGTGCACACGGTGGTACGCTACGGTGTACTTATATTAGACAATGGTTTCTTATCGTCTTGATGAACATCAGCCGTGTTTCTATGCACTTCTGGCTGAAGGGCCTCCCTTTTTAATGGTTGTTTACGACGATCCGCCTGCCAGAAGTTTGGGGGGGTCTGATCCTTCGGTGCCGTGAGCGGTTGTCGCCCTGACTCCATTCGGCGGCGTGACGGCAAACCCGAGCCGTGAGCCGCGGTTACGTGACGACGGAATGGGATTTCTAGCGACGCACATTTGCGGAAGTTCGTGGTTCCCGGCTGTCGTCAAGCCAAGCGGCGATCTGTGGACAACGCACACACCACCCCTCCCCCTGCAAATGATGAAGCTGCTGCCTGGCTCGGCGCAAACACACACACTAAATAAAATAAAGAACCACATTTATTATCATAATGAGAAGAAGGCAATGTTATCTAAAATATACTCGCGCACTCATTTGTCTTACGACTTCCATTTCCACCCGATCAGTGCCCCCCAAAGACAAAGGTCCCCCATCTAGCCTTCAACAGACGTGCCGTTAGCGAATAGCACATGAAGGGCCAGCACCACGCCCGGCCGCCTTTGTATCCCCAGTGGCAATGTTTACACCGCACTTGGTACACAATTAAGGCTGAGTCGACCTAGGGTGGACCCAAGCTCCGTTCAAATAATCGTTACTGCTCCCCACAGCTAAACACAGACTACATTATTATTATTTTTACCAGTTAAGGCCCATTGAGCTCTGTAGCTATTTTTCAGAAACGACCTGGCCAAAAATATCTCGGCAAAGTGGATTATCACGTGGAAATATGTATCAGCCAAATACTTCAAAGGCATTTTGATTCTAAATATGCAGAGAAAGAGAGAGAGAGAAAAACGGAGGACCCTGAGAAAAATCCAACCGGTCACGGGGAAAGAGAGAGTTGCAAACTCCAGATCTACAGGCAGGCGTGTGAAGGTTGGGGGATCGATCGTATACCACGCGAGGTAGTTAACATCTCGCCACCATGGCGCCGCAAGACAGACAGGCGTAGGAAATAAAACAATTCGGCGCGAGGTGGCTGCGGGGGCCACCACATCACGCTGTTGAGCGATTTTGCTTGAAGGCATCCCAGACTCGCACGCACGGATTTTTTTTTTATCGTCGCGAAGCGCGGGCGGTTATTTTTAGAGGCGCGTAATTGTGTGTGCCACCCCCGTTAGGCATTAAGTCGGCTTTTTTTAGGAGCTATTTTTTTTTGCGATCCGCCTTATTACCTGCCCTGAAATCGGGGTCAAATCTCGAGGTGCATTTTTCCCCGGGTTAAGCCCGCGAGATGGAGTTACAAGATGTGCCGCGCGCGTGATGAACAGCACAATAACCCTCAGCCGACCAAGTCCATCAAAATCGTTATTCGTTATTGGTGCAGCTGCCACCCAGTTCCACGAATAACCCCCCCCCCCACCGCTCCTCCTCATTTGATTTTGATTCTCCCAAGGCGTGCGAATTACACTGGTGGGGGTCTCCTTGTGGATGAAGTGAAGCTATGTTAATGCCGGGTGGGATATAACATATCGTGAGGTTTGGGGAATAATGACATTTGCTCATCAAAAGATTGTATTACCCGTGCTAAGTGCGCGGCTTGAGCGTTTGCGACATGGTGTCTGTGTGTGTGTGTGTATACGTGGCTCGCAAAGGAAAAGGACAATGTTAGGTGAGAGAACGAATTGAGACCACGGCTTTTGCGAGGGAGATCTGGGTTGTAAAAACAATACGCAATCAGGATATGTATTTGATACTAGAGAAATCTGATTAGCTTTCAAGGCTCTTTTATTCACAGGTATCCAGTCCGGGCGGGTCAGGACGTTACAACAACAAACAAAAAACAATCGGGGAGTGCAAGGCATAGGGAAGTAAAATACCTGGGCGGATACAGGGGAAATACAATGACACAGTACTTTGGAAATAAAGTAAAATGACAACGATAAACCCTGAGATAATTCCAGATAACGGTCACGCATTTCGCAGTTGCAGCTTTTAACGCGAACCTGTAATGCGAGCCACGTTCGGTCACATTCGTACTCATCCGAACAACATTGTCGCCAAATGATGCTTCGCCGTGCGGAGTGGTGAAGTATGGTCAAACACCCCCATCGATGGTCGGCACGGCGGTGGATTTGTCCAGTGGGGGGGGGGGGGGGGGGGCCGTAAACGATTATTGTGCCGGGTTTGTGATGCGTCGCCGTTGATCTGAGCGCCTTCTCTGGGCAGTTTTTTAACCCTCGGCGGGGTTAAAAACGCCCGAACGTGGACGGTTGCTCATTGCGGTGGTGTAGCGGTTAGCGCGCTGCGCTATGAACCTGGCGACCCGGGTTCGATTCCCGCTCACGGCCAACAACACCAGTGATGATTATCTGAACCGGTCCTGGGCCTCCCCTAGGTCGACTCAGCCTCAAATGAGTACCTGGTGCGGTGTGTAAACATCGCCGCTAGGGAGACAAAGGCGGTCGGGCGTGGTGCTGGCCACCCACCCCCTCGTATACCGTTTCGGCCTTCATAGGTGCTCACTAACAGCACTTGCCCCCAGAGTCTGTTAAGGCTATACGGGGGATCTTTGTTTGTTTTTCGAGTGCAAGGTGAGGTGTTGGCAGTAGTGCTGGGTGTGAGGTGGGAAGACGTGATGGATGGTGTTGATGCGATAAGCAAGGTCCTGTGATTTGTAGGAACAGTTATGGGGAGGAAGCTGCATTTTCTTAAACTCCTCGATCAAATTAATCAGTTCCGTAATGATGTGTCAATATAAGCTTGCGTTCGTGCAGTGCATTGTAAGAGCCAGTGATGTCACCGGCGGTGAAGTGTGCTTGGAATGAGACCTTGTCGAATAGAATTACACTTAACCCTCCCGTCCAAATCCTCCCCCTGGATCCCTCCGACGAACCATGGGAACTCCGGTGCAGTTTCACCGCCTGCACACTTGATTGGTCCACCACTGAATAATGTCGCGTTGTCATTTTCTCAAAGGATAACCATTTTTTTTTTAAATCTTCCACAACGTTTAAAATTGTGTCGGAAAGGAAAAAAAAACTGGTTTATCGTGGAATAAAATCACATCTTAAAATTTTGTTTATGCAAGTCTGGCCGTATTATGCCGGGGATGAACTTGGCTTACTGTGACTTGGGATGACCTCCTTCCTTAAACTGCTCACGTGGTTGACAGTCGTGTCACCGCTTGTAAAAAGGCAAATCGCGCGTCGCCAACTGACACCCGGGGTAAAGCTTCTGTGTAAAGCTGACATGAAAAGCAAAACAAGCATGTTGGGTAAAAAATTACAAATATTATAATTAGTATTTGAGAGCCTCATCAGTGAGTGGCAGATTATTCTTAGGGCCTCTGGAATGGATTAGGTGCACTGCATCGTGACGCTGTGGCCTACATAATTATAGGCGATCTCCACCGTAACACAACAAATACAAATCGCTCTAATTTAACAGGTTGAAGCATAGAAGTGTATGAACCGGGACCGCATGTGGCGGTCGTAACGTGGCACAGCGGTATATCGCGTTTACCACTCGTAGCAGGGGGCTCGTGGCTCGAGCCCAGCCCCCCCTCTTCCTGGTTAATACTCTGGGTGTATGGACTGAATAATATGCGCCAGCGCGCGTTAAAAACATCCCGTGATGTTATTCAAAAAGTAAAGTAGGTAGGCCGCAAGTGATGATCATGTCAATGGCTATATCGTCCAGTGGAAGAGTGAATGTTCGTGTCTTTTACGGACGTTTTTGTTACTCCCAGACAGGTTTCACGCAAACTGCAGTGACTCCAGTTTCGCTTAAATACCAATTTCCACTGGGCAGCGTGGTAGGCCCTCATCCAGCAGTGGATTGCTCTCCTTCGGCTGAAATAATTCTGTGGAGTCGTCTTGCTTTCGGTTACATTCATCTTGAAGGTCGTGTGGCGTTTGTTTGTGTTCTGGATGTTAACGTCCATAGCAAAAATACTGTGCTCGCGCTGTTCTAATGCTGAAGCCATCTTTGATTTTAAACCAAATTCTCTGGTGGGTTGATGGCCTCAGTCTGGTCACCCAATGACTGCAGAACAAAGTCGCCTTATACGTAAGATTACACCTTATTTGGCAACATTTCAACTTTGAGATTCCAAAATATCGTTTAGTTGACTGGCATGTTAGGAGAATTTCTCTGCCGCTGTACGTGTAGGGAAAATGCAGTCATCTCTATCTGGGATGAAGAGCTCACTTTGTGGCTCTCGACTAACACGGAGTGAACTACTGCCCTGTGGGAGATGCAGATTCAGCGTTTCGTGGCACGACCCCAATAGCACAATGGGGGGGGGGGGGGGGAGAAATATCAGAAAAAAAATCTTCAAATTGTTAAAAACTCTAAGAAATTCTTTATCGGGGGGAGGGGGGGGCAAATGTTAGGCTGGAGGGCGATGCACTGGTTGCGGTGTTCGGAGGCTGATGCCACAAACGGGACGAGCCGCGTGGCCTCGAGAAAGCCAAGTGTTGGGAGTATAGCTTCAAACGTGAATAATGGGCTGCCGCATTGACGCCTACCACCGCGGAGTCGAGGCGTCGCGGCGAGAGTGTTAAATATGCCTGCGGTAGAGAGATATACGCGTAACAGCCTTCGCAAGCAGAGTGCCAACTTTGATCCACCGCCTTTTAGCAACCAAGCCCGGCAGTGAACCCCGCAGTGAACCCGGGCTTACCGTGACACTTTTAGTCCCACGGAGCACCCTACAGACTGTGTTGGCACCAAGTCAACGTAGCCGCTGGCAGTCCGCCGCGTATCTGGCAGGCTTTGCGAATGCTCGTCCCCTTTGTGGCATCAGCCTCCGAACACCGCAACCAGTGCATCGTCCTCCAGCCTAACATTTGCCACCCCCCCCCCTCCCCCTGATAGAGAATTTTTTAGAGTTTTTATCAATTTGAAGATTTTTTTCTGATATCCCCCCCCCCCCAATTGTGCTATTGGGGTCGTACCACGAAAGGCTGAATCTGCATCTCCCACAGGGCAGTAGTTCACTCCGTGTTAGTGGAGAGCCACAAAGTGAGCTCTTCATCCCAGCTCGCATGCGCGCGCCCGGTTTAAATTTTTGTGCAAATATTTTCAGCGGTGTGCAGTGCGAGCGGCCACTCGTCGCGCGCTGAGAACGACGACGACGACGACGTCAACTTGTGACCCGCCGCCGCACAGCAGCCGGAGTCCGCATTGGCTGTGCCGCCTCCGCTTGGCAAGCCAGGGTTCTACTACACCTCGTCGACGCACACAGGGAAGGAGTTACGCGACATTGGCGCGGTGATCCACCAAACCCTCGTCATCCTCAGGCAGCAAATCCGTGGCCACGTGGCCTCGTTGCTCCGCAGAGGTTTGCGCGCAATCGGCTGGTTATTTAGCCAGCGTGGAAGTTCATTGTTGATAATGTGCCCGAGTGGCCTGCAGTGGTTGGGAGTGGCCCAAGTTGTACACGTCATCTACTTACTCCTTAACCTATTGATTTTGGTGTAATGTTAGCGGCTAAAATATTTTTTTACGCAGAGAACTCACCGGACTGTACCATTTAGATGTGCATTTATCGTACGCAGTGAGCCAGCATGCTTTCTCGGTGTCCTCAACCATTCTAATCGGGGTGAACAACCCGCTTGATTTCGTACGTTTTGTGGGAGGTGGATTGTGAAGGGACGGCGCGATTCGCTTCACCATAACCTTGCAAGACGTGGACACACACGCACACACACAACGCGTACAACACTGGAGGTGGGTCAGAGGGAGGGAAAACGGCGCCAGCCGTGCTCGAGTCACTTTTGATCCTTCAAAGTAAACGGGACAAACCTACTGACTTTTTTTGTCTCGCCCGATCTCCATGACATTCCCAAGATGTCACCGCACCTGGGCCCTCTCTCTGATTCGACCGCTCGCGCGCGAACAACTTTCTAAAAACCCTACGAGTGACTTTAAAAAAAGAATTCACGACTTCCCTCCTTTGCGCTTACTCTTTAGAATTTTTTGTGTGTGTCCATGAAACATTTACGAGCCCAGGGACGGCTCAAGCCGTTGCGCACGACCCATTCTGGCCTGTCGCATCGCCGAGTGGCGGGGAGGGTGAGCGGGGTTCGCGGAGCGAGCGCCGTCGCGTCCGCCGTGTGGACGAACAGACGCGGTGTTGGCGGTGGTGGCGGTGTTGGCGGTGGCGGTGGTGGTGGTAGTGGTGTTGGCGGTGGTGGCGGTGGTGGCGGTGGTGGCGGTGGTGGCGGTGGTAGTGGTGGTGGCGGTGGTGGCGGTGGTAGTGGTGGTGGCGGTGGTGGTGGCGGCGTGCCAAGCAGTCGCGGGCAGCCAGCCCACAGCGCCGGTGAGGCATCGCGCCCATCCAGTCGTGCCCTTTGCTTTTCACAAGCCTCCAGGCGGATGTTATCTGGCTCGGCGCGAAAACTTTATTCCTTTATGCCAATTTTTTTACGACTTCCCCAGCCGAGTTCGTGATCCCGTGCCTGGCATACATTTCAATGGCAAAGTCTGACTCTCTTTTTGTTTTTTAAAGCGAAAGGTCCTCTAACTTTCGAATGAGATCTTTTTTATTGTTCTGTTGTTTGGAATATTTGGCTGCTTTAAATTTCCACACGATATGAGCCACTTCGTTGAGCTATTTGTGGCCAGGTCGCTACTGAAAAAGAGCTATACAATACAGCTCGGCCTGTCTTACCTGGTAAAATACAAATAGTTTAATAGTTTATAATTGCGTATGGTGGTTGGCATGGACCCTGGTGTATGAAATAAAATTGGGGGGGGGAGGGGCTCTGTCCAATTCCCCCCCCCCACCCCGGTCACCCCCCGACTCTCCAGCCCGCGGGCACACTGACAGCCAAGATTGGGGGGGGGGTGGTAAAGAGGACGGTGGTGGGGTTGAAAGTGAGAGGTGCGACCAGGAATTCTCGACGCCGATTTGCGGGTGAGGTGGCAGGCAAGCTGCCAAGGCTGGCACCTTTCGGAGTGTGCGAGCGAGCGAGCGGGCGCGACAGGCTGGGCGCCGCCGGTGCTCTAGGGAGTCCTCCGGCAGACATCCCAGCGCAGCCCAACGCGAAAATTGCTCGCTTACAAATGAGCGGCCAGCTGTTGCCGCCTCCTCGATAATGTGTCACGCCTCGAAGCAGTCTACTGAACCCGCGGCATTTCTCGCTAATCCCACTTTAAGTCGCGCAAATGTTGTGTGCATAATTGCAGTATGCTGCAACTAATGCGACTGGTCGTGAGGCGGACTGAATGGCTTGAATGAGCGACTGTCGTACATTTTAATGATTTTCGAGAAGGGTTAGAGCTGAAATCTGGTATAAATATTGTTGAGTCTTTGCTCTTAATTCTCGGAATTTGGAAACCACAATTTATATTTTAGGCCCCCGCAAAAGCTTGCGTGTGGTGGCTTTGAATGGCACTAAAATACAATGATGAAATTTCAATGTATGGTGCGAAAGAAGTTCAACATACATGCAATTAGATGTATACATTGTGATGCACTGAACCAGGCCCCGTGGTGTCTGCAAAAGCCTCTTGCAAGACATCTGATGATTCACTCCCCCACTATACGAATCAATTCTTCTTCATGCGTATGGTTGTGTGCACAGACACACCATGTGCAGCTCTGATAGCAGAGCATTGCATCGGGAGTGGTGGTGGGGGGGGGGGGGATCTGAACGGATGATGTTGTCAATGCCTCCGCTGAATCTTAACCGAGGTGCACAAAGCCTCGGGATTTCTACAGGTGCCAAGTTTTCTGGGATTGTCCGTTTGAATCATCTGCCCGGGTGCTTACAGGTGCTGCGGGTTAATCGGTTCAGCGGGCGCCGTTTGTTCCGAGGCAGCTCCCATCTAGGGGGGAGGTGGGGGGGGGGTGCGATGGTTGGGGTCCAGAGCCGCCCCCTTGGGAGGGCGGAAAATCGGAGTCGACCGCCCCGGGCCCCGCGCTCTGGGCCAGGGCGGGGCGCGGGGGGTCGCGTGCTTCGACGTGACAGCGTGTTGAATGTAATACTTCCATCTTCTTGGTTCTTTCGGTAAAGTCACGTAGAATGGAAATAATAAAATAATAGAAATAAAACATAATAAAATAATTCTCACGACGTTTCGGCCACAACGCAAGCAGACTCTGTCTTATCGACAGACCTGTTCTTCACCTGAGGACGGCTGCTTGCGTTGTGGCCGAAACGTCGTGAGAATTATTTTATTATGTTTTATTTCTATTATTTTATTATTTCCATTCTACGTGACTTTACCGAAAGAGCCAAGAATATGAATCCCTGCAGTCACGAAAGCTTTAAATCGAAATATGATACTTCCAGTTGAGTTTGAAGGCGTCCGGAGACCCACGCGGTGGGATGTGTGTGATTTGCCCGGGTTCCGCAGCCCTCCTATGGACAGACACTGGGTGGGGTGGGTCGCTGACGACACGTCGGGGGATCTCGCCGTCTATCCAGAGCCGTGCCGATTTGCCCCCCCCCACCCCCGCCCGATGTGCACTGGGCCCTCCACTCGTATGAAAAATCGGGATCAACGAATCGATTCGATCACGCATCGATTCGTTTTCATCTCGTTTTTGTTGTTGTCGTCTATCGATTTCTCCCGTTTTCTGCCCCCCCCCCCCATCCAATCGTATTTGTTCCACTGGCCTAAATGTTACATTTGCAAAGAATGTAGAAATAATTAGCTTTGGACGAGTCAATTATTGAAGACGACACGCACAATACACTGCGTGTGGTACTATTTGTAAGCATCTATTTTAATCCGAATCACGGCGTTATGTACCTAGCTCTTGCCAGTAACATCGGGCAACCCAGCAGCATCTGTGTCAAACAGACCCCGCTTTGCTGATGAGCCTCGAATAAGTCGAAAACTGGTCCAGTTTGTTCCTGCAGCGATCGTGATTGCGTTTAACTAGGTTCAACCTGTCTATCGTGTGTGTTGCGATGCAACACAAACAATTGAAGATGTAGTAAACCACTGTAATCTGCCCTCCTTCAATAGCGGAGCAAGAGCACAACGGACACGAACTCTCTCCTGAAGCACACTCATGGTGAGCAGACCTTGACATTGGCAATTGCTACCATACACGACAAGAATAGAGCCTATATCTTTTAGCGAAAAAATGCTATGTTGATACCTGTGTAAAAAAAAAAAACATTCTACCGTGCTTTTTGTATCAATAATTTAAACATAGCCACGAAGATGACCTACGCGCGATATTCTGCAAACGGCAACGCGCAATTGTCACGAGGATGGCCCGGACGAATCAGATCGCCTCCCCCCCCCCTCCCTTAGTGACGCGTAATCACGTGGCCCGTGAGACAATGAGCCACGCGGTCCGGGTACAGCTCGCAGGCTACTGTGGGAACACCAGCTTTGGCCCACTTGCCCAGCTCGTGAACGCCTGTACATCAACATCAACGGCCATCACCAGCCAAGGTCAGTCCACTGCTGGACGAAAACCTCCCCAAGCCGTCGGCATTTCTCAAAGGTACTGTGATGCAGCCATCCACCGAGCACCGTGCACACGAGCTGATTTTAATCGCTCAGTGGTGCCACTTTCGTGGTCATCCGATAGCACCGAAGTTTAAGCTTCGATTTTTTTCGGTAAAGTCACGTAGGTAAAAAATTAAAATTGATAAAAGTTAAATACAAATAAAATAAAAAATCACGACGTTTCGGAGGCAACACAAGCTTCCGTCTTCAAGCGGAACCGTCACAACACGATAGCTGTATCAAGTGAAGACGGAAGCTTGTGTTGCCTCCGAAATGTCGTGATTTTAATTTTATTTTACTTTTATTAATTTAAATTTTTCATCTACGTGACTTTACCGAAAAAACCTAAGAAAATGAATCCTTGCAGTCACGAAAGCTTCAAATCTATAATTTAAGCTTCAAGTTTATTTTGTTTAACCGTGTGAGAAACTGAAGAGATTGGTTTGAGTCTCATTTACGAGAGTGACCTGCGGGCATTAAGCAATCAATAGAGAGGAGCTGATTGCTGCAGAATGATCCCAATCGCATAATTTGCGGAAAACTTTCTAATTTGGTAACTGTGGACCCTGACGTCGGCACACGTGGCCTTGCTCTTGCGATCGACGTCAGAGGGGGGATCTGTAACGTGCAGCCGTGAATCAGACGACCCAAAAGTGAACTATTTCCGGTCGTAAAATTGTAGCGTCAGTGACCAGGACATTTACAGCAGAATGAAGAATAAAATAAATTAACCCGTAAAAACTAAGTTTTTCACTATAAATCCTTTATATGCGTGGCGGCTACAGTCCTCTCGTCCTCTGGCTTGAGATGGCTGCCACCTATGGGTCAGATGAATGGCTGGCACCATTAAGCAATTGGTAATTAAATATAATTAATATTTTCCTAAAAAGTGTAAAATTTTGGATAAACATTTTCACGAAAATACATTGTCACGCACAACGAGTCTGTGTGCAAAATGTCAGCTCAATTGGATCACGGAAAGTGGGTTAAAAAACGACCGAAAGATTTGCACAGTCGTAAGCACGCAAGCAAGCAAGCAAGTGAACTTAATATAAAGGATTTAAAAAACAGATCTGCAGGCAAAGACTCGGCTTTGCAGAGAAATAGATGCAGTTAAATTCACGTTGGCATGTTATGCACTGGAGACCCATGCAAGGGCAATTCATCGTCGTGCAGCTGTGAATGGATAAAGCCTTTTTAATGGGCGGAGGCTTAAGTCATTTGTTTCGCGCAAGAGCCGCTTCTGTGATTAAGCGACGTCACGTAATCTGTCACCAGATTTTGAAAAATACACCCCCCGCTCCCCCTGCCCACGTGCGAAAAGCAAACGAACCGGAAGACGCAAACCGCGATATTGTGATCGGGGGAAATTATCAGAATCCTCGCAAAGCAATGTTCATAAGGCGCAGTGCAGTGTTCATAATCATCAGCCGTGATCAGTCCACTGCTGGATAAAGACCTCCCCCCAAGTCGTCACCCATCCCTTTAATGGTTCCTGCAATGCAACAAATCGGTCTCGCTCCCACGCACGCGCTGATCTCACCGCTGTCTCCACGCAGACGTAGTCTCCAGTTCGTTCCCTCCTTCGGCTGCCACTCCATCTTCGGTCTCGACCGTCAGCCATCAACCCTTAGTTATCTATCCTCCAGCAGTGGAATCCAGGGGCACAACCACGAGTTCCCCCGTTCTGTCTCTCGTCTATTCCAAACATGCCGTGCTTCTCTGCTGCACACTTTTACGAGTTTTTTGGGCCCTCCGCCTTTTTTTTCTTTTTCGGCATGTCCATGTTTCTGATTCATATTAACATACAAGAAAGGTAAGTTCAACGCATGGGATTTCGCGACCAAATCTTATGATTCGTAATAGATTTTTGGAGGACATTTTCACGATTCTGCCAACTGCCTGACGATCCTGGTTGTAACTACTAGCGAAACGTCTGGTACGCAGGTTAAATGTGTGGTTTGCTTTACACTAACACACCGGTGGCACTGCTTGAAGCAGCGATAAATTGGCCACGCCTGTTCACCGCATAACAACTTTATTGGCTTCGTCGGGTGGAGGAGGGTTTACGACACACATTGCATTTACGCGATGATCTGACCCCAAAATCTATCATCTAGTATTTTAATCGGTGCCAAACGCCGATTTAAATACTTTGCCGTTGCTTTTCATTGCCAACCTGCTTTTCCCTCGCCCAATTTACGACGCTGTCGGCTCTAGCAGACGTGATCGACAAACGGGGCCCGCCCGTGGACACCCAAGTACTACGGCGGAGAAAACGAGCGTAACGAGCGTAACGAGCGAGTTCCATTGGTGCGCGCGCGGCTCGAACATCAGGCATTGTCTAATGCAAGAGCTGCTTCCCCCGCGTACATTTCGAACAGAAGGGGGGAAATGAACGGCTTGTAAAGTTACGAATGAATTCCCTTCTCATTCCAGCTCTTCCGCACCCACAACACTCGGTGTGTTTATTTTTAGCCGCTGTGTAATGCTCGAAAAATGAAAACGTCATAACCAAGTGGCGACGCTCTTCACTGTGTCTGCTAAAATGCGTCAGCTGTTGAAAATGCAGCCGGAGTGACTCAAGGGAACCTGCATGCCCACATATGCGCATCACGGAGTCGGACTAGAACACAATCGCTTATTACTGAAGAGGCGATCAAATTGGCCAGGTAGCTCAGGTGTCTCAGCACCGCCCAGAATTCTGGGTTTGCATTCAGGTGGTCATCCATTGATGATTCTCAACTCTGTTTCAAAACCGGAGCGAGTTTGTCTCGGCTCCGGTCACCAATGTCTGCACAGAAACGTTGCTGTCGTGTTCAGTTTGTTGTCCTTCCCACGCACATCCGATGAGCGCGGTTGGCTACATACGGTGCGAAATAAGTTCTACATAATACACTTTTCTTTTTACTGTGGCTTAAAGCCAGCGTTCACGGTCACATTATATATATAGCAGAGTGTGGAAAAGTGCGCTCCCTGTTGTGTAGCGAACAAGAGTCACCTGACGGGTTTTTCTTAAGTTCTGCCAATAAACATCGCTTATGCAGTTTCAAACAGACGGGGTCGCGCTGCTCTAAGAAGTCCAATTTGTCTCACGACACGATGCTAACAATAGCGCACCCAGGCATTCAAGTGTGGAAAAGACCAAACAATATTTGTTCAAATAATAGCCGAAACGCTTAAAGTTTCACTCCTACGGGGGGAGTGCATCAATGGATGTGCTTTGTGAAGGGTTTCCTCCCACCCCCTCACCCACCCCCCCCATAAAAAACATTGAGGAGCAAGACTGCAAGAGGCAGCCGGCCAGGTGTAATCGCAGAACAGGCCGTGTAAATTCGCTTTGAGCTTGCAGCCACTTAGCCCTTTTTTTTACTAACTAACATCCACTCATCTACATTTCACACGCGGCTTTGTACCTGGGTTCTCCAGATGCAGATGCACTCCATTAGCGATATTGTAACGAAGCTCTCTACTAGAGTAGGGGGAGGGGGGGACACGAGGAGAGGGACGGTCCGAACAAAATGTTACCGATGAACCTATTTTTCATAAAATATTCACCTCATTATTTCCGATGGAGTGCTTTGTCGGTGCGATTTTGAAATTAAATTGTATAAGATCAGGCCGTCTCAAACTCCAGTCCTCACGCCCCCCCCCCCCATATATGGTCCACATTTCAATTTGATGTCAACACTCACGTGCATTCACAGGCAAAGTCACGACGCATTCTCCGCTTCGCGCCCAGGACCTGTTCAGACATCACTCGTCGTCAATGCGAGCCGTGGCTGGGAAATCCACCTCAGATTTGTGAGTTTCGAGTGCGGTGGCACCAACAAATGGGCCCTCCGCCTCCGCTACTCGTTTTCACTGTTGCAATATTTTTTTGTCGAAAGGTAAACAATTGTTGAATACAACATTAAGATCGCCGGGATGAGCCATTTTCGAGGGTCATGTCGCCCTCTGGTTCAAATTAAGCTGTGTCGCAGCAATTTATTTAATCTTAATCCAGCCAACATTTATTCGTAATTACTTTTATTTCCGAACACACAATTACATTCTAAACATACAAAAACTCACTCGACTTTCGTTCTGAAAAGTACGGTTGTGTTCCCTCACCTCGCCCCGCGCGTGTGCCGGACTGCATAGTAATGATGTGCTTCGAGGGAAAAAAAACCTGATTCACGGGCGTATTTTGAGAAGCTTGTTGTGACAAAAAAAAATTTTGCAATGAAGGAGCAGTTACTGCTCGGCAAGCCACGCGTGCTTGAAGCGACAGGAGGGCAAAGCCGCTCGCAAAGTGCCACTCTCAAGCCGGCCGAGTTGTTGATGTCATCGACGATGGCTATTTAAGCTGGGCAACCCAATTCTCCGGAGTGTCCCACAGCCAAATACGTAGGCTCTGCCCCCGATTCGTCAAGAAGCCGACTGGCAATGTCAGCATGCCCTCTCTCTCTCGCCAGAGTTTCAACCAGCGCGCGTTGAGAAGGAATTGGCTTTTGAGAAGATTATTATTGTTGTTGTTGTCTCTTCTCCCCGTGTAAATGCTTCTTTTGGGATGGCACACGGTGTGATTTAAAAAAAAAAGTGACTGAGCCACGGGGAGTGGAATTATTAGCCCCGGGTCATCTCGTGCTTTAATCTTCCACTCGAACACATTCTTCCCGTGGCCTTTATATTTGTATATATCGGCTTGCAGGTTCCCAATCGGGAGCAGCATTGCACACTTTTTTTTTGGCTAATTCGTTACATAGGCAATGCACGGAGTGTCCTTGTAAAGCTGTTTTCTTTTTTTAATGCCCCATATCAGATTTTGATGGGGAATTTGTAACGGAGCCGGTAAAATTCTCTCACGAAAAATGTCAATGCGGGGTTGCCAACTGGTGGTTGAACTTTTTTCTGTAATGAGTGGAATCAAATTCACGTTATTTGTGACATTTGCTCTGGTTAGTGTTTGGACCTCCATGCTCCTGCGGATGGTGGCGGTGTTACATACATTTGGAAGCAGGGATTGGTGGATCGCGTCGAGATTTGTAGAACTCCCAAACCCTACTGGGCCGTGTGGTAACCATGATAACAGCTAATGGAGGACGTGGGTTCAACAAACCAGTCTGTGTGGACCATTCAATGTTTTATTTTCGTCTACCCGTAGTCTGGTTTCCTTCCCACTTCTTCACATGGAAATGACCAAACATCTCGGAGTGTATGATAAGACTCAGGCTAAAGCACACCGAGGTCTTCCTAGATGAATAGATTTCATGATAATAAAAAGGGGAAACACGTGGGTTCGGGAACGTGAGCAGGTTATCGGCATTAAAGAAAAATAAGTGGCCTTTGGCAGGGACACATCGCGTGGCCGTGGATGATGCTTGCAGCGGCAGTCGAAGAATGGAAGGCACCTAATCATAGATCGGTTCCGGCCGTCCAGCAGGGAGATGGAGCGATAGAATCGGCTTGTGTGCAGCTGCTAGGTGGACTTGCGTCACAGGATCAAAAGGTTGGGAGATGGCATTGGGGAGGCATTCATCCAGCAGTGGATTCATCGTAGTGGATGACGATGAATTGTAGAGTGGTTGTGTTACTCGAATGCCCCCCCCCCACCGCACTTCCGCTTAGCACGGTTGGCTACGTACGGTGCGAAAGAAGTTTAACATACAAAGATCCCCATATAGCCTTAACACCTACGAAGGCAGGAACGGTACACGAGGGGGTGGGTGGCCAGCACCACGCCTAAGCGCCTTTGTCTCCCCAGTGGCGATGTTTACACACTGCACCAGGTACTCATTTGAGGCCGAGTCGACCTAGGAGAGGCCCATGACCGGTTCAGATAATCGTCACCGGTGTTGGCCGTGAGCGGGAATCGAACCCGGATCGCTGGGTTCATAGCGCCAAGTCACGCACGTAAAACACACAATACGAGAGCACTCTTCGTCTAACCTTGGGGCTTTGGGAACAATTGCTGTCAATGGGCATCTAATATGCGTCCCACATTCAACCGTTCTAGTACGAACCCAGTGCAAACGTTCACACGCTACACCTGTTGCTCATTGATTTTTGTCTCGCCCCCACAGAGTGTGGGAATCCTCCCTCACCCAGACGTCCGTGTTGTCCACTCTTTCGCCCCCCCCCCCCTGCCTCTCCCTGTTCGAGTCCAGGCTGAAGGACTTTCTTCCCCTAATTTACCTTGGCCCATGATTAATCCACTGTCTCTGTGCCCCAAAGAGCTGTACCCACCGTTTTTCTTTTTTTTGTACAGCGCATTGAGATGCGGCCCCAGTTTTTTAAATGCCAATATATAGACCAAATGTTATTGTTAACAATGTAAGGTCAACCTCGGGGAAGCTAAACTGTGGTAGCAATGGTGGTGTAGCGTGAGGACACTGAAGTTTCAGCACAATGAATGAGCAACTCTGCCAACTGACACCCACGCACAACCAAGCCTCTAAACAGACTGTTGGGGCATACACAGTTAGCGAGCACCTATTAAGGCAGCGAGCGGGTGGCTGTCCAGCATCACGCCCGGCCGCCTTTGTCTCCGCAGTACTGATGCTTATACACTGCAACAGGTAATCATTTGGATGCGGAGTCGACCTAGGGGAGGCCCAGCACCGGTTCAGATATTCGTCGCTGATGTTGGCCGTGAGCGGGAATCGAACTCGGGTCGCCGGGTTCGTAGCGCAGTGCGTTAACCACTGCGCTGCCTGCTCGCCACACGTACTCAGACGCACACAAAACCGCACAGACACACACGGATACCTCTACACCTCCACACACGCAGGCAAAGATCCCCCGTATAGCCTTAACAGATTGGCGGGGCAAGTGCTGTTACCGAGCACCTATTGAAGGCCGGCACGGCACAACGAGGGGGTGCGTACACTGAACCACACCAACACACAGAAACGCACCCCCCCGCCCCCCAAATAAAACCACACCACACACGAATGCCAACACCCACTAAACGACGCAGACGCGCACAAAACCACGCGCGCGCAGACGCCTTGCGGTGGCGCCTGTGAAATTGCCGGGTTTTGGCCTTGATGGATAACGGTGACATTTGTGCCGCCGCCGCCACCTCATCCTCCTCCTCCCTGGGAACAAGCGGAGCTGGGCTGTTGCGTCAGCGCTGCGCCCGTCACGCTCGCTCTCCGCAATGGATATTGCTTTGAGGGCGGTTATCTCAGCCGAGTCGCCCCGTCCGGGGGATATGAAAACAACCGCCGGCTCTCTTTTTTTTTTTGACGTTTCCCGCGCTCCGTGAATCAGCGAAATGTCATTAAATCAGAATAGAGCCCTCGCCTCCACCGCCCCCCCCCCCCTCCTCACCACGACGCTCAACCATCTTCTGCTTCGATCTCGCTCGCTGGTGCACCCACCGCCACCGCAGACACCCAGCAAGGAACGCCACCCGCGTGCGTTCAGACGGCGCACGGGGGCAGGCCACTTTGTTGGATGTCTCGTTCCAGAAGTCGTTTTACGGAGCTGCTCCGATTTTCTTTCTTTGGCTCTAAAGGGAAACTTATTCATCGTTTTTCATCATCAAGCCATGGTCTGCCCACTGCTTGCTGAACGCCTCCCCGTGTCATCGCCGTCCTTCGTTGGCTCTCGATGCCCAAAAAGATGCATCCAGCTTCTGCATGGCGAGCTGAGTTCGTTCAGGCATCACTCTCGCCCTGACCTGAAATTGAACCCAGGTCACCGTGGCTCGTAGGAGCAGTGAAAGACTGGACGCAGAAGATTCCTTGGGTCCGAACATCCGCGAAGCTCGTGGTCCACCCTAAATCGCAACCGCATATGCCACGGGCAATAGATGCGGATAACCTGATGCACAAATGGAAGAAAAAAAATATAAAAAATTCTGGTCATCCAGAACAGACCGTATACCGGCGCAATGCCCGATTAACAAATACGAAGGAAGAGACGTCGCAGCGACGATACACTCCGCTGCTCCCTGACGCGGTTATCTGGCTTGACCACCTTGCATGTGAAATCGTAAGTTGTAGCTCTGCGTCTACATCAGCCGCCACACGTCGACAAGACGGAGATGGCGGCGTGCGCGAAAACCACCGCCGCACCGCTCCCACGGCCGCAATTAGCAAATAGAAAATGCAGACGTCCGTCGCGAGCTTGTGCGGCTTGCACCCTTGACCTCTAGGGCAGCCGAAAAACCAAACATGCCCTCTGCGGATTTGTATTCTCGCTTCCCCCCCCCCCCCGGCCAGCCAGAGAAAGGGGAACAAACGCCGCTGACATGGACATGGGGGGGGGGGCGTTTGAAGCTGCGTATCACCCCCTGCTGCATGGGGGGCTCACACGAGGCCCGATTTAACCCCCCCTCCCTTTTTCTGGCCTTGCCCCTCTCTCTCTCTCTTGTACTCAATAAATAAGTAAACACACCGCATCCTTTTAAAAAAAAACTATTTACATTGAACTTTTTTCGCGCCGTACGTGACCAACCGTGCTAATCGGAGGTCGTCGTCAGCCGTGATCAATTCACTGCTGGATGAAGGCCTCCCCAAGCCACCTGGCACCTGCACATGAGGCTAATTATTTCATAGTTCCATCTCCTCTCGTTGCCATACGTTTACAATATTACCAATATTTGATGACAAATGAAAATTTCGGGTAAATAAAGTAATTTTTTTATTTTATGATTCCCAATTAGTTTATTTCCGATTAGATCGTCGTGCAGGTTTAAACGTCGTCTGTTTAACCATAAACCCTCTACCATCACAACCGACAAGAACCAATCAATTGAAGTCGCCACGTTGGCAAATGTGGCACGTTAAAGAAAATTTCAACAAAAAACGGAGATTGTTGAAAGGCCCCGAAGCAAAATCGTGACAATTTTATCCGACGTTTCGCTGGAGATTACATCCAGCATCGCCAGGTGTTAATGAAAGCTCAGCATTTACGAGACCCTGCAACCTGTTATATATCCAGGGTGCTTCAAACAAATGTTAACACTTACACGGGACAATCGTTTTTAATGGAAAAAGAACGAATACACTGTAGCGTGAGGACAAATGCAATGTTCATAGCTTCAAAAAGTCGCCATCATTGTCAACGTGTGCCTGGAATCTTCTCCGGGTGGTCTCCAGAGCCCGGAGGCACATTTCTTGTTGTTATTGTTACAAATTCTCAGAAGTGATATAAAAAAAATTGTAGCAGATTTATTTGAAGTCCATCACTTATGTTCGTGGGCTTTTTGAGCACCGCACATCCTGGCATGGAGGACATGTAGGAACATAATCACACTTGTAATTTTTTTTAAATTACTATCTCTTTAAAAAGAAAACAAGCACAAAATGTACAAACAAACGCTTGCAGACGTGCATGCGTAGGCCGTTGCCTATGCAATTCAAATTATTATACGGACGTCAATCTGAAACATGAGACATTTTGGTTGACACGCATTCCCCTCAATCATTACGTTCCCAAAAATAATTAATTATTAACCTATTTGTTGTTGTGGCCCTCCAATGAAGACCACTGCCCCCCCCCCGCGCCTCCCTCCCCCATCCCCTCGAGGTAACAGTACTAAGGCCAGGATACATAGATAAACCACATGTTCACGCCTATCGTCAACGCGCTAGTACTAAGGCATTTCTTCCACGTTGTGTATTGACATTTTGTACCCACGCACTTTTGAAATTCATCCTGCACAGTATCCATGCCACATCCCTCTCTCCCGCCCTCCCAACTCGTTCTTGCTTTGCGCGTAATCGTTTGTGACAAACAACTGCGCGTAAATTAGTTCGCCTAAATTAAATAACTGTCACGTGTCATTGTAGTGTGTTTTCATTTTACCCAACTATACAAGTGCCTTTGTCTCGAAGGCTTCGTCTCGGCCAGATGCGCACGCATGCACGCTCGCTCGCTCACCCACGCACGCACGAGGAAGAATACAATCAGTGTGGGTTTTGTTTACGCTGTGCTTAAAAAAAAAAGCCCCTCGACGCTGACTTGGGAGGAAGACAACACAAAAAACCCGCTCAGCTCCGACCGTGCCAGCTGATAGCGGCTCCAGGGTTTGTTGTGTTAAGCCCTCCCTGGGCACTGCCAGCGAGCTGCGAGGGACGCACCGCAATGACCTTGCCGGCATCTGCGCGCCAGAAATCGTTGACGTCTCCCCAGTCCATCATCCGGGAGGCATCGTTAACGCGTCCGCTTCGTGCGAACGGGGGGGTGGGGGGGGTGGCGCTCGCCTCCGTGGGCAGCCCAGAGAGACCCACGGTGGAGCTTCTGTAATATCCATGGCGGGCGCTCCGCAAGCCCAACCCTGGACAAAATGGTTTTGTAACATCCCTGTGAAGTCACACCTCCTCTGCAAACGGGATTTTTTTGTTGTTACACAAAAGCACAATACCGTAACGGCCAGCTGTGCGGTTAGTGGAGAGAAGCACACGGGTAATCAGAAATTACAAAACATGTTTAATGTACGCTTACAAATTCATGACAAATCTGGAACACTGAAATATTATTAGAATTAGGAAGGGGGTGGTGGGGGTGGGTGATAAATAAAAAACAAATATCAGGTCCATAATGTACGCATTGCTATTCCGATCAATCGGAGGTAATGTTTAGGAGACAGAGGCAGCCTCTGGGAGGAGGGCTGTCTTCGCTGCCATTACTCGGCGTGGAATAAACGTTGCATGTCTCATAGAATATGCAACTATGTATTGATTCGTCGATTAATATATATTAAGTTCACACTACTTGCATGCAAGCATCGATGATTTACCGCTTATGCAAATTGCAAGCTTATGACGAGGTGCAATCATGCACCCTCTACCCCACGGTGATCTGATTCGTCGTGGCCATTCAAGGCCACGTTCGATTCGAGAATCGATTGTCACTGCACAATTTGCATTGTTTTGAATTCATATTAATTTGTGAATCATTACAGAGTAAATTATACCGCAGCGGCTACATATGAGGTGAAACGGAGCAAAGAAACAACGTCCGGATGAGAACATCAACAGCAAAAATAGAAAAGTCAAAACGAGACCAGATGGAATGGAGGAATTCCAAATTGAATCATAACCTCGAATAGTGATAATTAATAAATTCCGTCATGGCGGAGGGGAGAGAGAGGCGACTCATCTACACACCTCGTAATTAAACAATGACCCCGAGTCACGACGATCCATCTAGTCGCTGGAGGGCGCATGGGGAAGGGGGAGTAGAGAGGGGAGGATAGAGAGAGGGGGTGATTGGTTATAATTGAGGTTGTTTTGGGTTAAATCGCGTAAATATAAATGCGTCGTTAAATCCGCCAACCCCCGACACATCCGATGAGCGCGGTTGGCTACATACGGTGCGAAATAAGTTCTACATAATACACTTTTCTTTTTACTGTGGCTTAAAGCCAGCGTTCACGGTCACATTATATATATAGCAGAGTGTGGAAAAGTGCGCTCCCTGTTGTGTAGCGAACAAGAGTCACCTGACGGGTTTTTCTTAAGTTCTGCCAATAAACATCGCTTATGCAGTTTCAAACAGACGGGGTCGCGCTGCTCTAAGAAGTCCAATTTGTCTCACGACACGATGCTAACAATAGCGCACCCAGGCATTCAAGTGTGGAAAAGACCAAACAATATTTGTTCAAATAATAGCCGAAACGCTTAAAGTTTCACTCCTACGGGGGGAGTGCATCAATGGATGTGCTTTGTGAAGGGTTTCCTCCCACCCCCTCACCCACCCCCCCCATAAAAAACATTGAGGAGCAAGACTGCAAGAGGCAGCCGGCCAGGTGTAATCGCAGAACAGGCCGTGTAAATTCGCTTTGAGCTTGCAGCCACTTAGCCCTTTTTTTTACTAACTAACATCCACTCATCTACATTTCACACGCGGCTTTGTACCTGGGTTCTCCAGATGCAGATGCACTCCATTAGCGATATTGTAACGAAGCTCTCTACTAGAGTAGGGGGAGGGGGGGACACGAGGAGAGGGACGGTCCGAACAAAATGTTACCGATGAACCTATTTTTCATAAAATATTCACCTCATTATTTCCGATGGAGTGCTTTGTCGGTGCGATTTTGAAATTAAATTGTATAAGATCAGGCCGTCTCAAACTCCAGTCCTCACGCCCCCCCCCCCCCCCCCCCCATATATGGTCCACATTTCAATTTGATGTCAACACTCACGTGCATTCACAGGCAAAGTCACGACGCATTCTCCGCTTCGCGCCCAGGACCTGTTCAGACATCACTCGTCGTCAATGCGAGCCGTGGCTGGGAAATCCACCTCAGATTTGTGAGTTTCGAGTGCGGTGGCACCAACAAATGGGCCCTCCGCCTCCGCTACTCGTTTTCAATGTTGCAATATTTTTTTGTCGAAAGGTAAACAATTGTTGAATACAACATTAAGATCGCCGGGATGAGCCATTTTCGAGGGTCATGTCGCCCTCTGGTTCAAATTAAGCTGTGTCGCAGCAATTTATTTAATCTTAATCCAGCCAACATTTATTCGTAATTACTTTTATTTCCGAACACACAATTACATTCTAAACATACAAAAACTCACTCGACTTTCGTTCTGAAAAGTACGGTTGTGTTCCCTCACCTCGCCCCGCGCGTGTGCCGGACTGCATAGTAATGATGTGCTTCGAGGGAAAAAAAACCTGATTCACGGGCGTATTTTGAGAAGCTTGTTGTGACAAAAAAAAATTTTGCAATGAAGGAGCAGTTACTGCTCGGCAAGCCACGCGTGCTTGAAGCGACAGGAGGGCAAAGCCGCTCGCAAAGTGCCACTCTCAAGCCGGCCGAGTTGTTGATGTCATCGACGATGGCTATTTAAGCTGGGCAACCCAATTCTCCGGAGTGTCCCACAGCCAAATACGTAGGCTCTGCCCCCGATTCGTCAAGAAGCCGACTGGCAATGTCAGCATGCCCTCTCTCTCTCGCCAGAGTTTCAACCAGCGCGCGTTGAGAAGGAATTGGCTTTTGAGAAGATTATTATTGTTGTTGTTGTCTCTTCTCCCCGTGTAAATGCTTCTTTTGGGATGGCACACGGTGTGATTTAAAAAAAAAAGTGACTGAGCCACGGGGAGTGGAATTATTAGCCCCGGGTCATCTCGTGCTTTAATCTTCCACTCGAACACATTCTTCCCGTGGCCTTTATATTTGTATATATCGGCTTGCAGGTTCCCAATCGGGAGCAGCATTGCACACTTGTGTTTTTTTTTTGGCTAATTCGTTACATAGGCAATGCACGGAGTGTCCTTGTAAAGCTGTTTTCTTTTTTTAATGCCCCATATCAGATTTTGATGGGGAATTTGTAACGGAGCCGGTAAAATTCTCTCACGAAAAATGTCAATGCAGGGTTGCCAACTGGTGGTTGAACTTTTTTCTGTAATGAGTGGAATCAAATTCACGTTATTTGTGACATTTGCTCTGGTTAGTGTTTGGACCTCCATGCTCCTGCGGATGGTGGTGGTGTTACATACATTTGGAAGCAGGGATTGGTGGATCGCGTCGAGATTTGTAGAACTCCCAAACCCTACTGGGCCGTGTGGTAACCATGATAACAGCTAATGGAGGACGTGGGTTCAACAAACCAGTCTGTGTGGACCATTCAATGTTTTATTTTCGTCTACCCGTAGTCTGGTTTCCTTCCCACTTCTTCACATGGAAATGATCAAACATCTCGGAGTGTATGATAAGACTCAGGCTAAAGCACACCGAGGTCTTCCTAGATGAATAGATTTCATGATAATAAAAAGGGGAAGCACGTGCGTTCGGGAACGTGAGCAGGTTATCGGCATTAAAGAAAAATAAGTGGCCTTTGGCAGGGACACATCGCGTGGTCGTGGATGATGCTTGCAGCGGCAGTCGAAGAATGGAAGGCACCTAATCATAGATCGGTTCCGGCGTCCAGCAGGGAGATGGAGCGATAGAATCGGCTTGTGTGCAGCTGCTAGGTGGACTTGCGTCACAGGATCAAGAGGTTGGGAGATGGCATTGGGGAGGCATTCATCCAGCAGTGGATTCATCGTAGTGGATGACGATGAATTGTAGAGTGGTTGTGTTACTCGAATGCCCCCCCCCACCGCACTTCCGCTTAGCACGGTTGGCTACGTACGGTGCGAAAGAAGTTTAACATACAAAGATCCCCATATAGCCTTAACACCTACGAAGGCAGGAACGGTACACGAGGGGGTGGGTGGCCAGCACCACGCCCAAGCGCCTTTGTCTCCCCAGTGGCGATGTTTACACACTGCACCAGGTACTCATTTGAGGCCGAGTCGACCTAGGAGAGGCCCATGACCGGTTCAGATAATCGTCACCGGTGTTGGCCGTGAGCGGGAATCGAACCCGGATCGCTGGGTTCATAGCGCCAAGTCACGCACGTAAAACACACAATACGAGAGCACTCTTCGTCTAACCTTGGGGCTTTGGGAACAATTGCTGTCAATGGGCATCTAATATGCGTCCCACATTCAACCGTTCTAGTACGAACCCAGTGCAAACGTTCACACGCTACACCTGTTGCTCATTGATTTTTGTCTCGCCCCCACAGAGTGTGGGAATCCTCCCTCACCCAGACGTCCGTGTTGTCCACTCTTTCGCCCCCCCCCCCCCTGCCTCTCCCTGTTCGAGTCCAGGCTGAAGGACTTTCTTCCCCTAATTTACCTTGGCCCATGATTAATCCACTGTCTCTGTGCCCCAAAGAGCTGTACCCACCGTTTTTCTTTTTTTTTGTACAGCGCATTGAGATGCGGCCCCAGTTTTTTAAATGCCAATATATAGACCAAAATGTTATTGTTAACAATGTAAGGTCAACCTCGGGGAAGCTAAACTGTGGTAGCAATGGTGGTGTAGCGTGAGACACTGAAGTTTCAGCACAATGAATGAGCAACTCTGCCAACTGACACCCACGCACAACCAAGCCTCTAAACAGACTGTTGGGGCATACACAGTTAGCGAGCACCTATTAAGGCAGCGAGCGGGTGGCTGTCCAGCATCACGCCCGGCCGCCTTTGTCTCCGCAGTACTGATGCTTATACACTGCAACAGGTAATCATTTGGATGCGGAGTCGACCTAGGGGAGGCCCAGCACCGGTTCAGATATTCGTCGCTGATGTTGGCCGTGAGCGGGAATCGAACTCGGGTCGCCGGGTTCGTAGCGCAGTGCGTTAACCACTGCGCTGCCTGCTCGCCACACGTACTCAGACGCACACAAAACCGCACAGACACACACGGATACCTCTACACCTCCACACACGCAGGCAAAGATCCCCCGTATAGCCTTAACAGATTGGCGGGGCAAGTGCTGTTACCGAGCACCTATTGAAGGCCGGCACGGCACAACGAGGGGGTGCGTACACTGAACCACACCAACACACAGAAACGCACCCCCCCGCCCCCCAAATAAAACCACACCACACACGAATGCCAACACCCACTAAACGACGCAGACGCGCACAAAACCACGCGCGCGCAGACGCCTTGCGGTGGCGCCTGTGAAATTGCCGGGTTTTGGCCTTGATGGATAACGGTGACATTTGTGCCGCCGCCGCCACCTCATCCTCCTCCTCCCTGGGAACAAGCGGAGCTGGGCTGTTGCGTCAGCGCTGCGCCCGTCACGCTCGCTCTCCGCAATGGATATTGCTTTGAGGGCGGTTATCTCAGCCGAGTCGCCCCGTCCGGGGGATATGAAAACAACCGCCGGCTCTCTTTTTTTTTTTGACGTTTCCCGCGCTCCGTGAATCAGCGAAATGTCATTAAATCAGAATAGAGCCCTCGCCTCCACCGCCCCCCCCCCCCTCCTCACCACGACGCTCAACCATCTTCTGCTTCGATCTCGCTCGCTGGTGCACCCACCGCCACCGCAGACACCCAGCAAGGAACGCCACCCGCGTGCGTTCAGACGGCGCACGGGGGCAGGCCACTTTGTTGGATGTCTCGTTCCAGAAGTCGTTTTACGGAGCTGCTCCGATTTTCTTTCTTTGGCTCTAAAGGGAAACTTATTCATCGTTTTTCATCATCAAGCCATGGTCTGCCCACTGCTTGCTGAACGCCTCCCCGTGTCATCGCCGTCCTTCGTTGGCTCTCGATGCCCAAAAAGATGCATCCAGCTTCTGCATGGCGAGCTGAGTTCGTTCAGGCATCACTCTCGCCCTGACCTGAAATTGAACCCAGGTCACCGTGGCTCGTAGGAGCAGTGAAAGACTGGACGCAGAAGATTCCTTGGGTCCGAACATCCGCGAAGCTCGTGGTCCACCCTAAATCGCAACCGCATATGCCACGGGCAATAGATGCGGATAACCTGATGCACAAATGGAAGAAAAAAAATATAAAAAATTCTGGTCATCCAGAACAGACCGTATACCGGCGCAATGCCCGATTAACAAATACGAAGGAAGAGACGTCGCAGCGACGATACACTCCGCTGCTCCCTGACGCGGTTATCTGGCTTGACCACCTTGCATGTGAAATCGTAAGTTGTAGCTCTGCGTCTACATCAGCCGCCACACGTCGACAAGACGGAGATGGCGGCGTGCGCGAAAACCACCGCCGCACCGCTCCCACGGCCGCAATTAGCAAATAGAAAATGCAGACGTCCGTCGCGAGCTTGTGCGGCTTGCACCCTTGACCTCTAGGGCAGCCGAAAAACCAAACATGCCCTCTGCGGATTTGTATTCTCGCTTCCCCCCCCCCCCCCCCGGCCAGCCAGAGAAAGGGGAACAAACGCCGCTGACATGGACATGGGGGGGGGGGCGTTTGAAGCTGCGTATCACCCCCTGCTGCATGGGGGGCTCACACGAGGCCCGATTTAACCCCCCCTCCCTTTTTCTGGCCTTGCCCCTCTCTCTCTCTCTTGTACTCAATACATAAGTAAACACACCGCATCCTTTTAAAAAAAACTATTTACATTGAACTTTTTTCGCGCCGTACGTGACCAACCGTGCTAATCGGAGGTCGTCGTCAGCCGTGATCAATTCACTGCTGGATGAAGGCCTCCCCAAGCCACCTGGCACCTGCACATGAGGCTAATTATTTCATAGTTCCATCTCCTCTCGTTGCCATACGTTTACAATATTACCAATATTTGATGACAAATGAAAATTTCGGGTAAATAAGTAATTTTTTTATTTTATGATTCCCAATTAGTTTATTTCCGATTAGATCGTCGTGCAGGTTTAAACGTCGTCTGTTTAACCATAAACCCTCTACCATCACAACCGACAAGAACCAATCAATTGAAGTCGCCACGTTGGCAAATGTGGCACGTTAAAGAAAATTTCAACAAAAAACGGAGATTGTTGAAAGGCCCCGAAGCAAAATCGTGACAATTTTATCCGACGTTTCGCTGGAGATTACATCCAGCATCGCCAGGTGTTAATGAAAGCTCAGCATTTACGAGACCCTGCAACCTGTTATATATCCAGGGTGCTTCAAACAAATGTTAACACTTACACGGGACAATCGTTTTTAATGGAAAAAGAACGAATACACTGTAGCGTGAGGACAAATGCAATGTTCATAGCTTCAAAAAGTCGCCATCATTGTCAACGTGTGCCTGGAATCTTCTCCGGGTGGTCTCCAGAGCCCGGAGGCACATTTCTTGTTGTTATTGTTACAAATTCTCAGAAGTGATATAAAAAAAATTGTAGCAGATTTATTTGAAGTCCATCACTTATGTTCGTGGGCTTTTTGAGCACCGCACATCCTGGCATGGAGGACATGTAGGAACATAATCACACTTGTAATTTTTTTTAAATTACTATCTCTTTAAAAAGAAAACAAGCACAAAATGTACAAACAAACGCTTGCAGACGTGCATGCGTAGGCCGTTGCCTATGCAATTCAAATTATTATACGGACGTCAATCTGAAACATGAGACATTTTGGTTGACACGCATTCCCCTCAATCATTACGTTCCCAAAAATAATTAATTATTAACCTATTTGTTGTTGTGGCCCTCCAATGAAGACCACTGCCCCCCCCCCGCGCCTCCCTCCCCCATCCCCTCGAGGTAACAGTACTAAGGCCAGGATACATAGATAAACCACATGTTCACGCCTATCGTCAACGCGCTAGTACTAAGGCATTTCTTCCACGTTGTGTATTGACATTTTGTACCCACGCACTTTTGAAATTCATCCTGCACAGTATCCATGCCACATCCCTCTCTCCCGCCCTCCCAACTCGTTCTTGCTTTGCGCGTAATCGTTTGTGACAAACAACTGCGCGTAAATTAGTTCGCCTAAATTAAATAACTGTCACGTGTCATTGTAGTGTGTTTTCATTTTACCCAACTATACAAGTGCCTTTGTCTCGAAGGCTTCGTCTCGGCCAGATGCGCACGCATGCACGCTCGCTCGCTCACCCACGCACGCACGAGGAAGAATACAATCAGTGTGGGTTTTGTTTACGCTGTGCTTAAAAAAAAAAGCCCCTCGACGCTGACTTGGGAGGAAGACAACACAAAAAAACCCGCTCAGCTCCGACCGTGCCAGCTGATAGCGGCTCCAGGGTTTGTTGTGTTAAGCCCTCCCTGGGCACTGCCAGCGAGCTGCGAGGGACGCACCGCAATGACCTTGCCGGCATCTGCGCGCCAGAAATCGTTGACGTCTCCCCAGTCCATCATCCGGGAGGCATCGTTAACGCGTCCGCTTCGTGCGAACGGAGAGGGGGGGTGACGCTCGCCTCCGTGGGCAGCCCAGAGAGACCCACGGTGGAGCTTCTGTAATATCCATGGCGGGCGCTCCGCAAGCCCAACCCTGGACAAAATGGTTTTGTAACATCCCTGTGAAGTCACACCTCCTCTGCAAACGGGATTTTTTTGTTGTTACACAAAAGCACAATACCGTAACGGCCAGCTGTGCGGTTAGTGGAGAGAAGCACACGGGTAATCAGAAATTACAAAACATGTTTAATGTACGCTTACAAATTCATGACAAATCTGGAACACTGAAATATTATTAGAATTAGGAAGGGGGTGGTGGGGGTGGGTGATAAATAAAAAACAAATATCAGGTCCATAATGTACGCATTGCTATTCCGATCAATCGGAGGTAATGTTTAGGAGACAGAGGCAGCCTCTGGGAGGAGGGCTGTCTTCGCTGCCATTACTCGGCGTGGAATAAACGTTGCATGTCTCATAGAATATGCAACTATGTATTGATTCGTCGATTAATATATATTAAGTTCACACTACTTGCATGCAAGCATCGATGATTTACCGTTTATGCAAATTGCAAGCTTATGACGAGGTGCAATGATGCACCCTCTACCCCACGGTGATCTGATTCGTCGTGGCCATTCAAGGCCACGTTCGATTCGAGAATCGATTGTCACTGCACAATTTGCATTGTTTTGAATTCATATTAATTTGTGAATCATTACAGAGTAAATTATACCGCAGCGGCTACATATGAGGTGAAACGGAGCAAAGAAACAACGTCCGGATGAGAACATCAACAGCAAAAATAGAAAAGTCAAAACGAGACCAGATGGAATGGAGGAATTCCAAATTGAATCATAACCTCGAATAGTGATAATTAATAAATTCCGTCATGTCGGAGGGGAGAGAGAGGCGACTCATCTACACACCTCGTAATTAAACAATGACCCCGAGTCACGACGATCCATCTAGTCGCTGGAGGGCGCATGGGGAAGGGGGAGTAGAGAGGGGAGGATAGAGAGAGGGGGTGATTGGTTATAATTGAGGTTGTTTTGGGTTAAATCGCGTAAATATAAATGCGTCGTTAAATCCGCCAACCCCCGACACAGCCGATTAGTAAGGTTTGGCGCGTAAGCAAAATATTCAAAAATGAGTGACTATTTCAACACGCCAACGAATGTGTTGGAAGAGTAAACCCACAGCATTTACAATGTGGGGTGTGCTTTCCAACACACCCGGTGTGCTGAACTTGGTACGAATTGCCATGCTTTGATTAATTGGGTGTGTCGGATGGTGGCGGGTTTAATGACACATTTATATTTACGCGATCTAACTCCCCCAAAAAAACCCTCGTTTGGATAATATTGGTCACGAATGCCTTCGTGTGAAACTGGGGGGTGGGGGGGGGCGGTTTGCTGTATTCCTCTACATTTAAAAAATCAAATCGTCGCGCAAAATCATGGACATTTCACTGCATCGCCGGGGTGTGGTGGTGGTTGGTGGTTTGGTGGCGGTGGTGATCTGAGTAGTGCACGAGCAAATTGTTTACATGAGTCACATGGCAGCGGTCACATCTGCGAACCGGGCCCCCCCCCCCCTCTTTTTTTTGCTGCGGTGGCAATGCCCGTGGGTTTCCTCGGCCACGCGCGCCTCCCATCGCGTCTCGGTGAACGTGGGGGGGGGAGGGGAGAGTGGGGGTCCGAGCCAGCCATTGATGATCCTCGCTGCCCGCTTTGAAGTGCGACTAGGAGATTTTAATTTATTTTTATTTTTTAAGTCGCCGCCAGCCTCTGCTGCGAGCAAAAGAAAGACAAAAGCAGTGAGGGCGGAGAGGTACAGGGTGGGGGGGGCCACATCAAGGTGCCCGTGCATTGCTTCCTCCACATCGTGCCCCGCGTAATTGGCGTGGTTTAAAAGAGAGGAGAAGAGCTCGCACCACAACAAGTTACATTTTTAATGCGCCCATAAATGTATCAAACGTCTCGGACGACGTGATCTCGGTGCCACCGGCATCGTCACCGCCATCAGCCATGGTCAATCAACAGTTGGATGAATGACCTCTCACGACCGTGTGATGTGATAATCCACCTCGCACCTGAACTGATTTCAATGCTCCGTGAACTCGGATTATAATAACAAAAATGAATGAATTTTCTGAATCGTTTGACCGAATTATTGTCAGCCCTTTTTAGCAATCTGCTGATGGATGAAGGCGCCTTCTTTTTACTCTGTGTGAGTCATGGGAGTTGCTTGACCGTACTTCACGTTGGGCGTGTGCGGGTTGTTGAAAGTGCGAGCTCAGGACAGGTTCAGATACAATCTGCCACTGTTAGCTGCGGCCCGAGAATGGAATTCAGTTCACCAGGTGCATAGTGCAGCGAGATAACCATTGTGCCACCGCTCCACCCGAAAAAATTGAATTTCGACTGTTTAACTCAGAGTTGTCCCTTGTATAACATGTTATTCCCAATTGCGCTCTCATCGGCAGCGTGTCACAATGACGAGGATCTGCATTTATTCAGCAGCTAAATGCAACAGCATCTCGGAGTGATCTTACGGAGATGATTAAGCGTTTACTTTGAACTCGTGAAGAGCAATGCGCCGTGCCGCGTGTTCGAGAATGGCCCAGCTAAATGTGGTTTCATCGACGTGATCACGACGTTTTTGTTCCGTTTTTCTCTGTCCAGTGTCAATGTTTCCGATCCACCTCCGATTGTTGACTGGGGGTGCGAGAGGAAGTTAACAGTTGTTGTCCTATGGACAGACTCGCCCCTGCCCATAGAATCGTGGGATTCCCACCACTGGCTCACGGCTGTAAGACAGGCGATGGGCACTGCCTCAATGCTCATTTGAGCAGGAAACCACTGCTCTGTTGTTTGGGTCTTTCGGTAAAGTAACGTAGATAGGTTCAAATAAACTAAAATAATAATAAAAATAACAAAACTACGACGTTTCTATCGCAACACAAGCGTTCGTCATCAGTATGGTTTTTTGTTCTTTGTTATTTTCTTTGAACCTATCTACGTGACTTTACTGAAAGACTCAAAGAATATGAATTCCTGCAGTCACGAAAGCTTTAAGTCACTGCTCTGTGTTTTAATTTGTTGTCCTTCCCCCGCACCTCCGATTAGCACAGTTGGCTACGTACTACGTATGGTGCAAAAGAAGTTCAACGTACATATATACGTATGTCACGGCAGGAAATGTGTACACCGTTTTTTCATCAACACATTTTATTTTTCAGACGTCCTTCTGTTTCCAAGTCTGCCAATCGTAGATGCCATAGCGACATTTACGACTATAATGAGCTAGAATGTCTGTGTGTCCCGCGCGTGACGTCACTCCACGTCGGCCAGCCCCCCTCGTTAATAATCATGAACAGGTGACGTCCTCCACATTGATCCCCCCTTCATTAATAGTAATTAGCGGGTGACGTCACTCCACATGGGGGGGGGGCGAGGCGCCGTCCTCCCCCTTCCTCAGCGTCAACTTACAAACCTCACTACAAAGGCATGTTTAATTTTTATTATTTTATTATTTCCCTTCTACGTGACTTTACCGAAAGAAACAAGAAGAAAGGCAGAACCCTCACGTCACGCGATCTCTGTAACGCTATTGAGACATAGAAGTAAAAAGGATGTCACGATGAACACGGGATTATAACCTTTAAAAAACCTTACAAATTGCACACGAATTGATGCATAAATATCACGTGGCGCTCTGCTTTTCGCTTGCAAGTTTCAGATTTACTGAAATACACCCGTCCTTGGACGGGCCAAAAAGCGAGTATACAGTATATGTGTATTGTATGCATATGTACTTTATTGTATTTGTCTGTATCCTTGCAACATAACTTTTGTTTAGTAAACTTATTGTACGTGACTTTTATTTTGCTCAGATTTTTTAATCAATACCCGACAACCTCGAATGGCTCTTCAATCATTTCCTGTCGTGCTTTTTGGTTCTTATAAAGACTTTGTCGTCAGTGAGTCTGAGATTGTTTTAAAAAAATACTTTCACCATTTTTCTTTACACCTATACCTCTGCAATACAACTTTTGCCAATTATCTTCTTGTGTATTCCAGAACAGAAGATGGAGCCTTAACCGTAATGTATGGTAGTGACAGATTCATAAAACCAGCCGAGGAATGCCATGCAGACTCTGATAGAAAAAATAAATAAATCGTATATACACCGGAGGAAGCAAATCATTGCTTTAGGAGAATGTTACAGATATCGTGCCTGTAAAGGTAACCACGGCCGTTTTCAAAATGAAACAATGGAAAGCTCCCAGACCAAATGGAATCACTGTGGGCATTATCATTGAAGCTGGAACCAACGTAGATTGTCGCAGCCAATATTACGACTCGTAGTTTATTATTTGCGGTAGACCACACGATTTGGCCAAACGTGTGTGTCGTTAAGACCTTCCATCACCCTGACAAGGCCAAGCAAGTGAAATTGTCACATCCGCAAGCATTTTAACGATGCACTAATGAATGATTATTGCTCAGGCCCATCCCCCGTGAAAGCCGAAGAACAATTCTCGCAGGTGAATGTTTAACAATTAGAGACAACGTTTCCGCTTGAGACTACGTCAGGCATCGTCGGGACAAGATCCAAGCGGTGGAAATATAAAATCACGACGTCGGACTGATACCTCGTATCTCAGGGTCACTAGTTTGAGGCTTATTAATGCGACACTTCTCCCGCCCCATCATAAATAACAATAAAATAATCACATTTAAGGCCCTTTGTCAAGCCCTCCCCACGCTGTGTCGGACACGGGGGTTTGTTTGACCATACTTCACCACGCTGGACGTGTGCGGGTTATTTTCAACAGGGAAATGGTATGAAGTGTAAACAAGTTTCAACTTTCATATATTTGGTATAGCCCTGTGAGCCATGCGGCTCTTAAGTCGGGTGCAACCGCAACAAAACAAAATATGAACGGAGAACATCTTAAATCGACGGCGCGCAACAGAAACATCCTGGATAAACCATCTCATGACCTGCCCCGAGGTTGCTTGCGTGCATGCCGATCGCTTTGGCTTCCAGATCATTCGTGCAGCCGGCACTGATGGCCCAAATGAGCTGTGTGCGCGTGTCAACTTTAACGCGTAAGTGACGGCTGTTTGCATTTCAAATGAAGTCGTTGATCTCATGTTTATGGGGCCGCTCCTTGCGATTTTACCGTCATTTTCGGTGGGGGGGGGGGGTGGCACGGCATCCGTTGATCTCGTGCAGTATTAACCGCCGCATAGAAATCGGTCGGAAAATAAGGCCTGAAATTCAAGATGCATTTGATACCGACACACACACACACATATATATGACTCATCATGAAAAATGTGCCCCATTCGGCACACGGCATTGCACGCCCACACGCGTTGTTTTGTGATAAATATAGGTGGAAAATAAATAAAAAACCAGCCGGCTTTTCAACGATGAAATGCATCCACGCGGAATTTCTCGTTAAAATCACACGCAGGGCACGAGTGGATTGGCCTGAGGACATCATGAGGCTACAGAATAGACAGCAGGAAACTGGACTTTATCACGCGACGTGATTTCGCTTTGTGCCCCCCCCCCCCCATCCGGGTTATCCTCGTAGCACAAGTAGCTACATATGAAGCTGCGGGCCCCGCACTTTCAAGGGCCCCGCGCTAAATGCTTTCAAGCTATCAATTCCGGTTCAGTGATTCTGTACTTGCTCTATTACTGTAGTACTATACTGCCTTCAACTTTTATGAACGACTGGATGTTTAAGGATAGAGATTTGTCGTATTATCTGGTTGTATAACAAATGAAAAAATTCGAATACTTCACGATGCAAGTTAAAAATTTGTGTTGTAATATTTACATGCTTTTTTTTATTTAGGTCCCCTTCTGAACATATGCTACAGGCCCCGCACTAACTTAATCCGGCACTGCCCCTTTTTTTTTTTTGGAACGCATCTACTACTACCGCATATAGTGAGGGAAACCTCGTAGGGTCACATTTTTGTTTGTTTGTCTTCAAAACAGCCGCCGTGCACCGTCCCAAAGAAGGCCCAGCAGCAAAACAGCAACGTTGCAATCGATGAGCATGAACACCTTTTTTGTTAATTGAGCAAAGTTATTACGAGGGACTTGGGGAAGTAGAAAAAAAAGAGAGACGTTTTGAGGGGGAATTCCAAAGTGGGGCAGTGTGAGGGAAGGCTTGCGGCATGTACGATGGTTGGACACACCGCGTGGACGAGACCAAACGGTCAACCTGCTAGGCTTGAGTCCAGCAGAATCATTAAGTGAAGTTCACGGGAAGAGAAAACCATGGTGGTAGTGGCGGTAGAGTGATACGGGGGTGACTTGCCACCGATGAGCGGGTGACCTGGAGTCAATCGGTGACTGACAATCCAGCATTCAATCGACCTGCTTTACGTTGAATTCTGTCCGATGCAGTGAGGTCTGCAACTGGTTGCTCCACCCCTGAATATGGCAACAGTATTTGGCCAGACGTATGCACTGTATGGCAGCAGCAGCAGTTGCTCAGTTACAGAGTTTTGGCACAGAAAAGAAAACCAAGCTTCTTCGATGCCTCTTTAGCCAGATAAGTAACACAGCTGTTCCATCACAGCAGGTCACATGAGATTATGCCAATGAATTTTAATATATGTATGTTTAGCAAGGGCTTAATATCTATTTTCCGTGTCACTGGTAGACTGAAAGACACCCACGACGAGTAGCTCACATCCATAGCAAGATGCATACTGGATGTGGTATGCCGGGTGCAGATATATTTCCCACGGAAATTCACGATTGTCTGGCCATGACGAGATTGGAATATCCAGAGAAAACTCGGAACACACGAGGGGATAACGCTCAAGACTGCCATCTCCTGGTCACCTTGCAGCCATTATAAAAAAAAATTCGAGTAACAGACTGATCAGTTTAACACGTCGGCTTTCGCGACCACTATTATTCACAATAAAGGTTTTTTACGTCAATAAGGGACTTGTCACGTAAACAAACGCCAATTGGTTACTACTTCAGCCCACCGGTGTGTTGGAGAGTAAATCCACAACATTTACAATTTGAGTACGACGTTTCGCTGGTAATTATATCCAGCATCATCGGGCAATTTGCCAGAATAGTGAATAACTAATTGGCTGTGTCGGGTGGTGAAGGGTTACTACGCATTAATAGTTACGCGATCTAACCCAAAAACCTTTATTATGAATAGCAGACTGATGTTTGCAGATAACCTCCTGGGGCAATCCCTGTTCTTGTAACTTTTCCGGCCTGTTAACCCCCATGTTCCAGTGAAAGCCATTAACAGTTTAACAACGAATTCTCTTCCTCTAAGAGCGTGGATGGGAACAAAATCTCCCGAATGTATCTCAAGACCGTTTATAATTGAGTCCATATTATGTTCATGTTTTTGTATAATTTAAGGTATCATCTAACGCCACAATGCGGAGTCATTATTTGTTTTGTCTTGTTTTTTTGCTTTGTTTTACAATGAATGCCTCCTTTTAGTGCTCCACTTGAATGGCAATTACTCGTGAACGGGACATAAGCTGGCACAAATGTGGCCCAATTATGTTAGCAGCGTGTGCAGCTGTGGTACCTAGACTAATTAATATGTTTCTTGAGTTTTCTCATCATGCTGAATATTTGCTTGACTATATAATTCACAGCTTTGTCAGTCCACAGTTGGATGAAGACCTCCTGCCATGCCATGTCAGTCTCGAGATTTTGTTTTGACCATACTTCACCACCACCACCACGTGGCTCAGTGCCAGTTGGTACGCTGTGTAAGCATCGTCACTGGGGAGACAAAGGCGGCTGGGCGTGGTATTGGCCACCAACCTCCTCGTCTACCGTACCGACCTTTACTTTATAGGTGCTCGCTAACAGCACTTGCCCAACAGTCGGTGAAGGCTGTACGGGGATCTTTGTTGGTAAAGTGATTGGCGAGAACCGCTCGCCGCTGACGTTAGCTGTGCTCTGAAACGGAACGCGGGTTGATATTCCAGTGCACCGACCGCTTGCACCACCACTCCACCCCGATGTTGAGTGTTGTGTAAGGTCGCACTTATTGCACACAAAGTGCTTGCCACAAATGAACCACAACGCCTTGCTCATCTCGTCAAGGAGCATAAAACCATCACGTGCACTACGGTCATCCTCACAGCAGCAGCTGCTTTTGGCTCTGGCCCTCGAACAAAGACGGTCACCGCATCACGCGGCGCTTTCAGATGCGCTTCTGCGGCCGTCTGGAACGCTCTTCCTTCCAATATTAGGAGACCACGGAAGCTATGCACTTTTAAATCTAGTTTGAAACTCGTTTCTTTAGAACTCTATTTTGGGATTAGTTTGTTGTCCTTCCCCCGCACCTCCGATTAGCACGGTTGGCTACGTACGGTGCGACAGAAGTTCAACGTACGAACATACAATGGCCGTGCTATGTTATCCAAAATGCTGACCAAATGACACTGGTTTTGACAATTATCACCACTCCATTCTTTCAACAGAATTTTTTCCCCTTTGTCAATCTACTGCTAGATGAAGGTCTCCCCACACCCTTGTTAGTCGGGGGGGGGCGTTGTTTGAGCATACTTCACCGCGCTGGTCCAGATGTCTTGTGACCCCCCCCCCCCCCCCCCATTCAATTATCTGACTTGATATTTTAAAAAGTAAGGTTTTTTAAAAATTAAAATGAATATCAAAGGGGGGGGAGGAATAATTAGGGGAGGTGGGGAGGTCACAGGATATCTGGACCACCCTGTAGGTTGGTGACTTGTCGCCTTGTACCAGGCACGGCTGGAAATCGAACTCTGGTGGCTGGGTTCGCAGTGCAGGGGACTCACAGCGGCTATGCTAAACTCGCGTAGGTTTTAGAGAGCAATCATCATCATCACTGGCAAATGTGTCACCGGCAGAGCATTTACTCTGACCAAACTTTGGAAACTTGACACGGCAAGGGCAAATTGTACCGACAGACGTCTGTGCCAATGAGCGCGGAGTTTGTTAAATGCGTGCCGACGGACAGCGAGTGCGTGATCGCTCTATGGGGCGCAACAACGCTGGGCCACCACCACGTGACCCCTGTGCGTTTTGTGTGTGTGCTGGGGCCAAAGTGTAAATGTACGACAAGCATCGCCACGGCGCTTGTGCTAAGCTATGTGCATGTTGCAGTGACCGCACTCTCACTTCGTGGTGAATGGCGGGTGCTGCTGTAGTTGTAATGCACACATCATGACATTTATGTACCGTATGTCAGCATTTGTCTTTCACATGTAGTAAATATTGTTTTCCTGGAACACATCCTGTGGAAATCCAGAGGCTGCCTGGAGAAGATGGTGGTGACTCAAAGCATGTCGATCTCAGGAAGACCGAAGGCCCAAGCCAACCCAGAAGAACTTGGGATGGATGAGGCAGTTCTTTGGACAGGGCTCGGTATGGGACAACTCTCAATAACTGCTGAGAAGCCAGCGACCTGTGGCGTAGGATAGTCCATATCGTGGTCAAACTCTTGGATCGAGGAAGGCGAGGGAATGGAAAGCAATGAAACGGCGTATTTTTGCGCGTGTCTGCTTCACTCGAATACAAGACCCTCAAAGCTATGGCAGCACTGAGTCAGGAGAAAATTGATTTTGTTGTTGCAATGTGCTTACGGAGCAATTTTTTTGTATTTTTTTTTTTAAATCCTGCCCCTGACAGTGTTTACCGGTCACATCTATCAATCAATGAAATGAAATCAAATTGTCCTTCATGTAAAGCCCGATGAATACTGTGCTTTGTGAAATCCCAATGTCTCTTGACAAGAAAGACCAGTAATAGTAATAAGATACTGATAACGCAAAGAGCAAAATGAATATAGCAGAATATGTGAAATTACATTTTTCAGTACCACTGATCACAAATGTGGCATGCGAGTCATGCGTTAATCTCACTCTCTTAATTGCCTTTTGCATGAATTTCATAATGCTGTAATTTAATTATCCAGGACAGCCCCCCCCCCCCCCCACAACGTCTGATGATTCATTTTAGGAGCTTCCCCGCAATGGAAGCTTTACCCAGATGCCTCCCAAATGTCCTCAATTCCACACCTTTGGGAGGCAGCACTTTCCCATGCGCTCTACCACTGAGACTAATGCCTGTTGCGTAACAGTCGCATCTCTATTATTAATTCTCAGAGGTGGAATGTAGTCATAAGTGCAGAACAACATTTTTCGTGATGGTTTTTGCAGAGTAATTGGTGACCCGGCAGACAATTAACGCGCTCGACATGAGAACCCGGTTTAATTGCGGGGGCGGCTGAAACCCGAATTCGAATCTAGCATCTCAGTAGTGCCGGCGAGGCAATATGACCTCTGACCTCTTAGGCACCCAGTCAGCTCCCAAAATATGAGCGCGCAAATGTGACACCGTGCAGTCAAAGAGATCCAGACAGGCGGAACCGACTTGACTTCTGGCCCCATTTTCACTTGTTAAGAAACAGAACGCGCTTAATGGTTGGCATGATAACATTAATTAACAATGTGATTGGGAATAATTCACAGTTTGCATAAAGAACATTCATTTATGTTTGCGAGCTCGCTTAACTATCGCCCTAATAATTGGGCCGAATGTTTCGTGTATGTGCAAGCCTGATGAGCGCTAATGACCAATGCAGTGTCAGAGCTGATTTGGCCCCTAATTCACTTACCGACGGTGCACAACCCAACGTATTATTTATTCCGGAATGAGATGTACTTATTAGTGGTTAGGTCTGGATCGTGCGGAATTACTCTCTTAGATACGAATTGTCTCGAATGCCTTCTCACCGTCGCCGTCTCTTCACACCTCGGCTCTAATCTTACAACTCCATCTGCCGCACGAATCCATTTCACCTCCGCCTGACCTTTTGACCTCTCTCGGGACCTGGTGGCAAAATCTATAACTTTTCCCTCTCCTGAGCCGCGTCTTATCTGGATGAATTATCCCAAAACACTGTTTATTCTGACAGTGCCAATTATCCGTCTGTCATGCCGGCCTCGCAAATTAGAGATGCTAAAGATCGGAGGGCAGAGGCGATGGCGGATGGGGGTGGGGGAGGAATTATATGTTGGCTGAAGCCTGATATGGGACGTCAGCCCGAGCCTTTGCTCGTTGTCATGTCACGCAGAATTCCTCCTGCATGGAGTGCCGAGATTCGAGACTAAATTCAAAGAACGCTTTGATGCCCCCCACCCCCACGATGCTTTCACGTACCTGAGACAGCCTGGTAGCTCAACTCTTCCACACGAGCCCTGCCCAGGAATCTATCTCAGGTGACTGGGTTTTCACTATTACCGCTGTGTGTATATGTGTGTGTGTGTATATATATATATTTGTTATATAACAAAGATGAATTATCACCCTATAGCCTTTAACAGGCTGTTGGAGCAAGTGCTGTTAGTGAGCGCCTATGAAGGCCGGCACGGCACACGAGGGGGTGGGTGGCCAGTGCCACGCCCGGGCGTCTTTACCCATTGCTGGTGATTGCACGCAACACCAGGGACTTATTTGAAGCTGAGTCGACCCAGGGGAAGGCCCAGAACCTGTTAATATAATCATCACCAATGTTGGCTATGAGTGGGGATGGAGCTTGTGTCGCCGGGATCATAACGGAGCCTGCTAACCGCTGCACCACAGCTCCCCACGATACGCGCACACACACATAGCACTTTGCACGCGCACAACAAACGCACAAAGCCATGCTGGCTCGTCTCGGCGCTTTGATGCATGGCGAGTGAAATTCGTGGAGCCAGGGCAACAGAACTACAGGAGCCGTGGAATAGAAAAGCTGCTTCACCAATACGGGCAGAGCTGCGTAATGGCACGTCTCATCATCGTCATAAGCCATGGTTCAGTCCACTGCTGGACGAAGGCCTTCCCAAGCCGCGGCCATCATTTGCAATAATTTATCAGGATTCTCTCGCAGTTCTGCGATGTAACAATTCATTTAGCACCTCCACAAGAGACGATTTCATCATTCCATCTCCTCGGTGGATAATCTTGAGGTTGTTCCATTGAATGGCTGCCACTCATTGTTCCTTTAGATTTACCATTATGCCTTCCAGTGATGTGTTCTGCACAAGCCCACTTTAATAAAAGTCAATATGATGGCATTAACCTGAGAATATTGTCTCATCCATATATTTTTTTAAACATTTACCGCACACAAAATACAGGCTCATTCATTTCCAGATACCCCACTGACTTCTAATGACCCCTCTTACTCCTCCTTGACAGCTGATTGAATATTGTGACATCGACGGCTCCATATCTTACAGAATCAATCGGTCGCAGGT
The DNA here is from genome assembly GCF_015708825.2 of Lethenteron reissneri. NCBI lineage: Eukaryota > Metazoa > Chordata > Hyperoartia > Petromyzontiformes > Petromyzontidae > Lethenteron > Lethenteron reissneri. Next base: position 3,188,566 of record NC_083811.1, read on the forward strand.
CCCACCCGGGGTGGAGCGGTCCTCAGGAGACATCGCGACGCCGCCCTGCCCTGCGCCCGACACCACGCCGAGTGCAGGCCGCCGAGATCACGATGTCTGCGACAGGCCTCAATTGTACGCGTTCAGGTCAGCCTCGGCCTGCCCCTGGGCCGCCTTCTCTTACGAGGACGGCCGTTGATGATCAAGCCACAGACGTTGGCCCGGAACAATGTGTCCACAGAGCCAGGGCCTCCGGGCTCTGGCTACTATTTGAGACACCGGCTGACTTGCTGCTGGACTTCGAAATTTGTTATACGCTCGCCAAAGTTTAATACGAATTCTCTGTTACAAGCACCACTAGTCAGAGGCGGACTGTGCTTTTATTTACGGATGGTCTTATATGAAGATATCCTGCAAAGGAGAGTGAAAGATGGAATGAGTGCATTGAGATTGATGATTGAAGTGTCGAGGCTTTCAATGAAATCCTCTTTGCTCTATGACTGTGCTTCCTATTATTTTCAGAATTTTTTTTATTCCGGCCACGTGATTCAGCAGTAGAGTGAGCAGCTCGCAATGCCAAAGGTTACGAGTTCAAATCCTGGTTCGTGGGTTGACCCAGCCCATCATCCCTCAGGGGTTAATGAAAATAAGTACCACCTTGCGGCTAAGTCGACAATTGTCTTTCTATAGATAGCGTCAGCCCCGCCATATGAATGTGGAATTTCCCCCATTGGCTGGAGGCCGTATATACGAGATGAGCAACGCCTATTTTATCGTTATTTTATTGTGGGGTCAAAAAATGGATCACGCTGTACAGTGCCGGAGAGAGGACAGTAATCCCACGCCAACCTCGGGGGTTAGGTTCCTGGAAAAGGCCGAGGTAGACAAATCCACAGTTAAATTTTGATTTAAAGCTTTCGTGACTGCAGGGATTCATATTCTTGGTTCTTTCGGTAAAGCCACGTAGATGGACCCGTCCATCTGGCCAACTGCCAAATCGCTGTCCGTGGTGCTGACGTTAAGAAAAACCGCCACTTTTTTCAAATTTTCTTGCTGTGGATTCCACACCGTGATGATGATTGCTTGTGTTACAGTCGAAACGTCGTGAGAATTTTTGTTTGTTTTATATTTTTATAATTTTGTTATTTCCCTTCTACGTAACTTTACCGAAAGAACCAAGAATAGAAATCCGCAGTTGGTAAAGAACAGGGCCTATGAGACATGCGGAGGTTAGAGGAACCACGAAGTTGCCTGTTTATTCACTAAACACCGAATACAATCCAGCACATTACACAATAACATAATAAGAACAAAAACATAATGTTAGCTTTAGATACCTTGAATATTAACGATGAGGATGATAATGAGATGATGGGAGAAGGGGCTCAGTCAACCCCCTCTTTTTTGGGTCTCTGAGCATGCCTATCTAACGCTTCTACTTTACTCTGCAAACCCATAACTTTTCTTACTCTCTCGCGTTTTTTTCTCACCTTCACCACTCTTTGCACCGTTCGGCGCACACGATTCACGGAAAAATTAATGTGAATGACCAACAAACAAGCAAAATGTCGTTGCGATGCCACAGTCGATGCGCACCGAGAATTTCAACAAATAGACAGGACGTCTGATACGTTTCGTAACGCCACGGGTGGCGCATGTGGCGCAGAGGAGCACTACGGCTTGGCAAAATGTGTAAATGGGTGTTGCGGGCACGTGCTTGCCAATGGATACGCGAATTTCCAGGTCGTGGTTGATTGGTATACAAATAATAAACCGTGTATCCATAAATTCTGCGGTTGGCAAGTGCGCGGTTTGCTGTATATGACGTAAAAAGTAAAAAAAATCGACATGCTAACCTAAAAATTGCCTCTTTCTTCGTTTTATTTTTCAATGAAAAGTGAATTACTGCTTTGCCTTCTGGCCTATTCTGCTGTATATGACGTAAAAATTGTAAATAAATAAAAATATCGTGGAAAAATGGATATATGGACGTATGTGAAGTAAAAAGTGGGAACTTCTCTTATTTTTTTTCACGTGGAAAATGTATATACTAACCCATGTAATTTTTCGCAAAAAATCGCCAATTTTTAATAGCTTTATATTTCAATGAAAAGTTCGTTTCTTCATTGCAGTTTGGCCTATTATGCTGGATATGACGTTAAAGGTTACAGATTTTCACTGTTTTCAGCAAAAAAAAATTGACATACTAACCCAGGTAATTTTTTGAAAAAAAAAATCCCAATATTATATATTTATTTGCAAAGAAAAGTGATTTCTTGCATTGCATTGCCCTATTATGCTGTATATGACGTAACATTTGGCCATTTAATGCCAAAAATGTCAATGCCGATTTTTCTACGTGAAAAAATTGTGAAAAGTCACACTTTTTATGTTATATACAGCATAATAGGCCAAAATGCAATACAGGAATTCACTTTTCATTGAAAATAAGACTATGAAAATGTTATTTTTTAGCGAAAAATATCAAGGGTGAGTAGTCGATTATTACATGGAAAAAAAATTGCTTTTCATGTCATGTACAGCATAATAAGCGATAAACCAATGCAGTAATTCACCTTAAATGGAAAAATAAAGCAAAGAAATGGCGATTTTCAGCGAAAGAATTGTAATTTTCAGCGAAAATATAGGTTAGTATGTGGAATTTTTTATGATAAAAAATAGGGACATTTCACACTTTAGGTCAAATATAGCATAATAGGCCAAAATGCAACAGAGGAATCTACTCTTTATTGAAAAATAAAGCCATAAAAATTGGTAATTTTTCGCACAAAACTTACATCGGTTCAGTCTGTCCATTTTTCCACGTGAATATTTTTATTTTATTTCTATAGTTTTTACGTCATATACAGCATAATAAGCGATAACCCAATGCAGGAATTCACATTTCATTGAAAAATAAAGCTATAAAAAATGGGCCATTTTCAGCAAAAAATGACATAGGTTAGTATGTCGATTTTTCCACGTGAACATTTTTTTTCAAACTCACACTTTTTATGTTATATACAGCATAATAGGCCAAAAAGCAATGCAGGAATCCACTTTTCATTGAAAAATAAAGCTATAAAAATGGTACTTTTTTGCGAAAAATTACATAGGTATGTCAATTTTTCCACGTTAATTTTTATTTCAAACTCACACTTTTTACGTCATATACAACAATATAGGCTAAAATGTAATGAAGGAATTACGCTTTAATTGAAAAATAAAGCTATAAAAAATTGGCCATTTAATGCCAAAAATGTCAATGCCGATTTTTCTACGTGAAAAAATTGTGAAAAGTCACACTTTTTATGTTATATAGAGCATAATAGGCCAAAATGCAATACAGGAATTTTCATTGAAAATAAGACTATAAAATGTAATTTTTTAGTGAAAAATTACAAGGGTTAGTATGTCGATTATTCCATTGAAAAAAATTGCTAAGTTTCATACTTTTCATGTCATTGACAGCATAATAAGCGATAAACCAATGCAGGAATTCACCTTCAATGGAAAAATAAAGCAAAGAAATTGCGATTTTCAGCGATAGAATTGTAATTTTCATCGAAAACATAGGTTAGTATGTGGAATTTTCCATGATAAAAAATAGGAACATTTCACACTTTAGGTCAAATACAGCATAATAGGCCAAAATTCAACGGAGGAATCCACTCTTTATTGAAAAATAAAGCCATAAAATTGGTATTTTTTCCAAAAACTTACATGGGTTAGTCTCTCCATTTTTCCACGTGAACATTTTTATTTAATTTTTACAGTTTTTACAGTCATATACAGCATAATAAGCGAAAACCCAATGCAGGAATTCACATTTCATTGAAAAATAAAGCTATAAAAAATTGGTAATTTTTTGCGAAAAATAACATGGGTTAGTATGTTAATTTTTTTCAGGTAAAAGCATCGTGGAAATGTCAAATCATTTTACGTCATATAGAGCATGATAGGCGAAACCCCATTGCAGGAATCCACTTTTCAATGAAAAGTGAATTACTGTATTGCATTTTGGCCTATTATGCTGTATATACATAAAAAGTGTGACTTTTCACAATTTTTTCACGTAGAAAAATCGACATTGACATTTTTGGGCATTAAATGGTACAATTTTTTATAGCTTTATTTTTCAATTGAAGTGTAATACCTGCATTACATTTCAGCCTATAATGTTTTATATGACGTAAAAAGTGTGAGTTTGAAAAAAAATGAACGTGGAAAAATCGACATACCAATGTAATTTTTCGCAAAAATTACTATTTTTTATAGCTTTATTTTTCAATGAAAAGTGTCTTTCTGCATTGCATTTTGGCCTATTATGCTGTATATAACATAAAAAGTGTGAGTTAAAAAAATGTTCACGTGGAAAAATCGACATACTAACCTATGTCATTTTTTGCAGAAAATGGCCCATTTTTTATAGCTTTATTTTTCAATGAAATGTGAATTCCTGCATTGGGTTTTCGCTTATTATGCTGTATATGACGTAAAAACTGTAAAAATAAAATAAAAATGTTCACGTGGAAAAATGGACAGACTAACCCATGTAAGTTTTTTGCAAAAAATTACCAATTTTTATGGCTTTATTTTTCAATAAAGAGTGGATTCCTCCGTTGCATTTTGGCCTATTATGCTGTATTTGACCTAAAGTATGAAATGTCCCTATTTTAATCATGGAAAATTCCACATACTAACCTATGTTTTCGCTGAAAATTACAATTCTTTCGCTGAAAATCGCCATTTCTTTGCTTTCTTTTTCCATTAAAGGTGAATTCCTGCATTGGTTTGTCGCTTATTATGCTGTACATGACATGAAAAGTGTGAAACTTCGCAATTTTTTTCCATGGAATAATCGACATACTAACGCTTGTAATTTTTCGCTAATAAATGAACATTTTATAGTCTTATTTTCAAAGAAAAGTGAATTCCTGTATTGCATTTTGGCCTATTATGCTCTATATAACATAAAAAGTTACTTTTCACAATTGTTTCACGTAGAAAAATCGACATTGACATTTTTGGCATTAAATGGTACATTTTATATAGCTTTATTTTTCAATTGAAGTGTAATACCTGCATTACATTTCAGCCTAGAATGTTTTATATGACGTACAAAGTGTGAGTTTGAAAAAAAATGAACGTGGAAAAATCGACATACCAATGTAATTTTTCGCAAAAATTACTATTTTTATAGCTTTATTTTTCAATGAAAAGTGTCTTTCTGCATTGCATTTTGGCCTATTATGCTGTATATAACATAAAAAGTGTGAGTTAAAAAAATGTTCACGTGGAAAAATCGACATACTAACCTATGTCATTTTTTGCAGAAAATGGCCCATTTTTTATAGCTTTATTTTTCAATGAAATGTGAATTCCTGCATTGGGTTTTCGCTTATTATGCTGTATATGACGTAAAAACTGTAAAAATAAAATAAAATGTTCACGTGGAAAAATGGACAGACTAACCCATGTAAGTTTTTTGCAAAAAATTACCAATTTTTATGGCTTTATTTTTCAATAAAGAGTGGATTCCTCCATTGCATTTTGGCCTATTATGCTGTATTTGACCTAAAGTATGAAATGTCCCTATTTTAATCATGGAAAATTCCACATACTAACCTATGTTTTCGCTGAAAATTACAATTCTTTCGCTGAAAATCGCCATTTCTTTGCTTTCTTTTTCCATTAAAGGTGAATTCCTGCATTGGTTTGTCGCTTATTATGCTGTACATGACATGAAAAGTGTGAAACTTCGCAATTTTTTTCCATGGAATAATCGACATACTAACGCTTGTAATTTTTCGCTAATAAATGTACATTTTATAGTCTTATTTTCAAAGAAAAGTGAATTCCTGTATTGAATTTTGGCCTATTATGCTCTATATAACATAAAAAGTGACTTTTCACAATTTTTTCACGTAGAAAAATCGACATTGACACTTTTGGCATTAAATGGTAAATTTTTATAGCTTTATTTTTCAATTGAAGTGTAATACCTGCATTACATTTCAGCCTATAATGTTTTATATGACGTAAAAAGTGTGAGTTTGAAAAAAAATGAACGTGGAAAAATCGACATACCAATGTAATTTTTCGCAAAAATTACTATTTTTTATAGCTTTATTTTTCAATGAAAAGTGTCTTTCTGCATTGCATTTTGGCCTATTATGCTGTATATAACATAAAAAGTGTGAGTTAAAAAAAATGTTCACGTGGAAAAATCGACATACTAACCTATGTCATTTTTTGCAGAAAATGGCCCATTTTTTATAGCTTTATTTTTCAATGAAATGTGAATTCCTGCATTGGGTTTTCGCTTATTATGCTGTATATGACGTAAAAACTGTAAAAATAAAATAAAAATGTTCACGTGGAAAAATGGACAGACTAACCCATGTAAGTTTTTTGCAAAAAATTACCAATTTTTATGGCTTTATTTTTCAATAAAGAGTGGATTCCTCCATTGCATTTTGGCCTATTATGCTGTATTTGACCTAAAGTATGAAATGTCCCTATTTTAATCATGGAAAATTCCACATACTAACCTATGTTTTCGCTGAAAATTACAATTCTTTCGCTGAAAATCGCCATTTCTTTGCTTTCTTTTTCCATTAAAGGTGAATTCCTGCATTGGTTTGTCGCTTATTATGCTGTACATGACATGAAAAGTGTGAAACTTCGCAATTTTTTTCCATGGAATAATCGACATACTAACGCTTGTAATTTTTCGCTAATAAATGTACATTTTTACAGTCTTATTTTCAAAGAAAAGTGAATTCCTGTATTGAATTTTGGCCTATTATGCTCTATATAACATAAAAAGTTACTTTTCACAATTTTTTCACGTAGAAAAATCGACATTGACATTTTTGGCATTAAATGGTACATTTTATATAGCTTTATTTTTCAATTGAAGTGTAATACCTGCATTACATTTCAGCCTATAATGTTTTATATGACGTACAAAGTGTGAGTTTGAAAAAAAATGAACGTGGAAAAATCGACATACCAATGTAATTTTTCGCAAAAATTACTATTTTTATAGCTTTATTTTTCAATGAAAAGTGTCTTTCTGCATTGCATTTTGGCCTATTATGCTGTATATAACATAAAAAGTGTGAGTTAAAAAAAATGTTCACGTGGAAAAATCGACATACTAACCTATGTCATTTTTTGCAGAAAATGGCCCATTTTTTATAGCTTTATTTTTCAATGAAATGTGAATTCCTGCATTGGGTTTTCGCTTATTATGCTGTATATGACGTAAAAACTGTAAAAATAAAATAAAATGTTCACGTGGAAAAATGGACAGACTAACCCATGTAAGTTTTTTGCAAAAAATTACCAATTTTTATGGCTTTATTTTTCAATAAAGAGTGGATTCCTCCATTGCATTTTGGCCTATTATGCTGTATTTGACCTAAAGTATGAAATGTCCCTATTTTAATCATGGAAAATTCCACATACTAACCTATGTTTTCGCTGAAAATTACAATTCTTTCGCTGAAAATCGCCATTTCTTTGCTTTCTTTTTCCATTAAAGGTGAATTCCTGCATTGGTTTGTCGCTTATTATGCTGTACATGACATGAAAAGTGTGAAACTTCGCAATTTTTTTCCATGGAATAATCGACATACTAACGCTTGTAATTTTTCGCTAATAAATGTACATTTTTATAGTCTTATTTTCAAAGAAAAGTGAATTCCTGTATTGCATTTTGGCCTATTATGCTCTATATAACATAAAAAGTGACTTTTCACAATTTTTTCACGTAGAAAAATCGACATTGACACTTTTGGCATTAAATGGTAAATTTTTATAGCTTTATTTTTCAATTGGAGTGTAATACCTGCATTACATTTCAGCCTATAATGTTTTATATGACGTACAAAGTGTGAGTTTGAAAAAAAATGAACGTGGAAAAATCGACATACCAATGTAATTTTTCGCAAAAATTACTATTTTTATAGCTTTATTTTTCAATGAAAAGTGTCTTTCTGCATTGCATTTTGGCCTATTATGCTGTATATAACATAAAAGTGTGAGTTAAAAAAAATGTTCACGTGGAAAAATCGACATACTAACCTATGTCATTTTTTGCAGAAAATGGCCCATTTTTTATAGCTTTATTTTTAATGAAATGTGAATTCCTGCATTGGGTTTTCGCTTATTATGCTGTTTATGACGTAAAAATTGTAAAAATAAAATAAAAATGTTCACGTGGAAAAATGGACAGACTAACCCATGTAAGTTTTTTGCAAAAAATTACCAATTTTTATGGCTTTATTTTTCAATAAAGAGTGGATTCCTCCATTGCATTTTGGCCTATTATGCTGTATTTGACCTAAAGTATGAAATGTCCCTATTTTAATCATGGAAAATTCCACATACTAACCTATGTTTTCGCTGAAAATTACAATTCTTTCGCTGAAAATCGCCATTTCTTTGCTTTCTTTTTCCATTAAAGGTGAATTCCTGCATTGGTTTGTCGCTTATTATGCTGTACATGACATGAAAAGTGTGAAACTTCGCAATTTTTTTCCATGGAATAATCGACATACTAACGCTTGTAATTTTTCGCTAATAAATGTACATTTTTATAGTCTTATTTTCAAAGAAAAGTGAATTCCTGTATTGAATTTTGGCCTATTATGCTCTATATAACATAAAAAGTGTGACTTTTCACAATTTTTTCACGTAGAAAAATCGACATTGACATTTTTGGCATTAAATGGTACATTTTTTATAGCTTTATTTTTCAATTGAAGTGTAATACCTGCATTACATTTCAGCCTATAATGTTTTATATGACGTAAAAAGTGTGAGTTTGAAAAAAAATGAACGTGGAAAAATCGACATACCAATGTAATTTTTCGCAAAAATTACTATTTTTTATAGCTTTATTTTTCAATGAAAAGTGTCTTTCTGCATTGCATTTTGGCCTATTATGCTGTATATAACATAAAAAGTGTGAGTTAAAAAAATGTTCACGTGGAAAAATCGACATACTAACCTATGTCATTTTTTGCAGAAAATGGCCCATTTTTTATAGCTTTATTTTTCAATGAAATGTGAATTCCTGCATTGGGTTTTCGCTTATTATGCTGTATATGACGTAAAAACTGTAAAAATAAAATAAAAATGTTCACGTGGAAAAATGGACAGACTAACCCATGTAAGTTTTTTGCAAAAAATTACCAATTTTTATGGCTTTATTTTTCAATAAAGAGTGGATTCCTCCATTGCATTTTGGCCTATTATGCTGTATTTGACCTAAAGTATGAAATGTCCCTATTTTAATCATGGAAAATTCCACATACTAACCTATGTTTTCGCTGAAAATTACAATTCTTTCGCTGCAAATCGCCATTTCTTTGCTTTCTTTTTCCATTAAAGGTGAATTCCTGCATTGGTTTGTCGCTTATTATGCTGTACATGACATGAAAAGTGTGAAACTTCGCAATTTTTTTCCATGGAATAATCGACATACTAACGCTTGTAATTTTTCGCTAATAAATGTACATTTTTATAGTCTTATTTTCTAAGAAAAGTGAATTCCTGTATTGCATTTTGGCCTATTATGCTGTATATAACATAAATAAGTGTGACTTTTCACAATTTTTTCACGTAGAAAAATCGACATTGACACTTTTGGCATTAAATGGTAAATTTTTTATAGCTTTATTTTTCAATTGAAGTGTAATACCTGCATTACATTTCAGCCTATAATGTTTTATATGACGTAAAAAGTGTGAGTTTGAAAAAAAATGAACGTGGAAAAATCGACATACCAATGTAATTTTTCGCAAAAATTACTATTTTTATAGCTTTATTTTTCAATGAAAAGTGTCTTTCTGCATTGCATTTTGGCCTATTATGCTGTATATAACATAAAAAGTGTGAGTTAAAAAAAATGTTCACGTGGAAAAATCGACATACTAACCTATGTCATTTTTTGCAGAAAATGGCCCATTTTTTATAGCTTTATTTTTCAATGAAATGTGAATTCCTGCATTGGGTTTTCGCTTATTATGCTGTGTATGACGTAAAAACTGTAAAAATAAAATAAAAATGTTCACGTGGAAAAATGGACAGACTAACCCATGTAAGTTTTTTGCAAAAAATTACCAATTTTTATGGCTTTATTTTTCAATAAAGAGTGGATTCTTCCATTGCATTTTGGCCTATTATGCTGTATTTGACCTAAAGTATGAAATGTCCCTATTTTAATCATGGAAAATTCCACATACTAACCTATGTTTTCGCTGAAAATTACAATTCTTTCGCTGAAAATCGCCATTTCTTTGCTTTCTTTTTCCATTAAAGGTGAATTCCTGCATTGGTTTGTCGCTTATTATGCTGTACATGACATGAAAAGTGTGAAACTTCGCATTTTTTTCCCATGGAATAATCGACATACTAACGCTTGTAATTTTTCGCTAATAAATGTACATTTTATAGTCTTATTTTCAAAGAAAAGTGAATTCCTGTATTGCATTTTGGCCTATTATGCTCTATATAACATAAAAAGTGACTTTTCACAATTTTTTCACGTAGAAAAATCGACATTGACACTTTTGGCATTAAATGGTAAATTTTTTATAGCTTTATTTTTCAATTGAAGTGTAATACCTGCATTACATTTCAGCCTATAATGTTTTATATGACGTACAAAGTGTGAGTTTGAAAAAAAATGAACGTGGAAAAATCGACATACCAATGTAATTTTTCGCAAAAATTACTATTTTTATAGCTTTATTTTTCAATGAAAAGTGTCTTTCTGCATTGCATTTTGGCCTATTATGCTGTATATAACATAAAAAGTGTGAGTTAAAAAAAATGTTCACGTGGAAAAATCGACATACTAACCTATGTCATTTTTTGCAGAAAATGGCCCATTTTTTATAGCTTTATTTTTTAATGAAATGTGAATTCCTGCATTGGGTTTTCGCTTATTATGCTGTTTATGACGTAAAAATTGTAAAAATAAAATAAAAATGTTCACGTGGAAAAATGGACAGACTAACCCATGTAAGTTTTTTGCAAAAAATTACCAATTTTTATGGCTTTATTTTTCAATAAAGAGTGGATTCCTCCATTGCATTTTGGCCTATTATGCTGTATTTGACCTAAAGTATGAAATGTCCCTATTTTAATCATGGAAAATTCCACATACTAACCTATGTTTTCGCTGAAAATTACAATTCTTTCGCTGAAAATCGCCATTTCTTTGCTTTCTTTTTCCATTAAAGGTGAATTCCTGCATTGGTTTGTCGCTTATTATGCTGTACATGACATGAAAAGTGTGAAACTTCGCAATTTTTTTCCATGGAATAATCGACATACTAACGCTTGTAATTTTTCGCTAATAAATGTACATTTTTATAGTCTTATTTTCAAAGAAAAGTGAATTCCTGTATTGAATTTTGGCCTATTATGCTCTATATAACATAAAAAGTGACTTTTCACAATTTTTTCACGTAGAAAAATCGACATTGACACTTTTGGCATTAAATGGTAAATTTTTATAGCTTTATTTTTCAATTGAAGTGTAATACCTGCATTACATTTCAGCCTATAATGTTTTATATGACGTAAAAAGTGTGAGTTTGAAAAAAAATGAACGTGGAAAAATCGACATACCAATGTAATTTTTCGCAAAAATTAGTATTTTTATAGCTTTATTTTTCAATGAAAAGTGTCTTTCTGCATTGCATTTTGGCCTATTATGCTGTATATAACATGAAAAGTGTGAGTTAAAAAAATGTTCACGTGGAAAAATCGACATACTAACCTATGTCATTTTTTGCAGAAAATGGCCCATTTTTTATAGCTTTATTTTTCAATGAAATGTGAATTCCTGCATTGGGTTTTCGCTTATTATGCTGTTATGACGTAAAAACTGTAAAAATAAAATAAAAATGTTCACGTGGAAAAATGGACAGACTAACCCATGTAAGTTTTTTGCAAAAAATTACCAATTTTTATGGCTTTATTTTTCAATAAAGAGTGGATTCCTCCATTGCATTTTGGCCTATTATGCTGTATTTGACCTAAAGTATGAAATGTCCCTATTTTAATCATGGAAAATTCCACATACTAACCTATGTTTTCGCTGAAAATTACAATTCTTTCGCTGAAAATCGCCATTTCTTTGCTTTCTTTTTCCATTAAAGGTGAATTCCTGCATTGGTTTGTCGCTTATTATGCTGTACATGACATGAAAAGTGTGAAACTTCGCAATTTTTTTCCATGGAATAATCGACATACTAACGCTTGTAATTTTTCGCTAATAAATGTACATTTTTATAGTCTTATTTTCAAAGAAAAGTGAATTCCTGTATTGAATTTTGGCCTATTATGCTCTATATAACATAAAAAGTGACTTTTCACAATTTTTTCACGTAGAAAAATCGACATTGACACTTTTGGCATTAAATGGTAAATTTTTTATTGCTTTATTTTTCAATTGAAGTGTAATACCTGCATTACATTTCAGCCTATAATGTTTTATATGACGTACAAAGTGTGAGTTTGAAAAAAAATGAACGTGGAAAAATCGACATACCAATGTAATTTTTCGCAAAAATTAGTATTTTTATAGCTTTATTTTTTCAATGAAAAGTGTCTTTCTGCATTGCATTTTGGCCTATTATGCTGTATATAACATGAAAAGTGTGAGTTAAAAAAAATGTTCACGTGGAAAAATCGACATACTAACCTATGTCATTTTTTGCAGAAAATGGCCCATTTTTTATAGCTTTATTTTTTAATGAAATGTGAATTCCTGCATTGGGTTTTCGCTTATTATGCTGTTTATGACGTAAAAATTGTAAAAATAAAATAAAAATGTTCACGTGGAAAAATGGACAGACTAACCCATGTAAGTTTTTTGCAAAAAATTACCAATTTTTATGGCTTTATTTTTCAATAAAGAGTGGATTCCTCCATTGCATTTTGGCCTATTATGCTGTATTTGACCTAAAGTATGAAATGTCCCTATTTTAATCATGGAAAATTCCACATACTAACCTATGTTTTCGCTGAAAATTACAATTCTTTCGCTGCAAATCGCCATTTCTTTGCTTTCTTTTTCCATTAAAGGTGAATTCCTGCATTGGTTTGTCGCTTATTATGCTGTACATGACATGAAAAGTGTGAAACTTCGCAATTTTTTTCCATGGAATAATCGACATACTAACGCTTGTAATTTTTCGCTAATAAATGTACATTTTTATAGTCTTATTTTCAAAGAAAAGTGAATTCCTGTATTGCATTTTGGCCTATTATGCTCTATATAACATAAAAAGTGACTTTTCACAATTTTTTCACGTAGAAAAATCGACATTGACACTTTTGGCATTAAATGGTAAATTTTTTATAGCTTTATTTTTCAATTGAAGTGTAATACCTGCATTACATTTCAGCCTATAATGTTTTATATGACGTACAAAGTGTGAGTTTGAAAAAAAATGAACGTGGAAAAATCGACATACCAATGTAATTTTTCGCAAAAATTTGTATTTTTATAGCTTTATTTTTTCAATGAAAAGTGTCTTTCTGCATTGCATTTTGGCCTATTATGCTGTATATAACATGAAAAGTGTGAGTTAAAAAAAATGTTCACGTGGAAAAATCGACATACTAACCTATGTCATTTTTTGCAGAAAATGGCCCATTTTTTATAGCTTTATTTTTTAATGAAATGTGAATTCCTGCATTGGGTTTTCGCTTATTATGCTGTTTATGACGTAAAAATTGTAAAAATAAAATAAAAATGTTCACGTGGAAAAATGGACAGACTAACCCATGTAAGTTTTTTGCAAAAAATTACCAATTTTTATGGCTTTATTTTTCAATAAAGAGTGGATTCCTCCATTGCATTTTGGCCTATTATGCTGTATTTGACCTAAAGTATGAAATGTCCCTATTTTAATCATGGAAAATTCCACATACTAACCTATGTTTTCGCTGAAAATTACAATTCTTTCGCTGAAAATCGCCATTTCTTTGCTTTCTTTTTCCATTAAAGGTGAATTCCTGCATTGGTTTGTCGCTTATTATGCTGTACATGACATGAAAAGTGTGAAACTTCGCAATTTTTTTCCATGGAATAATCGACATACTAACGCTTGTAATTTTTCGCTAATAAATGTACATTTTTATAGTCTTATTTTCAAAGAAAAGTGAATTCCTGTATTGAATTTTGGCCTATTATGCTCTATATAACATAAAAAGTGACTTTTCACAATTTTTTCACGTAGAAAAATCGACATTGACACTTTTGGCATTAAATGGTAAATTTTTTATAGCTTTATTTTTCAATTGAAGTGTAATACCTGCATTACATTTCAGCCTATAATGTTTTATATGACGTAAAAAGTGTGAGTTTGAAAAAAAATGAACGTGGAAAAATCGACATACCAATGTAATTTTTCGCAAAAATTAGTATTTTTATAGCTTTATTTTTTCAATGAAAAGTGTCTTTCTGCATTGCATTTTGGCCTATTATGCTGTATATAACATGAAAAGTGTGAGTTAAAAAAAATGTTCACGTGGAAAAATCGACATACTAACCTATGTCATTTTTTTGCAGAAAATGGCCCATTTTTTATAGCTTTATTTTTCAATGAAATGTGAATTCCTGCATTGGGTTTTCGCTTATTATGCTGTATATGACGTAAAAACTGTAAAAATAAAATAAAAATGTTCACGTGGAAAAATGGACAGACTAACCCATGTAAGTTTTTTGCAAAAAATTACCAATTTTTATGGCTTTATTTTTCAATAAAGAGTGGATTCCTCCATTGCATTTTGGCCTATTATGCTGTATTTGACCTAAAGTATGAAATGTCCCTATTTTAATCATGGAAAATTCCACATACTAACCTATGTTTTCGCTGAAAATTACAATTCTTTCGCTGAAAATCGCCATTTCTTTGCTTTCTTTTTCCATTAAAGGTGAATTCCTGCATTGGTTTGTCGCTTATTATGCTGTACATGACATGAAAAGTGTGAAACTTCGCAATTTTTTTCCATGGAATAATCAACATACTAACGCTTGTAATTTTTCGCTAATAAATGTACATTTTATAGTCTTATTTTCAAAGAAAAGTGAATTCCTGTATTGCATTTTGGCCTATTATGCTCTATATAACATAAAAAGTGACTTTTCACAATTTTTTCACGTAGAAAAATCGACATTGACACTTTTGGCATTAAATGGTAAATTTTTTATAGCTTTATTTTTCAATTGAAGTGTAATACCTGCATTACATTTCAGCCTATAATGTTTTATATGACGTACAAAGTGTGAGTTTGAAAAAAAATGAACGTGGAAAAATCGACATACCAATGTAATTTTTCGCAAAAATTACTATTTTTATAGCTTTATTTTTCAATGAAAAGTGTCTTTCTGCATTGCATTTTGGCCTATTATGCTGTATATAACATAAAAAGTGTGAGTTAAAAAAATGTTCACGTGGAAAAATCGACATACTAACCTATGTCATTTTTTGCAGAAAATGGCCCATTTTTTATAGCTTTATTTTTTAATGAAATGTGAATTCCTGCATTGGGTTTTCGCTTATTATGCTGTTTATGACGTAAAAATTGTAAAAATAAAATAAAAATGTTCACGTGGAAAAATGGACAGACTAACCCATGTAAGTTTTTTGCAAAAAATTACCAATTTTTATGGCTTTATTTTTCAATAAAGAGTGGATTCCTCCATTGCATTTTGGCCTATTATGCTGTATTTGACCTAAAGTATGAAATGTCCCTATTTTAATCATGGAAAATTCCACATACTAACCTATGTTTTCGCTGAAAATTACAATTCTTTCGCTGAAAATCGCCATTTCTTTGCTTTCTTTTTCCATTAAAGGTGAATTCCTGCATTGGTTTGTCGCTTATTATGCTGTACATGACATGAAAAGTGTGAAACTTCGCAATTTTTTTCCATGGAATAATCGACATACTAACGCTTGTAATTTTTCGCTAATAAATGTACATTTTATAGTCTTATTTTCAAAGAAAAGTGAATTCCTGTATTGAATTTTGGCCTATTATGCTCTATATAACATAAAAAGTGACTTTTCACAATTTTTTCACGTAGAAAAATCGACATTGACACTTTTGGCATTAAATGGTAAATTTTTATAGCTTTATTTTTCAATTGAAGTGTAATACCTGCATTACATTTCAGCCTATAATGTTTTATATGACGTAAAAAGTGTGAGTTTGAAAAAAAATGAACGTGGAAAAATCGACATACCAATGTAATTTTTCGCAAAAATTAGTATTTTTATAGCTTTATTTTTCAATGAAAAGTGTCTTTCTGCATTGCATTTTGGCCTATTATGCTGTATATAACATGAAAAGTGTGAGTTAAAAAAAATGTTCACGTGGAAAAATCGACATACTAACCTATGTCATTTTTTGCAGAAAATGGCCCATTTTTTATAGCTTTATTTTTTAATGAAATGTGAATTCCTGCATTGGGTTTTCGCTTATTATGCTGTTTATGACGTAAAAATTGTAAAAATAAAATAAAAATGTTCACGTGGAAAAATGGACAGACTAACCCATGTAAGTTTTTTGCAAAAAATTACCAATTTTTATGGCTTTATTTTTCAATAAAGAGTGGATTCCTCCGTTGCATTTTGTCCTATTATGCTGTATTTGACCTAAAGTATGAAATGTCCCTATTTTAATCATGGAAAATTCAACATACTAATAGCTTCATTCTTCAATGAAAAGTGACTTCCAGCATTGCCTTTTGGCTTATTATGCTTTACAGTACACGATTACTACAATTATTCTGACCACCGGAGTGGCCTTGTGCTGTCAAATAAAATCTAATCTTAGATATCCTCAATATGTGCCCATTGGCGTCATAGGAACCCATGGGCAATGGGTGAATTTGCGAAAAGGTTTCCTCTTTAAAGTGACAGATGGGAATTCAGAGACGATTGGAACCAAGCAAAAATAACATTATACTTTGTTGTAATTCCCCCCCTACCCACCCCACATTTTACCACGTTTGTGCCATTGGCGTCATGTTGCCACCGGACGAAGGCCAATTTCGGATCTCTAAGAGAGCAGTGCAGCCCCTTTCTTATTGGAGAACGGCCCGTGGAGACGGATATTGCTGAACTGCGTCTGAGATCTGATCCAATCATACAGGAGATGGCAGGCACCTCGCACTCACTCTGCATATGAAGGTAGCTTCACCGCATGAGAGTCAGTCGGAATTTCAGCTCGTCAAGCCAAATTAAGTGTAGAACCAAATGCTGCATGATGAGGTTTCTTTTGCAATGGTGGCCGGGCTGAGACTATAAATGCATTACACTTGAGAAACTAGATTCGAACCCAGGATCTCAACAGTGCCAGCTCAGCCGCTCTGACCATTGAACCACCAGCTGGCCCGCCTCGAGATATTTTCTTATTGACATGTACAGAAGACAATGCACCGCTGCCTAATCATTGTAATTTTTTTACGCATTTATTCACAGACAAATTGGCACTTTCCGAAACTCCCAACGTACATTTATATGGCACGCATGCCACCACAAATCCTGCAACATATATTTATATGGCACACATGCCATGACTAAGCCTATTACGTCTATGAAGGACGCAGGTAATTATGAGGCCCACAGCAAACAACACATCATCAATGACTCAATGGTCGTGAGCAGGAAACCGCTGTGAGCTTGTGATCAATAATTACCCGGGGGGGGGGGGGGGGTTATTCCTCATCTTTTCTTGTTTACGGCTTCGAAATACTGTCTCTTGCACCAATTAAGTCTCCAAAGCACACGTGTTGGTGGTGGCAGGTGATTGTCATACAAAGCAAGCACGGCAAGCACATGTATAGTAGTGTATAGTGCACGGCAATCACATGTCCTTGTATAGTCGTGTATATTAGTGTATAGTGCACAGTAAGCACATGTCCTTGTAGTGAAGGGTTAGGTAGGAGGGATCATAGGGTGTAAACATATAGAGGGTCGTAGGATGTATGTGTTGGACTTCTTTTGCACCGTACGTAGCCAGCCGTGCTAATCCGAGGACGGAGTGGTTGTGACGCTGTCCCTCTGAATTTGGTCTCCTGAGTTCAATTCCCGGCCAGCGTTAAGTAACATCGGTGGCAGATGATATTTGAATGCGTAGTGACCGCCCCCTTAAACTAACCTGGACTGACCAGCGTGGTGAAGTATGGTCCATAAAACCCCCATGACCGAAATGGCGTTGGGAGCCCTTCATACGGCAGTGGATTGACAAATGTGGTGTGCATTATAATTGTAAATTACAGACAAGGCCTAAATTACAGGCGGTAAGTGGCAACCGCAGTGGTGGGTGTCCAGTCGACTTTGGTCACTGCGAAATTTCCAAACGGTCAGTAATTAAAAAAACAAAGTAACCATGATCTCGTCTGAGTCCATCGCACCAGACATGCTGATGAGACACTGGATGTCGAAACCGGTCCAAGAACAGGCTCGTATTTTAATCAATGCTACTGAAATGATGCACTCCCAGAATGTCGTGGGAGTGGTTTTGTTTTGTATGCGGAGAGACAGATGTGCGAATGAGAGAGATTGTCTGCTCACATACTTTGTTCGTAAGACAACAAGAAAGGTGACTGTAGCAGTTATGCATCCAACGTTGCAAATATCGTAACGGGGTATTGCTCTGTAACGCTATGCCGCCTCACACTTGCATGACGCATGCACGGCAGAGCTCTTGCGGTCCGTGTTCACATTTTTCTAAACATTCCTTAAAATAGGCACTGCTAGTAGGGGGCACTCGGGTTAGATATCTTCACAACTTTTGGACAGGGGGAAGCAATTCATATGCTCTGCCCCCGCAATTAATCCCCCCCCCCCGCCCACTCGGCCCACTTGACATGACCGCCCATGGCTTTAATTGCCTCCCAACCTCGAAATTGTCCCCCTGGTGCCTGGAAGAGGTGGGGGTGGGGGTTAGGATGGGCGATGACGTTCTAGGGCCCACGCGTGCGCCGGTAGCGCGGCCGGATTTGCGCGTCGGTCCGCGTTCTGCCGCGATCGAAGAGCGTGGACCCCGAGCGCCGTTTGCCGAATGACTGAGCGAGCGGCAGTGGCTCAAACGCCTGCTGCGATGAGCCAACGTGGCCGGCCACACACCTTGAGCGCGATTGCGAAGGCGTTAAGGACGAGCGGTGCGGTTGGCCCAACTTCAGGTCGATTTCGCCGTCTCGCTGAAAACTGTCACCGAGCGAGCCCCTTCTCGCGCACACGCAGCGCTGTCATTACCCCCACGTCAATATTACTCCACAATGTGGATAATTAAGTCGAGGGGCCGTCAATGGAGAATCTATTTTATGTTTTATTATTAATGCCTGCCACTTAGCCCGTCGCGCTAAATGCCTCTCTGCGTGCGGGGCACGTTGCGTATACATGACGCTGGTCACCGTAACACAATTGAGGTTAGGTACAAAAGGGGTGTTTCATTATTCTGTTCCCAATCATCGTCGCGAACAATTGATGCGTATGCGATAGGAGGGCTAATGGGTCTGGACTTCTTCAAGTCAGCTTTGTCTACATTTTTCAATCGGAGAATGATATCGGCGTCGGTTCACGATTGAGGTATTGGATTTCTGTGTAAAAAAAAATAAACGGTTCCGTGAGTTTTGTTACAACGGCTGCACCCGGGTCTCCAATGATTCCCACGATGATTGGTCATGTTGGGAAGGGTAAGGTGATACGTTGTTTACAAAAGATATTCGCACGAGGTTAAATACATTCCAGCACGAAGCCGTTCATGGGGAAAATATAGTGGCAGCCATGCACACATTCTCAAAGCACAAGCCACTGTGTAAATGTAAAAACAAAAAAAGGTCACTTGAATGATTGTGCAGGAACAGTGATGTGGAAAATAGTTTGTGCAGGAGGCTGATGGGTTGTGTAAGATATACGTTATGTTTCTATTATGTGGAGAGACAGACACATGGAGACGTTTTTTGTCCCCTTCATGTTTTCTTTATTTATATTGTTACCGTACTTTTGGGAAATATTAACTTCAATGTTGAAGAGGTTACTCAATAACAAATGACATTCGTTGGACTAACAATACATTCTAAAACGAGAAACAAATGAACTTGGTGACATCTTAACCACTTTCATTTTGGTGAATAATTTTTTTCCCTTTCAAGCTATTATTTTAGAAAGTAATTCATACGCAACTTGTCTATGCAGTGCGTATTCTTATACGACAACAACCGCCATTCGCCACGAAGTGGCGCTGACGTCACCACGACGCTTGTGCCAGGCTATGTGCACGTTGAGGCCACGTGAAGTGTCGAACGCGCGCTGGTACGAGGACACGGGGCAGACCCAGGTGTCACGGGTCGACTGACTGAGATGACTGGCTGATGCACCACCTGTGCCCCCTACTGTGCCAACTTGCTGTGCTTTAGCCACCCGGCGCTCCGCTCGTTGTTGTGAGCGTCGCTCCTCCGCCCTCCGTTGTTGTTGGAGGGCGACTGCCTCCAACTGCCCAGTAGCGTCCTTCACGTGCCTCCTCCACAGAGGCCGATCTTGACACCGCTGGTACCAGTCATCGGCACATCCACTCAGCTCCACGTCCTCCTGTACCACATAACTACATCTCTTCTCTAGCCCGTGACGTGTCCGTTTAGCCCCCTCGATCCGGCCAAACAAAAGCTGTTTAGGCATGCGGTGGCTGGGTATGCGGGCTACATGATCCAGCCAACGTAGCCTTGCCTGCCAGAGGAGCTCACCGATGGGACTTTGTCCAGATCTTTCAAGGATTTGTGAGTCTGAGATTGGATCACCGTTCTTTCCCCTAATGATGGCAATAGGTGTGGCGCTGCAGGTACATTTTTGATGGAGTTACAGAGCGATTTGGGATTGCGGGCCATTGAGGCAGACCATCTCCTCAGCAACCCGCGACCACCACCCATCCTTGCAGCGCCTCACGGCTCTCCGAACCTCTTATACACACACACGCACACACACCTATTTTGCACAGCGCGCGCGATAAGATAAACACTTGGCACCGGGCATTATTTAAGAAAATGTGGCCCGCGAAACTTTGTTCAGCCGGGCAAATTTGACAGCGAGACTATTCTCATGTAAATCAAGGATCGAGGAAGCAACTCTGCCTTCTCGGGAGCCGGAATCTGTTTGCGCACTCTCCATGTCCCGGTGGCACAAACGTCATCACAACTCCCGCGGAGGAGCCCCTGCCTCGGGCAGGAGCGGGCCAAACTCATCTTCCGCGCGGCCGTCTTTGTCTTCCTTTCCGTCTTGGGCCACCTCCACACGTGCTGCTCCCCCCCACCCCTCTCGGCGCTTATAAGATGCCTTTTCACCGAAAGACATCACGGCGATAACACTTCGCTCGCGACTCCTGACGCGGTTATCTGGCTTGACCACTTGAATGTGAAATTGTAGTCCTTCCTCTGCATCTACATCAGCAGCCGCATGAAAGAAGAAGACTGTTTACGCAGCTGAACGTGGAATTATTCACCCGCCCCTTCCCTTGTGACTGCTGATTGTCGCAATTCAGGATGAAGATTTGAAGGTGCAATTTTTTTATATATTTTTTCAATCATTGTTATAACCTGTATATATTTTCTTTCCTTTATAAATTGTGTGTTCTTAAATATATGGAATTGTCGTTATTGCGACGAGTGAAGAAATATCGACGCGTGTGCGCTCCGGTTGCCTGGGTGAAAAGTGGCCCATGCCCTTGCCCAATCCCAGTCAGCTGGCTCCAAAACGCAATAAACGAATCGTGATTCAAGCTTTAAATCTTAGTGGGGTTTTTTTTTTAACAATGCGGTGAATTTAGTGGCCTCTAGTGGCTAGGGCGGTCACGTGAAACCCAATATCTGGCCAGCAATGGAAGAGGCCAAAACACCCTCCCTAGGGTGGCTCTCCAGAGCTCCTTTATCGTGAAGACCGCTTCCATCAAGCAGTGATGTCATCAAGCAATTGCCTCGGCTGCACATTTAGCTTTTTATACGAATCAAAAAGCATGCACGCTTTCTATATACGCATCTCGAGTGGGGGAAAAAAGCAATTTTCTTAATCGATAAACGGACGCATCGTTAAACCCGGAGGTGCCACACAAACTGCTGTTGCATAACATTCGCAAAAGCATTGACTGGGTCACACGTCGAGTTGCAGCAGTCGGTGGGAGCCCGTGCCTGGGTCGTGGTATTATGAAATGTCATGGCATACAGCTCTTTTTATAATATAAATTTGTTGTCATGGTAAACAATAATAAAGCAAGGTGGCAATGCAGGCGTGTGGAAGGTGCATTAAATCTGAGCTCTGCTGGCGAGAGGAAGTCGCTGTGGCAAATTAAAACGGGTATTTCAAACGCCTTGCCCTGGTGTTGTGGCCTTCTATTCTGTCCTTCCCGATGGCAATATGTTCAGGAGCTCAATACCAATGTCGATATCTGCTTGCCACGAATCGGGCTTCAGGAGAGAGTTCGTACAGTTTATTTCTTCTTCTATTTCTCCATCGAAAGGGCACAAGAATACAGTGGTTTAAGACGTGGCTTCATAGTTTTTTAGTTGCATTGCCACACAATCGCACTGATGAAGGGGAGACGTTTGCGCGTCGGGCCTGTTGATGTTCTAATGCAGGGGTCGGGAACCTTTTTGACTGGGAGAGCCATAAAAGCCAAATATTTCTAAATATATTTCATTGAGAGCCATATAGTATTTTTAACGTATAATAAATTAAATATGTCTTACTTTTAATGCGACTTCTGGTCACGGGGCCCGTGACCCGAGAAATTTTATCTTCAAAACTAATTTCTGTTTACTTTAAAATGACACAGTATTATTAAGCAATATCACAAGTATTTTAAAATCAGTTCCAAACCGATTTTATTTTTTTTCAACTCAAAATTGTCTGGGAGCCATATGCCGTCACTAGAAGAGCCATATATGGCTCGCGAGCCATAGGTTCCCGACCGCTGTTCTAATGCAATTGATGGTTGCACCAGCGTCCTTGAGGAATGTCAAAGCCAGGAGGTGCGTTCTTTGGATGCCCGCGTTCCTCCACTCTTGTGATATAGTGAATAGGTTAACCCCTAAATGCCACCAAAATACACCCACATGAAATACCGTATTGCCCGGATTATAATAAGACGCTTTTGAAGTATAAAAAAAATACGCACAACATAGTTGTGCTCGGTGAAAAGTCGCAGAAATCTGGTCAAGCGTGAACATCTACTAAATTAGGGGACGCTCCTTTAAAAGAGGGGGGGAAAAAGTGCAACTTTAATAGACGTCTGCTCCATCGCTCCACGCTGATGAAATCACCTCTCGTGCAGGTACCAGGTTGCATTCTTACATCGCCGGGCTGGGCTGCGAGAGACGGCAAATGGCGTGAGGCCTTCATTTACCAGCGTATTGATCATGCCGAATAATGATATTTCCGTGCCAAAAACAGACCAACTTTTTTTGCCTTTTAAAAATACAATTTAAGAAAAAACTATCAGTATCCATTTGAGGGAAACTATATTAGATCAATGTAAACATTTCAGTCTGAAATTGTACGCACTGCTGTTTTAAGAGGGAAAGTGGCTTACATTTTCCAAGCTAAAACATTGAAGACGTGTGAATAAATCATGTCTCTACAATGAATCTGAAAGTTGAATTTGTTGACCGCTGAGCTACCATAGGCTCGGCGGTAGCACATTTGCGGCTTGTTGCAGAGGTTCAAGATTCAAATCCGGCGGCCACTCCCCGATTTAAATACCGCGGTTGCATTAGCCGTACAAATACTCCGCTGTCCGTAACGTTAGAAAATCTCGCGGTGTCATTTGCCAGACTAGGCTGTGGGTTTGACAGCGTCGTAGGACAAACAATTTAAAATTGCCCGCAAACGACTCGATTGGGATTGGACCCTCCTGAAAAAGACAGGAGCCTCCGATGAGGCTTCCCGGGATAAAGAGGCATTAGAAAACGATCATGAAAGAAAAAAATTCCAACACTCTTTTTCGGCCAGTCGTACAGCGCCATTTATTCAAATCATAAAACGATTGGGTTAACGAAACACAGCCATCGTGATATATGTTGCATATACATAATTTGTACACAATGTACATTACAAAACCAGCTCTCAGGTGGTTGTTAGACGTTATGTACATAGCTTAGCACTCACATTTATGAAAACCAATGCTTTACATTTGCAGGTGAATAAACGAAATCCAGAGCCAAATTTTTTCAGAGAAACAAACATTTTTTTTACCAGACTTGTGCAAAGCATGCCGGGACACAAATATACATTGCTGAGAGAGAAAAAAGCAGACTTATTTCCCAAGTCAGTAATTTCAAGTGTTGAAAAATAACTCTAGTCTCGCCGAGCTGACTACAAGCATAATGTGAACTCCCCCACCTCCACTACGAGCGTGGCAGTCTTTATTAAGGGACAATTTTAAACACGTCCACTTGTCAAGCCTCCCTTATTGTCCTATCGAAGATTGTGTTCCTCTTGTGAGACAACAGGGCCAGAGGCTCTCACAGCGGGCTGCCTTGGACCCACAAAACAAAGATTTGCCGATCACACGTAATTATGGAAAGAAAAATTCCAGGATTTATGATGCAGTTGAGCTACGGTGGCCCCAAACCAACAACCGGCCTCGAAGAAAGTTGTTTTCCCAACTTCTTTGGCCACAATTAAGCCCGAGTATAACTACATGACCATGTGGGCTTTGTCTGGTAGGATGGTGATGGTTTAGTTGTATTTGCATGTTTGCGTGATTTATTTACCCTTACTTTGCACTATCATGTTTTTGTACTGTTGTTACATTCTTACCCACCCCTACTGGACATCTGTGAACAAGAGCTTTATAGCTCACCGGATTCCTCCAGTATAAATATTCTGATGTAAAGTACACCAGTGATGCGAAACTCATTTCTTTTACCCCCTCGTGTAACTGAGCATCGCATAGTTAAACACACTCCTGGCCATGTTCATTGGGGTTCTTATGCACAAAGTAATTTTTTTGTAATTTTTAAGGAGGGTTGCGGATTCTGACAATCTCTAACGAAAAATGGGCTCAGGCAGGACACATCACGAGAAGGGTTGATGGCCGACGGTTATAAATAACAATCAACAATGGAGGGCAGTCAACGAGTGGAAAACGTCCAGGAGGACACCCACCGAGGAGATGAAATTATGAAATCACCTCGTGGGCAGTTGTCAGGTGGACTACTAACATACTCTTAGTTTATTCGGTAAAGTCACGTAGGTAAAAAAAAGAAATGAAAATTAATTTTAATTTCATTTACCGAAAAAACTAAGAGCATGAATCCTTGCAGTCACGAAAGCTTCAAATCTAGAATAGACGACTAATATCGCTGGATTGTACGAGATAGTGGTGGCTTGGGGTGGCTTTCATGCGGCAGTGGATCGAACATGGCTGGTGATGATGATGATGCACCTACGTCTCCTTCGCCTGAACCTCTGTGTGCCTCAAACAGACGACCGTCTGGTCCACTCCCGATGGCACAAGTAGGCCTGTGTGAGGCACAAGAGAAATGTCATTCTTTCTTGGCTGAATGTCGTTGCTCATCTTAGATGACAGCAATTGCAAAAACATTACATAGACGTAGGAATAATTGTAACTTTGCAATTTTGTGGAACTTAACGGCTTTTCAATTTGTTTCAGCCCGATTTAAAGACAGGAAGCGTTGCTTTGATACCATCACATAGATCGTGACGCAAGTTTGCAAGTGAACTGCCCTCGCTTTCACTGTTATTAGCCTTTGCATTTCACGGTGGAATATTGTTTTTTTACGCGCGCACAAAATGTGAAATGTATCCTCTCCGTTTTAAAGTCCAGTAGAAATGCACATATAAAAAGAACGGTGAGCAAAAGGCCATAAGTGCTTTCGGTGGAACGTGCCACAGTCTTGAGGGTCCGGTGTTTCATAAAGAAGTCTGCACACGATAAATGCAAGACTCAATGTACAACCTTTCGCGTCAATAAGCATCGCGTGCAAATCAACTCATTCCGTGAGTGAACCTGTCACGACCATCACAGATTTGCATGACGGTCCGATAAAAAAAAACGCTTCCAACATTCATCGTGAAGACCGCCGCAGTCAAAACGTTGCCATGAACAAAGCGGCAATCGGAAGATGTTATTCACACTTTAAAACATTTGAGTAAGACACTTAAGCCTCGTGTTAACTTTCAGTTAGAAGTCTCTCTTAATTTGTATAATCCTCACGTATCACATGGTAAGTGCATTAATATTATTAATTTTGAGCGAATTCATTCTTTTTTTACAATTTTAACCAAGGTATTCCAACCAACTTCACCTTTACTACAGGCGTCTGGGTTCTGATAGCTCTACCGATTTGATGGTAAACTTGCCATGTGTCGAAACCACTGGTCTGAGGTGATCATGCTGTCATGTAGAGGCTTTGGCTTATTTTTCACAGGTAACGTCCCAAAGCCACAGCTTGCTTTAGCCAAGATAAGGCCTGCAATAATTCACTCACTCTCTCCCGAGAGATCCAATGAATTGTCATGTGTCTGGATCAAGATTAGATTAAAGAATTGAAGAATTTGTATGCTTTGTAATCGATAAGAGGTTCA
This sequence comes from Lethenteron reissneri, assembly GCF_015708825.2. Taxonomy (NCBI): domain Eukaryota; kingdom Metazoa; phylum Chordata; class Hyperoartia; order Petromyzontiformes; family Petromyzontidae; genus Lethenteron; species Lethenteron reissneri. The sequence continues at coordinate 3,215,190 of NC_083811.1, forward strand.
CCAATTATTTTGTGGGGTAGTGGTTCATGCTGAACCACCACACTCGCCGCATATGGCCATGCTCTTATACATGCAGCCAACAATATTCAAAGCCGAGCATCGGTCAGCAGTGGTTTTTAACCTGTGATAAAAACAGGAAGATGCCAAGTATAAGATAACTGACGGGCCCCGATTTTATCAAGTTTCACAAAGCCTCAAATGTATTGCTTTTGTGGATCGTGGGAGTGAAGACACAGACACAGCACCCCCGTCAACTCCCGACACCCAGCTATAGGGTCATGCATTCGCATGCCGGTCACGGAAGTTAACGTGAACAAAACTTTTGAGTTTAACGGCGTTTTATTCGTTGCATTTGTGAAACCGCACAAGCCACCACAAATCTACTGTAACATAATGCTGTAACCACAAAGTACTGTAAACAAGTGCCATTCGAGTTTTGTTTACATCTGAAACCGGGGTCAAACATCCAGCTCGCTTTACTTGATAACCAAACGTATACAACGATTAATTTCCACGAGTAATGCTTACAGAAAGTATCATGTGCAAGAAACATTATTTGTTGTATGTAGGCGGTAATAAAATTAACTTTCAAAAACAATTTGAAAAATTTGTAAACGTGGCGCACTTTTCCACGTTGCAAATTCAGCATCGGCCATAATTTACCCACTGCTGGGATGAAGGCCTCGCTCAACCCTATCATGGACTCAAACACAAGAGCGACGATCCACCCTTTCTGATGAACACAACGAGAGAACGTTGCCACTCAACCCGTAAAAAGAATCTCCTCCGGCTTGAATCGACCCACGTTTGTACTTTGATGGGTTAGTGGAAAAGAACAAAATACACACTTGCAGATATGAAACAGTCGATGCAGTGGAGCAGAGCGGGGGGGGCCTGGGAGCGCTCCAAAATTACAAACACGCATTTGACCGTTCGCGCCACTGCGCTCGCGCATGTACCTGTTCGGTGGCTGACACGGGCAATATTAAATGCCTCCCTCTCACCCCCTTTAAATATTAACAGCTAAAGACGAAGGCTCTTTGTACATCGCGGGTGCATCGAGCGGCAAGGTGGCAGTGAAGTGCAAACGTAACATTCACAGAACTTGCTGCTGCCCTCGCTTCGGTCAATAAATGGAAGAGACTTTGCGCATCGTTAAATTATATCTGCACTGTATCGTAATATGGACAATACAATACTGTTTGCTAATGAAACACAGTGAAAGCACAAACTAAAAACAATAAAAATTGTCAGTAAAACAAAACCAGTGTTGGTTGTATTGTGTAAGGAAATCATCCCTACCAGCCTTAGGATATGCCAAGGCGAGAGGCACAACAAACTATCAGTCAGACAGGTCCATAGCGGCGTTTCTGTTTGAAATGAGACCTTAAATGTACTTGTTTTCAGAATGCCCTTTAACCCGCAATTTTTCGAAACTATTGCCGGAATCAAAAAATTCCGCTTTGACGCCACATTCATTTATTCAACCTCAACATCACATCGCTTCACCATTTTTACTTGTGCACGTCTGGGTGGGCGGTGCGCCGTTGGTTAGCCTCGCATTCCTGCCGGAAGAGAAGCTGGCTTTTCAGGCCTCACCATTCCGAATACTGACTGAAGTACATGTCCTCGATGTGTCCGTCTATATCATCCGCGTGCCCATCGTCGTCGTCGTCGTCATCGTCGTTGTCGTCATCGCCGCTCTCCGTGCCCGCAGCGTCCACCACGTTTATGGCCGGAGACTCCTGTTCGAGCGAGGAGAGCACGAAGCCCAGGCTCTCCCTGAGCGACGCCTGGCCGCCGCCAGCCTCTGAGCCGGCCGTGTCCGCGTCGCTGAACCCCAGCCACTCGTCCGAGAGAGAGAAGTTGGTCTGCAGATCCGGCGGAAGTCGCTCACGGAAACCGGCTTCGGACGTCGCAGCTGCGGCCGGTGGTGGTTGCGGCGTCAGCGCCAGCAGCACCCTGTTGCTCTGCAACGAGCCGGATCTCTCGCCCGAGTCCGTGCCCACAGCGACGGACGAGCTGGCCGCAGCCTCTTCCCTTTCTTCTTCGTCGTCGTCGTCATCGTCGTCGTCGCTTGTGGACTGGCCGATCACCTGTGGCGATCCGTCTTCGGAAGATGCGATGAGGTAGGGTGGGGGGGAGCTGGGAGGGTTTCCCATCTCCATCCCCAACGCGAGGGCATCGTACAGGCTTCCCGAGCCGACGCTCTCCGCTCTGGACGGCTCCTCGTCTGCTCGCAACGAAAGAATGAGCCGGGCTTCGACCGAGGCACCGTCGGACTGCTGGCTGCTGGACTGTGCAGCGAGGGCGGCCAGGCTCAAGTTGTCCGTCTCTGTCACAGTGATGGGAAAATGAAGCCCCGTGTCATTTTGGGGCAAAGCGATCGAGTGAAAGGCTTCCGCTTCCCTTACAGCATCAGTACGAGTCTCAATCACGCCGGCGGCGCTGGCTGGAAGCGCGGCTAACAAACTGCTTGGGGGATCCGCGTCAAAAACGGCCGCGACGGACGAACCGGAGTCGGTCCGTGCGGCGGCAGCAACGGCAGCGAGGGCGGAACGCAAGTCTGTGGCGTGCGGGGTCGGCACCGCAGCGACGTGGCCCACCGTCTCCCCGTCGGCGCCCGTGCTCGTCTGGGAGCTCGCGTTAATGACGTGGCTCACCACGATCTCGTTACCGAAGCCACCCATGGAAGCCATGGTGGTGACCCGGCCACGTGTCACCACAGCCGTCATGCCGCCCACCGTCAGTCTGTGGCATATCGCAGTGGCGTCCTCTCGGCCGGCACCAAGGCCGGCGTCCGACGGGGGACCGGAGCCGACGGCCACGGAGGGGGGCGCAATCGTCCCGTGATCGGAGTCGGTCTGCGACACGGAATCCGAGAGGCCAGCGGGGACCAGCGCTTGCCCAGCTGCACGCAGGATGCCCTCGGTGCTCGAACCTAAAAATAAACGGGAGAGAAAAAAATATTGTAAAGCAGCATCCACAAATGTGTAAAATGTTTGGTCCATAATGAGCTCTCAGCTGAATCATTACTTTCATAATTCAATTAATTAATGGCTTAATGGGTTTCCGGCTTGATTTCCACTATTTTTCTACGTGCACCACCAGGCAGTGTGCGGTATCATTCGAGACTGCTGCTCGGCATCATTAAAAGCACGAACGCAGTTGAGAAAGGTGGGTATGGCGCATTGCAGGTGTCATTTGATACGAGCCGAAGCAATGGTCGACAGCGGCTTGCTAGAGACGAGCACGCAGAGTGCCCCTGTGCTGCGTGATGGCCAGGGTGCTAAGCTGCACGCAGTGACCCTTTTTAATGGGACACTGTGGCTTTTCCCGAAATAGCACTAACCTTTTGTAAGCTCCGCACTCACAGCCAAGCAAGAAACCACTGCATTCTGTTCGCCGTATTTAATTAAACAAGACAATATGCATTCACCACTTCATCTCTAGATAGAGAAACAAATAACATTGTCCGTGTCACTTTCAGTTTTATTTATCAAATTTCAGCAACGTATCTCGAGCGGAAATAAAAATGCCGCTAAAACTACGACAAAAAAAACGCTCCACAATATTTCAGAAAACATTACTTACTTCCATATCCGCGGGCTTCTCATAAAAAAAGGACTCGTTTCGTCACACAAGTACACGGACCGCAATTTAAAAGCATGTTCATTCAAACTTGACTGTATTGTAACTGTGTCGGGTTCCCTTTTAATAAGTACCACAAAGAGCAGACACATCAATACACAATGTCAGCGCTCTGGGCTAGCACGCTGGCACAAGCACTGGAGTCTGATGGGAAGCGGGGAATTGGGGGGGGGGGGGGCGCAATGGGGGAGCTATGGAGCGACACAGCTCTTGCGAAGTGGGTAATGAAAAGTCACACCTCTCATGTGCCCTAAACTTTTGCGAAGCTGACCGGCTGACCCAAATTGTCAAGCTGCTGTTGGCTACACCCAGGCGCCGTTGCTTTTGTTAAAATCTGCGCAGTTAATGGAACACAACACAGCAGGAAAAAGCACTTCTACAACCCAAGCCACACAAGGACTGCTATGAAGATTTTTGTTTTACGCGTGAACAAGATTTCCTCTCCCGCGGCAGGCCGAGTTTCTTGTGCAGTTAAGTAAGCTGGGATTAGAGGTGGCTCTGAGGTCATGAAGTCCAACTTAATTAAGAGGCGCATTCTATGAGCAAGGTCTAAAAACACACAACCGGGTTTCACTCGGCTTGCCGCGTGCACGACGCTGCGCTTGCGTGAAGACACGAGCGGATGCTCAACGCGTGTCAGCGAGCCGTAAATCCCCATTATTGTACCTCGGTGACAGCAGGGCATTAAAGTGAGTTTACTTTAAAACGCCTTTAAATAACAATAAATTCGTATTGTGTATTAAAATTCATGGGGTACGAATAATACGCTGTCATGGAAACCCACACAGGATGCCTTGCAGTACGCGCCTGCATGAATGCAAGAAGAGGCTCCAGTGGTGGTGATTCATGGAGGCTGCTTAAACCGTTATTAATATTGATGGCAAGGACATTGATTTCCTTTTGAGCAGCACAAAAGCAAAACGTCTCGCAAAACCAAAGAAACGGTCTAATCGTTATCGGGAGCATTTTGAAAAACACTTACTGGAAACACTCACGTTGTGGCTAAAAATACACTCGAGAAGACAGGGATTTAGTTTTGTTTGTATTTCACTGATAACTAAGAGCAAAACATAAAATAGATGGGGTTTTTTTTCTCGATCAACATGCTAAACCACGTTTTCATTGAGAGCACATCTAGACCCTTTTGATACACTAAGACGGTGATATTAATAAGTACGCTGATAGAATTGTCAAAATATTAGGCTAACAAAAAGACATTGTATGGCACACAAGTAGAATTGAAAGCTTTAATTGCAAACAAGTACACTGTGGTCAACAAGCATTGCTAATGTTCAATTGTTAAAGGAATTCAATATAGTTTTTCTAAATTCTCCATGGCGCTATCTAAAGTATATTTGAACAATGGTAAAACATGGCAATTTCATTGATAATAGCGTGGTCTTCCTCAGGCTAAGCATCAAATCACTTCACAAATCAATGTTTAGTGCCACATTCCAACGGTGCACTATAGGTGTCACAAAAGACGCACTTGGAAAGGCCGAACCATGGTTCAGCGACGGAGCAGAACTGTTGGGCAAACAAGAGCTGCCAATTAAGGTGGCAGTGAACGTGGTGCTTCATTATACAAAAAGGAACAGTTTCCACTCCTGGGTTCCACAGGTATCACACGATGGCCAAAAGGTCAAGGGGTCCCATGCCATGAGAAGGGGGGGGGGGCGCAGGGGGCTCATGAAAGTACCTAGAGGAAAAACTATTTCAATGATGGTTACGTGGTTGAAAGGAGCGATACGCCAGTCGGCAGTTCAGAACAGTGGTGAAATTATGAACGCACAGTAATTGCCTTCGAAGTTAACACATTGGGCACAGTGGCTTCATTAGATCTGCACATTACAACTGGGTATCTGGCAAATGACCCCAAGTGAAAGTTTCAAGTAGTCTGGGCACAAACGATTTTAAAAGTCGTCAAGGAGGCATTGTTCAGTGGGGGGAGCACAGTTATAGCTGTTTAACACGTCGGCTTTAGCGACCAATATTATCCCAAATTAAGGGTTTTTTTGAGATCGCGTGAGCATAAATGTGTCGTTAAACCCGCCACCGGCAGACACAGCCAATTCGTCAGGTTTGGCACGCAAACAAAACGTGCCAATTAGTTAACGACTTCAGCACGCCGGTGTGTTGCAGAGTAAACCCACGACATTCTACCTGCCAGCGGCGTTACAGACCTGCATCACTTGCAGCGGGAGGCTGCGGCGGTGGGGAATCGCTGCCCGTGGCGCGCTCCTGCCGGTACAGCGTGCCGTAGCTGTCGATGACGTCCTGCACGGGTTCGTCCTGCCGGGGTGGAGAGGTCGCCCTCCTCGGCAGGGGTAAAAGCGCCGACGGTGCCAGGGCACCGCCGACGTCGTCCGGGCCGCCGTCGGTTGGAGCGTTGTCCGCCCGCCGCTCGTGTTCTGCGTGTGCGCTCTCGGCCGGCGTCACGCTGGGACGCGTGGCCCGCACTCCGCTGGGGCCCGGCCTCTCTCCGTCGTCGGCTTCGCGGTCGAAAACACACACGAGAGACACGCGCAGCACAACGGAAACAGTGCTCGTGTGAGTTTTACATAAGTGTGATTGCGCGTGAAATCGCAAAGGTAGCATTCAAACGCTGGCCAGGTTCTCTGCAAATAGTACCAACGTGTGTAATTAGCAAGCATTTTTCTGACATACAGGAACAAAGGCGAGTATAGAGGGATTCAAACTACGTCTTCGTGGACAATATAAATGGATGTGAGCATTATTAAGCGTGAAGCAGACATCAAATAAAGTGCCACGGCTCTTCGCGAGCATAAAACAACGATCAAAAGAGCAATGTCCCAGCATGTCAGACTCCCATGAATAATGGTAGATCTTTATATTGCTCAGCCTAGATATCACAGGTGACTCAAACAATCAGACAGCTATTTTATTTCTGCTTTGAGGCTTGATTACACGGGACATAAAATACATCCCCTGATTATTTAAGCATGCGTAGGGCTCCCAACAAAGCCCAAGTGTCGCAGCTCAGGAGGTGATAGGTAACGTTGTAAACACAACAAGCATGTCCTTGGCTTATAATGAGCGCGAGCTTCGTCACTTTTACCTGCAGATACTATTTTAAGCTGACAGCGGAACCCACTTGTGACAGCCGCCTAATGAACTAGGTAAGCACACATCGTGCTACCGGAGACAAAAACCACGCATCATGTTCACCATCAGGCGCACGACTGCAGTCGTATACAACGGGGTGAAATTATACTACGTGACAGCACAATAAAAAAAATTGTCCTCTCAAGGCAGAGACCTGAAAGCCATAATTGCTCCTGGTCACAGAAGCACGCATCCACCAAAATTGTTCCTCAAACAATTTGCTGGAGGCTATTTTCCGGGGTTGTTCCTTTTAATTCATGCATGAACAGGTAACGTGTCGGGGTGACAAGCCGAGCACTCTCACGGACCGTCACGCTTGCCTCTACATCTGAATTTCAAAAGGCGACGCACACTCAAAACAGCGCGTGCCGACTAATTGCCTGCGGACCTCAGAAGACCCCGCACAACGATCCTCACCTGCAGAACCTCCGTCTACCGCTGTCGCTTCCAAATGTACGACCCGCGATATTTACCGCATGTTGATAGAGCAACCCTTTATCAACCAAGAACTTCCAAACACAACTTACGCGTGTAAAATGGCACAAAAAATGCCAATGGAACAAAAAAAAATCATTACCCAATGGAATTGCCAAATTAAATATTTCTCAAACCAAGTCCTGCAAACGTTTGAATCTGGCGACAAAAGAGCTGCAAGTTATTTCTGGGCCCCCTAAGTCTGAAGTGACACAATCAATTCCCTGATCTTATATCATGTAACCCACATGCGCCATTTAGCCACGTGAAATGCCACATGCTCACAGTGCTCCACAGTAACGACGCTCCACATTATCACTTAACAGTGTTAAAAATATAATGGGATTCTTGATAATTAGAGGCCACAAAGGATTTATAATCTGCCAAAGTTGTGAAAATGATGCAAGTGCCTTCGGGAAATGAAATATGAGCTTTGGTACGAGAGGTGTATAGCCGAGTTTGAATAATAAATAGAACATATTGCAAGCAGTATTTGATTTGGCTCTGGTACAGGGGAATGGTACTTAGCAATGCATCACGTTGGTGTCTGTTATAAGCAATTACAGGCTCTAACATGAGTCTTGTTAATTCTATCACCATTTCACATTGCATATGAATTCAAATACACCGGATAGTGGGCGACACCCTGTCAGCCATCACCCAATGCATTTAAGTTCAGTGTCACACAGTGCGCACAATGTTATAATAAAATAAATATACAAAGTGCCCAAACTGATTAAATTCCTGTCTGCCATTTCTCTGCCACCACCACCGGCCTCTTGGGAGGTGCATAACTGTTTATAAAACTTAATTACAGACAATCAGGGAATCTATTGCGGTGTTCATATCAGATGCATTTTACCTCGGCTGGATTAAACACGAGTACAAACGGGGCCAAAACCCCTTCAACGTTCAAACTGCCGGCAACAGACAGCAACGTGCCACCATTCCGATCAGCACGGTCGGCTACGTACGGTGCGAAAGAAGTTCAACACATATACATTCCCCGCAAGCCACTGGTGAATCCCAGAATTACCAAACGGTGGAAGCAGGCAACTTGTGAGTGGGTAAGGGAAGTGCGTGGGGGGGTGGCACCGAGTGTGAGCCACGAGCACTCCAAGGCCTCCCCCCACCACCATCTGGACAAGTTCCTGGATCTACATAGCAAGCACAGTCTTCAATTACCCTCCGCCAAGCATTTAGAAACATTCTGGCTCTGAGCTGACAGGGGGAATACTAATAACATTTCACTCTATTTGTTTACCGTGTAAAACAGAGCTTCATCATTCTCTAATGTTTTAATGTTACTCTTTTTCTCTTCCCTTCCAGGGAATATAGTAACGTATTCCAATTGCTGTGCGAGCATCACGCCGGAGACAAAAACGTTTCTAAATGGAAATCAGCGAGCAGTGGTTGGTTCACCGTGTCCGAATGGTCCCGGAAGATGACGTCACAGAACTATTCATGGAAAGTCCCATCAGCAGGCCTAAGTGCCCACACAAGGACACAACTTTTATATACAGTGATACCTCGGTTCACGAACGCTTCGGTTCACGAACAACTCGGTTCACGAACAGAAAATTTCATAAAAATATGCTCCGGTTCACGAACTCCGCTTCGGTTCACGAACAGGAGCCGCGGCCATTTTAATGCTATTTCCAGGCTGTCACATCGTCGTGACTTCCTGTAGGAAGATCGTGGAGAGAAGCAGAGACACAGAAAGAAGTACTGCGAGTACTGTGAAGACACTTTCAGTGATTTTTTGATTTTTGGTGTGCTTTTTAGCACATACAGTACTGTACTACTGTACTGTACAATACTGTACTTACTGTATTGTACAGTTCACCCATTTGAGTGCTTACTGTCTCCCACCCGCCTTCCACCTGCCTACCACCTGCCTACCTCCATGCCAGAAGTCATCTCAAGCAAGGTTAGTGTTCTCTCTTTATACATTACTATACTGTACAGTACTACAGTAATGTGTATTGTCATTTGTTTCATATTTTTGTGCTTCAAAAACCAAAAAAAAAGGTCAGAACGGATTAACCGGATTTACATTGAACCCTATGGGAAAATGTGCCTCGGTTCACGACCAATTCGGTTCACGACCAGAGTCAGTTCACGAATTAAGTTCGTGAACCGAGGTATCACTGTATAGGCTCTGTAAACAGTTTGCTGCATTTCAATAAAAAAAAATCAATGCTCCAAGTTGGAATAAGCCAAACTAAATCTAAACGAAAAACAACGTGATGAACTAAAAGTAACGTGATAATTATTCATACAGCTAAGGGTGACTGACCTGAGAACATGAAAGTTGCTGCACACATGGAAATCTGGTTGTTTATTTTTGTTCATGTATTATTATCGTTCACATTATTACCGATACCTGAAGAATACGGCGAGCGCTGGAGGAGAAGAAAAGTGGCATTACCACAGACTCGGTGCAACCAGGCTCAACTCAATGCGGGAACAACGTCTAAATGTGTTCGCGCCGTACGTGCATCCATTGCAGTAAAATAATGACTCATGGGAGAGCGCCCATTGAACGACCTCACCCAAAAGCAGCCGTGAACTAAACGCCATGCCATGTTATGCAAGCTATTTGACTGTCCATCACAAATGACAACGCTTTAAGTATTTTTTTCTCAAATGCCAAAGCTCAGCCAGAACGTGGCATATTTAGGGCACTCCATTTCATCCGCAGCTCAGACACGCAGTCGTGGTATGATGAATGGATGGTGGCGCCTTTCAAGGGGTATATTATTTAAATATTCCCTTCTAAACCAACACGCGTTAATGAAGGTACACAATGTACCTTGTAAAACTATCTAGGAACTGAACGTCGTGTGTATGCATCTGTATTCAACGTGACGAATAAAACACCTCCCCGCTGATGCATGGATGATCACCTTGCGTGATCGTTAATTAATAATTCACACGTAATATCAGCCTGACAATAGCACTGCTGTGAGATGCCGACTCCTTATAAGGCAATAAGGCTGAGAATTCAACAGTTGCGCCTCACACTAGGAAAGCCATAGCAAGCAGCCTTAATGCAACACATTGAATGCACTGCAATATGAAACAAGATACAAACTGTCAGCATGCCCTATATAGCCTAAAAAAAGGCTGTTAGGAGGAAATACCGTTAGCGAGCACCTATAAAGGGGCAGAACGGAGCATGAGTTGGTGGTGGCTTCAGCACAATGACCGTTGCCTTTGTGTCCCCAGTGCTGATGTAAAAGCACACTACCAGATACTCGTTCAAGGCCGAGTCGACCTAGAGGAGGGCGCAGAAGTTCAAATATTCGCAAATGTTGTCCATGAGCGGCAATTGAATTCAAACCGCTGGGTTCATAGCACCATGCCGTAACCACTATACTACCGTAACCACTACACCACCGCTCGCCCCAAGATGTAACGCAAAAGTACACACTCATCCTATACTAAGCCCTGAGTTAAATCCACCGGGCAACCAAAAACGATTGAATGTGGTTGGGGCTATCGCTGTGCCCGCACCTGCTGCGGCCGTGCTCACGAAACACGCGCCAGTAAAAAATCAATACAGGTCACTGGAATCAACACCGCAGCAGAGTCCGAGGATGTTTGAGCATCCCAACATGCCGAGACGACGCACACAGCTGTGTTTTCATCCTGGAAGAATGCCAACAATGCAGTTGCGAGGCCAATGTTCGATGCACTCTTTATATTTTCTTTCCCAACCCAATTTGCGGTAATGCATGACCTGTGCACGGCTCGTCTCAATGCTTGTTATTTCTTCTTAACGGCGCATGGTCCCATGATTCTAAGACGCCGGCTGCGAGGGGTGAAGGGGGGGGGCGTGCGTTGTTTCCAAGGAAACTTAACAAACTGCAGTGGTTCTTTGCTTCCCGGCAGCCAATTAGAATGGGGCAATGTGTGTGCCTTAGAGTGAAGGGTAAAAAGGAAAAGCAGACACTGCCACATAATGGAAGGCGATGATAATCACGTGAATAATAAGCCCATAAAACCCAGGGGAAAATGTAAATAAAATATCTATGCTAATAATTATTCAATGACTGCCACGCAAATGGACGGTAAGATGTGGCACCAGGCGCTCAGAGGCCCCCTGCTAAAGCTGCAAAATCAAAGGGAGAGGGGCGAGAGATGGGGAGAGAAAGAGATTATGGGAAAGGAGCAAAGGGCAAGCCAATCTCAGCAGGATTAGGGGGAAAAAAATCTAGTGGGATCCCTCTCCATTAACATCACTTACAGTCTCCAGCGCACTACCCACAACCCCAAACCCGCTGCCCCGTTCCCCGCAGCACAGCAACGCATATAAATTGAACCCGTCATTCACCAACACACGGCTGGGGTTTCGTTTAGCTGCACTAACGCTCGTCCACACGTAAACAAGGAAATAAACAATAAAAACAACCCCCCCCCCCCCCCCGCATTTGTTCGTACGGGTACACGGCATTAAAACGCACGCACGGGGGGGGGGGGGGGGGGGGGGGGGGCCTGTCAAAGTTGGCGAATTCTGAAACTTTGCACGGTGATGTTTTCGCACAATTCCAAATATTAATCGTTTTGCAAATAATGCTCAGCGGATGCGCAAATAAACAGCATGATCAACAAAGCTTGGTCGTACAGACTCACAAAAGCGAGCTAAGTGAAAGAAGCATGCAATTAAAATTGACGGTGGTCACCCTCATAACAATAATGCACTGATGACACGGGGGGGGGGGGGGGGGGGAGTACAAGTGAAGTCGACTCGGCTCATTACCGCATTTTAATCAGTACGCAATAATAACGCAAGCCGCAGACATTTGAAAGGGCTGGACCCCAACTCCTTTCATTTTCAGTTTCTGAAAACAGGCTCATTTATTTTCAACGTAAATTTAAAGAAAGTGCGTTGATTTTTAATTGAAGGAGTGCTAATTTCCCGTACTTTCATCACAACGGCTAGGGTGTTGTGCCAGTGACGGTTTGTTTTTCCATCACATCATTTCTAAGATAATTTTTTTGACAGATCTAACTAAAAGGGGCTAACTTGAAAGAGAGGAACTAGGGTATTTCATCACAACTATCAGCAAAGTGGCGTTCTATACCATACGCAGTGCACGTGTACTTGCGTCTGCTCAGTTCACCGTGTCAAATTCACAGAATAATTCAGGAGCTGCGCTCTTGTAATTTACCAATTTGTGTTCCACAATGTCATTTTGTTAATTGGTTTTGTTTACCCTGCATGTAGCCAGCAATACAAATGAGTGTGAAATACCCTATGTACTTCGTATAATGATTTTCAAATAATTCAAGTGGAACATGTTTAATCACCCAAGAATTATATTCTGCCCGGTTATCATAATTGTATTTTCATTAGTATATGCGACTTTCGCAGGTAAGTCAGATCTAATTATTTTATTACCATGATATTCTAACCCTATTATAATTATAGATGCTTCTGCTGTGCATATAAATGAAGTTTTAGTCTCTTGCATGAAGGGCTGCTGAGACAATTGACCAATAGTGGCACAATTAATTGTGTGAAAGTGCACATTGCACGATATTACTTGCCAAATTAAAACAATCATCCACAAAATACTCAATTGAGATCACACATAGCAATCATTGCCTGCTACTGGCAGACAAATGCCCGTTTGGAGGCCAAGCGCCGAGTCACCGCGTGCCTACAAGGACAGCTGCAACTTGGAGGGTGCCCTTTCAAATGTTTGAGAGAAGATGTGATATGAAGTGCTTCGAGACATGTCGCACAATATACGGTAGGGTTGACATGAAGGGTCAAACAATGCATCGATGCATGGATTCGCCAATATCCATTGTTATGCTCACAATATTACCCATCAAATATTACGCTTTCAGAATAATTATCCAAGCATATGCTTTACAATACAATCATGTGACTACTGCAGCCACCAGAGGCCACCATGTTAAACACACTAGGACAAAAAATATTCTAATAGAATCACGACTCCAAATCGTAGCAATTCATAGAATTGTGTGGGTGACAAGAATCGTTACAAGCCTAGTTGATGGCAAGTGTTTTAAGCGTGCCACGTTTTCATAAAAAAATTAACCAGCAACCAAAACAGAAAACAAGCAATCTGCATAAAGTACTTTAATTATGCTTACGATGTTTTCTCAAATCAAACCTAAATGAAGATGCCAAGCAGCTTCGCCCTATTAAGTTAAGGTCCTGGTCATCATCATCATCTAGGATGAATCCACTGCTGGATGAAGGTCTCCACAAGCCGTCGGCATCTCTCACCATCCTGCCATGTAACAATCCCATCGAGCACCTGCACACGAGCCGATTTTTGGCTCCATCTCTTCAAGAAGAAGTCCTATTTCCTTATGTCCACAAAGTAATTCCTAACGTCGCTTTGCCCTACATCTGACTGTACCGTCCGCCATGGTTCGTGATATTGGGAGTCTCGGTAAAAATATACAACGGCGCCGATTAATGGACAACTCTGCAAGTGCCGAGAGGCGTTGTATCTCGTCGGCACACACGCACATGCGTGCCTGCCTCGCGTACCGTGCTCGGCGTCGGTCTGTGTGCTGGCGCTGAGGAAGTGGCGCTGCGTCTGCGTTCCTTGAGTGGTCACGGACCAAGAGCCTGGTCCGCGTGGCTGCAGCCCGATGGCGCTCATGAGCGCCAACTCGCGGTCGGGCCTGAACGCATCCGACCTCGGCGCAGACCTGTGGCGCACACACACACAACATACACACGGCACCGAATCAGACGTGGCAACCGCTATGCGACGGCTCGCTCAATGGCTCACCGAGACTCGTTGAAGCTTATAGGAAATGGATAAACGTTACATGCCGATGTGTGAAAATCGACGTGTCAGTATTTAAAAAAAGCTGCATGTGATGTAGAGAGCGCTTCTTAATCGGCGCAGTTCACACCAAATATCTGGACCATGGTCTCTCAAACTCCCAGGCCTCGCGATCCACCATGGTCCGCCGTTCAAATACAGATTAACTCCATAATTAATTTGATTATTGGTTAGGCCACGTAATGATCTGGCCAAATTTAAGTCGTTAAGACCCTTCACCACTCAACATAACAACACATTATTGTTTCAACACACGCACCCCAAAGCATCCAACAAAAAATATTCTGACAACCAAATTAGTCAACTAGATACAAGACGTTTTGTTTGAACTACTTCAACCATCTTCAGGACAAGATCCAGGAAGGCAGAATAACTACATCACCTGACCCTGGCTTCTGAAATAGTTGTCCTGACGTCAAGGAACAAAAGATAATTACATGGTCCAACTCAAAAATTTCATTAGAAATCGTAATCTTGGCTTCTAAAAACCTAAATGTTAAGTTAATAGGTTAAGCCCTTACACACTGCACGGCCTCATTATTGAAAAACAACGCCATGCCAAGTAGAGGGCACTTTTTAATTAGTGTGCTCTCTAAGTCACCTGAGAAGCGCACACACGATCTCAATACAATTTGAACGAGCTCTGCACGTCACCTGTAACGCACACGCACGTGCAAGATCTCAATCTTAATTTGATCGAGCTTTCCTGAAGCTCCCCCGTTCCACGCACGCGACCCCTCAATCTTGATTTAAAGCAGCGCTCGTATTCGTTTCCGCGAAATGTGTTTCGCGATTAAACTCTCAACCAAAAACCAATTCACTCATATACTAGATATTTAACTTTGGATGTATGTCCTCGGGTGTCCTATACAGGCATTATGAAGCTTTGTTCACACAAAAATAAGACTTTAAGATTAGATCAATGACGTCTTACATTACTGTGAACGCTGCACATCAAAAAAATCCTGACGCCATCGGATGGATTACCAAAATGGAGACAGTTGTAATGTTTTGTCAGTTGCTTTTCAAATGCCACACAAAAGGAGAAATGTGAAGTCAATACCATTGAGTATAAAAAAAGTGATTGTAGTAACGTCACTAGAGTACACTATAATGGCACACATGATCACGATTTTAATGTTAGATTTCTTGTTTCAGGCAGTCCATGATACATAGCCTCCATAAAGCTAAGTGTTATTTTGGCCAGCATATTTCTTTATTGCAGCCTGCACATATTCTATGCTGCCATAACCTTCTGTAGGCCGGTTTTCATCCCTTATTCATTTTCAAATAAACCTCACAAAGTGATGTTATTTATTCCACTTGATATAACAAGCTCCCAGAAAGCTCCGACTGAATGCAAAAAAATGAGTTTTTTTTAAGCCATCAATCTTGCAAATCGAGGTGTTCATGTTATCCTCGGCCGTTGTGCTGAGGAGCGAGTAATGTCGGACGTGAGATGCGTTCAGTGCCAAAGAGCCAGCGGGATGGTAACATGTCGCGGCGATCATAACGACGACGGTGATGGGTGCTCACCCAGGGCGCACAGGCTCTCGACGGCTCTGCAACGAGTCCACGGCCTCTGACAGCGTGTAAAGATTGTCCCAGCCCACATCGCTAGTCAGGCTTGGGTCCACTCCGCTGGGGTGGGGCGGGGGAGGCGGGCGGGAGGGGCAACCGGCAAAGCACAATTGCAAACGACAGCACACGGCACAGTCACAAAGTGCAGATTCGCATCATATACAACCTGCAGTGCAACACGGGATACGCCACACACGCTCCACGCACAACCACAAGACAAAACAAATAATGACGTGTGGCCAGGAGAAGTGTAAATCATATGCGGCACGTTACCCTTCATACATAAAACACTACGTTGATGTTAAGCTCGCAACAGGCAGCTCGTAACACACAGCAGACAGCCACACAAATCACCATGTGCCGCGCAGCACTTACAACCAAATAAATGACCCTTCGGCGTAGCCCGAACTTTCCTTTAAAAATGACAGAGAAAATTATTTAAATGTCTGCAACAGGTAATTAATTGAATAAGGGTTACTTTTTTTCCTTTTTGGATTGCAAACAAAAGCTAAAAGCATTCTCCCCATACAAAGTTCAGAGGTCAAACCACCGCATGCCCCTAATGGAGTTGAAGTATGTCAGGCTCGTGCTGGACGCTAAACAAAAACGCAAACAAAGAACGCACATTTCACTTTGCCAATTACAAGCCTTCTAACTAAATGCACACATTAGAGGCAATCGGAACACTCGACAGAATTTTTTGCCGGTAACACACCGCCACGCACCAAACCGCTGTGAAATTTGTTGTTCACCGTTTTACCCACTGCAATTAGCTGCTCTGTATTGTTTCATACCTATGAACATTATTGCCTTTATAAAAACCATGAAACTCCTGTTATACATGTTGGTGGGATGGAGCGTGGGGGAACCAATGGGACCGCATTTATTCGCTGAAATTATTCCGATGATCCACATGGTTGTCCGTAGTTCATACAATTTAATCTCTCTCGCGTCCAAATGCAACTTATCTCAAGTCAGTGGACTGTGTTCATTACGGCGAACAAAGAAGCATATGTAGTATATAGAAAAATTAGAAAACAAAACTGTCATAGGTAGAGAAGAAGATAAAGGTCTTGGGTGATGGTCTGGAGCATGGACTTGAGGCAAACGAGTCAAGAGCACATAGTTTATGGCCTTGACTACAGTTGCCAATGCTCAAAAAGACCCATCAGGTTAAAATTAGGTTTTGCACTAATGTGGTTAAACTTTCATCTCTTGAGAATTTTAACTATGGTTTGTTGTGCAATAAACAATCACGTTCTGTCGCAGGGTGGAATGGAAAGTTATTCTCGCTGGTGTTGAGAACAGGGCACTTGAACAGAGAAACTTTACTTTTTGACATCTTCCCCCAAGAAAATCATGCTCACAATGACAATCTGTGAAAAATCTAAACTTAGAAAAACCCATCTAGAAGAGTGCATACTGCGTGAACCATTCGACTCTTCTAAAGCATGCATTCATCTTTTACTTGGAGAATGGTAAAAATTGTGCATCCTAGGCGTTTAATATGCAGTGTGCGACAATCTGCTCGTGTGTTCTCCATAACGACACACGTAACGCAAATCAGGTCTTGCAGGCAGAGTATCTGCAGACGACAAAGAATATATTTTAACTTTCGATTTAAAGCTTTCGTGACTGCAGCGATTCATCTTCTTGGTTCTTTCGGTAAAGTCACGTAGAAGGGAAATAATAAAATAATAAAAATAAAATACAACATAATAAAATAATTCTCACGACGTTTCGGCCACAACGCAAGCAGCCGTCCTCAGGTGAAGAACAGGTCTGTCGGAAAGACAGAAACGTCGCGAGAATTATTTTATTTCATTTTTATTATTTTATTATTTCCCTTCTACGTGACTTTACCGAAAGAACCGAGAAGATATTTTAACTTTGTTTAGGAAATTCACCTTACGTATCCACCCCTTCCAACATTTGAAACATTTTCACGATCCAGGGTCACAATTTGATTCCAGAATTGATTCTCTTTTGTAAGCAATGCGGTGAAGAATATAGTGCCTCTATTAGCTGTAGGGACCACAAGAATCAATTACATACAACATAGACGGATCAAAAATCATCGACTCTCACACGCATGATTTGATGCATGTATTGTGAGCATAAGAATCAATTTTCATTGACAAATCAATGCACAGTTACATGCCTACTCAGGAACCTATTTTTGCTGCTTGATGTATCTACGTTGCTGTTTGTGCATTTTTTTTACTTGGGTCACCCTTGGAAGAGACTTCTTGTCTCAATGGGCTCTTAACTGGTGCAAAGGTAATCAATCAAAATGGAGTGTAGCAGACCAATGCATCTTATGAACACGAACAGCTCGATGTCCCGCTTGCCTCCTGATGCCATGCGGGTTACTAGGTTTATTAGACTGTACTTTACATCGGTCCAGTGCAGGTTGGCAAAGGTGGAGAGCATACACATACAGTACAATAATAAATTCTGCTGCTCTGCCGTCTGCTGTGCCAGAAGATAGCATTACAAAAGCGGGGCCACGTTCAACATATTTCCCCAAAAACGGTTTAATGATTCGGTATAAACCCTGACATATTTGGTACAGGTAAACCGACTTTCTTTCCACATGTTGACAATCGAAAATGAGCCCAAGGGACAGGAGGAGTGAGAGAGAGAGTTTGGTGGAAGGAGGAGTATTCAAGGGAGCACACTGTGAACAGGGCGAGTTGATGGGTGGGCGTACGACTGCATCGCGTTGGTGGGGTGCTATGGGTTCGGAAAGCGGCGGTGGGGGAGAGGCTTACATGGGTCGGCAAATGATGAGGTCTCCCCGGTTGGTGCCGTAAGCCAGGCCCAGCCCCACATCCGGAAGCCAGCGTGCCGAGTTGATGCTCACGTAACGCCTCTGGTCGGGCGGCATCGGGTACACCACGTTGAACACCCGCTGTAGAGCAGAGAGGTGGCAAAGATTAATGATAGCGGCAGATACAAAACGACTTAAGTGCTATCGCAAGTGCAAGCCACCGTCATTTGGTATGCAAAATCTTACGTGTGATGCCACACCATTCTCAGAAAAGGCGAGATAATTAAATCACTATTCACAAGTGTCTCACACTAATGATTTAAAAACCCGCAATAATGGAGATAAACAACTGGACACTCTATGATCCATTACATGTTTATTGTTTTTGTTATTCTGCGCCTTGTCAAGAAAATGAGCAGGAAATGACAGACATTTTACCAAGGGTTCATCAAAATACTTTAACAATAAACAAGAGTGGAAGATAAAAACAATGCTGAAAAACGATTATACGAAAAACTACGTGTGAAGTTATCATTGTCAACAATGATGACTGCATACCAAGGAAATGGGACAAGTTGTGAATGACGTGCCAAATTTAGAACCGCAAGTAAAGAGAGGCATCCACACGTGACATCACAGCTTTGAACCCACACTGCAATTCTGCACACGACAAATACAATCTTCCACTGTCCTCACTATTATTCCCCGTCACTTTCGATGCATGCAACGTTTTAAACACTCCTGAGATGCACGCAGTCGACTCGTTTTTGTCGGTGGATGTGTTCAAATGTGTCCTCGCAAGTTGATTGCTTGGCTACTTTTTCCATTTCTGCAGAGATGAAAAGGCTCCCTCTGCAAAGGGACACAGCCGGGGAAAGAGCTATCCAAGTTGCTTTAAAAATGGGGGCAGTGTGAGCTGCAATCTCGCAGGAAATGCAGCCTTAAAAGGCATCGTTCTTGTTCCTGTGAGCCAAGCATTATGGTGCCGCGTGCAGCCAGGGGTAGGGATGGTAGCCAGGGGCGGTTACTTTGCAGTCTCTAAAATATTGAATGCTTCGCTTCTCCGCGCGAGTCTCTGTCGCAGGATGCGACACCCATTCATTTTGGCGTCTCTCTGTACAGTTTTTGGGTGAACGCTACATTGCCTGTACCCTTAGCCATTACTCCTCGGATCAAATATTTCTTGTTCATTTCACAATGGAAGAGAAAGAGCATCATTTAAGCAGCCCAATTTTAAAACTAATCTGCATGAAAATATGGGGTGTGCTATGGATACCTGTAACACTGAAGTTTTGTTTGATCTAGGTAGTGGCAAAAGGCCATAGACATTAAAATGCACACTATATCATATCTCCAGATACAGCACACAAGGACACACTTGGAAATTCCCACAGGAACGTTCTCCGCATTCAGATCATAAATGATACGTGTCTATATATGTAACACTCCCCCCCATGTTCCCTGGATACCTGTTGACTTATTGAACGTATGTGGGCAGGCGAAGTGAGCAGTCCCTTAGCCTATTATCCCTTTGGGAAATCAGCTCAAAATTGCATAATTACAGCAGCATGTGTCCACAGCAGACACGACCGCCAGCCTCTGCGGTCCACCACGAGATGGGCATTTTATTCCCAGCGCTAGAGAAAACCTACATGATGCGCGCATGTCCAAAGGGAAGTGTTGGATGGCTGGTGTTGGGGGGGTGGTTTGGGGGTATTTGTGGTGGGGGGCGGGGGTGTGGGCCGAGCCCTGCATGCCTGTCACGGCATTTAATATAATTAGAAATGAAGAGGAGCACTTCTCGCCCACACCGAAGAGACAAATGTCAGATTGTTCGCCAGAGTCAACCGTCATTAGCGCCTACCATCCTGCTGCCGTGCGGTAAAATTTCGACGCGCGAGCACAAGCCCTCGTCCCGTGCCAAACAAGAACGGCCAACGTCTCCCCGATGTAAGCAGAACCCCTGGGCCACTTGAACTGCCGAGGCCGTAATGCCCGTTCGCTGCACATCCATCTTACAAACACCGAGCCTGCTCCAGTCAACACTTCCGAGTACAGGAAGATGGGGTCGTATTATCGCTCAGTGTCAGCCACAAGTGGCGATAGCTTTGCTAGCAACACCAATGTCGCTAATGGCAACAATTTGTGAAATGTGTGCGGACTGGTCTCCCAACACCAACAGTGATAATAAATTAGCAGGTTTGTTCCAAGTGACAACTTTCTTTAATTGGCTGCGTCATGTGGAGGGTTTAGGCCACACTTTTTTGCTTGCACCACCCGACCCAAAAATGCATTATGAACTGTGACAACAATTTGGGGCCAACCGGTCTGCATCTCAATAAATGAGACGCTTTAATCACAGTAAAGGGAGACCCCCCGTTGGTGTTCATCGGTCACGGAAGACAATGATCACTGCGCCATGCGCCTCAGAAGATGACATTCTCCTCCCACTGGTGTAGAAGAAGCGGCCCTTGTATTATTGAAGCATAGGCTGTTGTGGGACAATTTTTTTACAAGAGTGTAAATATTACCAGCAGCCTCACTTGAGAATAAATATTTGCCCAGAGCGAAGAATGATTGTTTTTACAAAATTTTAAGTAAACCATGTAAAAGTATTATTATTATGCTTGTTCAATCCGGGAAAGGTCTCAAAACTATTTTTCAGGTAGTTTGCAGGTAATTTTCCAGCAGCAGGATTTTTGGCCAATACCAGTTATACACTGTTTTTTTTTTACAATGGGAGGAAACTGGAAAACCCATGCAGAACAGGGGGAGAACGTGCAAGCTCATCACAAGAAGGCGCTTGACTAGAAAATCAAACCCAGGTGCTGCTTGCTCTGAGGGACGAGTGTTATCACTGTGTGACCTTGCTGCTCTAGTGCCCTGTCATGTCTTAATGGTTTTTTTTTACTGGAAATTGTGTTCTCTTTATTTCTCCATATGAAACACAGTGGATTATAATTTCTTGAACACATTCCTGTGGAGGGAGCTGGTAGGAACGTTGGGTTGCTCGGTCAATGGCCAGGGTCAACGGCGGCATGGTGTATTCCGCAAATATGGCCGACTGTGAGGGCGGGCACAAGCCGGCATGAGTAGGTTAAACGTTGAGTTTTATAAGGGCACCACGGGGTGACCAGCCCCTCCCCACCCAGCCCCACACCTCCCACAAAGCCCCACCCAGCCCCACCCAGCCCCTCCTAATCCTCCCCACCCTCCCCTCCCCACCCAGCCCCTCCCTCCCCACCCAGCCCCTCCCTGCATGAAGGACGGACACAATAATCCCGTGGGCTGGTGTAACCAGGAAGTTCCTACTAGTATAAGCAATTCAATTAGGCAGCGGAAACAAAAAAGAAGCTTGTAATCAAATGTTTTGCCCAAAGTGGATGAGAATTTTTGCACAAATACATTTCAAGTATCAACTAAAAAACATTTTTATGGCAGCCACTTAGCTTTAATCACAACTTAATTTTTAACGTGGAAATTGTTTAATTTGCAAGATGATCCTGGCAAATGCATCATGCCATAAGCCATTAACATGGCAATAACCATATTAAATATACAAATAAATAAACACATCCTTTGGCCTTAAAAGGAAAATATATAAAAGGTGACATTTGGGCCAATTGTCCCTCTCTATAGAACATTTTATAACACTTCATTATTACACTTCTTCATGAAACTTCATCTCTTATATAATTTCCTGAAAGGTAAATAATTGCGTTATTGATGAATGTGTTGAGTCTTTTCATTACGTGTGCACCACTGCCAACGCAGCATCACCAACATCGTGACATGAGATATAGCTTGGGAAAAGCAACCCACTTATAAACATGCGATGAATAGAAACATTTGAAGGTCTTTCACGGTGCAGTATTACTACATTCAAGAGCGCCTAGTCTCACCCAGGAGATTTGAGGACAGCAATTACTACTAAATGCAGGAGCACAATAATTTGCGGTGCTAATGTTATTCCATCAACGTTCAGTGATAGCCAAATCAGTGTTTTCCAAAGGATATGTGAGCACATGTCAGGTGGCAATAGCCACAGAGGCATGAAGTGTGGTATTGTGAGCATGTGCTGCAGATGTTTCAGAAAGTAGTCTGGGCCAGATGGTTAGATATCAAACGCCCACCCGATAGTTGTCGACAAGTGTAGTAAAGTGATATTAACAAATCTCTTGTAGTGCATCACTTGTGAGTGTTGTTGTCACATTTTATGTGTTCGCCCTCCTGCTACACTATTGCGAGTCACAGTAGGTTTGCGGGCTGTGGAGCACATTTGGGAATAGATGCCACTCGGCACTCAAGCTGTTACAACACTGAAAAAAATTCTCCGTGTTCAATTTTCACATTCCGTACGCCAACAGTAAAAAGTTGCCAATTAAGCAGCGCAAATGGCTGAGTGAAGAGAAGGACAGCCAACCGAATTGTTCTCATCTCCAACATTATTGTCAACTTGAAGGCAAAATGAGGACATATTCCCAGCGGCAACTTCAAGAAATACCTATGAACGATAGAACCCAGTGGGCTATCCCCCCCGTCCCACCCCCATGCGAGCTAGTTAGTCTGGCAAGTCAGGCTGCCTCAAACACGCTGCTGCTCACCTCTCTCCCACTATAACCTCCTTTCTCCCTGGAGCCACCTTCCCAACAAAACAGCACCACCAACACAGCAACATGGACTCCAAATTCAGAGCTAAAATACATAAATGGAAAGAGAGGAGAGGGTGGTCTTTGTTCGGTCCAAATAATGGAAACGTGCAACTCCTCAAGTGGGCAGATATTATCCGCGCAGGCATCACGCTTCGAGCGAGTGCAAGGCGCTAATGTGATCGGCGCCGAGGGTCGCCCATGCAATTTTTCTCGCCACCTCTTTGAATGCAACGGCCGCATTTTCCTCCAAACAATGCCATCCTCTTCAACGGCATTTACACGACGCGTGCCTGCATGCACAATCAATATTTTTTTGTTATTTATTGCCATCGTCTCTGCAGACCCTTCTCTCGCGCTGCATTCTCCAAGAAGCCTCGCTCTTTGCTCATTCCCATACCATGCAGGTGGCTTTCATTGAGCACATCCAAGCCCCTTAAAGCGGGTGAGATTTCCGCGGAGCGAGCACACCTGCCAATTTGGGACCGTTTGCCGGGCGGTTTTTACAAAAAGCTGTTCAAACAATGCGAAAAGAGCATGCTTCAGCAAGGCCAATGTTATCAAAATTACGTTTTCGTGTAAAGATCATGGGGTCATGGTCGTGCCAAAACTTCAGGGACATGCACTTTAATTTTAAAATGAATGCCGCCAGGAATTCACAGACGAGAACATTTGGTACATTAAAAAAATGAATTTTGTGACTTGCCCTTAAGTGTATACGTGCCGGTTTGCAAGCGCTGCCAGCGATAACGGTGCAATGCAGGAATTTTGTGCACATTATGTGCACGTTGCTTGCACATTGGAGAACGCGCGTGCACGTGTGTGACGGAGCTTTTATTGGGTGTCCGGCAGTGCGCCACAATTGTACGCAAACGTGTCGATGAAGCAAACTTTCCAATCGATGCGTGCAAACAGCGTGCAGGCACTAAAGCTTGCATAAACAAGCAGGCACCAACTGGGCTATTCACACACAACCATACATGATCAGCCATGATCAATCCACTGTTGTACGAAGGCCTACCCAAGCAGTCACCATCTCGCGTTCCTGCAACGTAATATTCCACTTAGCACCTGCACACCAATTGCTTTAATCACTCCCATATCAACGGTCAGATGCCGTCTCTCCTTTGGCTGTCACTCCGTCGTTAGTCTCGACCCTCTGGCGATGATCCCCCCTTGCGACATGTCCTGCCGAAGCCCATGTATGCATTTAGTTTGTTGTCCTTTCCCCGCACCTTCCACAGGGTATGTTAGCATATGTTGCACTTCTTACGCACCCATTAGTATGGTGCGAAAGAAGTTCAACATACATGTAATTTTCACAACAGTCGAAACGCTGTCGTTTATCTGCAAACGCTCTCCAATGTATGCATTACTGTTTCTGTCAAAGTGCAATTCCAAGACAAAGATCCCCCGTATAGCCTCTAACAGACTGTTGGGGCAAGTACTGTTAGCGATAACCTATGAAGGCCGGCACGGCCCATGAGGGGGTGGGTGGCCAGCACCACGCCTGGACGCCTTTGTCTTCCCAGTGGCAATGTTTACACACCGCACCAGGTACTCATTTGAGGCCGAGTGCAATTCCAAGGTGGCATACACACACACACAAACGGGCGCGTGTGTGCGCGTGCATATCACGTGGCACCTACCCGCATGGACACTTCTCCAGCGTGCGGCTGCTGCAGGCGGAACACTTGGGCGACCATGTGCTTGGTGGAGGGCTGCAGGAGCACCCTGCGCGAGGCGAGTCCCACCATTATGTATCGCCCCATGGGGGACAGGCTCACGGATATGGCGTTGGGGCCTGGCGGGCAAACACGGGGGGTAGGAGAAACAGAAATAATTCTCAACACATTTTGATCGCGCCGGGCTCCCCAATGGGACGACGGGACATATTACGCATTCATCAGGCTCCGCCGGGCAAACAAAACCGTCAGGAGATATGACGGGGAAACCTTTAAAAAAAAACTGAAATCTGCAACAGGCTGCCAAAAGATTTGAGTGCGCGCAAGTGGAAATAAGAACCCGGTAGCATACGCAGACAAAAACCATTAACGGGAGAGTCTGAGGCTGCGATACAATGACGACACCGGGGGCTAAGACCCTGGGGATTGCAACGTACGTTTACAAGGAGTAAAAATGGAAAAGAAATAGAATTTAATCACCTGGCTGTCAGTTGGTAGACAACCAGCCTTCGCAAACACTCACGTGGAGAAATAATGATTCATGTTTTACCCATTCTAGCGACTTCTACTCATGACGGTGATGCATGCCTAAAAATAACAATGGGAAATAAACACGCATAAAGGATATAATGATCATGTATAAATTACACATTAACTTTTCAATGGTATTGTTTTTTTATTTTTACCGTCTCGCACAGTGTCATGGCAATTATTTTCCTAGTGGGCAAAAGGTATGCCATATCATCTGGAGAAGGTTAAACATTATAACATTTATCCCAGAAATGTACGAAAGAATGTATATACATAATCTTGGTTCTTTCGGTAAAGTCACGTAGAAGGGAAATAATAAATTAATAAAAATAAAACAATAACATTCTCACGACGTTTCGATTGCAACACAAGCGACCATCATCAGGTGTGAAAATCTTCTTGCTGTGGTTTTCACACCTGATGATGATTGCTTGTGTTGCAATCGAAACGTCCTGAGAATTTAATTGTTTTCTTTTTCTTTTTTTATTATTTCCCTTCTACGTGACTTTACCGAAAGAACCAAGAATATTAATTGCTGCAGTCACGAAAGTTTTAAATAGAAATGGATATACACCTGCAAGCAATAAATATTTGAAGCGACCATGAATTAATAATTATCTTAAATAATTACTGGTAATAAAAATGTGTATGTACACGCAGTCAACCACAAGTATACTCATTGCTAACTTGGCCAAAAAGCTTGTGGTGATGATGATGATGGGCTGGGATGCCCGGCACATTTAGGTAGAATGACTTTTCTTTTGCTTAATTGCGCAACCTCCAAATTACGTGCCACGACAACTCTGATTATCCGTAACCGAGGTTCGTCCCAATGACTTGCGCAATCAACTTACGTAAGAACCCTCTCGTGTCGTTGTTAGCGCACCCAGGTGCGCTTACGCGATACGCGTCCGTGCCAACGGAGAGCACAAGCGTGACAATAAGACACGTGCCGTGTACTTCCATTTACACGCGCACAATTAACCGCACAGCGTCGCGCGCACCAGCAAAGGTGAGAGTGTTGTGTGGGGGAAAAAAAGGTTCACATGAGGTAAAAGGTAGGAGACCATTAGTGGCACCAATGTGCTATGCTGAACAGTTGCCACAGTAACACATCACACCCACATCTGCTCCACGGATTGCAAGTGAAAATTCTGCACGCTTTAAAGTAGACTTCTCACCTGTGTTTGTTTAAAATGTAACTTTTTTTCATCATTAGAAGTCAGCACACGCACATAACTCATTTTACGTAATTATGCCCAAGCAAGCAACCTTGTGTTTTTTAGCTTGCGATTTTTTTTTTACCCCCGCCTCACCCTCTATCTCTTTCACAGGAAATTTTTAATTACGCCGGAGCGATGTGGGAATGAGGGCAGGAGGGACGGAAGCAGCACCACACGCTGGCCCGAGCTTTGTTCACCGACATAATTCACCCAAGATGTCAAAAGATCCCAGCCTATAATCTGCTTCCTTAGAAATCTGCCAAATTTAGACATTTATTGAGGGGAATTTTGTTTAATTTGGATTTCTCAAAAGCACATTGCAAGGCACACCTCTGCAATTTCGCTGTCCACATTTTTGCCCGCACCATGAAATTTAACGCATTTGTCACAGGAAATTATTACTTTAGTACCTTCATATTGACCCCGCAAATGACTCAGAATTAAATGTATCCCTTAAAAGTTGACGTAACCTCGTGCATATTTTTGCCACAATCTCTACGTATATATATTAAAAAAACACTGCACATTCATAACATTGTGGCCTTAAAAGTGAGAATATATAGTAGGTGGCATATCAAGCAATAGACCTTCTTGATCGCATATAAAGAAGAGACATAGCCCTGAAATGTCACCTATTATATATTTTTCTTTTCAAGGCCACGGAGTGAAATTGACGAGTGTTGAATTTTTTTGTTATATGTATCCGTGCACCACTGCCAAACGCAGCATCACCAAATAATGTCACGTAAAATATACTTTGTTTCGTATGTCGATAAAGCGCTAACTAAGAAAACGTACTTGTCCCTTGCTGGAAGAGAAGATACACGCAAACGTCCACTTGAGGCCGAATAAGATTAGTGAATTCTGCTTCACTTTTATAAAAGCTACGAGAGGTTTGCACGGCAATCTAACATGAAATAAACGTAACAAATACCCACCCCCGTTCCATGCATCACAGCGTGGCCATGTCAATACCCAAAGCTACACTGAATAGCGGCCTGGCCACAGAGAAGTGGTAGCCGCCTCTTGGCTGAAACGAATTTGTTCGCTAAAGAAAGCAAGCACACTCAGGCAATTCTAATTATTTTATAAGGATGACCACGATCTGGGGGTACAAAAATCAAAGTCGGGCATCACGCCACATCGGCAAAGTTTTTCTCTCAGGCAATTACCAACAAATTACCACGCAACGTTTATCCGATTTATTAATTCCACATTTATATTCTTGTGATTTATGATATGCCTCAAAATCCCTGAAATGTCTCAAGAGTAAATACATGTTGAAATTGTTATTTTATTGTTATTAAGTTCCTTGCAGATGATATAATTATATTCCTTCTCTCTTATTTAAAAACAAAAGTATTCCATTGCCAGAGTTTTTAATGTTTAATTAGATTTGTTCCTTGGTCACTCTGAATGGAAGCTCTTTTGAAATGTACCCTATGCAGTTAAAATAGCTAGAATGCATCTTATTGTAAGGTATTATGTTTTCAATGTCTACATTATTAACCTCAATCAATCCACTGCTGGATGAAAATCTCCCCAGGCTGTCAACATCCCTCATGTTCCTGATCTCAATGCTCCATCTCCACGGTGAACATCCCCCCTGCCTCCTTTGGCTGTCACACTATTTAATTGCAGTCATCCATTTTGCACTTTGTTACGAGTTTTGTTATAGTATTTCAACTGTTAAGTTTACATGTGAAATGCATGACTTTGTGACCCAGCGCCACATTGAAAGCAAGACTATCAGTCTCAATGGCGACCTCGCATCGCATCAATGAAGAACAGACGGACACATTACGCACGCCGTTTCATCGCCGAAAAGCTGGGTTGGCCAACCGGTAAATCCTCACCGAAGCGGCGCTGGTAAAGCACCTCCCCGAGGTTGTGTGGCGCCAGCGAGTAAACGTTGAGGACGCCCTCATCCGGGAAACCCCGGTGGCTGCCCGGCACGAAGGCGGCCAGGTGACGACCGTCGCCCGAGATGTCACAACTCGCGTCGTTGTAGATCTTGCACTTGGTGACCAGAACGTTGATTTTGGCTGCCGAAGAGACAACGTTCGAGTCAGATAGAGGGAGTTCATCACAGAGTGTTGACTGACGAGGCATTTTACTTTCGCGCACATGAAACACACTTTCATCGATGTGTGTTTCTCTTAGAGTGCCGTGATATGGTCGAGGGGGAGCAAGTTTTCCACTTTGTTGCAGAGGCTTTACGCATCGAGCCCGGTGCTCGTCCTGATTAATACTGCCAGATGAAGTGACCATATGTAAATAGACTGTCAGTTAAACTATGGAATGTTAAAGATAATACATTTGGCATCACAGACCAAATTTAAAAAAATTGAAAATCATCTGCATATTACTTAACTGGGTAAAATCACTCACTCTATATGATTGGTGGAACTTAATACATTTTTGTGATCGCCTTCGACCATAAGAATTGCACAAATAACACATTAACTAAATGTTCATTATTTATCATCTCCATGCTTCAAATGGCAACTGCAGTGTTCAATTATGGAACAAAAACATACAGGAGGGATATTTAAGGCACAACGTAATACCGAGGGCCATTTTCATAAAAAAATCTCATTGAAGCAATGATTTTGCTATTTCTTCTACAAAGCAGTTCTTTTTATAAATTCAGAAAACATAAAACAAATATATAGGACAATGATATGGAATTCTGAAATCATGGTGTATACCCCCAAATTGCCAAATATTATAGTGGCTGCTCTGCATAAACCACTTTACTCAAAAATGCTAAAATAGAGCAAGCACTCAAGTTCCACATTTCATCTATCAAAAGGAAAATGTGTCCAATTTTCACACAGTTGAATCAATGCATAAAAACCAAGAACTCAGCATTCATTAAACGTAAAAACATCTGAACGGTGAAGAAAAATAGCTTTAATGGCCCAGTGTTTTTCTGCCATGACAACTGTGCAATCGTTCGTCGCAAGTTGCATTTCAGCCCATTAGTGCATATCATCACGCCACTCATTACGCGAAACAGATTTGCTCTCACGGCCATCGATCTCGCCAATGTGTTGCGGCTACTCGGCCAATGAGGTATAAGCACCCAAATGGGACTGGTGCAGCATTGTGACCTGTTGACAAATGAGCCGCTGGATGACAACAGTGAGAGTATAATCTAAGAGACATCGCAACGCTCGTTTCGTATTTTGATGGCACGGGACATACAACCGCATTGCAGTCCTAACGTACATGCTGCCGTAAGGCCAAGCGGGGCTGTACGCTCGTAAGACTTCGCTAAGTACTTATTGTGATCCTTATACTTAAAGAGAGTTAAAAACACGTGAAGAATGGACACAATGTTATCCATGTATTATGCCCAGCAGCACAATCATCAAAAGCAGAATTTTGACCAATAAAATCTCTTGAATGGACATACACCCACTACTTTGTTAACTCTTACAACAAATCAAGTCTGCTCTCCAATAAATAGGATCTCTCAGCAGATTTTCATGTACTAAATACATTTTCATAAATTTTGCTTCGATAAAACTTAAAAGGCAAACCTGTGATTACGTGACAGGTATTTGGTACATCCACAACCTTGCATGATGCGTTGTTCTTAAAAACCAAGTATTCCTGTTTGTAATTTGGAACCTGTGAAACTAAACTAATTGTAAAAAATGGCAATTCTGAGCATAATATTTAATTGTGTATCTACATGTGCATGCCTAAGTGGATCCACTGCGGGCTAAGAGCCCTCCACCAGTGTGGTGTAGGCAGTGGGGGTTTTGATGAACCAAACTTCAGCACAATGGTCCGTTGCGGATTCGAGAAGGCAGGTGGGAAAATATACTTCACGGCAAAGCAGTAAAGTACTATCATGTATTGTGCTACGCTGCCCGCCACGTAGCCTCACAGCAGACTACAACAAGCTGCTGTGCACGGTGGTCACCCATCCAAGCACTATCCAGGCACAATGCTGCTTATTAAGGTCACGCGAACTGACGAGCATCCTCCTGGGTGAATACGGTCGTTCTTGTGTCTGCTGTGAATTGGTGCTCACAATTGCTAATTTCAGGCAGGTTGTAGCTGGCAAAGTCCCACCACTGCAGGCGGTACGTGATGTCGGCGATGTTGTTAGCCACCGCTGACTGACCATCTCCGACCACAGCCCCTGCAACAACAAAAAACAAGAAAGCATGGTAAATTTTGACAGATTCGAAATGCATCATCATAAATGCACATTTACCTTAAGTGACTGCCAGGAAAAGTGTAATTGCACATGCGTGCATTAGTATGGTAGAGAATAGTCCATGAGCAATGATGAATGAGTGGCGACACCAGCAGCAAATAAGACACCCACATAGCAGAGAATTACTAGTGGAGGGAATGTGGTGTGATCGCAAGAGGGAGGATCAGCAAACAACATAATTACTCTCAAGAGTCATGTAAAACAAAATCAAAGAGCTGATTAGTCATACAAAAAAAACAAGTTTGTCTCATGTCACATTAAGATTCATACTGTTCGACACTTCATTGATGCGGCATTGAAAAGAGTCCACTGCATTGGCTTCATATCTAAATCTGCTCATCATAAAGATAAATACTTCTTTAAGGTAACCACAGCAGCTCTGCATCCTAACCGATTCAGAGATGGGCAGAGGAAAATGACCACGAAGGGGACATGTTTGGCCAACATAGGGACGCGTTGATTTCGACGCACATGAGGGGGGCTACCTCAGGGATTTCACTCAAGATAATGCTTACTGTACATCAACACAAACCTTTTGACCTTTCCAACGGAGGAAAGTTAAGCAAATTCAAGTGGATGTAAAAGGTCGTGTGACGGGATGAACGATTACGGCAAAAGTACAAGTATGGCCTGGAGACTGGATCTAGTGCACGGCCGGTTATGTGCACTGGTCTTATGGGGACTGGCTCGAGAGTGGAATTCCAGAAAGGGGGCAGTTTCGACCCTCCCGAAAGTTGGTTGGGAATGATTGCCCTCCCACGAGATATTTTGCACATGCATCCGAGTGTAGAATTCTACCCCCCCCCCCCCCCCTCTAACAAAGGCTCTCTTGAGAACCATTTTCTCCCCACACACCTATGCCTCGGCTCCCTCACTCTCGCTAAGGATGCCTCTGTGCCACGGCATTTGTAACCGCCAGATTCTGCCAGAAGAGATAGATTAATGAGGCCCTTTTCATCACGCACGTCTCTCAACAAAGTCTCGATGCAGAGGCACTATGGTTCCATAAAATAAGATCTTTTTTAATAAGCAGCCTCATTGCAGCGGACTCAAAATGCTGAATCTCGGTTAAGGATGCAATGTGCCGAGTACTGCCATCGGGACAAAATTATATAACAAAACTTTTATCAGAATTTAAGCAGCCTACGGAGCTCGACATGAAATCCTATAGTAGCCTTGTGCTATACACAGCAGTGCCCTCCTTCTCTATTCGGGTGCAAGACCAGTGCTATTGGTACTTATGCGAATATGGAAGTGAACCTGGCACTGTAGACAACAGCCTGGGGACTGAACTCGGAGATTCCTTAACGACAATGCAAACGCTAAAAAAAACTCCCACTCAGCCATCCTTAGTCCTTACAACACAACCGTTATAATGTATCGTCGTTTCTCGATAAAACAAACGTAAAAATCTATTAAGCAAATAATCAAGCTCATAGAACATTTCAGTGATGAAGGTAAACTCCAAATAACCAGAGGATGTGGATGCATGTTGAGACAAACTTATTCTTTATATGAAAATGGAGGCATATCCAGAAAATGAAATTGGAATTTCTGTTGCATGCCAAATAAGCGATCATGAAATCCATATCGGTTTGATGCATCCGAGGTAATTGCACTTTTATGCGCATGACTCAAGACTTTAATGTGTATCCTTCTGAAAAGGAATTAAAATCCCATCAACAATTCAGATTATTTACAAACAGGCCAGCCATAATTCATTTTGACATTTTTAAGAGCCAATTCTAAGCTGTAATAATAAATTAAACAGATAGGCAAGGTAATTTTACAATGTTTTTTTCGGTAGCAGCAGCTTTATTTGATGCAATGTTTACTATCAGCACTTACAAAAAGCAAAGGATTGCTTTACATAAGTATGCAAGCCTTCCTTTAAATACAATATACCACAACAATAAAACTAATTTCCTATATTGCTGGCCTATAATGCCTTTAATGTCAAATTTCCCCAACAAAAAAAACAATCTAAGGCGTAATAGCTCTCCCCTTGAGGAAGCGTATAGTATTAAATTTACCCCGGGGCTTTCGGATAAGGTGGTGGTGTGAAGGGGGCCTGATCGTTTGTGAAGAGTCTAAGAGATGATGTTGGCTTGTGATGCCATACAAAGTAAAATATTCAGCCTTACAAAGGCAATTGGACAGGGTGGGATCCTATGGTTTATTGATGGTTATGACTGGTATAAATAGCATGCATTATATATTTTTAAAAAAACCAAATACTTGCGATGGTTTTGTCCAAAACAGAAATAACAAACAATAAGCGAGAGGCACCTCTCTGCCCTTTCAATGCACTGTGAAAGATCACTTCCCGAAACGTAACTTATCATTAAATACTTTTCCTTGTAAGTGTTATTTATTAAAGTAAATATTGTTTTGCGTGCTTGTCTACCACTGCTCGCGCAGTATTACCGAAAGAGGTTTAATAAATAACGACAAGATGTTTTTATTGTTGCAAGAAATCCAAATAGGTACCTAGTTTTAGAATTGATCCTTATGGCGGTACCCCAGGGTACCAAATGATACAAATTGGCCGAGGCAATTAAATAATTTATATCTGGGACACTTTTTTCGAGGGGTGTACTTCACTCCGCGATTCGGGTACCAATCAATCCGAAATCAGTGCTACTGCGCGATGTCCAAACGCAGCGAGGACGATTGCGCTGAAACCCTGAACGCTCGTATGCATCAGGTGATCGCGTAGGATCTTGGCGATTGGGAATCCAGGCCATTAGCTGCCTTTATCAGAGCTCTCGATGAGATCGAGGACTTCAAAAGAGTTTCTAATCCAACTTCATCGCGACTGGCTGGGAGAAGCACATCCTCGCGTTCATGTCGAGCGCGTCAACATCAGCGGCGGGAGCGGCATCCTCTGCGGCAGGTGCCTCTTCGTCGGTGGCAGACTCGTCATCTTCGGCGGCAGAAGCGGCGACATTCGTGACGGGCGCATCATCGGCTTCCGGGGCGGTGTCCTCGCGATTGTCCAAGTTATCGAGCATCGAAAGCATTCGTCGGATGGGCGGTGTCGGTGGTTCGCAGCAGACCGTGCCTCGTCGCATTCTTCGTGAACGGTGCACTCGCAAGATGACGGCGTTGTAGCGTGTGATCGCCAAGCTGGGTCAAGAAGCGATTAACAAGATTCAGAACGATTGGGCGTCGATGGAGACCATCCAGAACGGATCGGAATGGCAGCAGTCTGAGGGGATCATTATTAACATGATCCAGTCAGGGCCATCGGAAAATGAGATTCGTTCGATCATCCCTGTCGGTGGTTCCTAAGTCAAGATGGAGGCCCAGGACCGTTGTGTCGTGTACTTTTCAAGATGAATTCAGTCCGTCCACATGTACTATCCCGGTCTTAGCTTGACGCACACAGCCCGAAGACATTTGCCACTGCTGCGTTCGAATCGATATCCAGCTCGAACGCAAGGATCTTCCGGATGACGAACGTCAACGCCTACTGCTGGAGAAGAACATGCATCTCGACGCCGCCATCTGCCAGCGCCGAGCGGTGGCCAATTTGTCAAGGAGTATGTCAAACAACACGCTCCTGATCAGATTGTCCCCGACACCGTCATTCCGAAACACTACGACGACAACGACGACGCAGCCGGCGTCGACCCGAGCGGACTGCCGTCGGTGCAGGAACTGAACGGCCTTCCCACTATCCAGATTGAGGATTTTGGCGGTAGCTTCGCCATGCCGCACTACGGTCACATTCGCCCGTCCGCGGATTACTTCAATTCCAACCGGACGGTCCAGAACTTCGTCCCAGCGAACATCATGAGCGGTGCCAACAAGGTCATTTTCTACGACAAGTGCGCACAAGGAAAATATGCAGACGCACTGTGCAGCCTCTGCTTCGTGTACCACATGAAGCTGCTTACCATGAAGACGGCCCACATGATGCCAAGCACTTTGCTTGTTATTCTCGACAACTGTGTCGGCCAAAACAAGTCGCAGCTGGTGATGATGTTTCTTTGCGATGCTGTCACAATTGTTCTACAGCAAAGTCGTTCTGCTATACTTCATACCAGGCCGATCGGGTCGTCGCATCGTGTCGCAATACGATGAATGGTAAGAACTTTTACACCCCGATGGCCATCGTTCAGGCCGTCAACGACGTGTCAACAGCATTAAGGCGATATTGGTTAATCATCACGATTCCAAACGCCCATTCTATACGGGCTGGGACGTGATTTTGAAGAAGCACTTCAAGCAGATGCCAACCCGCTACACGTTCAACTACTTTTTTGAGATCGATTTAGGGCTCGTTAACATGAGACACCTCAGCTCGACGCCCGACAGTGAGGTCGTCCATGTCCCACTGATCAAGCAGGAGAATGTCGAACTCGTCCGTCGATCGATTCTACATGATCTGTTTGGCGACAACGTAGACACGATCAAGCAGGGGACGTTGCAATCAATCCGTTTGCCGACGACTCCTGTCGGCAGCCTGACGATGAAAAAATTGCTCTCACTCCCAAAGAAGTACTTTTCTATTCCTCCGGAATACCTGCCATATTACTCAGAAATCGCGAGCGAGATCAGCTCGCAGATCGACGACCCGATTCAGCAAGCAGTCCCCACCCGCTCGAACAAACGCCAGATTGTTTGGAATGACGCGATGGTGGATTCGAACACCGCTGCGGCACCGAAGGCGAAAACCTTGGCGTCCCAAGAAGAAAACGGGCGTCGCTCCGGGGCAGAAATCGATCCTGTTCTTCTTTGCCAAACATTAGCATATAAAAATCCGTTATCGAAAAATTAAACGTTGAATAGTGCAACGTGTACAGCTCGTCGAGAGGAGTCGATTGCCGCATCGCCGACCATCAACAGACTAAAAATGACTGCATCACCGACATTATGCGAGAGCCGGGGTACTATGGTACCCTGGGGTACCCCCATTAAGTTTAATTGTTGATTGGCAATAAAGTTCTGCAGTACATTCAAAGCATATGTTTATACATAACCTTCTGAAAACATGGCACCTTTGAACAAGCACAAGGTGTTCAGCAATAATAACAGCCGTGTAACTTGGTGTGATGCATCTAACTCAAGGCATTTACAGCCGATAAGCTTGCAAATTTGCCATCGGGTGTCCCAAAATTTCAATCTCCATCGCAAATGGAATTGCATTTTTCTCCTTGTTTCACTCCTGGGTTTTTTGGCGTTTTCTCTCTTGGATAATGAACTAGTCAGCACAGCATGCCTGCCCTCACTTCCCTGGCTGCGGGCAAGTCTTCGCTTCATCTAACGAAGCTTATCTGCAGGTATGTGCCACGCGACACGGCATGGGAACAAGTCTCCCGGTGTGGCATGTTCACATAAAAAAGTGACATCATCCAGGAACAGGCGAGTGACCTCAAAAGCGATGGGGGTCTGAGATTGGCTTCCAAAGACGAACTTAAGATAAATGTTCCATTATTTCACTTACGATT
Source organism: Lethenteron reissneri (assembly GCF_015708825.2). Classification (NCBI taxonomy): domain Eukaryota; kingdom Metazoa; phylum Chordata; class Hyperoartia; order Petromyzontiformes; family Petromyzontidae; genus Lethenteron; species Lethenteron reissneri. The sequence continues at coordinate 3,251,418 of NC_083811.1, forward strand.
AGCACGGTTGGCGACGTATGGTGCGAAAGAAGTTCAAGTTAACTATCTATATAAAAGTAAAGGATATTTGAAATCGCTTTACTGGGGTACCGTAAGGTGGTCTTTTCCTTTCCAATTCGTGTTTGATACGAATGCCAATATAAGGTATGGGATTCAAATGTTACTACTTAAGGTCTAATCAAAGGCAAGCATGACATTTGTTTAGCACCTATGGAGAAGAAAATGCATGTTTAATTAAGAATGCGGTTTTAGGCTGATACAATTTATAACACAGCAGATGACTGTTTCATTTGCAGTATTAATAAAAAATTAAATGGAACGCTAAATATATTTGGTGGCAAAAAATATGCGACAACAAATATTTACAGCGTACTTTGTTATATACATTATACCTAGCTTTCAATTATTTCTGAAGAGGATCATATAAATCTTGACTTAAAAATTGAAGTGAAGGCATCATCTAATACAACCTCATCCTCATGAGCCAGGACTAATGCACTGCTGGATGAAGGCTCCCTTATGCGAGAATCTCTAAAAGAACTGCGAAATTCACGATCCATCCACGTGCTAACTGTATCGATCCTTCACCCCCCAAGATACCTGTCCGTCACAGATATGTTGACTGCCAGTCCGTTGTTAATCTTGACCACTGACCATCATCCCTTCGAGTGGAGTTATCTTCTCCAATCCCATTTATTTCATATGAACAGCATATGCTTCCAGTAGCTGGGTCTTTCAGCAGAAGCAAGACACAGCAACAGACTTTCGTATATAACAAAGCAACCGGTACATTAGATTGCTTGCCATTGCTATATGACATGACTGAAGGCAATTGTGAATGCTGCTTTGGAGAAAATGGCTAAAAGGCAAAGTCGGTGTGGGAATAGGAATACAACGTATTCACAAAAACAAACATACAATTTGCAAACTGCAATAATGCGGGACAACCATTTGTTATTGGCTAAATCACCCGAGACGCAATCACATTTCTGAATCAGTCCCGTTCCACTTATGTGCTCCTCGCGTACAAACGAAAGTGACACCAGCAGCGGCATGCAAGCCTAACCGTGTCCTGAACGTAACACGTTAAAGGGTTGTGCAGACCCCGACTGTTTGTTCTGCCTGCACCCAAAGTTGTCTGCAGTTGTCTATGTGTCCTGCTGCTGCCCATCAGTCGGTCACATTTATGAACATTTTGATGGCAATTTAAGACAAGAGGACCACAATGAGTTCTACATACGCTATTGATGGTTTTTGCATAAAGCGCAAAGGCTGGGTGCTTTTTGTAGACGTTTCTGCGTGTTGATTGAAACTCATGGTTTTCTAGCCTGAACTATCTTTCTGTGACAATGAGTCACTTTGTCACTAACAGATTTGATCCAAAGTTGTGCCGTTAAAGGTGTGGCTATATTACACCAGAAGCAAGACACTGTTAAGCTGGATAGACAGGAATATTGAAATGCACGTTAATGAATAGATTGGTCGGTACGAGATAAAAAAATGGAATTAAGACAGATACACTGACATTGCACGAAGTGTATCTTAGGAGCATTAGACAAGGAGGCACACTTTCAAAGTTATTCACATCGACATTTCTAAGATTAGTTTTTTAAGTTTAACATGTAGGCTTTTTTTATTGGATCGGAGAAACAAGGGCATAAATATAAAAATTTAAGTATTAATCGTCTAAAATTTGCTGATGACAGTGATTATAAGCAATATAAATGTAATATAGGAAATGATGAAAACGATTAAATAAAGGAGAGATGAGAGCAGGTTGGAGTGCTTTTGGAAAAGTAATCTTAATGAAAACATTATATTCTTGGTTCTTTCGATAAAGTCACGTAGAAGAGAAATAATAAAATAATATAAATATAAAAAATATTATTTGTTGTTGTTTTATATTTATTTTATTATTTCCCTTTTACGTGACTTTACCGAAAGAACCAAGAATATGAATCCCTGCAGTCACGAAAGCTTTAAATAAAAAAAATCTTTAATTATTATTATTATTTTACTTGTTTAACCCAGGACAGCCTCACCAAGTCTCATGACTTTTTTGAGGACGGTCCTGCCAAGTTTTCAGTCAGGGGCAATGTTGCAATGCGAAATCCCAAATGTGTCATTTGTAGGTAGTTTTGCAGAATTGCGATATTTCGCCAATTCTAGTTACTTTGGAGTTTTTTTCCTACGTGGAAGTAACTGGAAAAATTGGGGGACACACATGCAGAATAGTGGGAGGACATAAAAACTACACGTAGAAAGACGCCCGAGTCAGAAACCGATCCTAGGGCCTTCTAGCGGTCAAGGCCCAAGTGTTATCACTGCGCCACCGTGCCGCCTCAACGTGTCTAAACGTACCGTTGTGCCTAAAAAAAGGAACGTTTATATTCATCGTACAGACATAACTTGCTTGGATAGTATTAATCAGAAGCATGGTCAATCACATAGAACAATGACCAAAAACTATAAAGTGTGCAAAGCGTGGAGAAGCGCACGCTTGGAATTACACTTTTAGAAAGAAAGAGGATCACACAGGTCAGAGAACATACATAGATAGATATAATGTTGATGGGGAAATAAAAGCGAGCGGGCTCAGGCAGGACGCGTAGCTAGAAGCAACGATGGCCGGCGGTTGAGCTTAGTGAGGGAGTAGCAGCCCAAGGAGGGAACGCGCCCGAGACTGCATCCACCGTCGAGGTGGAACAATTAAAATCAGCAGGCGCAAGGTGGATTACGCACATCGCAGATCCACAGACTCCACGATGGGTGGTGATTGGCTTGGGAAAGCCTTGATCCAGCAGCGGATTGATCATGGCTGATGACTGATGATGATAATGCTGTGGTAGACACAGAAGATGTGTCTAAAAAAAATACTTATGTAAACTTTGCGTCTTTTGGAATTCTACGATTCTCCTCCACGGGCCAAACGAACTGCTGGGACCTCATTTAAATTTTGCAAATGTTCAAACTTTGTTGAAGCTCTCCATTACATTTGGACAGGGGGGAATTTATCCAAATGTATCGACCTGAGGTGACCTTGTAAAACAAACGAGAGAGAGAGAGAGCAGAAAAGAGTGCTGTAACATTTGCAAAAGCAGGGCTTTTAATAGGATGACAGAAAAAAATCAAATACCAACATGAGCAAAGGGGGTTATGTAATTATAATTGTAATAGCAACATTATGAATAAAAATGAAAAGATAATAAAGAATGAACACCGCTCCAGTTATTAAAATTCATGACCAGGAAATTGTTAGAGCATCACCTGCCGTGAGAGCGCACACCTGCACTATCCCTGCAGAAAAAAAAAATCAGTAAAAAAAAGTTAATGTCCTATTCACCAATGCGCGCACGGAATTCTCTCCAGCGTTTAATAGTAATTGGACATCATCTTCATGGAAATGTATCGTAAAGGAACATATTTCTCAGAAATATAATCCTCATTTCTATTTTTCATATAAATTGAAGTCTAATTTTTTTTTTCACGAATGCAAACCCTAAATGCGGGACTCAGAACGCATTATATACGGGTAAAGTGCCTCAGAGCCGCGTATGTGCTAATGCGCTGATAAAAAGCAGATACGATGCGAATTCCAACATGCTTTCATAAGAGGCAGGAATTAATCCATGTTGGTGCTTATCTAGAAACACACATTTGTCAAAGGTTAGCTCCATATCCTTCACACCCTCTTCTCTCTCAGTCCATCCTATTGCTTCAGATCTCCAGCCCTTGGATTATAACGCCAACAAAGCACCCACAGAACGGAACGAGGAAAATGAAAACTGCCCGAAAGGCAAAGTTGAAAACAGACAAAGGAAGATGCGAACTGCATTTACAGATCCTAAACCATCTCACACGACCGGTCTAACAACGAGCTCCTTGAACCACCAAAAGTTGATAGCTCAGTCCCCCCTTCAACATCGTGGGGATCAGCTGGCCGCGGTTTACGCCCGTCCAGTCTTTGTGATGTTCCGAATCCTGGTTTTTCCTTGGGTACCCTCTTACTGGTCCCATCAATGCTGCCTTGCAGGGATGGTTATGGGGAGTTTGCTGGATCTATTGATGTGCCCAATGAACTCCAGTTTCTCTCTGTTTAATGACACATAGGTATTTGTAGAGTACTACCTCCGCATTTAAAGACCCCCCCCCCCCCTCTTTGGCTGTAATTCTGGTACGGCGTGGTCTAAGGTCTACTAGTGTTCTTATAAATTTCTGTCCAATCCCATGCTAAGGATGACTGTGCTGTTGATGCCTCGGCCAAAGAGGTTTGGTCATTTTGTTTGAGCACGGAGTTTTTTTTATTAGTTCTCAAATGCCATACACTTTGCAAACAGACAGAATGACGCATGGGTCTTTGAAGCCAACTGCAACACGAGACATATTTTAGACGTTATATATACAATGCATTCAAATGTCATTATGCATTGATACGAGTTGTTCCAGGAAGAGTACATCCCATAATCACTCACGAGCCTGTGATTTCCAGACGCAATATCCTTGGAAAACATATTGAGTTGATAATAAAATAGGCACCGAGGCATATGACATTTGTGTCCTGCTAGGTCCATAAATATTGATAGACGACAGGAAATGGTTAGGAAATATGGAAGCAGCAGCTGCTCTTGGGATTGGCGGCATCTGTACATTAAGCAAACCCACACACGTACACCCACACGCATACAATCATACAAGTGTGCGCGCACGCAAAAAACAGACCGAAGCGCACGCGCGCGCACACAGACCCATGTGGGCATGATTCACACAAACTTACAATCTGCCTGTGGCGTGAAAACGTCTATTACCCCTGACAGCAGCGCAAAATGCAGTGCCAACATTTTAAGCACAGTGCATATATAAATTCAGATGTAAAATAAGGTCATGTCAAGTATTTGTACATTCTACAGGATATTTATGATGGTTCACACGAATGAGAAAAGATAATTGATAAATATTATTTCGCGTGAAATATGAGAAATATGATACATATTCCTATAAAAAACGAAACACACGTTTGACATGGCTTTTCCATGACCCGCACGGCAGTGTGGGAAGTGGTGAATTGACAAAAGAACTGTACGTAATCTTTACATTCGATATACACGGCCTAAAAATGTATATCTTCAAACAGTGCGGGATAGGCAATTAAGTGTTAAAAAGGACAACATTTAAAGGGCCCTAAAAGCATGTTGGTCAGCCATTGATTCAATATTCAAGTTTAGCTTTTTACGCATAATCTAGTCATGCGGCAGCAACAGAAGAAACAGAGACAGCCGATGCTTGAAATACAAGAGCTCTGACGATGGGCATTCATCCAAAAACATAACATGTGGCCACGTATGAGATTTATTAGGATTTGGGCCACTTGTGTCCAAAGCTGAAGGCAATTTAAGCTCAGTGTCATTGTAGTAAGATAAAGTTTGCGTGCGTGTTGTTTTGTTTAAGAGATAAAGAATAATGGTCAATCACAGCTCGGACGAAAATCTAAATAAAGAAACTAACCAGGGACTATTCAATCTGATTTAAAAATGATGAAATGGTACTTGTGTCTTTATAGAGCCAACTTGTAAAGCAATATCACGAAAGGACGTTTGCCGCACATGCTCCAAAAGGACTTTCATATAACAATCACCATCACAATAAAGAATGCAATGGTAGGCATAAGAAAACAAACATTCATGTTACTTTTGGCGGTGCCCTGTTTGCCGAGCCAAAACAAACGCAACTTAAACATCTAGGATCAACAGGTTCCTTTTGGCAGGAAAAAAAACCCGAATCGATTCATTGTTGCCAGGCAGCGCTCTCCCACGTTATTTTTTGACAAAAGAAAGAATACAGCTACATCGAGTTGGTGCCTGCGGCAAGAACTGCGGTGCAAACGAGACACGTGGCACTTGAGAAACTTCAACCAGTCTACACAACAAAGGCTCATTCCTAACAGCGTGCTTCAGCCGCACCGAACCCCAATAATAATATCCAGGGCTTACCTTGGCTCCTCCCACCCTCAACCAGTATATATACAAGGACTGATTTCTTGGAATTTCTCTTACTTGATACAGCTATCGTGCTGTGACGGTTCCACCTGAAGACGAAGGCTTGTGTTGCCTCCGAAACGTGATTTTTTATTTTACTTTTATTAATTTTAATTTTTTTTACCTACGTGACTTTACCGGAAAAAAAACCTAAGAATATTTGAGAAACTGTCCGTTGATCAAGCGCTGTCAGCTAAAAAGAAAAGTTTTCTTTAGTTTAAATAAATCAATAGCATATTTAATGTGGCCCTACACAAGGTCAGCTTGCTTGTCAATAATAATATAAAAAAGCTAAACACCTATAACATGCACCAACAATCAAGAAGATTAACAAGCTGGTATTGATACATAGCGCCTGTATTATTGATAGCGTTTACATAGCACACTTGGCAAATTTAACATGCTTCACATTCCTCGGTATTTCAACCGTGATCCACAGTCATCAGAGCCACATCTATCAGTATTGTTTCTTGTTTAAGCTTTTTTGTTTGCTCCATTAGCTTAAATGTAACATCGGTACATCGTGATAATCGGCCACTGTGTCAAACCGCTGGATAAAAGCCTCTGTATGCTGTCACCATCCCTCACCCAGCTCACTTGCCGCACATGCTCCATCACCAGAGCGACCGTCCCTCTGGTGAATTGCCTCCTTTGGTCTGCTGCTCCATTAGCGGTCTTGACCATCGACCATCATCCCCTTCCGGCAATGCATCTCACCCAAGTCCACTTATTTGTCTTTAACTTAAAAGAAAATATTGAACATTTTACATAGCATCTGCATACAACGTAAAACACGTTCCTTCCGAGTGGGCAGGTAGGAACTTGGTTGGACAGCGCATTCGTGCACGACAGACAAATATGCACGACAGACAAATAATCCCTGGTGGGGAGTGTGGAATCTGTTGTTCCTACCTGTGTACAAGATAACTTGACTTGAGGTAGCCAGCCCCTTCAACTATCGGCCCCTCCCCCTTGCTTAGGCCCCTCCGCTGACCCCCCTCTCTTCCCTTAGGCCCCTCCCCTGACCCCCCCCCCTTCCCTTAGGCCCCTCCCCTGATCCTCCTCCCTTAGGCACCTCCCCTCTCCGTACCCGGCAGTAGGTCTCCACCAGAGAGCTGTTTATATTATATATATATTTATGCACGACAGACAGACAAAAAATCCCTGGTGGGCAGTGTGGAACATATTGTTCCTACCTGTATAATAGATTCCTATGCACACGATTCAAAGTATTAGGTAACCTGGAGCTTTTTTTGGTATACATTTCACTGTCGGGTGCTCTGAAGCCCTTGGTTGGGTCTGCTGCACCTCATAAAAATGCAAATTAAAACATGTAACTAAGCACATTTACACACGAGCACAAAAAATGTTTTGACAAATTCAATACATCTGTAGAGACACACAAAGTGTTCTCTACGCTGTTGCGCAAGCCACGCCGAGTGCCGGGCATCTCCATTGGAGGACTGGCGGACACGTGACCGGGGATCCAGGAGGGGGTGTGGCCGAAGGCGGCTGCCAGGGGATAAAAGGAGCAGCGCCGAGGGGACTCTGGGCTCGTTTTGGGGATCAACTGAAGAGGACTCCGCTCTTCGGCGTCGTGCAGATTTAGCTGGGAATCGTTTTGCATCTTTGCCGACCAGATGAAGTAATATCGTGCCAGCAAGCATGAAGACTTAAAAAAAGGGAAACAAGTCAAATAAGCTGGCATTGCAGAGCCTTATTCACCACATATGCGAACAAGTGTACAGGAGTACACAAAGCTGTCTCGCAACAACACTGACCCATAAGCAAAGATCACAAACAGCGTGTTAACACGGGACCGAATAGACGGACGACGGAACCGAACATATACCGGCAAAACGGCCAACAACGCGAATCAGTCACTGCTTCTATGAATATCAAATACATGCACGGCAGCATCTGCTGTCTGCAAACGCTACCGAGGGGGATGCACATTCGATACACGCATGTGTGCTACAGACCCGTTCGGTAGCTAACTCACACACATATAGTGAACAGTCTAGAACAGCATAGCCACACTTAACAATAGAATCCAGTGATCAGCGAGTTGTTTTATTAAACTCGTCGCCTCTACAAATAGTGTTGTGTGTGCCTCAGTAATTACACACACTACACATCTTTAGATGGCGACTTGTGTCAGTGATTCTACTCTGAGCCAATGCAGGAGGGAACGTTGTTTTTTTAGCTTCATAATTTTTTTAAGACACCGTCTCTCCAAGCCCATTTGTCGCACAATGTAACCAAATAAACAAATAATTTCAAGAGGCAGAGACATCCTCCGTGCCTTTTGTCCTTCACAACCATGGCAATGAGATGTAGGCTACAACATCAAGCCAGCTGAACTGGCCTGGCCCCACACCAATTGGGTACAGATGGCGAAAAAGAAGTCGGGAGGAAATCGATGTCTAACGGCCGTTATTTGGCAGTGTTTAGGGCGCTTATTCTGTCAGCTAGACCAGACGCAAAGCTAGGCAATTCTCTTAGGATCAAGAGCAGACTTGCAAGTTGTGAGTAAATATACAATTATATGATATTTTGCACTGCTCTCTGATAATGTGGGAACGTATTCAATAATTACAAAGACTCCAATGTATTCCACACAATCTGTTTGGGAAAGTGCTGAGCAAGTACCTGGTTTGGTCGGCACAGCACAAGAGGGAGTGGGTTCCTAGCGCAGTGCCCCTACCCACTATACTACCGCTTTGCACACATTCAATTCTCAGCACATATATGCGCATTTAAAGGCGTGAATATTTGTAACAGACCCAATGATATATGAGAGTGGGTCAAGCAGTTTTGAAGTTCTGAAAACAGAATGTGCAAAGCAGAAATTCACACTTGTAAATCTATATTTTAATGCAGCATATTCATTACATAGTAATATTCATGCAATGAGATATGTTGATACTAATCAGTGCGATTCCTCTTTTAGTGCTGTGCACTCTGTTCTCACATCTTTTCACCAATTCAAAAGCCAACAGATATTTTTTTTACATTTAAAGCAGATATCTTGTACATTTTACTTAAGGCCTTGCTGGTTTGTGCCTTGGTGAGGATGGTTTTCATTGTAGTTCGAATTTTTTGTCTGTCAATTTGCCTTTTTATGAGCTGTGTTGCTCTTTGAAGAAATAACAATATTAGTGACCGACACAAAGTACCCGACTTCAAAGGGCATAATGACATGTTTTTGCATCTTTGCCGACCAGATGAAGTAATATCGTGCCTGCAAGCATGAAGACTTAAAAAAAGGGAAACAAGTCGAATAAGCTGGCATTGCAGAGCCTTATTCACCACACATGCGAACAAGTGTACAGGAGTACACAAAGCTGTCTCGCAACAACACCGGCCCATAAGCAAAGATCACAAACAGCGTGTTAACACTGGACCAAATAGACGGACGACGTAACCTAACATATACCGGCAAAACGGCCAATAACGCGAATCAGTTACTGCGTCTATGAATATCAAATACATGCACGGCAGCATCTGCTGTCTGCAAACGCTACCGAGGGGGATGCACATTTGATGCACTCAAAGTAAGGCATAGAAAAACACTTAGGGTTCACTCACAGTATTGCCTGGATGGTTGAAAACTACAGGGTCAGACACCCCACTAAAATAAAACAGAAAAATTGGAGAACGAAAAACATGTTATTGTTTAAAAAAATCCTCTAGACATGTCCCACCAAGCTCGACATTCATTACACGTTATAACACTCCCTCTGTAAGATACGGAGCCATCACATTCACAAAATTCAATCACCTGCTGAGAAGAGGGGTCCAGTGGAAATCAGTGGGGTATCTACAAATGATAAAATTATTTGGCAATGCTGCGCTGCCAGTGCTGAAAAAGCTCAATTAACAAACACCCATCAAAAACACTGTCGTAAAATAAATAAATAGAAAAAATTCGCCATTTCGGGCAATGGCACCTTCTTCATTTGATGTGCTATGAAGAAGAGCCACGAACCGAAATGTTGACAAGTGTTTTGGGCATCGACTCATGGAGCACCCCTGTATATTCAACACACTACACGGCACTACACTTGAACCCCGAGCGTTCCGGCATGAGTGACTGTTATTGAGCAGTACAGCGCAGGTAAATTCTCGACAGGCTATTTCTTCAAAAGATATGTGGTCAAGCAAATACCGTACGCAGTGTACTAAACGCACAAAAAAACAACGCCCAGCTGGGGCAAAATACAGGCAGTAGAAGCAGGCCGGGGAAAGGTGTTTGTAACTCGTATGTCAATTGAATGTTTGACACCACGCAGAGTATCTCTTTGTTACATGCGATGGAAATGAGTGCAAGTTTTGAAGGCGCATTGCAGATGATGAAACGAGACATTTTTGTGCTAAAAATAAAACACGTTCTCTGCTTTCAGGGAGCACCGGTCAACGCGCCTCTTGCAAAAATGTCTTTGCATGTTTTTCCAGCCGGACTTTTGCTTTGGAACACTCTCTCCGAAATTACTTCAGAAAACATAATTTGCAGCAAACCTAATTTTAGACGTCTGCTTCATTGTGCGGTTAATTTACTTATGAGAAACTTGACAGCTTTCATTTGCACAAACCTCAGATAAGAAACAAACTCCATGTCGAACAGACAAAAAAAGACTGTTTAAAAACATCCGAGAACGCCACGTTTTTTTTACACGGCCAATGAAGGTTCACAAAAGTGCAGCTGGAATTCCTCCAGACAGATGAATGTGGGCATATATGTGGGCATGCATGGGGAATAGTAGCGTATTGAGTTTCGCATTGCTGCGACAAACCCGGCGTCCCAAGTTCGATTCCTGCCAACATCTGACATTTGTGGTGATAATCTGAAATAGTTCTGGGCCTCCTGAAGGTCGATTCAATTGTAAGCAAGTACCTGGTTTGTCATGTATATAGCAATACTAGCACAATAAAGGCAGCACGGTGTGATGCTGGCAAATACCAACCTCTAGCATACCGTTTCACGGTTCATGCGTGGCTCGCTAACAGCGCTTGCCACAACAGCTAGATGGGAGGGGGGTATTTGTGCGCGTGTGTGGAGGTGCATGTGTGTGTGTATCGGGTGAGCGCAGGTGCCTATGCGCGTGCAAGGGGGTGTTGCGCACATGCCGGAGTTGACGCTCGCACTCCTGCGCAGAAATCTGACAGCTCCGCCGGTAATGAGACGGCAGAGCAGAAGGAATTGCAATGGGAAGGTCCGCAGGTCAAATCCTTGCCTGCCTAAATGAAGGTAGACTATTACAGTGACTGCCCAAATTATTTGAGCAGTAATGGTGGTTTGGTACAATATAGGCCAAGCACTCTCCCCTTATTTGGCTAAATATATTTCCGTGAACGCCAATTACTAAAAGACAATTGGTAAGCGAACGCAGCAGACTGAAAGTAACCACGTTACATTTAGAAAGCGCCCATAGCTTTCACCCCTGGGTTCCTGAACGTTGAGATTAATAAACAATTAGAGACAAAAACAATACAGTCAATTAGGCATCTTAAAACCACCCAATCACACACTTTAAACTATAGCAACAAAACAAGACGGCCTTAGATTTCATGTATGATCAATAATTCTCTTTCAGCAAATAGAATTGCTGCAGACTTTTTGGAAAGCCCCCTACAAAATTCTGTTTGACTGAAAGATATAAGGGAAATGAAGCCAGCGTACGATTTTAAACAGTGCTCATTTCTTCAGCACATTGCAAGCGATGTGTCCGATTCTCAAGCTCTAATGAGCTCTCGTGGCACTGATATCGGAACCACCACACGGCCCTCACCTTGACAGCCATCAGTGGGCGTTCCGCTTCACGGAGAGTGATATTTCTCTGCCCTAATGACAAGTGTGGCATGCAGACTTGGCCAATGAACCGGCTTCTCAAATCAATAAACCTTTGTTAATCCCCACATGGCCCAAACAGCCTTCATTTATCAATGGCAACAAATATGTTAAAGGGATGAAGCCCCCCACCCCTATCTCTCTCTCCTCAACCCTGGCTGAGTGCACAAGAAAAACAACCCTGGAGGAGAGCCTTGGATTTTCACCAAGAGATGGTTATGGGGGGGAGAAGTTTCAAAATGCAAATTTAGCATCAGCAGCAATGGCAGAAGACATTATTGATAAGATCATCTATCTTGGGAAATGTAAAATTGGTGTTTTCAGATTCAGTTACAACATTATATATTTGTGGATAAAAAGAAAGACAAAGCAGCCTCCACAGAAACGGTGTCCTTGGGGACAAATTCATGTTCTGGTAAATAAATGGAATTCCACATAAAAATAAGAACATAGAGGTCAGGGTATCCGTCTTTTACAGAAACAAATTGCAGCCAAACTTGGCTGTTAAATGGAATTTAAATGTCAGCCTCGGCAAACCGCCCATGCGCGCCGCACCCCACTGCGCGCGCGCGCACACGCTCGCACGCCGACTCGCCACAACAAAACAAAATGAACGTCCCATATTCACGACATTACCCATTCTAACCGGCGAGTCGATGTTCCTCAATGCAATTAAACGTGCGGCTACGCGACATTCCCGAGGCGCGTGTGACACGCGAGAGGCACGCGAAAGCAGGAGCAAGGTCCGGCCCCGACAAACCCCAGGATCGGGACACATCGCCGGGCTTGCAAAGGGCACCCCCACCCCTCCCCCGCAACCGCGCAAGCCCAAGCACAGCGAGCGCCATCGATTACGGCTCGCCCTTTTACGGCTATTGATCCGCTGTTACTGGTCTTCATGAGCACGTGGAGCATCCCCACCTTACTTTCCAATTTCCCCCTTAATGCGAGTCAGCAGGCGGCATTCGGGTCACTGCTGGGCGCTCGGCACGGCGGGATAAATGGGCAAGCGAAGAGTGACTGGTGCACACGCGCACGTGCAGAGCCGCACGCGCCATCTTTGTAAAAACAAACTGAGCGCAAGCAGGTGGTTAACTTGGCAGCACTGTCTGGTTTGCACTTTAAAGGTGAAGAGTTCAATTGCAGCTTGCTCAAACACACACGGGATGACGTTTACAGAGAGATTAAGGCCACATTAGCCATGTCCGGGGTCAAGCACGCATTGAAAAGTATTCTGGCAATTGCAAAAGCTTAACCAGGTTTTGGCAATTTGCAAGGGGCAAATGAAGCGAAACCAAGATGTGCACTTTATTAGCATTTGGTGAGAAAAAATAAGTTGGCAAAAATGACTCATTCTTCTGGTCCTTAAAAGTCTTTGGGGCTTTGTCTTCACTGCTGACCTTAAGGGGCCAAGTGGGGTGGGCTGCTTGAACAGGCTGGGGCAAAGGGTACTCCAGAGATACAAACATTCCCTTCGAAACAGGCGACCAGTCACATAATTTGTCCACCCATCTCACAGTTCTCAAGGGAACTCATTTATTAAATGCATGTCAACCATGGCGGTATTTGTGAAAAAACAAAGATCCCATCACCGTTAATGATTTCACCCTCCACCAAAGTATAGCGGAAGAACAATTTCAAGATTGCGTTTGCATTACCCTATGCTGCTGGGTTCAGTGGTCTGGGAAGGGAAGCCATGGCTATGTAACCGATGTAAAATAGGTTGTGGAAGAGAGGAGCATTTTATGTCGTGCACTAATTTATAGTTTATAACACTTGTAAATGTGGACAAGGCAAATTCAATTGGAACTGATTTAGGTTTAACATTAAATAAGCATTTTTCATGTAATGCATTTTAAATTTAACAACGAGAACCACTTACATGCTGGTATCTTTTTGCCTTCATTCCAGGACACTCGTATAAAATATGAAAACGCTTTTAAATATAAAAATTTCTGCAAATCTCTTGAGCGGCGAGAGAACATGAAAACTTTCCTCTGTAAAACGACAAATAATTTCCCGAAGCCTTACCTGCGCTAACACCAGCCACCTGCCTTGAACGGAAAAAAAAGTAAAATCTGTCATAATTAAACTCGGGTAATTCAGTGCCAGACAGTAATAGATACCCCCCTACACCCCCCCCCAAAACATCATGCTCCATCTTCACTATGCTCCACCACTGACGACCGCTGCAGCAGTTTGCCAAGCGGGACACTGACCCAAGCAGACACCCAAAGGACAAAGCAGATGGATGTGCCCCACACGCCACACGCAGCTCTCCCACACGGCGGCAGTAAACTCAACCAACCGTACCCCACGTGCACACATTGGTTCATAATTCTTAATTGCCATGCCAAATCTAGTGTGCACCCATAGAAAACTGTGCCGGGCGTTGATAGAAAACACCACCCTGGCACGGCTCTCGGTAACTCCGCAGAAAAGTCAGGGTTTTGAGTCTGTGTGTGTGTGTTTTGTGTGTGCGCAGTTGGAAGAGTAATATAAAATCTCCATAAACAAAAAATATGTGGATTGCCATGACTCAACTGCTGTAAAAAGTTGGGGAGACCCTTGACACACGAGAATTTATTTGAAAGCACTTTGGAACGTTTGTTTTATAACCCACACACCTGGCTAACCCCCCTCTCTCACCTTGGGAAATGAATGTGAATCCAACACAAGTGGCTCCGGCTCCCCAGTATGCTGATAATTATCTCTTGAGTAGAAGGCAACCCAACAAAAGACCTCGGCCTAACAAGAGCTCAAGAGTGAAGACTGTTAAAAAAACAATCCACATGCATTGTTAAGAAGGCTCGAGCAATCACACAGGTTGATAAGTTGAATAAAATATTTTAATGATATTTTAATTTTACCAGGTAAGGCCCACTGAGCTATATAGCTCTTTTCAGAAGTGACCTGGCTGCAATGACAGCTCAATGAATGGTTTGTTACATGAACTTTAAAGCAGCCCAATACTCTAAAAAGCATGTTTCTAAATGTGGAGGGAAGAATCCATGTGAGTAGGGGAGAGAACATCCAAACTCCAAATATACACAATTGGAGTAAACACAAAAATCATCGCCCCCGTCTAGAAAATATTTGCAGAAACCTCCTTAAAAAATAGTCAAGAGACTCAATGAGACTTTTCTTGGTAAACAAGATTAGAAATAATAATAAAGCTAACAGAATATTTATTTTAAAAATCTCTCTTGAAGAACGCAAGGAAAACTGCTTGCACAATTTATAACCCGATCCTATTGCCATATAGGCAACACAAATCCATCCAAAAATAATCTGGATGAGTTAACGGTGTCAGCGTGGTGTCCGTGAGCCAGGACTGATACAACGCAAGAACATGTGGAGGGAGTATGCCCACACCATTTTCAATGCTGTTCAGCATTGAATGTGCTGGGGTCACCGAATGCACCGGCCCTCCGTGCTGCGATTGTCACGGTGTGACCGCCCACCATTGCCCAATGCCATCAAGCGCAAGCCTCCTCTTAAGAGGTCTGTGCAGACCCATGCCAGCACTTTTAGGTTGCCACAGCAATGGGGTCCAGGATTTCGCTGCACCACATTAGTCCCGTCGCCTCTCGCATCGCCAGCACTTTCATCCTGCCCAAAGAGGATTCTAGAGTGTACAGTGGCTGGAAAAGGGAGCCACTTAACCCAGAGATATACAGAAACACACGTATTTTCACATAAAAAGACAAAGATTCTCCCCCCCCCCCCCCAACCTCTTTCGCAAGCAAGACTGAGGGCAAGTACTTTGAGGAAAGCACAGTCCATGGAGTGGGTAGTGGGGCCACCACAACACCCTGCCACCTTTGTCTCCCAGTGTTTACACATCGCTGCAGATATTTTAAGGCTGCGTCGACCTAGGGGAGGCCCAGGAATATTTCAGATAATCGCCACTGTTTAATGGTCGTAAGCAGGAGTTGAACCCAGGTCGCTGGGTTCGTACCACAGTGCACTAACTACGACACCACCACTCCCCCACTTTCACATACTCGGGCACGCAATGTAGTATTTGTGAAGCTGACTATTCTCGTGAATGCTACATCTGATTGAAAACATTATGAATTGGACGCTTCATAGCGTAGCTAAATTCCACACAGAACCATCAATGCTTGCACGCGAAACTTTCACGCTTGCTTGAGAATAGCATTAAGATCTTCAAGACGTTGCTGGAGAAGACTTCTATTATTGGCACGGTAACCATGGTTTTTAAAATAATGTTGCTTGCAAACGATCATTGCTCTTCATGGTGAATGTTATTGCAGACAAAAAAAATAACACCTGCCAGAATTTACAGCTCTTATTATCTTCATGTACAGTGGATGTGTATATATATTTCATAAGTTACTGCCAATGATAATCCATGAATAAAATGCAAATTAGTAAATTATTTTCTTGTTAGCCTATTTTAGCATCTTCACTATTACGTGCTGCCCTCTTGTGTTGGTATTAACAGACAGCCCAATTTCTAAATACATTTACGAGGAGCAGAATATTTCGCTCCAAAAATCTTGGTAATGTTAAGACTTGAACACACTGACCAAAGCTAAATTGAGAAAATATGCTCCCAAGAGAAAAAAGTCCCTATTGACAATTGCTACGATTTTATCACCACTTTTTATCTTCTTTCACTCACTCATTGGCATCTGTGATATCTTGTACATTTTGAGAGCCTATCTCAAGGGATAAAAGATTGCCAGAATGACCGTGGGAAATCTCATCACGATGACTTTTCGGAAATAAAAACGAATTGATGGTACTTAGAACACCGACTGATGCTTGGCAAATGTAAACTAATAATCCAAGGTTTCCAAAACAAAAAACACAATCTATTATTAATGAAGAACCTTTGAGGTTTCGTCGCAATAACTGAGAATGTGTCTCAAGAACTACATGAAATCCAACTTAGGTGGGGGGGGGGGGGGGGGGGTTAGGCACAACTTCAAACAAATTTCACGCCAGTGTCATAACACGTCATCATAATATATCATCTCCAAAGTTTAACACACTCTTCCCAATACTTCAATGACTTTTCCAGAGAGCACAATGTCAACATTCGCCATCTTTTAAGCTGAAAATTCAAGGGGTGCGCAGTTGTGTGTCGTGCACCCTATGATCTCCATGTTGGACTACATTGGTAGGTAGCCAGCCAGCCAGAGACATATGAACAAAAAAACTGTAATTGCATAGTGACAAATGCATTTAAAGAAAAGTTGATGAAATACATTTTCCTTCAAAAGCAAAAAATATAAACCAATGCCAACCATCCAAAGCAGTGAAAAGTTGTTGCTCTATAAATGTAAAATCTTGCAAAGAAGTGCATAATTATATAACGCTAAACTACACACATACATAATAATGGTGCGTGCATACACGTTGTATGCAGTCGAGGATGTACATTAAAATTACAAACACTCGTGTGGAAACCACCCGAGATGGCAGCCGTAATTGATTTGTGGTCAAGCACCCATGGGGACCTGTGAAAATCATTTTTTTGAGGCCATCACACGAGATCCTGCTTGCCTCAATATCGCTGCAGCCAGAGCAATATAAACACGGTTTATTGCAAGTGCTGCAAGCCTGAACTCCCACAGAGGGCAAAAACAAACAAAAGCACCCAGCAAATGCTGAAAGATTACAATCTTTCATTTAGATACTTAAAATACCAATAATGTCACACAGAATGCACCTGATCTCGCAACCTAAGCAGGCCTGAGCCTGAATAGTGCTTGAGATGGGCGATCACCCAGCAGCAAGCCAGGCTGCAATTGGTGGCACGGAGCTGTGCTATGTGGCAGTCAGCAGTGCATTCAAATCCATTGCTATACTGTACTTCTATGCTCCTGCGGCTCAGCTCACTACCCACGCTCCAGAGACATGACTATCCTTAGCAGAAGAATGCCAAATTGGACGAAGGAAAATTCTTGGTCGGTCATGACAGAGACGTTTAGAAGAGGATCTTTAAGGCATCAACTCAAAGGCAGGAAAGTGCATGAATTGTAAGTATTGATGCTCGTGTGAACGGGAGCAAAGATTTCCATCTGGGCACATACATAGAAGTATGGAGTGAAGTGTATATGTATGGGGCTCAATTACCACCAAATTAGGACAGAAAGAACTTATAGCTGCCAGGAAGATGAACAAACCCACAGTTATTTGGGCACATCAATAGATCCAACAAACCAAACCCATCCACAACAAGGCAATATCGAAGGTACTAGAAACAGAGGGAGCGCCAAAGGAAAACTGAGTACAAAATACATTCTAGTCTGTTTACATTACAGCACAATAGTTACCTTCTATCTATCTAATGCTTCTGTAACTTAATTTTCTAACTGTATTATGATCAGTCTAAAAATAATCTGCCCACGGCCGACTTATGCAAGAGGAAAGGGGCCATCCATTTAATATGTACGCATGAAGGGGGGAGTTAACCCAAATGTGTCCGCTTGCGTATGGGGGGGTCTACTCACAATGTACGTAAGCAGAGGAAACGGGGGGGGGGGGGGGGGGAAGCCTCGATAATAATTTATCTAAATTGGCCTTCAAATGATGAGTTAGATAGTCCGGCGGTGGACTGTTTGCTTAAACACGTTAATATTATTAATCCTTGATCGTTTCTGCGTGGATTAAATACCAGTTGTTCTATAGGATTTTGAGGGGGGGTGCGTCAGGCGTACGTAAGCCGGTGGGGGGGGGGGGGGGGTAAAAAGTATGTGTGCGTACAAGGAGAGGGGAGAGGGGTAAAATTTTGACATATTTTTGCATACGTACTAAATGGATGGCCCCAAATGTATTATTTAATAGTGATTTATGTTCGTGCGACATTTCCAATTTCTCACGTGACAGTTGCGTTTGTTCCGATTTCTCATTCCTTCACTGGTGTACTTTATTTGCTTTGTATTTGTTATGTTGGCGACCAAGATCACTAAAGCATATCAATACAATCCTTGGTCTCTGAGTTCTCACCTGATTAAATAACCACCCCCCCCCTGACCCCCCCAGTAACTTGAAACTCGACTTGGATTCAGATCCTTGGCACTGCAGTCGGCTGCTGATCGGCAAGGCCGAGGACCGTGCGGGGGGGGGGGGGGTGCAGTTGAAAGGGGAGATCGCGACCAGAGCTGCCCAACACGCGCAGTGCCCCCCCCAATGACCTCGTCGTTTAAACCGGGCATGGGAGACGGATGAACGCAAGCAACATCGGGATTCTGCTGAATCTCGCTCCTGCGTAGCGGCGTCTTTACCTGCGAGCACGCGGTTGACGGAAGCGTGGGTTGCGAGGCCCGGCTGCCCCCGCTCGTGAAAGATGCCCGCGTAAGGTAAGTAGTCCGGCAACAGGAACCGCCTGCACAGCACAACACAGCAGAGACGAAACAAAGTTTTTATAGCACCTGCATTTAAAAACTCAATCCAACTCCAGGGAGAAGAGAATGGTGGGTAAAGATCATCCTGTCACAGTGGATCACATGAACTCACAGCGTCTCACCAAAAGATGTATAGCCTTTAACAGACTTTTGCGTCGAGTGATAGGTAGCGAGCACCTATGAATGCCGGCACACAAAAGGGGGTGGGTGGCCAGCACCACGCTCAGCCACATTTGTCTCCCAAGTGGCGATATTAACACATCGCACCAGGTGCTCCGTTTAGGCTGAGTCGACCTAGGGGAGGCCCAGGACCAGTTTAGATATTTGTTAGTGGTGTTGGCTGTGAGCGGGAATTTAACTCGGGTCGCCAGGTTTGCAGCGCAGCACGCTAGCCACTGCGCCACCGCTCCCCATACCACACTCTATATATACATACACACACGATGTTTCTGTGATACTGCATTGGTCGTGGAACACAAGCAAAAATAACAAAAACATTAGTCAATAATACTACCCTAAGAGAGTGACCTCTCTGCTTTGGAGGGCCATTTCTTGAAAATGTCACCTTTTGTATTTTTGTTCCTTTTAGGACAGGGTTATTGGTAAATATGTTCTAGCTTTTTGATATTTATCACAATATGCATGCGCTACACCACCTATAGCATATATCCATACACACACATGAAGCAGATGCCTGACGGATGCATGTTTATTCTGGGATAGTGTGCAAGGCTTTATAAATGCCCAGAGCAAAACATTTTTAATTACGTGCAAGATTCGGCTGTTCGTGCGCCTGAAACAGGTGTTCACATTCAGAATTTGGTGAGGCCGGCAGTAACACAGCCACAGGCTCAAACCAAGCAGTTCCCTGGATTTAGTCATTGACCGAAATAATTTGCTCTAACAGATGGAACTGACTCATGTCCCAAGCCAGCATCACGCAATGCAGTTGCAGAAGCGCTAACAGCCTCGGTGGGATACACGTAGGTGTTGATGGAGTGTTTGTCTCGACTATTAAAACGAATGTGTCATGCCTTAAGCCCGTGGTGAGGAACAAACGAGTATCCCTCTGACTCTCATGAATTACCCACACTTTGGACCGACAAACAGCCCACTAATAATCCCACTATAAAACAGGGCTTTAAATACGACGGCTAATAAAATGAACATATATATACGGACAATGAACTTTACAAGGTGACAAATAAAACAGACAACGCTTCCAATTGAACGACAAAGTTAACCACTTAACCACCTATGAAACAGTGGAAACATTTTTAAAGAGGCCGGTATGTTTGGTAAAGAGACTTAACTGTCAATAAGACAATACACTGAGGCGCTGCAAGAAGTCGATAAACCCAATCAAAGCTCGCGGCAAACCCGGCCAATCCGCAGTCGTTGGAGGCCAAGTGGTTATGCACTTTCAGAGCCAACGCAGGGACGCGTCAGCCCCTGCGCCTTATCGGATGTCGAGGTGTATTTACAGTCACGACACCAAGCTCAGGGGACACAGGGACTGTGACTCAGTGCCTCCATCTCAGTTAATTTTCCCCACTCGCTGCGGAGACCTCCCGGTGCCTACTCCATCGGGGTTCACGTGCTGCTGGCGCAATGGCTGGAAGCTCGCATCCGGCAACACAAATGCACCGGTTGGAGTCCCACGCCCGACGCTTCCATAGCATCTCCCGATGTGCAATAAATGTTCTTCTTGGTTCTTTCGGTAAAGTCACGTAAAATGGAAATAATAAAATAATAAAACATAATTAAATAATTCTCACGACGTTTATTATGTTTTATTTTTATTATTTTATTATTTCCATTCTACGTGACTTTACCGAAAGAACCAAGAAGATGAATCCCTGCAGTCACGAAAGCTTTAAATCGAAAAGTGCAATAAATGCTTAGTCTACAGCCAAATCCCCCCACAAAATGGAAATTACACACGCTCGCTGGTGTAAATGCTAAGCACCCCGCTCTTAAAAACTGTAAGCCACTGCTGTGTTAATGCAAAGAAGTCTTTGTCTTCAGTGTCTAAATATCCCACAAGAGGGCAATGCGGTGATTATAGTTTAAAAGACGTTCAACTAAACACTCTTTATGAAAGCACTCATCGCCACATAGCCTTAATAACAAAACAAGCTTCCCTGGCATTGGTGCAGTATTTGCAGTTGCTTTAAAAAACACACAAATACACACATTTCGGCTATGGAAGCGGCATCGGAAAGGTCTACCATCAACTTTGGCGACTGAAACATTGCGGACATATAAAGCAACGTTTGGCTCCTTAAAATAGTTGCGTAAAGATACGTGATGCAGCAGTTATTTTGTTATGTAAGCTTGCCAAAGAAGTTAATCAGCAGGTCTCGACATCATTGTGGGGCGCTGTCCCCAGTCAAAGAGCGTGACTGAATTTTACGGCTTTCCATAAAGCATCGTGACGGTGGTGGGGGCCTGGTGATGATACGCTGGCGATTGCGGCGGGCTCCACCTCGGGCCGTTCTAACAAATGACCTGTCGGAGGTAACGTCATGCGCGGAGGCTCGCCTGTATAAATGGCAGGGCTTAATCTCTAAGGTAATCTGACAAATGCACTTCCGCCAGCTGGTCCCCTCACCTTCCTCAACAAACCCATACAACCTCCACACTGCTGTGGCACGTATAGGTGAGCGCAATAAAAAACAAGTATAACCCGTAAAAACAAAGTTTTTAACTATAAATCCTTTATATGCGTGGCGGCTAGAGTCCTCTCGTCCTCTGGCTTGAGATGGCTGCCACCTATGGGTCAGATGATTGTCTGCCACCATTAAGCAATTGGTAATTAAATATTTAATTTGTTTTCCCTAAACAGTGTAAAATTTTTGATTTTTTTTTCACGAAAATTAATTGTCACGCACAACGAGTCTGTGTGGAAAATGTCGGCTCGATTGGATCACGGGAAGTGGGTTAAAAAACGACCGAAATATTTGCACGGTCCTAAGCAAGCACGCAAGCAAGCAAGCACGCAAGCAAGCAAGCAAGCACGCGAACTTAATATAAAGGATTTAAAAAACAATTATTCAGAGCACCTTCCTCAATCCACTGCTGGATGAAGGTCTCCCCCATGCCGGGTTTTGGCAATTACGATACTTCACCACGCTCATCAGTGTGGGTTGGTCGAGTGGGGAGCAGGGTAACAACCCACCACCGCTTCAAATATCACTTGCCACTGATATTAGCCATTGTCTGGAATCAAACTCAAGTCACAGGCTTCATAGCGTAGTGCACTAACCACCGTGCCACCACTCGCTCACTAAACTAAATTGTGTCTGCCTCAATGGAACTACACAAGGAACGGGAGGTGAAACGAATCACCTCCCTGGCACTTTTATGAATTTCCATGACACAATTAGATTTTGTTTTTACATTGTGGCGACTGTAGTGGCCTCTAGTGGCTGGAGGGGGCACATGATCCGATTGCATACATTTATGAATCTAAAAAAACATTGATTCTTCGACGTGTGGTTTAATGTTATTTGTTGGCTTACGAATCGATATTAATTGATGAATTGATGCAATGTTACTTACAACCCTACTAGGAACCCACCTGGGGCTTTACAGCTCAACATCAATTGACCAATCAAAGTGCTGCCCAAATGCCAATTCCTGTTCTTGAACTGAAGCACACGCTCGTGTTTTCTTTTTGTACGCAAAGATTGCAATGGCAAAATATGATTACAGGGCCAATTCAACCCACACAATGGAGAAACCTTGCACTCACATCACACTGCAACAATTTAGCATCTCATAATAACGGCAGATTTCACAGGACACGATGCTCTCGTGATTATAGCAAAGGCACAACCACCGATCATTACCGCTAGGAACATTGAGAAATTATACAGTTGCCGACATCACACACAAAAACGGCTTTCCTCGATTTACCATATTCAGTAGTGCCTTTATCGCATCGCGGCGGCGATTAAAATTCGCCGCACCGTTGTTTATTTATTAATATTCTAATTATCTGGCTGCATATTGAAATGTAATTAGTTTTACCACGCACGTTTTTGGGAACAATAGTCTTCCTCGGGAAGCGTTTATTTATCGTCTCACAAAATCCAATGGCCGTCTTTCACGGAGAACTAATCAGCAGCAGCATCATTGAGCATGTTACCCTTTGGCAGGACAGTGGATGTGTGTTTATTCTGGAGAAATGTGTAAAATGCGTCTCGTAAGATACACCCATGGAGAACTCCTAATCAGAAATTTGACACATCACACCTCTCCGATCACCCCGCTGGGGAACGGTAGTCTTAATCTTTCTTACCCCATCTCTCCCAGAGGCTAAAGCCATTTCGGCACCGTAATTAAATTAAAGCAAGAACATTTTTACTTGGTTATTGCAAAGTATGGCTCCAAAATCTCTAGCACCTGTTGTTTTTGGATCTTCTACCAAAAACAGGACGGAGGAAAAAGGCTACGCAGATCTGTTACTGTGATAGCCAACACGATGAGGAATGTTTCCTCTACATAGGTCTGAGATTTTGGGTCTTCACAACACGCAGTTATTTATTAATTCGGTGTTTAACACAACTGTACAAGAGCTGGCTACTACAGTTTTTAAATGTACATGTTGTAGATAACTTGGACAGCAGTCTTTGTGTACCAAAAAAACCAGGCCAAACATGGTTCTCAACAATATGTTGACAAAAACACATTGAAACTGATCCCTCTTTTTTGGCCAGACTAAATTATCGATTAACGATTCACCTGGAATGCACCTGAACCTGTCAGATCTCGGAAGGTAAGCAAGGTTTGAGTCTGGATATTGCAAGGATGGGCGGCCACCGTGCATAGCAGGAATTATATGCTGTTGGGCTACGTGGTGGTCCGACAGTGCAGAGAAATCCATTGTTGTACTGTACTTCTATTCCCCCTCATCTACGTATCCCCGCATTCACCAAGCAGCATGGACCAGCGTGGCGAGTTTTGGTCAAATAACCCCCACAATCTGCATGGCTGAGAGGAGGACCTCATACAGCAGTGGATGACACGGGGGCGTTACATGGACACATGTTCATACTATACTCTTTGGTTCTTCCGGTAAGCCACATGGGTAGAAATAAAACAAAATAAATCACTACACTATAATACCCTATTAACACTACTTCGGCTACCTTTGTTTTCAAAAACTTAAGTAAACTCTTGCTGATAACAGCTTCTCTTCACAAGGCAGCAGACATCGTGCACTTCGTAGCAGACATCTCGGCTGTCGCGATTTTCACCTGAAGACAGTGGCTTGTGTTGCTATCGAAACGTCGTGATTTGTTTTATTTCTACCTATGTGACTTATCGAAAGAACCAAAGAGTATGGATTCCTGCAGTCACGAAAGCTTCAAATCTAGTTTGTTCATATTTAGGCAATAGTTTCAATGGAGCCAGGCTCAGGAACGTTCGACTCCCATGTGCTGATGCTGATGCAGTTTTGACGGGCACTCTCGTTAGGGGCCCACATACAGGTGACGGTGATTAAAAGCACACCCCCTAAGCAGTAAATCCAGCTGTGCTTATATCCAAAGTGTGCTTGTAACAGAAGTTGCCTTTCACCTTCCCCGCCCCAAACCCCATTAGTAAAATGGAATATCATAAAGTGCCTATATCCAGCTTCTACTGCACATGAAATGTCACCAATGATAATGTGTACTTAGCAGGAGGAGGCAGGGTGGTGGGGGAGGAGGGGTTGCACCCCTTTACTTTATTATCTTTATTCAATCACAAAATA
This sequence comes from Lethenteron reissneri, assembly GCF_015708825.2. Classification (NCBI taxonomy): domain Eukaryota; kingdom Metazoa; phylum Chordata; class Hyperoartia; order Petromyzontiformes; family Petromyzontidae; genus Lethenteron; species Lethenteron reissneri. The sequence continues at coordinate 3,276,444 of NC_083811.1, forward strand.
CCTTGCTCAGTAATGACATGAATGCGGGACCATCAATGCCCGTGAAGTGACCCGACTTAAAATTCCGAAAATCAAACATCAAACCTGTGAAACAAACAAGATTCAGAGCATCCTTTTCGCAGTAAACGATGGAGGGGGGCCATCGCAGGGCAATGGACGGAGCGTGACCTGGCGCGGAGGAGTTTTCTCATCTCACCTGGGGGTGAAACGGCCGAGGGATGGCACAGGCAGGCGCGATCGGGGAGCAACACGCGGCCGTGATCGCTCGTTCCCGCCATCGCTAGAAGTGGGCCACACACACGGGGGAGAGGAATGGAGAGAGAGAGAGAGACGGAGGAGAACAAGGGAGATGGGTGGGGGCACACAAGGGAGAAGGGGTTGGACGATTGGGAGATGGATCGAATGGATGATGGAATTGGGGTGAAGATGGTGGGAGAACGAGGTAGGGGGGGAGAGGGGAACCAGGTGACTGGAGAAAAACGATCCAACACGTGTGTGTGTGTGTGTGAGCGTACAGCTATCTCGACCCACAGGGGTCAGCAGAGACAAAAATTATGTCTGCAGTCAAGCTGTAAGGCCATGAGATAAAGGCCAGCCGGCACACCGTATGTAGGACAAGACTAAATTGAACATAATTAAATAACAGCAAAATAACAAATCATACCCTGACATGTGCTTGTGGTCACGAATATTTTTGCTTTACCTAAACTTTAATGGCGTTAAATAACGCCCGTGGGGTTTTTCCTCTAACGCGTGCGCTTTTCCAAAAAGAAAAACCAGCAGCGCACGAAACAAAACCAACGAGTGCCGTTTACAATATTACTGTGTTTTATGAAACAGGATGACAAAGAAAACAAGTGGCAGGACTGTTCACACAAACCCACCGCACCGTTTTCTGAACTGATTAGCGAGCGCACAGGCACCACCAAACTGCGCCAGAGTTGTGCCGGCTCCCGCGGGGAGGACAAGGGACTACGGGGCAACCCCCCGGCACTGCCGAAACCCACCACGCGTACCCGCTACGCTGGGATAAATCAGGGCTGTTCACCATCATCCTCCGGGGAGGCGCTGTTCTCTCAAGCACCTTGTTTTTTTTTTTAAACCTTCTATTTCCTAGCCACCGGCCCCAGCCTGCCTGCTGCACCCATTACTTACTACGACAGCTTCATTCTCCGAATGCTGCTCTGCCACATCAATCACGGGGGGCCTCAGCGCACAAGGCAGGAGTGCTCAACCACTCTCTATCGAGCCTCTGGCTTGGCTCCTGAAACTTAAAGAGAACCCCCAAAATGACACTGGCATATCTCTTAATGGTCGGTCACTGTACCCCCCAAACCTGTCAATGTGGTTGGCCCAATGAACTGCCTCCAAACCCCAACACCAAAACCATCCACTTCTCGTATGTTTTCCCTCCATTGAAAAACTAAAACTCGAGAAGACTCAAATTTCTCACAATCCACGAGCACTACTTAAAGATGACGGCAAGCACATCGCTAATGTGGAATGTTGTGCATAACCATCAATTCTGCTGGAAGCTATCACAAAGGGCATACAATATGATTGAGTACATTTCAAAAGAAGTTCTGAATGAAAACTACATTACAAAAGCAGAAGCCACAACTCAACAAAATACAGCTGAATAAACACCATAAGCCTTCGGCTTCTGTCATTATAGGCTACGTTAAGCTGCATCAACTACCGAGTTTACTTGTACATGCTGTCTCTTGCATTCTCATAGCGTAATAAGACTACCAATATTATAGAAAAATGCATTCAAAATTCTGCTACATTAAACACTACCTCTCCTCGTCTCGCTATTCTTGTCCACGCTATTTCTATCAAATGTCCTTCCCCTCGAATGCTAAGAAATGCATCCCAGCATTCGTCAAGTTTTTAAAGGAGCCTAAAACAACATTCAAAACACCGTCAAGCCTGGCAAAGTGCAAATACAATACATAGTAGCTGTACAAGTGCATACAAAGATAGCACCGTTGGATACAAATTTATATAACATGTAGCATTAAAAAGTAGTGGTTACTTTCAGAGAGAAAGCCACGTAAAGCGACTGATGAAACAATCAAGTTCAGCCACCATCTGCCAGGTAATTACTTTCATCTATTTTGTTTTATCCATGAACAGTATTATTAGCACTTCCCCAATACAAAATTAATGACAAGATTAAAAGATCAGCATATATTTTAATAAAGGGCCTTAAAATTCACCTGCATACATGATGGCCTGTGCGGATTTGTCAACATACGGATCATGCCACTGTTCTTGTGTACACAGCCAAGTAAATTAGATATAATTATGCATAGCAGCTTAAAAATACATGTAAAACATTTACATAGAATTACACATAAAACATGCAAAACCTATCACCAATTATAACACCTCCGTTGGCCTCAATAACGAATACAGTAGAGCATTATGCACAAAACAAACTGGTGATTCCTGCAATATTTATTCATACAAACATAAGACGCTTATGTTTTATTAAAGCAGTGCTACCCTCGATGTAATTGCAAAACTGCCCACAAACCGTCACAGCGAATGACGTCACTTGGGCCTGCTTAGCATGTAAAGCTTTGCAGGTTGACCTAAAAACAAAATGCGGCAACAAGCAAACATTGCATTTATTGACATGCATTTTACATGCATATTGGATCACCCGCCTTTGGATAATTTAAATAAGCAACAGCCCTTCACATAAGATTTGCACAGGCATAGCCCCTTTGTCGCACAGAAGTCACAACGGCGACTCCATGAGCGATCACATCCAGTCGCTGCCACTCCGCCACCAATTTCAAAGCTGACAAGGAGCGCAACATTTCTTCGAACGTTACCACTTGGTCCGCGGAATATCAACGCGTTTATTTTTCCATTTGACGCAATCACACCGGTAGCATATGGTGGCAAGTGCACCCGGTTGGATTGGGTGACATTTAGACGCCGCCACACATTCTGTGGGATCTGGGGGCCTTGTAAATAGAAATGCAGTACACGGCGCACAGCTGCAAGCACCGTGGGGGGTCCCTATTATAGCTAATGAGTTTCCACGCAACAGGTGTGCACACGGTATAAATGGCGCACTTATTTTACGATGCTAAAAAAAAACTAATATAATAATAACGGCTTCTAATAATGGCTTCGCAAGATACAGAGTCCACTTGCGTACGGCAAATGGCAACTTGCTAATGGAGTAAGCAATTAATTTTCCTAAACGGGGGAATGTTTGTTGCAGTATTCCTCGCGCAAACTGTAGGGGGAAAGAAATGGATAACCGAGTCGACTATAAACAGCTTGGGCGTGAGAAACAGTGTCGACAAGAAGCCAAGACAGATGGGCACGGGGTAAGGGCGGGCACCAGGGTGGGATAACAACGCAGAAAGATGACACGGGGACCTAAGTGAATTAAATTTTTATCGAGCTTGATGACACGGAGATAGATATGACATTGAAACTTGTCCCAAATCATATTTTTGTTAACTTGTTATCTAATTTCATAATCAACAAATACATAAACAGCCACATACATAATATATAATGGGGCTTTGCAAGTTAAGCTTTGGGGACAGTGAGCAATGTGGCAGGAAATAAGGAGCACCTGGTACGCTAGGTCTCGCGTGAATCACTTGAGTCAATGTAAACGACCTCATGTCTCTAGGGCACTGATTGCCAGGCATTACAGTTGATTGACTATTTAGGAGCTAGGAATGATAAACTACTTTTAAAAAGTCCGTGTTTCAAGATGATATACACTTTGTTTTTGCTATGGCACAAGTCCAAGTCGAAATAATATAGTGAACGGTCAAATAAATGTTTTTCAATGGAGACCATTTCGAGACGATTACATACTAAAGCTCCAACAGTATGAGGACACGATATGCTCATACTGATGGAACACACACTATATCCTCAGCACTTAAATGCTTTTCGTGCTCAGGACTTCTTCTCGTCAATTTTCAATACAAAGCAAGTCGCCTTGCCGATTGAAACGCATTAATTTAAATGTCACGTTGAATGTTTAATGCTCGCCACGAACAGGCAGGATTAATGTCACGACATCTGCACAACGGATTATAAATTAGAACAATGTGGTGCAATACCATTATTGGCATGCTGCTTTCAAAAAGCATCGCGGAAGGCAACGCGCTGTTGCTAATTGCCGGCGCAATGCCTAGATGTGAGCTGTGCCTTAGGCAGGCCAATTCATATTTTGTGCATCCTCACGACTCCCTTGTGGCCCTTCAGGAGCTCCGTCTGCATAACCGTTCTCTACCCAAGCCGCCCGAAGGAGTGAGAGGTGATTTACTTTGAAAGACAGCAGTTTGTAATGAAGCATATGCCGGCCAAACGCATGTCCCTGTGGGCCAAACACGTTACTTTGAACAATCAATGTGCTTTTGTAACGCTACAAATTCTAACGAGGACAACTACAACAAAAGAGGAAGAACATGGTGGGGTGGAGGGGAAAGAGTGACATACGGGAGACAGTGTCATTTATTCACACATTATCCCTTGATTGGCATGCTCCTTAACCGCCACGGGCCTTTTGTGACTCTTACTCAAGATAAAATAGGCTGACCGGTGATATGAAAATTGCAAGCTGGTCCCTAAAGTAGATTTACAAGCAAAATAGAGGGGCTCAACGCGGCCACAGCAGATGAAGGCCTTGCAGAGCCATATTCTCTTTTTGGCTGGGATAATGGGGGTCACGCTGAGCTGTATTCAAAGTGACAGGCGAGCAAGCGAGGCTCCGTGCACCAATACAGCGCCACCAACACCTTGTTATGACTCGAGATTGTGCGCGCCGGAAAAAGGCACCCAACACTGTTTGGAGAGAGAAATCCTGCACGTGCTTCTAAAGGTAAACAAAACGAGAGAGAAGCTCTCCGTTGCACACTCAGGTTTGTGTCTCGAGTTGTTCGCTCGGTGCGTCCGACGTTTCGCTCTAAGCCTCCGGAAGCTGGTTTGGGAACTGAAGCAGCTCCCGGGCTTGCCGTACAACGCATGCGGCACAACCCAAAAAACCACGTCAGAGAAGTATACAGCACGACCGTAAAAAGCTACGCACGCTGTTTAAAAATTAGGGTTGAGTTTTCTTTGTGGATGGCATCAAGAAGCCTGTTTGCATATCTAGACTAAAGGCGGGCTTACAGATTTAAGATGTAAATGTGCGAGAATGGAACCCAGCAAGAACTGGGACAATGTAAAAAAAAGTAAAAATGTACAAAAGTTGTCACGAAATTTAAAAGTGCACGTCAAAACAATACAATTTCACAAAAGGGAACCCGTTGAAATATTTTAAAATGGATATTACATAAAAGGAAACGGAAACGCAACAAACAAAACAACAAATAACTACATCCAAAAATATACAAAAAGGAAAATAAATGTTTGAAATGAAAATCTTCAAAGAGAGACTTCAATACATCAAACACATAACTCTTCTGCGTTCGTTTTGGAGTTATTGCACTCAGGTGGGAATGTGCTGCATTTTTCAAGAAATCAAAATGTGCATCACTTGATACAAAACTAAACGGCAATTTGAACCTATCTGCATAGGTTCATCCGTCTTGAGAAAAAAAACGACGAAAAAAGGGATGAGTATCAGAAAACAAATTAACCTTTTTCACAGCTGCATGGGATACACATTCTGGCAATTTCGGTTTGCTTTTGTTAACTTAATTGGGTGACAAAACAGCTCCACTCCTGTTAAGATACAATTAAATAACAATTTTCAATTTGTCTTATTTATCTACCTAAGGGCATGCGGAGATTAAAAATAACACTCATTTGCAAAGATAAATCAAGGAGGATTATACAAAGGCGTACACATATTGTATTAACATTTAAATGTAGGTATTGATCATTATGCCTTTGACCAATCCCATCCCATTCTAGGAAGCTAAGCAGGACTGAACCTGGATAGTGCTTAGATAGGCAGCCACCAGGCAAAACAGATCGTTATAGGCCGTGGCACTACGTGCTGGGTGGCAGACAGCTAAAAAAGACATTGTGGTACTGCACACCAATATTCCTCGCCTTCACTCACCCCCACACTGGCCAGCGTGTACCCCAAAAACACCCCCCAGCGACACGCAGTGTTGGGGAGGCCCTCATCTAGCAGTGGATTGACAAAAATGACTGCACCGCACATGCGGAAGAGATGCAAGATGAAATTGGAGAGTTTGGAGGTCAATAAATAAATAGACAAGAAAATGGGAAAGGCCTTTGCCAAGCAGTGGGGAGTGAAATGCTGCCAACAACAACAGCAACTGTCTATCCAGCATCGTCTTTTGCACGTTGCATTCGGCCTGCAAATCACTCCCTTACCGAGTGACTCCTGATTATCTCAAATCCCCCCTTTTGTTCTGGCGTCGTGAGATGCGCTCCGAGGCACAGTATGATGATGGTGGTTGCTGTCAGAGAGGAAGGGTGAAGAGAGGTGGGGGCGGCAAAATGTGGCGGCACTCACTCGGGTTCATCGTCGTCGTTGAGCCCCGTATGGGACACGGCTGGGGGCGCGGCGCCCCCCTCCCCGTGCCGCACGTGCTGGTAGCGCAGAACGCGCTGCCGGATGCTGTCCCTGCGCGTCAGGTGCTGGATGAGCCGCTGGGCGTAGTAGGCAGCGGGAGACAGCCTACCCATGGCAGTACCACCACCACCGTCGATGACGATCGATTAATAACACCAACAACAGTTTCAAACACGCCGAGTTGTCTTGGGAGAGATGCAACTTCACTGGATTCTATCAGAATGTCGAATTGTCTGGCGGAGGCATAAATTGATGGCTGACTTACATCGTCCTCCTTTGTCAATCAACTGCTTGGATTGGTTCTTTTTTAGTTACGTTCATTTTGTTGAAACCAGGTGAGAAATAAAGAGGCCAGGATGGTCTAATTTTCAAGGGTGGTCTGGGTCATCAAAACAACAACAGTAAAGCCTTGGATTAAGGTTTTCCCACACCGTCACGGAGGCTGTTTGACCATACTTCGCCAAGCTGATCAGTGCACGCTCGTGAAGTGAAGGGAGGGGGGGACTGGAACCAGTTAAAATCACTCGCCCCGGATATTAGCAGTGGCCAGGATACAAACTCAGGTCACCAGTTGTACAGCTCAATGCACTAACCACTGAGCCACTGATGAATTTTATAACGCCAATATTAAATATAAATTTCAACTACATTCTGGATTTTTTTAAAATGCAGAGCCCAAACCACAACTTAAAATAATTGAGCATATATCATACAGCATAATGAAATCTGTTGTATCCCATATAACAATTATGTTGAGAAAATGTCAACAAATTTTGTTATACAATACTCTACTGATAGTCATACTTCAACACATGCATTATTCAGAACAACAGAGAAGCTGTAATATCAAATTAAGTGTTCCAAAAAAACTATATCCTATTCTCACTCACCTCTATTTCCTCAATTTGACACCAATACAGCTTTAATAATCATCATGGGTATACATAAGCCACTGTTTTTCCCAGTTTAATCCCCCAAAGTTTTTTTTCTTTTATGAGCTTGTTGCATGCAATTTCTATTTTGGTAATATTTACCGAGACCCAATTTTGCAGCCCACTTTCTGGGCCGTTTCAATCACTTCCTGCGGTTCCATTTGGACATCGATGAAAAAGAGCTTCATAGCCGAGCGAATTCCTCCAGTCTAAATAAAGATTCTGATTCTGTAAATCCAAGGCAATTAATACTTGTCCAGGCATTTTCATCCCTTTATTTCTGGAATCTGTTTTTTCTGAAAATATATTTAAAAGTTGCTTGTGAATTGCCACAGTGAGAGCGTGCGTATCTCCTTGCTTCACTCCTCGTCATTTTTTTCTTCGCTAGTCTCATCACGCAACGGCAGTGTAGCTAATTCTATCTTTAGAAATGGTCTTCAAAACTTCCCAATACTCTTTTTGTAATGGCCTTGGACCTGTGAGAGTTTGGTTGACTAACCAGTTTCCACTGAATAAGAGGTCTTTTTATAGACTAGAAACGGATGATGCACAATGGTATTTGAAAATGTGTCCTTTTACCGACAACCAATTTGAGAATGAAAAGCAAAATACCACTGTGCCTCAAGAATAAATTCTTCAATTGGCGCACATTACCCAGTATGACATGGATCAGAAAGAGACAAGGACAAAGGATTTGGACCAAATTTAAACAATGAATAGACAAAAAGAGAAACACATGTATTAGGGAAACAAACACAAGTTATGCATTTCAAATTGACCGTTAAGAAAACAACAAGGGCTTTGGGGGGAAAAGGCAATATTGCTAGAGGACTGATGGACGATGAATGACACCAAAAGGTAGTACTGGTGACAAAGCAGCAAACACGGCTAAGAGTATGACTGCCGTGGAGATGGAGCGACGAGATCTGCTCGTTTGCAAGAGCGACACAGACCGTGTCATAACGGGAACGCGTGGGATGACGAAGGCGGAGAGGCCTTCGTGCACCAATGGACAGAACTTGGGCGGATAATGAAAGAAGCTGTATCGTGTTCAGAATTTTCAAGGCGACTTATTTAGCTCTAAGGCTGTTGCGGTTATGTAACACCTGTAAACATTTGGACAGACAGACGAATATATGCAGTGAACTATGACATAATGTGGAGGGCTAAAAGCAAGAGATTCATAAATGAAAATTAAGAATTATTTCCATGCGTCACAGGGCATCTGCCACAATCGTCATTCATACCCATTATCACGAGGCACCTGGATCAAGGCCATAAGTGACGCAGGCAAAGGCATTACTTTCATCTTCACTTCTGGTTGTTGTGAAGAGTGGATTGTTGTCTTAAGTTGAATGCTTTTTTCTCAATTAATGTCACACACAGCTCTCTTGAAATAACAAAATGACGTCAAAATCGCTTTAAATGAAATTCAAATTTTCTCCGCTGCAATACGGAATGCAACATATTGTCCCTGTTCTTTGGTTCTTTCGGTTAAGTCACGTATAAAGATAAAATAATAATAATAAATTTAATATTTAATTTACTATTTTATCTTTATACGTGACTTAACCGAAAGAACCAAAGAATAATTACTGCAGTCACGAAAGCTCCAAAATTGAGATATTGTCCTTGGGTACAAAAATTTCCGGTCTCCTATGAAGAATATTTAGAAACAATGCTCGATTCAAAATTGCTCCTTCGGTGACAGCAAAATGGTCTAAATTGCATGCTACTGCAGTTACCAATATTTACCCGGGGTCATTTTCATATTCATGCCAAACTTTATTCGAAATAATAATTCAGTTAAATGTAGATTACTGGGATGGCTTGAATAAAATCCCCCTTGAGAAGTGGCACATTGCCCGCATAACAAAATCCAATGAACAATTACCCAACAATTTCCTGTGTGCAGTGGGTGGTTTGGGCACGAGCTCACCAGGCTTGCAGTTACGGAGATCGAACGTTGAACAGAAACATGCACTTCAAAAGTTAAACTTCGTATTTTTTTTGTTTATTCACCAACATTTATTATTTTCAGAATGTATGCATGTATGTTGAACTTATTTTTCACCGTACATAGCCAACCGTGCTAATTGGAAGTATGTGTTTTTGATATGTATCTATTTATTTATAAGGTAAAAAAATGTAAATGGCAACCAAGATTTGAGTTCGATGCAAAATGCTATTTTGAGTTGATTAGTCGTTTTGTAGATGCCCTCCTGTTTTCTTCGATGGACTTTACATGTGCCCTCTGTCCCAAAGCAGATTATACAAATTATATTATTTGCTGATGCTGCATTGGCAGTGGTGCACAAGCACAATTACCAACAACAACCGCCATACGCCACTAAGTGGTGGTGACGTCACCACGGCGCTTGTGCCAGGCTATGTGCACGTTAAGGCCACGTGAAGTGTCAAACGCCCGCTGGCAGGAGGTCACGGGATAGACCCAGGTGCCATGGGTTGACTGACTGGGATGACTGGGCGATGCACCACCTGTTTCCCCTACTGTGCCAACTTGCTGTGTTTTAGCCACCCGGCGCTCTGCTTGTTGAATCTTCACAGAACATGTATGTTGAACTTCTTTCACACCGTACTTAGCCAACAGTGCTAAGTGGAGGTGCGGGGGAAGGACAACAAACTAAACACAAAAAGCAGTTCTAAAGAAATTCGTTTTCAATTTAAAATACATTCATGGACTGCAACGCACCATATACATGGCTTGTCCTAAATTTGCAAGATAATAATATTTTGAGGCGTGTTATATGTACAATGTCAAATGTGCATTGTTTTCCAGTGTTAATTCTCAAACAAATGCACGCTTGTGATAAAAGTATTTCATTGAGAAACAAAACTTGTTGTAAATCAATGCGTCCCGTCATGTTGGAGGTGACTGCGGCAAAAACTATAAATTTCCACTAAAACTACCGATTAGGTAGACCCTAAAGATGATCTAAGGGGCATGACAAAAGAGATAAAGTCACAAGCTCACTAAAGTCACATTAAGGTACATTTTATAGTTACAGTGGCATTATAACAGGGAGGAAAAAACTTGAACGCATAAAGCCAATTTTTAATTGAAGAACAGATAATCTCACTCGAAAAGACGTAGCCACAAAGGCAATTTGACACTTTCATATGCATGACTGCAAGCATGCTTATTTCCGCACACACATAAATGCTAAGATGGCCTCTCTAGACTTGAGCACATTTATTATTATTAAACATGTGGCATTTGAGAGTATTATCTCGCACTCATTTTTTCTTTCCCTCCCCCCCCCCCCCCAAGTGTTCCACGGTGCAATGAATATAATCCAATTTTCCAGCCACAGGCGGCAGGGAACGTGGCAGAGAATGCAGATCTTTTTTATCGCAAACCATTAATCCCGACATCAAAGCCTGCCTAAAGAGGTCGCAGATGTTCCTATGAAAGGTTACAAGCCACAGCTTCAAAAGTGTGTCACCGAAGCAAAATTGCGCGTTATTTCGGCCTCAACAAGGATGAAACAACTCCCTCCTTGAAAAAATATTGGAAGGCTTTACTGCTGAGAACTGTTTTACACAATAAGACAACCGCACGACCCTGCATCATACCTCTAATTACATAAGGACATCCCCGTCTGCCCATTATTGTTTTAATAATATGTTAAAACAATACTATAATTCAAAGCGTTATTTACATTTCAACAGGCCGTATCTTTACTGTGGACATCCTGGAAAACCTCGCCGAATGCGGGGGGGTTGCGTTCCTAGAAAACGCCGAGGTTGGGCAAAACAGTCTTCGACAAATAACAAATAAGGTTACATTCTTGAGTCTGGAATTATCACCCCCTCCCTCTTTGCTGAACTAATTCTACATGATGTTCCCACAGTCTCAAGTAAAAAATAAAAACAAGAAACAGAATAAAGGTAAATAAAATAACATTAAATACAATCAGACATAAAATGTAAGAAAAATAAGTGAAATAGGTTTTTATTTATTTACGATGAATGATGACGGTGAAGATATAACTTGACACGCTCACGCGCAACACAAATGTTCACACACACTGCCACGTGCATCTAGCCATCCCCTTGTTGAAAGATTCGGTGTTAAGGGGCAAGCGTCGGGCTGGCAAGTCGGTGTGAGGGGTGAGCGTTGGGCACCAGTGCGTTTGGTAGGAAAAGTTATGGAGACGGAGATTGTGTGTCGAGGTAAAATGGAAGAAAAAAAAGAGCGTGCACAAACAATGAATGGGAAGAGACTCAACATCCTTCATTACAAAGATGATGATATTGGTGGGGGGGGGGGGGGTGTAGGGGGTTCAGGTCTTAGGGGTCAGTTGGGAGAACCCTGAGACCATTCAGGAGAGTGCCGAGACGGCAGATGAAAGGGTGAGGTGGCTGGAGACCTGCCGTGTGCTGATGGCGGTGGGGCTGGGGTAGCGTGCTGGTGGTGGGACACTACCTTAGAAAAACACTTGACCATTGACCTTTGTCCGCAAAATATACAGTACCCATAATATAGGGGGGTTTTTTTGGGGTTAGATTGTGTAAATATAAATGTGTCGTTAAACCCGCCACCACCCGACAGCCAATTAGTAGGGTTTGTCACGTAAACAGAACATGCCAATGTGTTACAAGTATGGCACACCGCTGTGTTGGAGAGAAAAGCCACAACCTTTACAATCCGAGTACGACGTTTCGCCAATAATTACAACTAGCATCATCAGGCGACAGACAGATTTGTGGAGACATCCTCGTTTCGTTCTTTAGAGTGATAGATGTGATGACGTCACTTGTGAGCCCTTTACGTGTGAAAGAGGGATATTAATTAAGGCAAAAAAAATTCAATGTGTATACATTGCCAGTTGGGCTATTCATATGGTCATCAACGCACATTATGCATGCAAATTGTTCTTGTACCTCCTGTCATTTGCGTGCAATAAAAAACCAGTAACTGTTGGTGTCTCCGTACAGGTAATCCCCATTCATGTACAGATATGTATTTAAACAATGTATTATATGATGATTCGCTTCCAAGCAGCACTAAGCCTGTAGCTATCTGAAAGGTTAAAATTATTTTAAAATCTCTCAATTTCGATAGATTCTCTAATTAGTCTTGGCCAGTAGTAATTAGTTTTGCACAGAGCTTCAACATTATGAAAATAAATTGAATGTCCTTTTTGGCGCGCGTGTTCTGCCACTGCCGACAGTTGTATTTGTAAGTATTTAATGTTCCTTTGGTGTTCTTTTGGTCTCGTGCTGATCATTCGTCATGTCTGCCCAACGAACATATACAGTAATGTAGAGTACAAGCGGACCGCACAGCATATACGGCACAATACCAGCGGACTGTGCACAATTATTCGATGTGGAGATAAGAACTTGAGCAGCGTCAAACTGCGCAGAGCCGAAATATCACCCCCGTGTGTGTTCCAAAAAAGAGACCCCGTTAAGCAACCCATAGATAGTCGGAAAACGCGTTCGACAAAGCCGCGTGTTCAGGGAGATTTCCCTGTACCACGTCCTTTTAATGCGAATTGTGTTTTGGACTGAAGTAGACGAGTGAGTGATGTCCGTGTACTTTAGTACCAAGGGCACGACCATTATATATTTCCTTCTCTGACATCAACAGTGGTCTAAAATAAAGAATGACCAAAAAATTACAGGCTCGTTTGTTCGAATGCTTTTTTTAAACTTCTGTAATTACGAAGCTGTTCAGACCCCAAACGGTAACAAATCGAATCGTAAAGTGGTACATTATGAGAACCTACTTCACTTGCAAGCAAAACAAAGATTACGTTTCGTGCCAGTGGCAAAGTTTGCAATTTTATATTAAAAATCATAAATTTAGATTTAACAATTTCCTACGAGAAACCCCCTTTAAAAAGTATTCGTGCAAAACAAGTGAGGGCCATTAAACCACAGACTTTTATAGCTGCAGCAACTGCACTTATATTTTAACTAACACCCAACCTTTGAAATATTTTGGCAAAAAGCAACAGTTCCTTTCTAGACAATTCTGCTTGTAGACGTCAATGTCTCACTTGCGTTTCAAACGCAAATTTGGCTGATAAAGCCGCCCATCTGCAGAGAAGCTCATGTGGCATATTCTCACGAGGGTAGGACAGACCTGGCACAGAACCTGGCCACTAAGAAAAAAAAAACTTGTCGCACCTCTTTGCTCAGAGCAATGTTGGCAACAAAACGATTTCGTAATCGTGACTACTATTTCGGCATCTTAGGTCAGCAATTGAGTGGCAAGGTTACCCTCGTCAACGTAAGGTGCAAGTTCATCTCAATATACATAAAATAAGGACCTTATTACAAACAGCAATGTAAATCAAATACTGATGTGCTATACAATTTGGGGCTTAAACTAAGGACGTGCAATTTGCGACTAAAATGTCCTCTAGATTTCAAGTTGCAAGTATAACAACGACCTGAACTGAAACACGGAGTGCTCTGACGGTTTGAAAATGTCATTGTGAAGGTTTAATAAAAGCCATTCTTTTCTACTCACAAAATTCAGTGGATGCAACTCTAAATGTATAAGCAATGCTGCCAGCTTGGAAGGCCAGCCCAGTAATTATTTTGTCCTTTAAAGGAGACAATAACGCTTTTGTAAAAGACAGTTCTGAACAACAGTCATAGCCACGAAATACAAACGACAGACATGATCATCACTTCCAATACCGGAGACAGCGCTGGGCACAAAACAAAACGAGGCTCAACGAGGAGAAGATGCGTCACTGCTCGCATTTTTTAGGCAGGTTTCGGTTGTGATGTGAACAACGGAGGACCCCAAGTGACAGTTTCCAAGCAAGCGGCAGTGGGGATTCATGGAGTGCAAAGAGACACGTGGGATTGAGTGGTGGTAGAGTGCATAGCACATGACACTACGAACCTGGCGACCTGAGATCGATTCCCTATCATGGCTAACATCAGTGACACAGACAAACTGAACAGTGGTCCCTAAATGGTGACAATAAATCAAGTTTAAGTTCTGCCATACTATTATCAGTCTATGAAAACTTCACAGAATGAGCCCAATCTTGTCAAATTTTGCAAGCTAAGCAGGTTTGATCCTGGATAATGCTTGCATGGGCAACCACTGTGCATAATACATGTGCCATAGGCTAATGCGGAACTACAATGTCAGCACCACGCATCCCACTTACGGCAACGCATAAAGACCAGTATGCAGCGCCCTGACCGGCAAGCCATGGGAAAACCCTCATCCAGCAATGGACAGGTAAAAGGGTGGTGCATGTGGAGGCAGACAATACTATCAGGCACAGGGCAGAACAGCTGGCGCCCACCTGGCTGGGTCGGGGTACAGAGGGTGTTCCCTGGCCCCAACGCCATCGAAGCTGGTGATGGCACGGGCGAGCGCGGCCGTGGACGGGCTGACAGTTTCACGTTCCGTAGCCTGCAAGAGCCTCCTGTAATGGCAGCAACATCACGGGGCGTAACGCCACACGGCCAAAGAGAAGTGACCGCATCGCACTGGTAAATCAGCACAGGAAATGAAATTCCACAGAATATAATTGCAAGTTTTGTAACCAGCAGGCAAATAGGCATCTCTTTGGCAAATTAACCATCACACTTATTGATGCATGCTGGAAACACTGTGCGTACTTGCACCATGAAGCGATTTAGTTTCAATTTGCGGAAGGCTAGAGAAGACTTATTACAGTCCACGCTGACCGCAAATTCTCTGTACGATCTTGAACGTGACGATAATCAAGGGCGACTCCTCGGCACCGTGCTTATTTTTAACACTTCAGTTAACCGTCAGCAACTGATGACATGCCACCATATATGACGCAGGAAAAAAACATGAAGCCAGGTTTATTTAACGAGCTGCATATTATATATGGGAGTTGGGTTTTTTTAGCTGTGGGCTATGTCTTCTATTTAGATTTTTTTTATTATGACACTTGCATGCTAAAATAAGCCCAAACATTTAGAGACCCTGATGTAGGCCCAAAAAGAGATTGGATATAACGAGACGAAAAATGTAGGGCTTGGGAGAAAAGCTCATTAGCCACTTAATAAAAGACTTCCTCAGAGGTCAATTTAAACCAGACAATTGTGTAGCAGTTTTCACTTCACAAATGCAAAAGCAATTAGGTGACAGCGTAATTTACCTTCTCAATTATTCACCTTAAATTGACCTCATTTAAAATGCTTTTACAATTCATTTTGGCACAATTCATGTTCAGGAAACAATTCACCAAGCGGGTTCAATAAATGAGCTTCAACACGCGGGGTTCAGAACCACTGTGGTCCTCAAACAAAGGCGGTGGCAACACGTTCATTAGTTGCGCAACATTTAATAAGTGGACAATTAACACACGGAGATAAATACGGATGCAAACATTCAAAAAAATATGCAACATAGTTTAGAAATTATTACATTTCACGAAGGTTATGATTTAGAGACCGCGCAGAATAGCTTTTGGTAACATAACAAGCGTGTCCCTTATTAGTCACTACGGGTCTATGTTTAATTACCTGCACCAGTGCAGGGTTTGCCAATACATTTAATATCGGGGAGGCCAACAAAACAGGCTCCTTGGAAACGTCTGTTTGCCGAACCTCCCTACAGCGGCCTCACCAATCAATCATTATCAAATTAATGCAGGCCACCACTGCCACCACGAACAAAAGAACAGCTGCGGCCAAAGAAGGCAATTCTCCCAGCACTGTGAGACACACTGGATTTAATTATAATGGGACCTTTATGCCAGTACCAAAATATGAAAAAATAAGAATAGGTTTTACCCTTTCTAGCATTAAAACGTGTGGTCAATGCAGACTTGATTCCTTGCAAAAGGGTATCTATTTGGTGTTTGAACATCTTAACACCTATATTCTTGGTTCTTTCAGTAAAGTCACGTAGAAGGGAAACAATACAATAATAAAAATATATACAATTTAATTGTTTTATATTTTTATTATTGTATTGTTACAATTTAATTGTTTTATATTTTTATTATTGTATTGTTTCCCTTCTACGTGACTTTACTGAAAGAACCAAGAATATGAATCCCTGCAGTCACGAAAGCTTTAAATCAAAACACCTGTTTTATTGCCAGAAATGGGTAAAACATATTCTTATTTTTCATACTGGATTTAATTGTTTGTGGTCAACATTCGTGGGTGCTTAATCTAGGCCTTGCCACTGTTGCCAACAAGTTATAAATCATCGCCACTGGGAATGTAACAATACAATCGGTGTTATTTTTTTATTGTAATAGTTGACAAAAACACATTATCATCACACCCAACTAGTCATTTAAACCTTAAAATAGCACACTTCCAAAAGCAGGCCAGCTGCGCTGGGCCAAGTGAGTGCAAGCAATTTGCAAAAAAGGTCAGCATTGTGCGACATACAGGCAATGTCGGTAAGCCCATCTCTGCAACACTCATTCTGGGAGGACAAGCCATGGTCGTGGCAGCTCGTCAAAAGACCTGCTATTTATGTCCACTGACCACGCGCACTGTATGTTTGCAATCAACATTTGCGAATAATCTTAATGCCCACCGGGGCAGGGGGTGAGAATTGCAGATGTATGGAATCTAATCAGGGGTTTCCCAACATTCTTCAGTGACAAATTGGTTCAATGCAACAGGACATGATATGGTTGACATATAAAATTGACCAAGTGTAACAAAACTATTTTGCTCAAGCTCGGGAAAAATTCAATAAAGACAGGGCAACATTAACGTATATTATAATGGACTGGAACATCTGAAGGACATAACAACACGATAAGCACCCGCTACAATAAGCAGCTGTCACATGCCTTTCCGCAGCTCATTCATCACACACAGCACACAGGAAGACCGGGAATAATATCTTGGACATGGTTTATAATCCTCCTACTCGTATCACACAGGACAGGCCCAGGCATTTGGCCAATAAATCAAAAACGGGTTAGACTTACCACAACTTATAACAAAAGCAATATTAACTGAAATCGAAATCCAATTTCGAACAGGTTAAGTCCAGGGACGTGCAGAATCTTCCAAGATGTATTACACCTACAGAGTACATGCTGCATTCTCATCCATCCCATGTAATTCAAAACACCTCTGTGGGAAATGTGCTGTGTGCATCTGCTGCACATTGCTGCCCTCTGCTGGCTGGCTACGTTACAAGTGCAGCAAAAACATACTTAAGTTGCACGATTGTTTATATTCCATGAGGCAAGCTGAATAACCGATTAGCCGTCAAATGCTGACGACACGTTAAACAGTCCGTGCTTATTAGTTCTCCTTTCTTTCAAACGGCGCTGCTTAGTTGAAGAGCGGTTGCGTCATGATGTTGATGTCGGGGTCAATCTCGCATTGGTGATTATGCCAAGCTGCCAAACTAAACTATACGGCAGCTTATTGCCTGAAAGCCCCTCATTTTAATGCAAAGATCAAAGAGATATTGAAGACAAAGGCTTAACTTTGATTCAAAGCAAAACCTAAATATAATGAAAGCAAAGGCATTGATCTCCGAAAGTTTAGTTTTATGACAATATGGTCATAATTACAAAAAGGTTTTTCTAAGTTTATTTAAAAATCAGATGTATTATTTTAAAAAAATTTGCTTAAACGGTGCCAAGGGTGATTTGATGGCATGAGCAGGTGCCCGTTTATGGGTGTGAAAGACACTGGCAAGTGCTAATTCATAATCGAAGCCACCTTACTAATGGCAGGGTGAAGCCAAATGAATGTCAACATGCAGGAAATAAAAAAAAAGTACAACTCCAACCAAACTGACAATATGATTACGAT
Source organism: Lethenteron reissneri (assembly GCF_015708825.2). Lineage (NCBI taxonomy): Eukaryota > Metazoa > Chordata > Hyperoartia > Petromyzontiformes > Petromyzontidae > Lethenteron > Lethenteron reissneri. Next base: position 3,294,699 of record NC_083811.1, read on the forward strand.
GGACTAGAATCCCTGTAGATAATTGAAGCCATTACGAAGGACAGAGATGTCTTGGCAATAATTTTCAACCCACGCTCCTTATCCATTTGTCAGCTGCAATAAACACTTCACCCCCCCACCCCCCCCAAATTGTCTGCATTTAGAATTTCCAAACATCTGCGTTTGAATCCCACTGCGACATACGGTGTTCGATCGACATCGTGATTTCGCAGTGTCAAAAATATATTTCATCAAGGTCTAAAAGTAGATGCGGCTTTTAGATTTGAAATACACACGGGTAAAGCATGCAATGGAACAAGGACAACCACGTGAACTATATTAAAAACAGCCCCATTCCAGATATTTGAAGTACATAGCTCCAAGCGACAATTACATTTTATGACAGAGGGATGTTTGGTATTACCAAGCATAACAAGCTATTGCCAGGGTTTGTTATCTGCCCCCAAGTCGACGTGAGCCAAGCCCCAAATTGCCCTAAGGGGCAGCACTTACTGACAAAATTAAGTTAAGGTAGTGCAGCCGGGGGAGACGCAATTAAACCAAGGTAGGATAACCTCAAAAAACCTCGCGAGGAGGAGTGGAAAGGGAAGCGCGCCTTCCATCGTTTCCGATGGCGGCTACGGAATTCACACCTGTGCAGAGGATCGTCGCGCTCCGCGTCGTGGTCGTCCGTCTCCTCCCTCGCTCCCCTGCCGCCGCCGCCGCCACCACCCGCCTGCGTTCGCTCCATGGTCCGCGTGTACGCCCGTTCCCTGGTCCTTCCGTCGCGGACGCTCACCGGCCCGCCGCCGCCCGCTCCCAGGGCGGTTACGGCACCGGATCCGGCACCCGGGCCGCCAGAGCCAGAGAGGCGATCGCTGAATTGCCGAGAACCGTAGAGCAGGCCCAGGCGGTTTCCATAGCGCGATGGGACCTCCATTCCGGAACCGAGGCCTGTGCATTCGACGGGAATCCACACAGAAATGAATGGCTGCTCCACTGCTAAGTAGAATGTGTGCTGTTATACAGATGTGTTTCTAGTAGACATGCAGTAATAATGCCATGATTAGTTTCTCAGAAGGCATTCTTGTGCTCATAATACATGCATCGAATAGCATGTGTGTGTGTAGGAAAAAAAAATGTAACACATATGCACATTGTATGGCAATGTTATATTTGGGTTAATTCAGTCAGCAGAACTGCAAAAAACAAGAATAAAAGAGCACTGCAAATGAAACGGTAAAAATTAGACAAAAAGTTGATTCAGTCGAATTGTGACCACGAATCTTAACAGTTAAAATAGCTTAAGAGGGGGTAACTGAATAGTTACGTACCAAGTTACCAAAGTGTGCACAAAGGGAATAGGAATGACTTTAGTGCTATTTTTGATTGTTGGTGCTACGAGCAATCTGAAAAATGATCCCACTTGCGTGTCTCACCAGCAGGTGTAGCGTAGCGTCCCACGGCCCCACGTGGAGGCAGGAAAGGTGCGGTTCCTCCCAGGCCAGGGGCATCATACGAGGAGGAGCTCACGTGCGCCATGCCCCCTACGCCCGCACCAACGCCTTCGTCACTGTTGTCCGGTCCAGGGTAAAAAGGAGACAAGTGCGGCGGTGGCGGAGGTGGCGGCGGCGGCGTTGGCGCCGGCGGCTGCTGCTGCTGCCCGTGAGAGAAGCGTTCCCAACGACGAGCGTCCGAGTTGAACGTCAAGAGGTTGTGGCAGGCGCGACAGCGGTGAAAGTGAACGGAGCCTGAAGAAGAGCCCATGGCTGCCGACTCATCCTCGTCACGATGCTGCTGCTGCTGCTGAGGTAGGTCATAAAAGTCAGGAGACTGAACGGGAACGTCCAAAAATGACTGCGACGGTTGGAGTCTGCCCGAAAAATCTAATTCCGCTCCGTTGTTGTTGTTAAGATTGTCGTCCACGGTGGAGTCTCCGGAGAGACTGGGGTATGCGGGAGCTGGGTTTTCTAAATGCGTCGTTCCTAGGTACATATCGATGGTGCTCTGCACGTCGGCATGGTCTTCCCTTACCCCTGCACGGTCACTGTCGCGGCTGGCGCCAGTGGTCCAGCTCGTGCCCGAAGCCGCGCCGACGCCGTCTGGTGCCGCGTCTCGCAACAGAAAGCCAGGCTGCTGCACTGCGGTCTCCGAAACTGGAGGGAGCGTGACAGCAGGATCGGCGGTCAGTGCCGACAGCAGGCGGGGGGCGGTGACCGTGAAGTCGGGCCGGGAAGACTGAGCGCCGTAGGCAGCCTCCTCGTCGTCTGCGCCTTCCGCTTCGGCCGCGACGCTGCCAGTGGCCCCGAGCACAGTGCGCGTCCAGCCGGTGCTAGATATGACGCGGTTCGCCTGGCTGGCGCTTGATTGACGAGCGCTGCCTGCCACCGCGAGGTTCCTTGGCAGACCCGAGCCCTCGGACCTGTGGGGACGAGGCGGCGTGGGTGGAGAATCCAGCCCGGAGCGACTGGTGCTGGGAATCGCCTGATCGGCCTCGTAGGTGGCTGGCGCAGAGTCGCGACTCGCGCGGGGCATTGAGATGCGGGGCTGGGGCACAGTGGAGTACGGCAGCCCCACAGAAGCGGCCGACGTTGCTGGGTATGCCGCGAAGTTCGGTGCGCCGCTGCCGCCGCCGCTGGCGCCACCGCTTTGCTGCGATGAACTTTGAGGCTGCGCACTGAACTCAGAAGGAAGCGAGCGCTGCTGCGAAGCAGACAGGCTCCTCGAGCGGAGCAGCGGAATGGAGGGAGCGGTGGTGAAGTGACCCTGGCTTGTCGGCATGGTGGACGAGGAAGATGTGGTGAGATAGCCAAAGCGATCGCGAAGCACCGTGTAGACCGATGTACGACTCGTCTCCCGAGGTGACTGGAACGAACCTACAAAGTAAGGGGACGTCCTGCTCGCCCCTTCCATTGGCGAAAACGAAGCAGACTGACTTAACGAGTTGTAGCCGAAGGGCAGGCTGCTACTGCTGCCGCTGCTGCCGCCACCGCCACCACCGACATCGCCCGTCGGAGCGAACATGCTGGAGGAGTAAGGAGGGGTTCTGCCCCCCGCATCCCCGTGCAATGAGGAGCCTCGGTCAGGAGCGCCCGCATGGCTGGATGCGCCGTCTGCCCCCACACCAGAACCCGCCCCACCAGGTGGCCGGAACGGAGGCATGTGCAAGTAGTTGTGCAGCATGGGCGCTCGGCGGATCAGCTGAGCGTGCAGCATCAGCCGCTGCCGGATTGAGACGTCGGGTGAGATCTCGGTGTCCTCCTCGGGCTGTTAAAACACACCACACACGCGCACACACACAGGCTGACAGTGTTAAAGTTGCATTTCCACATCTGCTATTTTACATGCAGTCACATTTTCGATTATACGGGATAATCAGGGGGTGGGGGGGGGGAAGAAATGGCCTGGATAATATAAAAACCCACCATGCAAAATATATGCAAATTAGGCTATTGAAACATTTTTAGTTTCCTGTGTAGAATGGGGGTGAAGAAGATATATAATGTGTCGTCTGTGTGTATTGCTTCTTCAAGTAATCGGTTTACTTTGCTGCTGACGTGTTTGCAGTCACCTCCGCAGCAAGCCGCTGACCTCCAGCGAGGAGCGGATCATAATTAACAAAGTGAGCATAAAGTAATTTACTTAATTATTCGCAGGTACGGTTAATCCACAATCGGGATATTCTACGATTAGATAATAAAACGCCAACAAAAGGTTGATCAATAAAAAAGTTAAACTTTGTTGTCTGCTTATTACTACACCGGCTTTTGTGCTCGTTTCACCAGGTAAGATTTCAAGAGACCAGGGTGAGCCTCATTTGCAAGAGTAACACGGGGCATTATTTTGCCAGTGGGGGGGAGGGGGAATGATTACTATGTATGGCACAGATTGAATAATTTGCGCGTCATTTTAAAATTTGGAAAATGGCGCAGGCACACATTTGGCCTACTTTTAGCGAATGACGTCGGGAGGGGAATTTTGACGTCGACTGTGGAAGCATACTATGGTGCACATTTGTACGGTCGATACACACGCAGTAATCACCAGGGTAGCCGTTGGATTCGAGCCGTGAACCTCTGCTCCAAGCAGTCAACGCACTACTTCTCGGCCACATCACTACCCATAATAATGCAAAATCAAGGCAATGCATAATCAAGTCATAATGCAAACATTAATATCGCCGGCATTATAATAACCAGTTACTAATCCGTATACTAAAGGACATTCTTCAGAGATTATTCTTGACCGTGTTGCTTCAGGCAAACAAGTAAAAATGTTTTTACTTCTATCGATGATTACGTACACGTAATACTTTCAACAAAACCAACATAGAAAAATAACAACCAAGATAGAGGATCAAAACCTATTTAAAAGGGCATTCTCTGTTTAGTTTTTCATCTTGCTTCTTTAGTCTTTCTCTCTCTGGTTACCTCTCGATAATTTTCCTCTTTTACACGCATGGCACTCTAAGATGTTTTAGGGCACCTTATAAATCAGAATTATGATCAGACGAATGGATCTAAAGACAGACCTGGTTGTAATCCAACGCAAACGAGAAAGACACAAGAGCGCACAGGTAAAGTTGATTTTTCCAACTTTTGCAAATGTCTCCATATAAACCTACTGTTCACATCCCTCCACTTTCCTGACAGCACAATTTAGATGAATTAAAAAAATGTGTACCGCACTCAAAAAAACATTAACATTTTAATATTCATCAAAAGATGCATCAATTCATGGGCGTGCAGACAGCACACGTTTTCGAAAATTGCAGCAGTGAAATCTGTGAATTGACTATAACAGATAAAACCCTTCTGTAGATGCTTTACTCCAATGACTATCCATCAATGAAAAACTCCAATGTGTGCACTCTCCGGAACACATATTTACCTTTTTAGTTTTCTACTCAATTTAGCATGTTAATTTCCTAAAATGAATTTATTTTACAGCAGATAAGTGTACTCTCTCGATACACAAAAGACGTGCGACACGAAAGAAAAAACCTGCCAAGTATTTTGCATCATCTATCACCGACAAATTGCAAAAGCAAGATAAAAAAATAATGCGTTGTGCAAAACTGCCGCGCACAGTCCTTATCTACGTACATAAATCAATGCCTTATTTCCTTCAGTTTTCATCACAAGATAATTAAAACTTTTAAAATTCAACTGGAATAACACGAACAAAAAAGCCAACAAACTGAATGCAACGCTGTACAGACTCGCAATTCAAACGACTATGCAACATTGCATAGAGTAGTATTACGCATCATGCAAGAGATGCAGTTACAAGGATGCAGAGAGGACACCAGACAGCCCGGCAAGTAAGGGTAAAAACTGCCAGTAGATACACGTCTCTCTTGAGGTGGTGCGAGAGGCGGGAGGGTATTTTTACACAGCATTTATGCACTATGAAATCATTTTCGAAGCAAGTCAACCTGCAGAATGCCCCTGCCAGATACAAGGGCCAAATGAAATTTTTGCAACTTTTGGCCTTGAGAGACTGGATCAAACATGGGTCACTGAGATGGGAGGACAATTCCCTTGCCACGCAAGTCTATTTTCAGCCCACGGCTCAAGATAAGCATGTGTAGATGCGTGCGCGTGTGCGTCTGCTTCCATTTCCGCTCGCGTCTTTTGATTCTTTTACAAGTAAATTCAAGTATTGGCTGTAACAATCTAATTTCTTAAGAGCGAGATCAGAGGCCGTGCAGGGGCAAGGCTCATTTTATTGAAAAATGAACATGAATAATTAAACACCATTGCAAAAAAGACAAGGCAGTTATTACCTTCTACACATCAAAATCTATTTTACAAAGGGCACTCTCCACCCATTTGAATACGCATGCCTGACACCATCTACATCCTTGCTCATATTTTTGCAAAGCTAATCAAATAAAGTAGACACACTGCCTTTATTAGATTTTTGTGTAATTTATCCTACTTGAGCGAATGTCATTAAGTTACAATTTGGCAAGAATAATATATTTAAATTTACGAAGCATGCTTAAGCTGCACAAACCTTCACTTTATTCAACAGTGGCTATGCTGGAACAAGTGGCTCGCAATCTGACAGTTGCGAGTTCAAATCAAGGTGGAGGCTCAACTCGGCCCCATCATCCCTCAGGGGCCTGATTAAGACTAAGGCACCACTTTGTGGAGATGTTAACGCTATGCTGTCCAAAGGAGACAAACAACAAAGATCTCCCATATAGCCTCAACAGACATTTGGGGCAAGTGCTGTTAGAGAGCACCTATGAAGGTCAGCACGGCGCACGAGCAGTGGATGGCCAGCACCACTTCTGGCAACCTTCGTCTCCCGAGTGGTGATGTTTATACACCGCACCAGGTAGCCATTTGAGGCTGTGTCGACCTAGGAGACGCCCAGGAGCAGTTCAGAAATCGTCATTGGTGTTGGCAGCTACACTACCGCTTCCCCATGGCCCCCGCCAAAGGAATGAGGAAATTCCACCACGGGCTCAAAACTGTATACAGGAGATGCCCACTGCTTCAATGTTAATTTGAACAGGAAATCACTAAAGTTGACTTTTTTTTAGTAAAGAGCCTCGTCAATCTGATCTGGCAACTTCCCATCACGCCACGGTTCAAAAAGCCGCTCTAAACAATTGTGAGGACATGGCAGTGCAACTGTGTCAATGCTGCAGGGCAGCTTATGGTGGGTTACATAAGAACATTTGTGCAGCTAAGTCAACACGTGAATACGCATGGGCACATAGCCTACCCCAATACACACCCCATAAATAATTATTTTAATTACCAAATTATAATCTGTGGCATTTAAAATTTAAATATCGGGAGCTCATCTGTTGCAAAGTGGCAAGCAACAGCACTACGCGATTATTTTAACAAACATTTTCAAAGGAAAATTTGCCAACCTTTCGCAACGCTAAAACACGACCTCGGCAACAGCAACTCGTGCACTTTAACGACAGACAATACTGCCCTCTATGGTTACAATACGAAGCTCTTGTTAAGCACAACAGCCCGTTAGAAATTCTATAAAGTGGCATAAGTCCATCCCAGCACTTCGCCATTATCCATTACGGTTCTTGAGGGCTCGTAGTAACTGCGTGTGTAAACACCCGTCGAGGCAAGAAATACATTAGAGTTGTCTGCTGTCGCACGGCTTACCAGTCGCTTTGCTGTACCTATAAACAAAAACGCCAAATGCTTGGCATGTGCCACGAATGCATATGCCAAGTGCTGTATATGCAAATACACACAGGGAGGGAAAAAAACGGCATTATCTAAAATAAACAAAGGAGCACGGCACCACATGCTAACCACATGCTTGGGCTTTGCCAATGAGAGAAGGGCCTTGAATGAAGAGTGGTCGTAAATTTGTTTGGCAGCTGCTATGTGGGTTTCTAAACGGTGCCAGAAGGGGACTAAATTATCTATGTTTTGCCATTACAATCACTATCACTTAAAGTGAAATTGAGCTGCAAAGGACTCGTTTATTCATTGCTTGTTCGAAGGTACACATTTGTCTCCTCTGACAAAATACCAGATTAAAATAGGCAAGTGCTGTACTTGTATCCAACTCGCAGGTTTGTGGATCGTCCAGCAATTATAGGCGAAATGTTTCAAACACCATTCCTACTTTACCAATAGAAAGTTTGAATAAAGCATATAGAAGAGGCGACCCTTTCCCCGCATTCAGAATAACGCTCAGTGAAATCCTATCCCCGGAGTGTTCGAAACACACACACACACACACTCGCCACCTAATTATGACACGGCCCTTTCCTTTACGGGAAAAAAACACAACTCTACCAAGTTTGATTCTGCGGCCCCATTCTGTCAACGTTACAAGAAACACATCACATTCCCCCAATGCCAATAAACGGATGTTCCAACTTCAAAGTTGAAGCAAAGAAGTGAATCTGTCATATGGCAGGCTTGGCTGAAGAAAAGCTTGACAGAGTCTTCCCAAACAACATCCTTCTCTGGTGTTGCAAGAGAAATTGGAAGGTGAGCAACAGCTTCAAAGTGAGGCATAAAAAGAGCGAGAATGCCAAGGCCAGGAACTTCTGCACCTCACCTGCTGATTGGAAGGGTTAACGATGGCCGTCAGCAGGTTCTGGCCGAGAGGGTCGAAACGCACCAATCTGCAAAGACGAGCAAAAAAAAAAAAGGTCAGCCATCGTCGCAGCAACCTCAGTCAAGACGAATATTCAATTCACACCGCTGGTATTTTTAGCTTCCGATACCATCAAAGAGCACTGCATCTTTGCCGACAGCAAAAAGTACCACTGCACACCCTCTTAAAGGCGTTGTATATTATCGCGCTCGTCCAGTGCTGATCAAGGTCAAGACAAAAATGTGAAATGTCCTGCCTACAGCGAGATATCAGCTGCACTCTATTAACTTGTGCAAACAAGAAACCCACTGTTTTAGGCCCTTGAATATCAGTTTACGGGTATAACAAAAAAAATACATTATCGTTTCAGGACTGTTTAGTGTCCTGCCTGAAACCTTATAACACTTTCTAACATTCATCTCCCTTTCCACGTCGCGGTTCGATACACAATTCATTTGCATTAGCCGCGTACACACTGTACTGTAATGTACTCGGGAAGGACTCCATGACATTCACATTTTGACCAGAGGCAAGAAGACCTTCTCGGGTTGCACATGCCCTCCCAATCAAATTGAATTTATGCTTAAAATTAGGCTTCATAACATACAAAACCATTTAGGTTCAGAAATGTATTTCTCGGTTGGAAAGCCCAAGAGAACTCAAAATAGATAAGATATAAGCAGGCATCAGATTCCAATACATATATTCCAATGTATATTTTTTAAGTCAATATACAGCCTGTCATTTCAATAGACCACGTTGAACAATATTTTTTCCTTCTTTAAATCATGAAAGTTCACCTGCAGCCTTAGAGAAAACAATGTCCTTCACACCACTGATATGGGTGCAAGAACACACAACAGATATTCTTATACAGCAGTTCTCATTTACCTCTATAATATAAGTTTTACGGGCAATCCATCAATGCACAGCCCTCCTTTATCAATCCACTGTTGGATGTTGTGAATGGTCAGTGTTATATGACCATCCTTCACCACATTGGACAGTGAGGACTGGTAAAGGCAGGAAGCACAGACACGGGGGCATAATGCATTTTTCTGCACTGCCTTCTGCTGGCCATCACGCAGCCCCACAGCCTACAACACCTGTTATGCATGATACTCGACTAATTAGCAACTACCCTTGCTCGATCCTGCTTAGCTTCCAAATTTTGACGAAATCGGGCACATTCTGTGTGATATGATAGTAAGCAGTCCATCAGATAAAAATTACATGCCAAATATGTATCTCACTCATGCACTCTACTCAAGATTTTTTGGGTGTGGTTGTAGGTTATCGACAATCCTAGATATTTAAATGTGTTTATCGTGGCGAAGGCACACCGGACTCGCTCCATCTCATTGGCCGTCTTCACGACGGCGAAGGGCTCGGGGCGGCTCCAGTCCCAGAAGTGAATCTCATTGGCCGTGGCCACCACAAGCAGCTGCACCGTCGGGTGGAAGGCCAGCGACGCGATCGCCATGTTGTTCTCCGTGTACCAGCTTTCACTCCCGCCCTGTTTTGATTTCACGCAAAAGGAAACATTTTTCTTCTGAGAATTGAGAATTTTATTTTATTATTTATAATTTTCATTATTTTATTATTTCCCTTCTACGTGACATTACCAAAAAAACCAAGAAGATGAATCTCTGCAGTCACCAAAGCTTTAAATCGAAAGGAAACATTTTATTTGGTGGGTTTTCGCAGCCAGTCGTAATCCGACTGGTGAGGAGAGGCCTACTTTAAAAGTAAACAAAGGACAGAGAAAAAAAAATCGCCATATCAGCGTGAGGCTGCAGTGTTAACCGGCCACCCTCAGCTCTTGCAGCTAACAATATATTTTGCAGTTATCCCCATGGGACTCAGCATACTCTGGCAACCAGGAAGGCCAGGCAGTCATGTGCGGTCCTTCACAATTGTTCCGATTTCCCTGACTCAAGCAGATTGACGTATACGGCAACCGCTTTGGCGAAAGAAAACACTTAAAAGTACATATTCTGTGGGCATCCGGAGCTGAGAGGTCAGCACAAGGTTACATTGAGTCAATTTATACGTGAATAGGATTAGCGGTTCAGCCGCTGCAGCCACTCAGGAGTATAATAGGGAATCCACCCTTGTTCAAGGACAACACAAACATGTTTTACATCATTAACTGAACTAATAGTGGCAGCAGTGGACTTTTATTTTACCAGGTGTGAAACCCATTGAGAATGAAACTCTCTTTCCAAAGAGTGACTTGGATCAACAAATAACACCTAAAAAAAAACACATTGTAGGAGGGCACCATAACATCCCAAAACTAACAACAAAAAGCTAACAAAAGAAAAAAACGTCAAGCAGATGATAACTTAAAGAGATTGGCCGGAGAAAAACCCAGAGGCACCAACCGCACGCCAACCCAGGAGTGGTAAATTTCTAGGAGACGGCAACTCACGTGCAGGTCCCAGATGCGGACCTCTCCGTCCAGGCATCCGGACGCGAGCAGCCCCTTGATAGACGGGTGGAAGGTGACACACCACGGCGTGCGGCGGTGGCCCACCAGCGAGTGCGTGCACTGGCCCGTGTACACCTCTGTGATGTAGATGTTGTGATTCACGTGTGTCGATGCCATAAGACTCCTAGAACGACACAAGTGAATAGATATAGTTGAAAAGTTGGCAAGAAATTGTACATTGGACAACAGAAACACTGACATTTTTTTCCTAAAACACAACGAAATCCAGAATTCCAACCTAGCGTGATACAACAACATAGTTTCAACCATCATATCGTTCATTGCTGGACGAATGCCTCAGCGTCCTTCATCGTTCTGCGATGCAACAATCCACCCAGCGCTGGCACACAAGCCGATGCCATCGCTCTATTTCCTTGGTAGACATCCTCCTCCAAGGCGCGTTCCATGCCTTGGCTGCCACCGTCACTATTTTTTACCATCGGCCATCATCCCCATCCAGTGACAATGTCCTGTCCAGGCGCACTTGAGTCTCTTAAGTCCGAATTATGCTTATGACCTGCATTACATTCTCCACCTTCTGTATCTTATGTAAATAGCTCCGACCAGTGGAAAAAAATGGAGGGGTGGGGGTATGGGGAGGGAGAGGAAGGGGAACCTGAGGACATCATTTGGTCGCACAATCTCAGCCTGATCCAGCCAGTTTCTAAAGGGACTCGGCATCTAATTCCCAACCTAAGGAAGAACAAAAAGATACGGGGATCATATCTATTGAAAAATTACATCCCTACCAAAGTCAGAATTTAGTTTTAATATTGATAAAATATTACACACTTTTCTGAGAAAAAAATGTGCCTAAAAGCATTGTTGATTCTGGATTACCATGCCATCACATGGCTCTGTGTCACTTGAAGGGCAAGGCAGTTTAACAACCGCCGTAATGTGATTCTGAACATTTCAGATCCTGACGTGCAACACTGGACAAATATTGATAAATGTGAGTTTGTAGCATACATACGGTGAAGGATGTTCGTAATTGGAAACACTGCAACCATGGTAATTGGATGCGAATTGCATGGCTAGTTTGTCGTGCAAGCCAACTCCTGAGTGACATTTATGGTATCTGGTAACACGTGGCTTCTGCATGCTATCGGACAACAATAATTTATTACAGGATCACTTCCAGATTCAAAATATGCACTGTACCATCATTCTTGTCAACTCTTTTTTTGTATCGGTTAGGTTTTTTTTATTTACCTTCATTGTGCTCCAAAACAAATTAAGACGTTGAAAGTTTGAAATTGGCTGGCATTAAACTATTACTCAGAATTAGATCGTGACCAATATGCTCCCTGTCTACAAACCGCTGGCGTTACAATTAACTGGAACGACGGAGGGTAACGAAATTAGAAGTGTCAGCTCACCTGTCCGGGCTGAAGGCGAGCAGAAATGTCGATCGCGGACTGTCAGGCAGTTCCACTTTCTGCAAATAAATAACTTTTTTAAATTAAATCTGTTAAGGAACAACACAATATTTGCATCATCATCATCGTCAGTCATGATCAATCCACTGCTGTACGAAGGCCTCACTCTCAAAGCCATCGCCATGATCCCGTGATGTAACAATCCATAGAGTAACTGCACATGTGCCTATTTTTATTTTGCATGCTAAACAGAATCCCAAAGAAGCATTTTAAATACAAAGCTTGCATTTGAATTCCATACATCAACATTTTATAAGGATTTATTTCATTTACACGAAGTAAAAAAAATGCAATATTGGGCATGACAGTATTAATGGTGGTGTGAAATTTAAAATTACTTAAATAAGCATAGAGAAAACAAGCCGAAAGTACATTGCGGTGAGAATTCCAAAATGTTGCAGATTTACTGGGGTAGTACAAATAAACTTGTGACTACATCGGCAGGAACCTCCACAGCCAGCCAATGAGCAATACTGAGATGTACCAAATAATTTTTTCTTTCAAAATGTTCCATCAGTCTCTACAAGACCATAACAAAGCTTGTGCTTATAAATTGTAAATATATAACTTACAACGAAGCAGCACAAGATGAAAGGTTATTTTTCGTTACAAAATAGTTAGAAATTTAAAAAACACCTGTTCTTCAAACTCTAGTCAATGGCCACAAATTATATATTCTTCAATGTGCACACACCACTGCCAAAAGCCAACACAAATCAAACACAGGTGGTGGTCAGCCAAGGTTACACATCTGGTATTTTGGTAGTTGGTTTATTGCTCTTACGCGGCAAATCTATTTGGAAGCACTGCTCATCTAAGTGGAAAGTCTTCCCTATAGGGACTTAACAAGGGCATTTTAGCACCATAAATCCACCCTGCGCATTCCTGCAGTGACTACGCATATAAAAGCACCAGCATGAAAAAGGGTAAGCCCACAAAATGGCAAAACGCTGACCAATTAAGAACACGGAGTCATATCGGGCAATTATCCGAACAGCGAGCACAGCTTGTGCCGTTCAAACGGCATCGAAAAAATCCGCGGCGATCGGCGAATAATCAAAAGCCCCCGCTCGCGATCCATCACGGACCGGCCGGCCGTGATGGATGTGCGTCACATGCAACGAGCTCCCCCGCAGAGCTACTCGGCATGCGGCGCACGCCCCTGCGCTGCCCTGGCCGCATGAGCGGCGTCGTTAACAATCAGCCCAGCGCAGCGGGACCCGCCGCCAGCCCCACGCTGTCCTCGCGCGCCCTCTCTGCACTCCGCAGCCAAGACGCAAAGCCTCCCCCCCCCGCCCGACGGCTCAGATTTCCAAGCGATAAAAGTGTGGCCAATCACAATCCACTCAACCACCCTTTTTCTTATCAAAACAGTCAAACGTGGTGTGCCCAGAATTTGTTACTGAGAAACAAACATTCTACCGTTTGAGTGAGCGGGCGTTCTGTCCTGTTAAGTTGGAGATTGCAGTATTCCAGCTTCCAACTTAAGCACGATTATTGCATTTACAAAGACAACACATGAGATGCACTCTGTACAATGCTGTAATAAAATACTGTATTATTATTTTTTCAGCTGGTATATGGTTAGGACTTTCAACACTGTTCAGTTTTTTTTCTTTAAACCAACAAAAAAAGCCTTAAATCACTCTTTGCCTAAAGCTATGCAGCTGGCACCAGATGGGACTTAAAACCCCATCCTATGACAAATAACCTACTACAGTGCCAACAGTTCAGCTGAGGTCAGGTCTTTACCCTGGACTGTATGTGTCAATTCATTTCCACTCACAAACACACTCTGGCACCTTTTCTCCCATGTGAGTCAGGCGGCTAACATTTGTTCGTGTAAATATTAACGATAATAAAGGGCATGAAGCAATTCGTCTAGGTTTTTATTAAATTCAATACCGAATCATATTTAAAATATAATACAGGATTAGCACACCCTGCATGTGCTCCCATGCAGTTAAGGTTACCCCATTCCTAAACACATTGCACACTGAATTAATGTGGAAACTCCATGTTTATGAAAAGGGTCAAAGCAAGTCATGCTTTCTATATCAGTGAGCTGCAAACAGTGATATGCCCGTCTGGTCACGCAAGTCTGTGTCCGCACTTAACCTGCTGTAGTCTGACCTGGCTTGCCCAAAAACAAAACATAAAATCATCAATGTGTTTGAGCTGAGACAAAATAGCTGGAAAATTTTACAATTTACATATCTTCCAAGTCGCTGTAAGAGACGAATTTACCAATTCATAATTCCATTCAGGACAACAATAACACAAAACCGTTATCATTAACATCGTGTGTTTTTTACATTTAGTGCTATTTAGTTGAACAAAACTGTAATAAATAAGACTTCCCAGCCAGGAAAATCTCACAGCAGAAGTTTCATTTTATAATAAAACTGTCATTATCCAGTGAGAAGTAGCCTATGCAAGAGGCATAATAAAAATGTATATGTTGGGAATAATGGGAAAGCCAAAAAAAATCTCACTTACAAACAATGCTCACAGACCATAGGGGGAGGGATACAGATGTTGGGTGGAACACAGGTGTTGGGGCAGGGGGGGGGCATAGTGTGCTAGGAATTAGTACCTGGCTCTCCCACTGCATCTGGCAGGCCTTGTCCTCCGCCAGTTCCTCCAGGCCGCTGCGTGCCCCCATCCAACTGGCACCCAGCTCACGCCCACTTAGGATTTGGACCGCATTTCTCTTCCGGCTGGGCCCCATCCTTGCCCGTCTGCTTGGTTGGCTGCCGCTGTGGCCACCTCTCCCGATGAAAATGAAGTTGGAAAATAAAAAATAAAAACCCAACACCTCTCCCTTACGGCCCCGTGTTCATGGAGAAGGCAAGCGGGTGTGTGGGACAGCCGTGAGTCAAATTAAAATGGTGCTCGAGCATGCCGGCATTGTCTCCGGAAGCGAAGGCGCAGCAGGAATTAGCGAGCGCCGCCACGAAGTCGGTGAGAATGGTCGGGGCAGCCACACTTGGACCGTTGGGCCGATGTCCCTCTCGCATGCTCCGCGCAGAGAACAGCACCTGAGCAAGGGGACGAAAATTAAAACAAGCACAAAATGCATATAATATGAATGTGCACTCGTGCCACAACTGCAGCAGACAGTGAAAAAGTTGCAGCTATGGGTTCCTCTAACTTTTATTCGAAAGTCTTGATTTGAAGCTTTCGTGACTGCAGGAATCAATACTCTGGTTCTTTCGGCAAAGTCACGTAGATAGAAAAAATAATAAATAATAATTGTATTCGAACGTTTTATATTGAATTTAAGCATAGACTCTAGCTTTACAATTATTAAAAACCTAAACCAAGGAATAATGGTTACTAAGATGCATTGGTACTTTATTATTGCGTCAAAATAAGAAGCCTTTACAGCACACAAAAATGGTGATACGATTCTCACAAGACTCAGCAAAATATCATAACAAAGCACTTCAGTAAAGCAGACTTCTTGTGTTCTGACGAGATAGAGAGGTAAAGAATTATTATGATGGAAGAGAGAACATCAACTAGCACTAAGGTTTGCTGTTTCAAAGCCTTATCCACACCAAATTATGAGCTTTGGTTCCAAAAAGCATGCGTCCCTTGGAGGGACATATATGGAATGATATATGTAGCATATTTTCAATGTGCTTACGTTTGATATTTTTTTTAAATCCACTATGTTATTATATGCAGTGCTGCAAAGTTGTTTGCCATGTAAACCGTGTGTGCAATGAAAACAGAAAAAGGGAAAGCGAGACCCAATCAAATGCGTTGTATAAAGAATTATCCTTTACTGTGCCAATTCACTGTTTCTCTAACCGGTGCCACAAAATACGTGGAGCGACTCCATGAAAATGTGGATTTTTGCACAAGGTGTGTTGGGTGTTAAACTGTAGCGAGAAACAAACAATAATTCCACCGTGCATCGAACGTTACCTGAAGAGCACGTTGTCCTCAGGAAAACGCAGGCACCGTGTATAAACAAAAAAATAAGACTACAATCTCGAACGAGATGTAACCTTTGGTAAAATAAAATAAATCACCTTTAAGAATTACAATGGAACAGAAGATAAATGGCAGGGTGCATGTGAAAATAGTGTTTGCATGTTGTAATTTAATACATCCATGTACTACTCCCCATTGACTTGGAAGAAACTAGGGCACTCTAATTTAGCGTGGACGAATGGTGCTCTGCATATGCAGTCACATGTACACAACAATCTTCTGCGCTTGACGTAAGTTGTAAATGTAAAAAATTAGGAACGCAAAAACATGTAAAGAAATATGAATTAAATACACGCATTAAGTTTAATGATATTATGACATTGTATTTTTAAGGATCAGAGGGAACAGAGTCAAATCACATTTATAAGTTACCATCATATAAAGTACATGGCAAGTACAAACAAATCACTATCCTGAAACACACCATTTGATGATACCAATATTGACTGAGAAATCAATACAAAAACCCGGAGCCAAAGCTATATATCAAGTGTTCAACAGCGAAGACAAACACGTCTGCCTCCCTTACCAGCGATTTTGCATCTTGACTTCACCGGTAACAATGTTAAAAGTTAAATAAGTGGATCTCGTGTCATTTACGCAAGTGACTAGGAATACAGGAATGTGATGTGGCCTTAAATCAATTTGTGGCGTGTTGGTCATGAGGTTTAACAAGCAGCTGCAGGTTGAGTAGCACACAACGATATGACCTGAGAAGCCCCCCAAAGACAGTTCCAATTACCTCAGGCAAGGTGCCTACAATGCAGGATGGGTTTCAGATACTGTATTGTGTATACACGGGGCACATGCCTCGCCGCAATGTCAAAGGCTACACCCCTCTGAAGGAGGTTGTCATATCTATTCTTAAAAAGTAGTGTCGAACAACACACCAAGGCACTCCGTGGCTTTCATTAGGTAATTTCAGGGCATGAAGAAAACAATTGGGTTTTAGATGCAACTGCGGCTCATGGCAATATTATCGTTGCAACTTTTGAACTTTTCCTGAAAGCTTAACACTGAATTGATTTTATGACATCTATTCAACATCAGATAGGATAACGAGTAAATTCCAGTGTAACAACTATTTTCCAACATCTCACCCAACTAACAAATTTTTTGGGGGATTAAACTCTTGAACTATTACATACTTAAATATATATTTTAAAAGTGATTACCGCCCCCATCGATGTGGGGAAGGAAAACATTTTAACGTCCCCCCGAAAATTATTATGCAGGAACCATAAATGTACCCATTTATAATAATAATAATACAAATGTTCAATTATAATGCACACAGCATTTGCTCACTCTCGAAAAGAGATGACTGAAGAGGTGTGAGGAAGCACAGACAAGCGGGAAGGCAGCCAGTCCGTGAGTCGGCACCAACAATAACCCAAGCTTTGCAGACAAAACCGACGCATATGAAGGGGGCAATGCTTTCCCATGCCATGAAACGGATGGAATCCACATTTTCTGTATCACCTTCTCCTGGCAAAGCAGGGTATGGCACATCCATGCCCATGGGAAGGATGTTTTATGACATTTGTGTGATCCACCAAATCGGAGCCAGATTTTTTCCCATTCCTAGTTCCCAATTCACTTGAAACACAAATTGCTATGCAATCATAAACACGTGTTACATATTAATGTTGTAAATGCCACTAACTTTGTGTTCCATGTGTGATTTCCTTTTTAACAATCCCACTCTTTCACACTTAAAGCTATGATTTATTGCTGTGTAGGTTTTCGTGGCTGTGCTGTACAGTATATAAGTTCCAAGCACATGGGGTGGAATATCAGACATTCTACCAAACAACACAAAATATCACTGAATGAATGACGATTATTCACAAACCAGAAAGCTGTTTTCTTGGTACTTGAAATTTTGAGTACATTTCTTATCTTATTTAAATACAGATAATCAAGTTGGCTAACAAGTTTATACAGTAAATCAAACTGGCCTTAAAAAACCCACGAGCAATAACTTATTCTGGAAAAAGGCCTCCATATAGTCTAGCAATGAAACAATCGATATAGCTTCTGCACACAAGCTAAGATCTCTTATAACACAAACAACTGAAAACAGTGCTTAAATATTTTAACATGGCCCACTCTTACATACATAATTTAAAATAAAAAAATTATGAAAACATAAGTTGTAACTTTTGAAGGTTTAAACCTATATTTACTTCTCTGTTCTGTAAAAAAAATAATGTCTTTATAGGCCAAGTAAACACAATGTAAACTGAAATAATACTATAGCGGACATTTACCAAAAAAATAAAAAATAAATTATTAGCCTAGAATCCCTAGATGATAAATAACACTAACAAAAATTTCTGTTCCTGGGTAGTAAGTGTTATTTCCTAATTGCTTATGCCTCAAAGGTACAGAAATGTATATTATTCCCCACAAACTTTGCTTTTGTGATCAGGACACAAAAGCAAAGTTAATAATCTCCACTCCATTAATCACACTGTGTAACAAAAAATGTTTTTGCTCCTGGGTAGTAAGTGTTATTTCCTATTCTTTGGTTCTTTGGGTAAAGTCACGTAGATAGAATAATAAAAAAAGTGAATGAAAATAAAAATAATAAAATACTAATGTATTTCATAATTGCTTATGCCTCAAAAGTACAGAAAATGTCTATTATTCCCCACAAACTTTGCTTTTGTGACCAGGACAGTGATATTTTAAAATTTACCTATTTTCAATGAGAAAACGTGTGCATGTGTATTTCGTTCCCATAAAGTCCTGATCACAAAAGCTAAGTTTGTGGGGATTAAGCATTACCAATTTAAAAAATAACACTTAGTACCCAGGAACAAAAATTGTGTTACATAGTGTAATCAAATACCTTCTTTCATTATCAAAATGTGTACAATCACAATTCGAGAACACACCGTGTTTCAAATGAAACAAGTCTTTTCTTTACCAAACTAAATAAATACTTTTGATTTAAAGCTTTCGTAACTGCAGGGATTCATATATACGGAGTGGTAGCTCTTTTAATCTCTCATTTACTTGATACAGCTGTCGTGGCTGTGACGGTTCCACCTGAAGACGGAAGCTTGTGTTGCCTCCGAAACGTCGTGATTTCTATTTTATTTTACTTTTATTAATTTTATTTTTTTACCTACGTGACTTTACCGAAACAACCTAAGAATGTGAATCCTTGCAGTCACGAAAGCTTCAAATCTAGAATTAGGGATTCATATTCTTGGTTAAACATTTTATTTTAGAATCTATCTGCCGGGACAGTCGTGCCTGAAGACTACTTTTCTCACCGCACATCTGCAGAAACAAGCAGTCGTGGCCTTTTATAAATGGCTATGTTCAACAGGCTAATACAGCATCGTTGAACATATGACACCATAACAAATATACGTACGACTTATACGCGTCTACTGTGCGTTTAATGTTGTTACAGCACCAAGGGCAATACATTACCACACATTAATACCAATAACGTGTTAACAAAACATAATCAAACTCACACATATGCAAACAAACTTACATTACAGTACATGAACATAAATAAAAACTAATTAATGCAAAATATTCACAATCCATTACTGAATGCATCTGGACTAGATGTGTAAAGTAATGTAAGACGGCTGCTTATTCCCCCCCCCACCACCACGCCGCTCTAAATAAAGAGCGGGTTGAAGTAGTATACATAAACGTAGAATAACAAGAAACGATAACAACGTTGCGAGTGCAGTTAAAGCTCTCGAATAAAGTTTGTCACGAGATGCTGCTAAGCCTCACAACATGTGTTGCAGGGGGTCCACGTGAGATGCATTGTAGTATTTCATAATCATCAACCATGGTCAGTCCACTGCTGGATGATCTCCCCAAGCCGACATCCCTGTGATGTAATCACACACTCAGGCCCTCTATACAAGGCAATTACATCGCTCCGTCTCTCTGGTGGACGAGTTCCATTCCTTGGCTGCCACTCCCCGTAGTTACTAATAACCACAGGCAATCGTCCCTTCCAGTATGATCTCTTTTGTAAGGCTCAGTTAAAACAGCGGTGGCTAACATTGTCGAAGTTGATTCCATGTACAGTGCCGTACTTTATTTCCCCGTTGGGTTATGGGCACCACGGAGCATTTACCGTCCACTCTACAACAGACGGGCCAGATATATTTGATGACATACACGTTACCGTACCTTTATCAAAAGCAATAATGACGAATTATGGCGAATACAAGGACAACAACTGGTCGACTCAGAAACTATCCGCGATTGCTCGGTAGTGATCTGCGAAGGAACCCAACCCATCATGACCATTATCGCCCAGCAACCATCGCGCTGATGGCACAAGTATATTCACAGGCGCTCTGTGTGTTAACGGTACTTTAAGCAACGTCATATGACGACGCTGGTGACTATTGTAATAATTATATTGACGCGTAATGATTAAAACAGCAAGAGACGGACCCTAACGCCATAGACGCCGCGTCTGCGGCCTAAGGCCGCAGGCTTCTCCCTCCCACCACCACCACCACCACCCCCGTAACAAACCTCAAAACCCAAGCAAGCTTCTACCGCTCCCCTACTCGGTCTCCACACACACACACAGAACAACAAATACATCAAAAACGAAAGAAACTCGCGGTAGAATAAGAAAATAAAACTCTCTCGTACCTGTATCCAGCGTCTCCAAGGGCCCAACTCCCTGGGCCCGCGGCGCAGTGGCGCTCGCTTGGATCACCGCCGCCGCCGTCGTCTAACGCGGCCGACGCAACGAGCCGTGGTCGTCGTCTCCGTCTCTCGCCGCTCCTGAGAGAAAATGTCTCGCGGGTTTCTCTTTTGTCTTGTTCGTCTCCGAGCCCCGCGTCTCTCGCCCCGAGTGTCGCTGTTTCGTCGCTCGCGATGGGCGGACGCGGCGCTAGGCGAGGAGCGGCCCCGCTCGCCGCTCTGCCCCCGTGTCGGCCCGGCCAGACGACCCAGACCAGAGCAGTGGAGAGAGTCGATCGAGAGTCAAAATTCTCCCCTCAACTCCCTCCGCTCAGTGCTGCTGCCGCCGATGATGCCGCCTGGCTGCAGTGAGAGCGACGATCGATTGGTCGAGTCTGGTCCCGTGCGTGAACGGCATAATCGATTAATGTAGGCGCGTGGCCATCGATTCTTTCGTCAGTGAACTTAACACGATTTTTTTGGGGTCTTTCGGTAAAAGCCATGTCGATAGAATAGAAATAAATAATGAAAAATAATTATATCACGTTTTGATCGCAACACAAGTAATCGTCATCAGGTGAACAATTTAGCGGGAGAGCTGCTGGGAATATCTGTCAATATTTAAACTTAACAGCATTCATCAATAACATCGGACGCGGTGATTGACCTTCATCGGAATAAAACACTTTTTTTTAAAGGCGAAATTTCGGACATAACAAAAAAAATCACAGCATTTGTTCGGTGTGTCATAGTGTTAGTATTTGCTTCGAAGGACCATTGTACGAAACGTCGCCTATTATATATTTAAAAGTGTTATTGATGAATGTGTTGAAGTGTTTTAATGTACATACTGCATATAATTGTCCTTGTGCATCACGACCAACGCGGTACCACTCGATTGTCAGTGTCTTCGATTTACGGTGACAATTCATGCACAGCATGTGTCGGGATGGATTATCGCGCGCACGATTACGGAGTCGCGTTACGATTCTGCGCCGTCTGCGCTGCCATTCCAATCAATCAATTGTCTCAATTCCGTTGCGATTCCATTGCCAATCGATTAGTTCAACACTGCTCCACGCGTGTCCGCCAGGCGTACCGCGCGCGGATGGGATCACGCATTTCACAAACACAGGGCACGTGTCTTCTTGGTTCTTTCGGTAAAGTCACGTAGAAGGGAAGTAATAAAATAATAAAAATAAAACATAATAAAACAATTCTCACGACGTTTCGGCCACAACGCAAGCAGCCGTCCTCAGGTGAAAACCAGGTCTGTCGAGGCTGCTTGCGTTGTGGCAGAAACGTCGTGAGAATTGTTTTATTATGTTTTATTTTTATTATTTTATTACTTCCCTTCTACGTGACTTTACCGAAAGAACCAAGAAGATGAATCCCTGCAGTCACGAAAGCTTTAAATCGAAACAGGACGCGTGTTTATCGCTGGCAAAGCAAACGCATCCACGACGATGATCAATGATGCTGCTGGTTGCAAGCATCAGCGAAACATCGACGGAGTAAATCGTAAATTGTGTGGGCTTGCACTCTCACACGCCGGCGTGCTTAAAGTGTTCTAGTCATAAGTTGGCACTTTCTGTACGCGTTGACAAAGCTTATACGAATTGGCCTCGTCGGGTGGAGGTGGGTGTACGACACATTTACCTTTAAACATTGACTTAAAGCTGCAGGAATTGATATTCTTTGGGTTTTTATTATTTTTTTCTATCTACGTGGCTTTACCGAAATAATTCTAGATTATTAATATTAATTTAGTTTTCACAATTTTATTATTTTCACCTACGTGACTTTACCGAAAGAACCAAAGAGTATTTACCGAAATAACCAAAGAATACGAATATATATTACCTTTATGCGATCTAACCCCCCCCCCTTCTCCCACGAAAAAACGACTTTACCATGAAGTACATTCCTTTAACGAATTTAACTCCGTGCCAAATAAGAGACATTTTTCACTGGTGCCAGTGCCCCGCGGTGCAGGTACAGAAGTTATTACAGTGGTCAGCCGGACAGATCCATGGAACACACATAACAACTCAATGCCCAATTCGCAGATACAATGGAGGAGGCATCACAGCGATGTACCACTCTGCTCGCGACTCCTGATGCAAAGTTCTGGTTCAAGCGCCTCAATGTAAAACTATAGTAATTGCTCGTCAGCAGTGTTCTTTACTCCTTCAGACGTGGTTTGGGAGGCACTTTCGTCGTTAAGACATCATCAGTGTGAGGGCCGCCACACATTTGTAACCATTGGGGGTTTGACAGTAGAACGATGATGGGGGGGGGGGGTGTTTTCACATTTGTGTATTGTGGGGGGCCGCACCAAAGGCCACCAGGAGGCCGCCAGTGGCCCACGGGCCTTGCAATGAAGAACCCTTCTCGTGAGCCGTACGAAGAGGAAGTTGATGAAGTCTCACAGTCTTGTCACCCGCTGATATGTCCACCTCTTCGATGTGCAAATTCGTGATAGGCAGATTTTTCCCAATTATGTACAATTTTTTCAGTGATTAGATCTCCACACGGGCTCTTAATCTCAAGGTTGCAGAATGGCCACCCTGTAACTATTTGAGGTTTCCACACTTGGCGTCCAGAGATGGAGCGATGAGAATCGCTGATGAGGATCGACTCTTGTGCAGGTGCTGGGTGCATCGTTGCATTGCACGGGTTATAAAGGGATGTTAGCGGTGTGGGGAGGCAATCTTCCAGCAGTGGATTGACCACGGCTGGTATTGATGATAACCATGACCAGTCTTTACGTCCATGCAATAGGCCACGGCTGAATCTGCACGAACGTACGAGATTGATAAACGTGAAAAGACTTCTCGCGGTTAGATAAAAAAAAAATGTCAACCTCAATTAAAATAGTATTGCATTATTTACGTAACAAAAATCCATCCCAAAATTTTAACTCGGTAGGTGAAACATTTTATTTCATATGAATAAAATGCGAATTGTCACATTTATGTTAATGTTTGACCACATATGCCCCCAAACAGCCCAATACCAATAAAGGTGCACAGCCGACTGCTGTAGGCGGAAGGCGACGTGGGGGAATACAATATAACTTGTGGCCTACCCTCGTGTTTTATTTATTGTTGCCTGAGCCTGGCGTGGCCGTAATTGAGTTCAGATTTAAAATTGAAAGGGAGAAAAAAAATATGGCTGTTTTTTCGTGAAAACACTCAAGTGTTCGGCTTACTTAATCACACTAGCGGCATCCAGGCAACCGTTGCAGCGGAACCTTGATTTAAGGGGAGAGTGGGGAGTGCGTAAACCCCCAGAGGGGTGCACGACACAGTCAATATTAAAGCAAACTTTAAACAAACGTTACACTTTAAACAGAACGAGCAGTGGTAGGATCTACTTGTGTCTATCATGCATTCTGCTACAGCTCTCGCCGCATGTGTATATGATGACCTCCATCACTCAATTGATTGAATGTCAACAATATTCATGGAATTAATCAGCATCACGAGTCATTTTCTATCCAATGAAGGCCTCCCCAAGTTGTCGCCAACCCACGTGGCCTCTGATGACAAATTCCATCTTGCTACTGCAACATAACCTGATCTCTTTGTTCTATGTCCATCATGGTCATCGCTCTCAGACTTGTTTTCTCCTTCGGCAAGCATTCCATCATAAATCTCAGTCCAACCGCGACCATCCCTTTGAGCCATGTATGTATGTATGAAAAAAATTGAATAGGTTTTTACCCTTTCTGGCAATAAACAGGTGTTAAGATTTTTTTTTCGATTTAAAGCTTTCGTGACTGCAGTGATTCATATTCTTGGTTACACATTTTATTTTAGAACTTTTCCCAAAAAAAAAATTTCGTAGCCAGCGTTGAGAACAAAAGAACCCGTGCTTGAGGCTTTAAATTATGAAAAAGAAATAAGATGAGGGTTTTACCCTTTCGGCCAATAAAACAGGAGGTGTTAAGAACACCAAATAGAAACCTTTTGCAAGGAATCAAGTACTGCATTAACCACATACACAGTAATTGTGGTGAACATACAAACAAAACATGGCATTGTCTTTGAAACTGATTGGCCTACACCAGAGACAGACCAGTGTCAGACCAGAGAACGCCAAAGGCGAACAGTGGTGAGACTAGGCCATAAAGAAGGCTGTCTCTGATGAAGGTCAATCAGGTTTACAAGGCAATGCATTATATATTATCAGAGCATGTTTATTTGAATGTTCACCACAAGTACGTGTCGTTAATGCAGACTTGTTGTTTCAACATCTTAACACCTGTTTTATTGCAAGAAAGGGTAAAACCATTTTTTTATTTTTATACTTTAATACTGGAAAAAAAGGTCCCGTGATATGTATGTTGAACTTATTTCGAGCCGTACGTAGCCAACCGTGCTAATCGGAGCCACGATGTGCCCTGCCCAAGCCTATTTAAATCTTCCCGGAAAATCAGTTATGGCGTATCTGATTAGAATGTTTTTTATTCCCTGATCCGCATGCTTTTAACAGTACAAATATTTAAAAAAACATTTGTTACAAAAGGACAATCTAATTTGAGCCATACAAAAAAAATCCAAGAAGACCCTGCATTGGCACGTTTGTCCAATTCCTCTTTCGGTGGTTGTTTGTGCAACGAATGCGGCGCGCGGCTGCTGTTAGCGTGGTGGCAATGTGCCAGTGTAAAGTTGACGCGGGGTCGCTTGGCTCACCAAGAGCGTGGTGGCCCTGCCTTTAACGGAGCAGTGCCGTTCAGACAGTAGTAGCCAGCCCTCCCAGCGTAATCCCCATCGCATGAGCAGCAAGCAAGCAGCAGCAGCCTGTTGTGCACAGCGGCGTGTAGAATTTAAAACAGGTGTCGGTGCAGCCCAAGGATCAAACGCACCCTTGCGCGCACACACGCGCTTGCTTTAAATTAGTTCCGGTCAATGCAGCTTCTTTTCCCGCATCGTTTGGACAGAGTTCGAACACATGTTAGCGCCCAGCAGCAACATGGAACATCAGGTTTATATAAGCCGTAGAGTAAGTTGTTTGCATTGAAAATGTATGCACTGTTGCGTGCACACGTCGCATTGCCGTGTGCACAACTGGGATGCCAATTTGAATTCACGCCACACGCCGAGTAGAATAAGGCCCACGGGGAGATGGTAAGAATCCAAAACCAATCATGCATAGTGTCAGCGATCGGCCTTGTAGGCGTGATTGGCTTTGGAATTCCTCCATTCCCATGTGAGTCTTGTGCATTTTGCGCGTGGCGTAAATTTGTCATCACATCTTCTAGAATTCGCGTTTGGCGACGCCTGAACGGAGTGGCAAAGTTCACGCTCCTCCGACCTTTTTCACATCGACTCTCTTGAGTATGTTCGGCTCAAGTCTTGCCTGTAACAACCAGGCGATGAAGTAGCATTTTGTTCCACGGGCCACACACCCTACTGATGAGACGCAGAAAGTGTTTGTCTGCTTAAATAAAATACTGATGGAAACATTGGTACAGAAATTCTCAGAATCAGAATCTTTATTTAGGCTGTAGGGCTCCGATGAGCTATGAAGCTTTTTTTTCCACAAATGTCCAGTATGGGCCGATCAGAATGTTACATTCTACCAGCGGTTTAATCTAAAATGTATCTTGAATTTGTATATTTTTAAAGCGTATTTGGCCGAGAATATTCCACGACACCACATTTTATTTTGCACAATTATATGAAAATGTATTATAATTAAAAGAGACAATGACATTCCCATGCAAAATTCAGTTAGCAGTCCGTCACTGGGTCAGAGGATGACACCCATAAGTTAACATCGTAGAACTGCTTATGTCTCACTCCAATTGGCCTCTTTATTCAAACTAGAGGCACAACCTTATATGCCCTACAAAGGGTGTTCATTACATGTCAATCAAATGCTAATTTTACCAGCATTCGAATTGTCCGAGTTAATTGAAATACGAAAATTAATGTGATCATTAAATGGGGGTTTTAATTGTGGGGGGGGGGGGGGGGGGTTGCAGTTATTGGTGACGAGCTGCACTTGAGAACCCAGTTCAAACACGAGCAGCTGATTTCAACCTGGAGTCCAATCCAGGCTGTCTCATCAGTGGCAGTTCAGTGTGCTCTGATCCTGGGCCACCCACCCGGTCACCTAGCATAAATACATTTTGAACAACGTTCCACGCTGATATTATTCCTCCTGTTTCTCTATTATTTGCACACAAACCCAACACTAATCAAGGGCCCTTGAATTTAGATGCCCCGTGCAGACACCACATTAAGCCTCGACGAGAACGTGCACGTGAGAGACTTTACAATGCCCTCCCGTTGTCGTCATCAGTATGACGACTGCCCTGTGCATAGAATAGCCGAGCTCTGTTATTACGACCAATTGCCATTGATCACCGCGAAGACACAACGAAAGCCACAATCGTTTGACTGCTCGATATTAACAACGATAGTTTCCCCCCCACCCCAACCATTTGCTCCGTTTTGTTGTTCAGCCTCAAAGGCAAATCGTTAAAAACCAATCTCGCCCCTTGACTTGTCTCGCTTATGAGTCCTGTCTGTGACCGCCCTCTACTGACCACTGAATTGATGGGGGGGGGGGGGGGCGGTGGTGGTGGTGGTGGTAAGAAGTGATCCGAGCTTTGGCAGCAGTGGTTGCACGTGCCTCAAATAACACTGTCCTGAAAAGTAAATATTTAATAGGTGACGTTTCGGTCAATGGCCCTTCTTCGTGTGCATCTGTATTCATCACACATGTATTCAAATAAGTGCACAACACAGTTTTGTATATACGTTAATACACATACGGTGTACGTATAAGCAATCCGCTGTCGGGCTCAGTTCGATATGGGTTTGACGCAAAACTAAACAGTATAATTTATAACACGAAATAATTATTTATCTCGTTGTTGTGGAGAATATAATTAACAAAGTCGATCACCAGACAATACACATTAACATATCGGAAGAGAATACGGTAAATTAAACGAAACCTGTGAAGAGTTTACTTGTCTATGGGGACCTCATTTGCCAGTAAAAATATGATAATTGGTTCTTTACCCTTCTATCTGGCAACAAAACTGACACCTTTTTGCAAGGAGTCATGTTTGCATAGACCGCAATACCTGCAGTCATAAATACAAACAAAAGACATAACTCTGATAATGTGCACTGTCCCTGAAGTTGATTGGTCCACACCCGAGACAGCTTTCCTTCGAGCCTAGTCTCATATGGGTTGGACCAGATGACGCCAAAAGGCGTCAAAAGGCGTCATCTGGTCCAACCCATATGAGACTAGGCTCGAAGGAAAGCTGTCTCGGGTGTGGACCAATCAACTTCAGGGACAGTGCACATTATCAGAGTTATGTCTTTTGTTTGTATTTATGACTGCAGGTATTGCGGTCTATGCAAACATGACTCCTTGCAAAAAGGTGTCAGTTTTGTTGCCAGATAGAAGGGTAAAGAACCAATTATCGAGTTTACTTGTATTAAACAATATTTCTGAAATTGTAGGATGTGTCGAAAATACACTGTTCACGTGACGGGTTTGTGAAGGAAGTGCATTGCGTATTTACTGTGTCACTTGCAGTATTTTCCATAACGACGCTAATTAATGTTTTATAATATACACATTTATACAGTACACACACATACAATACCCCCACCTTTACAAACCCGCATTATCCCGCAAGGTGAAGTATGGTCAAACAACCTCCACGACCCGGCAGGAGTTGGAAGACTCTCATCTATTTATTATTTACTATATTTTCTATTTTACCAGGTTATGCCCCGCTTAGCTATATAGCTCTAGGAATAGTTTTACCCACACGTCACTCTCGCAATTGACGTAACAAACTCAACTCGTTCATCAATAACACTGCCTTACAAGTGAAATTACATATAATAAGCAACGTTTCAGACAATGACCCTTCTGCACAGCACATGTGGTTTAGGGTAATGCAGCGCATGTGCTATGAGGAGGGGCATTGCCCGAATAGGCGCCGATAACATATTTTTCTTTAAAGTTATTGGCGTTTGTATGTGCGTTGAACTTCTTTCGCACCGTACGTAGCCAACCGTGCTAATCGAACTAAACACAACAGGCAATTCCAAATAAATTAGTCTTTCAATTGACGAACGTGGTGAGGTTGTCTTTGTCACTTACGATTCTGCGCCACTGCCAAAGCAGCGTCAATAATCGTGGTCTCTTTGAGTCCTCACTCAGCTGGTTTATCAAATGAACTTGACAATGTCAGCACGTGCGTACATAGGGGGCGTCGTGGGTAACGCTGAATGAGAATTCAATCTCTACACCACTCTCTGGCCTCTGTGACTGCACTGTGACGAAGGGACATTGCCCGAAACTGCGGACTATGCAGTAAACCACTGGCGTCTGCTTTCTTTCAGAGGGACAGCAAAACACACGAACTCTCTCCTGAACCCCTCTCGTAGCGAGCAAATCTCGACAACCCTGACTAGTTGGTGGCGGGGTTTTAACGACACATATATTTACACGATCTAACCTAAAAAAACAACCCTCTATTACGGATAATCCCTTCGGTGGCGACGCAATAAAGTACGCACTCGTTGACGTCGTGGTGTGTTCGAGTGTGATTGGCGACTGGCCAGGTAGGCAGGTCACAGGTGAACGCATGGGGGGCGGAGCGCGCAGATGTGACCGACCACTCACCTGGGTGGGCAGGTGGGTGGGGGTGGGCAGGTAAGGTAAGCAACACGACAGACAGCCACGTAAAGGTGGGTTTGGCAGGCCAGTGCGGAACAGCGAACAGCAGCAGCTGGGTTCGCTCACTGCTGGCCGTCACCCCGTAACCATCTCACGTTATTGCACACTGGCATTATTGGCGAACTTGTGGACGCTGAGATAATAATATTAATTCATAGTCGTTGTGTGCAAGTCCATGTGTAGTGTACGTAAGCGAGAGGGCAGGTAGATTGGCGACGCGATTGCGAGCGTGGCGTTTGAACTTGCAAGTTGAATTGTCCTGCCTGGAATTGGTGTTGCGCTTTGGGTGCACGCTCCGGTGTTGGGAGTTGGGTTTTTGTTTTGGCTTCCGTGGGAGACTTCATTGCATACCGCGTGGGCTACAAGGTATGTCGGTGCTTACGTGCGTGCGTATGTGTGTATGATGGGGAGCGCTAGTTGGTAGTAGTTAGTTGGCGACCCGAGTTCGATTCGCGCTCACGGCCAATACCGGTGATGATTATCTGAACCGGTCCCAGAGCCCTCCCCAAGATCTACTCAGCCTCAGCCAGCTATGGCTACAGGGTTTGGTGGTGGTACATGTTGTTTATGTCGTTTGTTATGAAAATTCCGTCACAGTTCTTATGATCACTGTTTCAATGCTTTCATGGCTTTATTTTTGGTTTGGCCATGTTTGTTTGTTGTAGTACGGAGTAAGAATGATGGCCTTAATCTAAGTTGTCTTGTGGTGGTTGTTGTTGTTTGACTTGCATCCCAATGGGATTTTTGCACACAGCGTTGGTGTAGACGGTGATTTTTTTCTGCAATATTTTGCTGTCTTTTCTTGGATTTTCTGTTTGCACTTAGTCACATATTCACTTTAAGATCTTTTCTTGTTCATGTTTTTGTTTTTTGCTTGTTGCGGTTGCACCCGCTTCAAGAGCCGAATGGCTCACAGGGCTATACCTAATAAATGAAATTGAACTTGAAATGAGTACCTGGTGCGGTGTAAAAACATTACCACCCACTCCCTCGTGTGCTGTTACGGCCTTCATAGGTGCTCGCTAACAGCACTTGCCCCTACAGTCTATTACAGGCTACACGGGGGATCTTTACCTACGGTTCTGTTTCCTCTGAAAGCCCACAGGCTGATGGACCGACCACAATATACAATTTTAATGCGGAGAGGTCTATTCACTTATTCATTACAGTGCCCCAAAATAACTTACAATGAATGCTAATGTGTAGGTTTATTTTACATTCGTAAATGGGACTGCTCCTGCCGATAGCATCTGCAAACTCGGCATGTTATTTGTTTAACGAGTCAAATTAACGATTACACATTGATGTCCATTTTTATTTACCCCAAATTCTCGAGCCACATTCATGAGGGTCCTGCGTTCAGTTGTTTAGCCAGCACCGTTGCTAAAACCATTCAACGTCCTAATCGGATCGATAGTTTGTCTTCAACAAAATCTCCACACGCGGCCATGAACTATCCACTGCTGGACGAAGACCTCCACAACCCGCATACAATATCTCACGATTCTGTGAAGTAACAATCATCCAATGTAGCTCCTCCAGACACGGTTATCTCAGAGCTCCCATCTCCGAGGGGGACATTGTCTCGGGCACGTTCAAGTACAAGCACCTCTATAGAGTACTGCTGGATAATATTGGGTCTGGAAATCCCATAGGCTGATGGACTAAGGCCGTATAGGTATTCCTCGCTTCGTGCGGACTCGGTTTATGCGATTTCGCGTATTTGCAGCTAACCTGTTTCTAGCCCCACATTCTCGATATGCGGTCTGAATTCACTCACACGCGGCTTTGCGGTCAGAGGTTGGACAACATTGTGTGTGTCCTGTATGTGTGTATTGTGTGTTTATTGTGTGTGTGTGTGTATATTGTGTAATATGTATGTGCTGTGTGTACTGTGTGTATATATACTGTGTGTACTGTGTGTGTGTATACTGTGTGTGTATATACTGTGTGTACTATGTGTGTCCTGTATGTGTATATACTGTGTGTACTGTGTGTGTGTACTGTGTGTATACTGTGTGTGTGTACTGTGTGTACCGTGTGTATATACTGTGTGTGTATACTGTGTGTGCTATGTGTGTATATACTGTGTGTACCGTGTGTGTATATATACTGTGTGTACTGGGTGTGTGTGTGTACTGTGTGTACTGTGTGTACTGTGTGTGTGTGTACTGTGTGTACTGTGTGTGTACTGTATGTGTATATACTGTGTGTACTGTGTGTGTGTTTATACTGTGTGTGTATACTGTGTGTACTGTGTGTGTGTGTATATATACTGTGTGTACTGTGTGTGTGTGTACTGTGTGTGTACTGTGTGTGTGTATACTGTGTGTGTACTGTGTCTGTGTATACTGTGTGTGTACTGTGTGTGTACTGTGTGTGTGTACTGTGTGTGTATACTGTGTGTGTACTGTGTGTATACTGTGTGTGTACTGTGTGTATACTGTGTGTGTACTGTGTGTGTGTACTGTGTGTGTATATACACTGTGTGTACTGGGTGTGTACTGTGTGTACTGTGTGTGTATACTGTGTGTGTATATATACTGTGTGTGTGTGTGTATATACTGTGTGGTGTGTGTGTGTATATACTGTGTGTACTGTGTGTGTGTATATATATACTGTGTGTACTGTGTATACTGTGTGTGTGTACTGTGTGTACCGTGTGTGTGTATATCTATTGTGTGTACTGTGTGTGTGTATATACTGTGTGTGCTGTGTGTGTATACTTGTATGTAGTGTGTGTGTACTGTGTGTGTATACTGTGTGTACTGTGTGTGTGCTGTGTATATACTGTGTGTGCTGTGTATATACTGTGTGTGCTGTGTATATACTGTGTGTACTGTGTGTATATACTGTGTGTGCTGTGTATATACTGTGTGTGCTGTGTATATACTGTGTGTACTGTGTGTATATACTGTGTGTACTGTGTATACTGTGTGTGTGTGTGTATTGTGTGTACCGTGTGTATATACTGTGTGTACTGTGTGTGTGTGTACTGTGTGTGTATATATACTGTGTGTACTGTGTGTGTATACTGTGTGCTGTGTGTGTATATACTGTGTGTGCTGTGTGTATACTGTATGTACTGTGTATATACTGTGTGTGCTGTGTGTACTGTGTGTGTGAGTATACTGTGTGTACTATGTGTGCGTGTGCGTGTACTGTGTGTGGGTATACTGTGTGTACTGTGTGTGCGTATACTGTGTGTACTGTGTGTGTGTATACTGTGTGTATTGTGTGTATACTGTATGTACTGTGTGTGTATGTACTGTGTGTAGTGTGTGTGTATACTGTGTGTATACTGTGTGTACTGTGTGTGTGTATATACTGTGTATGTACTGTGTGTGCTGTGTGTATACTGTGTGTGCTGTGTGTGTATTTGCTGTGTGTGCTGTGTGTATACTGTGTGTACTGTGTATATACTGTGTGTGTATACTGTGTGTGCTGTGTGTGTGTATACTGTGTGTACTGTGTGTATACTGTATGCACTGTGTATATACTGTGTGTAGTGTGTGTATACTGTGTGTATATACTGTATGTACTGTGTGTGTATACTATGTATGTACTGTGTGTACTGTGTGTGCACCATGCGTGTGTACTGTGCACGCTACTCGGCAGGTGGCAGCTGTTTCCTCGTGCGGTTTCGCTTTGTGCGCCCTTTTTTTTTGAACAAAGTGGGGAAATCACCTGTAGTCTGTGTGTGTGTCTCAGGAACGACGGCATCCTCACTAAAGCAATGGGTGGCTGACCGTGCCGAGTCTCGAAAGATCGCACAAATGCGTGATGTAACTCATCCAGCAGTGGATAGCTCACGGCTGATGATGACATGTAGGATCCCATCGTGAACTTGAATCAGTCTTTCCCCCCCCCAATAAACCACTAAGTATACGCCCCTTCAACGGAGGAGGAAAAGCCAAACAACATCAACTCTATCATCATGGGACCTCCTTTGCCAGTACCAAAATATAAGAATCGGTTTTCCCCTTTTTTCTGGCAACAAAACCGGTGTTAAGATGTTAAAACACCAAACTGAAATCTTTTACAAGGAATCATGTCTGCATTAAGCACAATACTTGTGGTCAGAATGCAAACAAAAACACTTTAATAATACATGCAATTGTCTTTGAAACTGATTGGTCCACACCAGAGACAGCTTTCTTTTGAGCCTCGTCTCAAAAGGTGTTAGACCAGAGGACGCCAAAAGGCGAACACAGCACAAAGACAACGCCACCATCAGAGTAACGAGAGCTCTGGGTGAGCAGCTACATCATGGGATCTCCTTTGCCGGTTCCAAAATATGAGAATAGGTTTTCCACTTTTTTCTGGCATTAGCTCTAGAACATATTTGCCTGCCGTTGCGCACGAATAGAATACCGTAGTCGTGTAAGGGGTTTGCACAAGCGTAACTCTATCTCTCTGGGTCTAATGTGGACAGGTCGAAGCGACGTGGGGGGTGGGTGTTACTGGCCGCCCCGTGACTTGACTGTCAGCACAGCCATGCAGATTAGAAGTTGGTCATTAAATTCAGAGCCAATTATTCACGCCCAGCTTTAGAGAAGCGCACTGCCCTGCGTAATTGCCCGGGTTCATCCGTGGACCATTAAACCGGCTTGCTCGTGTTGTAGCTCTCCACTCGCTCAGCCTCGTCAAGACTTGTGGGGTCACTGGGGTGGGTGGGTGGCAACTGCGGTTTCGAGTTCCTCTGCGTGGTCGAATGAGCTCTTGCCACGGTGATGCCCGCACTCTGGCTCCTATCTGGACTGCCAGTGGAGATGGGAATTTGTCCCAGTGCTCTTTCGAGCCAGGGACACTTTGGCTTGGTGTATTTTTGGGAAGCATTGTGATTATGATGGTGGTATCGGTGGTGGTCGTGATGATGGTGGTGGTGATCGTGGTGGTGATGGGGAGCGGTAGTGTCGTGGGTTAGCGCGCTGCGCTCCGAACCCGGCGACCCGAGGGCGATTCCTGCTTGCGGCCACCACCGTTGACGATTTAATTATTTGAACCGGTCCTGGGCCTCCCCTAGGTCAACTCGGTCTGAAATGAGTACCTTGTGCGGTATGTAAACATCGCCACTGGGGGAGACAAAGGCGGCCGGGCGTGGTGCTGGCCACCCACCCCCTCGTATGCCGTGCCGGCCTTCATAGGTGCTACTCGCTAACAACACTTGCTCTAACAGTCTGTTAAGGCTATACAGGGGACCTTTATCTTATGGTGACGGTGGTGATGATGATTGCAGAACTGGTCGAAGCAGCAGTGGTGGTGATGATGACGACGATTGTGAAGGTTATTGTGGTGGGGATTATGATGGTGGGGGTAGTGGTAGAATGGATTCTTGCCAAAGTAATGTGGAATGTCTGTTCTCTGGCTCGGTTCTGACAACCAAGATGATGGCATTTGTCGAATGCTGATTGAGCAGGGACACTTTCACCTGGCATAGATTGTGTGTGTGGAACTTCTTTCGCACCGTACATAGCAAACCCAGGTCCGGTGGAAGGACAACAAACTAAACACAAACAGTAATTCTAAAAAAAATAGTTTTCAACTTAGATAAAAAAAAAACATTTTGATTCAGTTTAGATGTTGTAGGAATAGTGATGATTACGGTAGTGGAGACAGCCGTGGTGGTGTTTATAATGGTGGTGATGGTGATAATAATGGTGGTGATGAGGCTGTGGTGCTGATGGCGATAATGGTGGTTATGGTGATGAAGGTGGTGATGAGGTTGTGTTGGCAATGAGGTTGTTGTGATGATAATGGTGGTGATGAGGTTGTGTTGGCAATGAGGTTGTTGTGATGATAATGGTGGTGATGAGGTTGTGTTGGCAATGAGGTTGTTGTGATGATAATGGTGGTGATGAGGTTGTGGTGGCGATGATTATCGGAGAGACCACCACCACCATACATGGTGACGTTGTAACATCTCGGGTAGAAAACCTATTTTGAGACAAATATAAAAAAAACTCAGACAAACCTGTTTGCTATATTTCAGTGTCGTATTTAAATTTTCTGTCTCTGACCATATCACTTGGAATGCACCCTATCTCATTCTTCTCAGAACTTCACCAAGGGTTGGGTCTGGATAGTGCCTGGATGTGCAACCACCAAACAAAAACAGGTGTTATAGGCTGCTGAAGGGCTATGATGTCATCTGCTGCCCACAACAAAGCAACAAATACTATTGTTGTACTGTACGTCTGTGCTCGCATGTCTCGGCTTCCTGCTTCCGTCAACCCGCACAGGCCAGCGTAGTGAAGTATGGTGAAATTGTCCCCCACTCCCGACGCCTTCATCCAAGCGGTGGATTGACAAAGGGCTGTACAAGTACACACACGTTCCTCGTTATTGATCATCCATGCAATCAAACAAGTGACAGTGGTTTTAATTCGAACCTCAGATCGATTTCAGACACGGCTTGCATCGGTGGCGAGTGGTATCTGAGCCGGTCCTGGGCACCCTCCACTCCTTCACCAGCCTGGTGAAAGTATGGTGAAAGTATGGTCAAATAACCTTCCATGATCAGCAAAAGTGGGTGGGGGAGGGCTTTCATTCAGCAGTTGATTGAGGAAGGTCTGCAAATTATCAATCATTATTGCACCGAATTAAAAAGAAAATCTGTTGACATAACATATACGTGAACCAGCATTAGCTTTCAATAGTAATTGGTTGGCCAAGTCTAAAAATAAAAACTGGGATGTTCCCCCCCACCACTCCCCGTTCACTTCTCAGAGTACTCTGACCTGTGTTTTTTTCCCCTCCCATTTACAATGGAGCGGCAGCAGACGTAAACACACTGCGGTTTGGCTTCCTCGTTTTGCGTTTCCCGTATGCCGAACTTCTTTCGCGCCGTACGTAGCCAACCTTGCTCATCAGAGACGCGCGGGGACAAAAAACACAAAGCATCCCCGCCCCCCCCACCGTCCGCTTTCTGTTTCACATTCTTCTAGAGTTACGTGGCAAGGAACCTGACAACAGCGCGCGTTTTCAGCCGGCCAGGAAGTCGTGGAGCGCACAGGGCACGAGATAACAACAGCAGCCACCTCCTGGATTCGTCCTCCTCGCAAGCGGACCGGCGGACGCACGCACGCACGCACGGATTGCTCCGTAGCCACGGCGAACGAGGCAGCGGCCACCCGGGATGGGAGAGCCGGGAGTGGAGGACTGCGGGTGCGCTCGAGTACCTGGGAGAGGAAGCGCCGCTGCCCACGATGGGGCGCCTGCGTCTGGCCGAGGAGGGGCCCATCAAAGCCGGTAGGGAGCTCGGAGTTAACTCGATAAACATTTTCTTGGTTCTTTCGGTAAAAGTCACGTAGAATGGAAATAATAAAATAATAAAACATAATAAAATTATTCTCACGACGTTTCGGCCACAACGCAAGCAGCCGTCCTCAGGTAGAGAACAGGTCTGTTCTCCAACAGGTCTGTTCTCCACCTGAGGACGGCTGCTTGCGTTGTGTCTGTTCTCCACCTGAGGAAGGCTGCTTGCGTTGTGGCCGAAACGTCGTGAGAATTATTTTATGTTTTATTATTTTATTATTTTATTATTTCCATTCTACGTGACTTTACCGAAAGAACCAAGAAGATGAATCCCTGCAGTCACGAAAGCTTTAAATCGAAATTCGATAAACATTTTGTGCCGTTTTGGCATTTAGGACAGATTTGTTCAGAGACGGAAGGGGAGGGAGGAGGGGGGGACGCTTTATCCAGGGGGCGCTCGCTCAAAAAGGGGGGTGCCCACAACAGACATGGGTTTTTGTTGTTGCTGTTCTTAATTAATAGGGGGGGGGTACCCCCCACGTGCCACTCTGCCCCAGGCCTCAATCCAGCTCTGGGATTCCAGACACCTGGAGGTTCCCTCTGGCTTTGGCACCAACTTTGTACAACAGCTGAGCCAGAAATGTTATTAAAATGCATCCACAATTAATAAATTTCAGACTGCATTAGAGACATGTTGGTTTTTCGCCCGAAGCTGTGTGTAATTACCAGCGAAACGTCGTATTGAAATGATAAATGTTGTGGATTTACTCTCCAACACACCGGTGGGCTGAAGTAGTAACTAATTGGCGCGTTGTTTAATAGTACAATTTTGTAACGCGCGCAAATTGACAAACCTTACTGGCTGTGTTGGTTGGTAGAGAGTTTATACTTACGCGATCTAACCCAAAAACCCTGTTTTATGAGCTAGATGCATCACAGGACAGTGAGAGATAATATTTATTTATACTGGAGGACAGCTTGGGGAAGGCCTTCATCCATCCAGTGGTGGTTAGACCATGGCTGCTTTTGCTGCTGCTGCTGATGACGATGATGATCAATTAATCCACGTGTTTACACCGACTAAGAGCGTCAATGTATTGATGTTTCTGCTCCGCACTACGCTGGAGTCTGGAGGGAGTTTGCCCCCCCCTCCCCCGTTTCTCAGCTGCTGATCATAATTCATCTGAGGGCGAGGGAAGAAGAACAATCCATTCCTGTCCATATTTCAGGCATACGTGTTTAATTAAGATCCGGGCACATTCGATAAACAACATTGCATCGTCGTAAACGCCGCGCGTGTACCACAGGTATTGTGCCGGCTCTTGCACAACAACAAAAACGAAACGCATTCGCCGATAATAACGCCGAGCCTTGAAAGGACCAATATACAATTGGTGACGTTATATCTCTCTATAAATGTGTATAAAACATACGTATATCACAATCTCGATTGTAAAAATGGAGTTTGCAGTGGAAAGGGGGGGGGGGGGAAATGCTGGCCAGCTGGGAATCCCCACGGCAAACAGTTTTTAGACGAGGAAATAAAAATAGCAATGATTAACTTTACGAGCACGCGAAGATTAACGGGGACTAGTACAACAATCTATGCTGCCTTGGTTGTAATGATTAGCTGTTCGATTTTCTGAAATGGGATGGCCACAGTTGATCCGTGGGGCGGAGGGAGGGGGGGTAACGTGTGAGAACCTCACCCACATCGTCCGAGACTTCCAGCCAACATGGAAGAGTAAAAAAATAATTTCGATTTAAAGCTTTCGTAACTGCAGGATTCATCTTCTTGGTTTTTTTCGGTGAAGTCACATAGAAGGGAAATAATAGAATAATAAAAATAAAACATAATTTATTTTATTATAATAAATTTTATTATGTTTTATTTTTATTATTTTTATTATTTTATTATTTCCCTTTTAAGTGACTTTACCGAAAGAACCAAGAAGATGGAAGAGTAGGCCAAAATGCTCTCTCGAGGGACCCTCTAGAGCTCCCTCTCCTATGACAAAGATACGCGTTTAGCCTTAACAGAGTTACAGACTTTTGATACGAGTGGCTAAGTTTACACACCGCACCAGGTACTCTTTTTGAGGAGAGACTCAGGACCAGTTCAAATGATTGCCACTGGTGTTCGGGGCCGTCCATAAATGACGTCACGCACCTAGGGGGGGGTCAGACATTTGTGACGATGTGTGACGATGGGGGGGGGGGGGGGTTGAGAAATGTGACGTCACATCAAAATGCGTAACTTTAAATAAATATAGACAACACGTTCTACTTAATTAAATAGACTTTTAATGAATGCCACATTAAATACGCACTACAATAACAATAGTTTAAAGCGATTTGAAGCATGTTTTATATTTTTTTGGGGGGGGGGGGGGCGCAGAGCTTTGTGACGTCATATTTGAGGGGGGGGGGGTCTGACTTTTAGTGACGCCGTGTGACGAAGGGGGAGGGGGGTCAAAAATCGTCGATAATCGCGTGACGTCATTTATGGACGGCCTCTTAGCCGTGAGCGGAAATCGTGTCACCGGGTTCGTAGCGCGGCACAGCACTAACCACTGCATCGCCGCTCCCCGCTAGTACTGTATATATATTTTTACCAGATAAGGCCCCACTGAGCTATGTAGCTCTTTTTCAGAAGCGACCTGGCCACAAGTGATAGCTCAGCGAAGTGGCTTATCGTGTGGAAATGTATCGCAGCCAAATACTCTAAACGCTTGACGTTGATTCGAAACTTGGAGGGCAAAACCGGAGGACCCGGAGTCGTGTGGAAATGTGTAGCAGCCAAATACTTCTCACACATGTTTCTAAACGTGGAGGGGAAATTTGGAGGACCCGGATAAAAAAAACTCACACAGGGAGAGAGACACCGCAA
Source organism: Lethenteron reissneri (assembly GCF_015708825.2). NCBI lineage: Eukaryota > Metazoa > Chordata > Hyperoartia > Petromyzontiformes > Petromyzontidae > Lethenteron > Lethenteron reissneri. Next base: position 3,334,285 of record NC_083811.1, read on the forward strand.
ACTCCAAATATACAGGCGTCAGGGTCGGGATCGAACTCACGACCTCCTGTATATCAGGCGAGGTAGTTAACATCTCCTAGCCACCGTGCTGCCCCTAGTATAGAACTTGCACCAGCAGTGGCATGAGTGAGCAATTTCTTAGTTGCATCTTTGCCTATAATAACAATCGGCAGAAACACTCACACTCTCATTCCCCCGTTTGGTGGTGGTTGATGTTTAATGTGAGTGGTGAATATGTTGGCAAATGATTGGGAGGTGGAGTTTGACGACCTCCATAACTGCTCGCTCATGCATGACAAGTTGGCAAATTTGTGTTTTTTTTGTTCCCAACTGCTTGGCAAAGGCAGCCGGAGTGTCTGGTGATGAAATCAGAGTGAAAGAAAAACAATATTGGAACTTCCAGAGTTAGTCAGACGTAAACTGTTTGGCCAGCAAGCGGACAAGAATGTCGGGTCCGATTGAGAATGCTTGCCTTGTTTATCCTAGTGTGCCATCTTACACAGCCAACCTTATCTGTCCATATCGTCCCAATCTACAGCCTCTCTTGTTTAGCTTTTAAAGCAGTTCTAATGCCATGGCCCCCACTAAAAGCCGATTTGTTATGGCAATAAATTGCAACCGTTAACATTGTTTTGAGCATCATCAATAGCCGTGATCTATCCATTGCCTGATGAAGGCTTCCTCGAGTCACCAACTCTCATGCTCTCCGCTTGCGACAAAACCATCTCCACAATGGAAGGTTTTTGTTTGATCGCATGAATATAAATGTGTCGCTAAAACCGCAACCACCCGACACAGCCAATTAGTAAGGGTTGTCAAGAAAACGAAACGTGCCAATTGGTTATGAGTAAAGCACACCGGTGTGTTGGAGAGTCAAAATTCTGGCTATCACCTGATGAAGCTAGTTGTATCACCAGTGAAACGTCGTACTCGATTTGTAAATCCATCTCGTTCGTACCACAACAGCTGATTTCATTGCTCCATTTCCATGGTGGTCCTCTGCCAAGTGTCATCCCGTGTTTGGTTCCCAATCCGCCCTTAGTCTCGACTGCCAGGCATCCTCGCTAACAGCTCCCCCTTACCTTTCCCTGGCATCCAAGATGATGTCTCTGACTCTACTCCGTGCATTCCTCATCATATTTCTCAAAGTAACATTCTAAGCAAGCGTGTAGCTCACTCTCTTTCTCCGTGCTTATTTGCACACATTTCAGCTACTGTTTCATCATCTAGGCCAAAGTCTCTTTTTGAAGATGAATTTTTTTTCGCTTTCACCGTGGACATTTGGGGTGGGGTACAAATCCACGACACTCAACCCGAGCGCCACCTTCCCTAGACGAGACCTCCCCCGGGGCGGCGGAGAACGGCGGCAGCAGCAGAAAGTCGCACGTGGACATCAACGACCCCTATTACGACGTGGCTCGTCACGGCATCCTGGAGGTGGCGGGTACGCGCGCTCTCCGGTATCCATGCACATTCACAATCGCGCTCCGCACTCGCGACGGTGTCCCTCTCCTCGTGTGGGCCGCACCGATTGACGTGTTTTTACGTTGCCCCGAAACTCACCTATCTACACCATTGGTACCTCATTTGCCAGTAAAAAATATGATAATTGGTTTTTTACCCTTTTATCTGGCAACAAAACTGACACCTTTTTTATGAGGAGTCATGTTTGCATAGACCACAATACCTACAGTCATAATGCAAACAAAAACATAACTCTGATAAGGACAGTGCATACATTATCAAAGTTATGTTTTTTGTTTGCTTTATGACTGCAGGTATTGTGGTCTATGCAAACATGACTCCTCGTAAAAAAGGTGTCAGTTTTGTTGCCAGATAAAAGGGTAAAAAAACAATTATCACTCACCTATCTGTTAGAGTTTTTAACAGACAATGTGACAAGAAGTCACAGCTTATCGCCTGATGACGGATGCTTGTGTTGCTTCCGAAACGTCGTGATTTAATTTAGTTGTTTTATTTTGTTTTCACCTACGTGACTTTACCGAAAAAACCAAAGAGTATGGATCCTTGCAGTCACGACAACTTCAAATCTAGAATTATGGCATACCGTCGTTTGGGCCGAGCGACAAAAGTGACGAAAGTGCCGCTTCTACGGAGCAAAACTCTCAACTGTAAAAAAAAAAAGATTCTCTTTTTCTCTTTTCTCTCCCCGGATAAGGCCCACTGAGCTATGTTGATCTTTTTTCGAAAATACCTGGCCACAAATGGTAGCCCAACGAAGTGGCTTATCATCATGTGGACATTTAGAGCAGCGAACTGCTCTAAACGACACGAACCCGCTCCCGAGGTCCTCTCGTCGTGGCTAGCAGACCTCGACATTGCCATTTAACTCCTGAACATTGCAATAATTTGATCGCCCTTCCTATTATCGTACCCCCAGTTGATACACAGAAACTTCTGCTATATGCTAACCGAGTGTTTTTTCCTGCTATCCAGGTACTGGGCCTCCTCCCCTTTGCAAACCTATGCTAACCAGTGAGATGAAGTTATGGTCCAACAAATCTCCCACAAGTGGCACAACATGGAGGGAGGAGGCCTTCCATGAATGTATTGGCAAAGGGCTGTAAATCATCAAAATTATATCGCCACACGGGATTCAGGAGCTACGATCTGTGGATGATCGTATCCACCAGTTGCACCCGCCCCTCCACAAATCACCAGAGTTAAGAGGAGCATGGCTCTACATTCACCTGCGGCCCTTCGTGATGGACAAGCAAGCTGTGAGCGCGGGCCGTGAGAGCTGTGAGTGTGATCTGTGCGTGCTGTGGAGGAGCAGGGTGTGGCGTTGTTAATCGGTGCTGACTGCCGGGGGGGGGGGCCTTTTCCCTCTCGTGTCGCCGTGATCAGGTGACGACAGCTACGGCCGGCGCGTTGTCGTGTTCAGCTGCTGCCGCATGCCGCCTTGTCACCAGCTCAACCACCACAAGCTGCTGCAGTGAGTTCCAGTGCGGGGCGCAACGTGGGGCCCTTTCTCGCGCACGTTGGACAAGAGACCACGATCAAAGAGCGGCTGATTTATCGCCCCGGCTCCGTAGCGGAGGTCACACGGCAAGCTGCCGGGCAGTCGTGCATTCACGACGACGCTATGTAAAACCGAACGTGATTATTATTCTTCTTGTTCAACAAATCACGCGGTCCCCGTCGCCCCCTGCTCGCGCGCCCTCCACAGAACGGAGTGCGCCGCGTTAAAGCTTCGCCAGAATGTGGAGCGCGCGTGACAAATTCAACCGCCGCGCGTCCTAAAGTGCCGTTCGACCCAAGAGGCACTCGCATCTGCGCACGACTTCACCACAGAATGGAGAGACGTAGAATAAATTTACCCCTCGACCGCGGCTGCCGGACAGAAATGCAAAGCAGCCTGCGGGAGGGCTGCAGCTCTTTTAGCAGCAGAGCCCAGTGGCTTCGTTTTGACTGTGCGTCCCGCATTATATCCTGTTATATATACTATTCTTGCATTTAATGGCAACTCTCACCTCCGATTGGCACGGTTGGCTACGTATGGTGTGGAAGAAGTTATAAATACATACAAATGCCAATGTCGAGATGGCTATTCTTCCTCCTCCGTTGAAACATTGCAGACGACAGTTGTTTGCTATACAGTCTATAAACAACTTTAAACAGGCTCTAGGATAGCTACACATGTATACAGAGCATAACAATCAGGCGTTTGCATATTCACTGTGGATGCCTGCAAACAGCCACCCGAGTGGAAAGTTCAGATTTAATGTGTTCACTTAGTGTGTGTGTGTACGCCTATATCAAAATCACCCACAATGCACCCGATCTCATCAGATCTCAGAAGTTAAGCTGAGTTTGAGCCTGGATAATGCTTGGAAGAGCAACCACCACGCACAGTGCACCACGCACAGTGCACCACTCCAGGCTGCTGCGGGGCTACGTTGTGGGCCGAAAGTCGGCATTGCAAAAACCACACTGGCCAGTGTGGTGAAGTATAGTCAATATTCACTGAGGACGCGTCACAACAAAGCTGTCTGAAATTAAGAGGTTAAGATCTCGTATGTTCTCACTATGTGTGTGTATTTATCTTTGAGGGGAGTGGTGGTGCGGCGGTTAACACACTGCGCTACAAACCCGATGACGCGACTTTGATTCCCGCCCATGGCCGATAGCAGAGGCGATTATTTTAATCAGTCCTTGACCTCACCTAGGTCGACTCGGCCTACCTTGTGTGGCGTCTAAACATCAGCACTGGGGAGACAAAAGTTGGCCAGGAGCGGTGTTGGCCACGCGTGCCCTCGTGTGCCATTCCGGGCCTTCAATATTATCGCCGAAGGTTATCGAAGGGGATCTTTGATCGTGGTCTCTTGTTGTGTGCGGCTGATTTATTCCATGTCCAGGTACCTGAAGCACACTCTCGAACACTACGTGGAGAGCGACTACACACTCGTGTACTTCCACTACGGCCTCACGAGCCAGAACAAACCCTCGCTCTCGTGGCTGCGCGACGCCTACAAGCAGTTTGACCGCAAGTAGGGGCTGCTCTCCTCGTGTGTGGCGCCGTGTGTGTGCGCTTGAATGTGGGGAGCGGTGGTGCAGTGGTTGTCACGCTGCGCGGAGAACCCAGCGACCCGAGTTCGATTACCGCTCACGGCCAACATCGATTGGCGAATATCTCAACCGGTCATGGGCTTCTTCTACATCGACTCAGCCTGTAAATGAGTACGCCCGGTGCGATGTGCAAAATATCAGCACCGGGGAGACCGATGCGGCCAGGTCTTCATAAGTGGCCGCTAACAGCACTTGCCAGATGGGGGGGGGGGGGGGATCTTTGTCTACACCACCGCTCCTCGTCAACAACAACCGCCCACAACGGCAGTTGTTGTGGCCGTTACTTGTAAGTGTGTGTGCATCTTCGAGCGGTGTGCTACGACGACTAACGCCGCCACTTTCCCAGTGGTATGTGAACGTGTCCCGTGATTCCTGGGATTCCCCCTAGTTCCACCTAGCCTCAAGTAACTACCTGGTATGGAATGCAAACCTCAGCCAGGCAGTGGAGCCAGCCACAATATCCCCTCTTGAGCACTGCGCCGGCCTTAAGTTGCTCCTCTGTTCCCTGGTAGCAATTGGTCCACATTGCGTGTGCGTTCGTGTGGTGCCGCACTGGTGGAGGGCTGGGGGTGTGTGAGAGGGGCAGTAGGGGGGGGGGGGGCTTTGTCCAGGCTCCTAAAGCAGCAAGCAGTCTAAACAAGTCCCCTGTGGGATGGTAAATGTTTAATGAAGCATTACAGCTGTGCCTGTAATTGTTATCTATTGAGACTTTTTTTTATTTAGACCTGTCCCATTCTGTTAAAAAAACAATCATCGATTGACCAGCCAGCTTTTCCAGACGTTTCTTTCGTTATTGCCAGTGTTGTTTAGGGAGGGTTCCCCCCCCCCACCAATCAATAGGGTTATTAGAATTGTGGCTTGGCCTTTCCTTGACGGCTTCATTCTGCAAGGCATCGTTGTTTCAGTTCCTCCCGTTGTGTCCGTTCTGTTCTCTCGCCAGGTACAAGAAGAATCTCAAGGTCTTGTACATCGTTCACCCGTCAAGCTTCATTAAGACCGTGTGGAATTTTTTCGGGCCCTTGATAAGGTTCGTGGCTCTCTCGCGTCGCCCTGAGCAACGACGTCGCGTCGTCGTCGCCCGCTTGTTACCGGCAGACTCGGCGTTTCTGGGAAGGGGCCCCTCTGCGCGGCGTTGGTGCTTCTTGCCCCGTCCCCCCACCGCACCTCAGATTAGCGCGGTTGGCTACGTACGGTGCGAAAGAAGTTCAACGTACGTTACTCGGCCGTGCGTCGGTGATACTCGGCCGTGCGTCGGTGTTACGTGGCCGTGCGTCGGTGTTACGTGGCCGTGCGCGCGAGCTCGCTCCGTCTCCCCTGCTCAACTCCCTGTGCCCACAGCCGCAAGTTCGTGCGTAAGGTCGTGTACATCAGCTGCCTCGCCGAGCTGCAGCAGCACATCAGGGGCAGCCGAGTTGCCATCCCGGACGAGGTGATTAGGTGAGAAAGAGGTGTTGAGAAGGAGGAGGAGATGGCGGTGGTGGTGTAGAGGTTAGCGCGCTCCGGCAAACCGAATTGGGGGTGACTATCGCTCCTGGTGACTGACACGACCACAAATCTGTCCCCGAGGGCACGGATAGTAAAATTGGGGCACATTACCCAGGACGGCGTGGACTGACAGCTGTGATGGCGTCATACCGACCCTAGACGGCGAGTCACACCGCGGGGAATCGCAAAAATCCCTCGGTCACCTCACGAACAAAAACACAGTTCTGAGATTTGATTCTCCGGAGCAATCTGCACGATCAGCATCCTGATACAGGACAGGTCGGGGGGGTGGGAGAAAATGAAGGTTGGGGGTGGGGGTTTGGGGTGGGGGGAGGGGGTGGGGGTTGGGGGTGGAGGTTGGGGTGGGGGAGTTCCGGTTCTTTGGTCGAAGCAACCAACGCAGGCCAATATGATTTTGAGGGTCCCCCGAATGTCCCCCGATGCACGTTCTAGTTCGTGTCCCCCCAATAATCCGATCAAAATCGGATCATTTAGCCAGAGTATTACTACGTGCCAGGGACTTTATGAGATGATAGGACAATAGTCCGAGTCCATAATTGGCAATAAGTAACGGCAAAGCAGTTATAAGTGACTCAGAATTGTGCGCAGTTGCGTATACAGCACACGACTTCCCTGAAGGCATTCACCTTCAGCGAGCGCGATGCCAATCACACAACGCGGTTCGAATTCGACCCTCGATCGATGGCTGCGCAATCGCTGCACACGCGTCGAATGAAAAGCAAGGGACAAGTCCTTACTTGCTTACAACTCCTTTCATTTTTCATTGCTGGAGGGGTTGCCCCCCCTACCTGAAAATCTTGGTTAAGACCATACTGCGCCAACCACTGTGTAACACAGCTCCATCCAATGTGTGATGATAACAAACTCAGTCTGTCTGCGTTAGCGACCCAGTAAAAGATTGTTTTCACATGCTGCACACCACATCAGTCTACCTTTCGCTTTCGCTGCGGCTACTAGTCACGTGACAGCCTCCGTCAGCGACCTGGAAAATATTCGGTGAGATATAAATCCCTGACCACAATCTGCGGTGATTGTTGTACTCTTTGGTTTTTTCGGTAAAGTCACGTAGGTAAACAATTAAAATAAATTAAATCACGACGTTTTGGGCGCAGCACAAGCTGCGGCTACCCTTGAAGAAGGACGCTTGTGTTGCGCCCGAAACGTCGTGATTTGGTTCATTTTAATTTTTTACCTACGGACTTTACCGAAAAAACAAAGAGTATGAATCCTTGCAGTCACGAAAACTTCAAATCTAGAATTAGGTGATTGTTGTGTTTTCCTCCATTTTAAACGATAAACAACTTTTTGTTTGTTACGCAAGAGGCCCACTGAGCGAAATAGCGACCTGGCCATAAATGATTACTCAACGAGGTGGCTTATTGTCACGTGGAAATGAACAGCAGCCAAGTAAGCTAAACGCATGTTCATTCTAAATGTGGAGGGGAAAACTGCAGGACCCGGAGAAATACGCACGTGACCACTGGGAGAGAAAACAAGCAAACTTTAAATATACGGGCGTCAGGATCGGGATCGAACTCACGACCTCCTGCATACCGGGCGTATTCATGGAGTTCTGTAATCGGAGATTAATCTGCCACTGAAAGTGTTTTCCCTGTTGCCGCTCGACCGAAGCTGGTGACACGTGACTTGTGCCTCACAACCTACCCGGAGAAGGCGCGGCTGAAATGAACCCCTAGCTGTGATGATTATTATAAACGCTGCTCTCGTGAAAGAAATCTCGGCGCGGTGAAGTATGGCAAAGTGGTACCGCCAGGCACGACGCGGAGCTGAGAGCGGCGCAGGCGGGGGGCACCGCGGCGGCGGCGCCGGTGAAGCGGAAACCACCACCTCGGCCTCCTCTGCCCACCCAGCAGTTTGGGATCTCGCTGGCCGTGTGAGCTCGAATGCGCACACACACATGCGCACACGCACACGTGCGCGCTGCGATTTGCGAGTTAACATCGATTCTTAAGATCACAAGACCACCGGTAAAATCGCACGAGGTCGGCAACCGGCGGCTCTTTGCGGACTGCTTCGTGGCGTTATTTATTGATGTATTCACAGCTCTTGAAATATTGAGTTACGTACCGAATTCGAGAAAAAATGCCCCTTGTTGTTTTGGTTGCCGACCCCTGCGCTCGATGGAATCTATGTTTTTGTGCGTGTTGTCTTTTTTTAAACATGGTGACGGCATTTGCGGGGGAGAGGCCCTTCATCCAGAAGTGGAGAGATCGTGGCTGACGCTGACGCGTTGCGTTTCATGGATTCACATGATGCCTACAGACACGAGTGGTTGCTGCGTTCACGACAGTGTTACAAAAAAACGTTCTTTAAATGAATCGCGGCCCCGAATTGAGGCAGTTCTTCGAATCGCCATGGGAGGTGAAGTAAATCGTTGTATCTCTGCCACTGCTGGATGAAAACCGCCCCACACCATGAGATAATATCACAGCGCTTCCCACTAAAATGATCTTCAATCGACCTTTGTTTCACACAGTAGGGGGCAAGCACGTACCTACCCGCTCTGCCACATGAGAGTAATGTTTGTCATATGACGGTTAAAGCTGATGAGTTTTTTTTTCTATTCTCACGGGCCAAAACAAATTTCACGCGGTGGAATGTTTGAATGTTTAAACCGCAGTCGTCGGTGACTGAGGCTTAGACCATCAATTCCCACTCTACTTGAGAATCCAGGTTAATCACAGGCGGCAGCTGAACACCAAGATTGGAAGCCAGGATCTCCAGTCGCGCCTGCTCTGACCTGATTAGCCACTCCACCACGCTCAGTCATGGGAATGTTCTCTGTTTACTCGTTGAGTCATTGTGTGTGCTCGTCTGCAACGTTATTGTGTACGGAACTTAATTCCCTGAATGTCAATATGTGCCTGCTAAGAGGATCTGATGCACGTGGTTAACGTAAAGGCTCAGCCCTGAAAGTGTTTCGCTCACGCCACTGCTGCAAGAAGGCGCCTCCACTGGAGGGAGCTTTTCGAGATCCCCCTCCGAAAGGGCAATTTGGCCGACTCTTCCCAAAGTTGGGCAGATTTCTTGGAAGAGGTGGGAGTAACCCACACTTTACCTCACCGCCACGTGACCTGCTGGTCAACTTCTCGCTGTGGTCAACTCATGTATCTACTGCTGAATGGATGGGGATTTAAGAAACTTGCTCCGTTGTTTAAGCCGCCGCACCGGATGACCGAACTGGCGGCACTGGTGATGGTGTCTGTGTGTTTACTGGATCACTGGGTGGGGGGGGGGGGGGATGTGACCTGGACACCACACACTGCAGCCCGAGCAGCACGTGACTACATTCTTTAGGCAAGAGCTCACGTGGATCAAAACAAATAGCCCACACACACCCCGTGGGCTGCGTTGTTCCAGTCGTAAAACGTGACAGAACAGTTCAAGGTGCAGCCCCACCTTGGGTCCTCCGCTGGCAGTGCTGATGGAACGGAGGAGATTGGCAGCTTGCCACCCGGCGTGTCCCAGTTGAGCCTCTCAGAAATGTTGGTCGCTTCAGCAAGGAGAGAACTGAGAGAAGACACCACCAACTGTTAACTAAACAATTTTTTTATTTTAGTAGGTAAGGCCTACTGAGCTATACGGCTCTTTTTCAGAAGCGACCTGGCCACAAATGATAGCTCAACGAAGTGACGGGATGGAATCCACGACCTCCTGCATATCAAACGAAGGAGTAAAATAATATTCTTAGGTTTTTTAGGTAAACTCACGTAGGTAAAATTTTTTAATAAAATTTATAGAAGTAAAATAAAAATAAAATTATTTTACTTTTATTAATTTAAATTTTTTACCTACGTGACTTTACCGAAAAAACCTAAGAATATGAATCCTTGCAGTCACGAAAGCTTCAAATCTAGAAGTAAAATAATAGTTTAATGACGGCCGTGGCGTCCGTTAAGTGGTGCGGTGTGCAGTGCCCCAACACACCGGTCGGGGTAGAGCCCAGTGGACCGTGGGGAGTGGGTCCCGGCAGAGATGACCCCTGGCCGTGAGGGAGTGAGCTGTGCTCCATTTGACAAGTCGCCGTCTTAAAAGGGGGCCACGTCGCAGCGTGGAGCCAACATCATCCACCCCCCGCCCCCCCACTCCGCTATGTTCGTGCGGAGCGCATTAGTGGCATCCTTCCAACGATTCTCGCTTGGGGCGGCAAAACTCGTTGGCGTTAGTCGCGTCCCGCACGCTGGCGGCTGATTTACTTTGTTACAAACTGTACGAACGAATGCTCCACTGTGACTTATGATCGTGGCTTTGTACGCTGTATTCCGTATTTTTTTTATTTTGGGTAGGGCCCCGTAGTTTATTTATTTTGAGTGCTCCTGCCAATAACATCCGGTAACCCATCGGCATTTGTTTCATAAGCCTGGCTCTGCTGATGAGACCCAGACGGTCACAATCCGGTCCTGAGTTTGCTTGCTTAACCAAATGCTGCTAGATAATGTCGGCCCGGAAAGCCGGGAGGCCGATGGACAATCCGTGGAGACGCAGCGTGGAGTTCTGTTTATATTTGCTGTTAAACTAAATAAGAATTTCCCTACGAATAGGTGGGCAAGTGATTCGGGGCTCAGAGCAGAGAGCCGGCACCGCTGAGACTTGGGTTCTAATGTTGGGATTTCAGCCACCCATGAGAAACTGGGTTCTCAGGTGCAGCGAGTTGACGGTGTTCGCCCGTTCACCCATTTATTCACAAAAAACACCCATAACACTAAATTCGATGTTCTGTCCACGTAATTTTTTGTGAAGATTTATATGACCGTCAACATTTACTCCCAGTGGTTTGTTGCCATGCAGGGAACTTCTTCTTGAACGTTGAACAGGGCGTGTGGGAAAGTGGGGTGCGCGGATGAAGGGGTCTCGGAACGAGTTCCGTGTCGTCCTCCTGCCACAGGGCAGTCGATATCTTTAAAACGGAGTGGTTCCTTTGCTCGACGAGTGTTTCAAACGGATCGTCTGCGTGGTGAGGTGACGCCGATGATGTAAATGTCACCGTCTCGCTTGCAGGCTCAAAGAGAAGAGCAGCGGTGAGGACATTCCCCTTGTCATGAGAGAGACGGTGGGCTACCTGAAAGAAAATGGTGACGACTCTTTGTATTTTTTTTCTCTCTCCAATCATCCGAATAAATTAAACAGTTTTAAAGGCAAAGCATTTAATCCACACCCTAATCCTCTCCTCCGTCCCTCCAGGCTTGAAGACGGAGGGTTTGTTTCAACGCTCCGTGAACGTTCAGCTCATTAAAGAAGTTCAGCAGAAGTACAACCTCGGTGCGACGCTCAACACTTGACTCCCCGATCAACTCTTCTGTCTTTGTTCAATTTCGATCATTTGTACGAAGGACGATGTAACCCAAAATCAGCTCTTTACGATGTAGATACATCACCCAAAAGTGTGGGAGAGTAGGCCAAAACACCCTCTAGGAGGAGCTGCCCAGAGCTCACTCGAGTGGGGAGGAGACCCTTCCGCCAGCAGTGGTGTGAGCGAGCAGCCGCAGGGTTGCGCCTTTACCCTTAAATACCAAATGTTTTGTTGTTGGAAACTGTGATTCCATGTTCACACGCAGCTACCCACATTTGTCCTTCTTAATTGTGTCGGCGCCACGGGACTTGGTTTGTGCTTGCGCAGGGGTGCGAAAAATTGGGCAAGAATGATTAAATATAAAACACGTAAAGCTCGGTCAGAAGCGTGGTAGTTTTCAAAATACACCGGTGAAACCACGATGGCCTCTCACTGCGGCGTTTCGGCCTGCGATATTTTTATATTCTTAGGTTTTTTCGGTAAAGTCACTGAAAAAACCTAAGAATATGAATCCTTGCAGTCACGAAAGCTTCAAATCTAGAATTTTTTTTATCGTACGCACGTATGTTGAAACTTCTTTCGCACCGCACGTAATCGGAAGTGCTCTTCAAACTCACATCGGACAGCTGGCCAAATCCGCGCCCGGTCTACGCGCGCACGCGATATAAGGAGCCGTCCGTTGTTAATCGTCTCAGGCGTCCCGTCGACGCTCCACTCGCGCCCCCCCCCCCTCGCAGGCAAGCCCGTGCGCTTCGATGAGTACAACAAGGAGGACGTTCGCGTGGCCGCCGTCACCCTCAAGACGTTCCTGCGCGAGCTGCCCGAGCCGCTGCTCACCCTACAGCTCTACCACAAGATCCTCGCGCTGCACCGTGAGGAGTCCCCCGTTCACACTGCCCCCCCCCCCCCTTCTCTTTCTGTCACTTCCAACGCACGCTCGGGGGGAAGGGGCGGGAGGTTGCAGCGGGGGGAGCGGGGAGGGGGCAGCGTTGATGCAGGCACTTTGGGAGGGGGCCCCAGGCAGCGACTCACTCTTGTGCTGCGACACGTGACGACAAACGTTACGTGCCGGAGACAAGCGACGCTAATTAATTGTACCACAGTTTTGTGTGAAGTCATTGAGTTAATGGACTAACCACAATTATTTGTCATAGTCGTATTGGAATGATGAGCTTTATTATTTTTAAAATAAGGATTCATACTCTTAGGTTTTTTTGGTAAAGTCACGTAGGTAAAAAAATTATAATAATAAAATAAAATAATAATAAATGAAAATAACTAAATTAAATCACGACGTTTCCGAAGCAACACAAGCCTCCGTCATCAGGTGTAACTGCTCCAGTAAAATTACGCTACAAATTACGCTACAGTAATTTTACTGGAGCAGTAACACCTGATCATGGAGGCTTGCGCTGCTTCCGAAACATCGTGATTTAATTTAGTTATTTTCATTTATTATTATTTTATTATTATTATTTACCTACGTGACTTTATGTAAAAAACCTAAGAGTATGAATCCTTGCCGTCACGAAAGCTCCAAATCTAGATTTTAATAATGATCTCAATTCGAGACGACGTTCATTAATTTAGTACCTCTTGAGCTACTTGGGACACCCCTAAGTGTTTGTTTGTTTGTTTATGCCTCGCGCTGCCACAACCATGGGGGATGAGATTGGTGTCGTTGTCAACTCGGCAATCTTGCCGCGAGATTGCGGCGACTTTTTTGGGAGTTTCCCGTGCAACAAAATTTTGCTTGCAACAAATCCAGCGACTTTCACAGCCGAGGGTAACTTGCAGCTTGCGGAGAGATTCCAGGTATGTGTGTGTTAAGGATCCCGTATCAGTTTACTCTGCGTAACACCTCAGCACATTGTAACATCGATGATGACCTTCGCAGGTCATGTCTAGCGACGTTTGCCGACTCGGCTTCGTCTGCCGACTTTTCCCGCTTTTAAGGAGTTGGCAGCAACTGGCCAGAAAGGCAAAATCCTCTGCCCCTCCTCCGAACAGCGCCGCTCGTTCCGCCACACTGATCGCTCGCGGGCGTCCAACCCGAGGTCGCGTGTGTCATCAAACAGCTGCTGCGTCGCTTCGCTTGGGCGTTAGAATGCGTAATCAATTCACGGTGACGCGAAAACTCACAGTGCATGCACAGTGAGCGCGGAAACGAGTTGCGTCAGACCTCCCCTACACGTGGGACGCACCACTGGGTAAGCGAGGGATGGCCGGCCAGCCGATTGGCTCAGACAAACTCGGACCTCCTTGTGAGTGGAAGTCTGAGTGATTCTCGATTTGAAGTTTTCGTGACTGCAAGGATTCATACACTTTTTTTTCGGTAAAGTCACGTAGGTAAAAAAATTCAATAAATTAACTCGCGACGTTTCGGAAGCAACACAAGTCTCCGTCATCAGGTGTAACTGCTCCAGTAAAATTGCTGTAGCGTATGAAGAGTGATTGGCCTGTGCAAGGGGCACGCCAATTTTTTTTAAATCGAAATACTTGCACACGACAACAAGCAGGGACGTAGCAACGATGCATCGATTCATCGGTTAATATCGATACTGAAGCTCGCGATACTTGCGCCGAATCACATTTGAAGAGTCGATGAGTTTGGGTTCATGCTTACAGCGATAATACATGTGGCATTGTACGGCTGAAATAAAGGAGCTGTCCATAAGCCGTTTTTATTTAGAGAACTGGAAAGACAGCCAGAGGATCTAAATTCACAAGAAAAATGTAAGTGTGGTCAAACATCCCGTGTGACCAACATTGAATGGGCAGGCCTTCGTCATCGTGGCGAGATGTTAACTCCCTGACCTGGTATACAGGAGGTTGTGGGTTCGATCCCGATCCTTAACACCTGCTGTAAATTTAGAGTCCGTATGTTCTCCCTGTGGTCGCGTGGATTTGTCTCCGGGTCCTCCGGTTTTTCTCCTCTACAAATAGAAACGTGCGTTCATGAGTATTTGGCTGCTGCAAATGTCCACATGATAGTAAGCCACTTCGTTGAGCTATCAAGTGTTGCCAGGTGGCTTCTGAAGAAGAGCTATGTAGCTCAGTGGGCCTTGTAGTTTTAATCATCATCAGCATCATGAGCCTGTAGAGACGTACGCCCGGACAAAGGGCTCCCCACGATGACGCTACTCCGAGTCCTCTCGTATCCGAGTTACTCTGTGTCGTTCCTCCTCTCGTCTCCATCTAGTGAAATGTATACCTCTGCATCCATACCAAATTTCTGGTCTCAGAAAACCCGTACAGCATGGGGCAGCCGTCATCCAGTCGTAGATTGACAGAGAGGGGGCTGTACACATTCACGGGCGTTAACAATAATTGTTTCTCATTGCCAGGGGTGGAGACGAGTCTGCGCATCACCAGGATAAAGGAGATGCTGCAGACGATCCCTGCGCTGAACTACAACGTCCTGAAATTCCTCATGTGCTTCCTCAACACGGTAAGTGACCCTCCTTCCACCACAGCTTCGAGGCCTCTCCTGCGCCAAAGCCTTCTTGAACTCTGAACATGTATTGGTAATAATGCAATGCACAAATTCGGCCAAAGCTGGAAATCTTTCTGCTGTCATATCTGGGGTGGAGCACCCAGCACCTACCTCGATCTACCTTATCTCAGTCAACGTGAAGCAGTCGGGGTTTATTAACCCTTTCTCGTTCCGAGACGTCTGCAAGTTGCAGGGTGGGTATCCCGTTCACCGCTGAACCTCGGAACACGCAAGCGCATAGCGTGAATTTTTTTTCGAGAGGCGTAGGACCGTTGTTTTTAAAGACATTGTACTCACCGCAGAGAACCGTAGCGACACGACCACACTCTACGATAGCTGGCGCCAAACTGTCCAACACGCCCTCCGGCATGGCCGTGTGGAAGCTTCGGTCCGTCTTCCGACCTGAAGACGTCCCGATAAGGATATAAAAAATTTTCTTCGATTCCATTCCCATGACGTACGTCTAAACAGAATCTGAAGAAAAACTAATGACGTACACATACGTCATCGGAATGGGAAAGGGTTAATTATCTAGCACTCACCGATTCACTCCGGCCTCTCGCCCGCTCACCGGCCGTCGGTCATCTCCTTACTTTCGCCGTGACCGGGAATCTTAACTAGTGTCACCGAATTCACGGTGCAGTGTGCGAAGCAGCGTGCCACCGACCCAGCGGCAAATCTGGCGCCGACGAAACCTGGCTCGGTTTTTTGGGGTCTTCTGTTGCATCGCTTGGCAGGCCTGGTCTCTGAGGCGAGTCTTCGTACCGTACACGCCAAGGCTCTTCACACGGTTTGATTGCGTGATCAACACCACCAGGAATAAACACAACAAAGGGGCCCCCTCACCGCCTCTCCGAGCCAGTCTGCATTACAAAACGCAGGGCTCAAAATAGCAACCGCCACCGTCGTCGTTAACGGTGCCCGCATTATAATTTAAAATAATATTTATTGTTTGCTCTTAAGAATCTCAAGAAATCCTGCCAATGTCTCTCTCTTGCTTTGATCGCGCATTGAGGAAGTGCACCGTTTATTTGCGTACCAAAGTGAAGTTTACGGGGAAAAAGTCAGAGTTTGTTTCCAAGGCAGCTGTCGAGTGTGCGGGCGGTGCAACTGCCGTACGGATGCCCATGGACCAGAGGGCCCCAGGCACCGGGCTACTCGGAGGGAAAGGGGGGGGGGGATTTCATTCTTGACACTGGGACCCAGGACAACCGCGCTACGCCGCTGTGTTAGGCCCAGTGCTCAAAACATTCTTACATCCCCAATCCCGTTGGTAGAAATTCCCACATTTCTACGGCGGTATACATGTACAGTTTAACACGTAGGCTGAGCTTATTGTAAATGTTGTGGTTTCACGCTTCAACACACCGGTGGGATAAAGTAGTGAACTATTTGTCTTTTGTCAACGTGACACTTTTTTGCAGATTGGCCGTGTCGGGTGGTGGAGGGTTACGACACATTTATATATAACGCGATCTAACCCAAAAACGTTGATTATGAAGGTATACATGTACGTTGAACTTCCTCCGCCGCCACCGTACGTGGCCAACCGTGCTAATCAGAGGTGCGGGGGAAGGACGACAAACTAAAACACTAAAAAGCAGTTCTAAAGAAAGAAAGAAATGACTGGGAGCAAATTCATCCACATTCACACCATCATTAACTTTCCACAATGCGGTACTCATTTGGTCCACCTGTGGCGAGACGAATGGCCTGAGTCGGTTCGCTGCGTTTCCGGCCGAAGGGTAAGAAGCCTACGTCTCTACGGCAGGTACTGGACGAGAGCATCCACAACAAGACGAGCGCGCGGAACCTGGGCTTCGTGTTCGGCCCCAACCTCGTGTGGCCGCGCGACGGGGGCCACTCGCTGGACCGAGCGCTGCCGATCATCGCCTTCGCCGAGCTCCTGTTCGAGTTCCACGGGTGCATCTTCTCGCCGCCGCCGCCGCCGGCGGCAGAGAAGAAGCAGGAGGAGGGAGAGCTGCCTTCGGGCAGCCTCGGCAATTCCTGACGCGGCGTTGAGGGCGGCTGCGTGCAGGCCCTGAACCAAACTGTGACATTTAAAACGCATGCACTTACGGGGGGGGCATAGTTACAACACAATATTGGGGTGCGAGATCGGCGTCATCGTCATCGTCGTTGTCGTCGCCATCACCGTCGGCCACGCGAGACCCACTGCGGCATGAAGTCCTCCCCAAGTCGCCACCGTCCATCACGGTCCTGTCAAGCATCAATCCACGATGCATCAATCCGCCCCAACACCGACATCTCCATGGTGGATGTCCTCTTGGGTGCTTTCCCCTCCTTTGGCCGCCACTCCGTAGCTATTGTCATCCACTTGCCTATCCTCATGCGATGCCCAAGCCCACCGTCGACGCTGCACAGAAACGGAGCGCTCGTTTATCGTGGACGCACACCAGGCAGCGTGGCTGGAACTGTTTTCAACATTCGTCACAATTCTACGAGTTGTCGTAACTCGGGGTCACGATTTTTATTGTTCATTTTATTTTATTTCGGGGAGCGGACGTGCCTCATTGTGGCGGCAGTGGCCACGTGATCCCTGTTACAATACGTACCGCGTACAAGGGTCAAAAAATATCGTACATTTTTTTTTCCCCAAACTCGCGCACGTATACCTTGTTTCCTCTAGAACAGTGGGGTCCACAAACCTTTTCGACTTGAGATCATCCCCTTTTTTTTAGTTTGACCACAAATTGCTGGGGGCGATGGGAGGCATGGGGGGAGGGAGGCGGTCACGGGCAGTATTATCATAGTGTTCACTCGCCATGGTCAAGCAATCCATCGCAATAATGATATCGGCAGATTTATTTCATTATTTAAAAAAACACGTGCCTTGCTGTTTTGAGTGGCAACCTCCCTCGACATGGCAACGGGAGGGGACTGCCCTGGGGTGATGCGGCGGTGGTGGTGGTGGGGGTCGCAACCCACAGTTGAAGAAATACCGCTGCGTAAATTGTTTGCTACTCCCTCCAGCTCCAGGTAAGTCCCCTCCCCGCCTTCCTACTATTCGACCTTTGACCTCAACCATGTTACCAGCTCACACGACCGATGATGCCCTCCCGGCTTGAGGCTCGCTAGGCCGAGCACGGGATGGACTTAACCCAGTGTGGAGTGCTGGCATGGTCGCGCTGTGGGAAAATGCGGCATCTTAAAATGCCCTTGTACACACAAGGGCGGAACACGCGTTGATAAAGAAGCCAATGCATTACCACCGCGTGAGGTTTTTTATTTCTCAGCGGTGATGCTTTGGCCGTGCGACGCTCGCGATGGGTTCACGGGATGCGCCGCGTGTTGTTCTGCACGGTGTGTCCGACGTTTCGCGCCGCGTACTGCCAGCTTCAGGAACGGAGAATTGCATGGTGCAACCCGAAAACACGACAGTTCTGCACTGCAGAGACTTTTTTGTTAAGCGCAGTGGCAATTTTAAACGCGTGAACTTGCGTTACTGCGAAGTCGACATTTTTTCTTCGTCCATGCCGGCGTCCACTGGTCACTAAGCTATTGACGGCGTGGACTAGAAAAACGAGTTTTTAACCAAAGTACAAAACCTTATTTTCTTCCTTTTTCCGTTTTGTATTGCTCGTATTATTGCATAGTTTTAGTGCTGGCCATGCTGATGACAATGATGTGAGAATGCACACTTGAGTGATTTTTTTTTTTTACACGCTGAATTTTTAAAATATTTAACTTTCACAAAGGGCCGAACATTTGTTGTTTGACACGTTGTACAATTTGTGCACGCCGCGACGTTTAAGGCCGTTCTCTGCAGACGTGACACGCCATCAGATGGTCGAGCGGCGTCATCCGCTGCAGAGTGGTGGTGGTGGTGGGGCAAATTCACTGCACGCCAAGAAGCAGACTGGGACATCACTACGCTTGCCACAACAACATGATTGGTTTCACTTTTGTTCCGTGCGCGGTGATGGACAGTGGGGTTTTTTTTTGGGTTGCTTCCAATTTACGAAAACAAATTCAGGCCCTCCTGCCCCCGGGGCCGCTTGCGATTGGCATCGCGATTGTAAAAATCACTGAATAGTGGAGTGGCAGTGGCTCTGCCGCCGTTCGGCATGCGCGGTCGAGTATTGCCGCCGTCACCTCCTGCCAGAGACCGATTGCGCTTTGCTTTGCCCGAGCCGTGGGTGCCGTGGGTGCCGTGTGGATACACGGCAACCATCAATAAACGTGCAATTACTGAAGGGGGGAGGGGGGTCGGTGATAGAAACACACCCAATAATTTTCTCAATTCATATTCGGGTATGTTTAGTGAATGTTTTGTGAAACGTGACAAGGTAACAGGGTGCAAGGAAATACATAGAAGATTGAAATTAAATAGCTGCCCCCCCCCCCCTCTTCCACCACTGCATTTGCAAACATGCCAGGGACTGTTTTTGTTGAGAGGGATTGGAAGAGCCACTTTAATTTAGTGATCGCCTCTGCTGCTGCTGCTCTGAGTTCGTGTAAACATGCACGCGTTCAATAAAAAATAAATGCATACACGTGAACGTCAACAATTCCTTTCCTTTCAAGGAGGCCTTGCTTTTGCAATTTAAAATGTCATGCCACGAATACGGTAACCGCCAGATATCATTCGGCATACGGCTTTAAAATAACAATAATTTATGGGCACTTTGTCAGTACACTTCCGTACAGGTTCGTGAACAATTGTGCCACCGCTCCCCCCAAAAGTTTCCGACCATGAAATAATAATTGGAGCGTTGAATTCCATCCATTCTCGATCCACTGCTGGATGAACGACATCTTGCACATCGTGTTGGTCAGGGGGTGGGGGGGGGGGTTGGCCATTTATTTTACCACACTGGTCAGTGTACATTGTACTCTGCCTGTATTTCCCGCTACGTACATACACTGCAAATTCTACGTGAAATCAATTATTGCTTTGATATAATAAGTTATCGATTAAATTTACCTTAGAAGCAATGCATCATTGCATAAATACAATAATCACACTCACAATGAGCATGCATCATATTACACAGACTTAACGGTTGTGAGGGCATCAAGAGAATAACTACTTTACCACGCTTTAAAGCAAAACAACTTTATTTTTTACCAGGTAAGGCCCACTGAGCTGTTATAGCTCTTTCGTAAACGACTGGCCACAAATGATAGCTCAACGAAGTGGCTTATCACGTGGACATTTATAGCAGCCGAAATACTAACGCCTGACGTTGATTGTAAACGAGGGAAAAACTGGAGGACCCGGAGAAAAATCTCCGCGACCACGGAGAGAGAGACATGCGAACTCCAAATATCCATGCCTCAGGGTCAGGATCGAACCCACGACCTCCTGTATACCAGGCATTGTGCATACGACAAACGTAATGGTTATGAGTGCATCATTAGAGTCAATATTTTACCATGCTTAAAAGACCTTCCTGACGATCCACAAGAGGCATGTTTTTGGGGAGGTTAGATCACGTAAATAGGTCGTCAAACCCACCACCACCTGACAGCAAATTAGTAGGGTTTGTCAAGTAAACAAAGCATGCCAATTCGTTACGTCGCAATGTTTAGTTTACGTGACAAGCCTTAAGAATTAGGGTGTTGGGTGGTGGTGGGTTTCACAACACATTTATATCGATGCGATCTAACCCAAGAAGAAACCCCTTATGGATAATATTGACACAGACTTAGAGGGCATCACGAGAGTAAATATATATTTTTTTATTTTTCGATTTAAAGCTTTCGTGACTGCAAGGATTAATCTTCTTGGTTCTTTCGGTAAAGTCACGTAGAAGGGAAATAATAAAATAATAAAAATCAAACATAATAAAATAATAAAAATAAAATATAATAAAATAATTCTCACGACGTTTCGGCTACAACGCAAGCAGCCGTCCTCAGCTGAGGACGGCTGCTTGAGGACGGCTGCTTGCGTTGGAGCCGAAACGTCGTGAGAAATATTTTATTGGTTTATTTTTATTCTTTTATTATTTCCATTCTACGTGACTTTACCAAAAGAACCAAGAAGATACATATTTTTTACCACGCTTTTAAAACACCTTCCCAACGACCAGTTCACAACACAAGGCAGTAGTTGCTGCTTGCAGATTTCGGGGCTTGGCAAGCGCCTCGCAGACAAGCCCTGCCAGTCGTAAATCTCCTGCCAGGGCTCTCTCTCTTTCTCTCTGCAGTCTTTTGTCGCAGTGAACTTCAGGAAGGGAGGGAGGGAGCCCACCGCTGCAAGTAAAACATTTTGGCACCAAACCCAAGCACAATGAGATGCCAAGCGCAGGTGGCTGGCTGCATTTGGCTGCTCCGCTTGACCGCTGTGTGCCCCCCTCAACGGCGAGCTCCTGCAAACGTCAATACGCGTCAACGCCGCTTGTGACTTCCTCGAATCCAGTACCGTGGGTAATGCAATTCAAGTGGTCTGTGTCCTAAAAAAAGGTATTTTTATTTATTGTTATTTATATGACATTAACCCCCCCCCTCACTCACTCTCTCTGGTGTTCGCCCCTGATTGCCTCACATAACGACATCAGATGTACCCCCTCTAAGACCGAAACAGGATGATTTATCCACAATTATGGTTGTTGCCTGATGCATGTTGTAGTTACGAGAAAAAAAGTCACAGGACTCGAATTGTAAATGTGGGTTTACTCTAACACAACCAGTGTGTACCGAACTAGTAACTAATTGGCATGTTTTGTTTACAAGACAATTCTGACTAATTTGCTGTTTTGGGTAATGGGGGCTTTGACACATTTATATTTATGCGATCTAACCCCCCAAAAAAACCTGTATTATGGATATTGGTCGCGAAAGTCCACGTGTAAAACGGGCATTTACTTGATCTAACCCAACGCACACAGAAAAAAATACTTCGTGGACATTCATGGATGTTTTTGTGTCGTCACTTTGCTTGAAGTCAACCGTTGCGCTCGCAATGGATGCGTCCGATGATAAGACTGCTGGTGTGTTGTAAAAAAAATGTCATTACTTTAACGGGGATGCAAATGATCAATCGAATGCTGTCGTGGCAAGGCGATTGGGTCAAACGCGTACTGCGAAGCATTGGTGTCACAGCAGAACCAGCGTGTCTATAGATAGGCAAATGAACACCTCGCATTCATCTTAAGAGCAATTGCCTGAAACATCACCTTTTATGTATTTTTTACATTTAAGGAAATGTTATTGTGTCGAGTTAAGTACCTGGGCGTTCTCATCACCTGTCAATGCAGCATCACCAAAGTCTGCATGGTTCACCTTCCATTGATACCATGATATCACAGCATGCGAACCCCAGGGCTCTTTCATGTGAAGTGATTTTTTTCTCCAGTTTGAACAATATTTTGTAGTAGTTTACCGATTTTTCTGTTGCCATTAGTGGACTCACTATTCAATTGTACAACACCAAACGGTTTTTGTTAATGAAATGCCATTTAAATTACAGACGTAATTTCTACTTCAGGCCTCCCCGCAGTCAGTTGAGGGTGTTGTTTGACCATACTTCACACTTGTTAGTGTGGGTTTGAGACATATCACTTGCCGCAGATGTTCGCCGTGACTGGGAATTGAACTCGGGTTGCCAGGTTTGTCGTGCAGTATGCTACCCACAGCGCCATTGCTCCACTAAATACGAGTAGACTTCCTTACATGGTACATTCGTACGTGTAAATGTTATCCACGTTGACACTTATGGGTCTGTGTTGGTACCAAAAGGCGACACGCGTAAAAAAATGAAAGGCTCATTTGTCGTGCAAGATATTACGGCACTCAAGACGACGAATGTTCAGAGCAGGTCACGTGTTGGCTTGTGCACAGTTGTAGTCTCCTCCATGGCATCCTGTTCATGGCTTCTCAAGAGCACAGAGCCTTCTCCTGCTTGTAGCCACTTCTGCGCAAGAAATATCCATTACATTACCCGGTTCTGAAAAACTACAAACGGTACTGTAAGTCTGGAGCTCTGAAAATACTGAAACAGATTTTTGGAAGAAAAAATATGTACGACGATAAAATGGGAAATAAATTAGTTTTGCTTGTATCCACTAAACAATTTTCTGTTGTCCTTTACATTCCGAATGAGTCTCCGGTTTAGAGGCCGTAACACCGACATTGTAAAAATAATGACACAAGGCAAACTCAGGAACTCTGCGTAAAAGGACCGCAAATGTTATTATTTTGTGATCAAATTTATTAAAGAACAGTGATCTGAATAAATAACATTCTGAATGCAATTTGATCAAAAGGCTCTAGGGATGCGAAGCTAATCAACACCAAGCCTTCCAACTACAGCTGCACATTCACAAAAACATCATGGCTAAAACGCAGCAAAACAAACACATTTTGGCCAGCACTACTCACACTAAACTAAACAAGGCCCGCATGATGGCTCCAGCACTGGGTCAGCACCGCAACTGGTAACAAAGCATTCTTTAAAGAAACCCCACCCCCCCCAAAAAACGTAGCAAATTAATAGTAAACAAAGTGACTCAAGGCAAGCAATTACAAATATACAAATAAAGACAAAAAAGGATTCTCCAACAGTATTTCACCAAACAGCTTTTCAAACCTAACGCTACTTTCACGAGATAAAAGGCTTGTTTTTGTTTTATAATATAAATACATCTCATTGGAACTTGGTTGGAATGAGTACAAATTTAATTACATTTAAAGACTGCGACGCAGTATTTTCTTCCTTATTAACAAAAGAAAAACCAATATATATTTTTAATTATAAGATAAATTCCATTGTCGGAAGCCAGCTAATCCACTGATATGTCTTGTGCATGAAAAAAATGTGGCAGATTTTATTGAAAAAATGGTAGAGAAAAAAACGTTGAGGCTCTAAGCATTATCTCAATCTAAGAAACACAACACTAAAATAACATCATACGATCCAACATAGACAAGTCTGCGTATTCACTACATCCAAACCGTGGCACCATTCCTTCTGCCAAGCAAAGAAGCAAAACTTTTTAAAATTTTCAAAACAATTCGTTCATTTGTCACATGGTTCATCATCATTGTTGTTATTATTACATTTTATAAATGGCAAAGATTCTCAAAATACACAAAACGTTCCGTTGGGTACATCGGCAATTTCAAGTGAACATTAAACAGGGGACGTCACCACCGCACGGATTATTAAGAGACTCGTCTTGTTCGAGGAGAGCATCATGTACAAAGGATTATTATTGTACTTTCTACTGACCAACATACCAAACTACCTTTCCTCACGTAGGGTTAAAACTTCCTTGGTTTTGTTTACAAAGATGTGGGGTTTATTTTCGTTGTTTCATTCGTAATTTAACTCCAAAAAAACAAATGACATGCAAAAAAGATGTTGGTTTCTTGTTAAAGATAAAAATCACTATTTCAAAATGTACATCATCCCTTGTCAATATTTAGTTTCGCTCATAAAGACAACACCCCAGCAAATATGGGTAACTGTACTGTTTCTTGTTGCTCGTGTTTTTTTGTGTGAGGTAGAGAAGCTTAGCTTTCAGTCGGAAAGGCACTCGCCTGCTTACATTACCCTCACTGTGTACTGGTACCCAAACACAGTAACAACCCATTACTGTACCGGAAAGTCTATTTAACCAATTGGTTTTGTTAACGTAGTGTATTCCTGCATGCATACAAGTCTTGAGCCCGCACACTTGCCACCGTCTCTTCAAAAAAACTGTTCTGCTGATCGCCAAATCAAGAAGCCGTCTTTGTGAGCAGCGCTCATCCGATGATGGGGGCATGTTGTCCAATTGGTTTCTTCGCTTGTGGTCGGTACTGGTCACATTTTATAAATACCGCTTTCCCAAAATGAAAAAAAAATGCCGAGTATCTACCAAAGTACCAAATATTTTTGTTACTATGTCATTCCTCTTTTAAGCTAGTTAATAAGCGAGACAATATATTATATGTATAATTTCAGCCGACACACAATCTGGTGAAGAACAACCAAGCAGTTGGGCTGTCCAATGTTGGGCCATATTATCCAAGCCCATATATCCCCATGTGTCCATCCTACAATCGCTCACTCTCGCTCTATCACACACACACACACCCCCGCATACAACGGTTCCAGACAGAAGGGCACAAAGGATCCCCCCAAACGATTTTGGGTCAAATGCCACAGAAATTATAACATGACCTTTCAAACCAAGGCAGATACTCTAAATCACAAGGCCATAATTTGGCCTCGCCAAACTTCAGGCCACCGAAATGTTCTTTAAAAGGAAAGTAGCAACCTGCAATAATGGACAAATATTCCACGTTCAAGTATAGTTTAAAGAGATGTGTAACGATTGTTTCCCACCCACCACCCACCAATTTTAGAAATAAATACAATTTAAGCTAGCAAGATATTACTATTGTTATAATGTCATGAGTAACCAACTAGTAAAGCAATAGGAAAATATCGTTAAAAGCCTGAAAATGATAACTGCCTCCCCTTTAATTCATTTAACCTCTCCCAAGTCCACCAATATAAAACTTTACCAATCTTTCTAACAACAAAAATCTCCAGTGCCATGCTAAAAGATCAGATATGCAATAAACACAATATGTACTTGTACCTGCATGCTTCGTATATAATTATATACAAAAAAGCTTGTCTTTTTTTGCTGGTTTTTTAAAATATTTTTTAATATTTTACTAAAACTACTTTACAAAACGGCTATGAAGAGACTAACGGTAAGGCTATATACAGTTCGCGTCAAGCACTTCATTAGGGGAACAGGACCCCGGACCAGTTTGGAACTGCCTTTTGAGAGTTCAAATCAACTTGCATAGGGTTGTATTGGGCACGAGCACAAGACCACAGTGTTGATTTTCACAAGCCTAAGCCAGCCATCCCCCTGGCCAAGGGCACAACATTTTAAGCCATGGGATTCTCAGGACACACACGGGGCAAGTAGAAAAACAAAAGTGAAAACAGGCAAATTTACTCGACTTTAGATGGTCGCATTTATTTAAAACTAAATAAATATGTCACACAAAATAAATTACTAAAAAATGTAAACGATATGCTTGCATTCTTTAGCGTGTGATTTTATATTTTTCATTTCCAAGATTTAATTTAGTCCGAAAGAAGCGTAACCACAGTCTTCCACTGTTGCAAGAGTGCGTGAGGAAGCAATTTTACTCCAAGTAACAATTGCCTCCGATCCTGGAGCCTACAATGCAGTACGTATTGCGACATACAATATTTACTTGGAATAACCATTTGCTTGGTGACAAATAAGCACGCTCATTTTTATTACGCTCGTTTATCCAGGAAAGCCTGACCAAATGAGTCTCACGACTCATTTTCAGGAGGGTAACAGCCTATCAATGGGAGCACTAACTCGCGTTGACATAAGCAACAAACACACAATCAAGACCATATGATAGCACGGGTGGTCCCGAGAATCCACATTCTAGTTTTGTGATGCTCAAACGGCCCTGGCATAATGTGTAGTGACCCTTCCAGTGGCGACTGCTTCTTTAAACTAAGAGCACCCCGGAATCTTAAACCCCCGACGCATTCCGTTGTAAAATATATTTTGCGAGGACCTCGCTTATCCGACCAATTCATAGATCACTCTCGCAACATTGTCTGGCAGAAGTTGTCCAAGTTTTCACGCAAAAGAGACTGACACAGCTGCATTATTTAGTTCCAGCACTGCCTGACACAAAATGTGTATATCAAAAAAACTGAAAATAAAAAGACATTATAAACATAAAAAATGTACATTCATTTTTTTTGTTGTTTTTGTTACCAGCATTATCTGAGAAACGAGTCGCGAAAAAATAAAACCGGACAGAGATGCAGGTAATACCCTCCAACAAGTTACTTAAACGTTTAACTTATGGCATTCTCTCCACTCCACTTACTCCAAATACAACACAAAAGTCATTTCACTGTTTGCCCTTTACTTTGATTAACTAGTAATACATTTTCCTACTTTATGCATTTGCTATTAAAAAATTACTCTATACTTGTTTAGTTTGGCAACTGCTAGGTTTTTTGTTTGTTTGTATTTTTTGGTACCATGTATTAAAAAAGGTGAGCATAAATGCTCTTGTTCTTCTGCGACAGAAGGTTAAACGTGGTTCCTTTAAAGCCTTGAGGCTGCACAAGAGAAGCAGGAAGACGAAGGTAGCATGTTCGTCTGCCCTTGGCCTAACGCAGTTGCAGGACCCATTGAGAAAGGGTTTGATCCTACATTGTGATATCTGCAGCAGTGAAAACGGAGGATAGAAAATATTTACGATCCACTCTGGTTTAATTTACATTGTCAACAAGACAGTTGCCGCTGATAGTTCTTATGTCTAAACTGTTAAATACAGACCTAGAAGCATTCACCAACAACAGTTAACCTTATTTGCCACAAAGAATACAGATGTGTATGAAAAATCTAACAGTTAGAAAAAAGGATTCACACTCAAATGATACTGTTTAATATGCATACAATGTTCCTAATCATTTACTTTATAATCTATTCATGTATACCTTAATATACCAATATAGAGCATAACTGCATACTACTGTATATAAAAAAAATCATACTTGGCAACTTAAAAGGTTTTAGTCAGAAAAGGAGAAAAACCAGCAAATGCCTGCATTGTTTTTGTATCATTTGCAAAAAAGTTCAGTTTGTGATGCAAAATACCCTTTTCCATACTAAAGCTCAAAGGCGTTCCTTGCACAACATTTTAAGTGAACGTTGCGCTCTTGATACTCGAGGAGACGCCGACCTTTACATACTTAGCTCTCAACGTAGCTTCCTTTGAGACTTAACGGAGGGAGATTATGTTAATTCCTCACGAGTCGATGCACGCAGCATGCGAGACCGTGTGCGCTTTTACGTACATTGTGCACACGGTCTCCCATTTTGTTCCTTGATCATTGCTTCTCT
This sequence comes from Lethenteron reissneri, assembly GCF_015708825.2. NCBI lineage: Eukaryota > Metazoa > Chordata > Hyperoartia > Petromyzontiformes > Petromyzontidae > Lethenteron > Lethenteron reissneri. The sequence continues at coordinate 3,362,072 of NC_083811.1, forward strand.
CGTCGTCGCATTTCCAGCAACATCGTCTCAAAGCGGTGGGCAGCGAGAGAGAGAGAGAGAGGAGCCCAGCGTTCAGTGCTTGGCATGCGGCTGGTGGGGCAACTGGCCCGCAGGCGCCATCGGCGGGTGGATCTGCGTCAGGATCCCGGTGGAGGTCGAAACGGCAACGGAAGTGGCTCGAGCGACGGGAACTCCCATGGCCGTAAGGTCAGGGGTCAGCGTGGTGATGATGAGAAGAGGGGTGGCAGCGGTTGCGACGACGGGAGATGATGTCGATGCCACGACCTGCAAGGCTTGGGCGGCAGCAGCGGGTGGCTTGGACGGCTTGGCTGGCACGCCGTTAATCAGCTGCACCAGCTTCCGATATCTCTCCATTCCCACCTGCACTTCCTTTTGCTTGGACAGCAGGCTATTGCGTACCTCCATGCACTTCTGCAAGAATAAAAACCCAAAATGTGGGGAAAAATAAGCACCGCGCCGTTTTCCCCCACAAATTGCTGGCAATCATCGTGCCTTAAATGGAGATCGCTTGGTACAACAGCGGAGCATGTTGTGCTGTGCTCAGAATGTTAAATTATTTCAGGTGCGGGATCGGTTCATGTCTACTTGTGCGAACAAATGTAGTAGTTATGAATGCGCTTTTCAGGAGAAAGGCAACTTACGCGCGATAAAAGCACACACCGTGACACTATGAGACTGCGTATGGTCTATCAGCAGACAGAGACGTTACCAGAATGGCAGTGCTTAGCATCTTCGCTTTCTGCTCCAGCTGGTCTCTTTCCTGACGCAGCTCATTGCTCCTTTTCTGAAGCTTCCTCTTCTCTTCTTCCTTAGCTGTTTGCAAAACAAAAGTTGCAAACGACACAAGTTTTCAACTCGGCTTAACCGAAGGACAGTCAAGCGACCTCCATGACCGACACGGCGTGACGGAGGTAATTCTTCCAGCCGTGTATTTTACAAAGAGGCACCAAAGACATTTGTACAAATAAGGCAGACACACCTGCGGTAATAAAATAGTGTGCAAGTGGTGTTGCAAAACAAAAGTCAACACTGCTAATTATGGAGTTTGTGAATCTACAACAAACGGACCTTTCGGTTCCACTAAATGACGGCTGCAGGTGGATGGGCAAGCCGGACAGTAAAAAAATATATATTTTGCAAAAAAAACACAGGGAAATGAAATGCAGTCCAAACAACAACAACACCGTGACTAACGAAACAGCACGGCGTATCGAATCTCGACAGCGATAGCGGCATATCACCTGCTTTGTGCGCAATGTACGAGTGGACAATGGCCAGGGTTCCCGGCCAGGGCAGCGCGTCCTCCTTCCTCAGCACCTGCTCCTGACACTTGGGGCAGATCCACATGCCCTTGGGGATGGCCTTGAGTGGTGGCTCCAGGCACTCGAGGTGGTAGACGCGCGAGCACGTGTCGCACATGAGCAGCTGACCGCTCCGCTTGCACACGGAGCAGAAGTCCTCGTGGATGTCCCCCTATGGCGGCACAGATGGGGTGGGGTGGAGAGGGGGGGGGGGCTTTTCAGCGACGGGGTGAATCGGGCATTGTACCATGTGCCAAAGTGTGCAAGTACGTACGGGTGCCGCGGTGGCGAGATGTTAACTGCCTCGCCCGGTATACAGGAGGTCGTGGGTTCCATCCTGACCCTGACGCCTGTATAGTTGGAGTGTGCATGCTTCTCCCCGTGGTCACGTGGATTTTTCTCTGGGTCCTCCGGGTTTCCATGCATTTAGAGTGTTTTGCAACTATAAATTTCCACACTGATAAGCCACTTTGGTGAGCTTTCATTTGAGCTTCATAGCTCAGTGGGCCTTACCTGGTTCAATAAAAACAGTTGAAAGTTAAGTAGTTTGTATATGTTGAACTTCTCTGGCATCGTACGTGGCCAACAGTGTTAATCGGAGGTGCAGGGGTGGGACAACAAACTAAACACAAAAAGCAGTTCTAAAGAAATGAGTACTCAACTGTGGCCCTTCCTTCTGTGGGTATTCCGGAGAGCGAGGTGTAGGCATGCACCAATGTGCCGGTGAAAATTAACACCGGATTATGATAACGTTCACAATACAGCGTGGATAAAACGATGTGCTTGAGAATTACTTTATTATAATTTACGTGAATTACGCATATGGAATGCTTTTGTAACATTTACGGCTAATAATGGAGCAAACAGAACTGTAGAATCGAAACAGAATGAGAAAAACAAATGATTCCAAGAGCAATAATTCATCTGCACATTTTGTGGACAAATTCAAGTAAAAATCTGTTTTTTTATCATGACCTACATGAGAACTTGAATTAAAATTAGGCCACTTTTTCACCTTATTCAAATTCAAAATTTTACACAAAGGTAATAAAAGGATGGATAATAACAAGTATTAAAGGCGAAGATGTTTCGTGTTATGAAGACATGCCTGCAGATATTATTCATAATTTACGAGTCTTAACCCAGCAAAATTAACCATACATTCACAACGGCAGCCACGCTTACAAACTGTACTCGTGAAACGAAAGACAGGGAGAAACACATTCGCATGGTGACCCCAGGGACTCCGGGCCCTCCATTAAAACACATCCGAGGGGGGGTGGGGGGGGGGGGCGGTGCAGCGCAGCGGGGAACGTCACGATCTAGAGGCCAGAGAAAAAGGAAAAAGCGGCGGTGCCTTCCCTCGGCCAGGCCAACCCCCCCCTCTTGTCTCGTTTCCCTGCGGCGCCGTGCAACCAACGAGCGAAACTCACGTCGGAGACCGTGGCTGGGCTAGCGGCCGGCCCGTCTGACGGGCTGCACGGAGGGGGGGCACCACCCCCCGCCGCCTTGTCCTGCTCCAACGGCGCGGCCGGTTGACTCAGCGACGGCAGGGCCTGCACGGGTGGCCCCACCAACCCGGCCAATACGCTAGCGTACTTTGGAGGCCGACCTTTCCACGTGGCAGGGGTGGTTGACCAGGGTTGGTGGGGGAGGCAGGGCGGGCGGGGCGGGGATGGGGGGGCAACAGCATAATATTTGTGGGGGGGTTTGTTTGCTTGCATTTTGAACACACCAACAAACATACCTTCCACAAGAATTCCTCATCTGGACAAGCGTGTAAATGAGAGCGAGAAAAGCTTGAGGTTAGAATGTGCTTGAGTAGATGAAGCAGGAAAAAGGCAGTTAGCAGGAACAAATGTTAGTGCATTAGTCAGATTCACGTCAAGAAAGGCTGTTAATGTGAGTGCTACCTCTCAGCGCGATGCTGCTAAATACTCTCCGCAGAGGGTTTAGATATCAGAATGCTTGCTCAGAATTTGCAATGGATTTCCAACATTGCTGTTAAGGTTATTAAGACAAATTCCTCTAAATGTAAGAGGCACTTGGGTTTGAATAAGAGTGAATATAATTTTAAATAGCCTTTCTTGGGTAATCTAATTAAAGCATTTCTTTGAAGTTTAAAGAAAAGATACTGCAGAGAAAAGATAATATAGTTAAATCTAATTATTCAAAATGCAATAGATTTGTGAGAAAACTAGAACAGAATCAGTCAACACTTCAAGATTTTGAACAAATGCCAAAGATCGCACAACACTTATGACAATGTATTAACATCGCCTTTGGAACTCAATTTAATGTTAACATTTTTAAATCTCCTTTTGTACGCATGTAATCAAATATAAATGAATATATATGAAAGCCACTTATTACCATGAATGCAACATCCACTTTGTGGCTCTTCTTTTAAAATGTTACTAAATCCTCACTTTTTTAATGCATAACGAATCTAAGGTTTTGGCTGCACATCGCAATCCTTGATAATATTGGACGCAATATAAAATCTAGAATGCAACTGTCACAGGACTTGAAATGACTAAAATACAAAAAGAGGAATTACAAAAAAGTGGAAGAAGAGTGTTAAACACAACACGAGCAGCGATACCACTTAGTGTAGAAGTCGCCAAGTGCTGCAGTGTAGCATTCTGGGTAATGAAATAACTTAACTTGCGTAACTCTACACATCAATATAAAATGGGTTGTTATCTGTCTACTGGCCTTCCAAACGAATTAACCAGCCGCATTTACAGAAGCAAAAACAAGTGAATAACATAAATGACGTGTTTAAGCAAAAATATACATGTATAAAAGTATACATTTACATCTTAACATTTGTCATATTTACATTCTCTGATTACAGTAAACATTTGAAAACTAAAACGCACATATTAAAGGCTGTGTCAAAGTGAAAGAAGCTTGGTAATAACAACAACACTTTTTAATCACAGTTTTAATAATGTTAATTAAGTAATGTAGGTTGGAATGTATGACATTTATACAAATGTGACCAAGGAATACCTCTTTTTCTCGTGCCGGTTTGCACAGGATTATTCAGGTAGGTCACCGCACTGCGTTTTCTCTGTAATTAGGACCAAATGCAAAAGGCGCAGACATGAACCACCTCTCAAAATTAATACCGCTTTAATGCTATCAAAATAGCATGTGAACATTTTCATTAATTTAATATACATCGATGCACATCATTAAACATTTAAGTAACAGTATGTATACATCTTAATTTATTAATAAAATCAATGTGACATAAATACATATGCACGCTCAATCGCGCACTAAATATTCAAACATGCAACTCTAAAAGGATGCACATAATTTGTGCACTCTTCAAACTGTGTATACCGACGGCACTGTACCGCACAGTAAAACATCTTGCTTCTTGCATATACACGTGCTCATGAGATAGGAACATAATAAGCTGAAAGGTTCCATGGTTCACAACATTATTTTTACAGACAAGACAAACAAAACAGGACTGCGGTGAGTGTTGTTAGCAATCACATATCACAAGCCAGCACAGCACATGATGTGAGCCAGCACAGCACATGATGTGAGTGGTGGGGCAACGGCAACATCCAGAGTTGTGCAGTTTTGCTGAAGGGAGGGGGGGGACAGGTGACTTTCAGGTAACAAGTGACACCGATCTCTGCACAGCGAGGACTTAAAACCACGGGAGGTATATGGGATCATAATTCAGCACCGCTAACCAGCACCGCATACTACGATGCTCGCTCGCAAACTCGTGCACGCACACACACAAATAACAAAAGGAAAATAAAAAGGGAACTAGACAATTCCACCCCCCTCCTCCCACCCCTCTCGGGAGCTGTTTCTCCCCCCGTGAAAGCGGCCGTCGTACCTCTGGCTCGTACATCGCCCCGCTGTAAACGGGGTTCGCCGTCGTGCGCCGTTTCCTCTCCTGGCGTCTGCTCTGGATCTCTGCACAAAACACATACCGCGCGTTACATTTTTACCACTTATGGGAGGAAAAACCAAAAAAAAACATAAAAACCGGAAAGAAAAAAATTGCCGCTGTAAAAAAAAACGCGCCGATGGCTAAAGTGTAAATTCAAATTAATTCCTGCAACTCGCCGTTCCCTGGTGTCTCGTATAAGCACCTAATTTAAACTGTGAGTGGAAAAAAAAAATCCATAACCAGGCTTTTATCGTTACCTGCTACATGTGCAGTGAATAACATGACAGAAAATTCTTTTTTTTTTCTCCATCCATACCCGTGACAGTTGCTCCATGTTTACACAAATGTAATGTCGTGGAGGTGAGATGTGGCTTTGGAGTGAAGGGGGCTGGGACCTATTTACATTGGCTGCTCCCTTCTGGTGCGAGTTTTAATTACATCTGTTCCCGTGTTTCGCAGACAAATAATTTGCCAACGACACGCAGTCCGCGACACCCCGCTCTCCGTTTTTAAAGACCCGAGGTTTATCCCCATTTTATTATTGCACGGCATTACAGAGAAGCCCGCTTTTGCGCTGGTGTCCATCAATTCCTCCACTCCACAAGTGCGCACGATACAACACACACACATACTGTACAGGAATTAATGCATGGTCCGATTCACATGCCTTCCAACTACCAGCACCAGCACAATATTCTCCCTACACTGCATTGCCAAAATATATTTTCTTTCCATTTCCTTTTGAATTCAATTTGAAGCCAAGAGTCATATATTACTGAGGCGAGATATACACAAATATATAAATATGTGCAACTGTCCAAAGACGCTATATTACACATGTTTTATAAAATGCTTCTCAATCCATTGCTAGATGAAGCCCCCCCCCCCCCCCCCCCCGCATATTGAGCAGGTCATACTTCACCACACTGGTCAATGCGGGTTGGTGAAGGAATGAGAGATGTGGAAGCAAGTAAGTATAGTATCATCATGGATTTTCCTGCACTTTATTACACACCTATAATTAAATTATTTATGTTGAACATTTACTACTATAATGAGCCAAGTATGTCTCTTCACGTCGGCCAGCCCCCCTCATTAATACTCATGAACAGGTTACGTCCTCCACATGTAGCACTCCCCCCCCCCCCTCCATTAATAATCATGAGCAGGTTGTAACAGCCATAAGACAGAAAGTTAATGTATTATTTTTGTGTATACATTTGATGTACATCTGTCATGCATTTGTTGACAGACTGGGCATATTCGACTTGGAATATTCCAACAGTATAAACGGGAAGGCAGAAGAAGAGTCAGGCGGGAGAGAGTGGACAGTCTCCGACCATGTGACAACGTGATACAGGACGTGATACAGGACGTGGACAGGCGAATAAATAACTTTTGAAATCGCTCGTTTTTGTGCAACTAAAAAATAAAGAAACAGTTTTGATTTAAGACACTTCAAAAACGCGTCAGACTTATTGCTCCTACAGGTTAAGACGTAGCTTATTTTTTTGGTACATAAAAGCTGCGCCTTAATTCTAGATTTGAAGCTTTCGTGACTGCAAGGATTCATATTCTTAGGTTTTTTCGGTAAGGTCACGTAGGTAAAACATCCAAATTAATGAAAATAAAATAAAACAAAAATCACGACGTTTCGGAGGCAACTCAAGTCTCCGTCATCAGGTGGGACCGTCACAGCCGTATTAGCTGCATCAAGTGAGGCAATGATTCAAGATGTAATCCCTTATAAGCAAGTTGAAGGGGGGAGGAGAGGGGGGGCTCATCAGAATGTGACGTCACTCCACATAGAACAGCCCCACAAATTAATAATAACCATCAAGAGGTGACGTTTTCCAAATGGACACCCCCCCCCCACCATTAATATTAATTAGCGGGTGACGTCACTCCACATGGGGGGGGCGAGGCACCTCCTCCCCCCTCCTTAGCGTCAACTTACAACCCTCACTACAAAGGCAGAACCCTCACATCATGCGATCTCCGTAACGCTATTGAGACATAGAAGTAAAAAGGACGTCGTGATGAACAAGGGATTATAACCTTTAAATGAAATGTCTGTGTCACCGCGGCCTTACAAATTGCACACAAATTGATGCAATGAATATCACGTAGCGGTCTGCTTTTCGCTTACTAGTTTCAGATTTACTGAAATACACCCGTCCTTGCACGGGTAAAAGGCTAGTTAGCTATAATGATCACACAAAGGTCTGAAAGATATGAGGTCTTTAAAAACCACTCTACAGCAGACAGTGTATTTTGGCAATATCATGTCATGTCTGTGGTAGGAATCAAACGATTGTCCCAAAGCAGACTGGCTCAGTGGTGATAGCACTGATCACGAGGCCATCCAACAACCCCTTCGCTGAATTTTGACTTAAAACTTTCGTGACTGCATGAATTTATATTCTTGGTTCTTTCGGTAAAGTTAAGTAATTAGAAAACAAAAAATCAGAATTTTAAAAAAATAAAATAATTTTTTTTATAATAAAAATAATCAATTGAAAATAATAAAAGCTAAAAACCCACAATTAACATAGTAAAATAAAATAATAAAATTTTGAAAATAATAAAAGAAAAACCCACGACGTTTCGATCGCAACACAAGCGGTCATCATCAGGCTGACTCGAGTCTCAGGCAGACCGCCCCCATGAGGGCCACAGTTGGGAGCTCGGTAGTAAATGCCATGGCAGATGTATGAAGTTCAATCGATATTCACTCTGTAGCTCTGATAGGCTGATGCTCTAAAAGAAGAGGAGCTCATTCTCAGAGCCAGCAAACTATGGCAACACATCTACTCACAGCCGACAAGCACACAACAAACATCACCTGAAAATTTGAGCAATACTAGATGGTAGCAACAAAACGCAGCTTGATCCATTTTGTGTGTATTCCAAACGCTGGATGGAGCTATTTGATAAAAAATAAATAAATAGCAAGATAGCAGAAGAAACTTCTATGTTCAGAGAGATGTTGGATACTTTTCCTGAAATGTACTCGTGTATGCTTTTAATTCCTTAAAAAATACCTTTACAATTTACTTTGTCGAAAATCTAAACGTATAAAATGGACGACATGAGCACTATTTTTCCCATGTGAAAATTACTAACAACATTGAAGGAAATAGCTAAAACCTTATTGACATGTGGCAATTGCCTATTCACTCAACAGAATGACCCTAATAACCTCCCGGCGGCATACCACGGGTCTTTTTGTTGAATATCGGAAAACATAATTTCACACCAGTTTTTATAGGCCACTCACGACCTTCAACAGGGTTAAGGAACAACCCCAGACACGTGGGGAACCAGCAAGAACTATCGGCGAGAAATTACATACCTTCCATGTGCTCATGAGTCACAAGGCCCAAGGATCCAAGGAATGCAACCTTCTGTAAAGGCAAATGGATACGTCCGCGTGGGGTCCACGCAAGCGGGAATAATGAGCACTTATAACCACTTATAGCTAGTAGCAGCATATGCGAGTAGAGCTGGTATGAAAGCCTGCTTTCGTTAATTGTGCAGTTGTTTGTATTAAAACCGGATCTGTGATGTTTTAATAACAAGGCGACACAAATTATGCATTTATGCACATTTGGTTGGTAGATTATTTATAAGATTTAAAAAAACAGGCACTGAGAAGGCTGCTTTTGGACCTATCTCACAATGGTTAGTCATTTTGTAGAACACAATGTAACGAAGGTTTCACAGAATAATAGGTGAATTAATTCCCAATTCATAATAAAAGAAGTACAGTGTTGGCTCAGGCTATTTTAATATTTTATTTTTAAATGAAAAGTACAGTTTGAATTAAACATGCACGCACATAAAAAATAAAATGCCAGCCCTCACTCATATCCTGATGTCTATTTATAAGTGTTAAGGCTTCATATGCACACAAAAATATTTACACATGCAAATTAATATTTTAAAAATTCCGTAATCGTAAATGACGTTTACATATTTCTATGAATGATTAACCAACTGGGGCATGACAATTAATCTTCTCTAAGGATCACTGAATTGTCATGATTTGGGATGACATTTTTTGGGCACTGTGGGCCAATCATACTTCACACTGGCTGCAGGGAGGGGCTTCCACAGCCCAATCACATACAACCTTCATAAATCGGAAATAATCGATTCAATACATGCAGAAATCAATGCATGAAGTATAAGAATTAATTTTAATCCAATTAATCATGATATCCGTTAATCTGGGGCATACACGCTCACCAAACATTAATTCCTCTGAGCCCAAACACAAGTGAACGTTCAGTGCTCGCGCTGCGTCTGTTTCGCATCTACTTTGATGCGTGAGCCCCGTGTGCTTTTATACGACTCAAGCTCACTCACCTGTGGGTTTGTCTCCACCTGGGGCCTGGGCGAAAGTATCCGTGTTGACAGGTTTGCTCGGTACACAGTTTGTGAAGTCTGCACGACAGGACCGTGCAAAAAACAGTTAAAATGCCAGTTGTGAGAAATAATTATACCATGAACAAAATGAAAACAATAAAAAAAAACTCTCTCTCGATGCGCAGAAATTATCTCCGGTATCAAAACAACAGTAAAATAAATTAAAAACTTATTGCAAGCTCTAAATGACAACTGAATCGTGGATAAACGTAACATTCATGCTGTCATTCAACTTTAGCTCTAAAAAGGTAAGGGTTTATTACGACAACATTCAACAACAGAAAACACAACCCCGCACATTTGCTAGGCACTAACAAGGCCCGCCTGCTAAAAAACAACCTGACGTCTCTCCCAATGGCCTAATTCTACGCCAATTCCACCAAAAAGGGCCACGGTGCAAACAGTGTCCGTGTCCACACAGGAATCGATTTGCGTCCGGTTAATCGTCGCACCTCCTCTTCCCGCGTACGACCCTTGCACGCTCGCCACCATTTGTTCCTCCGAGCCCACCTGTCTGGCGGTGCCATCCTTGCTGGGCTGCGTGCCCGAAGCCACCACGGTGACGCCGCCCACGGGAGACGAGGACGACGCTGCCGACGCCGCCGCGGCGGCCGACGCCGAGGACACGGCCGCAGAGGACGACGGGGGCAGAGCCGCCGACGACGGGGGGGCGGCGGTGACGGAGGCGGAGGGTGCAGCGGCGAGCGCGGTGGAGGCGGCGAGCGACGCGTGCTGCGTGGGAGGTGGCGAGCGCGGCTTGTACTGCTGCCCGTTGACGATGCGCACGTGCTGCACCCCGCCCGCTCCCCGCACCGCCAGCAACGCATGCGCCTTGTGCAGCGGCACCAGCGACGCCTGGGGGCCGCCGCCGCCGCCCTGCACCGGCGACACGGCCGCCGAGTTTGGCTTTGGGCGCACCTGTGTGCAGGAAGGAACAGTCGTTCAGGAGCGCTGTTCTCGTTGTTGTTTTTTATAATTCGTGGGGGGAAGAAAAAAAAACCCCAACTCCGTGAGCAGAGCGACGAGTCTTATGCAGTAGTCGTGAGCACGAGCAAAGTTTTCCGCGTAAATAAATTGCACAGTTATTACTGCATAACCTAGTATGTGTTCTAAATTAGGCTGCAGTGGAGAATGTGGCCACGTGGTGTCTACCTGTGTTAAGGTGGCTGGATTACGTCCAGTCAGTCTGTGGACCGAGGACAGCTGGGGCACCTTGATAGGAGAGGACGCCACAGATAGAGCCTGCTGTAAAAGACACACAACAGTGAAAAGATCAAGGCATACCACCAACGCCAATATGGATTTCATTCTAGACCATGAATTAATATCAGTCAGTTCATTTTAACTACTTCAAAGATATCTGACATAAAACATAATTTTAATTGTCTACTTTAAGATCCATTGCTTCAAACTAATTTTATAACGAGACCTCAAGATTGTTTAAGGCTACCCAGAATCAATTTACAACTTCTATAATTGTGGGACAACTTTCACAGAATAAGTTGAGTCTTACCATGAAAATCACATTAAAATATTGTACATCATCGAAACATTTAAAAAAAATTAAACTTCATTATTTAGGTTGAAGTTTTAGTAACTGAAAGTTCTTTACGATAAATGGGAAAAAAGAAAACTGTTAAAAAAGGTGTGGGAGTTCATACTTCTTGCTTGCACTACGCCAAAAATAATTCAGCGTTTAGCCGACGAGAAACCAATTACAGCTTCAGAGTTTCTGGATATGGCTTTGGGGCCTTTGCAGCTCTGCCTTACACTCTAAGCAGTAGCCTATGTCCAGAGAACCTCTTAAAATTCATGTGCCACACAAATGTTATTTCTCGTTGTGACAGAAACCGTGAGATTGGCACAAAACTAGCAGGGAATAATAACTTTGGTTTTCCGTTCCCTCCTACATTTCCCGATTGCCCACTGGTTTATACTGCCTAGAGTTACGATGATGATTTGAAATGTGCTCACTCCATTCTTACACACGTCCAGAGTAACGAGTCAAAGTGGGAACCCATGCTCCCTCGAGCTTTGAGTGGTGTACACCACCATTGGTGGGCCCTGTATCAGTTGTGGCAAAGCCACATTCCTGTGGCAGAGATGACCAGGCCTTCCAAAGTGCAAACACTCTGAGCTTCAGAGTAAGCAGAGCTAACCAGGTGGCACTCATTTTTTACTGACTCCCAAAGGGATTATTGCCCGTAAACTCTGACTGGAATTTGAACTCGCGAGTTTGCAACCATGAAATCCGTACATTACACAGGAAGATAAGCCATTAAAATTAAACTAGCCTTCCACCCCACAAAAAAAGTCACTGTAGCCAAAAATACTGTTTTAGTAACGAGGTAAGCAGGAGACTAGATAATCATTGGCTATAAACCTTAGCTTACCTTAATATTTAAGCGTATCTTAGTGTGTCCTTACAAATGCATAATCCTCAGAATTTCAAGTTGATTTATCCAGGACTGCTAGAAGGTTTAACTGGTAAACAACCCCCCCCCCCCCCCCCCATATGGCCTTGAACAGATTGTTAGAGCAAGTGCTGTTCGGGACAGCACACAAGAGCACAAACACCACTCCAGGCCGTCTTTGTCTCCCCAGTGGAGATATTTACACACCACACCAGGTACTCAGTTGAGGCTGAGTCAACCTAGGGGAGGCTCAGGACCAGTTCAGTTAATTATTATCACTGGTGTTGGCCGTTAGCGGGAATCGAACTCAGGTCGCTGGGTTCGTAGCCCAAAGTGCTAACCGCTATACCGGTAAACGCACACACGCATAAACTCACCAGTATGTGTAATAGTGAGAAAATGTATATGCTCATTTCCACTCCCACCCACCCTCGTTTTTATTTGCTAAGACATTCATTACCGCTGTTTGTAAGGTATGACCTTTTGTGTGCCAGTTTTGTTCTCCGAAATACCACTGCCTATTTTATCCCAATACAGTTTTATGTAATAAATAATAAAATAACCCGTACTGTAAAAAAAGATTCCCCAAGCAGTAAAACACGAGGCACATTTTAAACACACTCCAAGCATCTTGTTATACAGTGAAGCCGCAAGACAGGGATGTGCCCTTCCACGGCGTGTCACCAGGTGCGTCCCCATGTATTTGAAATATATATTTAATATCTTTCACCTCATTTTATGCATATTGTGCGATCAGTGTCATGTTACGAGGCGAAGATTCCATTCAGATCTGTCGCAGAGCAGTGCAACCCATCTTGTTATACAATGGCTCACGAAAGTGGATATCAAAGAGCCCATTACTTGATGCGACCGCTGGTCCCACACAGTAGGGGAGAGAGGACTTTCCCACCCACCCGAATACAGGGTGTAAAGTTCATCACTGTCTGTCAAACATTTTCATGGAAAGGATTTAAATTTCGATTTAAAGCTTTCGTGACAGCAGGGATTCGTCTTCTTGGTTCTTTCGGTAAAGTCACGTAGAATGGAAATAATAAAATAATAAAAATAAAACATTATAAAATAATGCTCACGACGTTTCGGCCACAACGCAAGCAGCCGTCCTCAGGTGGAGAACAGGTCTGTCGAGAAGACAGTCTGAATGGCTCCAAGCCTGGGGTGTGTCATTCAGACTCTGTCTTCTCGACAGACCTGTTCTCCACCTGAGGACGGCTGCTTGCGTTGTGGCCGAAACGTCGTGAGAATTATTTTATTATGTTTTATTTTTATTATTTTATTATTTTCATTCTACGTGACTTTACCGAAAGAACCAAGAAGAGGAAAGGATTTAGTCAAATTAAGTGCGGAGACAAATATAATGTATGCAATACCCCGGCGTCTACAAACTAAGCTGTGTCTGCGGCAGAAGTTACATTGGGGAAGCTAAGCGACATGTCTCGGACCGTGTTCGTGAACATAAGGCAGATCTGAAACACGGTAGGACCAATACCTCAGCCGTGACTGATCATTGTTTTAACGCTGTGGGCACACAATAAATGTATTTTTCCAAGACGAAGGTACTCTGCAAACCCACTGGCTATCAGCAAAGATTCGTTCCTAAAGCCATCCAGAAAAATAAACACGGACACAATTTCAACCGAGAAGATGGGTACAAACTGAGCAATCATTGGAAGGACGTTATTAACCAGGTTAAGTCATCACTGGCTGTGATGTTGAGTAGTTATTTTCGACTCTCTGGTGTTACATTAACAGGTCAAATGCCTTTACATTAACAGGTTAAATGTCTCACTAACACAGCCACCGTTGCTCGTTTTCCTTGATGTGGCGGTAGCTCTACGATCTTACATTCACATGCAAATTCTTCACTAGCCCCGCCCACTTAGCTTATGACCCTTGGGCTACACCCATCTCAAACCTTTATAACATCCTGCCTCAGCAGCTCTCTCGCTATTCTTTCACCCGATGACGATTGCTTGCGTTGCGATCGAAACGTCGTGATATATATATATATTTTTTCTATCTATGTGGCTTTACCAAAAGACCCAAAAAATATGAATATAAATGTAATGTAGTTTTTTGTGTGTGTTCGGTCATTCGTGGCTGGGTTGAGACCATAAAAACTCACTACAAATTGAGAACTTGGATTAATCACATGATTGTAATCCAGGATCACGGCAGTGCCAGCTTGGTGCGGTAACGTTAGAGCCACCTTGCCAACTCTCTCTCTGTACTCGAATAAAGAGGCAGAGCGGGCATTATAACGTGCAGTGAATGTGTAATCTGGGAAACCCGTATGGTTGAAACTAAATACCATGCCGTGTATTTTTCACACTTTCCAACTCAGGTTTTAAAGATTTGTTCGACTGTATTTAGGCGGAGGTCAAAATAGCTCTTAAGATGATCCAATATACACAAAACCTGAGCATAAAGTTATGTTTCTATTTGGCACTTGCCCTATAAGCCCATAACTTGACGATCAAATCCAGCGCTTACAAAACAAACGTTGCCGACCAAGGCAAAGATGTCACAGAGCATGTGCTCGCCACCGCTCCCGATGACGTCACAATGCGCGACGTCACGTGTCGGTGTGAAATCATCATCCCGTGCTGCTCTCAAAGGGTAGCCCCCCTTTTACTATTACCAATATCACCATCACCAATTAATGTTTCAGTTTGGAAAATGTTACAAGATCCACGGATTTGTAGGATTTTTCTCTTCCTTTTTCGTTTACATAGCCACGTCCATCTCCGGCCCAGGCACGACTGGACATCTGAGAAAAAGAGCTTCACAAGCTCATCGGAATTCCTCCAGTACGAATAAACATGCCGATTCCCAAGTCGGTGTCACTCGCCTGCGGTTGCGAGGCCTTGGGAGGGATCCTCGCCACATTCTCCTGCAGCAGTTTGCTCGCCGTCGTCTGCAGGTTGATGGGGTTGGCCGTCGGCAGGTCGGAGGACGTCAGCGCCAGCTTCTGCCCGTTACTCAACGACGTCACCATGGCGACGGCGGCTTTTTGCGTCACCACGGCGAGCGGCGCGGCCTGAATGGTCGACTTGACCAGCGATATCGGTTTGGCGGCAAGCACGGGCGGCGTCGAAGCACTTTTCTGCAAGGACAGGTAGTGCGGTGTTTTAGCTGAAAGAAGATCACTCGAAAATAATTTCAAATCCGTAATCATGCTTAGTACCAACTCTTCATTTCTTGGGGTAAAGACGCGGTCCACGTAAAAACAGAAACAAATGAAAAACAAAACGTATTAGAGTGGAAAAACCATATTTTTACCTATATGGAACAGAGGTGGCAATGTAGAGGCGTTTGCGGTCACGTGAAAACCGAGTCACTGACCCTCGGCAAGTGAGGAGCAGCTTGTAATTAAATGAGCTTGCTGAAAGACTTATCTTTCAAGAACAGTTAATCCACACAGAGTCGAGAATTAACCGTACAACCTACCGTGGCGCATGATAAGAAGCAACATTTGTATGAGAAACATAATTTAGATTAAAAAGTGTCGTGCAAAATTAAATGCTAGTCCGCCCCAATAAGCTTCAATACATTTATTATTTACTCAGAGAATTACTTATTGCCCAACAGTCCTCTCCAGTAAATTGTGTGCGTCTACGTGTGTGTGACTGGAACTATGATAAGATCAACGAAGCTGACAAGTTACTATTTCCTCTATATGCACACACGGCCAGGGTTTAGCACTTGGCTTTGAGCGGCTACATAGGAACACCCTCGCCTGCCTAGTATCACCCCCCTCCAACACCGTTGCAGCGCCCCCACCAGAAGCAGCAGAGTGCTCGGCTGTGCACTCTGCAGTCCGGCACACCGACGTACAAGTGAGCGAGAGGACAGCCAACCGGACCCCGCTACGCCCTGAATGCAGTGTCTTGAGCAGCAGGAACAGTGCGTCTCTCGGCAGAGCCCTCGATTAAGGATGCGTGCACAAA
The DNA here is from genome assembly GCF_015708825.2 of Lethenteron reissneri. Classification (NCBI taxonomy): domain Eukaryota; kingdom Metazoa; phylum Chordata; class Hyperoartia; order Petromyzontiformes; family Petromyzontidae; genus Lethenteron; species Lethenteron reissneri. Next base: position 3,378,138 of record NC_083811.1, read on the forward strand.
GGCACAATGTGCTGCAGAGCTAAATGTCAGCAAGACCTGCTGCCAATCAGTAAAAGGCAGCAATGGCCGTTTCGCATGAGGCGAGGAAAAAATAATTATCAAAAGGGTTCTGCATAGACGTTTACGGCCACCAGAGAGCATCCTTCTGAATGCTTGCACTCCTTTCCGTTATTCTTTCCCTCAGGAACAACGCAAATGAAACTTCTTTCAGGATGTTTAACTGCCAGCTTGGCATGAAAAGAACCGAGCTTCCAAAAGAAACGCATAAGCCGTAAATATCAAATATCTCTAGAGTGCGTTATAATTAAATGATTACAGTACTGCAATGCCATTCAGAGAATTAAAAGTGTGCCTGATACATTTGTACGTACACTAGCTTATGGATCCGCCACGGGTACACAAAGACTTAAAATAAAGCCTCGCGTTTTTTTGCTACGTTCTTTTAATGACATTCACTCTGCATGCAAATAACCATTGCTACCCCCCCCCCCCTCTCTAGGCTATTCAAACCGGCCTTTGTCACACATCTTATCCTATGTAACTTCACAGCTTTTCTCGTCTACCAAAAAAACACACTGGCACGATTCAGCAAAACATACAAATATTGGGCTCTGTTGAGGAGCGTCGGGGGTTGCTCTGAAGCAGTGTGCACATGTCCCAAGATCAAGGTTGGTTCGAGCACCGCCCATGATGGCGCATCATTCAGCGGAACCGTGAAACGCAACAATTTCCTTCTGCTTGACATTGGGCTCCGTGTAAACAAGGCGTGTGCAGCAGCATTTCAGATGAATGTGCTGACATTGCCATTCACAAGGCGTGCACTGTTTATATCTGTTGCTAATTTTACTGCATACCGAGTTAACTCAAATGTCCTTGGCTTCAGAATTTTTATTTTATTTTATAATTTTCAAAATCGTGTCAATAGCCATATGGTATAACATTTATAATTGGTTTCTTATTTAAGCCTTCTCGACTTGGCTCTCCACTTTAGGCACGGTTCAATATGTGCCCTGAATTAAGCACCATACCTGCGCATAGCAACCACCGACATTGTTCCACCGAAATAGCCTTTCATGTGAAAATTACAAAAGTAAAATATATAGGACGCAGGATTTTCAAGGACTTCCAGCAAAACCAAAATGTATCTCGCGGACTGCAGTGTACATACTAATGAAGCGCTGGCTACATCAACAAACGCAAGTCCGGTATAATATTTTTTTTTATTTCTAAGTTTTATTCTCACAGCCAATTTGAGAGAGCAACAGCTTGCCTGAAGAACGGGAACATGTTTTTAAAAAAAAATCTCCACAGCACCACTGCTCATCACGATCACAAGCTCACACCAACGTTCCGCACGCAGCTATCGATGTTAATGCCAACAAAACATTTCATGCTTTGTTTGCAAATTGGAAAGATGAAGCAGGCAAATGTGAAGAAAAAAACCGCGCACAAAAACACACTTCACATAAGTTAAAATGCAATGATTCGTTTTAAGCCTTTAAATGTGTAATGCTGCAAATGGATATGAAGCATAGACTGTGAAGCTCACCTGGGTACTTGCAGACTGCTGCTTGATAAGCAAGTCTTTTCTCAGCTGCTCCACAACCTTTTTCTGCTCAAATACAAAAAAAAACACACACAAAAAGGGGAATGAAAAAAACAGTGAAGGCAAGGGTTAATGTCACACACACCTATAAGTCAGTGTAATATTTCAGCAGTAAATGTACAAATAATTGAGTAACAGAGGACACATATTGCCAGTCTGCACCTGCTGCTGAGGAGTGGATTGGCAGCCCGAAATCCAATTTGTCGATAACGAACTCGGCTCAGCAGGCTGCTACTAAGTGCAACTTCATAAAGAGAGGCGTAAACGAAGTGCACGCGAGATAAAAGGGGGCCAGTCCGGGATAATACAAATCAAGACGAGGCATCAAGGCGATGGCTGGGAGAGCGACACGACAATGCACGACTGATTAAAAAAAAAGACCCTCCCCCATGTTAAACGTGACGCAAAACTCCCATGTATTCTCAAAGCATATGGTCTTCACAGCAAGAAGAACTTATGGGACTTGATTGGAGTTCAGAACGCATGACCTTTGGGCTAATTAAGCACTTTACGCCCCACGAGGAAATATTTTGGGTGGGTTTTTTTTAATTAAATGATAACGGTTTCTCATGATGTAGGTTGAAGTGGACAATGATGCAATGCGACATTAGTGAGAACTAACCCCCTTACTGTTAAAAGCTTTTGAAGTGACCAAAAACATTAACCGATTGCTTCGTTATCTGCATTCGAAACTAACTAAACTCGCGATGGTTCTTTAAATGTATTGAGCGGCCACCATTAACCCAAAGACGTTATAAGCCGCCCTGACATTTAGAGAAGGAACGAGAAAAAAAAACAACCGACAGTCGAGCAGCTTCAGGCTTCAATAAACTGTCGCAATCACATCACAGCAGCAACATAATTTTCGGAGTTTACAATTTAAAGCGAAGGAGGGAGGTTATTATTAAAAGCACATCTTTCGTACCATTTGCAGTGCACAATATATTGCCAGAGTTTAAAAGTAAAAATAGAGTAAACACAAAATTGATTTGGAAGGCATCGGGATGAGATGTACAGTTGCCATGACAACTTAAGAATGGCTCAAAGTCCTGCAGTGTAGAAACTGGCATAAAACCTGACACTGGCATGCTTACGAATCCTACATTTATCAGCGGGATGGCAGAGCATCACCGTGTTTCTGCTGGAAATTACCAATCTCCTACTCACGACTAGAGAGATTCCTGCTCCAGGCTATAACCGACAGAGGGAAGGGAAGACACAGAGGAGAAGTTTTTTTTGTAGTGAGCACACTGAGAAACGCCGTTTGCGAACGTTACAAGGCCCCGGCAGATGGTCGATTGTTGCAGGGGATTTAGACGTGATTAGTTTCCTAATTTGTAAGGACAGGCCCTCCTCCCCTGCCCCCATTCTTCCATATCACAATTTCTATGTCATCATGTTCCTTTTTGGTCCTCAAAAAAAAAAATACATGCACATGTCATTTTCAAAATATGGCCAACTATATTTTTTTCACTTACACAGCCGTTTTTTTTAAATTGGAGCTAAAAAATAATCGGACAAACTTGCGCAAAACACAAAGTATCATTTGCTCACTTTTCAGCCGTGTTAGTTTCTGCGGAAACTACGCGATTGCAAAAGTTTCCTTTTGGAAGGCTAAGAACGCGGTGCACTTTTTTCGAGAACACACTGCACCATCCAATAACGCAACGTTTTCTTTTTTTAAATAGCATGCTCTTGGTTACGAGCTACTGCGCCAGATAAATCAATGGAATCAATAAAATACATAATTAACCACGGAAGGACTTTCTACGTGTGGGATTTATTTTTATGCAAATTTCTTAGTATATTGGAGTTTAATGATTCGATCTTTGTTATATTTAAAGGTTCCCTCCATTTGTTATTTATAAGGAAAGGTCATCAGTCAGAGATCAGATCAATGAGCAGGATGCTGCTGGGCGGGCATGGGGTCACGTGAGCTGGCTCCCAGCTGCCTGGGCTAGTCCATTCATTTGAATGCGAGAATGGTGACTCAGCCCGAAAACATGGACTGAACCATTATGCAAACTCGATCCCCACCCACCCACCAGCCTTTCTCTTCTTCCCTACCACCCCCTTTTTGCCACGAGTCAACAGTACAATGGTTACAAAATTAAATGAAGAAAAGATGCAAGCCTTATAGGAAATTGGAGAAGTGTACGCCTAAACAAATTTCCAATTAAGTAATTGTTATTTCCAATTTGTTTGGCAAAAGCTCCATCGAAACCTTTAATATTTTCAGAGCTTGCCAGAACAACACAATCGAGGAATGCAAGGAATTCTGGGTATGAGACGAGACCATTTTAAAATAAAACGGAGCCCGCAGCAAAATCCCATCCTCTGCTTCCTATATAAATATATGCAAGACATTGTCAAATCATATTTTTCACCCGCACCTTTAAACTTTTAAACGTATTAACAATTTTCATTTCAATATAATTTTAGTACGTACACACTACTGACGGCAACAGCAAAATCGTACATTTTAAGCACTTAGAGATACTATGAGAACCCATTTATATTTTGTTACGCACAGCGTTTTTAGAAAAAAAAATGTAATTTACTTTACCTTGTAAGTCTTTAATACATTTAATTATTTGCATTTCAATGTTAAACAGAACATTCCCCTTTTATTGCTTTGTTCTGATAATCAAACAAAAGACGAGAATGAAAAAAAAATCACTATTTGATTAAGTATAAAACGTGCGGTCTAAAGGTTTCATGTACACATCAAAGCAGCTTCGTCTCAGCCTGGACTTTTGCTGAGAGCTGATAAAAAAAAATCTTCATTCAACACCAACCCACCCCTTTACTCCCCCCCCCCCACTTCGGCACCACCCACCACTCTGTACAATCCCAGCAACCTCCCCCATCCCACCACCACCACCACCGCCTACACATACACTTTGTCTCTTAGCAGGGGGAAGTGTATCCACCAATCAACCCGCACCAACAAGTTACCTTGGCAACGACTCCTGGAAGAGAGCGATACGAGCAGAGAACATTTTTAAAAAAATCCCTTTTCTCCGCGAGCTTATTACTGAAATCAGCAAGTCGAGCCCCCTCCGAGCTGAATCCGTAATAAGCCCAAGCGCTGAAACAATTCGGAACGTGCGCACTAAATGTAATGTTTTTTTTTGCCACTTTCACACTCCAGTGGCGGTACCGTCTCATCACTTGCACATTTTTAATTGCGTTCAAGTCCAGCTTGGTAACGTTGAGGTCATTATGCAAATTCTCTTTTCACCTTTGCTTAAATGACAACAACGCACGTTGTGGGTAATGCCAACTATCATTAATTTTCTGGACTCTGTACGTATATTAAAAGAAGAAGGGAAAAAAAAATGTGTTTTTCTGTTGACGAAGGAAAATCCAACAACTGTCATCGGTATGCAAGTGTTGCCAATCACACCCCACGCGCGCCACGGGTTTTTGCACTTGGCACTTATAAAAATAGATTTTAATTCATCTGACAGCTCCCAAAAGGCAAGAGTTAACCATACTGTCCTACCTGTAGATCAAAGTTGTAAGACTGCTCTTCCAACCCATTTTTTCTTTCATATGTCATGTAGCGGAGCTTTCTAGTTTGCCGTCACTGACGGGAACCACTGCGTTTCCCTTGGGTTGTCATACACACAAACACAGGTACCGAATATTCAGTGACACACACAACACACTTAATTGGCTACCATTTGCCATATTAACACGACGCAGAAGAACACACTTTTAGACCAGTCACGGTGTAAAGCGTTCTCCCAAACAAACATTACATTCATACAGTGCAATGCATTAGCATGGAAGCGTTTGTCATCTAACGGAGGCGAGGATTTGATGTAGCACGTGACTTGGAAATTCATCAACGCCGCGACATGCCACGTTTCATTGCTGACGGTGTTGAAGTTCAGGCTGTGAACGCCTCCAAAAGCTGTTGTGCACAATTTGGGGTTCAAAGCTTAAGCAGGAAGGGAAAAAAATTACTTGGCTCACGCAGGGACTCGCTTTTTTTTCTTTATTGCAGTCGACAGGGATTAAACAGCGTGTGAATCAAATCTCACTCGGCCGATGACCACTCTTATCTTCCAAATTTTTTTTTATGGCGTCATTAATTAATTACAAAGCATAGAGGGGAAAAACAAAACTGGATGTTCCAGTAGCAAATGCCAGACAAGTCACGTCCAAAAGGAATGACAACATTTTGTAAATGTGGTACACTATGCCCAGTCACATCCTGGTGCTTGTTTATAATTCATCCGCTCGTATGCAAAAGGTTTTGATATACTGCATCCAGGGGTTTGTTAATTTTAATTGAGTCACCGATGATCTCGTGCAAAAAGCGGTCAAATAAATTAGATCATCGGTTAACCAACCTTCACCAATCCACACTGACCAGCGTGGTGAATTATATACAAACAATAGCCCATGACTTGACACAGCATGGGTGAAGACCAGCAGTGGAATGGCAAAGGCCTGAAAGTTGTTGTGCATTTATTTTTTACGTAACCGGTTGTCAAATGACTAAGCAGAACGCTCCACATTGTTTGAGTATTCGCGTGCCAATCGGCTCGATGGCAACTAAAATTGTGCTGGATTTGATTATCAAGTCCATGAATTTTGAAATCGATATTAATCGATTGTGGAAACAATTCTATAAAAATATAAACAAATCTATTCACCCGAATAGGCTCTTGCATTACTTTTTTTTTAAATAGGTCTACCTTTGTTGTTTTAAATTGAACTGTGCACAAAATATTCCAAGTGCAGTACATTTCTATGAACAGATTACTTTAACAGTGAAGAGCCCTACAATATCTTATCCTGAAAAATGTGATTAAAGCCATTTTCAACAAATGAATCGCTTTCTATAATGGCAAAGTTAAGTTTGTTACGGCTGGCGCAGTTCCAGAGCTGAACGTTCTGTTCATTCTGCCCAGAGTTAAATATATTAATACAAATCCTCGAGTCATTCTTTACAATGCATAAGACACCATATTGTATACCACCACTAAGCCACCACTCCCTGCATCCTCAAAGCCAAGATCCAAGTAAAAAAAAACAACAGGCAGCAGTGGCTGTGATTTTTCTGTATTGTTTTGAAAGCAATAATCTTTACATGCATAATCAAAATGTCCCATCACGAGCAAGCCCCAATGTCACGCACACCACGCTTCACAACATGCATTCGTATCATGAAATTTAAATTACCGTATTCCGAGTAAGAAAAATACAAGTTGATGAGCATTGCAGCCATTAGACCTTCATCACCGGGATAAAATTACATATTTTGCTATCTCAGAGTTATGTCCCTTCCTTCGCCACTAAACAATGCCGATGTGCAAGCAAATTAAAAACATGCAGTATTATACACGGCAGGACAAAGGCTTGGCGAGTGCTTTTCAAGCGTAAAAGGTGCGAGTCTGATGCTTGCCTTGCGAAATGCCGGCAGTGTCCATGTGTTGTGTGCAGGGCTAAACGGATGCTAAACTGTTCCATTGAAATATAACGGCTATTTTGTGATTGCTTTGCACCGCAATGTGCTACAAATAATATAACTCAATTTGCATGTGTAACGTGCCAGTATCTTGTAAGGTACAATTGTGTACAGTTTGCCCGTTAAACCGAGGTCATGGCCAATGTGAATGGTTGAATCAAGGTCAGGGTATATTAAATCCATTTCTACATACACCTATACCATGTCACACTACCGATGATTTTGTGCTGCAAGATAAGAAAAGAAAAAGTCACACTTATAACAAATAAAACAAAATTTAAACGTTGAAACAGATCCTCTAGAAGAAAAAAAAAGCCACTACCCAAATACCGGCTACGTTTTCTCCACAAACTCCGCATCGGCTTACGGCGCAGGAAAGTTACTGCGGGAGGCAGCAGCATACAAAACAGCATCCCGTGTGGATGGCTGAATGGACGGCAGCAGGATGCCAGCCAAAAAAAACCAGCAGGACGCTTACATGAAAAGGGCGAGAGAGCTTTGCCCTACAACCATCCCTCCGTTTAAGGTCCGCACATTACCGAAATCGCAAACCCCGCCACCCACCGCCGCGCCCGATGGACAATTTCTGACGCTACTTACTTAGTACGTGCCACGTGCCGGCGTGCCAAGAGTGGAAGCGATTACATTTTTTTAAATCGGATATATACTAAAATGATATTCGGAATTTTATTTAGTGCCCGTACTATTACAGTTGCCGCTATAAATATTTGAGTATCCACCCCCCCCCCCTGGCCCACCCGCACCCACTCCTCAATAGAGCACAGCGTGATACATTTATTTGTCAAATTATGTTTATCAAAATTACTTTTGCAGTAAGTGGCACAGAGAGAGGGCAGGGAGGGGGGGACAAAACATAAATTTGACTACGATGTCCAACAATCAATGTATTTAGGCCAGACCTTGAAATGACTATACTTATCACGAAAAAAAGAAAGCCCTCTCTCATCGTGCTTAGAAACATTCTAAATAAATGGTTCAATATGTGCAATAGATTTCAACAATGGATTCCAAAGAAACCTTTTTCAGCATGGTCGCGACCTTCACGTTCATTTGACGAAATCATGGTTACCATGGAAACTTTAGAAAAAAGGCACCAACGTGGGATTCCGTGTGTGTTCTCGTATTGTTACACACAAAGCTACATGCGTGGTTAATAGTAAACACGGATCAATTAAAAATCCTCGCATGCGCCAGGACAGGCAGGCTATGAATACAATGAACGCAATTTGTTTTTGTGTTTTTCGAAGCGGCGTTCGGAATAGGAAACAAAAAAAACTGCGCAGAAAATGCGATTGCCTAAAAATATACAGTACCGGGTGGTCTACATTAATTATTATTGTGCAAGTGGAGAGAAAGTGACAATGAGGGGGCTATCTTGTTCGAAAATGCATTAAAAAAGTGTAATTACAACAGAAAATGAATACTGCAAAAAACCACACACACACACGATACTTGCGCGTGCAGAAACAATACGCACGGACATAATAACGAATCCACGATCTCACATGAAAAGACATTTGATCTGCTTAGTTTAGGCAGTGTTTTAATAATTTACAAAGCTGCCGTTGTATTTACATGCATTTGAAAATCAATCACATTCAAGAGATGAAAATGATTAGAGCCTTTTTGTGTATTCCAGTAAACAGCTTCTAGTGTTTTACAGTGTACTTGGGGGAGCTTGTCAGTGCATCACTACTAGACTCCTCCATCTTCCAGTGCCAATGTGCCCCCCCCCCCTTTGTGAAATCTGTTCGACAGTCAATGAAACTAAAAAGGGGAACAAAAATAAGACATACTCTTAGGTTTTTTCGGTAAAGTCACGTAGGTAAAAAAGAAAGAAATATATATAAAAAAATAAAAATGAAAATAACTCAATTTATTATTCTTATTTTTACCTCCGTGACTACCGAAAAAACCGAAGAGTATGAATCCTTGCAGTCACAAAAGCTTCAAATCTAAAAAAAAAGACACTTGGCTTGTGGGACTCCTCTAATAGTAATAAGAATAATCTCTTACACTATTTAAACATTAACAGTCTCTGGGTCTCTCTTTTACTCCGGCTACATCTGTGTGTGGGTTCATATTGGTCTCCATAACGCAAACTTACAACTGGATCGCGCATACAAACAAAAAAATATATATGGCAAATGGTACACGTTAAGCCCATTTATTGCACGGCTTAAGATGGTACATTCCAATTTATTCTGAATTTGCACCCCATCCCCCCCTTTTTAAGTTAATTTGGTCTCTTCCAACTTCAAGGCAATTATCATCTGCCAGGGAAGACTGGCTTTGTTACAAGCATTCCCCCATATGGCTATAACGTTATATATAAAAAGGTGTCCTTACTAAATGTTCTGCTGCAAACAATGGTTTTCACCAGGGTCGATTTTGAATACAAAAAGAGAAATCCTTATTAAGTGTAGGCCAATGTATGTTTAACTGCAAATGGTATTTTTATGTAGTTGAACGCTAGCGCGGTTGTGTAATTTATCATCAATTCTTCGCTAAAGGCTGAGAATAAAGCCCCCATTGCTCCGTCACTGGGGAAATAACTGCTTTGTTATTATCAGCACCACGCAGGAGACTTCAAACGCTGTATCTTTTCATGCGCTCGGGGTCCGAACACTCGTCATCGTCAATCAAAAGTAATGTTGCCACTGGACTGAGTTAATGCCATTTTCTTGCTTTATATGAAAATAATAATAATCAACTAAGCAATGGATATTGGACGTGAAACAACGCGTTTGCACGCAAGAATATATGCAGCGTGATGCCACAAAATCCTTCCTAAACCTTGTATACTGTACCCGCTGTGTCTATATATTTGTGGGGAGCGGTGGTGTAGTGGTTAACCTGGCGACCCTGGTTCGATTCCAGCTCACGGCCAGCACCAGTGACAATTACCTGAAACCGGTCCTGGGTCTCCCCTAAGTCGACTCAGCCACAAATGAGTACCTGGTGCGGTGTGTAAAGATCGCCACGAGGGAGACGAAGACGGCCGTGCGTGGTGCTGGCCACTCACCCCCTTGCGTGCCATGCCGGCCTTCATAGGTGCTCGCTAACTGCACTTGCCCCAACAATCTGTCACAGGCTATACGGGGCATCTTTGTCTTTATACATTTGGAGAGTACTGTACACTTGACACCTTTATATTTCATAATTTTATAACTCTGCAATGCAGCGCGAGGTCGATGTTTGTTGACGTCATCGCCCAAATCAAAATTTGAAAATGACCCCACAACTAAATTGTACAAAAAAAAATCGATAACTGTTCCCCACCGTAAGGGTAAACTAGGTTGCCCTTGCAACAAAAATAACATAAAAAATAAATATCCAATGTCTGTTATCTTGATAAATGAAGCAACATTAAACCGAAGCGCACGTACTTGTGTATAGTAAACAGTTTTCTTGGTCATTAGTTTGTTTTTTAAACAAACACACTACAAAACAGATACAATTTAAAATAATCTCTCAGCAGAGTGTGTTGGGGGGGGGGGGCGGAAACAGTGTGCTTTGCTTATCTGGGATTCTTTACATCAATCCCAAAACCTAAAGGGCCCCGGCGCGAAAGGACGCAGAAAGATGGCAAGCCCGTTTGTTAGAGCAACCTCAGTATTAATGAAGCTAAGGGGCCTTTAAAAAAATCCTTTTAAGCAGATCAACAAATGAAGGGTGGGAGGGGGGCACGTTGGGAAGGGGGAGTTTGAGGGGGGGGGGGGGTCACAGCTGCAAGCTCATCAATTACTTAAAAGGGAAAAAATAGCTGTGAAGTCAAAGCCAGTTAATGGTGGTCATATACATTTTGGTTTTTACTAACCCCCCTTGCCCATCCCCCCTCCATCTATTAATTGGACCGAAAAAGTAAATTTTACAATTAAACCCATTTTCAGTTTATTAAAAGCATGCCCCCCCCCTTCTCCGTTTGCACGTAAATAAAATGCACGTATATGCGCACCGCGCAAACAAAACCACACGCGCGCACGGATTAAAGATCTGTATCCGTGCAATTGCGGCAGCGTATACAGAGCGGTGCATACATTTTGTATCAAAACATCCTGCAGTGTTGGCCAGTGGCAATAAACACAAAAGCCAGCCAGCCAGCCACCAAGCCAAGCCAAGACCGTAAGTCAGGGCACGGTGGCAAAGACAAATAGTGTCAGATGCGACTTGGGCTCTCGGGACTCCCAACAGCCAATAGAAAACGATCTCGAGTCTCCATCTAAGGGTTTAAGTTACAAACTTTGCGACGATGACGGCGATGACACTGTTGCAGGCATCTGCCCAGGAGGATTCAGGCGTTGCCACCAGTAGAACTTTGCCTTTCTTTTTTTGGCTCCAACGAGAATGCTAATGTCCCTTCACGCACAATTCATCCGAAATATTACCAATGGTTTTCGGCACCCGTACATATTTAAAGAAACCTTTTGCGTACACCGAATACACCACTGGCTTGGAGAAAATTGCGTGGGGGGGGGGGAGGAAAAAAAGATTGTGAACTATCAGATAAGTACTTATTGATTTCAGGCAAATCATGTCCATGATTGGATTTTGAATCAGCCTCTTTTCTCATTATACGTTTGCATTCCCTTTCAAACGCTAAAGTTGCGTGAGCTCACGCAGAAATGAACCCCGTTTAATGGCACACTGCAGCACGGTGGTTGGGCAAAAGGCATGAATAAACAAGAGCACAACAAATAACAGGCTTGTGGATTAACCCACGGCTATGGGCGCAAACGGCTCAGAATAACAACACATTGCAATTATAATTCCCGTGTAGAGCATGTTTAATACAGAGTCCATGCAAAGCAAAGGCTCTTTTATTCGGTAATATGGTTTGTGGTTTGGTCGAACAAACATGACTACAACGTTCACATAAATAAGCAGTAACTAGCGCGAACCAGTTAAGTTGCAAACGCTCACCACAAACATGCCCGAGACGCCTTCAGCACGAGAACAAATCTCAGCCTCCAGGTCCACCCCCCCCCCTGGCACGCAATTAGGCACACGAGCAATAGTTGCTTATGCAGGCTGCGCTAACAACGTCATGGGCACCTGCCAATTGCCCCAGCCCCCCCTTTAAAAAAAAATTGACATCTCTTAAAATGCCCCCCCCCCCCACACACACTTGCATGCAAATGACACGCGGTCACACGGATTTAAAAACGGTGGCCAGTTCAAGATCGTGGACGGGGGAGGGGGTTTAGGACATCCGATGCAACCTTCAACCAGCAAACCCCACTGACATTTATTTATGCACAGGGCTGAAAATGTAGCGAGCGATCCAACGTTTCCGAAACAGGAACTCGTTGTTCTAATTAAAAAGCCACTCGGTACAATCAGCATGCAATCAAGCAAAATTCTCAGTAGAAAAAAAAGTTTTATGACTTAACATTTAAAAATAAAACTCCCACTTTTTTTCAAAAGGCAAACTTGCATCACTAAGCACAAAGCAAATGCAGAACCGTTTTCCATAAACATACCCTTCAAAACACAATCCGATAGAGGTCCTGCCAATTCACTTGCAAGAAATTGTGCCTATTCATATTTTAAGACATCCCTTAGAAATGTATTTTTATATATATACTGTAGCAATCAGCTGCAGTGGGAAATTCAATGTAAATGGTTTCACTCGGGCACAATTAAAATTCACGGCGTAGCATGCTAAGCTCCCCACCCCTCCACCCCCATCCGAGTAAAGTATTGGCCCTTTTTGGAGAGAATAAGTAAAAAAAATGTACGGCTCTTACCTTGGCTTGATGTTTTGGTACCCCATAAATTTAATAACAGCAATTATTTTCTCCTAAACCACTGCATGCACGTTGTGTAGGAAGAAACGGCACAAGCGCAACCAAATCAAGGCGAGCGTATTCGGAATACACACTACTGTATGCACGCCTCCATGTTGGTGATAGAACGGTGATGAAGCAGATGCCTCTTAAGCTTCAAGTATTACACGGTAAATAAGTAGCCACAAAAGGGGGAATTAAAAAAAAATCCGCGGACCAACCACATGGAGAATATTTATGCGCTTACAGCCAATGCTTATTTATTAAACCAGTTGTAACTAACGAGCTGGCAAATATTTCGACAGGTCACAAAAGGCCTTCAGCTCTGGCAAAACTAAGATGCACTGTACATCTCATGATTTGTTTTTTTTATGTATTTTGTGTTTATCCAGGGAAATAGCCATTTTAATATTTCAGACACGTACCAAAGATTTGTCAAACTACAAAAAAAACATGATATGCACTTCTTTACAATTCCCTCATTTTAATCATTACAGCCTTGGGAAGACACTCTAAATAAAACACATTCAAATGATTGGTCAGAACACAACAAATAAAAACACTTACAACGTGCGAGCAACACGGCTAACAACGATCTGTGCTTCCAGTGCCATCTGACGTGACCAGGTTATTACGACAAACGCCTTGAGACGTGGGCTTTTTAGTACAAGAATTGTACAACTGGTTACCAGCAAACCCACCTCAACCACCCACAGAGCAATATTGTTCAAGGCAATGTGCAAATAAACATGGTCTCGCCACGGACAATAGACCAATAATTAACCTTAAAGCCACATTCAAACCCATGGAAAGGGGCACGATCTCAAAGTTTGCCAAAAATGTGTGTTTGATGCGTTATATAGACCTCAAAACGCTTCCTCTGCAGAGTGTATTGAAATCAATACATTTCCTTTTTAAATCAATCGCTATTCACGTGCGAGCATGTTGGCCAAACTTATATTTTCGTATATTGGATACCTGCACAACTTTAATATGAAAGGTCCATCAATTTTTTTTTACATATAGTTGCTAACATTTTCGAGAGGAATTTTGGGGATACTTGCATACAAAGGTCCCCTCTTGCAAATTATGTCAGAGGGGTTTTGACGTCCATTTTGCAGCAGATGGTGCATTTGTTAAGTGGAACTAGTGGGAGGGAAGGAGGGCGAATTTAGAATCAAAGCATCAAGGATAAAAACTGTACAAACTGTGTCAGTACTGACCACTAGACTGGTTATATGTATACATTTAGAGCTGTTATAATTAGTCAATTAATTATTTAAACATTGCAATCAAACTACATTTGTTTGTGGCTGATTACTCGGGCACATTTAAGAAATGGCACCACCACCTCTACATCAGACTGATGTGGCTAATGGCATTGGTAACATCATCAAGCCCTGCCCAACATCTCCCTTCCAGCGGCACACGCTAAAACAAATGCGAGACTTATTTTTTCTCAAACGTATATTTGCGTCCTCCCGACTAGCTGAGAAATAGAACCGATAACCAGTAATCTATTACTTTAATATTGAGATAGACCCAGCCGTATTGTAAATATATTTTTTGTGTACTTAACGGATGAAAATGACACAATGCAGAAGAAGGCCCGTGGAGAGGTTTCCGTTGAACATTCCGAACCAGAATTTCAAAAGCACAGTTGACACGGAACGTAAAAGACGTCTTGCAATCGAATGCAAAATCTGGGTGCTATTCGCCGATTACACAACCCTCCCCCGCAGAGCGCATATACAGTAATACTGCTACAGAAGCAGCTATCCATTCAGTTCCTACGTTCATTCTCAAACCACCTCAGCCATCAACTTGCCAGGAAGCAAAATTCAATCAGGGCTCCCCAAATGAGGATCCTGAAGTCTTCCACACTATGCTCTGACCACTCAATGACCTATTTATATGTAAACTATATACACGCCTATGGATTAGCGTGTGTGTATCATACAAGAAGTAGTCAAGTAAGCATATGTCGTCCATACAGTGTTAATAAGATGCTGCTTTTTAGACGCTGAGATTTCACACTAATCTTTTTCCCTGCTAAGATATATTAATATCCCACTCCATAACAAAGCAGTACATGTAAAGGAGTAGGAATTAATGTGTTATCGTCATCTCAAAGAGTGTCGGTGGCTGGGTATTGGACAAGATCTGCCTTCGTACATTTTTGGGAGCAGGGGGAAAAAAGAATGAAAAATATTCTGGCACACGTAGGATTACTAAAATGACTCCATACATTCCCATCTCTACCCACACCCCAGTGCCTCCACCTTCCAACTCCAACACCCCACCCTGAAATCCCTACACCCACCCCATTCCGCCTTAACACGCAGCATCCCTCCCATCACTGTTAAAGACACCGCCCCACACACTCTTGCAAAATGTCAGCACTGGAAGGGTCTGGTTTTTCCAAGGAGGGCCCTGTGGGCTGCCCCAACAAGGTGTGATGGAGCACACTACAATTACTGGACATATCAGTGTGCCAAATGGAGCGTGGCCTATATGGCTGGGTTGAAATGTTACATTTTTATTGTCAATTTAGTAGAATCAAAGGGTCCAAGTTCAGTAATTAAGAAGCTGTTTTTATTCATACTTACCTTGCTTAAAACTATGAGGATCACTACAACTTTTCCCCCCTACTCTTTCAAAGCAGTTAACCTGATTCCACAACATGATAAGTCCTCTGGACATGCCTGCCAAAATACAGTGTTAAATTTTACATCACATTTGAAAGAGAGAGTCTGGGTGGGTTTGTAGGCGACATTTAGTCACGCTGGGCCCCAAATGATTGTGTGAGCAATTGGCAGGAACGCTAGGATTTGCCGCTGCCAGATGGAGAAAATACGGCAATTTCACCTTCACATTTCAAAGCAGTACGGGCTTTAAATCAAACAAAATACGACTTAAATTCCCCAAAAAATTCCAGCGCAGACAATTGCAAGGGAATACTGGTACGATACAGTACTGAGAAATTATTGAATAAAACAAAATCAATGTCTCAGACATTAACCGATAGATTTTCCCAAGTCTCTTGCAAACCAGAAAAATATTTGGGATTTTTTTTTTCAAACATTTTAAAATAACTATCCATGGCACACAAGTTTTACAGTAAAAAATAAAAAAACCCAAAGGGTATATATGTGCATGGTCCGTTAGTCTGGAGACCATTTCAACAAGTTTGCTGCTCCAGAAGGGATTTAACGATTTATCCGTAAGCCTGTTAGGCTCATCGCCACTTGCTGTAAACACTTTCCATTTTACCAAGTCACCCCTACTGTGATGGTACACGTGTGCAATATATAAATATATATCCGTGTATATGAAGCTACCAGCAAACCGGGAGATAGATGGCATTTCCCCCCCCCCCTCATTTAAAAAAACACATGGTTCAAATATATAAACGTACGACAATTTAGATTACGGCGAGCGTGAAAAATGATATGAAACCGCCGCATCAGGAACACTGTAAAGTCCACTAACCTCGGCAGCTATCAACTTACGCCTAATTCCCAGCTCTATATTCATCAACTTGCATTTCCACTGGCTATCAAACTACGCAACCAGAAGTACAGTAATATTTAGCGGGTTTACATTAAACTGGCATCGTTTTACCTCTTGTTTTTGATAAAGAATAATTATGTTGTGGGGCTTACTACTTTGGAGCTTGTGATGTATACTACCGCGGAGGTTTTCATGGGTTGTGCAATGTAGTTGTTTTCAGATTTCAGATTGGGGGTATGAGCAACAACGCGTGTTGTTGGGGATGATGTCCGACAACTGGCTACACACGCTGGAAGCTTCTTCATGAACTTAAAATGTATAATTCTAATTGTTCAGGAACTGAATATTGAGAATACTCAGTTCGTTAACATTCAGTTTCTGCAGAACCTCCGAGCACATGTAGTAAAATATAGTACAGTAGGTACACACGTGTGTGTATATATAGAAAAAAACTTAAATGTGGGGCACGCAACCTGCACAGGATGACACACTTCCATAAAAACGGCTAACTGGGATCCTGTTGAAAATATTTGCCAATAAGTCTGTGGTCTTGTGAGTGGTGACTTAGGACGAGAGGCGACCTGGACTTCGACAGTTTGGCGAGGTAAAGTGAAACGGGACAAATATGTGAAACTTTCCACAAGGAGTCAGTCCCAGGGACAGTGAATTTATAACCAACATTAGCAGCCCAGCAAAAGGTCGTTAAAAACAATAAAAAAAAAACATATACACCAATTACATAATATTTACATCACCAGCCAATTATAGTAAACATAACATAAGCTTTGTGAAACAAATGTAACATTTAAAGTCGCCACTTTGGCTGTCAGAACTGTGAGATTTCCGATGGAAATTAAAAGTTACCACTTAGGCTTGAAGCATGGTGATGTTTCCGATGGCAATTTCGTTTTCACCCCCTTTAAACCAAGAGGGGGAATTGGGGAGCAGAGGGTGAGGCTTCCATAGAGCATCAACATCACTAATTAAAGTCGAGGGGAATGGACCGTAACTTGACAGCCGCGAGCCAGGATTTTGACGTTTCCTCATTCAATTGATTCTTCCCAATTAAAACAATGAGATAATACGACTTACGAACTTGCCTACGTTATACTTCTAACGTGCGTTATGGCCTGCAAAACCTTGAAATTCCCTTTCTCAACTCACCTCTCCGAGCAGTAATAATTTGGGAAATGAAAACGAACATCTGAGAGTTGCCAAATTATGACGGACCTGTAGTGTTCTCTCACAGGATCGTACTGGGAAAACACAAGTCGGTGTCGTGTATTTTAAATCTGTGCTATTTTGGATGTGAGCCATCCATAAAAGGTAATGCAATAACTGTGCGCAAAACCAATTTATTAAGCTTTATCTTTAATACTGGAGCACAAATTGAAAGGGATAATCTTTACCCTGGATAAAAAATTGCTTTAAACATGTCACGTTCACATCCACGAAAACCTCGTGGTACACTTAATATAATTTTACCGACCTTTTACAGTCAGGTTTGATTGTAAAAATATGTACGTACAAGAACATGCAAGGTGCAATTAAAAAAAATAGGCCAATCAATTTTGCCAATAAATGAAAACTAAAGGCTGACTCATTCCCCGTGCACGGGCAAAGTATTATTACAATTAAAACGTGATTAATATCTTCTTACCACGCATTTGCTCAGCCCCTGTTGCGTTGGGGCAATGCCTTCAGAATGACAATGATTAACACGGAAAGGACCCTCAAAGAATGCACTGTAGCGTTAACAAACCAACTCTATAAATTTTGGTCGGCACTCCCCGTGTCTCGGCTACAGCTGTGCACCCAAATGCAATCTCAAGTCAGGCGGGGCGAGAATTAATCTGCAGAGTTCATTATGGAACCAAACAGCACACTGGGGAAATAGGCACTGGTGCTGGGGTTTTTTTTTGGGGGGGGGGGGGTTACTTATTGGGGGTTGTTTGCTGTTGAAATTTTACCAAAAAGTTACGCAAATATACATATGCGGCTTAGGCACAATACACATCAATATAGAGTAGAAAATTACAAAACTGCGTGCCTCCATTTCACAAAGTAGCCTGTTCTTTACCCTGCTATTCTGCTGAGATGTACCACAATAATTGCTTCCAAGATGTGTAGAGCTCTTCATGGAAATACACTGCCGAGGCACTTGTATAATGCTGTCATACCGGTTTCCAATGCTCAACAAAGGACGATGTGTAATGGGCCGGTCACATATGCAAAGAATCAGTGAAGGACAAAAATAATCCTCAAAATAAAAAAATATTAACTTCGTGTGCAATTCAAAATGTCAATCAAGTTAACAAGAAAAACTGACGTACACAAACATGTGCTCAAGCATGTGCCATTAGCAATGCAGCGAGGACTTTAGCTCTGGACTGGATTTAAAAGGAGCCCTACTATCAATAGTGTCTATAAGGGTTACTGGATTGCAATTGTTTCTGTACTGCACTAGCCTGTAAATATCCCACCTGAAAACCAGCATCAGCAGTACAGTACGAACGATATGACCTTACTGCATAAACACTGCACGACAAAATAAAAAAAATACTCCCAATAGTGGTTAAATAACAGATAATAATTAACAATGGCGCAAAATGTTAAAATATGCACGCAGGCAATGTGGAATTAGAAACACTGCACAGTAATTAATGTTCCTCGTTATATTGTTTTGGTATTGCAAAAAAAACATCGAATAAACTATTTAATGCCATGAAGGGTGAAAATGCATTTTTATAAAGTGCAAAATTCTGACAGCTGCCAGTTCTGAACGCAGGACTCCTCCATCAGAGTAGCTTCTCTCTCTCTCTGCTTACCCCCCTCCCCTCCCTCCACTCCCACTTCTGTCTTGCACATTTGATGTTGCCGTCACTGGAATTCATTTATCACTGGCAGTCGCCGAAATGGAGGCTTGAGCACAAACAATGGAAAGGATTTGAGTTTAAGACTGCCCGAGAGTATTAAAAAAGGGGAAAGAGAAACCCTATTTCTCAAAAAAAACCCACAGAATCCACCACCCCCACTCGTGGGGATTTTGCCAATGCAACCTGTATTCATTACTGGCGTTGTACACTCACGAAATAAAAAGTACCAACCGTGTAACACTAAATGAGAATATTATATCCATACCAATGGTTATTTTTTCTAAGTCCATTGATTCAAATATGAAGGGGAATCCTATATACACATCAATAACTTTAGCAGCATTTGGAGGCTCTGAAAATGGATAGGTAATTTTCTACAAAGGTTAAAAAGCCTGAAGCAATAATAGCATAAGTGGAAAATGCAAATGCTTGATGATTTGACTAGAGTGGTGGGGGGGGGGGGTTATATTTGGGGTCACGTGGCTCGCAATGGAAATCGCCATCTGATCGCTGTGCGGCTTGCAGGCCGACAAAAGCCACCCACCCCCCTTAATGGCAATAGCCACTAACTCCCTACACCACCCCCAG
The DNA here is from genome assembly GCF_015708825.2 of Lethenteron reissneri. Lineage (NCBI taxonomy): Eukaryota > Metazoa > Chordata > Hyperoartia > Petromyzontiformes > Petromyzontidae > Lethenteron > Lethenteron reissneri. Next base: position 3,398,016 of record NC_083811.1, read on the forward strand.
CTCTAAACCCCCTACGATTTCCACCCCCAAACCCCAATGCAACCTCACACCATCCACCCCAAGCACCACCACCACCACCGTCCCCCCACCACCCCTACCCTACCACCCTACCCAACAAAGGCCCTTCTCGACTGTCATGCTCCATGTGTTATGGGGATGCGCCAATGGTTTGATCGCCAGGCCTCTTCCCAAATGAGTGCTCTACTTTCCATACAACATCTGTGACATTCGGCAAGAAAAATAAAACACCCCGCGTAGACCTTGCCACGTTCCGAATGTAAATAACCCTCTGATGAGTCAGCAGTTCGTGTTGGGACGCTGCGGCCCGAGGTAATTCGTGTGGTACGGGGAAGAGGAATATGGTTTGGAAGAAACACAACAAAAGCAAGGATGTTCGTCTGACAGCCGAAACGTCTGGTGTAAAAGTTTCGTTGAGAAATCCCGGCAAAGAAGGGAAAACGGATGTAGAAAATGCGGGAATTACGGGCATCGAGTAGCCACCACGGGTTCATGATCATAAACAACGTCTATCCACAAAATGTTAATGTTATAAATTATTCACGAAGACCCCCTCTCCCACCACCCCCATCAGTCGCATCGTTTTCACATACACAAGAACTTAATCGTCAGCCGAGACTGACCACCAACTACAATTGACCAGAAAGTATGGCGTTAATATTTTTTGTTTCCCCTTACCAAAAAAAATAAGGGCACGCAACTACCCCCAAGTGCACAAAGCCACCAACCCACGCACCCAACCCACTGCTCGTCCTGCCCCTACCATCAAAACCCTGCAAAGGAAGCCGATGTGGCCTACAGAGCTGTAAAGTTCCAATTTATACACCGTGTGTGTACGTGTGTGTGCTACATGCGTTACGTGTGTTACATGCGTTACGTGTGCTACGTGTGTGTGTGCTACGTGCGTTCCGTGTGTGTGCTACGTGTGTGTGCTACGTGTTACGTGTGTGTGTGCTACGTGTGTTACGTGTGTGTGGTACATGCGTTACGTGTGTTACGTGTGCTTGTGTGCTACGTGTGTGTGGTACATGCGTTACGTGTGTGTGTGCTACGTGTGTAACGTGTGTGTGTGCTTACGTGTGCGCATACTCTGTGGTGGTGGTGGTGTAATACAGTAAACCCGACGAAGAGGCACGTGTGTAGGAGAGTGTGCGTGGGCCTCTGCTACTACTGCCACGCAGTTGCCCCCCTCTCCTCTCTCTCTCTGCCCCCGTTTATACGTTCTGAAAGCCAATCGCTATCGATTAATTCCGAGCCAGCGCAGCCACCACCAACGGCGGACACGGTGGTTGCAACTCGAAACAGCAGCAGCAGCAGCTGAAAATTCTTCCACAAGACGATGTACAACAACAACAAGAGGAGGCAGTGGCAACACTTTTCTTGATAACGCGGGGAGCACACACGTGGTGAATGTGGATAGAGATGAAAAGGAAGGCATCATTTGGGCTAAAAAAATATGTATACCATAAACTCACACCGCTTGCAATGCAAGTGGATTTTCCAATTAAAGAGAAAAAAATGTCACGGCTCTCTCCTTAATTCACTGGACTCGAGGAATGCCATCCCTTTGATCCAAGTGAAGTGTGAAAATAAACACAAAAAATACAGCACTACGCTGTGAAAGATTTGCTCGCCCGTACACTACAAGAAAATATTGCACAACCAAGTCCGCAAAAGTAAGCACACGATGTAACCATCCAAAATAAATGTCGCTCATCAAAAGCAGCAACTAATAGAAAAGTTTTAAATGCCACTGGGTGTGTGTTTTTTTGTCAAGCCTTCAAAAAAGCCCATCACTAATAGATGGCGGTCAGCCATTTTGCGTAGTCTTCTCAACCACCATTGTCAAGAAGTGTTTTATCAAAAAAAAAATGAACTGACGGCGAGGCACCTGTAGTATTGCACTATAAAAAGCAACAAATATTTTTTTGTAAAAAAAAAAAAGCTGAGAAATAAACAGTAACGAAACAAATAGCACCAGGGCGGAATCGAGAGAAAGATTTTTATCTCTCTCTCTACGTTCACGACACCCACCCACCCCCCACCAAAATCCTGCATAAATCATCTCACATCAGTACAGTGCACGAGACTTTGAAACCAAAGTCACTTTTTATCTGCGACCGTCTTGCACCTCGGGCTTGCGCTGCGCAAAAAAAAAAAACTATTGCAAAGCACGACGGGGAATTTGTTTTGGGTGGAAGTGAAAAAAAAACACACGAGGCCCTGTTAAAGAACCGCATGGAAATAAAAAAAGATTCAAACCCTCTCCTCCTCCTCCTCCACTCGCCATCCAATTGCTCAGTGGGAGGGAACCCCCTGACCATTGCAGAGGGATGCATAAACCTTCATCGCGCTACTGAAAATTCACACCGAGCTGCATCGATGCACTGTAATTCAAGCCTAGCCTACTTGCCTTTTTTTTTAATACAGTGGTGGCGAGATACGCATGTCCAGGCAAAACACTTTGTTCTCAAATATGTGCAGCGACAGAGTAGCTTAAGCGTGTACCCATCGCATTCACACTGCGTTCTCTTTTTGTCGGCTCCCCATACGCTACTTGAACCAACCGTACCTATGGATAAGAATGATTTTTTTTTTTACGGGGGAAAAAAAATGGAGCTGTACATTTTCAAACTTTTTTTTTTGATATGTGAAGATATTGTAGAATGAAGCGGTTTGAAAAACACATTTCTTGTATCAGGCAACGTACTTAAATAATCAATTTCTGCTGGAACAACAACAAAAAATCAGTGTGGCCACGAATATCACAAAGCATAAATTCCATTGTGGAACATCTTTGTTACCGCTCAAGGAGAAAATATGCCTGGACATATCTAAAATAACCCAAAACGTGTAATTCCGCCAGAACAGCAAACAACCCGTTATAATTTAATACCGCAACAATTTATACTTGCGGTGTTTAAAGAGAAATTGGCTCAATCCATGACAGCAGCTCCTGTTTAAGCATGTATGGCACTGTATTACGTTTAAAATATTCTATCAGTCACCTGCTTTAAAAGGAGCGTGCCTGTTATTCAATGTGAAATTCAACATTTAGACCCATTTTGTTTAACTCAAGTGTGAGGTTGGTGTCTCATCTGGAAACATCCTTCTGTCTAAATTTGCAGAAGCTGGCACGTGTAACTGTATTAAAAAACATTAACAACATTACAAAAATCTGATGTTTTTTTCAGTTTTAGATCCATAACATTTATTTTTAAAGATAGATAGTTAATGCAGTACTGGCGGCAAACCATTCAAAGGATCCGAATATTACTTCCCCAATACACGGATACCATTCGAAACAAAGTGCGAACAAATCTGATAATTTAGCGTGTTATATTTGTAAATGTTTTGCTATGCACACCAAAATAACGGAGTGAATGCAGTGCACTCAATTACGAAATCGGAGATGCGCCTAAGAACCATAAGTCACGCAAGCAGAGGAGGATGTGGACAATCACAGCCAGCCCTTTGCCCAGGCCCATACCCTCAACGTTGCTTCGTGACAATCAGGTACAACGGGCACCGTACCAACGCAATGTTGCAATAAACGCAGAGTGGTACAGTTCTAAAAACCCCAACAACTTGAGGTACCGTCTCAAAAATAAAAAGGATGTCAAATTTAAATGTTAAAAGTGCAGTTCTGACCCGTTTTGCCCTGATCTACATACAGCTTATCCAGAAGTGCAGTGCACTTATGCATTTTTAAACATGTGTGATCTACTCTTGTTTCAACTTTAGATTTAATAGATTTTTTTTTGCTACAAATACCATTTTCTTTATTTCTGTAAGCTTACAACAGCAATGGGCATGTGTCAAAGAGCGTTGTGTTGTCTCGTGCAAGTGGGCATGTTCTTGTACAGTATTCAAAAAAGACATATTATAGTTTACTTCAACTGGCCTGGTTTTTTTCTCTCCAATAAAGTTCCTATTAAAATAACTTCAATATCAATATTAACAATTTTCAAATCACGCAAAAACCCATCAAGTAAAGAGTACTTGTGTTTGCTCAGCTGGTCAGCTTTACACTATGAGATCTCTTTTACCAGTGGCAAAATATAATAGTAGGTTTTTACCCTTTTAACTGGTACAAATAAAGGTGTCAGTTTTGTACCAGTTAAAAGGGTAAAAACCTACTATTATTGGTCAGCTTTAGTTCCAGCGAATGCACAGCTCCCATAAAGTTGCAATTTTCTCTCCATTACCATCCATGATCTTTCTCGGTTCATCCTTACCTTTCGCTCCGTGACAAAATTCACAACAATGCCCGATTTATACAACGTACGATTGTTTACACAAATATTGTTTTCAATGCGAACTAATGTGTTGACGTCATGTTTTGTAATCATCACCGCATATCAAAAAAGGTAATAGATTTCTTTGACTAAAACAACACGCAACATTCGTGTGCCTATCATGTAAAATGAGGTTTGATGTCACGATTAAAGTGACACAATATCAAACAAAAGTTAACTTTGATAACACGTACGGCAGGCAGAATACAGCCGCTTTAGCGGACACTAAAATAATCATTCCTAACAATACGTTAAGACGGAAGATCACAACACACAGCTTAACAATAAACTCCCAGACTTAACAACAAAAATAGACCCCCACAGAAAAGCAAACATCTAAGAATCAAATGTTCCGGTTCCAGATTTACCATGAAAGGTGCTTAAGGCACCATTTTGATTTTTTCCAGGATTGGCATTTCATCTCATGGGCTGCATGCAATCTGTAAGTAGCAGGTGCAGCATTCCGAGTCCATTATCTTTGCCTATTTCTTTTTATAAAAACAACTCCAAATCTAACAAAGGGCACCTGCAAATGTACAGACCCCCCCCCCCCTGCTCTCTTTTGGAGCTGCTCATATTAACTGCTTTGCATTTTTTTAAAATGCTTTAGAGGCCCGTTATCCGAACGAGGATTATTTCTTTTTTAATATTCACAAAAAGTTGTCATTTTAAGAACCCACAAAAAAAACACTGGTATGAATGCAAGCCTCTGTAAAGATAGTGGACACTCGCAGTTACTCACTTGCTTTTCACTGAGCGAAGTTATTTTAGCCTGGCATTCATGGAGCTGCTTCTTCAATTCTGCATTCTGAAAAGTAAAAAAAAAACACCGTTAAAAAGAGAGAAAAAAAACATCACCTCCGTTTTATAAACATTACTGCCACGACACAAATTATATTTCTAATGCTGTACAGGCCAAACGCATGGGCAACCCATTTAGTCAAAAAAGTGCACTTGCTATAAATACACAAAAAAGCGTGATTCTGGGGGGAGGGAGGGGGACACGTGGTCATTGGGTGAGAAACAAGCGATACCCGGGCAAAGGCTCTGAGGATAGAGCCTAAAGACAGAGGCTTGGGGCGGGGGGCCAGGTGGAATGGCACCACCACTGGCCACAAGGACAGCCCAGGAACAATCGGTATTAGCTGAGCCACACCTACGGCTGGGGAGAGAGCATGGGGTGTTTTTTTTTCCCTTCTTCTTCTTTAAAGACCCGCCCTTCTCGCATGTGGACACGTGGGCGCACACAAGTATGGGAAATGGTTTGGTCATCGTACCTGGGGGTCTTGCTTCATCTGCACAACAAGTTTCTGAAAGACACACACACACGGTATGGAGTGTATATATGGTGGCCTGTAACCGCTGTACTTCTTAACACAGCAGTGTGAGAGAGAGGGACACTGCAAAGCAACCAAATCACTTGCCCCTACCCTAAATATAAGATACAAGCCTCTCCCCCACCCCCCCCCCCCCGTCTTCCTTCCTCCATCAAAGTAGCAGAAATGAAATTAAGTGTGAACAAGGTAAGAGAATGGGCTGCCCCGCTTTGAGAAGCATGTTTAACAACAAGGAAGCCTCGGGCGCCTGGGGCCTACAGTATGGATTATTCAACGACGCTCGCTACTGTGGTGCAACACGCATTACAAAGCAAGAGACACAAACGCGATCTCACGAAAGGGGAGGGAAGATATTGCATATCGACACAACACCCAAAACCATTTACCATTGCTATTCACACAAACGCCCGTGGTCTCAACTAACGTCAAGTTTATCAAACAAAAAGAGTAACACGCAAAGGCCAATCACCGAGGTACGATCACAACCACAATTCGCAACAATTCACAACCACAATTCACAACCAAAATTCACAATAACCAACGTAAATGATCGCCACACAATGCAGCACCACATATATTAATGTTGCAACCCAACAGCAGCAACAACAACCACCACCATCAAATTAATCCAACTACAAGCCACACGTGCCAACATTATTGTAATACAATACCCCCCCAAAAATAAGAAAATTAACAATTTGTATCGTCAAAAAGGGAACAGAAACACCAAGCAATCACCGCCGCCCATCAACTAAATCTAAAACTAACATGTATTTCTCACCTCGCGTATAACAATCGTGGTTTATAATGTTGTACGAGTATCAACTATAGTATATTGTATCTCGATTTGCTGCCTGCCACATTGTGCAAGTTTAACACTTCCTGGGCCAAGGCCGAGCCATGCGTCCCCCCCACCAACCCTGGCGCCTTTTGCAGGGCCTCGCTCGCTCTGCTCGGCCAAATAAAAAGTGGTGGTGGTGTTGGTGTTGGCAAGAGAAAGAGAGAAGAAGAGGGGGATAACAGCAACAACTTTGTAGGGGGAAAATGACAACAACGACGATGATGATGGAAGAGAGAGGGGGGCAATGCCGTGATAGTCGTGGTGACCACTATCGTTATCTTAACCCTCTAACCCAATAACCTAACATTCTCCCCTTCCCCATCCTCTAAATCCCGTGATGAGAGGGGAAATGTTGGCCTACGTGAGGTTAAGAGGAGAAAATATCCAGAGTTGTACTGTGGGGGTGGTGGGGGGGGGGCATAGGGTCACCGCGAATCTGTTATCATTTAAATAGTTTAACAAATTACGTATTCAGTCTTCGTACTATTTTGAGAAATCCGACTAGTTAACAATATATGTCGTGAATGTAAACTATTATTTCATCCAAATTAATTTAAATTATTATTTTAAGTAGTTCCTCTAAATCATCTAATCATGGTTGTGTGTTCAAAAACACATCTACAATATAATATTGTTCGCAGCGACAGTACGAGCCCAACGAAACCATCCAAACCCGAAACCATTTAGGAGGAGGGGGGAGGAGGGTGTGAAAAGGACGTAAAAAAAATAAGAAATAAAATAAAACAAAAATAAATAACAATAAAAAATACCCCCCTACCACCACCACCACCAACCACCAACAACAACCACCAAAAAATCCACACCACCTCCTTTACCCCCCCTCCATCCACCTCCAAGAAGTCCCACCCCTACCTGATGGCACTGGATTTCCTTCTTGAGCGCCTCCTGAAGAGCCGACAGCTCCATGCCGGCGACTTTGTTGGGGGGATCCGCCCAGAGCACGAACGAGGCCAAGAAGAAGCAGCAGCAGCAGAAGAGAAGAGAGAAAAGTACATTAAAAGTGCAGGGCCCCCACTAGAGTGGAGTGAACAATCGCTAAGTTATCTTCTTCACTCGCTCAGCCACAGCTGCTGCTGCTGCTGCCCGCTTGCTTTGCTCGGGACTCATCACACACTTTACGGCGCGGACCGACAAAACACAACACACAGAGAGGAAAAAAAAACTTAGAAAAGCAAAGCTCCCCCCTTCAACCACGCTTCCCAAAACAAGCGCTGCTTACCAAAAAAAATATCCTCTTCACTCCCCCCCCCCTCTTCTCCTCCTCCTTCTCCAACACACGTAAAACAGACGGCTTGCCGGACTAGCGATCCACGCGATTAAAAAAAAGAAACAAATGTTCACAAGTAAAAAAAATGTGAGTGGGGAGTAAAGGGGTGGTGGGACGGACTACGTTTTCTCCATTGACGGCGAATTTATTTCACTTTGTCTAAGGAATAGGTGTGGTGCGGCCGGCATTGCCTAAGGAAAGTACCCGGATGTAGGGCCTGCTCGCGACTCCTCCCCCTCCGCCCCCCCCTCCATCACCCCTCACCCCCCTCCCCCCGCGCACTACTTTACTACGCGCTCGCCAAAAAGTACCCGCTTTAAAATGGCAAACTCGGCGCCCCCTTCGCTTCGCGAGAGCCACGAGAACGCGAGGCAAAGAGTTGGTCGCCTTCTTTCTCGCCGCAGAGACAGCGAGCGCGGCGGGGAATGGGGGGGGGTAGAGTGATGTGGGTGGGGGGGTTGAAGTATGAGGAGGGGGGGGGGGTCCACACGTGTGGCCCGGGTGGGCTGGGCCCCTCACCCCCCCCCTCTCCCTCCGCGTTGTTGCGGGGGGGGGGGGTGAGGAAAGAGGCCCCCACGTAGTGCAGGGTCTCTTGTCACCCCCCCCCCCATTGACTCTGGGCACAACTTAACTATTGCCACCCGTACTGCGGTATTGATAATAATAAAACAATTACGTAACAAGTGCTCGGTTTTGAGCAAAAGATATTTCGGCAAACGCCTTTTAGGTGCCCCTCACACAAACTTAAAACACGTGTAGTTGTAACTGCCTGCGTTGTTGATTTTAACGCGTTTTAAATGGCTGCGTTGTGTTTTTATTTATTTTGAAGTATAATTTTTTTTTACATTTAAATTGCAAATGTTACTCCGTGTGACGTCACGTCGGTGTGACGTCGTGAAGTGACGTCATCGTGGATACAAAGGCCGCGTCGTTTTTTAGGCGACTCTTGCGTAATGACGTCATAACACCCCGGGGGTGGGGGGGGGGGTGCTGAGCTTGACCCATTGGCTTCAGCTTACAGAGTTGCTTCTGTCTGATGGCTGTGCACTTACAGGTCACAGTGATGTAGCAGACAGAAGCTTGTGTTTTCTTTTCCACCACCACCAATGGAGTTTCGGTCCAAAGTTTATACAGTACTGTTAAACCAAGTACTCTACTGTTGTGAGCAATGACTCCACTTAGACGTCAATGTCCAGTTGTGCATTTAATACATCATTTAGTGGTGTGTTGCGTGTGTCTACGTCTTGAGTCATGTTTTTGCTGACTAGCTACACCGATGTAAATGTCATAAACATATCAGGCTCAAGTACAGTGCTGGATTTGCAATACAATCTATTAGCTGCCAGGGTTGTTGCTCAATTAAAGAGGGTTAATAATGCGCAGCAAATGGTTATTTTTGTTTAATATCGCCGAGGAAAACAACTGTAGGTGTTTAGGCAGACTGCCATTGGGCTATTATAAGTGTTTACACATTTAATCCGCTCATAGCCTGGTATATTGTATGAACAAATCAATATTTTGTTAATTTTCCCACTGTACCGGTGTATTATGTGTATAGTACATGCAACTTACCCTTGTGTTAATCCACTACAAGATGAAGGCCGCCCACACCAATATATAGGAATATTTATTTTTAAACTACTATAGAGTACCCGTGCATAACTTGCACATCACTTTATACATTTTCTCCTGCTATACTTGTTTTAAACAATGGTTTAATACCATTAATAATAGTGGTATAATCTGTAAGAGGATCACAGTACAACAGTTAGCGCCCACTACCGACCCACCTCGACCGGACACGTGCAAAAGAGCTTTATAGCTCTTCGGATTCCTCCGGTACCAATAAATATTCAGATATTTTAGCCTGTAAATAAATGTATGCAGTTGTATTGTTAGCGCAAATTACTGCCTGCAAGAGTGGATTTTTTACATTTAACTTGATTTTATTATAACGGAGCAAGGACATCGGACTGATGTGGCGCAGGTGTTTGAGATAATAAAGATGATGGTAGTGGTCTGGGGAGGTCTTAATCCAGCAGTGTATTGACAGTGACTGATGTTATACATGTTATATAAATATTACACGTCACATTGCACATTGTGTTCCACACAAGGAAAGTAAGGTCATAGATTTACCTACTCAAGTCATTGAAATTTTGAACACAGGGGCTAGAACTTACAGGTAAAACAGCGTGCGTAACATTACAACCAGTGGCGCCCCATGGATAAATATAGCAGTAATTACGTCCAAATAACAATATTTAACGTCACAAAACACGGCGAGAGATAATTGAACATGACACACCCATTATCGCAGTTTAAATTACATTTTCATAGGTGTGTAAGTGGGGGTATAAGCTCAACCTGTCAGCTTTGGCTAACTGAATTACTATTATTCCTGGTTCTTTCGGTAAAGTCACGTAGAAGGGAAATAATAAAATAATAAAAATATTTAACAATGAAAATTCTCACGACGTTACGACTGCAACACAAGCAATCGTCATCAGGTGTGAAATCCACAGCAAGAACATTTGAAAAAAGTGGCATTTTTTCTAACGTCAGCACCACTTTTTTCAAAATTTCTTGCTGTGGATTTCACACCTGATGAAGATTGCTTGTGTTGCAGTCGAAACGTCGTGAGAATTTTCATTGCTTAATATTTTTATTATTTTATTATTTCCCTTCTACGTGACTTTACCAAAGAACCAATAATATGAATCCCTGCAGTCACGAAAGCTTGAAATCAAAATTGAATTACTATTGTTAACAGCGATGAATGTCGACGTTCCAGGCTCACGATGCATCGAATCGATATTCTGATTCGTATGCGGTGCATGTACCAGCAATAGGTTCGTGTTACATCGCAGCAACTAGAGGCCGCTTACATTCACGACACGCTACAGACACCGGCCTCTGGGTTCCACGGTACACTTTGCTTGGACGACTTGATTTGAAGGTTCGCTTTGGCCGTCCCGTGGCAGCCAGTTCGTTCGACCATACTTTCAGTTTCATTGATTAGGTATAGCCCTGTGAGCTATTCGGCTCTTGAATCGGGTGCAACCGCAACTAACAAAAACATGAAACAAAAACATGAACAAGAAAACATCTTAAAGTAACTATGTGACTATGTGCAAACAGAAAATCCAGGAAAAGACAGCAAAATATTCCACAAAAAGCACCGTACACCAACGCTGTGTGCAAAAATCCCAGTGGGATGCAAGTCAAACAACTTTGACCACGCCGGCGAGACATCTGGTGGACATCGGTCCATGATTTGGTTCAGATGTTACGACTCGCCCACCGAAATTGGGCCGCTAAACGACTGCGCCACCGCTACACTGCTTCCCACACCGTGGCATTGTGAATATAATAAAAAGGGCTTGTTGTGAGCCATCACCAAGGACGAACACAGTGCATGCAGACATCACCCAACGGCACAGAGAGAAAGGAAAAAAATACACTCACTCAAATTAATAAGTACGCGTGCGCTCTATAATAATTGAATACGCGTTATATTTGAGATACGAAATCACACTTTAAAGGTGCTGAACCGATTGTCATTTTGTTTATTTTCATCGGGGCTTGCCTGTAAAGTTCCGTTAAGCAAAGTGAGTGGGGCTGCATGACGGCCAGGAAGAGACGACGATGATGGTGGTGGTGATGGTCAAAACTAACGTCAGTTAGTAGCCCCTTAGAGCACGTCAACCGGGGAGATGGAGCGGAACAATTAGACCCAGATTGATGATACATCGCAGGACCGTGAGAGATTGTTACTTCTTTGGAGGGGAAGGGGAGGTCCCATCATCCAGCAGTGGATTGTTATTTATTTAAAGCTTTGGAGGCAAGGGGGAGGTGGATCACATGCACATTTGTGACACGACCACACCCGCTGGGCTGTCAAGGTGACTCCGGAGATGGTGGTTAATACACCACGTGGGGTTCATGAACCCGTCTGTGTGGACATTTCAACGTTACCCGCATTCCGCAGGAGCAATTAACACCGTTAATTGTAATGTTCTGTGTAGCTCTAAAATAGGACGTAATCCCTGTGGCCACAAATAGGCCCTCCAGCCACTTCTGTCGAAAATGCAAAATAATCCAATCAATGCTCTTAGATCGAAGGATCACATCGAATGCTTAAACGCATAAGACACAGTACCAATATAACCGATAGTATTATATTTGTCCAGTTTGAATCGGTGGCGCAATGGTTAGGAACACTGCACTTATAACCCCCAACCAAAGTTCGATTTCCCGCTCACGATCAACATTGATGACGAATATCTCAACCGGCTCAGGGCTTAACCATTGGTCGACTCAGCCTTAAATGAGTACCTGGTGTGGTGTGTGAACATCAGCACTGGGGAGACAAAGGCGGTCGGGCGTGATATTGGCAACCCACGTGCTTAGCCCCAACAGTCCGATGAAGGCTACAATACGGGGGATCTTTGTCTTTCATACATTGCACAACCGTGAGAGATGGTGACGGCTTGGGGAGGTCATCCAGCAGTGGATCGACCGTGGCTGCTGCTGATGATGATGATGAATGTTCGTATAAATGTACTGGAACCTATTGTACGTGGTGCCTAGAATTCAACATGGCTCAGATGTTGCACACAGCTGTTTTAACCGAGGGCGCTATTGAGTAAAATGAGTGACCAACGCATGGTTTACATTCACTACTTTTACACATAACATCCCAAAACCTGAGGGTATTATCCGGAACTCGGCCCTGGACGGCTCCTGTTGGCTGATATTAAACCCTGCTTATAGTAACAAGTATTGCACATACGTAACTAACCCAAAATTCCACCCTCACGAATTCGATTGTCACGATTCGAGGTTACGATGCTTTTAAAGAATCTGTAATTTTTTGTCGTCTTGTTGGCCCGAAGTGTGCCTAATTCTTTGTATATTTAGTGTTTAGCTCATATACTCTGCCTCGTTTGTGGCTCTTTAGTAACGAAGCATGGGCCAACATGAAAATAATGTGTACGAGTCGAAATTGCTGTCATATATCACGAGTGTATCGATTTTAGTCGATAAGTGAAAGCTTTTCATAAGTTTCTGAATCCCATTGCATGTTCAGGATAGACTGGGCGCGTCTTAAGAACGTGTCATTTCCACACCACTGGGTAAGATAAAGAAGTTCTATTCAGGATTGTCTCGGCTCAAGATTTCTAAGTCAATCGCGATTTTGTTTAAAAGGGAATCGAAATTTACCAAAGCCACGTAGAATTTCCAATGAATACAGTTCAGTGTTGGACATATCAGCTGTTTGCGGTTGAGGATATTTATGGCCTTGTGTGTTACCTGTCCCGGTTTGACCCGAATTTGATCCGCATAGTCCGGGAATTGGCCATCTGTGTTCGGCTGAAATCCTGGTAACCTCAAGCAAGAAAGCGGTTACCGGTTTGTTACGCTTAAGGACATGTCTTTTTTTTTTTCGCCCAACAGTATCAATGGGTCCGTCACAGTAGACGGACGGGCAGGTCGCACATGTGGTGGGAGGGGGGTACAGCGTGTGTGTGTGTTGAATCACGACCCACAGTCAATTCGTCTCATCAGTATTGGGGTGAAGAGTTGATAAACACAAGTTACCGTTCTAGATTTGAAGCTTTCGTGACTGCAAGGATTCATACTCTTAGGTTTTTTCGGTAAAGTCACAGTAAATTTAGCTGTGACGGTCCCACCTGATGACGGAGACTTGTGTTGCCTCCGAAACGTCGTGATTTATTATTTTATTTCTATGTCCATATTTATTATTTATTTTTATTTTTACCTACGTGACTTTACCGAAAAAACCTAATAGTACAAGTTACCGTGCCCTCTACAGCGCCCTCTACTGGAGGCCCTGCCACCCACCTGTTGTGGCTGCACAATTACCCTTTGACCTTAACTTTCCCAATCAAAAGCCGCACTCGCCGTGCCGTTTGTTCGCCCCCCGCTCTTTGCAAATGTACTGCATAAATTATTTAGCAATCCACGGGGAACGGGTACCGATTTTGCTTTTGCTGACTTTTGTCGCTTAACAAACCCAAATCCTGTATCGAGATCCAGTAGCCACCGGTGTTGTGGTGAACTTTAGTACACTCAACGTCGCTGCACAGATTTGATAATAGACCGAGAAATATTTGGCTGGGTTTTTTGTTGTTCTGCATTGGAAAAAGACGGCAACTCCACACATGTCAACCCCTTATCAATGCCTAGCTTATATTCTTGGTTCTTTCGGTAAAGTCACGTAGAAGGGAAATAATAAAATAATATAAATATAAAACAATAACAATTCTCACGACGTGACTTTACCGAAAGAACCAAGAATATGAATCCCTACAGTCACGAAAGCTTTAAATCAAAAAATGCCTAGCTTATTACAGACTAATTCAAATCTTATTGGTCACCTCGTGCCCTAAAACATTTCAACTGTTCATCCTACAAAGTCCCAATCACAAGGGGATAAACACAAACAGACAAAATAAAATGTTTGGCTCGTATTGAAACAGCTGTTACGTCGTATGGACCTGAAAACTCAATTTCCCTGCACAATAATACGGAGTCAACCTAATGGATTGACAGATATACAAACTCCTCCTACATGGCCCCGTCATGTGAACGTGGAATTTCAAGCAATCGGCTCAAAAAGCGAACAAAGCTAAATCCCCCCACCCAAAGCCGACCTGAGAAGGTTAACAAAGTAAGAACAATAATAATGTAACGTTAAGAGATAAAAAAAATCAACGTTACGTGCAATGACATCATCGCATCACGGCGTCGCGTACCGTTACATGACGTCACGACGCCCGCCCGCGACGTTTTGACGGCACGCAATCACGACGTGACGTAATTAGCGCCGCACGTAACGTGACAAAACATCCCCCTGTCCCAGCGTGCAGGTTAATCAGACTGCCGGGGAAAGTTTGCTGCTGGCGAGTAGCACCTATGAAGGCCGGCGACGGTTAACGACGGGGGGTTGGGTGGCAAACAACCACGCCCGGCCGCCTTTGTCTCCCCCCCCCCCCCCCTTGGTGTGCGATGTTTTTACACATCGCACCAAGTACTCATTTTAAGGCTGAGTTGACCTCGGGAAGACCCATGGCCGGTTCTAGATAATCGTCGCCGGTGTTGTGGGGGGGGGGATCGACCCCGAGGCCCGCCGGGTTCGTAGCACGGCGCGCTAACCACAGCACGGCTACGTGCACATGACGTCATATACCGGCACGCGTCGTGTGACGTCACGCCGCTATGACGTCACCCGGCATTTGCCGCCTGGTGCGTGGTGGTGGTCGGCGAATTTTTTGGCGGTCGCCGCGCGCGATTTGCCGAGTCGAGGCGGAGGAAACGGCGGCGGCTTTCTCAGCCCGACGCTTTCGAGACTCGCGTCGCGGCTTCTCGCGTGTGCGATAGAGGAGGAGAGAGGGGGTGAGTGACACGAGAGAGAGACGCCGCCTGGGTACGTTCCCGCGGTTCACGTGCGGCTCGGGCCTGGGCTAGGCCCCGCGAGAAAAATGAAGCCCCCCGCGTTGCCTGAGAGCCGCGCCCGGTTCGCTTCAGTTAACGGGATCGGTTTGAGGGGGTGGGTGGGGGGTTATATAGGGGTTGGATTTTAGGGTAAGGTTATGGGCTGGGGTTTTTATTTTAAGGGTTGCGAAATTGGCTTGGGGGATCGGCCAGAGTAGGGTTTGAGGGTAGGGTTTAGGGGTGGTGTAAGATTTGATTGGGCAATTTGTACCGTTAATGGGTTTTGGTTTAAACTGGAAAGGATTGCTTCCGGGGTATGGCTGTATTAGTTTGGGTTAGCACATGGTTAAGGATTTTGTTCGGGGCTATATTGATTTGGGTTAAGGGCCGGTTTGGGTCAGGATTAACTAGCCTGATTTTGGTTTGGTTAGAATTTGTTCTGGGTTAAGGATTGGGCGAGCCATGGATTGCGGTTTGGATCTTCGTATACGACCGTTAAAAACCTCGTGCGATATTCATTTCGTCGTGTGCGAGATTGATGTTTTTGTTGCTGCTCTGCTCACGCATTACGGATCTCCCGTGTAAAATATGCCGGCAAATGGCTAAACGGGATCATCCGTGTAACAAATAAAATGTTTTTATCTTAAACTTACCGATTGGGTGGTTAAGGGGCACGTTTAGGGTGAGTGCTTGATTTAGGGTTTGTCTGGATTGGCATGAGCTGTAATGGTGGGTGAGTGAATATTTGGACTAGGTTACAGGGGTTAGTTTTCGGTCTTGGTTGGGTCTGGGTTATGGTTTGAGTCCCGTCGGTTACATTTGGTGTGGGTGGCCTTAGTCAAGTTGAGCCTGGTTAGGTTGTCTTTGTTCTGAAATGTTTTGTATCTGATGGGGTTTTTCAGGCCGGATTGGGTTTTTAGGGTATGGTTTTGGTTGTATGTGGTGAGTTTTTTTTCTTTAAGTCTGCATTGGTCTGGGGCCTGTTTGTGTTGTAATTTAGTGGTTTGGTTGTGGCAAGGCTTAAGTTCGGTAGTGGTAGGTACGGTAAGGATGTGGTCGGTCTGGTGGAGTTGTGGTAGGCATTGTGGGATTATTTTGGATCAAGGAGTGTTTGGTGTGTCAGGTTTTGGTTGTGAAGCTGGTAACGTTGCGTCTTGTAAAGTTTGTGTCAGGTAAGGGTTCTGGTGTTTGGCCAGGTTGAAGAGGTGAAATTGGCTAGTGTTAGGTTTTCTGATTATTTCAGGTTGTGGGATGTTGGATTCGTTTAAATGGCTGCATATATTATATATAAATACACAAGTACAGGTACAATCACTGTTGTGTTGTGGAACAGTGGTCTTTGTGTGAATTGCCCTTGTATCATGAAATAATGAGAAAGCAGGCAAGTCAGCTCGGATATCGGGACCTGCAGAAACTGAAGTTGTTGCATTGTAAATGCTGTTGTG